>NC_060139.1:887289858-888510692 GCF_021461385.2 Schistocerca piceifrons
TCTTGCTATTGTCCTGGGTATACCCGTGGTTTAAGTTACCGTTTCTAAGGTCGGAGAGAGCAGAAAATTCGCATTAGTCCACAGTCACACTAACAGAATGAATTCCATGCAAGATGGGGAGTGTTCATGAAAGAGAGGATGCTGATCGTAAAATTAGGGCTGAATAAAACACGTACCATACATATCACTTTCCGTAGGCATTGGTCTTAGTAGGAAAGGATAAAGATTACATACAACAATGATAAAATACCGTCTCTAGGTGACAGGATACACTGAACGAAAGATGTACTCAGATAAACGTACGTCTTTCAAAGAGTAATTGAATGTAGTAGACTTACATCAAGTGAAGCTGGAGGAATGAGATTAGAAAATGAGATAATAGAGGTAGCTTAATAACTAAAGAGGGCCGAAGTAGGAAGATATAAAATGCAGATTCGCTGTAGCGTGAAAAAAAAGAGCAATTTGCAAGATTTGTTTCAAATGTGAGGGTTTGGACGTTGTTTTCCGAAGGTATTTACCTCGAATGTTTGGAAGTGAAAGGTGGAGGTTAAGTAGTTCAGACAAGAAGAGTATTGTGCCCCTGGGTGTAGGAAGAGTCACAGAGAATTCGACATTTATTAAATAGTTAAAACACGAGGATATTTATCAACACTATTTACAAGATAGATGTTTTGGTACATAAATTTTACATACTTCATTCTAACTGCTCCATCCTGCGTCTTACAAAACTGTGGATCGCTGTCTAGCGGTTGCAATGTAGAATCACTTGGTAGCTGTTATCAGATTAGTAGCGGCGTCCTAAGTTCTATTCTCTCTGTGAGTCTTCTGAGACCTTTGGTGGAGTTCGGTGTGCGGCGTCTTAAGAAGAGGCGCGGAGGGTCACATTTGCACGCAGTGAATCGAAGCGAAGATGACGGCCTCTAATGGTGTCTGTGGCGGCACCCATCGCAAGGCAGCGAACTCTGGAGAGACGGAGCTCGGCACGGCGCACCGGCGGGCTCTTCAGAAGTCTATATGAACACGGTATCTGTTCTTTCGGACATGCCCGAAAGAACAGACTCTACCTTCATACAGATAAGGCTTACCGGCCAATGATCTTCTTCAGTGCAGATGCACTCACATTCCTCAAACTCTTACGGGAATCGGTAGACTGACTGCCTCGAGGAATGAGTATAGCGGGCAGGGGCACTAAAAATGTAGTGTATGGACGGGAAGTTGAAAATGTGGGTCTCTGTGTCCTCGATGGTTCAGTCGGATAGATCGTCTGCCATATAAGCAGGAGATTAATTGTTCGACTCCCGCTGGGGGCACACATTTACAACTGTCCCCGTTGACATTTATCAACGCCTGTAAGCAGCTAATGGTCTGGATTTCATTGTAATTTCATTCTTTAGAAGCCTTGTCTTCCGCGGCGAAGTATGCAGCGCTGTGTGCATTAGTCAGGGATGCCGTCGATACAGCAAAGATATTGGAAGATTTCGAAATGTGGTACTGCGAAAGAACACTAGATTTGCTGGATAAATCGAGTAACTAATGAGGAGGTAATGAATCGAACTGGGGAAAAACTAAATGCGTGGCACAACTTGACTTAAAGAAGGGATCGGTGAATAGGAGACATCCCGAGATATCAAGGAATTGCCAGTTTGGCAATGGACGGAAGTGTGAGGGATAGAAACTGTGAAGAGAAAATGGTTACAGTAAGCAGATTCAAATGGATAAAGGGTGAAATAGTTATTCAGAGATAAAGAGGCCTGCACCAGGTAGAGTACCATGGAGAGCTGCATCAAAGCAGTTTCTGGACTGAAGAACACAACAAGACGGAGGTAAATACGCAGACTGAAGCGATGAATGAAAATTTGTGTCAAGGCCTTGTTACAAATTTGTATATATACTCGTCATAAATGTTTGAGTTTCGAAAAGGTCCCTGGAACGATACAGTTTCATTTGATTGAAGAGGGAGCCACTTTTTTCATTTCAAATGGTAGTATTCCTAGGCTGAGCGTTATCAATACCACTGAGGAACGATTGTAGAGTGGATCCTTTTGTATTTTCTGTATTTGTAGTAGTCAAAGTCCCGTACTCTGCACATGATAGTGATATTAGTGAAGGACAGAAATTAATCTCAGATATAGATAGTTGGCAATGAAAATAATGACATCCTGTAAGTAGTGTCAATCAGAATTGTAGATCCATTCATTGTAAGAGCAATGAATACTCGCCTAAAGAAATAGAAATGATCAAAGCTGAGAAAATGTAATACAAAAAGAACTTGCAAAATTGTCTACAGAGTGTTGTAGGGGTGACGTCTGCCACCGCATGTATCAGGATGACTAGATGTAGCGGGAAGACACCAAATGTAGTGGCTGGGTGCCAGGAGGTACTGTGTTAAAACTCAGCGAGAACTTTCCAAGTGATTTATTGTTTTTTAGCCACAGTGCCCTCGTTCCTGTTGGTCTATGTCACAGGGCCCCGTAATGCTGAGGAAGCAACCCAGCAGCCCGTGTAATGCAATGCTGTGTCGAGACAGCCTTGTACGCCAGCAGAGTTGCGTCGTCGCCAGGATGCCGGGAGTTGACTCAGCGGTCTGCGACCCTGCCAACTCTTCGCCACTCGGTGTGAGCTGCAGGGGGCCAGCTGCTGCTTCTTGTCGCTGGCATAGCTGAGAATGTGGCGACAGCAAGTGCCCATGATCCGGCGTCCAAATCTGCGGCCCTTGCCTTGGGATGTCTCCAGCGCGTGTCGGGAGCCGAGACGACGGCCCGTGGTAGCGACCCAAAGAGTGGCTCGCCACTGGCTGGCTGCGGACCCCGTGTTGGCCTCAGAGGGTCGAACCAACAACATGCCGTGGACTGGGATGCTGATGCCCCATCTGTTGCTGCCCATAGCCCAGTGGTGCGACACGCACCGCCGTCCAAGAGGGCTGCCACACTTGAATTAGTCTCGTTAGAAAATGTCACCTATTTATACTCGGCTGTGCGCCTCTGTTTTACCAAGTGCGACACTTTGTGTCACGTACACATAACACTTAGGTTGGCCAGTGGCACCCTTCTTCCAGTGACCTGCGCCATGAAAACTGCTGTGTATGCTCTCTCAGGCAGTTCTAGGCCCCTGTGGCCTCTATTTGCCTTTGCAACTGCTGGTATGCGTAACCCACTGCAATCCGGCCTGCACCTGGCTGTACCTTGTGCTCAAAATATCGCATAAAACTTTCTCTATCCTAAACGGTGGTGCCGCTACATTATTCCCCTCTTCAGAAAGACCGGGTCCCCGGGTAGACCCTTAACTAGCTCTTAACTTGTTTGGATCGGCACCTATGGCATATTTCCTCATTACTAGGAAACTTAAATGTGGTCTAGTGCCCTCTTAAAACCATGACATGAAACTAAACGTAAAAATTCCTTACTGGACGACCACTGCTCAATCAACCCCTTACCTGCTTGTCTCACGCCCTCGGTATCCAGTCCACTGGGACATGGACTACCCTTTGTTCCCTCTTGGAATTAACTCACCGCCTGATCAGAAAGAAAACAACACATAACAAAGTTAAGGCTGCAATGACACTTCGCACAAAGGTGCTCAAAATGATCGTTATTTGCCGTTGCCTTTCCCTATACTGAGCGACATGTTAAACAAGCTGTTCGGTCAATATGCGACCCTCTTTCTCTAAAATGAACTGGTTTACGGATGTCAACAGACCTGGCTCCAGAGTTTGATTTAACAATGTCAGATTCTGCCTTGGCAAAAACTCTAAAGTGCCCTCTGGCTAGTACAGCTGTGGCTGCGTAACATTCAACTGTGTGACTCCTGAAATTGACGCTGTCAGATGAAAGGTTGGTCCCATTATGCCACACATAGTTCCATTGATTAAAATTCCATTTCCTTCGAGATCTACACGTTTTTTGGAGGAAATCCAATGCATCCCGACCCGTTGCAAGCTCAATTTTGGCTCCACGATGTCCCTTGGACAGCCTATTCCTTTCCCACTGGCTAAAAATAACTGCACCGTGCATGTGTCTGGGATTGGTACTTACCACCCTGGCTGGACAGACTGTTACCTTCCCTCTACGGCAGCTTCGTAATTCCTCCCTTGCCCTCTGAACATTGCCTAAGCTCTCCGGACACTTCTTCGAGCCTCCTTACTTCATTCCACATTTCCCATACGTTCCATACCAATCTTAATGCCCACTGGTGACTCGACACCACCACATCTTCCTGCCCTGAGTACAGCACACCCCCATCCAGATGTTGCACCCGTAAGGTGTCCACACCGATGATGAAGAGATGAATCAGCACCACCGCTCCCCCTTTCAGTGACCTGAGGACAGGGATCACCATCACCCTTACCCCCTCTCCAAAAGGAACTAACCGCAGCAGGCTATAGTCCAAAATACATACAGTGTATTCATTAAGACCTGAAGATGCTGTACAGCGAAACTCGTGACAAGGAGTAAAAATAAAAGAATTTTGGCAATTAACACAACAACAGTAAAACATCTGAGTTGAACATGGTCGCACACCTGAACCATTTCATGTCCGAAGTAGTAAGCTAGTGAAATTCCTTCTACACAAGCCAGTTCGGGTGCTGGCGCCCCACCACTGACTCAGCGAGATGGACGCGAGACACTTCCCACTTAGCACTCTTCGTGCAGGTTCCACTCTGCCTGGGAGGCACGCTGGCCGGTCTAACAAGGGGAGGCCGCCAATTGTGAAATTCAGATTCGATTCATACTGCGCATAATAAGAGCCCATGGCCAGAGGTGTAATGTGGCAAAGCACCAAGATGCACTTCTCAGCCGTTATCGAGAAAATCGAGTTACAAGAAACCGTTGCGATGAAATACTCTCTACGAATAATAATTATTACAGCGTCGTGGCTCAGCGGATGCCGGCACGGTAGCTCAGCGTGTTCGGTCAGAGGGTTAGCTGCCCTCTGTAACAAAAAAACTGAGTTAATGGATCAACAACGAACTGAAACGGGTGTCTTTCGATGTCCGCGCCGAGCAGATACAACGAACTAAAATGAACAAAATGAGATTTAAAAAACAGTGATGAAAAAAAATTTTAAAAAAGCGGTAAGCGCTCGGGTTCGTAATCCGAAGGTCGCCGGATCGAATCTCGCGCCATGCAATTTTTTTATTAGTTTTTTGTAACATAAACTATTAATGAATTACTTATGCATGTTGGTGAAGGCGGATCGCTCTCCAATTGTACCGCCTCCATTTTTCCGTTTGTTTAACAGGGTGTACCAAAGCTCTCCCGTTCGCACTGATTTTCGACGATGTTATAAGTTGCGCTAGGGACCGCATCTACCTTCTCTCGAAGTTAGCAGGCAACTACGCTGTTATGCGGTTGCTCGTCTCGGCCCATTCAACATCTGTCCTTCAAGTGTAACGAGCGAGTAACGGAGTTTATATTTCATACCTGCCACAGCAAATTTGTGTTCGTGGGTCTCTGTTCTAATTCGAACGTTTGACTTACGCTACACGTATTCGTTTCGGAATATAGTTTCTACGTCTTCCGTTAACTATACGTGGTTAACATTATGAAGACAATTAATAACATTTGTGAAATACAACTTTGTTTGCGGAAAACATAATGATGTTCGAAGTCTCCAGTTTTTCCGCGAGAAACGAGTTTCAACAATTTATTATATGCATTATTGTTGCAACTGATTGCTGGGAATTATATATATATATATATATATATATATATATATATATATATATATATATATATATACATTAAAATTACACAAAACAAATACTAAAAAAAAAAAGTTGCATGGCGCGAGATTCGATCCGGCGACCTTCGGATTATGAACCCGAGCGCTTACCGCTGCGCCCCGACGATGTGGAAAAATCATTAATCGTAGAGAGTATTTCACTGCAACGGTTTCTTTTAACTGTCGATTTTCTCGACAACGGCTGAGAAGTGCATCTTGGTGCTTTGCGACGTTACACCTCTAGCCATGAACTTTTATTATGCGCATTATGAATCGAATCTGAATTTCACAATTGGAGGCCTCCCCTTGTAAGTCAAAGTCATAGGGAGATCATTAGATAAAAACGCATTACTCGAGCTAGTGGCTGTCAGATGCGGTCAGTGCACTGGAATATTTTTGAGTTTCGGATGCTCCGTATATGAAATATTTGTCATAAAAGAGAAGAACAGCCATCGAGCTGTAGTTGGTAAAATATTACGCATCACAGCGCAAATGGTAGGAAAAGGAATATTTTTGTAATGTGCGTCTACACAAAGACGCGAGTCCAGCATCAACTGCTTGTAATAAACACCATGACCCGCCGAGCGCAGATGTACAAATAATTGCCGCAGCGCTCGATCCCAATAAGATACGAAACATATGAAACATATGAATCATAAAAAAATTTTCTATTGTTTTGAATAGTTCTAGAGACTTGGTTACCTTTTACTGTTTCGATGCTGACGTGTTAGGAAGTGCAGTGTAGCATCGCTACAAGTTTTATATAATATTTGTGTACCAGAAAATGTAAATTTTCGAACGAACGCTTCAATAAACAGTGCGACGCTATGAAATATTCCCGCGCACGCAAGGAGAATTAATTTTGAGGAAATATTGGACATACAAGAAAGGACATTGTCGTAGCACGGAATGCGCATAAGAAGTGCAAAATGTAAGTTTTATATTCCATGGTTATTTATTCATGTTTAGTTGCATGAATTATTTCAGAATATACCGATGTGTTATAATGAAATCCCTCTTTTATTCTTTTCTTTGAGTAACCTCAGTGCTTTTGCATTGAATGCACACTGTGTTACAGAGCAGCTCTTTACAGTGGTATGTTGGTTGTTTCGGGAGGCTACTAATATATTCAATCACAGATTTGATAACCATTACCATATCCCACTTTCCTTCATAGATTTCCCTTTCAAAATTCAGTTAGGTTCGTTAGGCATTTGTATCGACAAATCAGAGTGCGTGAAGGCAATCCGGGTTAATTGTCAGGTTCAAACCACCTTCGCGTAATCAAACACTATTCCTCCTAGACACAATCGAGAACCGACGTAACGCAATTCCCAAAAATCTGCTCTCTCTCTAAACTGCACCAAAATCGGTAAATAAATTACCGTTAGTGCAAGATCTAGTATAATTACCATCGTCATACCACATTACATACAACTTATATATATATATATATATATATATATATATATATATATATTACTAGAATATCCAGTATATTTGTTGGACACTGGTTTGGATCGTATGCTACTGTGGCATCTAGCAATTGCATGGTGGTCTGTGGCAGTCGCCTCACGTTTTTGTTGGCAATACATGAGCTACAGCTACGATGCCTAGTACATCTGCAGTCATTTGCGGCCGTTTCAATGAAGGTAAAATCTTTTGGGTTCTTAGTCCGTGTTATGTTCTTCTTCTGTTTCCTCTCACACAATCGACGTTTCCAACCCTCTGCTGGCATTTCCCTGAGGATCTTTTGGTGTCCTGATTAGATGAATAACGCCAAAGATCTCTGTCGCGTTTACTTGTAAAAGGGAGCTCACACGTGCTTTTCCTGCAGATTTGGGATTACTGCGTGAAATCTTTGCATCGTCACTGAATAGGTAGAGAAACAGGCAGAGAGAGTTTCTTGGTAACGCTACTAGCTGTGGCGTAGTCACGAATAAGGACAGTGTTCCAGAAACTACAGAATTCAGTTCTCTAATTCCAGTAGATCTAGTTGATCTTGACGGTAATTTTCCTGATGCTCTGTAACCGCAGGTATCATACTTCGTTTTAAGAGCGTGTGACGTTTTTACTCTTTAATACTTTCTTTTACTACCCTTCCAGTAACACCTACATTCACTTTTACAGAGCCACACGTCACTTCCTGGAGTCTGGAAAGGTTTTTATTTTGCTCCGATTGAAAAAAATGTGATTTTGTATACTATCTTTTCAGAATAGTCCTGGTTATGCGCTCAATAACTCTAAAGAAATTCTGTAAAGTTATTATGAAATAGCTTGTCGTCTATCTTCTTAGCACCATTAATACTATTAGCATTATTAGCGCTATTTACGGACAAACACCCATCATTGCTTCTTCATGTACAGGTTGAACAGCACTCCTTTTTTAATCCTAGTACTTATAACTTGGCTTTCTATTTTTATTGTTACCTCTATTTTCTTGTACACATTGTTTTCTACCCTTCTTTCCCTATTGCTTATAACTATTTTCCTGAGAAGTACAAATGTCTTTCATCAATGAATGTTTTTTTTCTAGATCGACAAATATGATTTGATGTTACTTAAGTCTCCCTTCGATTGCACACCGTGAACACCACGTCCTTAAAGTCTTCTGTTGTCTCTCCATCCTCATGTTGAACGGTATCCCGCGGATTCTCAGTATTTATCGAATAACAATCCCACTTGGAGCAGAATAATAATCAATACCCAACAGCACACGCAAAGAAGTCTGCTTAGTGACTGTGGAATACTGCAATATACGTAAACAACCCCTTATAAAGCTAATTGGCTTAGCGGCGCCCACTTTACTAAGCGCTTATTTTCTGACAAGCCAAATGAAATGATGAATAAACCATTGCAAAATTAAAGAGCAACGCGCACAAACACTGCTAATGGCACTCCATCTGTATCACTAAACAGTGAAAGCAGTCACCCGATAAACCCAATACCAGTGGCAGGTTGCCTGCCTGATGGCTTCCACAAGCTAAAAATTTGATTTTTCAGTATGTCTATAATTATTGAACGAATTTTAAAAATCTGAAATACTGTCGTAATTTACTCATCAAGAGATATAATCTTACGTCACAGGTTTAACACTATGAGCAAGGTATTAAAGTTAAAAACTGTGTGTATGTCTTGAGGGAGTGTAACTCAGAGGGTTCAGATTGCCCAGACTACATTCATCCCATATTTGGGAATGTGAGCACTTAGTGAATTTCAACGAACTTTGCAAATTATTTCAAACCTGAATGAAATTTTCACTCTGCAATGGAGTGGGCGCTGATATGAAAGTATCTGGCAGATTAAAACTGTGTTCCGGATCAGGACTCGAACCCGGAGCCTTGCAAGGGTTGCAAGATGACTCCTGTGAAGTTTGGAAGGTAGGAGACGATGTACTGGAGGATGCAAAGCTGTGAGGGCGGGTTTTAAACAGTGCTTGGGCAGCTCAGTCGGTAGAGGACATTTCCACAAAAGGCAGAGGTCCCGAGTTCGATTCTTGGTCCGGCACGCAGTTTTAATCTTCCAGGAATGTTCAGTTTCTAACCTTTTCTAAACTGTATTACAGATGCGAGTTTGATTCTTTAAAGAATCTGTGAAGGGATACTGGTATACAGTGTGTAAAATAAATAGATGACTAAACTTTCAGTAAACGTACCTCACATATAGAGAAATAGAGTGTTTTTCATTGACATGGTCTGGAAACGCCTTATTTCCTTATTAACGCTCATTTTCTGCTTTTCTTCATAATCACATTTAACGTGGGGAACACAGAACTAGAACATACCAGCGTCATATGAAACGTTGAAAATACTCCCTTGGTTACGTTTTGGTACAATGTGCAGGAAGTAATAATCCTTAAGAACGCCTCCAGTGTTTATTGCTCCAGTTGA
This sequence comes from Schistocerca piceifrons, assembly GCF_021461385.2. NCBI lineage: Eukaryota > Metazoa > Arthropoda > Insecta > Orthoptera > Acrididae > Schistocerca > Schistocerca piceifrons. The sequence continues at coordinate 887,299,470 of NC_060139.1, forward strand.
GAGTATTATTGACATGCGACTGGCTTCATTGCTTGTGTTGACATGAAACTACCTTTATGGCTTGTGTTACCATGCGACTAACTTCATTCTTTTTGGCGATATGCGTCACACTTCGTTGTTTTATGAGCGTCAAGCACTTTGCGCCAACTGTTTAGTGTTCATGGTGGACTGTGTAGGTACGTAGCATGAGTTGTTAAGAGTTCATTGCGGACTCGGTTTCCAGTACAGTGCTGTGAAAGTGTACTCAAAGCGGAGTTATCAGATGTTCATTTGCTGTACGGATTAGCAGATGGTAATTGCCGTGGCGCTCATTGTCTGTATCGGGAGAGATTTCCAGAACGACGGTGCCCCTACAGTAGGGCGTTTGATGCGATTGCTCATCGTCTTAGGGGGCATGGAAAGTTTGACGCCAATACTCGCGACTGGGGAGGCTAGAAGGAGATGACACCCAAACTGGAGCTGCAACTTCTTCATGCAGTTGACAACAACCCTAGTGTCAGCTGCAACTAGTAATGTTGACCATATGAGTGTCTGGAGAGTACTACCTGAGAACCTGACGCACCTGTACCATGTACCACATGCGTTGGGACTATCAGCAGTGGATCTTTCGGCACCCGTATACTTCTGTAATATGATGCTTTCAACAACATGCCAACAGTCACTTTAACACAAATGCTGTTCACGGATGAGGATTTATTTCGACGTAACCAGATTGTAAATTTTCAGTCAGCACGTATGGGCTGTCGAGAGTCTTTACTAAATTGTGCAGTCTCATCACCAACAAAGACTGTATTTTGTATTTTGACAGTTATTTGTACGACAACGTTATGATTTTTACTCTCAATTCATCTCTTCCGTGCATACAATGTTTGGTTCATGTCTTATTACCTAGAATACCGTTTACCATTTACCTAAAGAATTTCATGTCTTTGTCAATATGCAACGTATATGCTGATTTGTCTACTTTAACTGTATATTGCGTACTGGTCTTTAATGCCACCAACAAACTCTTTTTTCTTATAGAAACTCACTTCATATATTTGCTTGTATTGCCGTATGATAACACACACACACACATTTCAGTTTTCATTCTACCTGATGTATTTACTCATTTCTAACAGTATCCTCTTATTACGTGTTATGCTGAATAAGAACATTCATGGGCATGTTCAGGCATACTCTTCCGCACTGTGAGACACTTATGTAACGTATGGACGTATTTTTACAACAATGTGCTAGTTGACTTCAGCTGGATTTATGCAATTATTTCACAAACATTTGGTGAAACAAAATGCTACGTTTTCGAATTACTATGGCACTTTACAGTACTGTCGTACTCTGAGTTGTCAGTGGAATATTTATGGACCAATACTGCATCCTCTGACTCAGCTCTTACCCTTCTCACAAATCAACCAGTACAATGCTGTAAGTGTTTTGCTCTGAGGCTTGTTAAAAACATGTTTAGTTCAAAACACATTTCAAATTAACGACGGTTTTCACTGATTACATATAATTCAACGATGGCAACATAGATTTTGCAATGGTTTAGAAAAACTTGGAACTTTACCACATTTGTATTCTTACTGGTGCTTTGATCAAACTGATGTTTATGGACTTTTGGTGCGCCTTTGCACGATTTTTTAAACCGATTTGTGTGGATTGTGTATGCACCCGTGCACAATGATCAAAGACGATTTGTCAGAGGCTATTAGTGAGCCTGTGAACGGCAATTGAAGAAAATTGTAAATTATGAACTTTTTTATATTTTTATACTATTTGCGGTCCATTTCTTTATTTCTACTTATGCACTTCGCGTTTTAACTTCGTTAGCGAATTTAGCAGTCTAATCTTTGTTAGATAAAAATCCATCTTATAAAACTCTGGAGGGAGAGGCCGGGAGATAGTGAAAGATGTGTGTGTTAATTTTTGTAGAAATTTGTCTCGTTTCGGATGTCTGAAATCGTAATCATAAGGTTTGGATTGCTTAGAAATGCGCGCGAGCCTCGACAGAGATGCTACGCTGCACAGAGATGAGTCAGAGTTGATCTTTGCTCTATGAAAATGCACGCCAGATTTATCGGACGACCGCCAAGAGAGGAGAGGATACAGTTCAGTTGAGCTTTGGAATCAGATGTGAACAGTCGATTTTTCGTTTAGTAGCAGCAAGGGACAAACAATGGAGATTTTTGGAATTATGTTATGAATCAGTAGAAGACTTATTTCGCAGAGAAAAAGAATTGATTTTTGCATTGGTACGATTATGTTTGTGAAGAATGGATTATAGTTAATGATTAAGTTTGTTTTATTTGCGACAGCGGTGTGATAGTGCAGCATTCTTGGTTCGTCAGACATCCAGATGAGGAACCTTTTACATCTGATTTTTTATTAGGATTTCTCGATTATTGGCGGAGAAATGGACTTAAGAATTAGATTTTGGAATTTTGTTTAAGGAAAGATGATACATATGAAACTTAATTTTTGTACTTTTTGGATTATATTATCACGTGTTCTCAGAGAAAGCTATAATTGAAGTTACATTAAACGTTACTAAGTCAGATTATTTGAGATAATATACAAATACACTGAAAACAGAAGTCTAAAGAACTCAAGTAACTTAACAGAAAAAAAAGAAATGAAAACATACCAAACACAGCAACATTGATTTCATTTAGCATAATTTCCGTATACACACACATCCCAATAGAAGAAATCATCAACTACATAGAAAGAAACCTCCAACTCCAAGGAAACATACCCACAACAAACATACAAGAAATATTGGCCATACTCAGGCTCATCACAGAGCAAAACTACTTCACATTCAACAACAGATTTTACTCTCAACAAGATGAACTACTCATGAGATCCCCAATCAGTGACCTCCTAGCTGACATTTTCCTCAGTCAGATGGAAAAACAAATCTTTGACAAAATAGTAATACCAAAACAGCACAAAATAATATATTGGTACAGACATGTAGATGACATGATTTACCTAATATATGAACCACTGCGTCGCATAAAAGAACTTCATGACAACATAAATTCTATCCACCCACAAATACAATTCACCATTGAAACACAAACAGATGAAAAACTTAATTTCTTAGGTCTCACCATACACAAGGGAAACAACAAACATGAATTCACCATCTTCAGAAAACCCACAATCTCCATTACCATTATTCATAGCCAATCCAATCACCCCATAACTCACATAGAAGCCAGCTTCAGATATTTACTTCACAGACTGAACAAAATGCCCATGAACAAACATGATTTCATACAAGAACTAAAGATAATAAAACAAATTGCACAGGAGAACCGATACGTTGCAAAGAAACCACACAAAATATACCACAAAATACAAAAACAAACAACACATAACCATGAAACACACACGCAAACAAACACAACACGCAACAAATCAGCAGACAGTAAGCAACAAATGGCACATAATGACTTACAACAAAGTCACACACAGGGTGGGTAATATACTAAAAAAACAAGGACTTAACATCGCATACAGAACCAACAACACAATACAAAGCAGATTTTGAAGAAATACCAACTAATACAGTCAATCTGGTAAATACTAACTTCCAGAATGAGATTTTCACTCTGCAGCGGAGTGTGCGCTGATATGAAACTTCCTGTGTTCGAGTCTCGGTCGGGCACACAGTTTTAATCTGCCAGGAAGTTTCATATCAGCGCACACTCTGCCAGGAAGTTTCAAATACTAACTTCCTTGCAACTGCTGTCAATCTGTATATGAGGGCCATACATGTAGGAATTTTAGAACCAGGTATACAAAACACCTCAGAGCACTGAAAAGTAATTGCTCACACTCAACATTTGCACACCACCTGATAGCACACAATCACCACCTAACAAACATTGAAACTGACTTACACATCCTAAAAACTAGTAGCAGTAAATACCAAAAATTAACTACAGAAGAAAACTATCACATCCAAAAATCAATAGCCCAAGGAAAGAAAGTACTCAATGAATACACATCACTCTGCAACAAAACCTCTTCGCCACAATAGAAGAACTATACAAATACCACCCAACACACACACAGGCACACACACACAAACTATACACCACTGACGCCAAATACATTTCAAATCGCCTGCCTCATCCAGCCAAACACGCTACGAAACAAATGAATACCACACAGTCACAACAACACGTAATGGTAGCGAAAATTCTGCCTATTTTTTGAGAAATCGAAAAAGTGCAGTGCCAAGCGACCCTAAGCCACGAAGTAAGCCTATTTACTTCTCAAACAACACAGGAGAACGCACCACAATTGCAAAACTGTAAATTACATACAAAAAACGTTATACAGATTCATTTCCGTTCGTAAATGTATAACAGAAAAATAAATTACGTTTTGCTGTTTGCAGATGACAAGTTGTATATTGTGTAGCAGAATAGCTTCCAAAATAAATGGACAATAGCATCATGTAAGGTATGTTAACTAATCCATACATCCACTTTTCGCCAATTAAGCTATAAATGTAACTTTGGTATAATGTTATAAATAACACAAATGTTAATATGTATCATCAATTTTACATTTAAAAATAAAAATTAAACCCACTGAAGATAGCACAGAAGTGCTGAAACATCTATGTGTGAAACAAAACAGGAAAAAAGTGTCTTGCGTAAGGCGGAATTCTTATCCCATTTTGGGTACATGGGGCGCACAGTTGCCGCGCGGTGTGAGGCGGCATATCACGGACCCTTCCGCTGGAGGTTCGAGTCCTACCTCGGACATCGGTGTATGTTTTGTTCTTAGCGTAAGTTAGTTTAAGTAGTGTGTAAGACTTTGGACCGATGACCTCAGCAGTTTGGTCCCTTAGGGATTCACACACACACACATTTAGGTACATGGGAGTTGGCAGTCTCTGGAATAATCAACCAGATTCACTATAATTTAGTGAATGCCCGTCACTCCACTAAATTGTAGACGTATGGAGCTGCAGAGGTCCAAATTGTGAAGCATATTACTAAGGGGTAAAATTAGTGTTGAGAAAGAAACTGTCATTAGTGAACAGCAATAGAATAGAAAAAAGTGTGAGTTGGAATTTAGACAAACTGAAAATAACTGATGCAATAAAAAAATGCAAACTAACCGTAAGTAAGAGCTTAAGTCATGAAGAGCCACCAGTAGGAGTAGGCGAAAGGTGGAGCAGAAATAAGAATACCGCAAAAGAATCAATAGGCATGAGAAGAAACAGATGGATCCAGAAAAGGTTTGGTAAAGATTGAGGTTAGCAAGACAGGAAAACAACAGAACAAGAACGAGATGATTACAAAGAGACCAGAAATAATACGGAAGAATATAGGGAATTAAACAGAAGAGTTAAACGACCGCGCAACGGAAAGAAAAGAAGGTGGGCTAAGAAGAAATTCCAAAAACTAAAGGAACTTAGTGAAATAAGAGAATTCTGTCATGCTGTAAGCAAAGTGATGAGTAGATTCAAGCCAATAATGAAGGCATGCTTCAGTAAATATGAGAAAGCGATAAGGGAGGAAGAACAGATAGTGGGCAGATTGGCTGAATACTTCAAAGACACTAAATGACAACCTGGAAGAATAACAAACAGCCTCACAGAAAGAAAAAGCTGAACTAGTTTTAGGCAATGAAGGAAGAAAGCCGACGCTGTAAGATGCTTCTCTGGCTACCCAGAAGACCAAATACATCGATCCCCCGTTGAAGATGACATAATATTTGAATTAATAAAATGTGGTGGAAGTGCTGTAATAAAGGAGCTGCACACGCTAATACCAGACATATGGGAAACTGAAACCATGGCGCATAACTGGAAAGCAGGCATAATGATCCCCATTACATAACAAACAGCCTCACAGAAAGAAAAAGCTGAACTAGTTGTAGGCAATGAAGGAAGAAAGCCGACGCTGTAAGATGCTTCTCTGGCTACCCAGAAGACCAAATACATCGATCCCCCGTTGAAGATGACATAATATTTGAATTAATAAAATGTGGTGGAAGTGCTGTAATAAAGGAGCTGCACACGCTAATACCAGACATATGGGAAACTGAAACCATGGCGCATAACTGGAAAGCAGGCATAATAATCCCCATTACAAGAAAGAAGGTACAACAGCTTGTGGAAATTGCAGTGGTATAGCATTACGAAGCAGGACTTATAAGATCTTCATAAACATGCTAAATGAAAGAATACAATAGTGCACAGAAGGCGTACTAGGGAAACATTAGGGTGCCCTTTGACCAAAAAGAGGAACAACCGATCAAAGGTTGGTAATCAGACAAATGATGGAAAAGTTATCTGAACGTAATATAGATCTGCACTTCCTGTTCATCGTTTCGAAGAAGCCTTTCACAGCATAAATCGGGAAGATCTATACAGAATGCTGAGAGAAGCTCCTATATGTGTCATACTAATAAATCTAATCAAAATGAAAGAATAGGGACAAGAGCAAAATTAAAAATATGTATTAGGACAAATGAAACCTTTGTCTTCAATTAAAGGAGTGGAGCAAGGTGATATGGTAGTCTGTCCAATGTCTTATTCACTACAGTCCTGCACAGCTTAGTAAATAAGATCAATAGTAGAGGCACCATATTTGTGTAAACTGCAATATTAGGAGGAAACGCCAACAAACTTAAAGAAATATACCCAACAGTAGAAACAGTAGAATCAAATGTCGTCCTCACAGTACACTAAAATAAATATAATATTTGGTAATGTCACACTCTGTCAGAAGAACCCCTAAAGGTCTAAATATAATATTTCAAAGGAGTGTCCTCTTTTAGTTAATTGGAAGCCTTAATATCAAATGATAACAGCCTTCGAAATGCTATAATGGAAAGGGTGGAAAAAGAAAACAGAGCTTACTTTGTAAATCCACAGCTCTTCAGAAAGAGCCTTTTTAAAAGAATAACAAAGCTCCTTATACGTAACTATCCAGATCACCAAGTGTCAATATAGATCGGAGGTATTGACACTGACAGAAGATGAGAAAAACGCTTTAAGAAGCTTTGCGCGAATATTACTCCGTAAAATTTATGGCCCAATATGGGAAGAAGAAACTTTTAGGATATGCTATAACGGCGAGCTACCAGCATTACTACAAACAATAGATACAGTAAAATTCGTCAAATCACAACTAATACGATACATAGGACACGTGTAGAGAATGTTGGAGGATAAAACACAAAATAAAATTGTTAAATGTAAGATCCGTGCTGCTGTATAGAAATGGAGACATAGAAGAAGGTGAACTTATGATGTAAAAGAACATCTCACAAGCACGGGAACCCGGGGTGGAAACGAGCTGGAAACATCTGGGAAGCATGGAGTAAACTAATTGAAGACGCCAAGCTCAAAAGGCGCTACAGAAGAAGAAGAAGTCTGCGTTCTGCTTCGTAAACCGTCCCGATAGTAAACGTGTCTACAGTATTCCCGTGTCGTAGCCTTTATGCCATTTCGAGGAAGAAAAATCAGAAACACATTACGTTTGAATGCACTTTGTCCACTATCCTTCAGTCCACAGTTCACCAATAAACAATTTCTATGTCCGCGTTACCCATCGATACACATCTAAACTCTCGCACAATACTATTAAAATTAAAATCTTATTAAACTTTTTTTTAATTTGAACACATACAAAAGATTTTTAAGATTAACAAAAAATATTAAACAAGAAGTAGTAAATACAGCAGAATAAATCCCATTCAGTTTCTGACAGTTATATATGATACAAAAATATGATGCATTACATTAAACACGAGAATTCGTATGGAAAATAAATATATTTGTGTTTATTTCTTGACAAGTTTCCACAGACCGCGGTCCCACCGCTGTCACGACAACAGTTCAAATGGTTCAGATGGCTCTGAGGACTATGGGACTTAACATCTGAGGTCATCAGTCCCCTAGACTTAGAACTACTTAAACCTAACTAACCTAAAGACAGCACACACATCCATGCCCGAGACAGAATTCTAACCTGCGACCGTAGCAGCTGCGTGGTTCCGTACTGAAGCGCTTAGAACAGTTCGGCCACAAAGGCTGACTCATGGCAACAGTACTCAAATGCGTTTTCGTTATGCAAATTCTGTTACACAACCTTTTCTTTTCTACATAACATCGATAGCGGAGGAGTTGGAGGGTATCAGTTTTTAACGTCCCGTCGACAACGAGGTTATTAGAGCGCAAGCTCGGATTGGAAAGGATGGGGAGGGAAATCGGCGGGGCTCTTTCAGAGGAACCATCCCGACAGTGGCGTGAAGTGATCACATATAATCTAAATGTGGATGGTCAGTCGCGGGTACCAACCGTCCTCCAGAGTGAGAGTCCAGAGTTCTAACAACTGAGCCACCTCGCTCAGTACGATGACAGTTTTACTCCTAGCTGCTGTGTGCGGTTACGCTGAATTTTGATCATTTGTTTATCCAAGCACGTAGTACACTACATGCCTATTTAACATTTGTTACGTGCCGTCTTCATGATCTCGCAAGTTTAATGGCCAGTAGTGTGAATTTTCTAGCAGTGTGTTACGTAGCCGAAAAACGCCGTCTCTTCTTCGAGATAAACACGGCAAAACGACATAAATTTGGGAAGTCTGACATGCTGAAAATGTGAAGGGTCACATGAGCTAACTTTTCTTGGGATATTTTTCTTGGGAAAGAAAGGACAGTCACGCTGGTTTGCAATGTGTCTGCCGGCGACAGATGGGAGGCCGCATTTCCCTACTGATAGAGAATCCGCCGCTGCGTCAGCTCGGCTGTCACAGCCGATAAACAAGATGCCGTGCGGCCAAGGGCTGTCGGCATCTCCCCCTGCGCAAGGGAAAACGCAGAGAGCACGTGGGGCCAAGAAAACATTGCATGAGGATAGCGTCTCTGGCATGTAATTCGATTCGCCGTGGTGCCGCATACAGGCCCACTTACTTCTTATATTTTAACTGACTCACGGACAATCCTATCACCTGTTCTGTGTGCTAAGTTTTATCTGTACCCTTTACACTGCATCACAAAGTATATTTTTAATGACTTGTCAAAGAGCTTGATCTTTAAGTATATATCTGCATCTACATCTACATCTACATAGATACTCCGAAAGCCACCGTACGGTGCGTGGCGGATGGTACCCAGTACCACTGCTCGTCATTTCCCCTCTTGTTCCGCTCGCAAATAGAGCGAGGGAAAAACGACTATCTGTATGAGCCCTGATTTCTCCTTCCTTATCTTCGTGGCCCCTACGCTCAATGTACGTTATCGGCAGTAGAATCGTTCGGGAGTCAGCTTTAAATGCGGTTCCCTAAATTTTCTTAGTAGTGTTTCTCCAAAAGAACGTCGCCTTCCCTCCAGGGATTCCCATTTGAGTTCCCGAAGCATTTACGTGACATTTACGTGTTGTTCGAACCTACCAGTAACAAATCTAGCAGCCCGCCTCTGAATTTCTTCGATGTCTTCCTATAATAAGACCTGGTACCGATCCCGAAAACTCGAGCAGTACTCAAGAATAGGTCGCGCCAGCGCCCTATATGCGGTCTCCTATAAAGGCGAACCACTCTTCCCTAAAATTCTCCCAATAAACTGAAGCCGATCATTTGCGTTTCCTATCAGTTTTTACATGCTCCTTTCACCTTGTATCGTTTTGCAACGTTTCCCCCAGAGATTTAAACGACTTGACTGTGTCAGGCAGGACTCTAGTAATACTGGACCCGAACATTACAGGTCTGATCTTCCTACTTTTCCGCATTAACTTACTTGTTTTCACATTTAGGGCTAGCTGCCAATTATCACACCAACAGGAAATTTTGTCTAAGTCGCCTTGTGTCTTCCTACAGTCACTCAACTTCGACACCTTACTGAACACCGTGGCATCATCAGCAAACAATCGCAGATCGCTGCCCACCCTGTCTGCCAAATCATTTATGTATGTAAAGAACAACAACGCTCCCATTACACTTCCCTCGTGTACTCTTGACGATAACGTTATTTCTGATGAACACTCGCCGCCGAGGGCAACATGCTGGGTTCCATTATTTAAGAAGCCTTCCAGCCATTCACGTATCTATGAACTTGATCCATATGCTCGTACCTTCGTTAACAGCCTGTAATGGGCCACCATGTCAAATGCTTTCCGGAAATCTAGTGATATGGAACCTGCCTGTTGTCCTTCATCCGTAGTTCTCAGTATATCATGTGAGAAAAGGGGAAGCTGAGTTTCGCATGAGCGACACTTTCTATTCCCGCGCCCGGGTTCCCGGGTTCGATTTCCCGCCGGGGTCAGGGATTTTCTCTGTCTCGTGATGACTGGGTGTTGTGTGATGTCCTTAGGTTAGTTAGGTTTAAGTAGTTCTAAGTTCTAGCGGACTGATGACCTTTATTGGAGTCATCTTCGATTTCTCCAGTCGCTTGGGACTTTGTACTGGGCGAGATATTCACAATAAATGCGAGATATGTAAGGGGCTAATGCCGTAGGGTACTCTTTGTAAAACTGAACTGGGATTCAATCCGGACCTAGTGGTTTATTTGTTTTCAAGTCTTGCAGTTGTTTCTCTATGCCAGGGATGCTTATTTCTATGTCGTCCATACGGAAGTCTGTCCGATGGTCAGATGACGGTACGTTTGTACGGTTTTCCTGTATGAACGATTCCTTGAACGTGAGATTTAAAACTTCGGTTTTCGTTTTGATATCTTCAACTACCACACCAGACTCGTCAACAAGGGACTGAATGGATGCCTTAGATCCGCTTAGCTACTTCACGTTTAACCAAATTTTCTCGATTTCTCTTTTTCTAAGGTGTGACGGTGGTGGTTATCGTTGTATGCATGGAGCATAGATCTTTTCACAGACGCACGAATCTTTACCCACCTTCGCTTGCCGTCATTTGTGCGTCCCCTTTTGAACCTAAAGTCAACAGCCTCTGCTTCCTCAGCATCAGCTGAATTTCGCTATTAAATCATGGTGGGTCTTTTCGATCTCTTATCCACTTCATAGGCACATAACTCTCCAGACCACGATTTACAGCCTGCTTATACTTCTCCCATAATTCCTCTACATCCATCTTACTGAAACTAAGCGATGCCAATTCACTGTCTAGGTAAGATGTTAATAACTGTTTATCTGTTCTGCCTAGCAGGAACACTCTCCTAGCCTTCTTGACTGATTTATTAACTTTCCTTATCGTAGTTTCTATAAAGACATCATGATCGTTAATCCCAGTTTCTATACTGACATTGTCGATAAGGTCTGGCCTATTTGTGGCTGCAAGGTCTAAGATATTTCCATTACATGTGGGCTGCCGAGCGAGCTGCTCAAGACAATGTTCAGAAAACGTGTTCAAAAGTATTCCGCATGTATGTCTGTCTGTGCCCCCCGCAATGCATCCATAGACATCCCAGTCTATACTCGGCAGGTTAAAGTCGCCTCCAACTAGTATTAGATGATCTGGCTATTTACACGGTATTTGCCGTAGCTTTATTTCAATGACTCTAGAACTGCCACAGCGGAATCTGGTGGCCGGTAAAAACTTAGTTTGATCTACACCTGTCATATGCGACCAGATGATTTCACTGTCACTCTCTCCTTCGACCTCAATAGAGACAATGCTTTGGTTAACTGCAATGAACACTCTCCCCTCTTATGGTCTCTAATCTGTCTTTCCGATATACGTTCCACAACTCGCAAAATATCTGAGAGCTTTCCACTTCCAGTTTCAGCCAGCTCTCGGTCCCAAGAATAATTTGAGCGAGAGAACTTTCCTGGAGGGCAGTAAATTCGGGAACTTTATTACGAATACTTCGACAGTTTACTGATAAAACTGTCACAGTTGAAGACGTTTAACTATCCTAATTCTGATAGACTGGCGATAGTTCGTTAGAGCACCTCAAACTATTGCCTAGCCTAAAAAACTGTCATGTGCACTCCACAAGTTCTCTGCTATCGGAGTAGCTTAGCTACTTCCTTAATGTATTGCACCCCTTATCTGTCAAGTGGAGTCCTAAAAATCCACATACGATAACGCAGGTCTAGAAATCTGCAGCCAAGACCGTCACAGAGTTGACGAAGCCTTTGGTTTGAGACCCTCCACTAGGCTCCAAACGAAAGGACTCCGATCAACTCTGGGAACGATGATGCAAATTGCAGTCTTCACCACCTTCGCCAGCCGCCTGTACGAACTGAGGATCACCTCAGTACCAATGCGACAGGCGTCGTTGGTGCCGATGTAAGCAACAACTTGCAGACGGCTGCACCCTGCTCCCTCGATAGCCACAGGCAAGTCCGCCTCCACATCTCGGATGAGGCTCCCCGGCAGACACACCGAATGCACACTGGCCTTCTTCCCAGCCCTGAACGCTACATGTCTAAGGAGCTGCATAACGCGTCTAACATTGGAGCTCCCAATAACCAGTAAATCTCTCCCCGCGTCCACTCACAGGGTGAACAGGCGAGGCCAGGGGGCCAGTTTCCACATTGGCCTTCCAGCGACGCGAACGCGTTACCACCCGCCACTCACCCCGCTGTGAGGGCAGATCCACCATATCTGGTGCAGTAGGAGTTGCCTCGGAAGCAGAGCCTGTGGGAAAAGCAAATGACGCATGAGGCGTCCCATGCGACGCCCCAGACTCTTCGCCACCGCTACATCCCAAGGCAGCTGTTCGCGAACAGCGGCCAGTTCTTCCTGCGTCTGCACGAAGCATGCACACATCCTATCCATCCTAGCAAGACTAACTGCAGAAGTGAACTATAAAAGCAGACAATCGTAGATATGTGACTTGCTACCCTGTTGATATGTCACCAATAGACGCTGATGGGTTACAGAGCTACGTAACTGCCTACGCAGTGAACAACAACTGCGCTATGACTTAATGAATACACCTATTGCAGTATATCACATACATTATACTTAATAGACCACAATGAACAACCAAACAATTTTACTGATATTTGATTGTTGGGAAATATTTTCATCATGAGTCACTGTTAATGCGAAGTTTTTCAATTAATCCAAATAGTCTACATAAATAAAGAAAAAGATTTTTTAAAGAAAAGATCGAACGTTTTGTGAAATGATTTGTCTAAAAGTTGAAATAAAAAAGATTAGAAAAACATCTGACGCACTTCATTTGTTACACATGATTTCGAGCATCATTCAGAGGCATGTCAGGTGCTTCTCTAATCTATTTTACACTCCTGGAAATGGAAAAAAGAACACATTGACACCGGTGTGTCAGACCCACCATACTTGCTCCTGACACTGCGAGAGGGCTGTACAAGCAATGATCACACGCACGGCACAGCGGACACACCAGGAACCGCGGTGTTGGCCGTCGAATGGCGCTAGCTGCGCAGCATTTGTGCACCGCCGCCGTCAGTGTCAGCCAGTTTGCAGTGGCATACGGAGCTCCATCGCAGTCTTTAACACTGGTAGCATGCCGCGACAGCGTGGACGTGAACCGTATGTACAGTTGACGGACTTTGAGCGAGGGCGTATAGTGGGCATGCGGGAGGCCGGGTGGACGTACCGCCGAATTGCTCAACACGTGGGGCGTGAGGTCTCCACAGTACATCGATGTTGTCGCCAGTGGTCGGCGGAAGGTGCACGTGCCCGTCGACCTGGGACCGGACCGCAGCGACGCACGGATGTACGCCAAGACCGTAGGATCCTACGCAGTGCCGTAGGGGACCGCACCGCCACTTCCCAGCAAATTAGGGACACTGTTGCTCCTGGGGTATCGGCGAGGACCATTCGCAACCGTCTCCATGAAGCTGGGCTACGGTCCCGCACACCGTTAGGCCGTCTTCCGCTCACGCCCCAACATCGTGCAGCCCGCCTCCAGTGGTGTCGCGACAGGCGTGAATGGAGGGACGAATGGAGACGTGTCGTCTTCAGCGATGAGAGTCGCTTCTGCCTTGGTGCCAATGATGGTCGTATGCGTGTTTGGCGCCGTGCAGGTGAGCGCCACAATCAGGACTGCATACGACCGAGGCACACAGGGCCAACACCAGGCATCATGGTGTGGGGAGCGATCTCCTGCACTGGCCGTACACCACTGGTGATCGTCGAGGGGACACTGAATAGTGCACGGTACATCCAAACCGTCATCGAACCCATCGTTCTACCATTCCTAGACCGGCAAGGGAACTTGCTGTTCCAACAGGACAATGCACGTCCGCATGTATCCCGTGCCACCCAACGTGCTCTAGAAGGTGTAAGTCAACTACCCTGGCCAGCAAGATCTCCGGATCTGTCCCCCATTGAGCATGTTTGGGACTGGATGAAGCGTCGTCTCACGCGGTCTGCACGTCCAGCACGAACGCTGGTCCAACTGAGGCGCCAGGTGGAAATGGCATGGCAAGCCGTTCCACAGGACTACATCCAGCATCTCTACGATCGTCTCCATGGGAGAATAGCAGCCTGCATTGCTGCGAAAGGTGGATATACACTGTACTAGTGCCGACATTGTGCATGCTCTGTTGCCTGTGTCTATGTGCCTGTGGTTCTGTCAGTGTGATCATGTGATGTATCTGACCCCAGGAATGTGTCAATAAAGTTTCCCCTTCCTGGGACAATGAATTCACGGTGTTCTTATTTCAATTTCCAGGAGTGTATTTCTTTTAGACAAACCATTTCACAAAATATTTGACTGGTTACTTTCATTATTTTTATTTTCAAATTTTATTCAGAAAGCATGCTCTCCTTGTCAGTTCATTGGCTTTCTGTTCTGGGAATGTCCTAAATTTAATACTTGATTCGAAGGAAGTCTCTTTGACAAATATCAAACCAGAGTATCTCCTTATGTGCAGAACAGCTAGGCCTTGAGAGATGAACTTTTTGACACTTCATTTCCATAGCTAGCTGCAGCTGTTTGTGAAATATTTCAATTTTCCCTCAAATCTCTGCTTACGTTTTCCTTAGTTTTCCTCATTACGTTCAAGGAATTAAATATTTTTTTCACAAACCTAGACCTCACACTGATCGCTTTGATATCCCTTTGGCCAATTTTTCACTCTTCGTTTGACTATGAGAATTCAGACAAAAACACACCATGTAATTTTCTAAAAATGTTAAACAGCCTAGATCGATTAAATGTCTCTTCATTTCTCGACAACCAGTTTCAATAGACTCTGTTATCATCTTCAGGTCACAAAAAATCTTGTAATGAAACGTTTTCATTTTACGTTAGACCTCACACCAGGTTGTCATGTGTATAAAAATCAGCACGTTATAGAAGGTCTGTCATCACTAAAGATTTAAAAACATAAAGCATCGTGTTCAAGTGGCTATGTCCACATATATATCGCTTACAGATGCTTGGTAGATCACAAAAACACATTACACAGTAGCAGATCTGTTTACATAAGATCTACACATTCTAAACATTGAAAGTCCACTTTCGGAATGTCGCTCTCTCTGTGGCGTACGCTGCAGCGACAAGATTTAACCAAGTTTGAATTCATACATCGCCAATTGCAGTGGTAACCAGGCAGTGCCGCAGACGTCGCCTGACCTAAGACGCTGTTGTGTTTGGTGGTCCGAAGCTGCTGCACGTTGTCGATCGCTTCTGTCGCTTGCGTACGACGCAGCCTTCAGCGGACTCCGTCGTGTGTTGCAATTACTTGCAACATTTACAACGGTTGTGGGGCAAGAGGTGAGATACTGCCGTACGGCCGAGTGCGAACATTCTACTTGGCGACTGCTGCTTCCAGTGCACTTCCTGCTGCTCAGACCAGGCTGTAACCTTATAGAAGCGCCTCAAGAAGAATGATTGCCTAAGTGGATTAATTTTGGGCACACGACATCGAGGGCTATGAAACCGTTATTTCCGAAAGATCACAGGAGGAAGCTTATTTGGGGAGAGCTTTGTGATAAACCTATCTATCTCGATCTCACCATTCCTTTTTGCTAAATGTCATGGTTAATACTTTATGTATGTGTTTATCTGTTACATTTATTGGGGGAAATTAGGTTTTCCTTATCTGTCTCTGGGTCGAATGGTGACGGTTGAATACTACATTAGATATATTAAATTACTAATATATGTATGAGGACTGAAGTTTCGAATGAAAATTTTTAGCAAGGCTAGGATTCGAACCCAGATCTCCTGCTCACGTGTCAGATGTGCTAATCACTACACTACCCTGCCACAACTGCACGAACTACCCTAGCGCGCCGCCCCTCTCACTCCAAATTCTCATTCACACCTTAGCCCACTTGGTATTCCCCCTAAACTTGAACAGCATCTGCCTAGTGATCAGGAGACACATGTTCGAATCCCGACCTAGGTACAACATTTTCATTTTTTTTCTTCTTGATGCAATAATTTACCAACAGCTGCATGTATTGCAGAAATTTATTTTATTGTATGAACTTCTATGTGCTACCTGTTTCGGCATTATATTGATGCCATCTTCAGACCCCACTCGTGATAGTCGTAAAATCGCTATACATGGAAGGAGCAATATAACTGGATCCGTGAACCAATTCGTCCTGCAACAGCTTTTGGTGGCCAAACGACACAGACATTTTCATCTGTCGCTTCAGTCTCTAAATACAAAGCATACTTGTCTGATACCTGAAAAGGTCTCTGGAGACAGATAGTTTCATTTTATTAAATTATTGCTTCAGGTGGGGTCCTCTTATAATCATTCTGGTTTTCTTAAGTCATATGATAACTTCGTGAGAGCCCATACAGAACATTGTTACTGCAGTGATTAATCATAACATTATTTTGCTGTAATCTTTAATATGTCATGTACATAATTAGCACCTCCCGTGTTTTGGGGACCAGATTTTATCACTTGTTTGAACTGGTGTTTTAACGTCCTGATTATGTATTTTTAATAGTGTTCCTTTCTCTCTTTATATTTCTGCAATTTCTGTTATCCTGACTAATTGTTATCGTACAGATAAAAACAAAATCGAAATAACAGATAGATAAGCGGTAGCAGAACGAGTCGAGAAGCGATTAATGTAGTCGAAAGTAAAATTTCGCATATCGACTCGACTAAGCAGTTACAGGACTGCGTAGTCAGTAAATGCATATCATATATACTCACGATGCTCTCGGTCATTCCGACACCACAACTGAAGATAACACAGAGAACCCAGAAATTCTACATTCGCTCTTCTGATATTGAATCGCTGCGAACGGTCGTATCACTGTTCATTGTTTCTCTCTTCGGTAGAATCGCGAAACGACAGATACAGAGGTAAGTAATCTCTGAAAGGAAAACCGTTGAAAATCACTCTACGAAGTAAAGGAGAAGTTTATTTGTACGAGTTTGTTCCGTTTTGTCACTGGAAAAAGTCCAGTTTGTTTCCATTTTCAAGAGTTATCGTCGGTCAAATGAGTGTAAATATTGGTCTCTCTCACTGACGTTCATTTGCAATTAGAATCATTGTTAACTATCTCAAAACCACTGGAAATTAACATGGATGTCACAGATAGCAATCTTGTGAAACTCAGCTCGCTCTGTTCATCAAACTCCTTACCTTTTGGAATATACCAGAGTTCCGCATTGTCTCCTAGTAAACGAAATAGGAGCTTACTAAGTACAGGACCAGCACTTTGGTTACATTCAAAACTTCCTAGTAGATAGAACGAAGAACATCTTTCTTAATGGGAGAAATGAAATTGACTAGGAACAGTATTGGGACCGCACTTGTTCACTATTTATGTAATCGATCTGCGGAAACCGTTTGAAGATCAATAAAGCTTTTCGTGAATGGTGATGTTGTAGACAGGAAAGTTGCAACTCCAGAAAATGTTTATAAAATGTAGGAAGACGTCTGGATGGACAGTGCTTGGTACAGAGATTGATAGTTGCCCCTCAACATTAACAAGTGTTAGATACTGCAAATAAACATACGGAAACATCTTTTACTATTCTGTTACATGATTGGCGATCAACCATTGTGATGAAGTGCTGCGATAAAACACCTAGAAGTATGCTTCTGCTACGATAAAAAAATACGAGGCGTTTTCCGAAAGTAGTGTCCGATCGGTCGCGAAATGGAAACCACAGTGAAAATCCGATAAATCTTTGCGTAGATGTGTTGGACACTGTCTCTAGTTTGCCCGTTGATCACGTCATGTCTGTCTTTTCAGTTCTGAGAGCACAGTGACCACATGAAGATACCTAGAAAACAGTGTCTCCCGCCAAATATGAGTGTCCGTGAGAGATTTCGCCTGATTTGATGCAGCCCACTCAACATCATTGTCATGCACTGTACAGGGGCAATGAGAACGCCCCTGCAGCGTTTATGGTGGGAAGTGTTTGATCGCCCTCCATACAGCCCGGACTTTGCTCCCTCTGTTTTTCATCTCTGGTGACATGAACCGTTGGCTTTGAAGTCATCGTTCTGGCATAGACAACGAATTGCAGATGAGCACAGAGAATCGGCGAAAAGTGCAGACGGCTGCTTTCTACGACGAGGATACTGGAAAGTTGGCACAACGCTACGACAGATATCTCAGACGTAACGGCGACTATGTAGAGACGTTGCTGGAAGGTGTGGTTAACTAATGCAAATAAAACTCTTTTGATTTTATCTGTGGTTTCCAATTCGCAACCGATCGGACGGTACTTTCGGAGTGCGCCTTGTACATTGCCTCTAAAAAATGTGAAGCACTCAAAAGATGATTTTGTAAACGGTTCCAGGTATCTCAACAAGGCTTTCATCAAATAGAAGTACGCTAAGTGGCATGTACTTTTACACGTGATAATGTGTTTTAACTCTTGTATAGATCGAGATACCGAAGCAAGTATTATTAAATAGAATAATATATTCGTATAGGGTGTCCAGGCTAGAGGTATACACAAACAAATCCTTATAACGAAACAACTCGTTATTTTATGTAGTTGGGTAATATGCAATCGATAGAGACACTATCCAAGACGTGATCCTTATCGCTTGATGAACAACGCTGAGACGTATACCGCATGCGTGCCAGTGACTGAGCATACTTATCTCTACATCTTGGCGAACATTGCAGTCCCACAGACGCCTTCAGAATTTATTTTCCAACAGGATAGTGCCACACCCCTATATCATACATTCCTCCATGGTATGTTTTCTGAGCGTTGGATCGGAAGGGACCGAGGGGGGAATGGGGGTTGCGGAGACAGGGGTCCTTGTCTTCCGCTGGCTTCGAGTGCAATGGGCCTTATAAAGGACAATGTTTACAGAACAAGGGTTCGAGAACTGGTAGATTTGAGACAACGAAACTACGCCGCAGTAGAGGCCATAACACTTGCCATGCTTATGAATATGTGGCGAGAAGTGGAGTAAATTTCTAAACCTTAATAGGTACTGATATGTAAACAAATGTTTTTGTATGCGTCTAGCCCGGACACACTGTACTTCTTTAACGGCATCTGAATACGCGTGAAAACCCTAGTACAGTAATATAATACTTGTTAATATTGAAGTTGAAGTTCTTTTGTGCAAAGAATCCTGAAAAATGCACTAAAATTGGAAATCAGTGGAGTCAGTGTCAGCTACCGCGAAGTAAAAACCGCCAAACAGACCTCTCATTAGAAGCTCCGTCGTTACATGGAGCAAGACAAGCCTATGCTACTAAGATAAAACTTCATTTCCTATACGGCACTGTGTCAGTTATGACTTTTTTGCATGGGACTACGCCATATACTAGATTCTGGTGCATCAGCTAAGACTTAGAAAACTGTTTCAAATGTATGTAGGTTTTCAGGTTTTTGTGGAAACAACTATCGATTCGTCTAGCAGTTTTCCATTTAAACCCTCCCCGTTGCTGCTTACTTGTCAAATTCGAAAGATAAACATCGGTCATCCATTTTCATAGTAATAAACAGGCTCACACGGGAGGTAAAGGAAATTACTGTATTAATTTTATTAGATTTGAAAACAAATACGTTACCCTTCTTTGGTTGGGGACGACTGAATGGATCTTTCAGTAAACCACCTCCTGCCAGGCAAATGTATCTTCCAATACTATTCCAAATTGTAATTACAGGAAATACACTTTAAATGAACTAAGTAGTTTATTCAGAATGACTGACGACTATCGCCTACAAAATAAATACTTTTCTTAACGAAACGCAGTTTTATTCTTTGCTTAAGTATGTGCTCGAAATTGTTAATCATAGACCGCAAGGCACATTTACAATCACCGTTTGAGAGATAGATGAATAAATGAAAGTACACTGCATGCTGTGGCGATTCGACAGCGCATATCGTCTGACGTAGTTGAGATTTCACTAAAGACTGCATTTTTCGTTGCTCCTCATGGAAAGAAATCAAGAGAAGTCAAATCAAGAGACCAAGCCAGCCATTGTACTGCAACAGTCTGTCTTATCCAACGGTCAGGAAAATTTTCATTCAGTATTAGCATTGCAACACGGGAAGAGTGTGCTTGTGAGCCGTCGTGTTGGAACCACATACACGTCGCATATCCAGTGGTAATTCTTCTAGAAGAACCTAATGTTCTTAAGGAAGTGTGCATACTATGTATTTCTATTTAACATCCCTGAGATGAAGTGAGATCCCACAACGGAATTTCCTACGATTACGATTACGCTTCACGGTCGTTGTTGTTGTACCTGACGAAGCTAGCGTGGATTTCCGGCTGCCCAGTAGTGTATGTCACATAAATTAACATTACCTTGGATCGTAAATGTCACTTCTGGATATACAGATCCATGTCATTGTACCTTCTTAATCTTACGGCTTCTTATAGCCTGCTGAAGAACTTTTCTACCCTCCCTCCCCCCCTTGTAGCCTTCTCACCTCACACACATGTGAAAATTCAGGCCAATTTTCCTGGAATAAATCCTTAAAATACGAGTACTTGAGCATGACTAATATTACTAAGACGTAACTTGTCACTAGTTGACACTCGCTCTGACTTGATCGGTCTTGTTGCCTCAGCACTCTGAGCCCCCACCAATCATCGTCTCTACATATTCACATGTTTTCTTACCTGCCCCTTTTTTTTCCTTTCTAACACTTTTCTTTTTACTTCTCTATTTATGATCCTATGTCACTCTGTGGTGTCACCGCCAGACACCACACTTGCTAGGTGGTAGTTTTAAATCGGCCGCGGTCCATTAGTACATGTCGGACCCGCGTGTCGCCACTGTGTGATCGCAGACCGAGCGCCACCACAAGGCAGGTCTCGAGATACGGACTAGCACTCGCCCCAGTTGTACGGACGACGTAGCTAGCGATGCACACTGACGAAGCCTCGCTCATTTGCAGACCAGATAGTTAGAATAGCCTTAAGCTAAGTCAATGGCTACGACCTAGCAAGGCGCCATTAGTAACATTGCATGTATCTAAAGAGTCTCACTTGTATCGCCACAATCTCCAGATGTACCAAAAGGATGGATTAAAGTTAAGTATTCCAGAAGCTCCGTACTTTTCTTTATAGCATTCATTATGTATCCTGTTTCAGACCTCACGCCATCCTGTTTTAGCTTAGCGCGTGCCTTTCGGCTTCCTCTCATTGTGTCTAGGCTGTCTTGTCTAGACACAACACACACTCTATTTTGATGGTTATTCACATTCAGGATGTCAAACAAGCTTCTCTTTCCCTTTCATCTCCGCCACGTCTGCATCCCACAAAATTAATTAGTTCCCCTTTGCTTATTCTCCAAGGGTTTCTTTTGTTGCTTCATCTGTTGCTTTTATGTACTCATATCCATCTTCTATTGTTCTGTCTGTATTCTCCAATTTTAGAAAAAAAATCGCTGTTGGTATAAGTACTCAGCACTATCTTCCCTCAGAACATCCAAATTACATCTTATAGTCTCCGGCTGCTGAGCATGGCGGGTGCTATTCTGTTCCCAACTACTCCCAAAAGTATAGGGGTTATAGATTTCACATTCCACAAGGCGATTATCACTTCCGCTACCTGCTCCATTTTTAACTCTGAAATCCCGAATTTTTAAATTACCCTTTCACTTCAAGGTCAGTTAGTCAATGATAGCTTTCAATCCTCTGGTATGGCTACACAATTCAAATTTATGTATATCCTTGTGAACAAAGAATTTATTTTCTGCTCATAATTCATGATGTTCCAGTAAATCCACCAGAATTCTCACATTCTCGTTCCCAACATCCTCCCTACACATCCCAACAGCCTTGTTAGTCCTCTCTTTCGCTGCTCTGCTCTCTGCTATTAAATTTTCCTGGTAGTATCAGTTCACGGCCTCTTGGAACGGCTTCTGAAGTCTGTCAGTATCTGCTCAACATCTTCTTTTAAGTTCAGTTGTGCTCGTCGTTAGGGGCATACACTCCCACTGTCACTACGGCTATAGTTCTAGGTTGAGCTTTATCAGTCTTTCATTAATTGCTTCCCACAAGGTTACATATTTTGACCACCGTCAGACGTGCAAATTCCGTATTAGGGCTACTCGTTTATATCGACAGTAGCCATTTTCGGTGAATGTGTCTGACTAGTTGCTAGGTAACCAAAGGACGCCATCCCACCTGGGGTCAGAGAGGCGGTGCTGAACGGCAAAATATGTATGTGTGCGGCGTACTCAGCGAGTTTTGTCTCACAGGCTATGGTTTTATTGCCGCTGGCCGGATATACTGTATGCGCTCATTTGGCTCTCTCTAGCCATTTTGAGCACATTTCGCAGTTTGTGGTAAGTCTGAGCTATGTTTGATTTATATTCGTAATTTTGGCATTGTGTTATACTCCTGAGTGGCATGGTTTATTAGCATCTGTACAAGCTCCATGATTTTATCTTATCTAGGGGACTCTATGCACGAGTCATTACTCTAAAATCTTCTTGCCGTTTGTATTTGTGGTGCTCGTCAACCTTTCCCCACAAGTTGCTGCATATGTTTCCTTGTTTTAGTACTGTTGGGACTGATGCGGTTTGTAAGTTGCAGGAGAGCTAATGGTCATTTCATAATTATATTGAATTCAAGAGGGAACTTAGAAGCAGGCCATGATTTATTATCCGGTGTGCTTCCGAGTAGAACTAACTTTATAGCTATTTAAAGAAATGGAAGGCGGGCGAATAAGAGGCACCTCAATAACCTGTTTAATCGTTTACGCAAGAATTTGTTTATAAAACAGCTGGCCAGCTAATTTCACGCACGCACGTTTCTATAAACTGTTTACTGTCCTACCGCATTTGAGTGTGCTCACTTCTAATGCTAGTATCACATCGCGTGTTTATTTGGCTTCCTCTGCTGTCCCATTGGGCTTAATCTGATGTATTTAGAGTGCGTGTTGCTGGCAGTAGACAGCCATTAATTTTTTTAATTGTTAGTTCCTCTAATTGAGCATTTATCTTAATTTAGCTGCCTCAAGGTGATTCTGTTTTAATTTCATGTCATGCTGGCAGGCGGCCTCTTGCTAGAATATCTAGTTGTACTCACAGCTAGTTTCATAACTTTCTTAATAATCTGAATGACTGATACAAATCTTCATTATTCACAGCTGTTGATGTCAGATTCTTTTAGTTAAGTTATTTGTGAAAACCTTTGACAGCGCCATCAAGAGGTCGCTGTTGGTATGTTACTGCATTTTGCCATGGCATAATGTTTAAATATTTTCAATCGTTTTTGAATCATCTATACCTAAGTTCAGTGTTTTGTGTACATTTACATTCTCAGAGGTCTCACTTATTACAAACATTTGATTCAATTTTCGTTCAAAAAATTGTAGCCTGTCCGCTGGTTATGGCGTATCTGAATTAACGTTATGGACATATTTTTGGTGGTCCTTATTGTATTCTTTTGAACTATTCTGTAAAAAGCTTATTGGGCCTAGGCTGCTAATTTGGTTATGCAGGAGTGTTATTACTAATATTATTACTATTATTATTATTGTTTCACCTGAATCTCTTGGGCGCAAGTTGATAATGCTATCTTGACTCATTTTTGTATTTTATTTAAGTGCTTGTAAAATTTCTCTGTGCTTTAAAATTTTGAAAATTGTAATTCAATGTTCTTTGGTTAGTTTTTTGCTTGAAGGTCATTAACTCTTCTACCTTAACTTTTATCCTCTGCTCTTAAGAGATTTTCAGAGAAAAGGTACTAAGTTATTATTTACAAACTATTTTGCCCAGCTGGCTATCGCTTCCCACCATTTAAGTAGAGTAACATCTGCTCCTGCTCGCGCCGTACCGCTTTTGTCCACTCAACTAAACAATCCAGCAGACTCCAGCAGATATTCGCAACCAGTAACTTCCTTTTTTGTTTCGGAAATAACAGCTGCTTCAGTGTTGTTATCTTACATCCATTAAAACTTTGTTTATTCCTGATGCCCTGTACACGCCAAATACCCAAATGCAGAGTCGATTTTTGTTTCCGTTTGGATGTTATCCTATGGTGGTCGTATTAGATCTGACTGATTTACGTTCGTCAGTATCAAAAAGGTAATAATTTTTACGTCCACCACCCTCAACACTAGGATGTTGTTACTGTAGCGCAAGGGTAACTAACTGCTAATTTGCTTTGGCCCTCGTAGACACACAAATGAGATGGCTAAAGTCTCATAAATACAACTGCTACGGAAATTATGTGACAACTTGTCCAAAATAGGTGAGCAGAGAAAGCAAGTTGAGTTATGCTCGCGAACCAAGAAGACAAGGTGCAAAACTATAATAAATATTTTTATTTCCGTAAGCACAAAATTATAACTTGGATATTGACACAGAATGTCAGAGCAGCAGGTTGTACAGAAATTACGAATGTGAGCAGGAATTGCTGCTGGTTTGCTAAATACACGTCTGTATTCGTAGTTTGACTATAGATAACGTGCTGTTAACTCTACTGCAAGTGACGGGCCATTAATACTAATGTAGAATTTGTCTAACTCAAAACGGTGATTGACCTCGCTTAGGAAAAACGAGGCTTTGCAAGCAAACAGAGACTGACTGCGGCTACTGCAGATGGCACCAACATAGCAAGATGGGGTAATGTAGCTCAGAACTCCCTATCTGCTAATGCTGCGACACTTACGCAAACCGTCCTCCGCCAATCAACCAACCAACCAACTCACAAAAGCCGCAGATATGACGAGAAGCTGACGGGTGCATGGTGACAAAGTCGAAGCTGCGAGAGTCGTAGACTCCCCAGCGTCCGATCTGCCATAATCAGGGGTGAAGCAAGATTAATTCACAGCCGTGTGGAAAGTTAATTTTCGACCAGGTGTCCGGACGAGTACAATTCAGCGGAAATCGCACCGTGAATGCAGAAGATATAAAGCGACTTAATCTACGACCGTCCAGAAGTGAGTCACCAATCCTTTCTTTAGCACCAGACCACGTACACCCATCCCGTTGCTCTCGAAAATGGTCGGTCCTGGTATATCAACAAAACCAGCGTCAATGTCGTCACCGAAACAGATGCTCTCTGCTCCCACTACAAAAACAGGAAAACATTCGCGCCAATATCAAGGTGTCTCGCCAATACCAAAAACTGACTCGGAACGTGGGCAGAAGTAACAGTCCACCTACCAATCACAGACCACACCAAGTCAATGCGCGGGACAACTCAAGCGTGGGGTGCAATGACCGAACATGTAAACTTGCTGGACTACGTGAGATGCCTCTCCAGCGGGCTTCCCGCAGGGAAATCTATCCCCCTACCGACCCAGGTGCTGTGAGCTCAGTCACCGATTCTTGCCTCGTATTAATACCAGAAATAAACTGTCAACACACAAATTATGGTTGTAGGACAGTCGTCATCTGGCTTCGTATTCAGGACCTATTTGGCAAGGTTGACACTAATACCAGCTAAGTTACCCCCGTTATAGCCCCCTCCCCCCCCCCCCCCCAGCCTCATCAGAGTTTGCAAACTTCTCTTTCTGCATGGACAGTGCTTCATTATGGCGGTGACCTCTGGAGATGCAACACTCAATTCGAATCATCTTATGCGTTTTCTATATCTTTGATCGTCAGTTGAGTTAGATTCCAGAGACGCTTTCGTGCAAAATTTATACACCGCTGTAATCATTTTCGTTCTACACGTCGGCCATTAGGAGATACAAAAGGCATAGCTGCCACTTCATTGAATATCACTTCTGTGTTACGTCACTCTTCCGTGTTAGATGTCACTTCTGCGATACATTTTGTTTAGACCTTGCTTCAGCATTATATATACTGCTATTAACTACACTTATGAATTATTTATTTATTTATTTACCCTCCTCGCCGAATTACTTAAGGGAGGAAAAGGATTAAAATCTGAATAAAGTATTTAACTTAAAGTTCACATGCTGATTTCGTTATTTTATACAGAAGACTAGAATTTCATAGTCCCTATATAGACTAGGTTTTACTTTGATGGTATATAAACTGCTGTACGTGTCAAACACAGTCGTTAAATTGTTTAAAATCTTTCCCAATGCCGACTGCCGCCAAACAAGACGAATGCTATTTTCGTAATTGAATATTAGCACTCGGAGAAAAGCACAGCTTTTGCTGCTCCTGTGTCTGGCAAGCACTATACGTTATTTAATTTTAATAAAAATAATTTTAATAAAAAGCAGTCCATATCGAAATAATTGCTTTCATTTCTAATTCTGGTTACTAGTTTCGGTCTGTAGGGCTACCCTCAGACCAAGGCTCCAGACGATGTGAGGAACGATTACACAGAGCCATTATGCAGTACCGATGGTACCTGTCACTAACCGAAAATGGTAACCCGAATTAGAAATAAAAAAATATCGCCACCTGGAATACTTTTTATTTAGATGTAAAGTACAATCGCTGCATTTCGTAGTAATGTCAAAAAATTCGATGTGTTGTACATTTACATGTTTTGTGAGAAGTTCGTTATTACTTGTTACTGACATCATAATCACAAAGTGACAAGTAACGCCCTCTCCCTCCCCTTTCCCATCTCTCTCTCCAACTCTCAATGCTGGGCATACCACCGTTTGGCGAAGGTGGGAACACGTAGTGTACCCAGGAATATTAGTGGATAGTTTTGGCGGTCCAGGTATTATGGTGTGGGAAGGCATAATGTTGCATGGGTGTACCGAACTCCAGATCCTTGAACACGGTATACTCACAGGTCAACGTTATCGTGATACAGTATTACTTTCTCACGTGCATCATTCCAGGGGTGTATCCGCCCCTGACGTCATATTTATGACTGAGGCGACCGCACTGAACAGTGCAGGCCTCCACCTGCACTGTTCCACTATTCGATGCGGTCGCATCACTCATAAATATGAAGTCAGGGGCGAATACACCCCTGGAACGAGAGGATATTCGGAGAATGGGGTGGGCTGTCTGTTCTTCCGACTTAAATCCATTCAAGCACGTGTGGAGCGCGTTGGAGAGACGTATTGCAGAACGTCCATCTACAGTAAGGACCATCCAGCAGTTGTCAACACCGCTGGTAGAGCACTGGAACGCCCTCCACAAGAGCTCCTTAACAATCTTGTGACAAGCGCTAGAGCACGTTGCAGAGCATTTATTGCCATCCGCGGTGATCACACAGCCTATTACGAAGCATGTCCTTCCTTTCGTAGTGGTCAGGGTATCATCATAAGTTCGGCTGACTTCAGTGTAATTGGTCCCTCTGAATAAAAGTGTCGTTCTTGTTCGTTCAGTGGGTGTTTCTTTGAGTTAACTTCTGTTTTACGCTGCAGCAGTTCTGTGTATGGAACAAGTTTCATCGAGGTATGTTACTTGGCAGTGACATGTGATGTGAAAGTGACTTTCGTCCTCAAGTTCTGCACACCCGTGTAATAGAAATATCCCCAACTGATATACAGTCCCTTTCATAAGAGTGTTTAGATCAGAATAGGATACGGAAGGTGTCAGCTACCCTTAAAATCGTTTTTGTTTGAAGTAATGCTTGCAAATTTCGAAGATACTCGTACTTGATACAACGAACCGTTCTGCTGAATGCGCGGAATAACTCCGTGTCCTCTTAAAACTGGTGAGCGAAGTAACATCTGTTAAATTAATGTATGCGCAGCCACGCTCCCCTATGCGAAGCTGCTGCCGATAAAAATCCTGCGAAATATTGCAAAAGGACCTGCCGCATACGTCGAGGCAATTTACAAAAGGAAAGAAAAAAATACGTGCCTGTAACACGTACAAGGGATTTCTTTTCCTACTCTCCTGGTATATGTGTACAGTATTTTCATGCAAAGGTAATGAATATTCCGCAGATGGATATTGCGAGCGTGACCCACACTGAGGCAAAGTATTAACCAGCTAGCCATTTTGACATTAACGTAATTTTGCAAGGAAACCTGTATTTGTAAATGGAGCAAAAGAGTTTAATCCTGTTATAATCCCAGTATAATATTTTTCATAAAACTGTTGTATTATTACTCCATACTTTTAAAAAATTCCTCAAGAAAGATGTTATTATGGATCGCAATGTTATTATGGAGCACTACTAAAGAACCTCACAACAAGCCACGAGAAATGGTGTTGTAACAGCTATGGATCATTCATGGGAACTGTGGAAACACCAACACGTCAGCGTTCACTCATTTTTACTAACGCACGTAAATGGTACCAATTATTTTTCCTCCTTTTCTACATTTCTTTAGTGTACTTATGTATTAAGACTAGCCAATATTTTTCTTGTTTTAGTCACATCATCTACCTATGAAGCATTCCCCTGCCCCCGTTGCCTCCTACCGCCTCGTTAATAAATACGGAAGTCCGAGAGATGTGTTTAAGTTTGTTTTAAAAATTTGGAAATTGTCTAAAAAAGTATATCACATATATATAATCAACGTAATTATAAAATTTGATGGAACAGGGAAAAGTTGAAAAAAACTGTGTTCCGTAACTTTCAATTCGCATAAATTATTCTTAGTGATCAATAAGCTTGTAAAAGGTTATTCAGATCTTCTATATATTCATCAATATGATACTAGTCCAGTTTCAGCTTAAAACAAACCACCTCAGCATGAAAGATTATAACCTTGTGAGACGCAAAATACCATTTCCAAATACAGGAAGTCTTAAAATGCTCCCAAGGGACACCATAACTTTATTTTAAGTACCGTACCTCGTTTTTGAGAAAGGATTTAAAATTCTCAAAATATTAAGCTAATGTAGGCGAAGTTCTCAATAAGTAGCCCAAATAAACTACAAAAACGCACGTTATTAATAGCAGAAATTACAGATAAACCAGTTGTCTTCTTCATCAGCATTGGAAGATAGATGGTGAGCTCATCAAAAGCGTAGACGCTGCATCCGTCCCTGCTTTGCTAATGAGTCCGAATATAGTCTATTAAAAATGCCTGCTTCATTTGCGTCTTCTTCACCTGATAAAGTAGAAGAACGTCGTTTTTTTCAATTTTTTTAGCCAGTCTCTTCTTGCAACTGACGTTTCCTGATTCTTCGTATTCTTTACAGCTTGACCCTTTTAGTTCTCCCCCATAAAAAGTTTTCGTTTTGAGTTTTTCTTTTCTTTTCTTTCCCGATTTTTTCTTCAGCTTTCAATTATTTTGGAATGGATTTGCCTTTTTTCCTATTGGTGAGCTTCGCACTTTCTACGAGGTCAATCACGAAAGGAGAACCATTAGAAACTTAGGTGACACAGAGCGTGACGATGTTCCCCCCATCGGAGGTTCGAGTCCTCCCTCGGGCATGGGTGTATGTGCTGTCCTTAGCGTTAAGTTAGTTTACGTTACATTGCGTAGTGTGTAAGCTTAGGGACCGATGACATCAGCAGTCTGGTCCCATAAGACCTTACCACAAATTTCCATCATGACGATGGCATGCCAGAAGTACCAACAACCAAAACAATACGACCGCTTGTTCTTCCGAAGTCCCAGGAATAGCTATCAATTCATATTGTGGTTCTGGAAATTTTTCAGTTGCAGAAGATTGGCAAACTTCATTTTGGAGCACGTTGGCTTGAGAGACATCATCTTAAAATGTCTCAGCTACTGACACTTCCTCTTGTGGTGCTGTGTTTTTTGGTTCTCTTTCTTTCTTAAAAGTGCAGGGCAAAACGGGATTACCTCGGTTTTGCCTCATCTTGTGCACGAGGGTTTGCCCAGCAATGGAAAGCTGAACAAAAAAGGCGTTCGAAAGTTAGCATTCTCACTATGTTCATCATACAAACATTCTTTTAATTTTTTTTTTTTTTTCAAAACACTGCTTCAAAAAGTGGCAACATCGGAACAAGATTCACCCAAAATACTCAGAAAATCTAAAAGCAAAAGGAATAAGCATCCGCTATTGACGATTATCTACAACTCCCGGAAATGGTGGTGCTAGTAGTTAATGACGTTATCAGACCAGTGCCAGCACTAGTCTCAAAGATCAGGTGATGCCCCATTTGACCCGCATACCTGGGTTTACCCTACTCTCCCTTCGATATTACTTCCGCGAATGTATACATTAATCAACAGATAAAGTGAAGAGTTCACTCGTCCTGACCTCTGTGCAACGTTTCGTTCGGTATTGTTCACAACGCAACGGAAGCAGCTTGGAGCATGCGCTTTTACGTATTATTTATTCCGTTTTATCGTCACGCAGAGAGCTGCTTAGAAGTTTTTATAGATATAATGATTCTTCGTTTGTTATTTTCATCTGTTGATAGTCTGTAGATGACCACTGTCCGATCGGAATTGGTTACGATGCTGTGAAATAATGTGATTGTGGCTTGTGCACTATGTATGTATGTTTGCCAGACCTAGCAAAAAGTATAAAACTCGAATTGGCGTTGTTGATCAACTGAGACATGCCAAAATCCTAGTTTCATCCATTAATGTGTCGGAAGTCTGATGATACGTATATTAGTAGACACAGCTTATCTGCAGACCAACATAAGGAACAGAAAGCTATGTTTTCTTTCGAGCCTTGCTTCATTACTTCGGCTACCATGTTAAAGTAGAGAACGAAAAATTGGTGATAACGTACTTGTCTGTACGTTATCTCCGCATATGACTATAAGTCCCGTCCCTGAGTTTGATTTCCATTTGTCTTGAGGATTTCTGCTCGCAATCACGTCAGAAATATACAACAGTTTTCAGTGTTCCATACAAATCTGAAAGTTTATCTCAAAAAACAGTGTCTTCTTTTCTTACCACAGCCAACCAAAAGAAATCCCAGATGCGTACCTTACTCAGAAAAACGAAAACATTAAAAATGTATCAAGGTTTCGAAATTGCACAAGAACCTCTTACGTTAAGGCAGTATACAAAAAGCTTTGTTAATAGACGAAAATCTTAAATTTCCTCAGGTTCTAATTCATACATGCCAATGTAGTAGTTATAGACCTACAATAAAATTGTCTTACAAAACGAAATGTGGAGCTTGGTCCACCTGGGAAAATTTCACGAATATTTATTTGTTATTTCTTGTCATTTATTTTAAGTTTCAGTGTTATTTATTCTACAATCTTTATAAAAATCTCACAATATATATCGCGAAGTAGTGTCAACTGTGGGAACTGATTAAGCTTAGCGATGTCGAATTCGGTATAATTTGTGCCTCTTTGACCTGTTTTCTGTTCGCGTTTTCCTTCATTCAGATTGTAAATACGCCTACGTGTTTCATTAAAGTACTTTAATCAATATGTAAAATTGTAAATGAGGAGACTTTGGGGTCACTGCGTAATGTTGCTCGTTTACTAATTAAAATGTTCGATAAATTTATTTTCTTATTAGATTTGGGTAAAGCAATACATCACATATGAACAGATACAAAAAAAGTACACGGGAAAGTGTTAACTGCAGCTAAAAAGTTAGCAAATGAAGAATCAGTACTACCGTAAATGCTGAAAATAAAAGTAAAGCAGTCTGTAACGTTGTAAAACAAACATGAAAACCAGTAGAATCATTGGTCGGTAAACGATCGACAGAAACCAGTAAGTTTTGTGAATAACATTTTTCAGGTACAGCAGTAAAACTACAATGTATGAAGTCAGGAAAATAGTACGAAAAAGCAGCACCCAGCATCCAGATACAAGGTCAGTCTGTGCACCCAATGGAGGCATAGGCAGTATGCAAGCCCCGTTAATTCGCAAAATAAAATCAGTTTTTCAGTTTAAGTAACTTTTCGGAGTATCTGAAACAAGCAACAGTTCTGCCTCTGCTAAAGAACAGCGATACAGAAGATCCGGAAACGTATAGGCCGATTTCTCTGCTGTCATCTCAAAAATAATGGAAGCCCTTATGAAAGTCCGACTCGAATAAATATATCCTCCTCAGTGAAGCTCAGTTCGGCTTCTGTAGAAGTATAGAATCAGTCATAACATAGTTTAAAAAGGTGGTACTAGATACAGCAGCCGCGCGAGATTAGCCGAGCGGTCTGAGCCGCTGCAGTCATGGACTGTGCGGCTGATCCTGGCGGAGGTTCGAGTCCTTCCTCGGGCATGGGTGTGTGTATTTGTCCTTAGGTTAATTTAGGTTAAGTAGTGTGTAAGCTTAGGGACTGATGAGCTTAGCAGTTAAGTCCCATAAGATTTCACCCACATTTGGACGTTTTTGAGATACAGCACACAAGACTGAATGTGTTCCATAAAATTTCCGGTATGCAGCTGCATAAACTTCATTTCTTCCTCTTCTGATATTTCGGCTGTATACCGTCCAGCCATTTTCAGGGTGAGCTGGATGGATGACGCTCCAGCGCTTGCTCCGTCCTTTTGAACCCGCCGACCGCGCCATTGCGCATACGACCACAGATACACAAGGCGCCAGAGACATTGATCGGCGGCAGAGAGGTACAACATGTGCATGAAATTAGTTCTATGGGTGCACGGTCGACCCACACGGTGATACCGGGCTGCACCGTTGCGAAGTTTTTGTGAGTTCATTACAGAAACTGCCGGATTATATAATTTGTCCAAGCTGAAGCCGCTATCTCTATCAATTAAATTCGTCCCAACCGAATTTCAATTGCTTCTTTCACTATTGAACCCCAAAAAGACGAAGTCGAGGCTAAAATTTCGAAGTTTTCGTACACCATAGAGTGCCCAATGTCAATACAGTACTCTGCCACCGCCGATTTTTTAGGTTGTAAGAACCGGGTGCACCTGAGATGCTCTGTGCATCTCTCATGGACTGTACGTGTTGTCTGTCCGATGTATTAACGGCCGCATTCACACGAGATATTGTAAACCCCAGGCTTCCGAAGCACCACATCATTTTTAACGGAACCCAGGAATGCTACTATCTTTGGTGGACGGTAAAAATAACTTACTTTGTGTTTGCTGAGGATGCGTCCCATGTATGTCAGGCAAGCCAGGATATAAAACTTTCCGCGTCTTCTTCTGCATTCCTTATTCCCACTGTTGATTCCATTCGTAGTGCCTTACGTATTTGCTGAGGCGAATACCCGTTGTTACTTATAATCCGTCTTGATTGCAAAATTTTTATTCATATGACCGGTTTCGGTTCATCTAGAACCATCTTCAGATCTGATATTTCGGTTAGAGGAGTAACCCGTCCAAATCCAGCGGATGACAAAGGAAAAATAGTTCATGAATAGAAACGCGCAAGAGTCCATAGAATAACATGTTCATTGTAGTTCTAACTCTTCTTCTTTGGCATACTTGTCATGTATTATAAAACTTATCGTACCATTTAGTTTAAAATTTTTTTTAACCCAAGTCCACCCAGGAGAAACATTACAATAGGCCCCTGGTATGGCTGAGACAAAAGAATGATTTTGGACCAGACATACCACAGTACTGTTCACTTCTTCCACATGATTGTACATGCACGTTTATTCAGTTAATTTCTAAAATTAGCTTTCAAGTATTATCATCGTTCTGCCTGGGACGTTATCTCGTTATATGAAGAAAATCTGTAAATAAAATTGTTAAATTATTAGTAGCTGCCTCCGGTCTCGTGAGATCTGAAATAAAGTTAATTGTCCTAACCGACGGCACGTCTCCTAGATGACCTAAAAGAAAGATGTTACAGATTTTTCTAAGGTGGCGCCTAACAATGAAAATTCTTTAAGGTCCATATCTGCTTAAGGCAATACAGGTATCCGACTAACAATAGATTGACCACATTACACAAATTCTTTTGACAAAATAACCACAGCTAGATTTATTGCGTGCTGTTTTTGCTATTTTTTCCGACAGACTGGAAAAGAGTGGACTATTCATTGTTAAATATGATATGCCTTATTTTGCCCGTTTATTTATTCTTGTTATTGTGAAGATTCACTTCCGCTTGTACTCTCTACCTAGCACAGACTTGGATTTGTTTATGCTGAAGAAGATTGATTATTTTGTACGTCGCCCTTTGCTTGCAACACATCTCTGTACTTGCAAAGTTGAGTATTGTTCGTCAGAGTATCGGAGTGGACACGGACAATAAATCAGAATGGTGCAGCTGGTGCCTTAATTCTACCTTGTCTTTTCTTTGCAGGCGGGGGGTGGGGGGGGGGGGTGGGGGTGGGGGGGTATTAGCATGTTTTAACAGTATATTATTTTTTCCTTTCACTGTTTTGAGGTGGGCGTCGCAGATATTTTTTTTTTGCTTCTGTGTTTATTTATATTGCTTGTATTGTCTGTTAATTGCATTTGTTATTCCAAAATGAGCACCCCAACTCTCCCACCCCCCGCTCAGGCCCCTCAGCTGCAGGTGATAGATGCAACGCAGCTAACGCAGATGTTTGAGTTTCAGACGCAGGGGATAGCAACACTGCTAAACAAGGTACAGCAATTACTGGCGAACCAAACGCCTAATGCTGCGCCACAGGCCACAACTGTAGCTCCGAGTGACATACCGCCTTTTCGCCAGTTTAACGGAAAAGACGAAACGCTCGACTGGTTGCTATAGTATTAAGCCCACATCATTGCTCACAAAGTATCAGGTACTGTGAAACTGCATTACTTTTTGTCAACATTAGCAAGTGCAGTATTTCGCCTCATTCAGAAATTTTTCCCTAACGCCACTCTGAGTGAAGTTTCCTATGATCAAATGGTTCAAATGGCTCTAAGCTCTATGGGACTTAACATCTGGGGTCATCAGTCCCCTAGACTTAGAACTACTTAAACCTAACTTACCTAAGGACATCACACACATCCATGCCCGAGGCAGCATTCGAACCTGCGACCATAGCAGCAGCGCGGTTCCAGACTGAAGCGCCTAGAACCGCTCGGCCACAGCGGCCGGCTCCTAAGATCAGGTTGCATATTTTCTAACTAGATATTATGACTAACAAGTGAATGTGGTAGCATACAGTTACCAATTCTTTCATTGCAGGAAATGGTCAGAACAAATTTATGACGAGTGGGTAACAGATTTGCAGAGTATGACGAGGAAATCCAAATTCAAATGTGCTTATGGTGCTTCATACTTAAGTTGCCTGTAATTGATGTCAAACTTAGCGAACAGATTTTGCAACAGTCTGATCCATCATTCCAGCATGTAGTGAACATTCTAGGTCAGTATGATTCAGTTGCCGTAGCTTCCGATAAATTTGAGCAGCCACCAATTTGTGTGGTTGAGTCGTCCCTTGCTTAGAACTCGCCCAGTAGGCAGCAACACACGCCACGCCGCATAAACAGTTCTCTAAACAGGCGAGCAGATTTAAGTCATGTCCTCAGTGCTATTCGGCAACGGCCTTGCCGCAGTGGATACACCGGTTCCCGTCAGATCACCGAAGTTAAGCGCTGTCGGCCGTGGTCGGCACTTGGATGGGTGACCATCCGGGCCGCCCTGTGCTATTGCCATTTTTCGGGGTTCACTCAGTCTCGTGATGCCAAGTGAGGAGCTACTTGACCGAATAGTAGCGGCTCCAGTCAAAGAAAACCATCATAACGACCGAGAGCGGTGTGCTGACCACCCCCCCCCCCCCTTCCTACCCGCATCCTCAGCTAAGGATGACACAGCGGTCGGATGGTCCCGATGGGCCACTTGTGGCCTGAAGACGGAGTGCTCAGTGCTATTCACAGCACAAACATCGAGAGTACCCATCGAAACAAGCAGTGTTACGCTTGTGGCAAGAAAGGTCATCTACAATCTGTAAGTTTGCAAAAGCACAAACAAGAATTCTGCCCGCTCACAAAAATCTAGTCACAAGGCCCATGTAATCAGTGCAGTGCATTCAAAGCCTGATGCAAGCATTATCAAAACTAGCAAGCAAACCGTTTCTTCAGTGACACGCGAGTCCAACAAACTTTTTGTTTATTTGCATATTATTGGAAAACGTGAGAAATATCAATTGGACGTAGGTGCCTCTGTTACACTGCTGAATCGTAACACTTACGAACAGTTAGGCTCCCCATATCTGTCTAAAACTAGCACGCACCTGACGGCTTCCCATTCTCGGAAAATGTACTTTGCCTGCCATGTAACACTCGCATACGTGGACTGTGACTTTCACTGTGCTACAATCACTCGATTGTGAGAACATATTTGACCTTGATTCGTTTCGTTTGTTTGGCTTTCAAATTCAAGACAATGTCAGTGACTGCATTCAATGCCAAAGACAGTGTAGCTAGCTGAAAGAATTCCCTGAACTTTTTTCTGAAGGTTTAGGCAAGGCTAGCAATTTTGATGGTTATATTACTATAAAAGACAATGCTC
Source organism: Schistocerca piceifrons (assembly GCF_021461385.2). Classification (NCBI taxonomy): domain Eukaryota; kingdom Metazoa; phylum Arthropoda; class Insecta; order Orthoptera; family Acrididae; genus Schistocerca; species Schistocerca piceifrons. Next base: position 887,335,974 of record NC_060139.1, read on the forward strand.
AACCGAAATTTTACGGGCCAGAACTGTTCCCATTGCATTACAGGACAAATTGGCTGCTGAACTTGAAGAATTGCAAGATAGACGAGCTGTTGCGCCCATTCAAGCTAGTAAGTGGACAGGTCCACTGGTTTTGCTCCCAAAACCTTCAGGTCGCATTCGCTCCTGTGTTGACTCTGTCTACAGTCGACCCATTAACTATGATTGACACTTATCCAATGGAATCTGACAAGCCAGTTGTGTTCCAAGTTCACGCTTCCTCTACAGAATCGGTGCGGTGCTTTCAAACAGAATTGGTAATAAAGTCAGGCCTATTGCTTTCCATCAAAAATGTTGTCCAAAGCACAATTTAGCAGTTCACAAATATAGAAAGAAGCATTGGTTGCTGTGTGCGGTGTCACCAAATTCCACCACTATTTGTGTGGCAGAAAACTCTATTTAGTAACGAATCTTAAGTCATAGTTCTTATATCATCCGATGAAGCCGGTTCCTGTACGAACTGCCCAAAAATTGCAACGGCCGGCTTTGTTGTTGTCTCAGTACCAGAAAGAGACTGTGTATCGTCCGACGGCTTAACATAGTAATGCGGACGCACTTTCCCGTCTTCCGACCGGCGCTGACACAGACTTTGACGCTTCTGCTGCATCTTATCACATCGATGCTCAGGATTCTGAACTGCTTCAGTCCTTTCCTCTAAACTATAGGAAAATAGTACAGACCATGGAAGTTGATTCCGATTTGAACATTTTGCTAAAATGCATTCGCACAACTTGGCCTCGCTCATTGCTTAACATAAAGAACTGTGCAGTGGGCTGATACATTGAACGTCGGCATAGCCTCGCAATACGGAAAGGTGTGAGTCTTGTTCAAAATGACAGTGGACAATCACGTGCGTTGACCCTCAAAGCTTTACAAAAAGAAGTGTTGCAGTTACTTCACCAAGGACACTGGGAGACTATTCGTAAGAAACAGTTAGCGCGTCGACACTGTACTTGGCAGAATATGGACATTCGTTGGTTGGTTGTGGTAGACTCTTATAGCAAGTGTCCTTTTGCTGTGGCAATGAAGTCCACAGCGTCACGTAACATAATTCAGGCGTTATCCTTTATTTTTTGCCTCGAAGGATTTTATGAAGTCTTAGTGTCGGACAACGGCCTCAGTTCCCATCAAATGAATTTGAAACATTCTATGAATGTAGTGTCATAAAGCATCTAGCTAGTGCACCGTTCCATCCACAGTCAAACGGCAAAGCGGACCGTTTTGTCAGATCCTTCATGCAACTGATGGCCAAACTTTGCACCGCACACGCCAGGGATCACGCATTGCAAGATGTTTCTCGCCTCCTATCGTTCGCATCCACGAGAAGGGCCATCGCCGACGGAATTGCTTCACTGCAGCCGCCATCGCACACTGCTCCACCTCCCCCCAGGGGATCCACAACTCTTTTGTGGATACGTGTGTAGCGAGCACGGGACCCCGAGCTAATGTGGCCTTCCTTCTTTCCCGGGCTGCATACCCCCCCTTTCCGTATCCTTCCCCATCCCCCATCTTCGCCCCCCCCCCCCTCACCTCTGGCTCTTTCCTTCCCTTTCTCCCCCTCTGGGAGTATGGTTTGTGCCTACGTCCGGAGACAGACGCTTGTAAATGTACCGCACTCTTCGCCTTCCTTGCTTGTATGTCTTCATCTTTCTTTGTCCTTCTCTTTTCCTTACCTCTTCTCTTTACCTCTTCTCTTTACCCTTTTCTCCGCTGCGGCGTTTGAGACCTCTCTTCTTTCCTTTCCCTGTCTCTTTCTTCCTCCCTGTGCGTGTCTGAAGGCCGACCCACGCACTTCCATGCGTAGCCGGTGACGGGGTAACGCGTAATTCCCCGCCCCGGGTAGACAGGTAGGACACGTACGTACCCCCTGGTAACGGCCAGGCCCAGGGAGGGGTGATTACCCGAGCTGATACCTTCCGAAAGTGCCGATTGGTCCCTCCGTCCGTTTGTCGGGAGGTGTGACCTGAGGTGTGAACAATCACCTAAGGCGGGTGTGCCCTCGGTGAGGGCCCCCACAAGGAAGGAGCGCGCCATCGGAGACGCCGGTAATCATGGGGGATTCTTCCGCAATGGTTTCCTCACCTTCCACTATGTCTGCTCACAAACGTAAGTTCACTGAGTCTCAGCCACAGACGGTTCTTCCATCGTTGCCACAGTTCCTTGTTGTTTCTCGGTCTGACGAAGGTCACGACTTTTCCACAGTCAACCCTTTCATCATTCAGAAAGGTGTCGACGCAATTGCGGGTCCTGTAAAGTCTTGTTCCAGATTACGGAATGGCACCCTGTTGTTGGAAACACACAGTGCCCTCCAGGCTCAAAAATTGCTGCGTACTTCTCTGCTCCACACCTTCCCTGTCCGGGTGGAACCGCACAGTACCTTAAATTCCTCGCGTGGAGTCGTTTATACACGTTCCCTCGATGGATTGTCTGACGAAGAAATTCAGCACTACCTGTCTGACCAGGGCGTCACAGCTGTTCATCGGGTTATGAAAAGGGTTGACTCGAACATCATTCCAACCCGCACTGTCTTCTTGACATTTGACAAAGTTCAACTCCCATCAAAAATCAAAGCAGGCTATGAGATAATTTACGTTCGCCCTTATGTCCCAAACCCCACGCGTTGCTATCGATGTCAGCGGTTCAATCACACCAGCCAGTCCTGTTCCAATCCGGCCAAATGTGTTACGTGTGGCAAGGATGCCCATGAGGGTGCTTGTCCACCTCCATCCCCTCGCTGCATCAACTGTATGGGTGACCACGCTGCTTCCTCTCGAGATTGCCCCATTTTTAAGGACGAAAAACTCATCCAGGAAATAAGAGTGAAGGAAAAGGTGTCGACCTTTGCTGCTCGAAAGTTACTCGCCAGTCGACAGCCCACTGTGCCTCAGAAAGAAAAATACAGCGCTGTCCTTGCTTCTCCTCGGCCAACAAAGGAGGCGGCCACGCAGACTTGCGACCTCACCTTTAGTACCACGGTCGTCAGATCGGCCAGCGCAAAGATCGCCCGTTCAACCTCACCTCTTTCGCCTGCCCGCTCAATGGCTCACCCTTCGTCGGGTTCTGCTAAATCTCGAGCCCAAAAGTCAGACGCCAAGTCTTCGAAAAAAAGAGCATTCTCGTGAAGAGTTTTTACGTACCGCAACTTCACAACCATCGGTTCCTCCTTCATCTAAACATCATACTTCCAAGAAGGCTACGAAGAAACACAGTTCCTCTCCTTCTCCGCCAAGGCGTGTCCCATCTACAGCACCACCTGGCGGAAATCGCCCTCGGCCGTCTTCTGTGTCGCCGAGGTGCACTGCTGGTGGCCGGTCAACTGGCCGATCGTTGGTGGCTGGAGCTGCTCCTGACCAACCTATGGATCAGGATCTTCTGCCTTCGACTGAATGCCATTCCATGCTGTCGGTCGCAAGCTCTGAGCAGTCGTTGAGTTGACAGCACCCTTGGTCACGTTCCTCCATTTTCTGTTCACCCTATGTCCATTATCCACTGGAATATCCGCGGCATTCGAGCCAATCGGGATGAATTGTCGATCCTCTTACGATCCTACTCGCCAGTCATCTTTTGTCTTCAGGAAACAAAGCTGCGTCCCCATGACCGCTTTGTTCTCCCTCATTTTCAGTCCGTCCGATATGACCTCCCCTCTGTTGAAGGCACTCCAGCCCATGGAGGACTCATGATTCTGCTCCACGATACTCTCCATTATCACCAAATCCCCTTAAACAGTTCCTTCCAAGCTGTCGCCGTCCGTCTTTCCCTTCCTGGATATACGTTCTCTCTTTGTACGGTATACATTCCATCGTCCACACCAATGGCACGAGCTGATCTCCTTCATCTTCTTGGTCAGCTTCCACCCCCCTATATGCTGGTTGGGGACTTCAATGCCCACCACCCGCTTTGGGGATCTCCACATCCTTGTCCACGTGGCTCACTATTGCTAGACGTCTTCCACCAAGCGGATCTAGTCTGCCTCAACACTGGGGTCCCCACATTTTTGTCTGCCTCCACGACAAATTTATCTCATTTGGACCTTGCGGTCGGTACTGTTCCGCTAGCTCGGCGCTTCGAATGGTTCGCCCTTGATGATACACACTCGAGTGACCACTTTCCATGTGTTCTTCGACTGCAGCCTCAACTGCCATATATGCGCTCGCGACGCTGGAAGTTTGCCCAAGCCGATTGGACACTTTTTTCGTCTCTAGCGACATTCGATGACCGTCGCTTTCCCAGCGTCGACACATATTACCGACGTTATTCTCACAGCTGCGGAACGTTCAATACCACGCACCTCCGAATTTCCCCGGCGCCCCCCAGTTCCTTGGTGCAACGAGGCATGCCGTGACGCAATACGTGAGCGGCGACGTGCTCTTCGCATTTTCCGTCACCATCCAACTTTGGCAAACTGTATCCGATATAAGCAGCTCCGTGCGCGATGCCGTCGCGTCATCCGCAATAGCAAGAAGGCAAGCTGGAAATTCTTTATTAGCTCATTTAACACCTTCACTCCCTCCTCGGAAGTTTGGAGTCGGCTTCGACGGTTCTCCGGCGCGCCTAGTTTCTCCCCGGTCTCTGGGCTCACTGTCGCGCATGATACCTTAGTGGACCCCGTCGCAATTTCTAACTCATTGGGTCAGCACTTTGCTGAGATTTCGAGCTCTTCAAATTACCCGCCAGCGTTTCTCCCGAAGAAACGTGCAGCGGAAGTGCGACATCTTGCTTTCTCCTCTCAAAATCGCGAAAGCTACACTACTGTTTTCTCCATGCGGGAACTCCAACATGCCCTCTCTTCTTCTCGCTCCTCCGCCCCAGGACCGGATGGTATCCATGTCCAAATGTTGCTGCATTTATCAACCCATAGCCTGCGTTACCTCCTTCGCCTTTACAATCGAATTTGGACCGACAGTACTTTTCCCAGACAATGGCGGGAAGCTATTGTCGTTCCCGTTCCGAAACCTGGAAAGGACAAACATCTCCCCTCTAGCTATCGCCCCATTTCTCTCACGAGTAGTATCTGTAAGGTTTTGGAGCGTATAGTGAATTACCGTTTAGCTTGGTGGCTGGAATCCCGCAGTCTTTTAACACCAGCCCAATGCGGATTCCGAAAGCATCGTTCTGCCGTTGACCATCTTGTTGCTCTCTCCACTTATATCATGAACAATTTTCTCCGGAAACGCCAAACGGTAGCAATATTTTTTGATCTGGAGAGAGCATACGATACCTGTTGGAGGACAGGCATCCTCCACACACTGTTCTCTTGGGGCTTTCGAGGCCGGCTGCCCCTTTTTCTTCGCGAATTTATGGCAGAGCGCACATTTAGGGTGCGGGTGAACACTACTCTCTCCCGTACTTTCTCCCAAGAAAACGGGGTACCCCAGGGCTCCGTGCTGAGTGTTGTACTGTTTGCCATCGCCATTAATCCAATTATGGATTGTCTCCTTCCTGATGTCTCGGGCTCCCTCTTTGTGGACGATTTTGCGATCTACTACAGCTCTCAACGGACCAGCCTGCTTGAAAGACGTCTTCAAGGATGTCTCGATCGCCTCCACTCGTGGAGCATCGAAACCGGCTTCCGTTTCTCACCCAGTAAGACCGTTTGTGTCAATTTTTGGCGACGTAAGGAGTTTCCTCCGCCCTCCTTACATCTAGGTCCTGTCAACCTTCCGTTTTCCGACGTCGCTAAATTCTTGGGTCTTATGTTTGACAGAAAACTGTGCTGGTCCTCCCACGTTTCCTATCTTTCGGCTCGCTGTCTGCGTTCCCTTAACACCCTCCGTGTCCTGAATGGTACCTCCTGGGGAGCGGACCGAGTGGTCCTTCTCCGCCTCTATCGCGCCTTAGTGCGCTCGAAATTGGATTATGGAAGCATCGTCTACTCCTCTGCTCGGCCGTCTATTCTTCGGCGTCTCGACTCTATCCACCACCGTGGATTACGTTTAGTGTCTGGAGCATTTTACACCAGTCCTGTGGAAAGCCTTTATGCTGAGACTGCTGAACCTCCGCTGTCCAATCGGCGGGCAGTCCTTCTGAGTCGTTATGCTAGCCATCTGTCTTCCATGCCTGCTAATCCAGCCCATGACCTTTTTTTCGACGCCTCCTTTGATGTCGGGTATGCAGGCCGCTCCTCCTCCCTACTACCCCCGGGAGTCCGCTTCCGTCAACTGCTCCATTCTCTCTCCTTCCGCTTTCCTAAAACCTTCTTGACAACTTGGGGTACAGCACCGCCTTGGCTCCGTCCCCGGATCGACTTGCTCAGAGACCTATGTCAATTTCCCAAGGATGGTACCCCTACACTTGTCTACCGTCGGGCATTTGCTGCTCTATGTGCACAAATGACGGACGCCACATTTATTTACACCGACGGCTCGAAAACATCGTTAGGTGTAGGGAGTGCCTATATTGTTGGCGACACCCCAAATCACTTTCGGCTTCCCGACCAGTGTTCAGTTTATACTGCGGAGCTTTACGCTGTTCTCCAGGCTGTCCACTACATCCGCCGCCATCAGCGGATACAGTACGTAATCTGCTCAGATTCTCTCAGCTCTCTCCTAAGTCTCCAAGCTCTTTACCCTGTGCACCCTCTGGTCCACCGGATTCAGGACTGTCTGCGCTTGCTCCACCTGGGGCGCGTCTCAGTGGCGTTCCTCTGGCTCCCGGGACACGCTGGTATCTGTGGGAATGAGGCGGCCGATATAGCGGCCAAGGCTGCAGTCTCTCTTCCTCGGCCAGCTATTCAGTCTCTTCCGTTTACCGATCTACGGAGCGGTTTATGTCGCCAAGTTGCTCATTTATGGCATGCGCATTGGTCAACACTTCCCCATAATAAATTGCGGGAAGTGAAAGCCCTTCCTTGCGCTTTTACCTCTTCCTCCCGAACGCGTCGTCGGGAGGAGGTAATTTTAGCTAGACTCCGGATAGGGCACTGTCTTTTTAGCCATCGACATCTTTTAAGCGGTGATCCTCCCCCACTCTGTCCCCACTGCTCTCAGCTGTGGACGGTCAGACACCTTTTAATTGAATGCCCCTATTTTAATCCGTTACGCTCCCGTCTACAGCTATCGCCTGATCTATCGTTGATTTTAGCAGATGACACGCGCTCAGCTGACTGCGTTCTACAGTTTATTAGTGACAGTGAAATGACGTCAGTCATTTCATTTTTTTTTTTTTGGGGACAACCAACCCCTTTCTATAGTGGATTTTTAAGCATTCCTTCTGCCTTTAGTTTCTCAAATTTTATGACTTTGTTCCCCTTGCTGCTGATTTTAAATTTCGTTTTTTTCCTGTTTCCTACGTCACGGGCTGGGCGCTAATGACCATAGAAGTTTTGCGCCCTAAAACCACAAACAAAAAAAAAACAAAAAAAAAACTGCTCCACCTGGCTTCACCCTCCTCAGCATCCTGCGCCTAAGGAAGGCCGCATGTATCGTTTCGCGCCGCATGATACTGTGTTTTTCAGTGTTTTTAGCGGCAGCAGACGGTGGGCGCATGTATCTCATTGCAGGCCCAGACGGATTGCACCGCCGACATCACATCAAACTCGCCACTGTCATGTGCACGGTGATCCTTCTGTATCTTCTGGTGTAACAAAATAAAAGTGATGTTATTCAATGTAAAAGTTGGAATTTGCGATTTCGCTTACTGTTTTATCAATCACAATTGGCGTAAGAATCATGGAGTGACCATTATCATAAAATATTGCATTATGAAATGTGAATAGTCTTTACTTGCAGTTTCGCGTGGCTTGAAGCAGTCACAGCGTGCTATTGATGAAGAAATTGCATTATCGTCTTTCTAATTACTTCGTGATCGTAGATACGATCATACCCGGTCGTGAAGTTATTGTTATGAGAAAACAATTTCCTAAGGGACCAGAAAGTTCTTTAGGGCGCAAAAACAGCTGTAACATCATATAAAAGGGAAATTCAATATTAAAGCTGATGCAAGAAGACGATAAACCAGTTTTCTTTTTGTCAATGTAACACGCGCATTGGACTGCTGATCTTGGTGTTTGTAATCTCAGCAAAATGCATAATTAAAATGAAAATTATACTGAGTAGATGATAGGAATGAGCATTGCTAAATTATTCAGTATTTCCAGAACAAAAATTTATTATAACTGAAACATATATCGTACCTTAAGCTTAGTACTATAAGGACGGTAGATTCTTATGTCCGTTTCATGGCCATTGAGCGCTCTTTTATATAGCAATTGTCCTCTTGAGTCCTCCGTACGTCGTCACGACAAGTTATAGCAGTTCTTTTCACACTTCACTCAAACTTAGACGGAACACGTTTTTATACATTTATTAAAAATTGGATCAGACTGCCACAAATCTGCGTCCGTCTTACTTAAGAAAAACAGTACAAGTGTTTTGTGCTCAATGCTTCATTTGTTCTCCAGCGATCAAAATAGTGAAGGATTGCATATCTATCCGTATTCATCTGTTTATGTTGCCGCCCAAAGACGACGAATTACATTATTTAGCAAATTCCACCATCGCTATGCGGCGCCCTATTATACATTAATCATTCTTTATAAACAAGTATTTGCCTTCTGGCTGAAAGTCTTAACTATTTGCTGATTTAATGAAGACAAAAATAGCGAATATCACAATCTCTTCCCCCAGATTTACGGATCCCGCAGACACAGCACCGCCAGAGGGTGTCATCACGACACCGCGAGACGTCCCCATGATGACGGAGCCTTCGCCTCTTCGGCCTCCTCTCGTCCTACCGACGGAGCTGGCCCTGCCCACGCCGCAGCAGCCGAAGCCTTCTACATCTTCATATATACCACAGTAGGTGGGCGCGTATCCTTCTCGGCGTTCTCCGGCCGACGTTTCCACCAGAGCCAAGGCCGGATGGCGGGGTTCAACCAGAGGTCTGACGTCCTCTGCAGCCACAGCTTCCGGTCCCCTAGAGCATCCGCGCTCCTGCCTCCCCTCCCCCCCTACCATTGTCGTTCCCCATATACGACGATGGTCCGTCGCTTCTTTTTGGGGGGGGGGGGGGGGGAGGGGGAGGAATGTTGCCGTGTAAAGTCAAGCACCAACACACCAGTCGGGAATGACGGGGAAGAGAAGTCAGTGAGAAGAGGTTGGCCAATCTCAGCCTGACTGGGCGTCCCTCCAGGACGACAACGCGACAACAGCGGCCGCTATGTGAAGAGGACATAAGCGCCGCGACCGAATGTGACGGCCCAGTTCAATAGCAGCTTCAAGAATTGGCTCTTGTACAGCGGCGTCAGCTCTATTCACTTCGCTTGTACTGTCTATGTAGCACGGACTTGGAAATGTTTATGGTGAAGAAGATTGATTACTTTGTCGCCCTTTGCTTGCGCCGGCCGGAGTGGCCGAGCGGTTCTAGAACCGCGCGACCGCTACGGTCGCAGGTTCGAATCCTGCCTCGGGCATGGATGTGTGTGATGGCCTTAGGTTGGTTAGGTTTAAGTAGTTCTAAGTTCTAGGGGACTGATGACCTCAGCTGTTAAGTCCCATAGTGCTCAGAGCCATTTGAATCTTTGCTTGCGACATATCTGTGAAACTACAAAGTTGAGTATTGTTATTTTCATATTGTAATAAAACTCATTAATACTATTTGTTTGAATTTTGTCTGGTGAGGCGACTACACAGGATTCCTAGACACCACAATTTATATGTTTTAGAAGTGCCAGCAACTGCGCTATTTGCCCAGATCCTCTAGGCTGTACTGTGAACTGGTGCCGGGTCTGAGTCCAATCGACATTCGTATGATTGTAGAAGGAAGCTAACTGATCATCTGCTGGCATTTATAACTCTATTGTAATCGTTTGGTCTACTTTGTATTTTATTTCCTGAGCAAAATGCTGGATCTATTTAAATAAAATTAATGTTCTGCAAATGATGCTTATTTGATGGTCTTTCCGTACCATTCCCCAATTATCTTGCTCATAGTCCATTTCCTTTCTAGCAATACATCAATAATTAAGGGCAATGAATATGAAAAAACTGCCTAGAATGCTGATTATAGTACAAATGCACTAGATATTACGACAGATGCGGTAAGTCCAGAGATCTTGTTCTGTAGGCGTTGAATAGTTGCTCCTAAGGTATTTTTAATGAATGAATGGAGTCTGCTTAAATCGGCAGTAATTAAACTTGTAACATTCCATAGTGGTGGTCCTAATGTAGTTTATGAGTGTACTGTCATAAAGACTGGCGGAAACGCTCTAGTTCTCTATGTGTATTTTAACACGGATTTTCTTCCTGTAAGGCATCTCATTTGTAATTGGATTCAATTTCTTTTTACTGGTCTTGTAAAAGGCGCACATGCATGTGTGAGGTTTCAAAATGGTTCAAATGGCTCTGAGCACTATGTGGCTTAACTTCTGAGGTCATCAGTCCCCTGAAACGTAGAACTCCTTAAACCTAACTAACCTAAGGACATCACACACAGCCATGCCGGAGGCAGGATTCGAACCTGCGGCCGTAGCAGTCGCGCAGTTCCAGACTGTAGCGCCTAGAACCATTCGGCCACCCCGGCCGGCTGTGAGGTTTCAAGACGACTGACATTTAAAGGTGCTTCTTTTGACACGTATAACTTATATTAACTACGAGCTAACATTTAATGTTCAACCATTTTCATAATTTTGCTAAAATAGTCGGGAGAAACATCAGTGGGAAGGGTGATCGGCCTTTAAGGAACTGCTGGGAAGCGCTCATTTTCTTGCTTTTCAGGCGTCGCGCTTCGTGGACCTTGATACTTGGCGATGAGGCCCGTAGGCATTGAGACTCTGCTCCTGAATGATACTGTAGCGGCGCGGGATCGAGGTAGGGCTCGATACCGACATCCAAGCGCTCGCGAACATCTGCGAGGCCAGCACTTCGTCATGCTAATAGCTCCGCAATCACGACCAGGGATCTGCGGCAATAACTGGCGTTTCAAGACATTTCGATGGCATTTGGCAGGCCATGCACGTGACATTAACCTCAATTAGACCTGTCTTGTTTTGTATAAAAGCAAGCCATCGGGTCAGGCCGGGGTTTGGACACAACCAGGCTTCGAATCGGTGTGCTCTGCGTATCGGCTGCCGCCGTGAGACCACCAAAGCTCTTCCTTCTGTAGGCTGCCAGCAACGAGAGTCGAACCTATGCTATCCTAGTTATCGAGACGTGGAGCATCTATCAGCGCCCGGTACTCGACACAGTTGGGTGGGACACGGCCGCCCATCAACAGCGTAACAACATAAAGCCGCGGAAGGCGACACAACACTACCGAGGAATGCCGACCATGCAAAGCCTTGGTGTTAGTGGGACAGAGCCCGCGACACTGCTTCTTGCCACCGCCGGCCGGGAGGTCAACAACTAACCACGCCCATGGTACATAATCGCCGTGGGATGACGCCGGGCCGTGACACTGGACGAGAACGCGCCTGTAACTGCTGAACTTGTCGAAGTAATAAAGAATTTACATGCAAAGTAGTGGATGAGTTTTGCTATTTGGACAGCAAAACTGCCCATGACCGAAGCAGAAAAGAATATAAAATGAAAACTGTCTATTCTATAGCTATCGCTTGCGCCTTTGTCCCGCATTGCGCGCGGGGTTCGCGTGGTTAAGTCGGATTTGGCATGTTAATGGGAAGAGGTGGCCCGATGCCCTTCCTGCCGTCACCCCCCCCTCCCCCCCCCCCCCCCCCCCCCCGGGACTGGGACGGAATCAGAGTACCCCATCTGTCTGCGTTTCAAATGTCTGTGGTCTGTGAGTCATGTAACTGGGACGTGGGGACCAGCCCAGTATTCACCTAGAGGGATGTGGAAAACCGCCTAAAAACCACATCCAGGGTCGTTAATCCGGCAGGTGGATTCGATCTGGGGCCGGCGCGCGTACCCGAGTCCAGGAAGCAGCGCATTAGCGCTCTCGGCTAACCTTGCGGGTATAAAATGCCAACTGTCAATAGCAGGAAAATCAGTTCTGAAAAGAGAAATTTCTTAACATGGACTATAAATCTAAGTGTTAACGACTGGCCAGCCGCCAGGTGTGAGGGCTCCACAAACAATTACGTTACTGTATCAGTAACTCAGGTACGGCTCGTGTGTTTACCCGTTCGTGTGAGGCAACCAATCTGTGCTTTGTTATTGCAGCAATCAAACAAGTTGTTCATGAAGTTATTCAGACCTTCACAGTGTGTACGACAATTTTCTTTTAAAGGTGGGGCAACCCGCAGCCGAAATCCCAGATGATGTATAAAACTTTCCCGACTGGCTAATAAAAAGTTTTAGTAAAAAGTCATTACCGCTTTCGCATCAACAGAGGTGGATCTACACATGATAGACTTCTTAAACAGTCATGGCGCGGCAAAGTGATTGCTTAGAGCCAAGTTCCATCGTTCGTCGGCAAGATATCTGTTTGTATCTTGACGACGAGCGATGGGACTTGACTTTGAGCAGTCACTTTGCCGCGCCGTGACTGTTTAAAAAAGCTTGTCAACTATCATTTATCGCGCTTCCTCACGGTTTCGTACTGATCAAAGATGTCAGTTCAGCTGTACTCGTGGAAGTATAATAAGCGGATTTGTCATGACACTGCAGACTTGAAGCTGACGTCCACTATGCCAGTTGCTCCAAACATTAGGCCTCTGCTCGAAGTGTTTTCAAAAATGCCAGCTTGCGACATTTATGGGAGTACTAATCGTTCTGATTATGGTCTACACTGAGGTAATAGAAGTTACACCTCTTAATATCGTGTCGGACTTCCTTTTCCCGGCGTAGTGCAGAAACTCGACGTGGCATGCACTCAACAAACGTTGGAAGTCCACTGTAGAAATACTGAGCCATGTTCACTCTACAGCCATCCATAATTGCGAAAGTGTCACCGCTGCAGGATTTTGTACACCAACTGACCTCCCGACAATGTTCCATACATGACCGACGTGATTCATGTTGGGCGGTCCGTGTGGTCAAATCATTCGTTCGAATTGTCCAGAATGCTCTTCAAACCAATCGCGAACAACTGAGGTCCCGCAACATAGCGCATGAAGTCCACGAATTGCTGCAAATGGACTCCAAGTAGACGAACATACCCATTTCCATTCAATGATCAGTTCAGTTGCGCCGAACGACCCATTGCGTTTCAAGTAAACACGGCCGAAACCATTATGGAGCCACCACCAGCTTGCACAGCGCCTTGTTGACAATTTGTGTCCAAGGCTTCGAGGGGTTTGCGCCACACTCGAGCCTACCATCAGCTCTTACCAACCAAAATCAGGACTCATCTGACCAGGCCTCAACTTTCCAGTCGTCGAGGCTACAACCGATATTGTCACGAGGCCAGGAGTGGTGCTGCAAGCGATGTCGTGCTATCATCAGAGGCACAGACATCGGTCCTCTGCTGCCATAGCCCATTAACGCCAAATTTTGCCGCAAGTGTCGTAACGGATTCGTTCGTCGTAAGTTCCACGATCATTTCCGCCAGTTATTTCACGCAGTGTTGCTTCTTTGTTAACAGTGACTACGCAAACTCAGCTACTCTCAGTCGTTAATAGAAGGCCGTCGGAAACTGCGTTGTCCGTTGTGAGAGGTAATGTCTGAAATTCAGTATTGTCGGCACACACTTGATACTTTGGATCTTGGAATATTCCCTAACGACTTCCGAAATGAAATGTCCCATGCGTCTTGCTCCAAGTACCATTCCGCATTCGGAGGTCTGTTAATTTGCATCTTACGGCCATAACCGCGTCGGACACCTTTCCATAGGAATCATTTGAGTACAAATGACAGCTGAGCAGCCGGCCGGTGTGGCCGAGCGGTTCTAGACGCTACAGTCTGGACCCGCGTGACCGCTACGGTCGCAGCTTCGAATCCTGCCTCGGGCATGGATGTGTGTGATGTTCTTAGGTTGGTTAGGTTTAAGTAGTTCTAAGTTCTAGGGGATTGATGACATCAGAAGTTAAGTCCCATAGGTCCCATAGTGCACAGAGCCATTTGAACCATTTTGACAGCTCAGCCAATGCACCACAATTTTATAGCTTGTGTATGCGATACTACCGCAATCTGTATATGAGTGTTCGCTATCCTATGACTTTCGCCTCCTCAGTGTAAAGTGTAAAGAAATTAAATTTCATTCGCAATTTGACTCATTCAAGCGATATTTTCTTTTCAACTCTTATTGTGCTGGTTATTTTTACTATAATGATTTTATTAGTGTTGCGCTGATTATTTTTACTACAGTGGTTTTATTGCTGTCATTTTACTATAGATTTCCTATCGGTCCAACCCTGAAAGTCCTCTAGTTGAACATGTCGAGAAGGAAAGACTAGAAACCAACCAACATAGCAAAATAGATTCTCAATAACTTCTGGAAGAGGACAAAGATCGAAGATCAAAAATGGTTCAAATGGCTCTGAGTAATATGGGACTTAACTTCTGAGGTCATCAGTCCCATAGAACTTAGAACTACTTAAACCTAACTAACCTAAGAACATCACACACATCCATTCCCGAGGCAGGATTCGAACCTGCGACCGTAGCGGTCGCGCGGTTCCAGACTGTAGCGCCTAGAACCACTCGGCAACCCTGGCCGGCTAATCGAACATCAGTTTTGTCCGTCCGTGTTTAGGAAAATGGTGGATTACGAAAGCAGCATTGTTACATTACATACTTCTGACCTTGTTTATTCTAATTGAATTAATGTGGCTAAATGCGTCTTATTACTACATAAAATATGCACCAGCAGAAAAATTCCCCTATCGGAGCACAAGAAATGTGAATATGTTCCTGTTCATGTAAAAGACTCGGAGTGAAATGTGGGGTACAAGCAGCCTCATTCTACCTTCCACAGTACCTTTAAAAATTTTCCCAAATATTTTGGGGTGCGAACACATTCACGCTTTCGTTAACTGCAAATTACTTCAGACATCCACAAGCTCCCCTAATTGTAACTCACTCGCACCCATTAGTCCGTCGCTTTAAGTCGCACACTGCAATCAACTCCCAGTTGCCTTTTCTCAGTCACTCATTCATCTCAACCCGTTGTCATTATCTCTGTCATTGTGTCCTGTGTCACAGCCACAATCCCCTCGTTCTGTCCTGCTACGACGGTCTCCTCTCACTGTCATTGTGTCCCTCTTGCTCTCTCTCGCTGCTACTATCTCACTTATCCTTTCTCACTGCTGCTGTCTCTTCTCACTGCACTATCTCTCTCTTCCTCGTTGTCATTGTCACATACTCTGTCTCTCATTATCTACGTTCCACTGCCACTGTGTCCCTCTCCTTCTCTCATGCTGCTGTTGTCTCCTTCGCTCTTTTTATAACACAACCACTGTCTACTATCTTCTAATTACTTCTCTGTCTCTACGCCACTGTCACTGTCCTCTTCTCTCTCAGCATAAAAGAGTACGAACATGTTCGCAAGCCAAACTTTATGGCAAAATTTTTTTAATCTACTGAGGAAGGTAGAATGAGGCAGCTGGTACTCCTCTGTTCAGTCAGAGTCTTTTAAATAAACAGGAACACACTAGCACTTTTGTGAACTGATAGGAGGATTTTCCTGATGGTTCCGTTGCTTTTTCTGCTGCTGCACGGCTTCCAAGTCATACACTCCCGGAAATTGAAATAAGAACACCGTGAATTCATTGTCCCAGGAAGGGGAAACTTTATTGACACATTCCTGGGGTCAGATACATCACATGATCACACTGACAGAACCACAGGCACATAGACACAGGCAACAGAGCATGCACAATGTCGGCACTAGTACAGTGTATATCCACCTTTCGCAGCAATGCAGGCTGCTATTCTCCCATGGAGACGATCGTAGAGATGCTGGATGTAGTCCTGTGGAACGGCTTGCCATGCCATTTCCACCTGGCGCCTCAATTGGACCAGCAATCGTGCTGGACGTGCAGACCGCGTGAGACGACGCTTCATCCAGTCCCAAACATGCTCAATGGGGGACAGATCCGGAGATCTTGCTGGCCAGGGTAGTTGACTTACACCTTCTAGAGCACGTTGGGTGGCACGGGATACATGCGGACGTGCATTGTCCTGTTGGAACAGCAAGTTCCATTGCCGGTCTAGGAATGGTAGAACGATGGGTTCGATGACGGTTTGGATGTACCGTGCACTATTCAGTGTCCCCTCGACGATCACCAGTGGTGTACGGCCAGTGTAGGAGATCGCTTCCCACACCATGATGCCGGGTGTTGGCCCTGTGTGCCTCGGTCGTATGCAGTCCTGATTGTGGCGCTCACCTGCACGGCGCCAAACACGCATACGACCATCATTGGCACCAAGGCAGAAGCGGCTCTCATCGCTGAAGACGACACGTCTCCATTCGTCCCTCCATTCACGCCTGTCGCGACACCACTGGAGGCGGGCTGCACGATGTTGGGGCGTGAGCGGAAGACGGCCTAACGGTGTGCAGGACCATAGCCCAGCTTCATGGAGACGGTTGCGAATGGTCCTCGCCGATACCCCAGGAGCAACAGTGTCCCTAATTTGCTGGGAAGTGGCGGTGCGGTCCCCTACGGCACTGCGTAGGATCCTACGGTCTTGGCGTGCATCCGTGCGTCGCTGCGGTCCGGTCCCAGGTCGACGGGCGCGTGCACCTTCCGCCGACCACTGGCGACAACATCGATGTACTGTGGAGACCTCACGCCCCCCGTGTTGAGCAATTCGGCGGTACGTCCACCCGGCCTCCCGCATGCCCACTATACGCCCTCGCTCAAAGTCCGTCAACTGCACATACGGTTCACGTCCACGCTGTCGCGGCATGCTACCAGTGTTAAAGACTGCGATGGAGCTCCGTATGCCACGGCAAACTGGCTGACACTGACGGCGGCGGTGCACAAATGCTGCGCAGCTAGCGCCATTCGACGGCCAACACCGCGGTTCCTGGTGTGTCCGCTGTGCCGTGCGTGTGATCATTGCTTGTACAGCCCTCTCGCAGTGTCCGGAGCAAGTATGGTGGGTCTGACACACCGGTGTCAATGTGTTCTTTTTTCCATTTCCAGGAGTGTATAAAACGTACTGTATTGGTCAGTAAAACGTAGATAGTTTACTTATGTGAAACTGAAGTAACGCAAAACTAATTTTGCACCTCAGACCAGATTTTAGGTGCAAAAAGGTTTTCCATGTGCTTCATTACTGCAACATGTGGTTCCCAAATGATAGCGGAGACAATCTGCAGCGTTTTTCTCCGAGCTGCCTCAGTTTATAAACAACGTTCTCGCCTCACACGGATCTTGGGTGCACTTTTTTCGTGTGCAAGAAGGGTAACTTTGAACCTCTGTATCTTGGATAAAGATATCAAGAAAATTTTGATCGTTGCTGGTGATAGGGGTCTTAGGAACATATCGTAAAAATTTGCTGTGCATAGCCCTCTTTGAACCTCTGCTGGCTTTGGTTAGCTGGTGACGACGAAAATATAGTAAAAAACCCTTTTGTGAGATTTTCCGAGGAACCGCCGCAGAACTACTGGTGCTTCCAAGCCCATCGTAGACAGCGTCAAACGCAAAAGGAACCAACCGATTTCCTATATTTGCCTAAGCAGGAGGAAGTGTGTAACGCTCATAATTTGACCGTGGACTGGAGGATAGTGACACTAAGACTCTCCTGCTGGGTATACAAATGGTCCTTAGCCCTAGGGCTATGCAAAAAATAAAATTCGAGATATGCGCATCGGAAAATCTCTTTTTTATATGCGGCGTATTGGAACATATTAGGTGCACGTGCTGTCACATGCATGACGACTTAAGACCAGAGAGACGTCTGAAAATACTTACCTCACACTGTGTTGCTCAAGAAAGGAACGTAACATTTGCTATTTAAAACAACTGTCGCGTGCAAATGACAGAAATTAAGAATAAGAGCAATGGTAAACAGCAGACTGCTAATGTTCTGGGGTATCCAATATGACGGTGCCG
The DNA here is from genome assembly GCF_021461385.2 of Schistocerca piceifrons. Classification (NCBI taxonomy): domain Eukaryota; kingdom Metazoa; phylum Arthropoda; class Insecta; order Orthoptera; family Acrididae; genus Schistocerca; species Schistocerca piceifrons. Next base: position 887,353,906 of record NC_060139.1, read on the forward strand.
GCTTCAAAGCAAAGTACTGTGTAACGCCGGAACCACGTACGCAACTAAGAGAGAGAGAGAGACACTGTTATATAAAAGTTAACTGTAATATTATGTTGTTCTTGTGGTTCTAAATGCTGCAAACGTGTAGGCTACCTGACAACCACCATTTTCATATTTTTCAGTAATAAAATGAAAACACATTGAAGTCAAAAGGAGTGGAGAAGCCATTCCTCCATGATAACTGCCACAGAAAGTTCGTGTTTCAAACTTTAGCTACCAGGAAGAAGTCAAATGATGCTACTCACTTGGTGGTAGGAGGGATGGGGGGGGGGGGGGGGGGGAGAGAGAACTACTGCTGGCGTCGCAAAGTGCAACTGAGTTGAATTATTTTTTCTGGCATGGTAAAAGTTGCGTGACGCCAATGAAAAGTTAGTGTTCACACGTGCAACTGCCATGCCACTGCATTATACCGCCGTCTGTGGTGTCACTTAAGTTGCGGTCAATATCTCCTGGTCTAGTGGCTAGCGTTGCTGCCTCTGCATGATTGGTTCCTGGGTTCGATTCCCAACCAGCTCACGGATTTTCTCCGCCCAGGGACTCGGTGTTTGTGTTGTCCTCATCATTTCATCAGCGTTCAGGAAAGTGGAGAGACTGGACAGTGAAAAGAATGGGACTTTATACGGATGCTGATAACCGCGCAGTTGAGCGCCCCACAAACCAAACATCATCATCACCACTTTAGTTGCCTGCATGAAGCTAGGTTAAGCCTACAGAACCATCTCCCCTCATTATACCACCATGGCTGTGGTTCAGTAAAACAATTATTGGGTGAACTGAGTAGAATCTGCGACCAAAGGTAAGCGGTTTATCTTTCGCACTCAAAGAAAGACCTTACCAAAAAATGGTAAAAAAGTTCACTGGCTCACACACTTGTTTGGAAGATGCTGATTCAGATGGACCTCGTTGCCATTATTGGAGTATCTGGGTGATATGTTGCTATGCACTGCCGAGTTTCTGCGTGAGGGAGAGAATAAACTTTCAGTTATTCTGTTCATTACAGATCTCCTCAGATTAATTATATGAGTCACAATTTGTAATCTGATTTATGAAGTTAGTATTACAAAATTAAATAATTTTTTATGTTGAGTAGCTTTTTGCTAGTCCCACATGACTCCCAGTCAAACAGCCAGTTATTATGTTACCTCTCTTATTCATTATATAAATTAAGTTATTATAATGTTTTTCTATACTTCTTTCTTTATTAGGTTGCCTAGACACTGACTGGAGTTTCTTGCAATGTTTTTGTGTGACTGCAAATACCGATTCTGTGGTTACTTTCCTGTCTTATACAGTATCTCGTAAAAGTTTAGGAATCCATTACACGAAATATTTGTTACGATTATAACACTCTAGAGAATAATTCGAGAAATATGGTGACCACCAATGAGGACAGAATTTGTGATGCTTTTACTAAATATGAGCACACTCTCATACTGCGTTGGTATTTATACCTACAATGACTAATCAGAAAAAAGAAAGTACCCAGAATGAGGAAACAAAATGAAACGTGATGGGTTGTAAGGGCATGTGATGTTATTCCAGTGATTAAATAATGGAGTCAAATTTACAAAAAATTTGGCAACATGCACCTACTTATCAGAGTGGCGTTGCACTCTCTCTAGGCGAGGTGCATGTACTACTCGGTTCAGAAGATTCTGATAAAACTATTATATCCTCTCCTCTTGGCCTGCAACTGTTATAAATACTCTCTGATGTGCTGGATACTGGCTCTGGGATGGAGTTGATGCCTGAGCATGTCCCACACATGTGTGGACATATCTGGGGATACTTCTGGGCACACAAGTGCGTCAGCATCACGTAGCTGATAGAGGCAGGTGCCATGTGTGGTCGAGCATTGACCTGTTGAAAAATGGGGCCCAGTTACCGTCGTATATCAGGTCAAACATGTGGTTGTAGGATATCCATGATGTACCATCGGGGCATCAGTCACTACCAGCATGAACTGAAGTCATAGCTGATGGCTTTCGAAGCTATCACACTTGGAGTAACACTGTCGTGCCTCGCCAAAGTAATGCAAGAATGGGACCTCACTCCAGGTCGCCGCCATACTCGTCGAAGCTGATTATCCGTGTAAGGTATCAGACAAATAACACACCTTACACTGAATTCCTGAAACAGTTCCGGTTAAATCGATATGTCACATGGCTTAGTTATTGGAAAATATACAAATTTATTGATAGGCAAATCCAATAAAAAAGGCGATACCTCGTGAATATAAACCAATAAGGCTCACACTAGGAGTTGCATGCAAGTAATTTGCCAAACCCGAGCTATGAGACACAGTTCTGAGGAAAGGAGAATTTTTCGAAGGCAGCACCCATCCCATGTCCGGCCGAAACCTTCACAGCAGGAGATCCAGCTGATACAATGAGAATCCTTGGCCACTGAGCAGGCTGCCGACAGAAACAACTCCTGTCCCTGGAAGAAGCCCAATAAATTTAGCTTTTAGTGACGACCCTTCAGAAAGCCTTCCTGCAGAGACACGGCTAGAGATGGCAGGGAGAAACCGAACTGAAAACATTGGTGACTCACTGTGGCCACCTGCGTTAAAACACGTGTGGAAAAAAGCCGTTTGTCTCAGTATTATGTAGAAGACGTTAAACTCTGCCTATGAAAGAAACGACGCCTTCGATAGGCTACAGAAACTCTAGTGGGTGGAGTTATAACAAGTACAAATGCTCTGATTGGCCAGAAAGAAAAAAACATGGGCACCACCTTGGATATAGTCAAAATGCAGACAGAAAAATTCTCTATTCTCTTGCAACAAATCGTCGTATGTTGGTGCAAGCTTACTCGCTCTGAGCTGAGACCATGGCAAAAGTAATTATGCGAACACTTGTCACTGGCTCGTTACAACTCTGAAGGAGCTGAACTGCAAAGTCTCCTAGCACAGAGAACTGCGCCGAGCATGTGAGTGATTTGAAGGCAGCGATGTTTGCGCTATTCCAACCACATCGAATGTACAATGCCAATAAACTTAGCTAGGGAGTAACTAGGAATCTCGGCTTCACCAAAGACGTAGGAAATGTATCAGACTGGTGTTTAACAGTCGAGAGAGATTTGAAACAGATTCTCAGGTTCACAGCTCGTGCCTACAGCAGCCACTGCTGCCGACGACGAAAGGTAATCACGCGTGCTCACGCTTTGCCAGCAAGTGATATTCAATTGACACTGAGAACTGCAGTCATCTCTGTCTCTCCTATTTTTTCATACATTCAACCATGGCCTGTAGTTAACCATATCCACGATTGTCAAACTTAACTGAAATGAAAAGATGCGATATACCTGATCCAACGAAAAGGATTGATCAGCCACTGCAGAGTGTTTTATACTCTGAAGTTGCTGAACTGTTTTAATTGTGTCATTGTATTTGAAGTAATATTTACATACCCTATACAGACCCCATTCATTTTGGGTATTTTCATTGTGCATTTAAGTTTAATTGATATCTCTGTCCCCAATTGTATTTAATGTGTTTGTCTTTTACTGACCCCCAGACACGGCCATCAACCATCTTACTATTAGAACCGTAGAATAATTAGGAGTTTCACTTCACACTTGTCAACACCCAATTCCAATATTTTACCATCTTTTGTGTAGTATAATTATGATTACTATGTCATAAAGTCAGAGTAAAAATAAACCTGAATAACGAAAATCTAAGAGTTTCATTTTTGCTAAAATATACACTAATTTCTGTTAGCGATAACATTTCCTTTACAGGGAGTGTAGTGGAACCAACATTGAGATCATTGTCTGAATGCATCACTATCTGTACTACTGCACTCTTCTGAACTCTGCTTGCCTGAGATGGTATCATCCGATCTTGCAGGCAGTAGGTTCAACAATAATTCCCCAAAACACTCACAGAGCATCATTGCGCAACTGTGGTAGGAAAGTAGATCAGAACCAGTCTCACACATGTTTGATCCAGTGTAGTGTAGAAACATGATTCATCACTGAACTCAATGCAATGTCCTTCATCAGCAGTCCAAATATCCTGATCATTGCACCAATGCCAATGCATCCATTTGCGTCGTGGTGCTAACTGCAGCCTACACATGGAATGGTAACTCCCTAGTCTGAGTGCTGCTAGTCTCCAACTAACGATGCACAATGACTCATAATATTGCACGGATTCTGTTACGTGTTCTCAGGGACGGATGCGAAGGGGTTATGATGTACTTAGTTCACAATATAACGATCTTTCCTTGTTGTGATCAGACGTGGTCGACAGAACCATGGCGACGAGCCCATTCAGTACAATATCGAGCCATTGTCACACCAGAATTTCCCACAAATCAGGATACTGCATGATTTGGCCAGTTGGCTCAATTGTGATCCACATTGATATGCTCTTCAAACTCTATTAGGTGCTGATAACGGTTTCTCATACGAGTATACGGCATCTCCATCTCCATCACGGTAACCAGTCAACGTCTGATGCTGCTCACATCTAATAGAATGAGACGAAGCGTCTGGATGCCTCTCTTATAGTATTTACCTGTGTAATTTACCTGTCTTTATCAAGTCACTTTCCGTAATAATATTATTTCTGAATACATACATACAAACAGACTTTAACAGCTAGTTTATACAACACGATTTCGTTTGTTCCCGAATACTTTGTCCTGAGGCAAAGTACTAGGTGCGGTGAATAATACATCCATTTTTTCTTGAAGTTCGATCTTATTGACTTTTATTGAGGAGACTTTTTTCACCCTTGGTCATCACATGTCAGTTATGTCCACAGCTTTGACTCCTTTTCTTAAAACAGATGTCCCGTCGAAAGGTTGATCTACTGCTTCAGTCAGAGAATTAATAAGAAATTTTGTAAATATCTTACTAACCACATGGTTACCACCAATTTGTAGTACAGCATCGCATTTATTTCAGCTTTCTGTTTCTGTGTAAAGCAGGTTACAAACAAGATTACATGTAGGTGCTTGACCGCTAGCTTCGCAAACCTACTGGGATGTTTCAGATGTGTTTAGGTACAAAATAATGGGTTTTCTCTGTGCAGTCAGAAACGTTATACAGTGTGCGATTTTGGTTAAATAATGGTAAATTTATATCATTGCGAATCACAGTTTTATCTTTTGTATGTTTTAGTGGTTTTTACTGGCTAATCTTTAGACGTATAATTTGTTTACGGTTGCACTGAAAGAACCACCCTGAGTCAGATGCGACATTCACACTCAGGTGAGCTCATTTTTTTTATCATCAGTCAGACGTGCTTGTATATTCCGCATAATATTTTACTTTCAACAACTTAAAATATATGCAGCAATAAATTCTCAAAGCATTTGTCCTTTCCACTTTTAACTGCCGCGACCGTTTCATGACAATTTCATTCAAAATCGGTTACATATCTTCGAATGGTGGTTATGAAAATTTGCTAAGTGATGTTACGTTTCTATGCAAGATATTGTTTTCTTATAAGGCATCTCTTACAAATTATGCACAAATCAATCTTTACAATTTGCACTTCTGCTCAGTTAAAAATGCGAGCTGCCTGGGAGAAGTGGACAAGCAACGACCTTGGTCTGTCAACGTCTGGTGCGGTCATAACAGGTATCATATAGCTGATTCTTTATTTATTGTTTATTGGAAGACATCCCACTGGACGTAAAGCCATGCATGTAGTGCCAACATGACGGAGGTCCCGCCTACTCCGCACAGTTAGTTACAGATTTTAAGAGAATATTTGGACATCATACTATCGATCATTCGGGAAGCATAAAACTGCATGCATGCTCACCGGGCTGAACACCTCTGAACTTTTATCTGTGGGAAAAAATTAAAAAGGAGGCCCACAAGGAAACACCGACAACTCACGGTAGACATGAAACACCGTATAACGTGAACCTAAACTGCAGATACACATAAAATTTAATGGGCATTATTATCTATCCAGAATCACTTTACAGCATCTATCAATGCTCAAGGTCAACGTTTTGAAGACGTCGTGTAACTCTCTCAATAATAAACAAAAAAACGGTACCTGAGTTACATGTCTGTTCCCCTTAGACGCATCATGGCAAACTGTAGGAGAATGTTTTGCTGTGCTGCTGCCTTGTTGTCCACATTTGTGATGTCATTTAAATCCGCTTCGAATAACCTTCCCAACGCCGCAGACAAAAATTACTTATATTTTTTTTAAAAAGTAATATTGTAACTCCGCATTTTAACGTTAAAAATTACTAGTGTATGTCAGAAAATTCGCCATATTATCGGTTACAATTTAAAGAAAGCCAAATCTCGATATATTTCCAAGTGCTGACTACATTTATGGTGATCTCTCTTGGCCGACTCTTCATCCACATAGGTCAGAAGTGCTTCAGTAGAGCAGTTCTTTTTATTCTTCCATGAGACAAGCGGGGTTCCGTGAGCTGACACTGAATACACTATATCTAACAGATGTAAGTTAATCGTTGATGATAGCCACCGATATATTACCTCAGTCAAACAAGATACATATACCGTGTGATATTATTAAATGTACCTCCGATATGAAAACAGAGATATAGTTAGCTCTGCCGCAGTTTGTAGAGGTATAGTTCAATTGATGGGAGCTTACAAGTTTGTCCAAACCCATAGTCCCAAAGGGCTGGCTAATTTACCCATAAGAAATACAACAGCCAGCTAATTACTTAACCTACCTACGGCAAACATCGTTCTTCCAACTCTGCGAAACTGTCAACACAGTTTACGGCGGAGGCAACGTGTAACTACTGATTGTGTTTGTGTGACCTGCAGTAAACTATGGACTTTAAGCGAGATTAAAGTGCTTCTAGTTACAACAGTTGTCTCTATGTCAAAGTAAAAATCGCCTGTATAAAAACATAACCAATTTTTAACAGTCTCTAACTCAATTAACTGCCTATGTGTATGTTGCTCACGTGTTAATGAAAACAGAACATCGCAAATACACTTCAAATTTCAGAAAACTCTACAAACATGAGGCAACATTTGCAGAACAAGGTAGCGCACTAGTTAGCACGATGGACTCGACCTATGGAGGGCGACGGTGTGCAGATCTCCGTCCGGCCATCAATATTTGTGTTCTCCTTAATTTGCTAAGTCTGTTTAAATAAATTCCGGGAGGGTTCCTTTGAAAGAACTTGGTTGATTTTCTTCCCAATCCTTCTCTAATTCGAGTTGGGGTTCTGTCTCTAATGACTCGCTGTCGATGGAGTGCTAATCACTAATCTTTCTACCTTCTTTTTTCAACGTCATTCATCCCATTAAGGATACCTCTTGTGTCCATACATTGAACAAACAGTAAAGGGAATCAAGGATAAAGTCGGAAAGGGGTATAATGTTAAAGAACGCAAAATAAAAACTTTGAAGTTTTCTGATGACATTGTCCGTCTTTCAAAAACGGTGAAAGTTTTGGTACATCTTGGAAGATTAGTGCTATATAAGGAGTGGAGTCATGAAAAGAATTTATAAAAACCGTAATAACAAAAGTAAAACAAGGGTATGGAAAGTAGTCGCATTAAATCAGGAGATTCTGAGGGAATAAGATTAAAACATGAGATACTAGTAGGAGGTCTATGCTGATTTTGGACCCAATTTGACACTGACCTCAACCTTCTCCCCTCCCCTCCCTGCCCCCTTCATTCCTGTATCATTCCCTCCTCCTGGTCTCCCTACACCTCACTTTGCTCAACCCTCCGCCAATCCTACCTCTTCGTAAGGCAACACTCTCCCTCTCCACACACCCTTTACTACTTCATTTCTTGGAAATAGCCTTAAAAAATTAAACAACCAATTGCAGATCTTCTTACAACGAGGTTGGACGGTGCATGATTTAATCCAGATCCAGTGATGGCTCTTCCTCAGCAACTACATAAATGCTGGACACGTTTGAATATTTTTCCAGGAACTCTCTGGCATGCAGGTTCGTCGAAGCTTATACGTCACTTGCCTGCACACACCCAAAAACTTGCGTATGCTCTTTTTTCCAAAGTAAGCCATTTCACGATATTTATCACGTGATATAATCTACACAATTGTACATATGCATGAAGCAGATAAAATATTCTGTCTACCATGATGTTTGGAATGGGTATTCCGTCTCGTCGCGCTTTGATCATAACAAAAATTCATGAGTTATGTAGCATATAATACAAAATATAGCATTACTTCAGTATATAAGGGAAGGGAATGTTTTGTTACATTGTCATAATAAAACTATTTTACTTCTTCTGCATCTGCAACCAATATTCAGGCACATTTTTACATGTATTTGCATCTACGACACGTAGATTACAATTATATTTTCATAATGCATCTGAAATAGGTTCGTTACAATTTCAGTGTATTACGCCAACATCTCCTCTATACCTACAACCAGTGTGTTATAATTTCAGTACATCCCATTAAATCTCTTCTACGCCTATCTAAATCTTCATGTACATCTTTACGAACCACTGTGAAACGCATGGCAGAGAGTACGTTCCGTTGTACCAGTTATTAGGGTTTCTCTCCCTTCCATTCACGTATGGAGCTCGGGAAAATAATTGTTTAAATGTCTCCATGCGTGCTGTGTTCACGATTGTTTAATTGCCTCCATGCGCGCTTTATTGATTCTAATCTTGTCCACGCGATTGTTTAAATACGTCCGCACATGATGCATTTAATCTAATCTCGTCCACGATCCCTAGGAAGCGATACGGAGGGTCTAAAGTATATCCCTACTTTAATTAAAGTAAACATGATATCTAGTAGGTTGTAACGTGATTTTTATTTAATAGAGCGATTAGGTAATTTCGACTACTTGTCATCGTCAAGCACCTTTAAAACCAACATGGTAAAGCACTACATAGTCTGCATACATCGCCGTGTATAAATAACACTTTACACACCTCACGTTAAGATAAAATTAATGTGAAGTGTCTAAAGTGTTATTTATACATGGCGACGTATGTAGACAGTTAAGTGATTCTCCGTGTTCGTTTTACAGGTGCCTGACAATGACAAGTATTCGAAATTAGTTAATCGCACGATTAAATAAAAACCACGTTACAGCATATTACGGACCATGTTTAGGTTTATTAAACATCTGGAGACTGTGGATCCCCACGTATACAAAATTTTATATCCCCAAAGATTGTAGGGCATTCGTAGAGTCATTATTTGAAGCCAGTTCTTGAAACTTAGTAAGTGAGCTTTCTCGGAATAGTTACGTCTATCGTCATGAGTCTGCCGGTTCAGTTTCTTCAGCATCTAGTAATAATCTCTCACGTGTAAAACAAATTTGTGATCATTCTTGCTGACCTCCGTATACGTGCAATAAATCTCGTTAGCCCTATTTGGTAAAGGTCCCACACACTTGAGCAGTATTCTAGGATGAAATGAAATGGTGTGTGACGAGGGCCTCCCGTCGGGTAGACCGCTCGCCTGGTGCAAGTCTTTCGATTTGACGCCACTTCGTTGACTTGCGCCTCGATGGGGATGAAATTCTGACAATTAGGACAACACGACACCTATTCTCTAAGCGGAGAAAATCTCCGATCCAACCGGGAATCGAACCTGGGCTCTTAGGATTGACAGTCTGTCGCGCTGACCACTCAGCTACCGGGGGCGGACAGTATTCTAGGATGGGTCGCATGAGTCACTTGTAATCAATCTCCTTTGTAGATTGGTTGCATTTGCCCAGTATTCTACCAATAAACTGAAGCCTACCACCTGCTTTACCCACGAGTGAGCCAATATGATCATTCTATTTCATATTCCCACAAAGTGTTACACCCAGGTGTCTGTATGAGTTAACCGATTCCAACTGTTAACTCATTGATACTATAATCGTTGAGCACTACGCTTTTTTCGTTTTGTGAAGGGCACAATTTTACATTTCTCAACATTTAAAGCAAGTTGCCAATCTTTGCTCCACTTTGAAATCTTATGAAGATCTGATTAAACATTTATGCAGCTTGTTTCAGACAGTACTTCATTATAGGGTACTGCATCATCGGCGAAAAGTATGAGGTTACTATTAATATTGTATGCAAGGTCATTAATATACAATATGAATAGCAAGAATCTCTACACTCTTCCCTGGGATGCACCCTAAGTTACTTTTACATCTGTAGACGACTCTCCATCCATGATAACTTGCAAAGTCCTCCCTGTCAAAAAACCCTCAGTCCTGTCAAGAATTTCGCTATACACCCCATAATATTGTATTTTTGATAACAAGTGTAAATCTGGTACTGAGTCAAATGCTATTTTGGAAATCGAGAAATACTGCTACTACCTAACTGCCTTGATCCAAGGATTTCAGTATGTAGTGAGAGTAAAGTACGAGCTGGATCCCCTATGATGGAAGTTCACGGAATCCGTGCTGTATGGCATGGAGAATGTGTTCTGTTCGATATACCTCAGTATGTTTGAGCTCAGAACATGTTTTAAGATTCTATAACATATCGATGTCAAGGATATTGGACGGTAGTTTTGTGGAACACTTATGCTGTATGGCATGGAGAAAGTGTTCTGTTCGATATACCTCAGTATGCTTGAGCTTAGAAAATGTTTTAAGATTCTATAACAAATCGATGTCAAGGACACTGGACGGTAGTTTTGTGGATTACTTATGCTACACTTCTTGCAGACTGGTGTGACCTGTGCTTTCTTCCTAATATTGAACATGGTTTTCTCGAGGGATCTGCGGTAGATTATAGTTAACAGAGGAGTTAACTCAGACGAAAATTTAGTACAGAATTTGAGAGCCCCTGGAGCTTTCTTCGGTTGCTATGATTTCAGCTGTTTCCAAACGACACTCACACTAATATCTATTTCAGTCATCTTTTCAGTGTTATGCGAATCAATTTGTGGGAATGCTCCGGAGCTTTCCCTTGTAACTGTACATTTGAGAGGTCATGAGATCATCCAGATGAATGCAAAAATGAAATCTTTGAACTTCGGTTACACGATAAATAATACCTAGGAATTACAATTACGAACAACTTAAATTGGGAGGAACAGATAGACAATATTGTGGGGAAGGCTAACCGAAGACTTCGCTTTATTGTCAGGACACTTAGAAAATGTAACAGATCTACTAAGAAGACGGCCTACACTTCGCTCGTTCGTCCTCTTTTAGAATACTGCTGCGCGTTGTGGGATCCTTACCAGATAGGATTGACTGAGTACACCGAAAAAGTTCAAAGAACGGCAGCACGTTTTGTATTATCGTGAAATAGGGGAAAGAGCGTCACTGAAATGATACAGGGTTAAAACAAAGGCGTTTTTTTGTTGTGGAGGAATCTTCTCAGGAAATTTCAATCACCAGCTTTCTCCTCCGAATGTTAAAATATTTTGTTGGCGCCGACCTAGATAGGGAGGAACGATCACCATGATGAAATAAGGAAAATCAGAGCTCATACGATAATATATAGGTGTTCATTCTTTCCCCGCGGTATACGAGATTAGAATAACAGTGAATTTTGAAAATGGTTCGATGAACCCTCTGCCAGGCACTTAAATATGGTTTCCAGAGTATCCAAGTAGTTGTATATGTAAGGATTTCTGCTTTTTCTTTACAACCGTCACTTTCACTTCCTGTCTCATTCACAAGTGACTGGATGGTAACTTTGGTGCCAATAACAACCCTTACATATTACCGAAATTTCTTTGGGTTTTTGTGAAAGATCGTTTGACAATATTCTGCTACAACAATCACTGAAAGTTTCATGTGGTGCTCTCTTGGCAGCTAACACGTTTCATTCAGCATCTCTCTATCTATTGCCCGACGCTTTGTTTTACACTCATTACGCAGTAATCTCCGTTTCTTTACAAGTTTTTTACAGTGACAGTGTACCATGGAGGGCACTCATATCATGAACTATCCTACTGTATGTGCATCTGTCCAATCCATGGTCAACGGTTCTTTTATACTTGAGAGACAGTTCCTCTACATGCTCCTCTCCTGTAAAAAAAGTTTCTGTTTCCCGATTGCGTTATGACTCTAACGACGCTACTGCTTTTCATCTAGTTTACTCAATATACAAATGTTTCTACTTTTGTAATCATCTCTGTGACCCGTGGTCTAGGGGTCAGCCGGCACGGTAGCTCCGCGTGTTCGGTCAGAGAGCCGGTTGGCCTCTGTAATAAAAAACTGAGTGGAAGAATCAACCACCGAACTTAAACAGGATGTCTTGCGGCGTCCAAAACGACCAAACACAACGATCAATAACGAACAAAATGCAAAAAAAATAAAAAGGTAGCGTCTTTGATTCATAATCAAAACGTCTTCGGTCCCGGGTTCGATCCCCGCCACTGCCAAAATTTTGATAAATAATCAGCATTGGCGGCCGAAGACATCCGGCATAAGAAGTCAGCCTCATTCTGCCAACGGCCTTGTCAAAGAGGAAGGAGGAGCGGATAGAGGTTCAGGGCACTCTTTTGTCCTAGGGGCGGGAAATTGCCCCTAAAGGCGGAAGACTCAGCAATGATCAACGACATGAGGATGCAGAAGGCAATGGAAACCATTGCATTAAAGACACGTAACGTGTATCCACAGGACATGTGGCCAGTAATTGAAGAAGTGTCATGATGATCTTTCCATTGGCAAAAGATTCCGGAATAGTCACCCATTCGGATCTCCGGGAGGGGACTGCCAAAGGGGAGGTTACCATGAGAAAAAGATTGAATAATCAACGAAAGGATAACATTCTACGAGTCGGGGCGTGGAATGTCAGAAGCTTGAACGTGGCAGGGAAACTAGAAAATCTGAAAAGGGAAATGCAAAGGCTCAATCTAGATATAGTAGGGGTCAGTGAAGTGAAGTGGAAGGAAGACAAGGATTTCTGGTCAGATGAGTATCGGGTAATATCAACAGCAGCAGAAAATAGTATAACAGGTGTAGGATTCGTTATGAATAGGAAGGTAGGGCAGAGGGTGTGTTACTGTGAACAGTTCAGTGACCGGGTTGCTCTAATCAGAATCGACAGCAGACCAACACCGACAACGATAGTTCAGGTATACATGCCGACGCCGCAAGCTGAAGATGAACAGATAGAGAAAGTGTATGAGGATATTGAAAGGGTAATGCAGTATGTAAAGGGGGACGAAAATCTAATAGTCATGGGCGACTGGAATGCAGTTGTAGGGGAAGGAGTAGAAGAAAAAGTTACAGGAGAATATGGGCTTGGGACAAGGAATGAAAGAGGAGAAAGACTAATTGAGTTCTGTAACAAGTTTCAGCTAGTAATAGCGAATACCCTGTTCAAGAATCACAAGAGGAGGAGGTATACTTGGAAAAGGCCGGGAGATACGGGAAGATTTCAATTGGATTACATCATGGTCAGACAGAGATTCCGAAATCAGATACTGGATTGTAAGGCGTACCCAGGAGCAGATATAGACTCAGATCACAATATAGTAGTGATGAAGAGTAGGCTGAAGTTCAAGACATTAGTCAGGAAGAATCAATACGCAAAGAAGTGGGATACGGAAGTACTGAGGAATGACGAGATACGTTTGAAGTTCTCTAACGCTATAGATACAGCAATAAGGAATGGCGCAGTAGGCAGTACAGTTGAAGAGGAATGGACATATCTAAAAAGGGCCATCACAGAAGTTGGGAAGGAACACATAGGTACAAAGAAAGTAGCTGCGAAGAAACCATGGGTAACAGAAGAAATACTTCAGGTGATTGATGAAAGGAGGAAGTACAAACATGTTCCGGGAAAATCAGGAATACAGAAACACAAGTCGCTGAGGAATGAAATAAATAGGAAGCGCAGGGAAGCTAAGACGAAATGGCTGCAGGAAAAATGTGAAGACATCGAAAAAGATATGATTGTCGGAAGGACAGACTCAGCGTACAGGAAAGTCAAAACAACCTTTGGTGACATTAAAAGCAACGGTGGTAACATTAAGAGTGCAACTGGAATTCCACTGTTAAATGCAGAGGAGAGAGCAGATAGGTGGAAAGAATACACTGAAAGCCTCTATGAGGGTGAAGATTTGTCTGATGTGGTAGAAGAAGAAACAGGAGTCGATTTAGAAGAGATAGGGGATCCAGTATTAGAATCGGAATTTAAAAGAGCTTTGGAGGACTTACGGTCAAATAAGGCAGAAGGGATAGATAACATTCCATCAGAATTTCTAAAATCATTGGGGGAAGTGGCAACAAAACGGCTATTCACGTTGGTGTGTAGAATATATGAGTCTGGCGACATACCATCTGACTTTCGGGAAAGCATCATCCACACAATTCCGAAGACGGCAAGAGCTGACAAGTGCGAGAATTATCGCACAATCAGCTTAACAGCTCATGCATCGAAGCTGCTTACAAGAATAATATACAGAAGAATGGAAAAGAAAATTGAGAATGCGCTAGGTGAAGATCAGTTTGGCTTTAGGAAAATAAAGGGACGAGAGAGGCAATTCTGACGTTACGGCTAATAATGTTAGCAAGGCTAAAGAAAAATCAAGACACTTTCATAGGATTTGCCGACCTGGAAAAAGCGTTCGACAATATAAAATGGTGCGAACTGTTCGAGATTCTGAAAAAAGTAGGGGTAAGCTATAGGGAGAGACGGGTCATATACAATATGTACAACAACCAAGAGGGAATAATAAGAGTGGACGATCAAGAACGAAGTGCTCGTATTAAGAAGGGTGTAAGACAAGGCTGTAGCCTTTCGCCTCTACTCTTCAATCTGTACATCGAGGAAGCAATGATGGAAATAAAAGAAAGGTTTAGGAGTGGAATAAAAATACAAGGTGAAAGGATATCAATGATACGATTCGCTGATGACATTGCTATCCTGAGTGAAAGTGAAGAAGAATTAAATGATCTGCTGAACGGAATGAACAGTCTAATGAGTACACAGTATGGTCTGAGAGTAAATCGGAGAAAGACGAAGGTAATGAGAAGTAGTAGAAATGAGAACAGCGAGAAACTTAACATCAGGATTGATGGTCACGAAGTCAACGAAGTTAAGGAATTCTGCTACCTAGGCAGTAAAATAACCAATGACGGACGGAGCAAGGAGGACATCAAAAGCAGACTCGCTATGGCAAAGAAGGCATTTCTGGCCAAGAGAAGTCTACTAATATCAAATACCGGCCTTAATTTGAGGAAGAAATTTCTGAGGATGTACGTCTGGAGTATAGCATTGTATGGCAGTGAAACATGGACTGTGGGAAATTCGGAACAGAAGAGAATCGAAGCATTTGAGATGTGGTGCTATAGACGAATGCTGAAAATTAGGTGGACTGATAAAGAAAGGAATGAGGAGGTTCTACGCAGAAACAGAGAGGAAAGGAATGTGTGGAAAACACTGATAAGGAGAAGGGACAGGATGATAGGACATCTGCTAAGACATGAGGGAATGACTTCCATGGTACTAGAGGGAGCTGTAGAGGGCAAAAACTGTAGAGGAAGACAGAGATTGGAATACGTCAAGCAAATAATTGAGGACGTAGGTTGCAAGTGCTACTCTGAGATGAAGAGGTTAGCACAGGAAAGGAATTCGTGGCGGGCCGCATCGAACCAGTTAGCACAACCGCCTCATGGTTACTGATATCGGTTTTGATGTGGACTTCCTCAAAAACGTCAGGTCCATTTGTTACCATTAGATCTAATGTATGTCCATCACGAGTGGAATTCTGAGCTATCTTTTCTCGGGAGTTAAGGGAAGGCATTTCGTAATATTTCACAAGATACTTTGTCAGCCCTATCACTAGCAAAACTAATTTTTCAGATTGCTTGTTGGATGATTAAAGTTTCCATTGATGAAAACAGTATTATTGGGGAACTTAGGCACTGACTTAATGAGGTTTTCTCTAAAGTTTCCGGTTACATCAGGAGGTGAGTCCAGTGGTCAATACATACGCCCACCAATAATGTTGAGTTTTTTCCCACAATCCCTCATGCAGCTTCACTTTCTACCGCTGTGGATTTGCGTTTATTGTCTACTGCTACAAATACACCACCACCACAATTACCTATTACCCATTCGGCTATCCTTTCGACATACGGTTAAACTTTCCCCAAAACTTTACTGCAACTTACCTCAGATTTTGACCAGCTCTCTGTGCCTAATATTATGTGAGCTTCACTGTTTTCAGTAGCAATTCAAACTGTGGCACTTTGTTGTGAATGCTCTGACTGTTAACATTTAGGATTTTAACACTCAGGCGTGTGGACGGTATGCTTTGGATCTTACACAAATACTGCCGGATCTCCTACAGCTGTCGTTATCTTGAATTGATGGAGAGAGACCTGCACTGTCTATGTGCCGGTCTTAGCCGGCCACAGCAGTTAACTTGTGGCGCCGCTCGCAACTGTCATTGTATTACTCTGATAACTGTCTTTTTTTATCATGAAGTATATTCTTGACTCATGGAACAAAACCATATCATTTGACGACAGCACTGTTGCTGAAAATTTAAAAGTTGTCATGTGAACTCATGCAACTTTTACCATTCTGGTGAAGATAGTCTTAGAGCTATCGAAACCTGATTAATGTGTTTTTTTTTAATGTTGTGTGCAACCGGTTGGCTGACTGTTACACTTTTTATATTTGCATACGCGGTTGCTGAGCGCGAAGCCAAAAAATTAAAACACAAAAAAAACTTCTATGTATCCCACCTGGGTAGCAGCTTCTGATGTGTAGTGTATGCCTGACCGATTTCGAGGGACCCCACCATTCTCAGACGTGTGACGCAAGTCCAGATGTTGCAGTCTACCTTGTCCACTCGACTCTGAATCAGACGTCCGCTATCAGTTAACGCTGCTAATTGTGGCCTCCGTTGAAGCCCCGTATACTCACCCTTCTCTGCGAGTCGCTGGCATGATCCAAGTATGACCTCAGAGCCTAGACGTGTGCCGTAATCTGCTATTGGTCGCACACTGTTTCCTCAAAGGCTGCCAGAATAGCTTCCTCAACACTCTAAAAGATACCCCAGCTACACCCACTAAGCACCTGGTGTTCCTTCCTGTGTCTTGTTGCTCTTTCCATAAAGTGTACCATCATTCTACATAGTTTGAACTGCCGAAGGTTGATAGGCCTCTACCCTTTGTGTCTGCCCCCTACTGACACAGGACTCTCCAAATTTCCTAAAAGGTAAAGTGAGTCCCACTGGCTTAGTGTTATGTTTCTGGGAAATAGATCACTTCTAATTTCTTGGGGGACGTGTATACATTTTCATAACGCATCAACATACGTACATTACAATATTAGACACTGTTACCTTCACAAGCAGTAGATTACTGCTAAAACAATTTTAAATTTCATCCCGTTGTGCACAGACCTGCTGCCCTGCCCAGCCTCCTCGAGAATGACCCCACACTACAGTACTCCGTTTATCAACAAGTGTGAACCATCTATTA
This sequence comes from Schistocerca piceifrons, assembly GCF_021461385.2. Classification (NCBI taxonomy): domain Eukaryota; kingdom Metazoa; phylum Arthropoda; class Insecta; order Orthoptera; family Acrididae; genus Schistocerca; species Schistocerca piceifrons. The sequence goes on from NC_060139.1 coordinate 887,371,322, forward strand.
TCTTTTACCAATGTCCGTGTACATTACATCGTAGTGGAAACTGTATGTAGCTTGGAGCGAATGATAGACAGAACAATCTATTTATCAACATTACTTAATAGGGCTACACAGTCTTGGTAATTATCAGTGCTTAATTCCTTAGCCGATGAGTGTTTCACTCTTTTCGCTGTATGCATTATGTGTGGTGTTTCAAGTTCACGAGCAAACATTTCTTGCTCTTAGTCCTATGAATTTGTAATAATGTCTCTTGTTAACTCGTCTTTCATTAAACTACTCTAATTGCATGATATTTTATGAAAGTTATTATCAGGATAATCTGAAGTGTCAAAGCAGCTATGTAGATCACTTTTACTAATACCATAAATAATGGAGATAATTACGTGATATACTAAGCTATCCATGTCTGTATAATGTCTTTTAACATTTTTTTCATCTCATATTTCTTCAACATAAACATATAGTGACAACCTGCTGAAAAATTCGGATGTAATTTGGTCTATCAATTAGAGAAGTATCTCTGTGCCTTCCAGACGCGTTACTACTTCGCATCACAGTTTTGCCAATACATTGTCATTCATAAATTTGAAACTATTTTTTCGAAATGATTTTCTATATTCATACCTTATTCGTCATGAATCTCGATATATGATTTCACCCGAGAAATTCGACGGAATGATGATGCAGTATGTTGTGGCTTGGCAAGACAGCCAAGCCACTATGAGGAAGCCGAAAGGCACGCGTTAAGCTCACGCAGGCTGGCGTGAGGTCTGGAACAGGTCAAGTAATGGAGACTAGCAAATAAAGTACGTAGCTTCTGGAATACTTAACTTTAATCCATAATTGGTGAACATCGGTCTGACGGTACATGCACTACAAGATAAATAGCAAATGATAATGGCGCCTTGCTAGGTCGTAGCAAATGACGTAGCTGAAGGCTATGCTAACTATCGTTTCGGCAAATGAGAGCGTAATTTATCAGTGAACCATCGCTAGCAAAGTCGGCTGTACAACTGGGGCGAGTGCTAGGAAGTCTCTCTAGACCTGCCGTTTGGCGGCGCTCGGTCTGCAATCACTGATAGTGGCGACACGCGGGTCCGACGTATACTAACGGACCGCGGCCGATTTAAAGGCTACCACCTAGCAAGTGTGGTGTCTGGCGGTGACACCACACAGTATATGGTGAATTTGAGGTTAAATATGGATATTGCTAGAATAATGCTTTAAAATCGGTAGTGAATTACATAAACTTTTTATTTTATAATTTGGAAATCTGCTTTTTTGGAAAGTCAAATATCAGCATTACCTCCTGGATTGTTGAGGTGGTGACTCTGTTTTCTCTAGGCTTAAGATATATCGGAGTAAAATTCATGGATATTTTCTAGATACTCAAGGCCTACTCCTCAAATGTAACCTATGTCTTAATCATATAGTATGCTTATTACTTCAAAACAGTCCACCATTTCTGCAGATAGCTATCCAAAATCGGATGGTGGTAGCTGTCGCATCACTGCCCATCATTAGAGGCTGTTAACACTGTGATACGACGCAACACGAAGAAACTATTCGAATGCGAAGGAAATCGGCAAAATTGGTGTATATTACATGCAAATAAATAATTACAGTTCCAGAAAAGCTGTATGATTTATTCAAGAGAAAGAGCTTCATAGCCGGGGCCGGAGTGGCTGAGCGGTTCTAGGCGCTTCAGTCTGGAACTGCGCGACTACTACGGTCACAGGTTCGAATCCTGCCTCTGGCATGGATGTGTGTGATGTCCATAGGTTAGTTAGGTTTAAGTAGTTCTAAGTTCTAGGGGACTGATGACCTTAGCAATTAAGTCCCATAGTGCTCTAAGCCATCTGAACCATTTTGAACCATTTGAAAAAAGCTTCATAAACTGAGCAACTCAATAACCCGTTTGTGCACCTCTGGTCCTTATGTAAGCAGTTATTCAGCTTATCACTGATTGATGTCCTCCTGAGGAATATCGTGCCAAATCCTGTCCAATTGGGTCGTCGTCATAACCCCAAGATGGCTCGAGGGGGCTGTCCATTAGGCTCCAAACTTTCACGAAGGGGAGATATCCCAGTGACCTTGCTGGGAAAGGTAGGGTTTGCAAAAAAGAAGAGAAACAGTATAAACTCTCTCTGTGTGCAGGCGGGCATTACCTTGCCGAAACATAAGCCCAAGATGCTTTGCCATGAAGGGCAACAGAACGAGATGGATAATATCGTCGACATACCGCTGTGTTGTAAGGATACCACGAATGACAACCAAACTGATCCTGCTACGAAAAGAAATGGCACCACAGACAATCTCTTTTGGCTGTCGGACCGTATGGAGAGCGAAAGTCAGCCTGGCATCTTAGCGCTGTTTGGGGAGTGTCGAGGCACGTCTTCGGCCTCGAATCTCATTGACTGCAGTAGAATTGGCTTCAGTGATGAGTTCCACTTCGAACTGAGCCCCGCACACGGCAAGTGTGCTTGCCAAATCCTGCCTTCTCCAGTAAGGTCCCCGGATCTTATTCCCTTGAGAACGTCTGGAGCACTATGGCCAGAGCCCTCCAACCGCTTCGGTTTTGACGACCTAACGCGCCAGACTTTTAACAATATCCCTCAGGAGGACATCCAACAACCACATCAATCACTACAAAGCCTAATAAAAAATGGTTCCAATGGCTCTGAGCACTATGGGACTTTGAGGTCATCAGTCCCCTAGATCTTTGACTGGGGTGAAAGATTAACTGTACACTAATTATTTGACACCAGGTACAAGTGGCGATATATTCTTTATAGGTGTTTCTCGCGCGTGCAGAATACTGTCGCCTCCAGCTGGTGGAACGGGGACGTGACCATGCATGCTCGACGTCGACATCTTCGGGTTCGACTATGCCAAAGACGGATGTTATCGCATCACAAATGTTTCACACGCCAGCAAGTTAACCGCCGAGAGACAACTTAAACAGCTGCCAAACACCATCAGTGAACATGAAGACGATTCGAACGTTTAGGTGATGGTAAAACTTGGGAAAACAGTGAGTAAGGGGGTACAGTTTTCTTCTGAGTGCCACCTTTCCCTGTTTCTCACTCTCCTCTTGTCCGCACTTTCTGACACACCAGCGTTCATTACGTAACGTACCATTTCTGTGCCGCAGCCGTCGGCCACTGTTGGTCGCTGTTTCGACCACTAGCGCCAGTTTTCGGTTTCCGAGGGACGAGTGCTATTTTCCAGGCTGAAGATAACGATCAGTCTTCGCCTAAGCGGGCTAAATGTGGGGTGGTCTGAACCAAAGAAGCTTTCTGAAGAGAGTACATTCCACATGATGGTCGGTGTTAAACGTGTTGGCACGGGGCAGCACTTTACAGCAAGTGCTACGAGCCTCAACTGAAAATGGACAATAAAAGTGACTACATACTGCCCTCGAGGCCGTTTGTATGAAAATTCTTGGTGTTGAAACAATTTCATGAAGAGGTTTTTCGAGCTGGCAGTCAGTTGGTGGCCCTCATGAGGGGAGGATAGGGATAATGTTTGCGCCCTGTGTGCCAGAGCTGAGATTTCAAGCTCTGTGTATGAGGTCGACAGCGAGTGATTCTCAGTTATTTTCCGGTTATTGCGAGAAAAGGAGAAACTTAGTGAACGAGTATTTCCTGGCTGGACAGAAACATCGAAATATCTGCTAGACTAGGTGGACTTGGCATAGACTTAATAGGAGACAAAAAATCCCATCCGTCCGACTGCTAACTTGTGGTGTTTTCTGCGTGCGTTAGTCTTCCTTTTAACTTTATATTGTCCTTTTTTTAGATGGAGGAGGTGCTGCTAACCGGTTGAAGACAGTGCACAGACTGTCTGCTGTGCTCATTCTCCATTCCAGCAGTAGGAACAGAGAGTCTTTTGAAAGTAGTCGAATTGCTACATGGCACTGATTAGTGGTATAAAAAATGTGACTGCTTCGCCAGTCAAAGCGAGGCACGCGCCTCTTATTTAGCAAAGCTTCTCATGTGTTGCAGTGGAGTCGCACGGACGAGAAACATCAAGAAGTAACCTGGGAACGCCCCCCGAGAAGCGAGCTGTATGGATTTAACAACACGCCTGGGCAGCCATGTCTGAGTCGGCTGGCATTAGATTTAGATTAGATTAGTACCTGTTCCATAGATCATGAATACGACAATTCATCTAATGAGTAGAAGCAGTTGTCATTAAGAAATTCTTTTAATTTCCTTTTAAATTCTATATGGCTATCTGTCAGATTTTGATGCTATTAGGTAAGTGACCAAAGACTTTTGTGGCAGCATAATTTATCCCCTTCTGAGCCATAGTTAGATTTAACCTTGAGCAGTGAAGATAATCCTTTCTCCTAGTGTTGTAGCCATGTACACTGCTATTACTTTTGAATTCGTTCGGATTGTTAATAACAAATTTCATAAGTGAATATATATATTGTGAGGCTACAGTGAAGATCTCTTGCTCTTTAAATAAGTGTCTGCAGGATGATCTTGGATGAGCTCCAGCAATTATTCTGATTACACGCTTTTGTGCAATGAACACTCTTTTACTCAATGATGTGTTACCCCAAAATATGATGCCATACGAAAGGAGAGAATGAAAATAGGCGTGGTAAGCTAATTTACTGGGATTTATATCGCCAAAATTTGCAATGCTAATAGCATAAGTAGCTGAACTCAAACGTGTCAGCAGATCCTCAGTGTGTTTTTTCCAGTTCAACCCCTCATCAATGCATACACCTAGAAATTTTGAGCATTCTACCTTAGCTACCGATTTCAGATCGAAGTCTATATTTATTAATGGTGTCATTCCATTTATTGTGTGGAACTGTATATATTGTATTTTGTCAAAGTTTAATGAGAGCCCATTTGCAGAGAACCACTTAATGATTTTCTGAAAAACATCGTTTACACTTTCATCAGTTAATTCTTGTCTATTGGGTGTGATTGCTATACTTGTATCATCGGCAAAAAGTACCAGCTTTGCATCTTCGTGTATATATAATGACAAGTCATTAATAAATATTAAGAACAGCAGAGGACCCAAGACCGAACCTTGGAGCACCCCATTCTTGATTGTTCCCCAGTTTGAGAAATCACCAGTTTTTTGCATATTATGTGAACTGCTTATTTCCACTTTCTGCACTCTTCCAGTTAGGTATGATTTAAACCATTTGAGTACTGTCCCATTCATATCACAGTACTTGATCTTATCTAGAAGTATTCCATGATTTACACAATCAAAAGCCTTTGATAGATCACAAAAAATCCCAACGGGTGACTTCCGGTTACTCAGAGCATTTACTCGTATTATTCCATTAGTGAAAGTATATATAGCATTTTCCGTTGAAAAACCCTACTGGAAACCAAACTGACATTTTGTTAAAACCTTATTTTTACAAAGGTGTGAAGCTACTCTACAATACATTACTTTTTCAAGAATTTTGGATAAGGCAGTCAGAAGAGAGATTGGGCGGTGGTTGTTGACATCAGATGTATCCCCTTTTTTAAGCAGTGCTTTAACAATGGCATACTTCAGTCTATCTGGGAAAATAAAAAGAGTGGGCTGACAGAACGCTTGTGGTGTAGCACGTCAGGCGCAGTTTGCTTTAGGACTATCTGTCCGGTCATTTTCTGCAAGGCAACATTGGCCACAGCGACTTAGTCTTGTGCATGTGTGATCAGACAGTGCTATTCTAACTGTCCATGATGATTGGTGGTTGGCTCTTTGGCTTTCTCCCTGATGTGCTCGATAGTGTATTAAATTGGAGTGAGAAGAGAGACTTCTAAGTGCAGCATATTCTTGCCATAACTAGGCTGATCTCTAATTACTGTGTGTTCCGCAGATTGATAATGAAATTACGTTGCCTCTGTACAATATACATTGGTCAGTCAGTTTAGTAGTGCAATAGTATTCTCCGCACTACACATATTTTGTGCTTGTTATCTCGAAATGTGCTCATATGCAGGGTGATTCAGCTGCCCCTACCGATGTTGTTTTACGCAATCTTACATGACAGAGAGATGTTGTTGGCTAGTTCGCTTTGTAGATGTGAAGCACATTGTCAATAACTGTAAAATAAACGAGGACATCATAGGCTTATTGCGCAAATTTTGAAACTTCCTGGCAGATTAAAATTGCGTGCCGGACCGAGACTCGAACTCTGGACCTTTACCTTTCGCGGGCAAGTGGTCTACCATCTGAGCTACCCAAGCACGACACACGCACCGACCGCACAGCTTTACTTCTGCCAGTACCTTTTCTCCTACCTTCCAAACTTTACAGAAGCTCTCCTGCGAACCTTGCAGAACTAGCACTCCCGAAAGAAAGGATATTGCGGAGGCATGGCTTAGCCACAGCCTGGGGGATGTTTCCAGAATGAGATTTTAACTCTACAGCGGAGATTAAAATTGGAGTGCTAGTTCTGCATGGTTCGCAGGAGAGCTTCTGTGAGGTTTGGAAGGTGGGAGACGAGGTACTGGCGGAATTAAAGCTGTGAGGACGGGGCGTGAGTCGTGCTTGGGTAGCTCAGATGGTAGAGCACTTGCCCGTGAACGGCAAAGGTCCCGAGTTCGAGTCTCGGTCCGGGGCACAGTTTTAATCTGATAGGAAGTTTCATATCAGCGCACACTCCGCTGCTTAGTGAAAATTTCATTTTGCACAAATTTTGCTTATGAAACTACTTGAGCACATTGATGTGGCGAGTCATGTATTAATCTTTTCATTGGACTAGGTACCGGAAAGCAGTTACTTCCACGCAACTCATTTTTGGAAATCCTGTCAATTTCTTTATTTCCGATGGTGCAACTCACTGAATAAGCTAACGTATCTGAACCATTTACGACAGACTGAATTCTATGAACGGAATAAATTTACAGAGATCAGAACCTGTAATACTCCATTGCTGATTACAGAAATAAAGTTCAGAGACATTTGGATGCCTCAAAAATACCAAGTAACACTTGACCGGTCCCCATTTGTATTTTTTTCAGTATGATTCCGTTTGTTAGCAGTCGCCGAAAGCTCTGAGAGGCAACTTATATTTGTTACATGGCTGTTGCCTCTCTGGATACGTTTCTGATACAGATGTGGTGCGGGTTACATAAAACGACGTCGGCAGGGCAGCTTAATCGCTCTGTGTAGTGGACAACATACTCGCAGCATATTTCTTTCATAGTCCGCTTGTCTTGAGTGGGATCTTTCTCAGTTAACTATATCTCAGGATTGTTTCCTTTCTTTAGTGTTTCAGTGAACCCACTCCGAACGATAATCTTGTGTTACTTAAGGAGTTTTAAAATTTCTTGGCTTTTTCTGAAGTTGGTTTGCTATCTAGCCGCCTCTGGTCATATGGTCCGTTGGTTGAAGTTGATTTACTGGCCAGACAGTGTGTACAATTCCTGAAATGGTTCCATGTGAGAGTACTTACCACTACTGTTAAATCTTGTTGCGTTGAGCACTACACTCCTTGCATAATATTGGACTTCGCTTGTATTTCATAAGATTTTACTAAGTGTGTTTTTGCTGACTGCCGTCGGACAGTTTTCATAAATCAAGAATTCGTAGAACTCTTCAAAGAATATATTCCTTTAGTGTTTTAAAATTCCTTTGCGATTCCTTGGGTGTGTTACTCTTTTTTGAATTGTGAATTTTTGTCTTTTTTTAAATTGTGAAATGTCATTGAGACTCTCCTCACTTTTCAACTCTTAAAAAGGTTGCGTTGTGTAATGCAAATTTAAACTGTGACATACAAGTTTGCTGAATATTTGTTGCAAAATTAAATTTGAGAACTTATTGAATAAAAATTATACAGGCAACAGACCACTCACAGCTGAACCCAGCCCTACCAGTCATTTCTGGCGTCACACATGGGATAATAGCGAATGTGTAACAGTGCATAGAAATAATCAGTGCCCGCCATCAAACGTTTCAGAAAAAGTCTTCGGGGACTTCGTAACCGTGATTCGTCTCACATACTTCGCAGGGCTCATATAGTGTAATTCCGGCCGAAGCTACAAAATCACCTAGGCGACAGAGGAAGACGAACGTTTCAGTCGCTTTTGTGCCACTGGCTAGAAGTAATCTGGATTTTTGTCAATGGTGAGGCTTTACTCGGTGGCGTTTGTATTATTCGTCGGACTCAAATTGTCCAGCCGAAAGAACATCCCAGAAGTTAGCTGTAGAAAAACATAGGCTGCGTTCAATAATGTCTCAGGGAACAAAACACTGCAATATACTAGACGCAAAAGCAAACCGGAATTTACTAGTTCACCAGTCTATCCTCGGCATACCGCAGTGGTTGGTGTCCAGGTATTCGTTCACAGCAGAATAATTTATGGCTGGAAATTCATTCGGTAATCGACTCTCCTTGGTTCTAGCAAGTTGTGAGAATTGGCAGGTTGTATCGATACAGTTACGGAAAATAGTTTGTCATCATGCGGAACAAGAAAACTTGGTTGATCGTCTTTGAATTGATTTTAATACTACAAAGGGATGGAGAGCATTAGATTAATCTTGTCGTTCAGTACTGGATCTGATACTAAGGCAATCTGGACTTCGTACTCGATTTAGCAGAAAACCGTGGAAACGTCGCTTAATACGAGGGTTGGAACTTAAACAGTGGCCACTATTTATTCACAATCGATACAAAAGAGTTACATGTTTGCACCTGTTACTGTCCTTCAAAGTAGTCACCAGCGTTGCGTAGAACCCGTTGCCAGCGATGTGGAAAGCTTAGTATACCGTTAGCAGAGCCTGTTCTGTTGATGGTGCGAATAGAACGGTCTAAAGTTATGGTGATTCTCGTGTACGACTGTGATGGTGTTATCCTAACGTATTACGCTCCTACACGGCAGACCGTCAATGCACAGTATTACTGTTCGTTTTTGGAACATCACCTGCGACCAGCTTTTGCGAAAGAAGCGGAGACACTTTCTGCGCAACCCACTCATCATTTTTCACAACAATGCGTGGCTGTGTTAAGCGCAAGCTGTGCTGTTCTGTTCGGTCGATGAGACTGAAAAGTACTGTGCCATCCACCATACTCACCGGACTTAAGTCCTCGTGACTTTGATTTGATTCCGAAGATGAAGGAACCATTTCGTGGCATTAGCTTCAGAACTGTTCCAGAGATCTGAAGGACAGCAACAGGTGCAAACATGTAACTCTTTTGTATGGGTTTGAATAGATAGTTGCCAATATATAAGATCTAACCCTCGTAAATTATGTGTGTCACTTTTTAACAGAAATGTTTGGGGGTTGACGCAACTGTCATTTCGGGAGTGTTCAGGAAGATTGAAGCTTTTTATTTGAATAGCCCGTCGTCTTAGGTAATACCTTATATAACAGAAGGTAGGGTGATACCTTCCAGTAATTGGGGCTATCGTTCTTAGACTCCTCGGGAGACTAAGGCTTGGTTAATCTAATTCCGATTATTTCATTTGATCCTGAAATTGGGTTATCAATAGGAGAGAGCAGACAGAATGAGAAAATCGAAGGTCCACACGATGGGAAAGAATTGTCCTGTGAAGTGACAGAAAAAGAAATGGTTGTCGATGGGGAAGGCATAAGGCACCTTGTATTAGACTAAATGTTTAAGAGAGCTTTAGAAGACTTGCTATCACATAAGACAGGTGGATAAATAACATCCCTGCAGAACTTCAAAAATAATCGTAAAAGTGGCAATGAACCGACTATTCAGGTGACTATGAAGTTGCAGATATACCATCAGACTTTCGGAAAAGTATCATCCATATACTCCCGATGATCGCAAGGTCTGATAAATGCGAAAACTATACCACAATCAGTTTTCTATCTCGTGCATCCAAGTAACTGAAACGAGTAGTATGCAGATGAATGGAAATGAAAACTGGAGATCTCTTAGGGAACGATCAGTCTCGCTTTCAGAAAGACAAAGGCACCAGTGAGAAAACCCTGACATTGCGCTTGACAATGGCACCAAGAGTGAACCAAAATCAAGACACTAACGTACGATTTGTCGGCTTCAGAAAAGCAATAGATAACGCGAAAAGGTGTGTGAAGTACGAATACTGAGAAAAATAATGGTAATATACAATATGTACAAGAATCAAGTGTCAACAATAAGAGTGGTATACCAAGAACGACGAAGTGCTTGGATTAAAAAGTGTGTTATACAAGGATTCAACATTTCGCCCCTGGTGTTCAACCAATACATGGAAGAAGCAATGACGGAAATGAAAGAAAGTTTCAACACTCTTTTCAATTTGTTCTTATCTGGGTCCACTGCGTCATATATATCATACAAGGAAATCGTTTCTGTATGTTGTGAGACGAAAGACGCTTCTGTGTTTGACTATATTGTTTATCACAGTAGGCCTATTACGGCGCGATTGCCATGTTCTGGTTATCTATGAAAGTATATAGTTTGGTACAATATTTCAAATTTTTAAGTAGAAACTTTAACCTATTATAAAACGTAGTTTACTGCACATCCCATGGTCTCGATATCCATATGACATCCATATCCCATTTACTATCACACTATTTTATTAGTCTGCTCCTTTGAAGCTGTTGGAGCTGTAGCAGATCTTCAATTTTTTGTCTTGTAATAGTTAGTTACATAACTGTCGAAATATGGAAGTTTATTTCGTAATGATGTTTCGTGACAGCACTGTTATATGGCTATAGGCAGTTTGTTCTTTTGTATCCTTTAGATGATATCTTTATTCTTAGCAGCTATATCATCCTAATTCTATGATTCGCATTCATGAGGTTCTAGGCAGTTTGTTCTTTTGTATCCTTTAGATGATATCTTTATTCTTAGCAGCTATATCATCCTAATTCTATGATTCGCATTCATGTGGTTCTACGACTATTTGTAATTTAATCCTTTTGTTTTTATAGAATTGGTTAAACCAGATAGTGACCGAGCGAGGTGGCGCAGTGGTTAGCACATTGGACTCGCATTCGGGAGGACGACGGTTCAATCCCGTCTCCGGCCATCCTGGTTTAGGTTTTCCGTGATTTCCCTAAATCGTTTCAGGCAAATGTCGGGATGATTCCTTTGAAAGGGCACGGCCGCTTTCCTTCCCAATCCTTCCCTAACCCGAGCTTGCGCTCCGTCTCTAATGACCTCGTTGTCGACGGGACGTTAAACACTAACCATCACCACCACCACCTAAACCAGATAGTGTTGTGGTGTGCGAGGTTTGTAACAGTTTCCAGTTGTTGTTAACGTAAATGCATGCTTTCTAGTACTTACTTCGAATTTCGTACTAAAACGCACTCGGATATGTTTGTATATTGGAATAATGAAGACATTCAACTAATACATGAGTCTCAAAAATATGCACCCCAAAATAAATTTCAATATATATCCGCTACTACCTAGGAATGATATCACTCACAATCAGCGCATTACTAAAACACACTACTGTAACATAAAATTTCCATACTAGACATGTCACAGTCTTCGAACCCTACTACAGCCACACAAACAAAACTAATCATATATTCAAATCCGGGAATATATCAAATTCAACGTAAAATATGTGATATATTCTATATGGGTCAAAGTGAACGATATTTCAGTATTCGACACGGAGAACACATTAGAGATTGTGGCAGTAATCTATCACCTTTCTTCCATCACATGAAAACAGACGAAATCGAATGGGTCATCTAGGTTTTACACATTGCACAAAAAGGACCACTAAATAGTATTCTTGAAGATATTAAAATTTAGTCACACACACAAAATAACCCTCAAGAAATTCTAATGGAAGTGAACGACTTTAAACATAAACATTAGATGGAACATTTTATTGGAATTATCTTTCCAGACAAGAGGTGAGTACAAAACCAAATCTACAAATCTACAAACATATCAGAGATCATGTTACCAGGAAATTCAAAGTAACCACTTGAAGCATGCATTGATGTAAACAACATCTGGAAATTTTTACAAACCTCGCACACCACAACACTGCCGTAACGAATCCTATAAAAGGCGAAAGGATTAAATTACGTATGATCGTAGAACCACGTAAACACGAGTCGTACAATTAGTATGATATAGCTGATAAGAATAAAGATGTGATCTGAAGAATAGGAAAGAAGCAAATTACTTGTAAGCATGTAACATCACTGACTCAGTTGTCAATACAGCCGTCACGAAACATAGTCATGAAATAAATTTTCATACTTCTACAATTATATAAATAACTATTACAACACAAAAAAATTTCATTTACTATGGCTCCGACAGCATTAAGGGAGGGAACTTATAAAATAGTGTGACTGCGAGTGAGACTGGTTGTCGTATGGATATAAAAATCACTTGATGTACGTAGCAAAACATAATTCTATAATACTTTAAATTATCTACTTAAAAACTTTAAATACTGTGTCAAACTATTTATTGTTCACAGATATCCTGAAAATGCCAATCAATCCGACATAGGCCTGTTGTAATAAACGCTTTAACCAAACACAGCATCCTTGGTCTTATAACATAATACGGCAGTGGGATTAAAATTAAGGATCATTGGATGTAATATGTGCTGATGACATTATGAGACCTGATGAATGGAATGAACAGTCTAATGAGTACTGGATACGGGCTGAGAGTAAACCTAATGAAGAAGAAAGCGATGATTACTAGAAATGAGATTATTGAGGAACTTGACATCAAAACTGGGGGCCACGAAGTAGTCGAACGGACAGAATTGTGCTACCGTGGGAGCAAAATATGTCACGTGCGAAACATGGGGGGAAAAAATTACCACAGACAAAGAGGGCATTTATAGAACTGAATCATGAACTGTAGGGGTAAAAGGAGAGTCGAAGCTTTTGATATGCGATGCTATAGAATGATGTTGAAAATTCGGTGGACAGATATGACAAATGAGGAGGTTCCATGCAGAACCGACGAAGAAGGGAAATTTTAAAAAACACCGACAGGAAGAAGAGACAGAATGATAGAACACATGATAAGAAATCAGGGAATGTCTTCCATGAATCTAGAGAAAGCCACGTAGCGTAAAGACTGTAGGGCATTCGAATAGATCCAACAAATTAATGAAGACATTGTGTGCAAGCGCCACGCTAAAATGGAAAGGTTGACAATAGATACACAGAAGACTAATGAACATAAAAAGGATTTCGAAGACGACTGATGAATCTTCCAAGTTGATGAAACAGATCTGCATGTACATACACACATCGCAGGCCATCAGTCTGTGCATGGCAAAGAATACTGTATACATTATTAACCATTCCTTGTCCTCTTCCACTCCCAAATGGAGCGAGGTAAAAACGACTCTCTATATCGAAGGTTTGGAAACTTTCCCTCTGCCTGAACACTTTGAGAATCCTGGCAATTTGATAGAACTCCTTGTTTATTTTGAAACATTAACAAAATTTTAAAAATGAGAATAATTTGTTTTACTCAATAATTACTTCAATTTTAAATCGTAACTAATTATATAGAAATCATAATAAAACAAAAATAATGAAGATAATGAATAAAATTTTGCCATTTTATTAACAGACGCTTGTGGAGCACTTATACACTTTCCGCGGAACACAAGTGTTCTGCGGAACATAGTTTGGGGAACCCAGGTCTATATGATTGCGTACAACTCTTGATTTCTCTTATCGTGCCTTCGCTATCCTTACGCACAATGCACGTTGGTGACAGCAGGATCGTTCTGCATTCTCTCGGAAACACCAATTCTCTAAACTTTCTGAATATTTTTTCGCAAAAAGGGTTTCTAGTTTCCTCCATGGACTCCTATTTGAGTTCATGTAGCATTTCCATTATACTCTCAAGTTGATTGTGCCTACTGATAATAAATCTAACAGCACACCTTTCAGTTTCTTATATGTTTTCCTTTAGTCCGAACTTGTCGGGTTCCCAAAGACTTGAGTGTTACTCAAGAGTCGGTCGCCCAAGTTTTTTGAATGCTGTCTCCTTTGTAGAGGAGCAATATTTTTCTGCAATTTTCCTGTAAACTGAAATCTGTCTTTCACTTTCCCTACAGCCATCCTAGCTTGTTCGTTCCAGTTCATGACACTGTATAGTGTTACTCCTATACATTCAGCCCTTGTGACCGCCAAGCAGCAAACCTCTAATGCTGTATTCGAACACTATGGGACTGGTTTCTTTACTCATCTTCATTAACGTGCATTTTCCCGCATTTAGAGTATCTGCCGTTCATCAAACCAAATAGAAATTCTATCCAAGTCATCCTGTATCCTCCTAAAGACACTCAAAGACGATTCTTTCACGTACACTACAGCCTCACCAGAAAAGAGTCGCAGCTTGCTGCTCAACTTACCCGCCAGATTTTTAATGTACGATATGCAGGGTGGATTGGAAGTCGCCCCTAGTCTTGAATCCCCATAATTTTTTATTAATAAATTCATGCACATGGAACAAGTTGTAGCCGGTTCTCAGGACCTTGACAATATGTACACAACGGTAAAATTCCGCATATGCTCCTGCGTTGTCGACAAAACGATGTAAACGTATACGAATGTTATCAGTTGCTTTCTGCAGGGAAGTCACAGGTACATTTCCGAGGACAACTGAAATCGTCTCATCTAATTCGTCCAGAGTGCGTGGGTTTGTTCGGTACTTCTCTTCTTTGGCCAAATCTCACAAAAATAAATCGCAAAGGGTGAGGTCAGGGCTTCTCAGAGGCCATTCGCTGGGACCTCGCCGTCCCAGCTAGTCCTGAAGAGTGGTAGTCCAGATAGTCACTAACGATGCAGGAAAGATGAGGTGGTGCTCAATATTGCTGAAAAAGTATATCCGCAACATTGCCCCATTGTGATATCAGTGGCCACACACATTCATTCACTATCAGATACCCGTTACTGTTGATGTCTCGCAACATGAATGGACCTATCCCCGGTCGAAACGCACCACACTGTCAATTTTGGTCGACGTTATCATTCTTCAGCTGTCATCCCTGGTTTTGCTTCTGCTCAATAATTCCAGTTGTGTCGATTGACGAACCTCCCAAGGCGAAACACCACCTCCTCGCTCTATGTAATGTTTCTGTTGCGCCATGACAGCATAATTTCTCCATATCACATGCACCTGTCACAATGCTCCAACGATAACTCCCGAAAATAATAGGGTTTCCAGAGTTTCTAAATCAGGCCCCTCCTTAACACAACACGCACCGTGGGCCTGCTCATTCCATTCTCACGAGCTGCCTGGCGTGTTGATTTACCAGGGCTGCACGTGAAGATTTCTCTCACTGCCGCTACATTTTCTGGAGATCGTGACACGAAATGCCGACTTCTTCGTGGTTTACCACCAACTGATGTAGCTGTCGTTCGCTTTGTGTGACAATTCCTAATGGTTTTAGCATCAAACGTGGCATGGGGGCCATAAACAACCCGCCACCATCGCCGAACAAGGGCTACAGATAGCCACACTTCAAACCGCGATGCGACCTGGGCACACTCTTGTAAAGTCAACTTTCCTACCATCTCTTCATTCACCATAAGAAGTCGTTACGGACGGTCAAAGTATTCACAGGGATCCTGTAATTAAAAACAACATCGTTCATTAACAAATATCAACACTCACAGAACTTATACTACTACTACCACTACTACGTGATCAGGCCCAGTGGACCGCACGCATCCACAAGTTTCCTCCTCCACTGTATTCTGTCCATTGCTGCTATCGGCCATCCGTTCACATCTATTGACACTTGGTTTAAATCTTCATGGAGTCCATCCCTCCAACGCTTCTTGGATCTCCCTGGCTGTCTATTTCCTGTAGGTGTGAAATCCAGGAGCTTCCGAGGCCATCTGTGATCCTCCATCCGGGCCACATGGCCGGCCCACTGCATTCGTTTAGCTTTGACAGTTCCTGCTATGTTGGGCTGCTGGTATAGTTCCTCAAGCTCTTGATTGCATCTGATCCTCCAGTCCCCTGTATCTGCATCCAGAACCGGACCGAAGATCTTCCGAAGCACTTTTCTCTCAAAATCAAGGAGCTTATGGAAGTCTTTTTTCCGGGTACTCCATGTCTCAGAGCCATATAGAACAAAAGGCTGGATCAGGGTTTTGTACAGTCGAATTTTGAACTGTCTGGAAAGTTTTGTGGACCGAAGCAGTTGTGTTAGGCTGTGGTAAGATCGGTTTCCTGCTTGTATTCTGGCATTGATCTCTGCTTCACATGACGAATTCTCAGTGAAAAGTGCCCCTAGGTATTTGAATTCCTGCACTCTCTTGTAGGAATGGTCCCCAACCTGCAGTGATTGTAGATGATCAGCAGTCTGACAAAACTAGGAAGTAACTTCTCATCCACCCTGTGTAAGGAACAGGAGCAGTCATATATATGGTCTCAAATCTGAATATCAATTTCAAACAAAATTTAAAAAATGAAGTATTACCTATTTATTGAGATTTTCCTCTATACAAAGATTTTTCTCCAGCATAGCGAATACCCAGAAATTATTACATCTTTTACATAAGATCTTAATTTATCTCCTCAGGATGTCCCTCCAGGTATTACGATCGTGTATATTTTCTTCCTCTGCGCCAAGTCTTCTCATTGTTAATCGTGCATTTTGGAGCCAGGTAGTCACATGGCGTTCTCTTCTCTTCTCTGGTTCCCATACCAGGATCATTTTCGGAATTCTAGCTTCCTCCATTCTTCTTACATGTACGTACCATTGCACTCTTCTCCCCATCACGTCTTTTATTCTTTTTCTTGCTTCCATTCTCTTTATTTTTTCGTCTTTTATTACTTTCTCTTTTCTAGAAATTCTTGCTGATCTTCTCCAGAAATCCATTTCTACTGCTTGCGGTTTTTTTTTTTAGGTGTTTCAGGTTTGTAGTGCAAGTCCCCACTTCATACATATCTACGCTCTCCAGAATCGATTTACATATGATTTTTTTGGTTCGGTTTATTTCGTTTCTGCTTCATAAGATTGAGTTGAGCACCCCAATGACTTTCTTCCACTGTTAATTCTTTCATTAATTTCTATTCGTAATTTTCCCTGCCATTCTAAAATGGATCCCAAGTAACAGAAGGTATTGACCTTCTTAATTTTCTTTCCCTCTATGTGCAACTCATCTAGATCACTGCTGATTGGTTACACATATAATTTGCATCCTCCCCGTCTTATGCTATAACTACTTGATCATCGGCAAATAGTAAATAAACTCCATCTTTAATTTGTATCCCCATCCCACTCCATTTACGAGACTATGTCTTAAGACTGATATCTATACAGATTTTAAATAATGTTGGTGACATGGGGCAGCCTTGTAACAGACCCTTGATTGTTCTAAATTTCTGTGAAAGTCTACTAGCAATTTTCGCTTAACATATCTTATCTTTACACATTTCTTGTATTATTTTAATTAAAGAATCCTTTCGCGCGCCAAATGTAATACTCTCCTATGTAGTTTTCTAGGAACAGTATCATATGTTTTTTCTAAATCTATGAAAATTAATTCCATGTTTTTTCATTATTCCCCATGTTCTCTAAGATCTGTCGTAATGTGAAAATACGGTGTACGCATTATCTACCAGCTGTGTAGCCACATTGTTCTTTCTGGGTTTTAAAATTTATTTTTTATTATTTTGCGAAAGATTCTCGTTAATATGCTTATAACACAAATTCCGCGGTAGTTCGAGGAGCTTTTGCGAACCCCTTTCTTGAATAAAGTATTAATATAGCCCAAATTCCTTTCCTTATGAAAACATACTTGTTTTCCGGTGACTCCAAAGTACTTTAAGGAAGATTCAGGTTATTGGTCTGAAAAAATGAGAATTCAGGATGCGTCAGACTGATAACGCATGCAGTTAACTGTCTGCTCCCGTGTTAAATCTTCCGTGTTTAGCAATATTGAGGCTCCAAATCCAGCGGAATAACGGCAGTGAATGAGAAAGTCGAGAACAAAAAAAGAAGTTAACAATTTCACTTCAGTAGCGATATGGAAATGGGGGACAGGCTCAATTAATAAGCGCGAAAAGTGCCTGCTTTTAATATTTCCCACCATCAATAACGCTGAAAAATTTTTGTGTATTCAATCAATACAGTTTTAATTTGAAACTGCGGCGTGGCGTGGCATGGCGTGGCTCGCCGATGGCCCGCAGCAAAAAGGGGCGCATTGTGTCGGCAAAGCCGGCTGCGGACCTTTAATATCCCCGCCCTCTCGCAGGCCCATTTATCACGCGATTCAGTACCAGCAACACTAGCACGCCGCCGACACAACAGCGCGTGCTCGCAGCCGCCGGACATAAAAGCCGCTAACGCCCTGCATATTTAATCTGCCGCGCGACTTACTAGCGGATCAAATAGCCGCCGCAGGCCCGGTGCAGCATTAAGAGGCACTTGTGTTAAAGAGTTGCAAATCAAGTACATATTCAGACACGCGGAGTATACCAGTAACGCTTCTTTTCTTCTGGAATGTTCAAGATATGGACGATCCGTCTTCACTTAGGCAACCAGTGACGAGAGCTGCATTTAGAAACGTAACTGACGACTGATTGCATGAAACGGTATATATGACGGGATACATCATTTTGAGATTTTGCACTGAAATAGTTCTACGTACTGCTACTAACACTTTGGGAAAGAATACAAGTCCCAGGCCATTCTTACGTAGTTCAAAGTCTTCTCCACAGATGGCACCTCAAGTATCTCCATCACAGAGAGGGCATGGAGGGCATGGAGAGGGCAACGCTGACCGCCATTTTTTGTAATGTCAGGCACACAGAATATTTAAGTTGGACAGATGCAGAGGAGGAGGAAGAGATTAGCGTTCAACGTCCCGTCGACAACGAGGTCATTAGAGACGGAGCACAAGCTCATATTACGGAAGGATGGAGAAGGTAAGCGGCCGTACCCTTTCAAAGGAACCCTCCTGTCATTTGCCTTAAACGATTTAGGGAAATCACGGGAATTCTAAATCATAATGGCCTTACGCGCTTCTGAAGTGTAGTCCCGAATGCGAGTCGGGCAGATGCAACAGATACTGGAAAATCGTATGTTTTTGTGGTCGAAATATAATTTAAAACTATTTTTGTTGGTCATAAATCATGCCCAGTGTGTATTCAGTGCACAATTATATTAATCGTAGTAATGAAACAGTTGGAATTTCGTACTTTATCTAAGTACGAGCATGTTTTCGTTTCTAACATTTCTTCTACGTAACTATTGCATCTGCAAATTCTGTATCTTATTTTCTGAAACATCATGGTGATCTCGAATGTCAGGCAGTCGACTTTAATGAAGTACACACCTCTACTGCATGTAATGTGTCTCAATGTGTCGACAATACATCCGTTTGTCCAGAGTAAAGTTACGTGTTAAATCATAACAGAAATGGGTTTATAGGCTAACCGTTTTGTACAGGATTCCTTCGAAAAACAAAGGCTAAAACGACGATTTGAAACCATGTAAGGCTGGAACAAGCGTTGGCATATTCGGTATATGTATGCTTACTCTTCTCGTCTCAGAGGTTGTTTTGGTTGCTCTTTTCCGAGAAACAAAAATCCTAACGCAAATATGACCTGAAAGATGTCAGCCCTATCTTCCATGGCAACTGCTGAAAGCCACCCAAAACAGCTGACGCTAGAACAATAAGTCCATATATGTGGAATTCTCCTAAACGGCAACGATAATTAAGCCCTGGATCGCTTATTAAAACGTTTATTTACTACTACTATGGTCTTCTTTTTATGTAAATACCAGCGACCCATACAAATACATTTCTTTGGTAGATACGTAAGACAGAACTTCCTAGCTTGAAGCACGCTGAACATCATCCAAATAAAAGATGTAATAACTACAAGTACGACTTATACAGGTATTCGCCCGTATCTATAAGGTATGATACAAAATTGCGGGTGTGTACACTAAAGTCGCTAGAATAAGGCTGCATGTCGCACATGGCATACATCACGCTTGAGATGCCACAGAACACGAGAAGTGCTCTTTTTATTTAGGAATTATTTCACGAAGCGCTCGTGCGGCAATAAATACGGAAAAAATCTCGACTGGCAAATATTATTGCAAGACGAACGAAACCCTATGTTTCTGTGCTAACGGACGATTGTCTCTCTCAACATGACGTTGCAAAACATGGCAGCTAACTTTTCAGTTGGTTTCAAATTCAACGGCGCCTTGTCCTTTCTATGTCGTTTATACAAGTCGTTGATCTCCATTACACTTTCCGTGGAGACCGATATAAGAGCCATCTACGTGAATTGTTAGTGAGGTCTTGTATATAATCTGTTCACTGTGCTTTACCCTTGAACATTTACCTACATCAGTACGTTATTTATAAGCTTATTGCATTAAGCTGGGCCTGAATACAGAATGTAATACTGTTAGAAAGAAAGTGGCTGGTAGCAAAGGCTTGAGAGTTCATGGTTCAAATGGCTCTGAGCACTATGGGACTCAACTGCTGAGGTCATTAGTCCCCAGAACTTAGAAATAGTTAAACCTAACTAACCTAAGGACATCACAAACATCCATGCCCGAGGCAGGATTCGAACCTGCGACCGTAGCGGTCTTGCGGTTCCAGACTGCAGCGCCTTTAACCGCACGGCCACTTCGGCCGGCCGAGAGGTCATGGATAAACTTTCTACGGCGTTAAATAAACCAGCGAAAATTTTAAAACGAGAAGTATGTATCATCTTCATCACCTCAAAATATATTTTTTGAATCATATTTCTTCAGATTGTTATTAAAAATTAAAGTTTCAAATGTCGTAACAGTGAAAAATGTATATGAATATTTTATTTTGTATAATATATTAATATTTATCGCAGGTAACGTGCAAATGCAAGTACAAATGTAAAGGAGCTCTCGAACAAATGGAAAGAGGTGTTATTTCTACATTTTTTTGATGAACAGCAAGACGCATATCTGATGAACATAATAGAAATTACTCCCGTAGCACGTAGCAGTGAAGGACGGTGACGACTCTTTTTTTTTTTTTTTTTTTTTTTTGCTGAATGAACAATAGAAGAAACGTCTTGTTGCATGTTTGGACGGTCGAAGAAAACTCCTTCATCACATAATTACAAAATAACAAACACAATGAAGATTGCAGTATTGTGAACGAACACCTACAATCATGAAACTTCCTGGCAGATTAAAACTGTGTGGCGGACCGAGACTCGAACTCGGGACCTTTGTCTTTCGCGGGCAAGTGCTCTACCAAGTGAGCTACCCGAGCACGACTCACGCCCCGTCCTCAGCTTTTACTTCCGCCAGTACCTCGCCACCCACCTTCCAAACTTTACAGAAGCTCTCCTGCGAACCTTGCAGAACTAGCACTCCTGAAAGAAAGGATATTGCGGAGACATGGCTTGGCCACAGCCTGGGCGATGTTTCCAGAATGAGATTTTCACTCTGCAGCGGAGTGTGCGCTGATATGAAACTTCCTGGCAGATTAAGACTGTGTGGCAGACCGAGACTCGAACTCGGGACTTTTGCCTTTCGCGGGCAGGTGCTTTACCAACTGAGCTGCCCAAGCACGACTCACGCCCCGTCCTCACAGCTTTTACTTCCGCCAGTGCCTCGCCTCGCACCTTCCAAACTTTACAAAAGCTCTCCTGCGAACCTTGCAGAACCAGCACTCCTGAAAGAAAGGATATTGCGGAGACATGGCTTAGCCACAGCCTTTTGATCCTATGAGGGATGCGCCACATGGTGAATAATAGATGTACTGATAATAGTTTCAACATCGCCCGCCTACAGACAGTGTAATTGTAAAGTCAGAAGTCTCAGTGTCGTACAAACGTGTGAAGCAAGTAGGCAACCAGGGCACAGAGACTGACACTTCCTTCTTACAGCCAACCGAGCGAGTTTGAAAGGATTCAAAGTATGGGCTACCGAGTAGCGGATGGTCTACATGGTTACTCTGCAATTCACACCTTCAGAGAACTGCCACTGAAGTCGGACGTGCTGCTTCAGTTGCAACACGATGCTGGTATCTGTAGCCACATGAACGCTCTAATACCCGTAGATGAAGTTCTGGACGTCCACGCATCACAGACGCCTGCCAGGATCGTCGTATTGCAAGGGCAGCACTGGCATATCGTACAGCTACCACAGCACAGATACAACGGCTTGTGAATCCAGATTTTTCAACACGAAATGTTGCGATCCGGTTACTGGCAGTACTGAAGGACGTACTAATTTTTATCCGACTGTGTTTTTTTATACATTTTTATGTTAGTGATTATTCTTAAATACGTACAATTTTATACACAGTGAGTAACTCTTACGAAAGTAGTACCGTAGCATCATGTCGTTCTTATTTTACTGTGATTTCTTAAACACTAGTAATGTTTATAAGAATAGCACAACACTGCCGGTTGCTTGCATAATCCATAGTGTGTTACATAGGATTTCGAGGGACTGGAGCTCCGGATGGACGTTGTGAGGTAGGGGTTCAATTTACCAACTAATTTTTTAAACTTATTTGAGACAACAGAACAATAACAGTTAAGTAAAAATCAATTTGCAGTCCAGCATAGTTCTTGAAAACAGGACTTAAACATAAAAATTAAAATGCATTCAGGACAATGAAACAGAATTAAAATTAATTTTGCCCCAGCACACAGACACAGCCTACAACAATAATAATTACAATATATAGCCCTTGGCCACAGACAGGAAAAGACCATCAATATGGCTTTTGCAATTAACAATAGGCTACTGAGTCAACTCTGAGACTTAATTAATATTACCTACATAGCACGCAGCTAAACATTGACCTATTACTACTCCCGTCACCAACTGTAGAAATATCGTAATATATGAAATATGGTCGCATAGCAAATAACAAGATAATTTTCTTCGTACAAGTCTTGGACTGTCGATGTGTGATACTACCTTTGAAGCGCTATCTCCATCAACCGCTTTTCACCCGGACCAATCACTGTACTGCACCACTTCTCCACCAAGACGCAATCTAGACCTATAATTCATCCGTATACAAATATTATCATACCTGCGCAAGTAATTTAAACAGCTCAAGAACTCATTACGACTGCGAGAGACAGATTATCTGACTCGTGATATTAAAACTGTGCGGATATAATGTGCAACATTAAGTGTACAATGGACTTACTTCTGATTTAGCAAATGTGGAGAGCAGGAGCGCAGCGGAACTGTATTTAGCAGCACTGTTGTAAGCTGCCATTTTGAATACGGAATGCAATTTGACTACTTCATCTCATACAAGTGGACCAAGTATCCTGAAATGTAGCTATGAAGACCATTTATAGAAAAATATTATTTCATGAATGGAAAATGTACGTCTGATTCTTGGGTTATTTTAACTTCTCCCTTGTTTGCGGTTCGGCACATTATTTGGTCTAACGTAGCTCGTAGAGAACTTTGTATACGGAAATCAGTAGAGCCTGCACCACTGTCGTTTATGCTCTATTTTGAGAGATTAATTTCTGGACTTCTATCGAAATGAATACACAACTTGCACACTGATTCCCATGCTGCAGGATGAGTACGTCGTAGCACCCAAGACGGCTTCCCCGCGGTATACGATTGTAACTCTATTTTAAGAATTTTCAGAGTCGACGATAGTCGGAATTCTGCAGAGCCACAGAAATGTTATTCCAGCTGCTGACTTCGACATCGAGAGGCAGACAGAGGAATTGTTATGATCTGCAACTTCTAATCGTTTTGTTTTATGGACTTCAGAGTTAAATTAGGAAATAATTTTTTACCTGGAAGTGTGAGAGATAATACTGGGAAGCGACTTCTCCCAAAAGTTTCCAGTCAAGTAACTATATCTCATTAAGTCATATTGATTTAATTTCAATTCATGGGGATAGAAGTTAAAACACGTGGGTAGTGCTCCTCTTGAAATGCAGAAGCTCATTTCTCTACTTCCACTGGAATCATTGTCCTCCGACCTGGGAAAAAACACCAACAACTCCACCACCTTGTTTGTGTTCACACAGCGGTCACGGGCGCCTCTGATCGTCAGTGATGTCCTGTAGACAGCTCCATTGCGTACCGGCTTAGCGAAGGTTTCCCGTTTTGGTTGCAAGCCAACTCTCTCACACGTCCATCTCTCGTAAACGTTGCAACTGAAACTGTGGCCACTGCGACAGCTTCGGTTTGCAACATTCATTTAAGACGAGTTGGCCCAACGATCCAATATTGGCCTGCGGCGAGGTTTCATCGAGTCAGCCCAGCGGCCGAGGTTGCTGAGGCAGTCTACGTCCGGGGTTGCGGACGGCGATGCAGGAGCTGCGGTAAAAGACTATATGAAGCACTCTTTATGTATATTTACGCACATGGCGTAATGCACCACATACACACCACAAAAAAGTTCTTCACATAGTCTTCACTACTGCATGAACACAAGTAATCAACATTGCAAACGTAAGGAAGTGGGATTTTCGACGCTACCCTCACCCCAATGAATCTTCACTGTAATCAACGGCATATGTGTACCTTAATTAGAACAGCCGTCTGATGATGAACCTCTCGGTTCTAAACCAGTAACACTGTTATTTGTGTGAATAAATAGCGTTATTAAGACTGGCTGGTTGCTGTTGTCTCCTCTTCAGCAACGAACCTGTATTTTGCACTCAGCCACGGTCACAAGTTCTCGGTTTTAAACAACTTAATACAATTTTATTGACTTAATTGTGGCACTGAATAATTTATTAACTGGGTTTCGTTACGTTCCCATCCCCGCTGCAACATCTTCATATTTTCGTGGTAGTCCTGTGAACCTACTTCTGTACTGCTTGGACTATGTGTACAAACAGACCGTTAAGAGACTAACTGTGCGTGATGCTCTCTAAGACAAAAAGCCACGCACCACGAAGCAGTTATGCAAACTGCTCACAAACTGAAATTCATACAGGTATCGATGCAAAATGCAAAAGTGAAAACTCTGGCGGCCGATGAATGAATGTGTGATGCTGCAGTGACAATTTCATTGTACAGCTGCCACGGATAGTGATCAGGGGACATGTCGATACCTAAACATAACGTCTTTGTGAATTTCATTTCATGTACTCCGTTGGGCAGTAAGTATGCCTCGTAGACAGGCGCGTGAACAATATACGCATATGTAAACATTTGAGAGAGGATGTATACTTGTGCTCAAAGAAGCCGGTCGGAGTAATTGGCGCATCGCTCGACATTTGAATAGGAGCGATGCCACTATTTGACGATGATGGCAGGAATGGGTGAACCATGGCCGAACACAGCGTAGAGAAGGATAGCGGACGACCTGAGAGACGACAGAAAGTGAAAACCGAGCAATCGTAAGAGAGGCGCTCAGAGCTTCAGATTCATTGTAATCATCGATCTGACGTGCAAATGGTGCTTCGGTGACCACAAGGACCATTAATGGGCGGCTCACAGAAAAGGGGCGGAGATTACGACGCCCCTTGCGCTGAGTACCACTAAGTACTGTACACCAAAAAGCCGTTTCAATGGTGGTGCGCACATTTGGTTTGGAATATACACTACCGGCCATTAAAATTGCTGCGCCAAGAACAAATGCAGATGATAAACGGATATTCATTGGACAAATATATTATACTAGAACTGACATGTGATTACATTTTCACGCAATTTCGGTGCATAGATCCTGAGAAATCAGTACCCAGAACAACCACCTCTGGCTGTAATAACGGCCTTGATACGCCTGGGCATTGAGTCAAACAGAGCTTGGATGGCGTGTACAGTTACAGCTGCCCATACAGCTTCAACACGATACCACAGTTCATCAAGAGTAGTGACTGGCGTAGTGTGACGAGTCAGTTGCTCGGCCACCATTGACCAGACGTTTTCCATTGGTGATAGATCTGGAGAATGTGCCGGCCAGGGCAGCAGAAAGGCCCGTACAGGACCTGCAACATGCGGTCGTGCATTATCCTGCCGAAATGTAGGGTTTCGCAGGGATCGAATGAAGGGTAGAACCACGGGTCGTAACACATCTGAAATGTAACGTTCACTGTTCAAAGTGCCGTCAATGCGAACAAGAGGTGACCGAGACGTGTAACCAATGGCACTCCATACCATCAAAGGATTCAAATGGCTCTGAGCACTATGGACTTAACTTCACGGGTCACCAGTCCCCTAGAACTTAGAACTACTTAAACCTAACTAACCTAAGGACATCACACACATCCATGCCCGAGGCAGGATTCGAACCTGTGATCGTAGCGGTCGCGCGGTTCCAGACTGTAGCGCCTGGAACCGCTCGGCCACTCGGCCGGCCCATACCATCACGCCGGGTGATACGCCTCTATGGCGATGACGAATACACGCTTCCAATGTGCGTTCACCGCGATGTCGCCAAACACGGATTCGACCATCACGATGCCGTAAACAAAACCTGGATTCATTCACAAAATGACGTTTCGACATTGGTGCACCCAGGTTCGTCGTTGAGTACACCATCGCAGGCGCTCTGTCTGTGATGCACCGTCGAGGGCAACCGTAGCCATGGTCTCCGAGCTGCTGCTGCTGCAAACGTCGTCGAACTGTTGGTGCAGGTGGTTGTTGTCTTGCAAACGTCCCCATCTGTTGACTCAGGAATCGAGACGTGGCTGCACGATCCGTTACAACGATGCGGATAAGATGCCTGTCATCTCGACTGGTAGTGATACGAGGCCTTTGGGATCCAGCACGGTGTTCCGTATTACCCACCTGAACCCACCGATTCCATATTCTGCTAGCAGTCATTGGATCTCGAACAACGCGAGCAGCAATGTCGCGATACGATAAACCGCAATCGCGATAGGCTACAGTCCGACCTTTGTCAAAGTCGGAAACGTGATGGTACGCATTTCTCCTCATTACACGAGGCATCACAACAACGTTTCACCAGGCAACGCCGGTCAACTCCTGTTTGTGTATGAGAAATCGGTTGGAAACTTTCCTCATGTCAGCACATTGTAGGTGTCGCCACCGGCGCCAACCTTGTGTAATGCTCTGAAAAGCTTATCATTTGCGTATCACAGCATCTTCCTCCTGTCGGTTAAATTTCGCGTCTATAGCACGTCATATTCGTGGCGTAGCAATTTTAATGGCCAGTAGTGTATTAAAAACTGTAGTAAAAATTGAGGTAATTAACTATAAAATTTGTTTTTTTTCTAAACATGAAGTTTAAAATGTAACAGCTCATTCATTTTTTCATAAATTAAATAAATTCTACAGTTTCATACACCTGTAAGTATGGTTTGTATGCCGTGCAAAATTCATCGAAGAATCTCTCTTACTTATGAAAAAAAGTGTATCTATAGCAAAAAATGCAGCAAATAGTAAGCCGGTCGCGGTGGCTGAGCGGTTCTAGGCGCTACAGTCTGGAACCCAGCGACCGCTACGGTCGCAGGTTCGAATCCTGCCTCGGGCATGGATGTGTGTGATGTCCTTAGGTTAGTTAAGTTTAAGTAGTTCTAAGTTCTATGATGGCCTCAGATATTAAGTCCCATAGTGCTTAAAGCCATTTGAACCATTTGAGCAGCAAATAGTAAGTGGAAAAATGATGAAATTTGAGAAGTAAAAAAAAATTATTTTGTTATGTTTTTGACCTTTCATTGCTATCAGTGTGAATTCTGAATTCTTTCTGGTCTTGCTGACAAAGTTTTAGGAATTTATTTGTAAAAGTATAGTCAGTAGAATTTGAAATGTCATGTGGTGCCTCTCCTGCTGCAAGTCGGTCCGTTTGACGTCCTACCCCGCTTAGGCACGTTTGCTATTTGAGCAAGCTTCCAAGACCGCCACAAACTTCCAAAAGTCATACAGTCTATGACCAAATCGCTGGCAGCTTTACATGGATTTCCACCACCTGGTTTCAAGGAGACAAAGGTATTAAACATTAGCATTACGAGAAACAGACATTGGTGACGATCTTGGAGCTTTACTAAATTCATGAAATTTGTTCACAGCTGCAGAATCTTTCTGACAATAACTACATTAGGTATGAATATATTTCCTATTGGTGAGACATGAGAACTTTTGCCGGACCGGATTCGAACCCGGATATCCCGCTTGGCGCGAGCGGCAGTCTTAAACGCTTCGGCTGTCAGAACACGCTTTTTTGTGATGGCAAAATCGCTGTGAATTGTATACAGAAAGACAGGAGAAAAAGCTTCGAAGCTCGTTGGCTAAGGTTATGTCAGCTGGTTAGTAAGTAAGCTAATGGTTCTAGCAAAACTCGATGCTCTGAAATGACATTCCAAATAATCGTATGTGTTAGCATTTGATCCCAGTTTGTTATCATTTGATTATCACTAATATTTTTAATAAAATGCCGATTTTTGACCAATTATATTCTACTGTAAAGGTTCACAATCAACTGTCAACATTTCTCTTTGTAGTTGTTAATGTAAGGCAATTATTAGAAAAAGTAGCGAGCTGGTTTGGCACTTTCATTACCGAAATTAGGAAATTTCGTTTCTGTACGATCTGCACTCTCTAGACTCCATATTAATGAAGCTAATAACCACTGTAACCTGTGACTAAAACATTTGTTTTAATTTGGTTCAAAAATGGTTCAAATGGCTCTGAGCACTATGGGACTTAACATCTATGGTCATCAGTCCCCTAGAACATAGAACTACTTAAACCTAACTAACCTAAGGACAGCACACAACACCCAGTCATCACGAGGCAGAGACAATCCCTGACCACGCCTTATTTGGTTCCATTAGAACTATTTCTACCACACGGATCAACGATGCCCGATACGTTACTGTGTTAGTAATATAGCTGTAAATGACGTTCCCATCAGTCACATCACGGCTAGCTTATATTCGTTTTACAATTAAATTAATACTAGTTCTTACTTCTACTGTAAGTGTTCAAAGACTAGAGGCAATATGAATCATAATGACACAATTGTCTCCATCCTAGCGCCTAGCTGAATTGATGATGGTAAACCATCACGAAAACCGATCCGAAAACGGTGAGGGGTTGTGGTCTCTACTGATTTCTAACATAGAATGTAAAACCCCAAAGCACCAACGAATAAAGCTGTTAATACTGCTCCAATTAGTTAGCGGCATGCACTTTAGTTACAGGTTTGAGAATCTGGAACAAAAGAGGTTATTTATCTCGTTCTTAGTACAGCTACGAGCACTATCTTATAGACATAACCTGGTTAGGTTACAGGCACAAAATCATGCTAATATCGACAAAAAATATACTTACGGTTTTTATCTCGTCGTTCTCTGAGGTTATCATTATCGACATCTTACAAAGAGAAACCCAATCCAAAGGTCCACCACATTCTGGCGTGATCATCTAATTCACAGAATTTCGTGTGAGGTCTTCATCACGGAACTCCAGTGCATGAAAATATCAAGTACTGTGTCTGAACTGTAGCATCTTAAGTCGTATTGCTGTCTCCATTCACTGACAGTACGATGGCAGCGATGTAGAAAACACGTGTCAGTAGCGAAGAACTTCAAAAGCTCCAGGAAAAATAAAAGTGTGGATCAGTTAGGGAATCCATTCAGGAACTCTGCGAGAAAACATCAAAAAAGGGTTCAATATAAATGCCTGTGATGCACGCTGATGACTATTTTCCCCCCCACGGAACAGTCGATGAAAACAGACCTTTCTTGTAAAATCTTAACTTGGATCCATTTGGCATGTGACTTTTTGTTTTCTGTACAGTTAGTTAAAGAAACATATTAGTTCCCCGTACGTTGGTAGCAATGCGTCTCCTTGAAAGTTATGCAGTGTAAGAGACAGTAAACCATTGCAGTTCAGCACACTGAAAAGGCGAGAGGTCTCGCTAGCTCTGTCACCGATTGCGCTGTGCCGGCCGCTGTGGCCGAGGGGGTTCTAGGCGCTTCATTCCGGAACCGCGCTGCTTCTACGGTCGCAGGTTCGAATCCTGCCTCGGGCATGGATGTGTGTGATGTCCTTAGGTTAGTTAGGTTTAATTAGTTCTAAGTCTAGAGGACTAATGACTTCAGATGTTAAGTCCCATAGTGCTTAGAGCCATTTGAACCATTTGATTGCGCTGTAATCAACCGATCGCGTCCAGTAGCCGTTAGTGTGGGCTTTGCGACCGGGATGTAAAAGCAGTGTTTTCGACCATAAACATTATGGTCATTCGTTTTCCAACCGTCAAAGGAAGTCGCAACAGTGGGGAAGCTCTGCCGACAATTTTGTAGTAAGAACGTCTACATCTACATCTACATTTATACTCCGCAAGCCACCCAACGGTGTGTGGCGGAGGGCACTTTACGTGCCACGGTCATTACCTCCCTTTTCTGTTCCAGTCGCGTATGGTTCGCAGGAAGAACGACTGTCTGAAAGGCTCAGTGCGCGCTCGAATCTCTCTAATTTTACATTCGTGATCTCCTCGGGAGGTATAAGTAGGGGGAAGCAATATATTCGATACCTCATCCAGAAACGCACCCTCTCGAAACCTGGACAGCAAGCTACACCGCGATGCAGAGCGCCTCTCTTGCAGAGTCTGCCACTTGAGTTTGCTAAACATCTCCGTAACGCTATCACGGTTACCAAATAACCCTGTGACGAAACGCGCCGCTCTTCTTTGGATCTTCTCTATCTCCTCCGTCAACCCGATCTGGTACGGGTCCCACACTGATGAGCAATACTCAAGTATAGGTCGAACGAGTGTTTTGTAAGCCACCTCCTTTGTTGATGGACTACATTTTCTAAGGACTCTCCCAATGAATCTCAACCTGGCACCCGCCTTACCAACAATTAATTTTATATGATCATTCCACTTCAAATCGCTCCGCACACATACTCCCAGATATTTTACAGAAGTAAGTGCTACCAGTGTTTGTTCCGCTATCATATAATCATACAATAAAGGATCCTCCTTTCTATGTATTCGCAATACATTACATTTGTCTATGTTAAGGGTCAGTTGCCACTCCCTGCACCAAGTGCCTATCCGCTGCAGATCTTCCTGCATTTCGCTATAATTTTCTAATGCTGCAACTTCTCTGTATACTACAGCATCATCCGCGAAAAGCCTCATGGAACTTCCGACACTATCTACTAGGTCATTTATATACACGAGGTGCGGCTAGAAAAAAACGGACTGATGCTGGAAAAAACATTTATTTACAATTATTTACAATTTCATGTTATCTCCTTCAGTGTACTCTCGTCCTTGGTTTCTACACCGCTCCATACGAATTTTCCACTATTCATAGCAATGCTGCAGATCATTTTCGGTAAGTCCATACATTACTTCCGTCGCTTTTTCTTTTACTGCTTCAACAGTCTCAAATCTAGTTCCTTTCAAAGCTGACTTGACTTTAGGGAAAAGAAACATGTCACAGGGGGCCAAATCAGGTGAGTAGGGTGGATGATCTAAGATGGGAATGTTGTGTTTTGTCAAAAACGTCTTCACTGACAACGCACTGTGAGCTGGGGCATTGTCTTGGTGAAGGATCCATGACTTTTTTCTCCACAAATCGTTCCGTTTTCTCCGTACTCGCTCACGTAGGGTAGCCAGGACGCTAATGTAGTAATGCTGATTCACTGTTTGTCCCTCTGGTACCCAATCAATGTGCACAATCCCTTTGATGTCAAAAAAAACAATCATCACTGCCTTGACTTTCGATTTTGACATTCGTGCTTTTTTTTGTCGTGGAGAACCAGGAGTTTTCCAATGCATCGATTGGCGTTTAGTTTCGGGATCGTAAGTAAAAAAACCACAATTCATCGCAAGTAATAACATTTTGTAAGAAGGTGGAATCACTTTCAATGTTTTCCAGGATGTCAGAACAAATCATTCTTCGGCGTTCCTTCTGTTCAATTGTGAGACACTTTGGAACCATTTTTGAACACACTTTGTTCATGTTGAAACTTTCATGAAGAATCTGCCTAACACTTTCCTTGTCAACTCCTGTTAACTCAGACACTGCTCTGATTGTTAAACGGCGATCTTGTCGAACAAGTTTACCGATTTTTTCAATGTTTGCATTAGTTTTTGCTGACAATGGTCTGCCAGTGCGAGTGTCATCACTGGTGTCTTCGCGGCCATCTTTAAATCGTTTAAACCACTCAAACACTTGTGTTCGCGATAAACAATCATCGCCGTACACTTGTTGTAACATTACAAACGTTTCACTTGCAGATTTTCCTAGTTTGAAACAAAATTTGATGTTAACACGCTGTTCTTTCTGTACACTCAACATTTTCCGACGCACAGACAAAACGTCAACTACTTAAAACAGACGCCACGGGCAGACTGAGTGCAGGAGGCAGATGAAACTCGAGCAGTAGGCGGAGCGAGAGTCACGTAACAGGCCACGCGACTTTCAGCCTTATTGCATTCGTTTTGTTGTTTCACCAGTACTAGTCCGGTTTTTTTCCAGCCACACCTCGTATTGTGAAAAGCAATGGTCCCATAACACTCCCCTGTGACACGCCAGAGGTTACTTTAACGTCTGTAGACGTCTCCCCATTGCTAACAACATGCTGTGTTCTGTTTACTAAAAATTCTTCAATCCAGCCACACAGCTGGTCTGATATTCCGTAGGCTCTTACTTTGTTTATCAGGCGACAGTGCGGAACTGTATCGAACGCCTTCCGGAAGTCAAGGAAAATAGCATCTACCTGGGAGCCTGTATCTAATATTTTCTGGGTCTCATGAACAAATAAAGCGAGTTGGGTCTCACACGAACGCTGTTTCCGGGATCCATGTTGATTCCTACAGAGTAGATTCTGGGTTTCCAAAACGACATGATACGCGCGCAAAAAACATGTTCTAAAATTCTACAACAGATCGACGTCAGAGATATAGGTCTATAGTTTTGCGCATCTGCTCGACGACCTTTCTTGAAGACTGGGACTACCTGTGCTCTTTTCCAATAATTTGGACCCTTCCGTTCCTCTAGAGACTTGCGGTACACGGCTGTTAGAAGGGGGGCAAGTTCTTTCGCGTACTCTGTGTAGAATCGAATTGGTATCCCGTCAGGGCCAGTGGACTTTCCTCTGTTGAGTGATTCCAGTTGCTTTTCTATTCCTTGGACACTTATTTCGATGTCAGCCATTTTTTCGTTTGTGCGAGGATTTAGAGAAGGAACTGTAGTGCGGTCTTCCTCTGTGAAACAGCTTTGGAAAAAGGTGTTTAGTATTTCAGCTTTACGCGTGTCATCCTCTGTTTCAATGCCATCATCATCCCGGAGTGTCTGGATATGCTGTTTCGAGCCACTTACTGATTTAACGTAAGACCAGAACTTCCTAGGATTTTCTGTCAAGTCGGTACATAGAATATTACTTTCGAATTCACTGAACGCTTCACGCATATCCCTCCTTACGCTAACTTTGACATCGTTTAGCTTCTGTTTGTCTGAGAGGTTTTGGCTGCGTTTACACTTGGAGTGAAGCTCTCTTTGCTTTTGCAGTAGTTTCCTAACTTTGTTGTTGAACCATGGTGGGTTCTACCCGTCCCTCACAGTTTTACTCGCCACGTACCTGTCTAAAACGCATTTTACGATTGCCTTGAACTTTTCCCATAAACACTCAACATTGTCAGTGTCGGAACAGAAATTTTCGTTTTGGTCTGTTAGGTAGTCCTAGCCTGGAACTGGCTATACAAATAGTATGCTTAAACGTTTCCTCTTATTTTTAACTTCCTATGTTTTTTATTTTTATGCTATTTTCTTTTTACGACATTACAGCAGCAAATGATAAAGTATCTCGTCATATTTTACAAATTTTAATTTCTCAGTCAATTACTTGTAAGAAAGTCAGAGATTTTAAAGATCTTACACTGAGGAGCCAAAGAAACTTGTACACCTGCCTAAAATCGTGTAGGGCCCCCGCGAGCACGCAGAAATACCGCAACACGACGTGGCATGGACTCGACTAATGTCTGAAGTAGTGCTGGAGGGAACTGGCACCATGAATCCAGCAGAGCTGTCCATAAATCCGTAAGAGTACGAGAGGGTGGAAGTCTCTTCTGAACAGCGCGTTGCAATGCATCCCAGATATATTCAGTAATGTTCATGTCTGGGGAATTTGCTGGCCAACGGAAGTGTTTAAACTCAGAAGAGTGCTCCTGGAACCAATCTGTAGCAATTCTGTACGTATGCGGTGTCGCATTGTCCTGCTGGTTAGTCGGAATGCACAATGGACATGAATAGATGCACGTGATCAGACAGGATGCTTACGTACCTGTCGCCTGTCAGAATCGTGTCTAGACGTACCAGGGGTCCCTTATTACTCCAACTGCACACGTCCCATACTATTGCAGATCCTCCATCAGCTTTAACAGTCCCCTGCTGACATGCAGGGACCGTGGCTTCATGAGGTTGTCTCCATACCCGTACACGTCCATCCGTTCGGTACAATTTGAAACGAGACTCGTCCGACCTGGCAACATGTTTCCAGTCTTCAACAGAACAATGTCGATGCTGACGGGTCCGGTGAGGCGTAAAGCTTTGTGTCGTGCAGTCATCAATGCTATGAGACTGGGTCTTCGGCTCCGAAAGCCCATATCGATAATGTTTCATTGAATGGTTCGCAAGCTGACACTTGTTGATGGCCAGCTTTGAAATCCGCAGCGATTTGCGGAAGGGTTGCACTTCTGTCGCGTTGAACGATTCTCTTCAGTGTTCGTTGGTTTCGTTTTTGCAGGATCTTTTTCCGGCCGCAGCGATGTCGTAGACTTGATGTTCTACCGTATTCCTGATATTCACGATACACTCGCGAAATGGTCTTATGGGAAAATCCCCACTTCATCGATACCCCGGTTATGCTGTGTCCCATCGCTCGTGCGCCAATTATAACACCACGTTCAAACTCACTTAAATTTTGATAAGCTGCCGTTGAGGCAGCAGTAACCGATATAACAACTGCACTAGACACTTGATGTCTTATATAGGCGTTGCCAACCGCAGCGCCGTATTCTGCCTGTTTACATATTTCTTTATTTGAATACCGTTGTCTATAACAGTTTTTTTTCTTTTTTGCTTCTGTGTACATCCAACGAGTCGTTATATATATTCTTGTATTGTCTTTTAACCTTTCGTCAGCATTTATGTGCAAGTGAATAGAATCTTCTGTGTGAGATTTTAGGTGTTGGAAAATCTTCAACGTTTCTCGGGTATTCAACCACGAGGCGTCGTCTTAAAGGAGCGACATTTCGGCGAACTAACTTCTTACCATCTTCAGGCGTTCCTGATGACTGGGTGAGATCTGCTGGGTGCTACTGCGGCTGCCGTCAAGAACAGCTGAAGATGACAAGAAGTCGGCTTGACGAAATATCGCGCCTTTAGACGACGCAAAAAGGGGTCTGAGCACTATGGGACTTCACATCTGAGGTCATCAGTCCCCTAGAACTTAAAACTACTTAAACCTAACTAACCTAAGGACATCACACACAACCATGCCCGAGGCAGGATTCGAACCTGCTACCGTAACGGTCGCACGGTTCCGGACTGAAGCGCCTAGAACCGCTCGGTCACGCCGGCCGGCTCACAATAATTAAAAATGGTTCAAATGGCTCTGAACACTATGGGACTTAACTGCTGAGGTCATCAGTCCCCTAGAACTTAGAACTACTTAAACCTAACTAACCTAAGTACATCACACACATCCATGCCCGAGGCAGGATTCGAACCTGCGACCGTAGCTCTCGCGTGGTTGCAGACTGTAGCGCCTACAACCGCTCGGCCACCCCGACATCCGCTTAATAATCGGACTTTTTCTCAACCCCTCTATTCTTCCAGCAAGTTCAGTTCCTATACTTTTATCAAAGGCGTCCTCAAAATTGCAACCTGACAGGGATGTTTCGGGGAACACTGTTTTCATAGTATTAACACCTTCACTGTTGGGTACATCATAACACTGCGTAGATCCGTGTGTAGTCGGGACGCCCCATTGAGTAGTGTCAGCGGCGCTGGGCACGATTGGCGCTGAGCGCTGAGCGCTGCAGCACCTACTGCTCTCACTTCACAGGCTTTTCTCTCTTTACTACTCTCACCAGTAACTCTTACAAAAAATTGTACTTTGAATGTTTTTTTATTGTCATTATTCCCAGAACTAAATATCATTGCAAAAAAAAACACATTTCAGGAAGATTATTTCTGATACACACTGACAGGGAAAAAATCGCAAAAACAAGAAGGAGTTATGTGATATAAACGAAAGTTGTGTTTCTTTATCTGAAAGATTACGTCTCCAGAATGAGATTTAATGAGATTTTCACTCTGCAGCGGAGTGTGCGCTGATATGAAACTTCTTGGCAGATTAAAACTGTGTTCCGGAATGAGACTCGAACTCGGGACCTTTGCCTTTCGCGGGCAAGTGCTCTACCGTCTGAGCTACCCAAGCACGACTCACGCCTGGTTCTCACAGCCTTAATTCTGCCAGTATCTCGTCTCCTACCTTCCAAACTTCACAGAAGCTCTCCTGCGAACCTTGCAGAACAAGCACTCCTCAAAGAAAGGATATTGCGGAGACATGGTTTAGTTCGCAGGAGAGTTTCTGTGAAGTTTGGAGGGTAGGAGACGAGATACTGGCAGAAGTAAGTCTGTGAGGAGGGGGCGTGAGTCGTGCTTGGGTATCTCAGATGGTACAGCACTTGCCCGCGAAAGACAAAGGTCCCGAGTTCGGGTCTCGGTCCGGCACACAGTTTTAATCTTCCAAGAAGTTTCAGATTATGTCTACTCAAATTTCGCTCCAGTCACCTAAAAGTCTTGCCACTAGCGTCACTACGAGGATGCAAATTAGGTTTGCTTTAAATACACGCTGTAATTGTCCTGAGCGTTAGTTACCTTTGAGGCTGGACGCGGTGAGTTGATGTTAGTCAAGAATGCCTTTAAGGGACAAACCTCATTGAGTTTGAACGACGTCATGTAACAGTGCTACGAGAAGCTGGATGTTCCTTCTTCGATATTGCAGAAATACTTAGCAAGAGTGAAGGCGCTGTACGTGATTGCTGTCTACGGTGGTTACGAGAATATACTGTCGCAAGAAGACCGTGCTCTGCACGGCCACGTGGTACTGCCGAGAGTGAAGACCATTGTTCGCGACGTGTGGCTCTCACACATCGTACTGCTTCTGCAGCAGCAACTTGAGCAACTGTTGGCATCACAGTGACACAATGAAATGTTGCAACTCGGTTACTTCAAGTACAGCTACGAGTCAGACTCCCTATGCCAAGCACCCCACTGACTCCAAACCACCGTCATTCGTGGCTACAGTGATCTCAGGCGAGTGGTCACTGGAGAGAAAGGTGGAGGTCTGTTATGTTTTCTGATGAAAGCTGGTTCTGCCTCGGTGACAATGATGGCTGTGTGTTGGTTAGGAGGAGACCAATTGAGGGCCTGCAACCAACCAACCTGTCTGCGTGCTGGACACACTGGACCTACACCTGGAGTTATACTCAGGAACGCGATTTCATATGACAGCGAAAGCACTGTTGTGATTACCCCACCCACCCTGACTGCAAATTTGTAGATCAGTCTGGTGACTCAACTTTTTGTCCTGCCATTCACGAACAGCATTCCAGGGAGTGTTTTCCAATAGGTTAGCGGTCGTCCAACCGCTGTTGTAACCCAAAATTCTCTACAGAGTGTCGACATGTGGGCTTGGCCTGTTGTCATCTGCCGCCTATGCAACACAATAAAAGTGATATGTGCACATCGACCTAGCGATTATCGATCCCATCTGGCATAAAGTTTGGCTGTATAGCGCGCGCGTGAGAGGAGCCACGTGAAGAGAGAGAGTGAACACGGAGCCGCAAGGAGGCGTGAGCCGTGCATGCACTGTGTTTGGAAGCGCGCTGGATGGCAGTATCAGCTGTCAACGTGTAGAACTGAGACTGTTGGTACTGGCGTTGGTGATTCTGACGTTCATTGGTTGACAGGACTCTGAGCGGACAGCCAATTCTCACAACGGCATTGGAATGATGGATAGTTTTTTTGGGGAGAGGGGGGGGGGGGAGCAAAATTTCAGCCCATGCCCTGTCATAACAACGTGATTTAATGTATTGCCTCTTGTTGCCTCATTCGAAAATGTCGTCAGCTACTACAATCTGCGCTATGTATATTGCCAACTGCCAGTCCGGAACGATTTCCTTAGTAGTGAAATGCCCGTGTTTTGATGGTTTATCGTGTGTGGTTAATTCTTTTTGTTTTATGTACTGGACCAATTGGTTGATTGAAGTTTTCCAGACCACAGTTTAAATTGTCATTATTGTCTGGAAAGTATTCCCTGAAGCACGTATGAACATGTTTTTGAGGCTTGTTAAATTAACAGCATCTGTTTGTGTGTTTTAGAAGCTTGTCTTGTTACTTTGTGTTCTCTCGCGTGTGTACAACGACCTGCCTGAGGAGACGGGCGAGCTGGTCCTGTTGATTGTTGTAGAGTAAAAGGTCTCGTACCAAGAGCGGCAGGTCATGTATAATCAAAGGAAAGCTGTGTAATCCTGCTTTGAGTATACGCCTCCAATAATAACCATTATCTCTTGATGCATTTGTAGTTGCGTGAGTGTTGACTTAATTTTAAAACCACGAGTTTATTTAATGTTGTTTAATACTCCTGTGTTGAACTATTGCAGAAATTAACTCTTAAAGTCATTTACTTGTCAGCTTGAATTTGTTTTTTGAGATATCTATATTTAATTAGAGTAATGTTTTATGAGAAACTTTGTCTTAAAATTTTATGCTCTGTGCCTTTTTTTTAGTAAGTACCAAAGAACGAAACTTGTTCAGAGAGATATATTGTAATAAAGTCAATCATGTTTGAGAATTGTGACCTAGTCCTTTCATTAACTGAACCTTTCCTGTGCTACCGTAAAGTTGCACTACAAAAAGCACATCTGCATACTTACATTCAACATTCTGGCGGTTACGCCGGTTATTAATGTACTAGGCACAGCACGCATTCCCGCAACACATTGTTTCCGGCAATAACACCCTCCTTCCTTTTCTTGTTCTTTTCCATATTATACACCTACTTACATGACCGTGTTGTTTTAATGACGATTGAAGGTGCTCAGAAAGCGCCTTTCTTAAAGTTGCAATGGATTTTCCTCTTCTGATTTAGTGCTATGTCACTTAAAACCCCACGAGTGGCGCTGAGATGAAATTCGGTGACTGAAGAATCCTTTCCGGTTGAACCTTGTAAATAACGTGGAATTTTAGCGCGCACGTGTCTACAGAGTGAAAAAGTGCTTTTTGTTTTTTTTTTTTTTTTTTTTAGTGTCTTCTGAGGTCATTCTGTTGAGCTAAGTAACATGTCACATCCGCTGCACCCTTACTCCCATGGTAATCCAGCACACATTATTGTTTAATTTGTCAGTATTATAAGGAACAATCTAAAAGTTTCCGTTCGAAGGCCGTGCAGTCCAGAATCGGTATGACAGTCAGGAAAAATCGCCTTGAGCATTGAGGTAATGATCGCTCAAGAGAACCTTATGGTAAAATACTGTATCCTGCTCCATGAAGAAGTCCGTAACTGCCTGCTGTACAGCATTTTTCGACACGAATAGTCGACCCTTCAAGGGCTTTTTTAATGGACCGAAAACGTGATAATCACATGGGGAAAGATCAAGACTATAGGACTTGTGCTATACTGACACCCATTTGCCCGTAATGGATGAGACATGCCCTGCAGGTCGATGGCGTCTTGTGTCGAACCGCTACCAACACGGAACTTAGCGCACCATTCCACATTCTTCATTCTCCAGTGGATGTCTACCCCAGCGTTTGCTCTTCGGCAGCCAAGAAAGGAATAACATCACCTCGGTTCTGGCTGGGCGCTTCTGGCAGTAACGTCGCCATAGCTTACGTTTCCGCATTTACCGCACGCACGCCGGAGTGACACAAATGCCACGCTAACCCTTTGCCTACATGACGGTGCTTGTATATCCGCATCGAAGTAGCGCTGAGTATCATGTACGTTGGCCTGTCCAGTTGGCCGTGTGGTCTAACGCACGGCTTTCCAGGTGGGAAGTAGCGCCTGGTCCCCAGCACAAATCCGCCCGCCGGATTTGTGTCGTGGTCTGGTGAACTACCCAGTCTGTGGATGGTTTTTAGGCGGTTTTCCATCTTCCTCGGCGAATGCGGGTTGGTTCCCCTCATTCCGCCTCAGTTACATTATGTCGCCGATTGCTGTGCAAACAAGTTCTCCACGTACGCGTACAGCACCATTATTGTACCACGCAAACATAGGGATTCCAAAAAAATGTTCAACTATGTGTGAAATCTTATGGGACTTAACTGCTAAGGTCATCAGTCCCTAAGCTTACACACTACTTAACCAAAATTATCCTAAGGCCAAACACACACACCCATGCCTGAGGGAGGACTCGAACATCCGCTGGGACCAGCCGCACAGTCCATGACTGCAGCACCTAAGACCGCTCGTCTAATCCCGCGCGGCTACGGATTACACT
Organism: Schistocerca piceifrons; assembly: GCF_021461385.2. Taxonomy (NCBI): domain Eukaryota; kingdom Metazoa; phylum Arthropoda; class Insecta; order Orthoptera; family Acrididae; genus Schistocerca; species Schistocerca piceifrons. Next base: position 887,411,699 of record NC_060139.1, read on the forward strand.
CGTCTGGTGTGAGACGTTCCATGGGGGGTCCACCGGGGGCTGAACTGCACAATAAACCTGGGTTCGGTGTGGGGCGGCGAAGGGATGAAGTGGACTGCAGTAGTCGTCGTGGGGTTGTGGACCACTGCAGCTGCGGCAGGGACGGAGCCTCTCCGTCATTTCTAGGTCCCCGGTTAACTTACAATACAATCATGTATCAGTAATCATCCCTTATAGTCTGGTATTCCATTTTCCCAGCTGATTTCATTTCAACTGTACTGTATGTCGTCAACATACATAAGTCACTTTGGCGACGCCATTTCGAAGCCATCCTATTGTCTGTTGACCAGAATTCTATCTCTTTTTGCCGTTTAGCTTGAATTTCATGCGAACTGTTCATACTGCATATGTTTGCACAAGCAAGTAGTGAAAAAACGCTAGACTGTGTGCGAGGACTACCACATCATAATTTGCACCAGTATAAACTAAAACGTCAAATAAAAATTTCATTTCACAACCATGCAAAAGAAATGTTTTAATTCCAAAACGACGTGTTTTTGAGGGAATCTGAGTCTTGGCGGATTACTGAGCGACATAGACTTTGATAATTGTCTCTCACCTTTGACCGCAGGGCTTTGAAACGAGTATGGCTCCCTCTGGGGGGTCCGTGGCGAACCGGGGGGTTTGGTTGTCTTTGTTTCTGGCAATGAGGGCTGTGGAGCAGAATGAAAACAAGTTTTGTGGCGCCGTCCGGTCTGACGGTGCTATAAGGGAAAGAGGCTCTCAACATTGCGGGCTGAAGGAACCTTGTATTCATTGTTTGCCACCTTTCAGGAGCGTAGAGTTAGTTACGAAGGAGGTACCGGGCAGTCAGAGGCGTGCTCACCATGACTGACTTGTGTTTTTCTGCTATATTCGATTCGTGGCTGTTCTCGTCCCCATGGTGGTAGGTTGGAGTGGCTTTCCTATGGTTAGCGAGTTAACGTTAAGGTCTGTTAAATTTTGTTTCTGTGTCACTTTCAAGTAATGTACTGGACACTGCTTTCCGGGAGGCAAGGCGTGCCGGTCCCCGGCACGAATCCGACCGGAGGATTAGTGTCGAGATTTGGTGTGCCGGCCAGTTTGTGGATGGTTTTTAAGGCGGTTTTCCATCTGCCTCGGCGACTGCGGCCTCCTTCCCCTTATTCCGCCTCAGTTACACTACGTCGGCAACTGTTGCGCAAACACTGTCTCCGTGCACGCATACACCATAATTACCACGCAAACTCGGCTGGTGTGAGACGTTCCCGGCGGGGGAAGTGGGGGAGGGAGTGTCCACTGGGGGCCGAACCGTCCACAACCCTGGGTTCGGTGTGGGGGTGGGGCTGTGGTGGGATGAGTGGACTGCTGTAGTCCATTGTGGGGCTGTGAACCACTGAGGGCTACGGCGGGGACGAAGCTTCTCTGTCTTTTCTAGGTCTTCAATTCCATACAATACCATGTACTGAAACTTTTGCTCTGATATGCTTCGTTTATGAATTTCTATTATCTTTTCAGATTACTTTACTGGCCTGTATTTGATGAAAAGTGTTCTTGAAAGGAGGAGGCCATTTTATTAAGCTGCTTCATGTTCTTACAAGTGCCATCGTTTTCCTTCATCGGATTTTGGTAACTCAGCTTGGTGTCTAAAAGAACTTCAAATTGTAGTTCTCATGCATGTGTCAGGCACTAGGTATGAATCAATGTTGTAAATTCTAGCCCATGCCTCATTATTTTATTGGGATGAATTTTCATATTTGGACTGGCTTTGGTTTGCCATGTGGGCACTAAATTATGTCACCTGACTAATTTGGCCTTATTCTTTAATACTTTTTAGTGGGTGATCAATCAGAGTACCGTATTGTGTGTGTATTGAACCGGGGACATAGAAGCGACAGAGAGGCTTCGTCCAACTGTAGCCCTCAGTGATTCACAGCCCCACAACAGGCCACTTCAGTCCACCCACCCCACCGTTGCCCGACACCAAACCCAGGGTATTGCGCAGATCGACCCCCAGTGGAACCCAGAGAACGTCTCATACCAGACGAGTGTAACCCCAAATATTTGCGTGGTAGGGTAATTATGGTGTATGCGTATGTGGAGACGATGTTTCCGCAGCAATCGCCGACATAGTGTAACTGAGGCGGAATAAGGGTTACCAGCCCGAATTCGCCGAGGTAGATGAAAAGCAGCCTTGAAAACCATCCAAAGGCTGGCCGGCACACCGTATCTCGACCCTAATCCTCCGGGCGGATTTGTGCCGGCGTCCGGTACGCCAACCCGTTTGGGAAGCAGCGCATTAGACCACGCGGCTAGCTGGGCAGGCGTTAATCATGTTATTCTATTTCCCTTAAATATCAGCCTTAAATCAAACTTATTGTAGGTTGCGTTTTTGCTTCAGTGGCGGAATGGTATGTGCTTATTGTAATACAGTGGCTCACGTAGTAACCAGTCTGTTTCAGCGTATACTGAATGTCGGTGTCTCAAGGTTTCTGTGCAGAGTTGACTTGCTTGTGAAGTGCTGAGCTGATGGTAGAAGAGATTTTACGCCACCACCAAACATGTTGTGAAATAAAAATACGCTATTTTAGTACCCATTTTGTTTTAAAAAAATACTTCCATTGGTATTTTCGGGCCCTGCTGAAGCCGTTAGATTGTTATATTCCGTTAAGGGAGAATATTCTCGATCTCTTGGTGAGCCTGGCGTTAGAATATATATCTGATAGGGGGACACTTGGTAGTGTCTTTATAGTAGTCCATATCTTAAGGTAACTATTCTGCACTGCAGAAACATGGCGTTGAGATTTCCCTAAGGCGCTCATCGGCGACGGAGTTTCTATGCAAGAGGCTGCCAGCCAAGCTGGTCCCGAGGTGTCTACTCTCTTGCCTCCATGCATCCGGAGCACTCTGTGTTGCCCGAGGCCGGGCGCCAGCCACGGCTCCGCTGACCTATATTGTGGAAAAGTTAAGTTATCCAAATTTGGACATATCGGTTTTCTAGGTACTACATGAGTGTCAGCTTTCACCCTTCTTGAGGCGTTTGACGATTAACCGTGAAAGGTGGCTACACTGAGCCACAGCGCCAGAGATTGCGCCAAAGAGTATTATTCAGCCGCCTCCACTGGCAGTGCTTGCGGAGAACTCGTAGTAGTCAGTGCTTGTTGAGATGTGCTAGTGAAAAGTCTGTGCTGAGATGTCGTAGTGAAGAGTGCTTGCTGAGATGTGATACTGAAAAGTTCTTGTTGAGAGGTGGTAGTAGAGAGTCGGTGTGGAGATATATTGTAATGATTAGAGTGATTTTCGTCAATACATGAAGGTAAAAGAAAAAATATTTTTCCTTTTCTTTTTATTATATCAATGTCTTAAATAATGCGTCATTACAGGTTCAGTCAACAAAGCATCTGGCTTGTGTTCTTGTATTACAGTGTAATTCTGCTTTCCTTACGCAATTATAGTATTTCTATTTTTTAATTACTTCAGTATAAATGATATTTAAAATTTCTTGTCTTATTGAAGAAGAACCGTGCCAGATGTGTACGTTGAGTCATACTTCCACACACAGAACAGTTACTCTTGTGCTTGTTGTTGCGTTGATTTTATAGTTGCTGGGGACTTAATTAATTAATTGTGTTAACGAAAATTTTCTTTCATTCTTTGTTGTTGTTCTATGCAGTCAGATTGCGTAATAATACTAGTCAGGACCAACCGTTTACGAAACAGCGTAATCGGACTTACAGCCACGAAAAATAAAAATGATCTTCAAATTTAATAATAATTAAGCCCCCATGCACGTGGCGACCGCTGCTTCGGATCGTCCCTTGGAATTCTTCTGATTGTAAAAATAGTAGACAGTAGTATTGTTGTAGAATTTTTAGTTTATATTGCATGTGTAGATTTGGTAATTGTCATTCTTCTAATGGTATTTTTTTCAGAATTTAATTTTGTTGTCTTGTATACGTGTTTGACAATTAAGTGCAAATATTTCAATTGATCGTTAATCGTGTTTGAGGGAAACATTTCGTGTGAATGGTATTGTTGGAGATAAAGAGTCATTGTGTGTAATTTTCGTACAGTGACGAGTTTTGTATGTTTTGTAAATGATTACCCGGTCAATGAAACAGGCAAAAATGATGAATAGTCAGAACAACGAAATTGTTGACATGGCGAACTCGCCAACACAGGATAACAGTATGATAAATAATGGTGTTGAAAACAATTTAATAAACAGGGAAAATAGTCCGGAAACAGTTCAAAATTTTTCTCAATCAGAAAATTCACAGATTATGTGGTTAACGACAGAAGAAATGGAGCAGTTAATGAGTGCAATATTAAACTTGGGATCACAGATGGGAACAATGGAAACGCAGTTAGACTCACTGCGATCTGAATTAAAAACAGAGATAGGAACAATTAAAACTAAGATAGGATCTGAATTAAAAACACAAATAGGAACAATTAGAACTGAGATGAAAGCAATGACAACACGGTTATGCTCAAAAATAGGAACAATTGAAACAGAAATAGGAACAATTAAAACCGAAATGAAAGCAGTGGGATCACAGTTATGATCTGAATTAGAAACTGATATGGGAACAATGGAAACACAGTTAGGCTCACGAACAGGGACATGTTTCAAATACATGAAAGACGAATCAAATAAAGAAATTAGAGAAGAAGTACAACCGATTTTGAAGGCTCACAATAATAGCTTAATTTCGACAGAAATCAGACAAGAGGAACAGGGCAGGGAACAGGAAGAAAAAGATCGCGTGATAGTACAGAAATTTTCAGAGTTCAATTTACAATGTGCACACGATAAGGAAGAAATACTTGAGAGAATCGAGGAGTCCGTATCAAATGACAGATTAAATAACATAACACAACAATATGAACAGTTAACTACCAAATGTGTCAATACTAAAACCCGAGTCACGACACTTACGGAAGACGTAAATAAACAGAAAGGACAATTAAGTGACTTATCGGAAAGAGTTGAGGAGATCTCAGATAAATTGACAAGTCTTAGTTTAGCAGAGGGGTTTGAAGAAAGTAATTTATTTCATTTACGGGATGCAATAAGAGAGCGCGAGGCGCGTGAACTTAACAATAATCGACATTCGGACTGGAACAGACGCGGTAGGTCTTTGTCGCCACGAGGCGAAAACTTTGACTATAAACACTTTTTGACTGTTCGGAAATTTAAGATCTTCCGCAACTCTAAGAATGACATACATCCATGTTCATGGTTAGATCAATTTATGTACGCACTCCCGCCAAATTTGCCACTAAGACACAAACTAGAAATTATGTGCGGCTATTAATGTTAGCAGGGGATTCACTACACTAAGTGAATATGTGCCGTAGCGTGCATAGGGCCCCAAGCTGTAGTGGTGCTATTTCGCTTTCAGTTTTCTGCACCGCTGCCTACTCTTTTACTATTCTTTGCATCTGTCAAAACAACTCTTCTACTATCAATCTATCTAGAGAGTAAGTAAACAATAACCTGATATAACTATTTTACCTAAAAGTGATTTCGGAAATTACCGTTTGGACTTACTGTATCTTCATCAGCATTCATTCGTAGCTTAAACGAAATTTTACCTGTTTATCTTCGTGACAATATTACTTCATATGTTGACGATATTCTTATTGCTAAACGTTCTTCGAATGAGAACAACAAAATTTTGGATTCATTATTAAGTATTTTTGCAAGAGTTGGCATTACAGTGAACTTAGAAAAATCTGAATTTGGTCGTTCTCAGGTGAAATTCCTCGGTCACATTATTTCTACAAAAGGTATTCTTCCTGATCCAGAAAAATTAGACGCTATTCGTAATTATGCTGTTCCTACCACAAAACGTGATGTTCGTAGTTTCTATGGTGTCTGTAATTTTCTTAGACGCTTTGTTAAATGGACGATTTGGTCACACCTCGTTTTTGCGATCTATCTGGAAAGTTCTTTTTAAACGAAAATCGGTCGACAACTCTGTTTGGTTAGTTTGTATTCCTGATGAGTGGGTTAATAAGCTGATTTGGTACACACATTTCAGTTATACACACTTTGGTCCCAGAAAATGCTTTCATAAATTACGGGAAAATTGCTACTTCAGTAATATGGAAAAACGTATTCGATCTGTTCTGGCCAAATGCAAATTATGTCAAAAGGCTAAGCCGCCAACAATTTCTCACAGAGCACCGTTGTTTCCTATCATTCCAGCGAAATTAAAGGAGATGGCTGCAGTCGATTTGTTCGGTCCAGTGGTTCGTTCTACTAATGGTTTTGCGTACATTTTCGTAGCAGTAGAGTTGACATCAAAATATGTGTGTTTTACACCGTTACGCAAAGCAACAGTTCATTCAGTATCTAATGCTTTCATTAAACATTTTCTTAAAGAGGTTGGTCATGTTGATAAGGTTATATCAGATAATGGGTCACAGTTTCATTCTAAAATTTGGCTTCGTACTCTACGGCGTCGTAACATTAAACCAATTTTCATTTCACTTTTTCATCCTCAATCTAACGCTTAAAAGAGATAGATGAAGGAAATCAATAAATTGTGTCGTCTTTATTGTCATCAGAATCACAGAACGCGGGATCAGTATCTTCATATTTGTCAAAACATTCTGAATGAACTTCCTAATGACTCAACTTCTTTACCGCCTATACTGATATTAAAAAACAAAGCATCGACAAATCGCATATCTGAAATCGTTCCTTTTCCGCCTTCACGGAAACTGCGGCATTCTGAAGTTGTCAACATGGCTCTACAAAATATTGCATCTGCGGCTGCTAGAAGAGAGAAATCAGCTAAGCGTCCTGGTCGTTTAAAAACCTTGTCAGTTGGTCAAAAGGTGTTAATTAAGTCTCATCGTTTGTCTCACAAAGGAAAAGGCTTGTGTCGTACATTTTTTCTGCTTTATAACGGTCCATATAGAATTCGCAAAATTATTCATGGTAACACTGTTGAAATAGAAACTCTTAAATCACGACGCTCTAAAGGAATACATCATATATCAAACGTTAAAATTTTTGTGGAATGACATACTTTCGAGAAACCAACAGTTTACGTAAACATGCAGAGAATACAAGGATACCGCGCTGTGTTTTGGCGGCGGCACATACTCAAAGCAACAGTCAAGTCTGCGCGCCGCACAAGGCAGTCGTTGACCGCAAACAATTTTTTCCTACGTCACGCGCCTACAGCTGATCGAGCGCTAAGTGCGAATGCACTGACAGCCGTAAACAAATACACAGTCTAATTTCTCCGATTAAATTCGGTATAAAGCTATAGTGACTTGATGAATTATGTTATTAACGTTCAGTATTTTTCAGGATAGGTTTGTATAAAATATTTAAGACCTTCAGGTAAATTCTGTGTGTCTCCGACGTGAAGAGGAGTTGCTATCGAGAAAATTTCAGAAAGAATGTAATATCCAAGAAGAAACTAATAAACTAAAAAAGGTAACTATTAATTGAGTTTATTTTTCAGGTAACATATTTCCACTTAGGTACGTACTTTAGACGTAATTTGCTGCTCGCGATTACGTGAGTCATACTTTGTGCTAAATTTTATGTTCTATGAATTTACTTGTAAGCGACGTGATTGCGTACATTAACTGATTTTGACAATGATTATTAATGAACTGGGTTGTAACTTGTGTATATTATGCATCGCTTGGCTGCTATGCTCTTTTACTGATGTCACATTTTTTTATTATGTGTCTGCTGTGCTTATTTATTTAAATTGTAATTGTCACCTGATTAATTGTGCTGACTGTGATTATGTATGTAAGTTATACTTTGTGATTTATCTGCTTGCGCCTTCATGTTTACTTATTAAGATTACATATGAACATTTATTTGCTTATGCTGATATGATGCTAATGACCTGTTTATTATGTTAGATAACATATTTGCTGCCTTGCTTATGGATTGCATATTTACACATTTCTGTTTTGTTGTCATAACTACTCTTTAATTTGGTATGTAGAAATTCTGATATACTGTGTACAAACATAGAGTTTAGGTCACACTATTGGATTAATTATAGATTGTTCGCTTGGCAGAGCCTCGTTGTAAGAATTGTGCTGCATCCACTTGTTGACATTCTGTTCTCTACTGGTATATTTATTCTCTATTGCATGTTTTGCTTACGCTCAGTGCCTTATATTTTTAAGATAAGAAAATGAACAGTTATAATTCGACGAACGACATTAGTACAAGAAACTTCATAGAAGTCACATGAGCTGGAGGTTTTATGGAAGCTGTATAAATTTATGCTAATAGGAAGGAAGCTAACGACATGACATACCAAAACTAGGTTTAGACCATTGACAGTCATTAAACTGCACTTTTCGTGAGCAATTGAAATAGGAAGTGACACTTTACACAAGAAATACTCCACATGTTTGCTTCTGTTTGCCATAATTCTCGAAGTGGTGTACACACTGTGAAATATTATGATCATTCACACTCCGTAATCGTACTTAATTACTGAGAGTTATTCGAACTAAGTCTGTTAGAAGTCATGTATGCATTTCTTTGTTTATAATTAATAATGGGTAGAAGATTTGGCTCAGATGGATTACACAGAGGTTGCGTGTTGACAGTGTGTCTTCGGATTGTATGGGCTGATGAGGTTTGCATTAGGATTTTATCTGTACTTGTTCGAGGAGACTGACTAGAGGAAAGAGTTGTTATGGAAGTGAAATGATATTGGTAATAAGGTTTATATGTATCGACGTATTGAAGAGGTATTATTGAGGTATTATTGAGATTATGTGAAGTTGATGATTATTGGAGATTTTGTGGACAAGAGGTAAGGTAAATGATATTGATGATAAGATTTATATGTATCGACGTAAGAGGTGTTATTGAAGTATTGAGATTATGTGATGCTGATGATTATTGGAGTTTTGGTGTATAAGAGGTAAAGTAAGTGAGGTGAATATTTTTTTTGTTGGTCTATATGGAACAAGGAGGATGAAGATAGCAGACTAGAACACTCAAGTAGAAGGAAGATAGTCTATACACACACTTTGTTAAATCACTAAGCAGTATATACTTTTTTTTGGAGAGAGGAAGTAATTGCATATCTTGGCTTACTGACAGTTGTTCAGCAACCGTACATTTTGATTTGGCTTGGCAAACATTGGTCTTGACATGATGACTATGACGTTGACTTAACTATTATTGACTGTTATACATTGCTGCCACTACTACTTGATACACAAGATGAACATCAAATTTTGACAGAATTGCATTTACACAGTTAACACTATTCAATTACACAGTAGTACTTAATGTGGATGAAAGATGAGTGAGTGTGTTTTGTGTGTTTTCCTTTCCTAATCCTACCCACCTATCTCCTAAATATTATTTTATTTGTATGTAGTGGCTTGCACTGACACCCATAAATATTATAGGTTTACTGGTATTTGTGTATTTGTAATAGTTAATATGACAATTATCTGACATCATTTGTGTGTTTGTTATGATTTGTATGTTTAGTGTAAAAGCATTTGTATGTGGATTCAAACTATTGTTCATGCCTGAACTGTCTGATTAGTGATGGTGAATATTATGAACTGTTACCTGCACTTTTTCAACATAATGGGTGCCACTTAGAAATGTTTAATTTCTGCTGATGAACTGTGTGATTAAGATAGTGAATATTATGGACTGTTACTTGCACTTTTTCTACATGATTGGTGCCACTAGGACATGTTTAATTTCTGCTCATAAACTCTGATGAACAGTGTGATCAGTGATAGTGAATATTATGGACTGCTCTCTGGACCTGCTCATCATTGCTAGGTGCTACTGATGGACTGCTTCTACTGAAATGATGTCACTTGTTGGTGTCTGCACCTGTTCAACATTGCTAGGTGCCACTGATGAACTGCTTCTACTGACATAATGTCACTTGTTGGTGTCTGCACCTGCTCAACATTGCTGGGTGCCACTGATGGACTGCTTCTACTGAAATGTTGTCACTTGTTGCTGTCTGCACCTGCTCAACATTACTGGGTGCCACTGTTAGAACTGTTTCTACTGAAATGATGTTACTTCTTGCTGTCTGCACCTACTCAACATTGCTGGGTGCCACTGATGGATTGCTTCTACTGACATAACGTCACTTGTTGGTGTCTGCATTTGTTCAACACTACTGGGTGCCACTGTTAGAACTGTTTCTAGTGAAATGATGTTACTTCTTGCTGTCTGCACCTACTCAACATTACTGGGTGCCACTGATGAACTGCTTCTACTGAAATAATGTCACTTGTTGGTGTCTGCACCTGCTCAACATTGCTGGGTGCCACTGATGGACTGCTTGTACTGAAATGATGTCACTTGTTGCTGTCTGCACCTGCTCAACATTACTGGGTGCCACTGATGGAATTGCTTCTACTGAATGATGTCACTTGTTGGTGTCTGCACCTATAGACCATTGCTGGGTGCTACTGCTGGAACTATCAATTACTTGTTTTTTTTAATCATTGAAAGCATTTATGTGAACATTTGTATAAACTGATTTTTTGTGTATTGTGTAAATTATTATGTAAAGTCACATGTATGAAAGAATTTGTATTGCTTACTGTATTTCATACATTAGGTTACTGAAAGGTCAGTGCAAAGCCAAACTTTAATCTAATTATGTGATAGTTACGTGTTAATATTATCTTTTATTTTTGTCTGTATTTTTGTGGACGAATTAGGTGGTATTTTCACCACCAATGCTGGCAAAAATACCATCAAATTCTGGCCCGTGGAGGAGGGGCATATGAAAGGTGGCTACACTGAGCCACAGCGCCAGAGATTGCGCCAAAGAGTATTATTCAGCCGCCTCCACTGGCAGTGCTTGCGGAGAACTCGTAGTAGTCAGTGCTTGTTGAGATGTGCTAGTGAAAAGTCTGTGCTGAGATGTCGTAGTGAAGAGTGCTTGCTGAGATGTGATACTGAAAAGTTCTTGTTGAGAGGTGGTAGTAGAGAGTCGGTGTGGAGATATATTGTAATGATTAGAGTGATTTTCGTCAATACGTGAAGGTAAAAGAAAAAATATTTTTCCTTTTCTTTTTATTATATCAATGTCTTAAATAATGCATCATTACAGGTTCAGTCAACAAAGCATCTGGTTTGTGTTCTTGTATTACAGTGTAATTCTGCTTTCCTTACGCAATTATAGTATTTCTATTTTTTAATTACTTCAGTATAAATGATATTTAAAATTTCTTGTCTTATTGAAGAAGAACCGTGCCAGATGTGTACGTTGAGTCATACTTCCACACACAGAACAGTTACTCTTGTGCTTGTTGTTGCGTTGATTTTATAGTTGCTGGGGACTTAATTAATTTATTGTGTTAACGTAAAATTTTCTTTCATTCTTTGTTGTTGTTCTATGCAGTCAGATTGCGTAATAATACTAGTCAGGGCCAACCGTTTACGAAACAGCGTAATCGGACTTACAGCCACGAAAAATAAAAATGATTTTCAAATTTCATAATAATTAAGCCCCCATGCAACCGATTTAAATGGGTCCTCAAACATTCTTATAGCCGTTTTGTCACGGCTAAAATCTTGTTTAGTTTCTTTGAAAGAATATGTGGATACTTTCTCTAAGGCAGACGGATTTAACTTATTTCTTTGTTGATTTAAAACTACAATGCGAGCTATTATTTATTTAAATCAAGCCGAAAGTTTCTATTTTAAAGGCTTTGTTAGAAAACGGCTCATTTCCGTCGTTATTTGAAAGTACGTTATGAAATTTGTACTACACGTTATTGGGTAGTGTGTGTTCATATTATCTAGGGGCATTTGCATATTGGTAATCAGACAGTTCTACGTCACTGCTCCTGTTGAAACTGTCAATAATTTGTATTGTAAATTCTTATAATTTTTTTAAATAGCTTGTTGCTTGGAGAAATGTCTCTGTTTATTACAGTGTATTTCTTACCTTACCATAGTATTCCGCCGTCCACCGACCATACACAAATACTCGTCCATCCTTACACAACCCTTAATCCCTTACCTCATGGCTCATACCTGACCCATACATCCTCCTACCACCACCTACTCCAGTCCAGTCACTAACATCACCTATCCGTGATTTACAAGCTAAGCTGCAACCTCTATGCTGCATTCTATGTAGGCATGACAACCAACAAGCTGTCTATCCGCATGAACGGCCACCGACAAACTGTGGCCAAGAAACAAGTGGAGCACCCTGTTGCTGAACACGCTGCCAAACATGATATCCCTTATCTTAATGACTCCTTCACAGTCTGCGCAATATGGATCCTTCCCACCAACAACAGGTTTCTGAATTGCGCACGTGGGAACTTTCCCTGCAATATATCCTGCGTTCACGTAGCCCGCCTGGCCTCAACCTTCGTTAGTCACTGACCTCACCCATCCAGCCCCCTCCCTGTGCCCATTCCAGCGCTACACAGCCGTTAATTCACCGTCACACTCAGTCTTTTAATTTCTTTCATTACTCTCCTTTCCGCTACTTACCCCCTCCCCCCTCCACACCTTCTCTCCTGCCCTCCATCTAAACTGCAACACAGTTGTCTGCCACTCCCACCATACTATCCCTCCTGATCCCAGCCCCAGCCCTCTCCTTACCCCCACACAGTCGCCACTCCCATCATGCACTGATGCTGCTGTTCGCAATGTGGTCTCAGCTCTCTGTGTGCAAGTTGCGTTTATCTATGTGTGTGTGTGTGTGTGTGTGTGTGTGTGTGTGTGTGTGTGTCTACTGCTGACAAAGGCCTTAACGGCCGAGAGCTAATTGTGTGAGTCTCTTTATTGTGCCTATCGTGACTCAGCATCTCCTTCTCTGATATTGTTACATTCCATCCTGGATTTTCCATTGTTTGATTTTTACCTTATATTAAATTTTATTACAAAGTTTATGAAATTTTTAACTAAAATTATATGCATGTGTTAAACCAGTGAATGAAGCATTTTAACTCCCTTAGGCCCAATCCTTACCATAAAATCTTTGCAAAACTTAAGAGGTCGTAATTTCCTGTTACGTAATCTACCAAAGGATCCTTGAAAAATAGGAGAATTTCGTCGATAAAAACCTTTTGGGATTGAATGTGTGCTGTTTTGTATTTCCCTTTCAGGTATGAGGCAACTGAACTTATTTTGTAGAGTCTATCATCTTCAGCAGGAACCTTGTTAATGCAAAAACGCAGCATTCGGAATAACAAGAAAGATCTGTTCCGAGACGTTACTTCACCAATATTCGTAGTTTTGAGGAGAGGATCATTTGAACGGAATATTTCATTTCTTAGTTCTTGCATAATAACTGTTACTGTCAGCAATCAATATATTTCTGCCAAATACGTATCTTTTCAGACCTTCAAACAGCTTTCTCATAAAGAGTAGTACACTGAGTAGTGTAGTAACTATTATTCTCGTCTACAATAATTGAAATTAATTCCTCTGCGACCAATCTTTGAAAAAATTGTAGCGCACAAGAGTTTTCCAGAAGTGTAAAAGCCAACCTCAATGTGCTATATCAAAATTATGGACGAAGGGATTCGGCTCCTTCCTGTACCACTGAAATGTCTCCACAAACTTGTCTTTCTTCACTCGAACATGTCATCATCATCTTCAGTATCATTGTCAGTCGTATTGTAAGTAGTACTTGTGGCACGCGACGGTTTGTAAAGAGAATAATAGCTTTCCGGCCCCTCAAACGTGGAAGGACGAGAATCATGAGGCATACGTTGCTCTGTTTCAGAAGCAGAAAGAGAAAATTTGCAAGTGCGCACTGTCTGTTTCATCGTCAGGCAGCACACACTTACATAGTTTTAAACACAAAGAAACCACACAAAGCAAGCCATGAAGCTGACGGATTGCCACTTCTGCCACCCGAGTCACAACGACGAACCACCAGTAATTCTACAAACCGCCTGGAGCTCTGCAAGCGACGTCGTTTACCACGTCGCTAGCTTTGATTAAGAAAACCTCGGAACTTTTATCCCCGATGTTAGCACTCCCGGGATCTCCTGTCGCATACGTACGTCGTTAGCCCTGCAGGCACCATAACTGTGTGAGGATATGTGCGTCGCTAACAGTTAAAGGGATAACTGCAGCAATTTCAGAGTTTTACGCTGCAGTTTTTAGTGAGCACCCTGGCAGTTTATTTTTCAATGCCGAAAAAACTGAAGAGCTACCAATCTCTGCCCTGCACACTGGGTGCCTATAATTAAACTGATGTTCCTAGTGCTGCAGTGCGGGCTGTATATGTTGTAGGACGATGAAACAGCGTGGTTATAACAATATTAACACGAAACTTTTTTAGTAATGGTACAAGGAGGACAATGATCCTTACATTTGCCATATGTGTGCACAACGAAAAAATAATGTGTGTATGTAGCGTTAAGAGCGGTAAAAGGAAGCAGAAGCTTAAACATTCATAACACTGCTGCTACATTCTCTATCATGCATTAAAATCCCCAACATGTGAACATCGAAAACTGAAGAGCTACCAACCTCTGCCCTGGAAACCTATCACGTGCTATGGTAGAAACGACATACGAAACTAACATTTCGTAAAATTGCAATCTAGGAGCTTTCATGTTTACACGGTTCACATGCGTACTGGGCAGCTGCAATGCGACAACTGCTAGGTAGATGATGTTGTCAGCAGTGAAAATCAACATACAGTAGCAACGAAGTGCATAAAGAACGTTGTATCGTGTGGACATAACGAAACTTTATCTATTTAACGCATTATAACACGGAAACTAATTACAGTACGAGTACCAAACTTAGTAGCGTTGATGTCCAGAGTATGGGGTGCATGATTTCCATGCGTCACAGCGCCACCGTCCAGTTCCAACTATAGCCACCAGGTGCCGTGATTGGTCATCGTGATTCATAGTCTCACACAGCTGACCAGTCGAAGTGGCCTTGTTGATGTGTCGAACTTGGTCAAAAGGAGCAGGAAGCTATTGGGGAATGCTGCAGCTGCACTTCGAGAATGTCGCCGGCTGAAAGGATTACGGAAGTGTCCTCTTTCTCCACCTGCTGAGCGGAGAGTGATGAAATTCGCATCAACTGGAGTCTTGGGCGTCGCTCCGAAAAGAGGCCGACAAACGGTTACACCACAGGTGGTTGACGAAATCGCTGTTGCTATGGCAGACAACGCTGCTCGAAATTCCCGATCATCAGGCATTGCACATTCTGTGGTTATGACAGTTGAACATCCCGTGGTCCACTGTACGGAAGGTGCTTCGAACCGTTCTCCAATGCTATTAGTACAAGATCCATATCGTACAGCAGCTTGCACCAAAGCATAACGACCTGTTGACTTCTCTCTCCACTTTCTCACAAGGATTGAAGTTGATGAGGCCTGGCTCTGGACCATCCTATGGACAGACGAAGCTTATTTTTCTCTGATGGGTGAGGTGATAGAACAGAATTGCCGAGCGTGCGGATCTTCACCTCCAGTCACCGCGAATGAAGTTCCTCTGTGTGGTGAACGTGTCGCCGAATGATGTGGCTACGTTCATCATTGGCCCACTCTTACGTGATCAGGTTGGCGCTCAAAGACCAATACGCGCAGTGTGACTGGCGGTGTTACTGCGGTATGCTTCGCCAGCATGTTATACGCGCCCTACAGGAGAGAGACGCATTGAACTCAAAAGTTTTCATGCAAGATTGGGCCTCACCGCACATCGCTCGTGAAGTTCGCCTGCTTCTCCTAAATCCATTTGGAAACGATCGAATCATCAGCCGATCGTTTCCAAATGCTAGGCCGGCACTATCACCTGATCTCACTTCCCGTGATTTCTGGTTGTGGGGCTACCTGAAGGACAACGTTTACCACGGGAACATTCACAAATGTCCTGATCTGAAGCGTAGCATAGCAAGCGAGGTAGCCAGCATACCTACGGACATGCATCCTTCTGCTGTGCAGAATACAGTCCTGCGCTTTCAGACGCTTCTGGACATTGATGGGCGGCGTATGGACCCCATGTTGTAGCAGTAACAAGTGTGACGTACTGCAGCAGCACATTAATTGAATTGATTCTGCACTATTTCTCTTCCTCATGTCCTTGGCATTAATGCTACCAAGTCTGGTCCTCGTACGGTAATTAGTTTTCGTGTTATAACGTGTTAAATAGCGAAAGTTTAATTATAACCACATGGTATATTGGCGCCGTTATTTCGCTTACTTTGTGTAAGAGTAACTGTGTTGCGATTTGATGCCATTATCAGAAAATTTGAAGGAAGTTCCTAATTTTTAGTTTCTTCATTTTAAAAGCTACGACTTCCGACTTTCCTTATTATGCGAAAACTATCTTTGTTTTACGGTGTGCCTAGATGGAGAAGGCCAACGGGTCAGAGGGAAAGACGTAGTGCTAGATAGACACAATTTTCGCGTAGAGAAAGTAATAGCAATGTGGACATTCGTAATGAAAATGCATCTGTTTTATTTAACGATTGTGATATTAACACATAACCATCGAAAATTGAGGTACCGATTTCAAAATTAACTATACAGGTAGCCCAGTGAAACTTATATAATTCGAGAGGAATTTGGCCGTAGATGTGCAGAAAAGAAAAAAATAGTGTATATCCATAGACAGTAGGAGAGGTAAAAGGAAGCCGACACACACACACACACACACAAGCACGAGAAAAGTTTTCTTTTTCCCTGACATTGCTACCAACTTCTGCCATGCCTACCAATCTGGTGCTGAGGTAGAAACAACACACGAAAGTGAAGTTGCATTCCAAGGATGTTAATGCTTAAATGTTGCAAGAGTTCATTTGCAGTAACACACGCATACCGGACAGCTACAATGCCGCATCTGCTACGCCGTTGATATTGTCGACAGTGCAAAACGAAACGCTGTAACGATGCTGTCGGGACAATAAATCTTGTTTATTGGTGCCTTTTTCCCCTTACTTTGGTCTACGTTGAAACGAAACTAACTCTGTGGTCGTTTGCTGCCGTCACCATAAAATTTAGAGCGTTCCTAATTTTCAGTATCTTCGTTATGTGTAGCTACAACTTATTATAAGTAAACTATATTTATTTTAGTCTATGTCCCGGGTCGGTCTGAAAGACGAACAGCTAGAAAGGCACACTTTTTGTGTAGAGGCAGTAATAGGAAAGGAGTAGAGGTTGATAACGATAATTCTCTTGTCGTTCTGTAACATATATTTAAATGTGCACTGAACATAATTACAAATAATATTGAGAACTATAATTGTGGTTTGATGAATTTACAGTGCAGATTCTTTAATGCAAATCATTTCGCAGCCGGACTCTGTGACCGAGCGGTTCTAGGCGCTTCAGTCTAGAACCGCGTGACTGCTACGTTCGCAGGTTCGAATCCTGCCTCGGGCATGGATGTGTGTGATGTCCTTTGGTTAGTTAGGTTTAAGTAGTTCTAAGTTCTGTGCATTTAAGTCCCATAGTGCTCAGAGCCATTTAAACCATTTGAATCATTTCGCATCGGAGGTGACTTATACCGATGGAATGGCATTCACATTGTGTTGTCATAAAGGAAATAATAATTTGCCGCTATTAACACAAAACTTACTTTTCAGTGCAGTGCATCAAAGACTCCCTTCAAATGATCGGACAGTTAAAGAGAAATCAAAGAATTATTTCAAGAATACACGGAGCTACAACATAGCATTTTCCACGCATCAGCTCTGCAGCGAAAATTTCAGATTCTTCAAGATCCATGACATTTGCTATCACAGCTCATGTCTACTGACGCAACTGGTCGAATTTCGACTACGGGCAATACTAGTGTTCATTGATAGGTGCGCTCACGGAGTATGCTGAAAAAAATAATAATTCCAATATCTGTCACCAGGTGAACATATGGTTCTGTAAGCAGTCAAAATGTAAAACATAAGGGGCGTTCAAAAAGAAACGAGCCGGAGGCATAATTACAGAAACCTGTACCTGTATGTTAGTTTTGACCCTGGCTGTTGAGATACTGGTCCCACTGTGACACAAGGCGGTGGATGGCTGTCTCATAAAATTCCGAGGGCTGCGATGTTAACCGTTCCGCACATACAGCGGGACGTCGTCGTCGACACGCGTGCAGGAAAGGTTATGTTGACGTTCTTCTTTGACCAGATGGCCCGCTTCTGATTCACTTCCTGCAGCACGAGACAACAGTGAATGCCCAGCGTTACTCGCAAGCATTGACCACCCTTCGCCAAGCGATCAAATCAAAACGACCAGGCAACATCACCCGTGGGGTCATTCTGCTCCACGACAATACAAAGCCTCATACAGCCAACACAGTCCTGCATAAATTCAAAAGGGAGGTTCTCGGCCACCCTCCAAACACTCCGGACCTCTCTCCCTGTGATTACGCCATTTTTTGTCCCCTTAAAAAGGCTCTGAGGGGCAAACGATTCACTTCGCAGGACGACGTACAGCTGTACTTGCAGAACTGGTTAACATCGCAGCCCCGGGAATTTTATGAGACAGCCATTCACCGCCTTGTGTCACAATGATACAAGTGCCTCAACAGTCAGGGTCAATACTTCTAACATACAGGTACTGGTTTCTGTAATTATGCCTCAAGCAAGTTTCGTTTTGAATGCCCGTTATACTTCCTGTTTTGACGCCAGCATGCTTTTTGTCGCTTTGCGATGTGTGCTGATTTCGTTTGTGAAGTGACTGTTCATGTAGAGGGTTAAGAAAGTTGAAGTGTTTCGTACTAAACACAGTGGATATTGAGAACAGATCGTGCATTGCTGGTAAAGCGTTTTACCAGCAAGGCAGCAATAATAACGTGGCACTGTGGGAATATCGCCGACAGAAACAGCTGCGAAGAGGCCCATATCAACAAACGGGCTAAGGAATATCATCAAGAAATCTGAAGGAACAGGTGAATTAGGTGGTGCAGCAGGGAAATGGAGGTCGCTCATTCCCATGGCAACTGTTGATGAAGTTGCTGTGGCTAGAGGCGCCCCCGCAGCAAGTGTCTCAAATTCCGCAGCCAGCGCTCGAGCTCAGTCTCAGGAACTGTTTCTCAATTGTCAACAGTTCAAAAGATTTTGCGACTCATTTTACACTGTTATCCTTACAAGATTCATAATGTGCACCAAAAGAAGCTCCAAGATAGGCTACAACGCCGTGACTTTGCCCTCCGTTCTTTGGTACACATGGAAGTGGATGACATTTGGAAGGAAGAGCCACATTTTATTCTCCACAGTTCCGGGAATGCACAGAACTTCTCCGCTACATGCTGAGCAGGAACTTCCACTGGACTCAGCTTATGTGACTATGTGGTGTGATTTCAGAAGCACTTTCTTTTTCGGTTCACTTTTATTTGAGATGACATCTCACGGGCCAGTTAGGTGTGCAGCGACATTTGCACGTTATTAAGGCAATACGCGACTCTGCGACTTTGCAAGAACGTAAGTGTGTCCACATGACTATTTTCATGCAAGATGGGCCGGCACCACATGTCAACTGCCAAGTGAAAGACTTACTTAGAGAAACCTTCGTCAACGACAGCGTAATCTCTAGACCATTTCAGGAAATGTAGTCTTTCAGATCACCCGACATAACTCCATGTGACTTCTGACTGTGGAGATATCTGAAAAATCACTACTATCAGCGATCTACGCGGACTCTTCCTGATCTGAAGTATAGCATACGAGGCCATATCGCTCTGGCTGTACTGTGTATCCTGCCAGCAACTGTCGACCATACTGTGTTACAGAGGCAGCATTAGCCAAGTTGGGAGACGATACTGAAACCCTGCTGTAACATCTGACAATATCCTAGCTAACGTGCCAGAAGCACCGTTATCATGTGTTTGATCGTTTCTCCCCTTTCCCTGAATCCACATCATATTCTGACTGATTCATGGTTCGAATGTCTCTGAGCACTATGCGACTTAACTTCTGAGGCCATCAGTCGCCTAGAACTTAGAACTAATTAAACCTAATTAAACCTAACTAACCTAAGGACATCACACACATCCATGCCCGATGCAGGATTCGAACCTGCGACGTAGCGGTCGCTCGGCTCCAGACTGTAGCGCCTACAACCGCCCGGCAACGCCGGCAGGCTATGACTGATTACAGGGCTATATTTTCACCTGGTGGCAGAAAGCGAAACTATTATATTTTCAGCATACTCCGCGAGCACACCGATTAAGGAACATACCTACGATGTTTCAGTGTTATGTAATGTATACAAGCCGCACTGCAGCACTCGGAAGATTCAAATGGTTCAAATGGGTCTAATCACTATAGTACTTAACATCTGAGGTCATCAGTCCCCTAGACTTAGAACTACTTAAATCCAACTAACCTAAGGACATCACATAAATCCATGCTCGAGGCAGGATTCGAACCTGCGACCATAGCAGCAGTGCGGTTCCGGACCGAAGCGCCTAGAACCTCTCCGTCATAGCGGCCGGCTCACTCTCAACTACGCAGTATTTTCATTTTTTTCTGGTAGCAAAGAAAATAGAACAGAAAATACCTTTGTCTCTTCTTTTATGCTTCCGTTGTGAACGGATATGCGTACACTTGTTTGAATTGTTTCAAAAAAAATGTTAAATGTCCCGTCCATACGGGAAGTTTCATTTGCGCAGAGGATTTTTTCCGCTGTTTCACAATTGACCACCAGGACTCTTTTTTCAGGAACAGACACATCAACAATTACCTTCAGTTAATTTCAAAATGTCTTCACACAGTTCACTCTCCAAACTAGTGCTAAGATTCTGAGTCATACAAATAACTTCGTTTTTAGCTTTACCCAATTGCGTCTTAAAGTTCTCATAATTTGGCACATTTGTGACGAATCCAAACCTTTTTCTTTCAAATCTTGAAATTTCTCTTTAAAAATTTACGAAACAGGCACTGTCTTTTCTCCGTGGACTCCTTTTCTGCAGTTGTGCATTCGTTTCTTAATCTTCATGTCTGCTACGTCAGGTGGTCAAGAATGTTGCTGTTGAGCCATGTTCTACCCTTTGCAACTTTTAAACCACCTTGGGCAAATGCTCTGGAACTCATGCGCATATACTCATCACGTTTTCTGTGCACCCAGTAGGGATCACCATCCTTGGGAGGTCACGTCTTCCCTATCGTTGTTGTAATTATTTCCATTACTCAAAGTATATAGAACTGAAGTAGTTTAGGCCAGCGAAACTAGAGGGAATCGAAAGCTGTCAGCGACGGCACTTCAAATGGTTCAAATGGCTCTGAGCACTATGGGACTTAACATCTGTGGTTATCAGTCCCCTAGAACTTAGAACTACTTAAACCTAACTAACCTAAGGACATCACACACATCCATGCCCGAGGCAGGATTCGAACCTGCGACCGTAGCGGTCGCGCGGTTCCAGACTGAAGCGCCTAGAACCGCTCGACCACAACGGCCGGCAGCGACGGCACTGTCGGACTAACAATGACAACACATCCGCTGCTGTTGAACGGCTCGCGTAAATCAGCAGTAGCCGGCCGCGGTGGTCTAGCGGTTCAGGCGCTCAGTCCGGAACCGCACGACTGCTACGGTCGCAGGTTCGAATCCTGCCTCGGGCATGGATGTGTGTGATGTCCTTAGGTTAATTAGGTTTAAGTAGTTCTAAGTTCTAGGGGACTGATGACCACAGATGTTAAGTCCCATAGTGCTCAGAGCCATTTGAGCCATTTGAAATCAGCAGTAGTGGAGGCACTGATCGAAAAACCCAGTGTACAAAACTAGCTGACCGGAAGTCCCACGGAACACGCGACGCCTACAGCCTCGGTCGGAAAGCTCAAGTAGCTGGTCAGACAAATAACGGTAGCGACCCCTTGAGCTTACGTCGGTCGTTCTGAAGGGGCGCCAAAGGGATATCCCAGAGAAAAACAGCGCCTCCTTCCCCAGAAGCGAGTCTGCGAACCGAATTTGAACGTAATTGTTTTCAATAGATACGCCATCTTGGGTCTATTTTTCGCATTTGACTTCTAGACAAGACAGAATTGTACGGACTTTCTCTCCAGTAGTTTTTTTTTATCTCAGTTCTTTTATTCTAAGATAAAGAAAGGATTAGTTGATTCAGAATCGCCGGAAAAAGTATTTATCAGAGGCAAAATTGCCTATAAGATTTATCAGAGCCATAATTATGCATGTAATTCATCCGTATTTTCGATCATTTGATTCGTCCTCTCTCTTATAGTCCGAATCTGCACATGAATTTTAAAATACCCAAATATTTCCTATCTCTTTCTTCGTCAGGATGAACGAACGGTCATTGCGACCTCTCACGTGGGCGCGTGTGTGTGCTAGGAAGGTCGTTCCAAAGGTTTCAGGGACAAGGGCAGCGTAGATATGTTCTGAATCAGTGGTTGTCAGTGTTCTTCAACTCAGCGCCTCCATGCTGCATTTGAATAATGACTTGCTCCAGTCTCAGCTGAATAATAATATTAATAATAATAATAATAATTCTTACGACAAATACATGAGTCATTGTCATTAGTGGCTCCCTTGAGGCTGAACAGATCCTATCTGGTTCCATTTTCACATTCATAAGTCTTACCTAAGTTGTTCTGGTCTCATTTGAAGTGATAAAAGATATTTCAGTAGTGATAACAGAAATATCACTTTCGTGAAAGATAACGGATTCAGCTGTCATGTATTATCTTACCAAAATAATAAAAAATTAAATTCGTTTCCATTTAAGTTGCACGCAAGTAAAAGAACAAAGCAAAACGTAACGCTCTCGCAGGTCTTCCTCCAGCGCTCTCTTTCTTTCAACTGCCAAGCAGTCAACGTTCCCTACCTAAGGGCTGATGACGTCCTGGTTGAGAACTGCACATCTTCATGACGCCTAAATGGTGCAGAAGTCTGATTTATCTAACACCTCCAACCAGCCTTGCACGGGGAATACCTTGACAACTGTTGAGTAAGATGTTTTTCAGCCCTGCCAAACAAGTTTGTTAATAACGTGCCGTGACGTATATTATTCCACTTCATACTTGTTTATAAACTTTTATCTATCACTTCACACTTGTTTATAAACTTTTCTCCTGTAAAAGAAGATTTCCAGTAGCGTTCCCTAACGCAAAATATTTTACTAAGACCTACCCCTATAAAAGTGCATTGAAGCATCTAGGAAATAACATTTACAGTCTGAACTTTTGTCTGGGGCACCTGTTGAATTGAATTTTCTCATTATGAGAGTATTGAAGGGCAATCTGTTTTAATTATTAACATCCATTCAAAAGACAAGATCGCACAAAATATTTTTTATGGAAGACAACCGGTTTGAAAAGTCATCTTCAAGTCTCTAAGAAAACGCAATACATGGAATATGTTTCATTTGATATAAAAGTTTTAGTTTGGTATTTAAAAAAAAAGGTAGAAGACAACGGAAGTGTACCTGTGCATTTACATACCTTAAACACTTTTTGTTGTAAAACATGTTCATTTTAAGCTAACCTCATGCACAAGATGCCAAGTGGATAAAACTCGGCACATTATAAACGTTTTTCATCGCTAAGACATTTAAAAACACACAGTATCTTGTCCAAAAGGCAATGTCCATACACATATTGCGCACATATGCTTGCTACATGGTACAAATACGGTACACAATAGCACATCTGTTTAGATATGCTCGACACATACTAAACAGTTCAAATCCAGTTTAAATGGAGAAGTACAAGGTAATACTGACGTACTGGCGTCTAAGGTACAACTGGGCTTTTGAATGGTTCTTAACCTGTTGAACTGTTTCCCCACTAGCCACAGCAACTGTCCAGTCTCCTCCTCATGCTATACTGTGAGTATCAAGGCTCTCAGATATCTATTGTCTGCTGAGATGCACCCCTCCCTACTTTCTGAGCCTCCCTGTATACAGACTGTAAAGTACACAACAGGAAATCAGTGCACGACCTCTAGAATAATAAGCTAAGTGCCAGTATTATATGTTTTCTTCAAACACTTCCTTTTTATAGAGTTGATATAAGTCAACTACTTTGTGGTAGAAACAGCAACTTCACTAACCAGGACATCTTAAACTGAAGATATAAGACATGTCACCATTGAAAGGAATATACTTGAAAAATGACGGAACTGGGTTTTTCAGCTGATACTGATATGGAAACTATCTTTTGCTTGTGTGCAAAGTTCACCGCAGTTGAGGTATAGGGGCCGATAAGTACATCTAACACATAATACCATTTCCAGTATACGCAAGGTTTTCAGTAAAACTCAGATGTTCGTGAATCGTGTTGGAAATAAAACCCGGACGTGATATCCACGAAGATATAAGTCCCACATTGTGAATAACTTGCTGAAAGGCGCCGAACTTGGACAAAAACAGAACTGTAGTAGTGATTCAGCTGTTTTCTATCTTTAGCATGCAATTGTAGAAAAACAATAGCAATACGACTGCTAAAACAGGAGAATCCCTGTACCTTAATCCTATGCCCCGCTCTGTGTTATTCGCGGAGTCCCTTCCTGTTGTTCTCCCAACATCTGACTCTGTGAGGTAGCCTCTCTTCTGCATTCCGCTTCCTCACATACGCCAACGTAGCTCATCGAAGCGACCCATCCGGCGGCAAACACCGACTTTACATCCGAACTCATCTGAGTTTCTTCTTATACTCCCGCTCAAAGTCTTACATTTGTCTACATTAGGCATCCACCCTCAGGTTTTTTTTTCTGAGTATTCGACGTCCAGGATGACGCACAAAGGTTTATAATGAATGCTGTCCAGTCACACGTTTAAAATAACACTAGGTATCTGGTGGATGTGCAGTTACCCGAAAGTATGGCAAGATGTCCAACGTCTTGAGGAAATGTAGGTGAATAGAATTTGACTTCTTACCTTGTGTGCTCGATACCCATGATGTCAAGTGCTAAGAGAGAGAAAGTCGTGTTACACAAGATAAAACTTCCAACACTTATATCGATGTTTGGGGAATAGCGTCTGCTCTAGGAACGGTGATTATCCCGCACACCAAAGTCTTTTGATCTCCATTTCAGATTTCTAGGACTTAGTTATCTAGGAAGATGTGGATATGCAGATGCCTGATGATCGACGTAATTCTGATGACAGTTTCTACGTAGATAATTCATATGTAGGTATTATTTTTAAAGTACGTGAAAAATCATATTTTTTTTACTAAAAAGGGGCATCTTAGCGGCACATTCTTGAAACTTACATCTTAGTATAGAAAACATACTTGTGTAAACATTTAGTAATTAATCTCTGTTGATCCATTGTGGACGCGGGACAAAATCTGATCAAACGTTTAACAAGGAAAATCGCCAAACAGCCGTGCTATTGAGAAGTTATTTTATTTTATTTTGACAACCAGTTTCGGCAGTTCAATATGTCATCTTCAGGCCCCGCCTGCACATCATATATAGACATGCAAACGTATCGATATTGGCATGCTGGAGCCATCAGTATCTGGATACCATGAATTCGTATTGAGATTTTACGGCAGTCGTATTACCGTAAATCCGTATTTAGAGTTTACGGCAGTCGTATGAGATCTTGACACCATGGGTTATAAAAAGGTTATCGTTACTTCCTACATAGTTTATAAGTAATTGCCGCTTGCGTTTCGAACAGAGCTGTGGCGGTCATCATCTATCATTGTAGTGAACGTCATTGTTCGTAACTGAATCCGTGGGAGACGTCGTGTCCTGTGAGCGAGTGAGCATCGTTGGCCCTGAGGAGGGCAGTCTCTGCCTATTGTTGTCAGCCACAAACAGTAGTGGCGTCTCCACAGAAACAGTTAATTAGTGGAACCGAGAATGTCCACGGAAGATAAGGCGCGACTGCTGATGCTGGGTGCCAAGGCGACCGCGTCTTTCGCGTTAAGTGTGGCGCTCGGATTCGCGCTGGACGCTCTGGAGAGGTAAGCAACAGTAAGCGCCGCAGCTGCGTCTAGAGCGGCGCCCAAATATTCGAGGTTGACAGTTTTTATTCTGTTCCTGACACGGACTTGGTTGCTCTCATCGAATGAAACAGCAATTTTACTGTTGCCAGTCGCTGTTTATTTATTTCCACAACGCGTTTCTGAAATTCAAACCTTTGTTAACAGGTGGATTGATATTGATAAATATATTGATACAACTTTAGGGTAACGTGTAGCATTGTAGAGTAAAACAAATACTATTTCTGTACGTGGCTCAAAGTTATGTGGAGGCCTTGGATTTAAAGGATAAACGAAAACATAAATGTAAACGTAAAAAGAAGATACAAATATTTCCAGTGGTCATACTCTCATTTCCTGGTACGTGTCCACCCGTCAGCTTTGACCAGTGACTTCCTCTTTAACGTTATGAGTTTACTATGCGAAGGATGTAAGTGGTCTGTTATTAAATATTATCTGTGGTTCCCTTAGTAACTGACGTAAATATGCTGCTTTCTATAAAAATATCGCGATTTCCGGTAGTGTTCTTAGGCAGAAATCTGAGACGCTAGCTTAAATTGCTGCTGTTAGAACGATTAGCAGTCATATTTATAATCTTGCTTCTCAAAAATATCTGGTTACTTTTTTCCGAATATGGCACGATTTCCGAGGGTAAGATTAGGCTGGTACCTAAGAGGACAGCTATGTAGGTCAGTTACGGTTCACCATCCTACGGTTCGTTATTTTTAGTGACTTCCCATTAAGTGTGTATTGTTATTACTTTTAAGATTTATTTTGTTGGTTCTTGTCTCCGTACTTGAACTATAGAGGTCATGTCCGTTTGTTGATGCCAAAGTTTGTTATTTTTCGCGTTTTTGCAGCAGCATAGAAAGCGACCGGAAGAAGTTAAATCCTTAACGAAAAAATTCACAATCAATAAAAACCATTAAAAG
The DNA here is from genome assembly GCF_021461385.2 of Schistocerca piceifrons. Classification (NCBI taxonomy): domain Eukaryota; kingdom Metazoa; phylum Arthropoda; class Insecta; order Orthoptera; family Acrididae; genus Schistocerca; species Schistocerca piceifrons. The sequence continues at coordinate 887,438,519 of NC_060139.1, forward strand.
TAACGGAACGTGGAATCGACAATTAGACTGATGCCATGCATGACAATCCTGAAAGAACGCACAGTACACAGGTACTCAAAGTAACGCCAAAAACAGAAATCCTGCAACAAACCAATGCACACACCTACTGCCACAAACCGTTTAGTATAATACAAGAAACGCCTTCAGATCTGTTTTTTCCCATAATAAGCCTTAACAAAATAACTTACGGAAATGCGTAGGTATGTTAAACACTGTTACGTTAAAGTAAGTAAAAACACTTTTCATCAGTTTAAACAACACTAATTCCATTCAATCCACTCTATTTGTTTGAGATCAATTGCAATATCTTATTACCTTAGAAAGGAAATTTTAGCCTAACATTGCAAAACACCTGTTTATAAAAAAGAATAGCCTTTAATTCCACGAGCACTACTTCGTTCTGAGCAATCTTTAGAACGAGACGTTAAAAACGGTTAAAGCGTTGAAAACGGTTAAATATGAGGTGAAATAGGAAAGTGCGGTGAGAAAGGAGGTTATTCCCAAAACCATCTCCCACAACTTTGACATCGCAACTAATGAGCAGAGAGGCGCTTTGCATTGTTGCACGAGTTCATCTGTGGTCACCTCTATACTAAGTAACTATGCAACACCTGCTGTAACGCTAAGTAATAACAATTAGCGAGTGTTTTGTATTTTCCCATTTTTTGGTCATAACGGTATCTTTAGGTACAGGAAAAACAGTCTTAGTAGCAGAAGACAGGTTTATTTAATCTTCGCACGTGACGCGTTTCGCCTGATCTAGGCATCACCAGACAATCTGCAGAAGCTACAAACTGGTATAAGTATGAATTGCTATTAAAGACAATAATAAATGAATAAATTAAAAATAACACAAGGAAGACAAACGTCGATTGGTCTCTGGACAACAGGGTCACATTTATGTTTAAGTGGATGGTGAGGGATATAAATTTTAGGTCTTAAAATATTGCACCATAACTGAACTTACCGATAAAAGCTCTTGCTAATCGTGACCGAGGCGTCGAACGTAATTAAAAGTCCCATAGAACGTGGTAGTAACAGCCAGATAGCCATAGTCGATGCTTCATTATATCAACAATAAAATTCCTCCTACTCGTAACCGAGAAACAGCCAGATAGCCACTGTCGACGCTTCTTTACACCTCCTATAACCAATACAAAAAAAGGTAATGACAGTAGGAAAAAGAAAGCTACTAAGGCCTTTTATTTTATGTTTATTTGCACGTGAAGTTCCATAGGACGAAGTAGAGGAGCAAATCTCCAATGTCATGGAACGTGTTAGTACATGAAGTTACAACATAAAAGCAATAACGGATAAAAATAAAATGTTTATGAACACGAATAAAGTCAATCCATAAGTTTAAGTAAACGCAATCAACAAAACAAACAAGAATATGCTTAATTTTTCAAGAAACTCCTAGATAGAATAGAAGGAGTGACCCATGAGGAAACTCTTTAGTGTCGATTTGAAATGGCGTGGATTACTGCTAAGATTTTTGAATTCGAGTGGTAGCTTACTGAAAATGGATGCAGCAGTATTCTGCACACCTTTCTGCACAAGAGTTAAGGAAGTCCGATCCAAATGCAGGTTTGATTTCTGCCGACTATTAACTATGTGAAAGCTGCTTATTCTTGCGAATAAGATAATATTGTTAATAAAAAATGTCAGTAAGGAATATATATATTGAGAGGCCAATGTTAAAATACTAAGACTCATGAACAGGGGTCGACAAGAGGTTCGTGAACTTACACCGCTTATTGCCCGAACCACCCGTTTCTGAGCCAAAAATATCATTTTAGGATGGGAAGAGTTACCCCAAAATATAATACCATATGACATAAGAGAATGAAAATAAGCAAAGTAGACTAATTTTCGTGTTGAACCATCACTCACTTCAGATACCGTTCAAATAGTAAAAATGGCAGCATTAAGTCTTTGAACAAGATCCTGAACGTGGGTTTACCAAGACAGTTTGCTATTTATCTGAACACCTAGAAATTTGAACTGTTCAGTTTCACTAATCATATGCCCATTGTGTAAAATTAAAACGTCAGGTCTTGTTGAATTGTCTGTTAGAAACTGTAAGAACTGAGTTTTGCTATGATTAAGCATTAGTTTATTTTCTACAAGCCATTACCTTAGGATATGAACTGCACTATTTGAAACCGAGCCAATGTTGCACGCAACATCCCTTACTACCAAGCTAGTGTCATCAGCATAAAGAAGTATTATAGGGTTACCCGTAATACAAGGTGGCAGATCGTTTATATAAATGAGGAACAGGAGTGGCCCCAACACTGATCCCCCCCCATCCACTTGACTGTACCCACTGAGACTCCACAGCCATTCTCAACATTGTGAATAATGACCTTTTGCTGTCCGTTGCTACAGTAAGAGGTGAACCAAATGTGAGTTGCTCCCCATATTCCGTAATGGTCCAACTTCTGAAGCAATATTTTATGATCAACACAGTAGTTAAATCAAAAAATTTGCCTAGCGTTCGAAACCTTTTGTTTGACCCATCCAGTACCTCACAGAGAAAATAAAATATAGCATTTTCAGTTGTTAACCGACTTATAAAGCCGAACTGTATTTTTGATAGCAAATCGTGTGATATAAAATGATCAATTATCTTTACATACACTGCCTTTTCAATAACTTTAGCAAACACTGATGGCGTAGAAATAGATCTAAAATTGTCTACATTATCCCTTTCTCCCTTTTTATAAAGCGGTTTTACTACTGGGTACTTTAATCGTTCAAGAAACTGACCATTCCTAAAGGAAAAATTACAAATATGGCTAAATACAGGGCTAATATGTGCAGCACAGTACTTTAATATTCTGCTAGGAACTCCATCATATCCGTGCGTGTCCTTGGTATTCAGTGATTTAATTATTGACTCAATCTTCCCCTTGTCTGTATCACAAAGGAGTATTTCACACATCAATCTTGGAAAGGCATTTGCCAACAAAGTTATATGATCCCCTGTAGAAACTAAATTTTTATTTAATTCACCAGCAATGCTCAGAAAATGATTGTTAAATACTGTACATATATCTGATTTATCAGTAACATGAATATTTTTACTACGAACTGACTTTACATCGTCGACCTAGTGCTGCTGACCAGGCACTTCCTTCACAACTGACCACATGATTTTAATTTTATCCTGTGAATTAGCTATTCTATTTGCATACCACCTACCCTTTGCCTTCCTAATAACATTATTAAGCATCTTACAATAATGTTTGTAATGGGCTACTGTAGGTTGATTGTGACTACTTTTAACATTTTGATAAAATTCCCGCTTTGTTCTACATGATATCCTTAACCAACTACACAGCCACCTGGGCTGCCTATTACTGTTAGTACCGTTTAGAACATTTTAATGGAAAATAACTCTCAAAGAGCATGAGAAATGTGTTTAGGAAAGCATTATATTTATCATCTACGATATCGGCACTGTAAACATCCTGCCACACTTGTTCCTTGACAAGGTTTAAAAACACTCTGTTGCTGTTGGGCTAGCTTTCCTATATAGTATAGAATTATATGTGACATTTGTTTGAGTACAAAAGCCTTTTAGTGTTAAAATTTGTGCATCATGGTCTGAAATGCCATTCACCCTTTTACGAACGGAATGCCCATCTAGTAATGAAGAATGAATAAAAATATTGTCTATGGCTGTGCTACTGTTCCCTGCACCCTAGTTGGAAAAAAAACACTGTCTGCATCAGATCATATGAATTTAGGAGATCTACCAACATCTTTTTCTTGCACTATCGTATACAAAATTTATATTGAAATCATCACATATAACTAATTTCTGGTACCTCCTACAAAGTGAGTCAAGAACCCTCTCTAGCTTGAGAAATGCTCTGGAGTCAGAGGTAGGACACCTATAAACAACAACAATTAAAAGGTCTGACACACCTCAGATGACGACCACAACCGTTGAGGAAGGCCAAAACGGGCGCGGACGGCAGTCGGAACATCCGCGACCGGAGAGGCCCATTGAAGCCGCGTCTGGCGGCCGCGGACCACAAACGAACACTCGACTCGGCGTGGACCGATTAGGGAACACCCAGCTCCTTCCAGGCATAAATACTGGACTCGATCGACCCAAGGACCAGTCTCAGGTAGCACCTGAAGGAGACAGCGAGGCACGCTGTTGAAATATCGTGCGAGAACGACTCGAACTTCCGGGTGGATTCCCAAATATCCAAGATGCCAATAATTAAAAGTTTACTTTCACTAAATTCATCTGCCCCTACATAACATTCAAATTTCTGTTCAGTGCAGTGTCGTGATACGTCTATGGACTCAAATGGAATACTGAAAAGGATATCTAACTCAGGCAAAAAGGCAAATTCAGCCAGCAGTAAAAAAACTCACCAGTGCTAAATACACCTATATAATGGCTAGGCTAATACAACTTTGGCAAACGAATGAGTAATAATAAGAATAAAGAAACAGCTAAAAATTTTAGCAAAACTATGAAGCAACGAGGCAATAAACAACACTAAACTGGAAAACTGACAGTAACGATGGTACGTTACCCATGAAGAAAGCCACCCATGAACACAAATATGGTCGGTTTACAACACTGTGGGCACGTGCGGTCATGCCGGCAACTAGACTGCCAAGCAAGTGTCAATGTCCTGTGGAGCCTTAATGAGGAAAGTCTAGCGAGTTTGCGCGCTAAAACTTATCTAGCTGATTTCTAAGTCTTAAATAAAACATGCGATACATCTACATCTAGGTGAATACTCTGCAAATCACGTTTAAATGCCTGGCAGAGGGTTCATCGAACCACCTTCGCAATAATTCTCTGTTATTCCAATCTCGTACAGCGCGCGGAAATAACGAACACCTATATATTTCCGTGCGAGCTCTGACTTCCCTTATTTTATTGTGAAGCTCATTCCTCCCAATTTAAGTCGGCATCAACAAAATATTTTCGCATTCGAAGGAGAAAGCTGTGGTTGAAGTTTCGTGAGAAGATTCCGCTGCAACGAAAACTCATTTCTTTTCATGATTTCCAGCCCAAATCCTGTCATTTCAGTGACACTCTCTCCCACATTTCACGATAATACAAAACGTGCTGCCCTTCCTTGAACTTTTTCGATGTACTCTGTCAGTCCTACCTGCTAAGGATCCCACACCGCGCAGCAGTATTTTCAAAGAGGACGGGCAAGCGTAGTGTAGGCAGTCTCTTTAGCAGATCTGTTACATTTTCTAAGTGTCCTGTCAATAACAAGCAGTCTTTGGTTTGCCTTTCTCACAATATTTTCTATATGTTCCTTCCAATTAAAGTTGTTCGTAATTGTAATTCCTAGGTATTTGGTTGAATTTACGGCCTTTAGATTTGACTGATTTATCGTGTAATCGAAGCTAACCGATTCCCTTTAGCACTCATGTGGATGATCTCAGGGTTTTTCGCTATTTAGGGCCAACTGCCAATTTTTGCTCCATACAGATATATTTCTAAATCGTTTCGCAATTTGTCTTGATCTTCTGACGAATTTACTTATCTATAAACGATAGCATCATCTGCAAACAACCTAAGGTGGCTGTTCAGATTGCCTCCCAAAACGTTTCTATAGATAAGGAACAGCAAAGGGTCTATAACACTACCTTGTAAAACGCCAAAAATCATTTACGTTTTCCTCGGTGACTTTCCGTCAATTACTACTAAATGTGACCTCTCTGACAGGAAATCACGAATCCAGTCACATAACTGAGACGATATTCCATAAGCACGCAATTTCACTACAAGTCGCTTGTGTGGAACAGTGCCAAATGCTTTCTGGAAATATAGAAATACGGAATCAATTTGAAATCCCTTATCAACAGCACTCAGCACTTCGTATGAGTAAAGAGTTAGTTGTGTTTCACAGCAACGGTATTTTCTAAATCAGTGTTGACAGTGTGTCAATAGACCGTTTTCTTCGACGTTCAAATGGCTCTGAGCACTATGGGACTCAACTACTGAGGTCATTAGTCCCCTAGAACTTAGAACTAGTTAAACCTAACTAACCTAAGGACATCACAAACATCCATGCCCGAGGCAGGATTCGAACCTGCGACCGTAGGGGTCTTGCGGTTCCAGACTGCAGCGCCTTTAACCGCACGGCCACTTCGGCCGGCTTCTTCGACGTAATGAATAATGTTTGAATACAATATATATTCCAAACTCCTGCTGCATATCGACGTCAATGATACGGGCTAGTTATTTAGTCGGTTACTAATACTACCTTTCTTGAATATTGGTGTGACCTGTGCAACTTTCCAGACTTTGGGTACGGTCTTTCGTCGAGCGAACGGTTGTATATGATTCTTCAGTATCGATCTATTGTATCAGCATACTCTGAAAGGAACCTAACTCGTATACAGTGTAGACCGGAAAACTTGCTTTTTTTAAAGTGATTTGAGTTGCTTCACTACTCCGAGGATATCTATTCCTGCGTTATTCATGTTATTGACTCGAATTCTGGAATATTTACTTCGTCCTCTTAGGTGAAGGAATTTCGGAAGGCCGTGTTTAGCAACTCCTCTGGCAGCACTATCGTCGATAATATTTCCATTGGTATTGCGCAGAGAAGGCATTGATTGTGTCTTGCCGCTAGCATACTTCATTTAGGCCCAGAATATCTAGGGATTTTCTGCCAGGTTTCGAGACAAAGTTTCGTTGTGGAAACTATTATGAGCATCTCGCATTGAAGCCCGCGCTAAAGTTCGATCTTCTGTAAAAGATCGCCAGTCTTGGAGATTTTTCGTCCGTGTAAATTTGGCATGATTTTTTGTTGTTGTTGTGGTTTCTGCAGTAGTGTTCTCCCGCATTTTGTGTACCAAGGAGGATCATCTCCGGCATCTGTTAACTTATTTGGTATAAATCTCTCAATTTCTGCCGATACTATTTCTTTGAATTCAAGCCACATCTAGTCTCCATTTAATTTGGAAGGAGTGGAGATTGTCTCTCAGGAAGGTATCAAGTAAATTTTTATCTGCTTTTTTGAATAGGTTTATTTACCCTTTCTTTTTGGATGATTTGGGGATTACAAGCCCACGGCCTTGCCGCAGTGGTAACGCCGGTTTCCGTCAGATCACCGAAGTTGCTGTCAGGCTTGGTTAGCACTTGGATGGGTGACCATTCGGTCTGCCGACCCCCGAGCGCTGTTGGCAAGTGGGGTGCACTCAGCCCTTATGAGGCAAATTGAGAGGCTATGTGAAGGAGACGTAGCGGCTCCGGTCACGAAAACTTTCAACGGCTGGTAGAGCAGTGTGCCTACCATCCGCCCCTCCATATTCGTATCCAGTGACTCCCCCTGGGCTGAGGATGACACGGCGGTTGATCAGTACAGTTAGGGTCTTTTGAGGCCTGTTCGGACGAAGTTGGTGGTTACAGTATTCAGTCTCGCTAAGATAACCCCGTGTTCATTGATCCCGGTATCCGTTTTGATGCTTGTTATTAACTCAGCGTCATTTGTTCCTAAGAGTTCAAGTGTGTTTTCACAACCGTTTACTATTTGCGTAGGCTCATGGACTAACTGCCAGAAATAAATTTCAAAAAACGCACTTACCACAATTTGGGACGATGTTTTATGCATACCTTCGGATTTAAACATGCATTTTCACCAACATATCGAGGGTAAATTAAAGTCACCACCAACTACAATTGTATGAGACGGGTACATCTTTGAAATTAAAACCAAGTTTTCTTTGAACCTTTCAGCTATTGTAGCATCTGAATGGGAGGTCGGTGAAAGGATCCAATTATTATTTTATTCCAGTTGCCAAGAGTGACCTCTGCCCATACTAACTCACAGAAACTATTTACTTCAATTTCGCGACAAGATAAACTACTAACAGCAACAAACACGGCACCGACAACCGTGTTTAGCCTATCCTATCGGAATACCTTTAGGATCTTTTGCGAAAATTTCGGCAGAATTTATCTCCGGCCTTAGCCAACTTACAGTGCCTATAACGATTTGAGCATGAGTGCTTTCTATTAGCGTTTAGAGCTCTGTTACTTTTCCAACACAGATACCACAATTTACAACTGTTATACCAATGGTTCTTGTATCTAAGTTCTTCCTGTGTTCGACCTGGCCACTTTGAGACTGAAGCCCTTTTTGTGCTTTTCCGAGACATTCTAACCTAAAAAACTGCCTAGTCCACGCCACACAGCCCGTGGTAGCCGTGTAGACGCCTCCTGCGTGTAGTGGACTGCTGATCTATTCAGCGAAACTCGAAACCCAACCAGCCTATGGCTCAAGTCGAGGAATCTGCAGCCTACATGGTCGCAGAACCGTCTGAGCCTCAGATTCAGACCCTCTACTCGGTTCTGTACTAGAGGTTCTCAATCGGTCCTGTCGACTATATTGCAAATGGTCAGCTCTGCTTTCATCTCTCAAGCAAGACTGTCAGTCTTTACCACTTCTGTTAGCCGCTCGAAACCAGAGAGAACCTCTTCTGACCCAAAGTAACATACGTCATTGGTACCGACATGAGCCACCACCTGTAATCAGCAGCACCCTATGCTCTTCATGGCATCCGGGAGGCCGGCCGAAGTGGCCGTGCGGTTAAAGGCGCTGCAGTCTGGAACCGCAAGACCGCTACGGTCGCAGGTTCGAATCCTGCCTCGGGCATGGATGTTTGTGTTGTCCTTAGGTTAGTTAGGTTTAACTAGTTCTAAGTTCTAGGGGACTAATGACCTCAGCAGTTGAGTCCCATAGTGCTCAGAGCCATTTGAGCATCCGGGAGGACCCGTTCCACGTGTGGAATGACTCCACCTGGTATTCACATGAAGTGCACATTGGTTTGCTTCCTGTCATGTCCCTAAGGTGCCCCATAACGCGTCTAATGTTGGAGCTCCCAACTATCAATAATTCCACGCTCTGTAACTCTCCGGATCTAGCAGGCTGAGAGGTTTCCCCTGAAACGGGACAAGCGATGGCATCTGGCTCACGGACATTGTCAGCCACAGACAGAACCTTCAGGTTGTTTGACAGACTAACTTCGGAGGCCTTATGTGTGGCCACCTGGGAAGTCTTTAAGTCTTTCCCCCCCCTGCTACGCCCTGGGGTGACCACCCACTCTACCACATGTGAGGGGTCAAGCTCAGTGCGAACAGTAACAGGGCTGGCCACCGGTGAGGCCCGATCAGAGGACTCAGACGTGCTGGACGTCCGTTGGATCACCACGGCCAGCCCACAAAAGAGGTGCGCATCCACTGCAGCCTCAAACTGTGTAACCGAAGCCATCACAGCTTGAAGCTGAGAGCGAAGTGTCGCAAACTCGCGCTCGCATCTGCACACAACAAGCACAGTCCCTGTCCATACTAAAGACAGTGGAAAACTACACTACTCAGAAAAACGGACTCTCAGCATGTATTGCGGAACTCTATTGTAGACACTGACGAAAACGCAGAAACTCTGTCTAATAAATCAGATTATACGCAGAGATTCAAAAACGTAACCACCGATGCACTCAGTTGAAACTAAATAATTCGCCCCTGACTAGGAACTTGTAATATGTCACTAAATCGGTTTACTTTCCGACGCAAACAAATACGCGAGAACTATGTCTATTAGGTATTAAATTAACACTAAGAAACTCAAGAAACTAAACTAGCAAAGCACATAGATGAAATTATACAACTGACTCCTGGTTAGGAACTAGTAAAAGTCACAAAATCTGTTACTTCCCTGTTGCTGTTTCTGTCTCGGCCGGCTGCTGCTGCCAAGGGTTAAGCATCATTTAAAGATACGCACCATTATAGTATGAAAAAATGTTTGGTGTTTTGCACAGACTTGTTATTAGATTTGGAGATTTGATAAATATATGCTTAGAAATTTTAAACTCTTCCAATACATTCAGTTTCTGGCTTTTGTTAGCCACATCAAGGATTTTTAGTTTTTTTTTTAATCTGGCGGCCGATGGCCAGAAGATTTGAGGTACTGGTCAAATTTCTTGCGCACCAACTTATGAGCCTTTCCTCACTAACGCTCCATGGGACCATGACACTTGCTTGACCATCTAGTTGCCGACATGATAGCGCATGGTCATATTGTTGTAAACAGACCATATGTGTGTTCGTGGGGCGCTTTCTTCATGAGTAACTTACCGTCGTTACTGTCAGTTTTCCAGTGTAGAGTTGTTTATTGCTCCGTTGCTTCATATTTTTGCTAAAATTTTTAGCTATTTGGTTATTCTTATCAGTGTTCATTCGTTTGACAAAGGTATCATTATATGGCTATATTTCGCACTCGAGGGTTCTTTTTCTGCTGAGTGAATTTGCCAGTTTGCCTGATATAAGTATCCCTTGCAGGCCTTAGTATCTTTCTTTTTACCACTGTCATTACCTTTTTTCTTGTTGATTCTAGGTGACGAAAAGAAGCGTTGACAGTGGCTACCTGTCTCCTTGCTACCAGTTCTTTGGGACTCTTAATCACGTTTGATGCCTCTGTTAAGAGTAGGAAGAATTTCATCTCTGATGATGTAATGAAGGATTGACTATAGCTATCTGTTACCTCCCTGTTCTATGGTACTTTTAATTACGTTCGACGCCTCGGTCACGATTAGCAAGAGTTTTTATCGGTAGGATCAGTTACGGTACAGTAATTTATGAGTTGAAATTTATACCCCTTACCACCTCTTGAAACATAAATGTGGCCCTGTGCTCCATAGTGCAATCGACATTTGTCTTCCATCTGTTATTTTTAATTTATTCAATTATTGTCTTTAATAGCAGTTTGTACTTATACCAGTTTGTAATCTCCCCGGATTGTCTGATGATGCTTAGAACAGGCGCAAGACGTCACAGGTTAAGATTAAGTAAATCTATCATGCGCAACCAAGTGTGTTTTTTCTGTATCCAAAGATCTATTACAGTTGCTGTACCAGTGTCAACGCAGTAGTTATGGCGTGGAGTGATTTTAATAATGGTATCTTGCAATCGTCATTGCCAGTGGTTTACAAGACGACTAGATAGTTTTCGTTTTATTGGGTATACTTTCACGTGTGTCATGCCACAGGTTTTGCTTTAGTTTCTCTCTGAAACACAATGGTGGATACTCATTTCGTCAACACTTCCACAATAGAGCAAGAAGTCCTTCGCATATATTTCGACTTTTCCAAATATGGTTTCGAAATGACTATTCTCGAGCGGCTTCTCTTGGGACTCAACAAATGCAGCTCTCGTCGTGCAGTAGTTCATGTTATGTACTCGCCCCATGAGGTGCTTATCACCTCGTGAATAACATGAATCTTAGAGGGATCGTCCTCAGTACCAACCGTTTTATCGGCTATTTCTTTCTAAAAAATGGTTCAAATGGCTCTGAGCACGATGGGACTTAACATCTTAGTTCATCAGTCCCCTAGAACGTAGAACTACTAAAACCTAACTAACCTAAGACATCACACACATCCATGCCCGAGGCAGGATTCGAACCTGCGACCGTAGCGGTCGCGCAGTTCCAGACTGAGGCGCCTAGAACCGCTCCTTCGGCAGCCCTATTCCTTTCTAGGAAATCTCTTTTGAGTGTCTGATGTCTTGCAAACGGTTTTCTGTGTCATATCTTATTGGTCCTTTCCCTTCAATAAATCGCCAGGGAACGTCCCAGAACGTTGGAAATCTGTGGTAATGTGACTAGAATTAAATTCATTTATTCAGGTGTACTTGGACTTCAGTTCGGGTGAAGAGCCCCCTTCAGTTTTCCTCAGCCGTCTACACTGCCTCGAATCCTGTTATAAAAGAGTGTTTCTTCAGCTTCCGATACTGCTTTCATTCATATTAAACAAATGTGTAACTCTCAATACTTAAATACAGTCGCAAACGAATAACTATGCATTGCATCTGCTCCAAACGCCAGCAAAGATTACGGTTTCCAGTGTTACTGACAACAGAGATCAAATCTCAATATTTGGCAAAAATTTGAAGAATTATCAATCCGTCATCACACAGCCTGTGGTATGTGATGTTTCTGTGACAGTTAATTACGCCGTATATTCGCCCAAGGCGCAGCCATCAAGTTATCTGGAGACATGGGCACCGGTTTATCTGACAGTGAGGGAAACATGTATGTTAGTAGGTTTCCTGTGCCATGTGTCTCCTTTTCCAAAACACTACTGCAGCGAGACTTATGCTTGCAGTTTAGTCAGTTATAGGAGACACTATAGCCAAGTGCACATATCTGATGCACTCTTACCACTTTTGCTCTTCAAATTTATACAAGTTTTATTGTTTGAAAATAATGTTAATCACATAGTGTACTTGGATGTTACTGATTTTCAGGAAATATTACGAGAGATAACATCTAGGTTGTATCATTAACTCATCTTGTGTAAAGTCAGACAGCCGTAAGGTTATTCGCCTGTGCTCTCTTTTACGTTTTTCAATCATATTCTCTTTACGTCGTCACATTAATATTTATTACAATTATTTAGTCTAGTGAATATTTTCATTTGTTTGTATAACCAACTTACTACTGTTTATTTTTCAGATGGCTGAGGGAGCTCCGACCTGATCAGGAGTAAGTAAAATACGTCACTTGTTTATATTCTAAGCGCCACTGCGCAAATACTGTGTTCTACGAGTAATGGTACGCACTGTGGCTGATTTTATTTAACCTAAAATTTTGTGTCACTCCAACTGTGTGCAAGAAAACTTGAAATGGCTCTAAAAATTCATTTTGTGGACCTGTTTCTTCTGTTAGATGGTCTGTTAGGAGGCTGCGAAACTTATGCGTGTTCAGTGCTCTGTCTATGAGTAACGGGCCTATTAGCTGATGGTTCACTATCCCACGCCACACGTTTACACTCCATGGACGCTTACACCCCACTTGAGGAATCCAACGGGGACCTGTTTCTTCACGTTATTTTTTGATGAGATCGTCGAGACATCACAAGCTCTCAATATTTGACAGTTGTGGGTTCGGCTCTAGGTCTTTATTTTCATTTTCTTTGTGCTTTACATTCAGGGTGATTATTATCTATCAGCTGTTCATCGTTGGATAGAGAATGAGGAGGTAGCTATAGGGGACAGAGAGATACAAGCCTGTCACCTTGCTGGAGCATCCATTCTGCTACATTCCCGAAAAACTTAAATCCGTGTGCATGAATAACATTATTGGTATATGATATGTAACTAACTGCAGTTGGTTAAAAACAAAACTGCAAAACTGTTGACTAAATTTGCATTTCTGATCCGATGTTTACCTACTGCTGGCTATTGCTCCACCATTTCTACATGACAAGCGAGAGGTATGGTATCCCCATTTTAAAAAACCAGACTGTTGTGCTCCACATCAATGCCGACGAGGCCATGTAGACTTATTTTTTGCTGTTGTCAACGATCAACGGCCATGAAGGTGCCGCAGAAGTGTTAACAGGTACAATACTATCAATTATGAGCTCATAAATCGGCTTTCGCTATTGCGCCAAGAGAGCAACAGTGCACCGTAGACCTCTTTGTCCTTAAGCCATCATAGGTCCTAAGTTGTTTGAAGGGGTAAAGCTTTTAATGATAATATTCCAGGGGTGAAATAGCCATCGAGGTTACTAGTGGACACGAACATTAGCCACCGCTGACTTAGTGCTCTGGATTACACAACGGATCGTATCTTCGAAATGTAGGTACTCTAAATAGAAGTCGTTGAGTTATGCAAGGAAATTGCCGACCTGCGAACGAGGCGTTACAACAGCGTCTCACAGCGAGAACGTTCCGTAAGCGGAGACAGACTTTCAGCTGTCAGAGGTAGGAGGGACCTGTTGGCTGCAGAAGAAACTAGCAGCAAATGGTATTCATTACTGCCCACCCTGTGGTCAGGTAAACGCAACCAGAACTCATTAGCGACAGAGACCGACTTGAAATGAGACAGCTGCCGCCTTTTGATATCACTGCGTTCGAAGAAAGTGAGAAGTTGTAGCCGTTACTGGAGCTGAGTAATCACGTTTCACCAAGTCTTCCACGGCTCAAGGCTGGCGACAGCTACACGTGCGCCACAGATGGGTCGTTTATAGAAACGTGCAGTCATCATCTGTTGACCTTCACGTTCGTGACAAATTTTCTTCATTTATAGAGGGTGTTCCGTAAGTATTTCTCTGTTTATAAACGTGCATAAGGTAGAAAATATGACACCTACACACATATCCTTTATCTTGCAGTGCGGGTAACATACTCAAGTTTTTGTGCACATACAAATTAATAAATTTCGACGTGTGGCTCCTTTCGTTGTACGAAGGATATTCAGGCGACATTCCAATTCCACCCCCGTGTTGGTCAAAATTTTGTGAGGGATTGATGTTATGACGTCAGTAATTCTGCGCCATAATCCTGCGATGTCATTCACTGATCGTTGGTAAACCTGGTCCTTGATATTCTAACATTCTGCGTGGTGTCTGTTTGTTCTATATTGTGTCTCCCTACCACTTTCGCGCAACGACGCTCTGAGCGTGTTTTTTTTTAGGGAATTGACTAGTTTGAACCAGGGACCTGTTGCTGATAAGGAGACGCCAGACCACACATGACATGTAGAATTCAGAAGAGTTCAGTGAGACTAGCGGTGATATAACCAAATACTTAATGATTTCAGCGTCAGCTCCACTGCACTCCCTTTAAAAGAATATTAATACGAACTAAATTTAGTGGAAGGAGTTCGAGGCTTTCCTATTTTTAGTTAGCTGGTAAAATAACGTCGAAAAAGCAGTTAAGTTTACCATTGGATATTTTATTCTACTCACAAAACATTGTTTATAAATTGCACTATTGATAAAAGTAAATGTTTTAATACAGGATGATAAAAACCAACTGCGTTCAACAAAAATGTGAACGAATATTCCTTGAATGGGTTTCCAAGTTCTACAATGGATCGAAGGATGACCTATGCCATATCACATCTATAATCTAGGTTTAAATTAAGTTTCACAAAAGAGAAAACTATCAAAATGGTCTATAGTGACCCTCAATTATCTTTAATTACTTATCTATGTTATCGTAAATTACAGTGGCTGATGTGGCTTCTCAATAACTGTTGTTGTTGTTGTTGTGGTCTTCAGTCCTGAGACTGGTTTGATGCAGCTCTCCATGCTACTCTATCCTGTGCAAGCTTCTTCATCTCCCAGTACCTACTGCAACCTACATCCTTCTGAATCTGCGTAGTGTATTGATCTCTTGGTCTCCCTCTACGATTTTTACCCTCCACGCTGCCCTCCAATGCTAAATTTGTGATCCCTTGATGCCTCAAAACATGTCCTACCAACTGATCCCTTCTTCAATAACTATATAACAGAAAAATCAATGCGTTTCAGATTTTTACTTCAAGTGGCAAATGTGAACACCATGAGCTTTAATTGACGATCGACACTAGTATTACGCAAAAAGGGGGTGTAACAGATGAGACTTCTGCAGTTCTGAGTCAAGCTTTATGCGCTGTTATGCTGCATCGCGTGCATTCATTACCTTGTCGGTGTTCGTCAGGGGGCGGCGAAAAGCACAGCTCCGCTCACCTCGCCGTCTCGGAAGCAACTCCTCTCCTAACTTCTCCTTACTACAATTTACCGAATTTGGTTTAAAAAAAACCATCTGGCTGTGTTTTCATCTGACCAGTCAGGGTCTCAATGTTAACCTTAAGCTCTGTCTACAAAAATTCTGTCTATCCAATGAGAAACGTTATACTTTTCGTGGTGGGGCAATGTTTTTAAAGTTTGCAACGTAACAGAGACGCGAAAAAGTCTCACGCTAAAACTTGCAGCTGGGTTGTGGTCCTAGCGGTTAGCTGGCGACGTGGGTGTCCGTCCCTTATCGTAGGGCCTTCCAGCTTAACACGGTTCTGCTCTCGGCTTATGTTCTCGTTTCTCCCTTCGGAACTGCGTCTGTCTCACGGTGGGAAGGTATGACATGCATTTAGGCATTCTTGTGTTAGTCTGTGGTATTCCATTTGCTCACTTGTTACTCCTATTACTTTGGTTAATTTAATGTCACGATTTATTCGGAGCTATGTGACATACTACTGGATTTGGTTATGATGTCAGGGTTTTCATGGAAGGTGTTCGATTTTCCTGACACCTTACAATATGGTGTTATGTCCGGTGATCGAAAATGGCCCGATCCATCTACCCAGAAATGTACCGAAACAGGCACAAACATCTAAACCCCTCTCATGCCGCGTCTGTGTTGTAACATACAGCTATTTTTCAAGTGCTGTTGTGCCCATTTGCACACCGACAAAATAAGTGTTGCTTACAGAGAATTTCAATATAAACGCTTGCATGACAAATGATTCAGTATTTGTAAACATTTAACAAAATTTAGATAATTATGCTAATTTACAAAAACTTAAATTTATCTATTCAACTAGTTATGTGAACAGCGAACAGATGGTACCACAGACATGTCAGCTCACATGTATACTTAGTCAGTACAGCAAACAGAGAACGAACAAGAGAAAAAAATATCTACGCGTATAATTTTAATGTTAACAGCACCAAAGAGACAAATGCAACTTGACTGGCACCAACACGGCTATCGATACCGATAATATGGAGTTACGTTCCCCTCACAACACTTTCTTTTTAATATTGAAGGAACTTAGGGGAAAAAAAGTTCTTTGGGTACCACATGGGTCCCATGAAGAATAAAAGAAAAATTCTAGTGATGACAGACAAAAAACTCACCACCATCGTTTGGTAGACTTAGTCTAACATAATTAAGCTCTCTTACTCAGTCACTCCACAATTTCAAAAATTCACATGAATGTTTAAAACCACACCCCACAAAACATACTACAATTTTTTCTTGAAGTCTAAAAGTCTACATTGCAGCTGCATAACATGAATCAAGAATGTCACGGCAAGCGCAAAAAATCACAATAAAAGGACAAACATGAAATGAAAGAACTATATAGAAGAAAACAAATATAATTCTCAGAGCGCTGATACACACAAATCGTGTATGTAAAATAATAGCAAAAGATCTCAATTTGTATAACAACATACTGGCATTGCTAAAACGCCGTTCATACACCCACCAAAATTAGAAGTAACAGCCTTTCGTCAGCACACATACTTCACTAGTGCACCAGTGCTTGAGGTGTACAATGACCTTGATACACTTACATATCGTGAAGGGATAGGGGTGATCGCTGCTCTGGATCACTTCTTCGGTGGTGCCACGCCACAGATAGCAGATGCGCCGACTGCTGAACTGTGCATTAACACTTTGCTCTACGTTACAGAAATGTGCTCCAACAGGCCATGAAAATCAGACTGCGCCATATAAGTGACTGTTCTTCCTTAAAAGCAAACATAACATTAATGACATATAACCAGCTGTGGTTATCTATACATCTGTAGGCATATAAAAAAAATCACAGAGTAAAGATATTTATGTCTAAACTATGTACAATGACAGTCATGAGACTGATTTAATTGATACCACCGTCTAAAGCACATTATCCACTCGAAACACACAAGGTTACGGAAAAAAACATATCAGAATGAAACACACTTAGTTCCTGTATGACGTGGGCATAACAGTGCTGGTAAAACAAGACAAAACATACTTTAAAGATACATAAACCTCAATATCAAACATTTTGCGTCACAGTACACAGAAGCATAATATGCAAGACGCAACCGAATTTGTTAACTGTCTTTGCTGCGAAAAAAATTATCAGAATCATAACTTAAGCTCATATTATGCAGACCGAATCACCTGAAACTTGCACCGCAAACACTGCGGAAATGGGGAGTGCTATTGATGGGCGGTTTTCACAGAGTGGATTGGCAGTCAGGGACACGTATTGTTGACCAACCAACAGATTGTAGAAATACTTAGAACATACGTTTCTTAAATGGAACAATGCCTATTGACATTAAAAAACTAAAAGTATGATAAATTAGAATGATAGTGGTGTTTGTTGCGTGATTCTAGTGGGAGTCGTTTGCGAGTAATCGCATTTCGAAAAGTTTCTACACTGACACCTGTTTTTGCCATTCGGCCTGCGTAGTTGCTGGTAACATATTGTTATGTTTGCTTACTTTGTGTTTGTGTATTCCATGAGTGCATTCCGATCGCTAGTCACTTAGTGTGTGACAGACTAAACATTAGGTCGTGAGTGGATGATGGGATTTACCAATTCGAAAAAAGCCGACCTGCTCATAGTATACCGAGAGTGTAAGAAGAACGACCGCAGTTCGTTCTTGTGGAGCGTATGCGGTAAGATACCCCAATAAACGTCAACCACCTCGGCAGTCATTCATCAACCTCCTTAACCAGTTACGTTAAAGTGGTAGTGTAACACCCAGACAACGTAACAGAAGGAAACACATGATGACAGAAGAGAGGGAAATTAATATTCTCTTTGCTTTTGCAATTTATCCACACGTTAGGTCCCGCGCAATAGCACGAGGATGTGGTATTGGTCAGACAAGTGTCCTACACGTTCTCAAGCAGCATAGGTCCCATTCGTATCACATCTCTCTATCAAGAGCTGCATGGAAACGATTATGAGAATCGTGTTAACTTCTCTACATGGGCATGAAAACAGGATACTCCAGATGTGTTGCCTATTTTGTTTAGTGATGAAGCAACATTTACTACACATGGCCAGGTAAACCGCCGAGACATGCGCTGTTGGTTTACAGTCCCCGTTGGATTCCTCAAGTGGGGTGTAAGCGTCCATGGAGTGTAAACGTGTGGCGTGGGATAGTGAACCATCAGCTAATAGGCCCGTTACTCATAGACAGAGCACTGAACACGCATAAGTTTCGCAGCCTCCTAACAGACCATCTTTCACGGATGCTAGAAGTTCTTTTGCAGAGACTAGGAAGAACCCGTGATATCAACATGATGGCTGTCCAGCACATAGAGCATGAAGTACTACAGCATGTCTTCACGAATTGTTTACAAATTGAATATTGTTGCACCCTGCCCGCCACATACCCCGGATTTGACGCCTGTAGACTTTTTTTCTTTTTGTATTGTTGTACCTTGCCCAGCACATTCCCCGGATTTGATGCCTGTAGACTTTTTGCGTTGGAGGAGGCTGAAAGACTCTGTTTACAAGGATATACGAACTACACCCGGTGATATGCAACGATTTATTAATGTACCCTGCTCGGACATCCCCGCTTAAATGCTAGCACGTGTGCAGCAGTTGGTCCACTCCACACTGGAAGCGTGTATTGCCGCTACCGGTAGCCCATTCAAACACAACTTGTGATGGTCAATTGTCTCGTTACTGGTCAGAATCGACATAACTCGTGTAAACACTTGTGTTGTTGTTTAGCGTATGCTACCAGAGACATTATACAAGTGTCGGTGTGAGAACTTTTCAAAATACGATACCTCATCTACATCCACATACATCTACATCTACATTTATACTCCGCAAGCCACCCAACGGTGTGTGGCGGAGGGCACTTTACGTGCCACTGTCATTACCTCCCTTTCCTGTTCCAGTCGCGTATGGTTCGCGGGAAGAACGACTGTCTGAAAGCCTCCGTGCGCGCTCTAATCTCTCTAATTTTACATTCGTGATCTCCTCGGGAGGTATAAGTAGGGGGAAGCAATATATTCGATACCTCATCCAGAAACGCACCCTCTCGAAACCTGGCGAGCAAGCTACACCGCGATGCAGAGCGCCTCTCTTGCAGAGTCTGCCATTTGAGTTCGTTAAACATCTCCGTAACGCTATCACGGTTATCAAATAACCCCGTGACGAAACGCACCGCTCTTCTTTGGATCTTCTCTATCTCCTCCGTCGACCCGATCTGGTACGGATCCCACACTGATGAGCAATACTCAAGTATAGGTCGAACGAGTGTTTTGTAAGCCACCTCCTTTGTTGATGGACTACATTTTCTAAGGACTCTCCCAATGAATCTCAACCTGGTACCCGCCTTACCAACAATTAATTTTATATGATCATTCCACTTCAAATCGTTCCGCACGCATACTCCCAGATATTTTACAGAAGTAACTGCTACCAGTGTTTGTTCCGCTATCATATAATCATACAATAAAGGATCCTCCTTTCTATGTATTCGCAATACATTACATTTGTCTATGTTAAGGGTCAGTTGCCACTCCCTGCACCAAGTGCCTATCCGCTGCAGATCTTCCTGCATTTCGCTACAATTTTCTAATGCTGCAACTTCTCTGTATACTACAGCATCATCCGCGAAAAGCGGCATCGAACTTCTGACACTATCTACTAGGTCATTTATATATATTGTGAAAAGCAACGGTCCCATAACACTCCCCTGTGGCACGCCAGAGGTTACTTTAACGTCTGTAGACGTCTCTCCATTGATAACAACATGCTGTGTTCTGTTTGCTAAAAACTCTTCAATCCAGCCACACAGCTGGTCTGATATTCCGTAGGCTCTTACTTTGTTTATCAGGCGACAGCGCGGAACTGTATCGAACGCCTTCCGGAAGTCAAGAAAAATAGCATCTACCTGGGAGCCTGTATCTAATATTTTCTGGGTCTCATGAACAAATAAAGCGAGTTGGGTCTCACACGATCGCTGTTGCCGGAATCCATGTTGATTCCTACATAGTAGATTCTGGGTTTCCAAAAACGACATAATACTCGAGCAAAAAATATGTTCTAAAATTCTACAACAGATCGACGTCAGAGATATAGGTCTATAGTTTTGCGCATCTGCTCGACGACCCTTCTTGAAGACTGGGACTACCTGTGCTCTTTTCCAATCATTTGGAACCTTCCGTTCCTCTAGAGACTTGCGGTACACGGCTGTTAGAAGGGGGGCAAGTTCTTTCGCGTACTCTGTGTAGAATCGAATTGGTATCCCGTCAGGGCCAGTGGACTTTCCTCTGTTGAGTGATTCCAGTTGCTTTTCTATTCCTTGGGCACTTATTTCGATGTCAGCCATTTTTTCGTTTGTGCGAGGATTTAGAGAAGGAACTGCAGTGTGGTCTTCCTCTGTGAAACAGCTTTGGAAAAAGGTGTTTAGTATTTCAGCTTTACGCGTGTCATCCTCTGTTTCAATGCCATCATCATCCCGGAGTGTCTGGATATGCTGTTTCGAGCCACTTACTGATTTAACGTAAGACCAGAACTTCCTAGGATTTTCTGTCAAGTCAGTACATAGAATTTTACTTTCGAATTCACTGAACGCTTCACGCATAGCCCTCCTTACGCTAATTTTGACGTCGTTTAGCTTGTAGTGTTACCTTTTATTATCTTCTCCTCATTAGCTACTGAAACAACATCGCTTTGTAATGTAATTCTAATTTTCACCAAAAGCACATTCAACACATCGCGGAAAAATACACGTCTTTCGTATCAAGACAAGAGAGAGAGAGACATCCATTAGTTCTTATAAACAAAAAAAACTACGCAAAAATAAAAAAAAGAACAAAATTATTTATAAAATCGGTCGCTGGCGCAGCGCTCTTCTGCGTGCGCGATCGTAAATTATAACTTTGCGGAAGTCAAAGTACCATTACAATGCCTCCTCTACTGACACGCTCCGCAAGCGAGCGTGGCAGTATAGAAAATTTACATAGATACATATATATATATATGAGAAAATAAGAAATTTACATATTACAAAAAATATTTCTGTGCACAATGCTCTTTGCATATCAGTCTTTGTATACAGTCTTTTTTGGTGTGTATCTTCTTTAGGAGTCGTAACATTAATGTCTTTGAATTGCAGCGTATTATCGTTGCTTAGCACAGCGTTTGAATTCAGTTCACATGATTCGTGTTTACAATGGAATTAATTCGAACAATAAATGTTTCTATTATATTGCTCCAATGTCTTTAAACGTAGTACCGGATTCTGAGTGTGTGTGTGTACTGCCTGGATCTCTTGCGTGTGACTTGAAGAAACTCCAAAATTTGTTCAATGTGTCAACACGAAATTGTGATCTCCAGCAGTCGAATTTTGGTGGCGTCTACCGGGGTATAAATGGTCAATGAGGGCACAGGAAACACCTCACTGCCTACGACAGGTGATGAGCTTGTCTTTTACACCAACCTGAAGACCTGCCGGCTTCCACAACACCATACACTTCAAAGCATATTGACACTACCTAAATATTGCTTGACCAGTGTTCCATCACATTGGTTTCTTCTTTGCATTTTCAGTTCCATTTATATGAATCATGTGCTACATGCACAAGTCCTTTGCAGCTCATTAACATCTACTTAAAATACATTTCTTGACATAGTAAGCACATAAATATACAAATATTTACAATTATTCATTACATGAGATACATTGTTGTCATATAGTACATATACAGAATTAAATGAAAAATATAGTCAATTTTTGTACGTTACATTCAATATCATTGTGCTGACATGTGAATTACATTACATTCAGATTGAAATATACATTTTATTTATTTTATTTGTTAGCTCTCTTTTTTTTTCGTTACACTTGCAACATTTGAAGGTAATTGTGGCAACTCGCTAGAATATTCAACTTAAAATTCATCTTGCACCCTGGAATAAAATTTACACATATTTCAAGCTTCAAGACAGCCCTCTGTAGGAGGATAGGTGCATGGGATGGTAGCTGACTACTTCATAAATACTAGTGAAGTCATCCCCTACAATGGACTACACAAAATAAAATATGATAAATAAAATACATGTTAACTTAATATAACGTAAAAGCTCCTATACCTAATACCGTTTCTAAGTGTGGTGCCCCACTATTGCTGTTTCTAAGAGTGGTACCCCTCTATTACCGTTTCTAAGAGCGGTGCCCCTCTAAATATCTTAGGATCCTACAAGTATGTACATCAGTGTGGTAACTGTATATATATATATATATATATATATATATATATATATATATATATATATATATATATACTCCTGGAAATGGAAAAAAGAACACATTGACACCGGTGTGTCAGACCCACCATACTTGCTCCGGACACTGCGACAGGGCTGTACAAGCAATGATCACACGCACGGCACAGCGGACACACCAGGAACCGCGGTGTTGGCCGTCGAATGGCTCTAGCTGCGCAGCATTTGTGCACCGCCGCCGTTAGTGTCAGCCAGTTTGCCGTGGCATACGGAGCTCCATCGCAGTCTTTAACACTGGTAGCATGCCTCGACAGCGTGGACGTGAACCACTGGTGATCGTCGAGGGGAGACTGAATAGTGCACGGTACATTCAAACCGTCATCGAACCCATCGTTCTACCATTCCTAGACCGGCAAGGGAACTTGCTGTTCCAACAGGACAATGCACGTCAGCACGTATCCCGTGCCACCCAACGTGCTCTGGAAGGTGTAAGTCAACTACCCTGGCCAGCAAGATCTCCGGATCTGTCCCCCATTGAGCATGTTTTGGACTGGAAGAAGCGTCGTCTCACGCGGTCTGCACGTCCAGCACGAACGCTGGTCCAACTGAGGCGCCAGGTGGAAATGGCATGGCAAGCCGTTCCACAGGACTACATCCAGCATCTCTACGATCGTCTCCATGGGAGAATAGCAGCCTGCATTGCTGCGAAAGGTGGATATACACTGTAATAGTGCCGACATTGTGCATGCTCTGTTGCCTGTGTCTATGTGCCTGTGGGTCTGTCAGTGTGATCATGTGATGTATCTGACCCCAGGAATGTGTCAATAAAGTTTCCACTTCCTGGGACAATGAATTCACGGTGTTCTTATTTCAATTTCCAGGAGGGTATATATATAGTTCAAGTCAATCATGTTCCTGTAAAGTTTGTGTAGTTCATCTCCTTCCTTTCATGAGTATCAAGCAATATAAATAAATAAATAAATCTTCTTAGATAATTGCTGCTGCGTTCCATGCTGTATATCCATTCTGTATTTACCTTGTGTTACCTGTAAAATTCTATTCATAAATAAATATGTGTGTCTCTCCATACTGTCAGATAATCATGAATTATATAATGTCAAATATTTCATCAACATGTATAAATTTTTCTAAGGGAGGAATGAGAGTAGCCGGCCGAAATGGCCGTGCGGTTAAAGGCGCTGCAGTCTGGAACCGCAGGACCGCTACGGTCGCAGGTTCGAATCCTGCCTCGGGCATGGATGTTTGTGATGTTCTAGGGGACTAATGACCTCAGCAGTTGAGTCCCGTAGTGCTCAGAGCCATTTGAACCATTTTTGGATGAGAGTATGAGCCGCAACAGAGGACTGACGTTTTGTTTTCTCCTTATTCTTCTTTCTATTTAATGGTGCATTAGTTCAGTACAGTAGATGAGCTTTAATTATGTCATTAGATGACTGCTAAATATGTTCTCTTAAATAATTCTTCCAATCTGAAGTGTCAAGCCTACATAACTCCAAAAATTTCATTACAAGTTCCCATTGGATTAGTGTTAAAGTGTTATAGATTTAAATCTTCTGGTATATTTCCAACAGTGGCTGCTGTAAATAATTCTTTCCACATAAATCTATACTTTCACCTTCAGTTATAAGAATATATAAGACACCACATAAGTTATTATCTCAGGCATACCAATCTTTCAATAAATAATATTCTTTCCACTACTTTCATTCTGTATTCCATGAGTACATGTGATATAGCGTTCAAATCTAGTTTCTCTCCTCTCAACATTTCTCAATTACTCATAACATTCTGACCTATCCATTATTCATTCTTCACAAAATAACATATACTTATTCCTCAGCATTATATATATATATATATATATATATTTTCCTCTTATTCATCACCACTTACTTTTTACTTCAACAACAACAACAATAATAATAATACCATTTTCTCATCTTATATACGATTTACCTCTCTCCGTATTACTATTTGTCCTCTTATTAAACTATAATTACATTCACTCATCTCATTCAGTCACTCACATCACTCATATCAACATTACTATTATCACATGCCTCCTAAAGAAAATAATTCTGTTTAGTTCTCTGCCTCCTATAATGTGTATATGCCTCCTCTAATGTGTATATGCCTCAATAGCAACTCCTCTTATAACCAAATATCTTATTAGCTATTGGATGGTTCACATTGCTTTCTAGACTTACCTGCATTCATTAGATTCTAAGTATCTGTATAACTTAAATGTAGGCTCATCATAACTGTATATCATATTAATTATCTTCTTCTCATTAGCTAACATTTTACTGTATGTATTTTTTCAAATGTCTGTGTGGATGTAGACCTCTGGGTTTATGTGTTAATGGATATTCTAATGAATAACAGCCAGGGTGTGGAATATTTGCAATTCGGTATGGTCCAGAGTATAAGATCTGCCATTTCCTGTTTAAATGTTTCAGTTTTGTGGGTTTAGGATGTGTTCTTAGTAAAACTAACTCATCAACTTGAAATGTTTGTGCTTTCCTGACACCTCTGTCATATTTCTGCTTTCTTTCCATAGCTTTGTCACATAATGTTGTGTAAGCTTGTCTTACCTTTTCTTCTAAACTAACATGATTTGTTGTTGCTGTAAATTTAGGTAGAAGGTCTGTCCGTTCATTTCTTTCTGTTTTATCCATAATTAATTCAGTTTGTGTGTATCCAGAAGAAATGTGAGTTAAATTGTTCACTATTTGTTCAAAAGGTTCTAGGTATTCTACCCATTTTGTGTGCTTCTCTGGTGTGCGTGTTCTCATAAACTGTCCAAATTCTCGAAATGTTCTTTCTACTGGGTTTCCTGCTGCGTGAAATCTTGATATTAAAATATGTTTAACATTCTGTTCTTCAATAAATGTCTTCCATTTTAAACTGGTAAAATATGCTGCATTATCCGTGATCATAACTTCAGGTTTTCCTGTTCTTACAAAATAATCTGTTAATAGACGTCTGGTAATAGCAGTGGTAGAAACTGAACGTAAAGCATATAATTTTAAATACTTTGTGAAAACATCTAACACAGCAAGGATGTATTTCATTCCTCCACGTGCTTGTGGATAGGGTCCTGCAATATCTAAAGAAATTAGCTGTAATGGCCTCTTAGGTATGATTGGGTGCAATTCATTCATGCTTGTGCGATTAGAATATTTGGCTTTCTGACATATGATGCATTTCCTAATATTACTCAATACTCTTCGCCTTAAATTTGGAAAATAGCAATATTGTATAATCTTATCTGTACATTTGGTTACACCATAGTGTCCCCAAGTTCTGTGCGTAAATAAAATAAAATCATCAACATGAGCCTCAGGTAAGCAAACACACCAATGCTGTGATTCAGGGTTTCGTCGGTGAAATAATACTTCTTTGTGTAACGTGTAATATTTTTCAAGATGTGGGTCTGTTCCTGCACGTAATTTATTCTTTATCTGGATCCACCTGGGATCATTGTCCTGCAATATGGCTAACTTCCAGCACATGTTTTTGTAGTAAGGCGCAAATGTACCATCATACATGAGTAAAATTTTAAAATCTGATGTTTGTTCTGTCACTTCTGAAAATTCTTGTAGGCCTTGTGGCAAACGAGATAGAGCATCGGCTATAATGTTGGATTCTCCTTTTATATATATAATATCCAAATCATATTCTTGTAGTGATGCACACCAGCGTGCAAGACGTGGATGTAATAACTTGCATGATAGCAGGAAAGAAAGAGCTTGATGATCAGTATAAAGCTTAGTACGTTTTCCCCATAGAAAGTAGCGAAACTTGCGAAACGCCCATACTATGGCAAGTGTTTCGCGCTCGGTCACTGAATATGACTTTTCGCATTCAGTGAGCGTGCGGCTAGCAAAACTTATAGGTTTGATGACTGTTTGTTCATCTTCTACATGAATTTGGAATAAAAATGCTCCGAGCCCATAGGAAC
Organism: Schistocerca piceifrons; assembly: GCF_021461385.2. NCBI lineage: Eukaryota > Metazoa > Arthropoda > Insecta > Orthoptera > Acrididae > Schistocerca > Schistocerca piceifrons. The sequence continues at coordinate 887,465,333 of NC_060139.1, forward strand.
TTGCATCTGTTACTAGGCAAAAGTCTGACGTCATGTCAGGATGACATAACAATGGTGCATTAACTAAAGCATTCTTAATCGCTTCAAAATCTGTCTGACAAAACTCTGTCCATTTCCAAATATTATTTCTTTTGAGTAAAGATAGAAGATGTGGACTGTTAAGAAGGTGGTAGGGTACAAATTTCCTGAAGAATGAAGATGGACCAAGAAAGGCTTTGAGTTGTTTATGATTCTGTGGGGATGGAAAATTCCTTATTGCATCAATTTTTCTTGAGTCTGGATAAATGCCTTCAGTTGATATGATGTGACCAAGGAATTTGATTTCTCTCCTCCCTAATTTCGTCTTTGATAAATTGATAGTGACACCTGCGTCAGAAAATTTAGTCAGAAGTTGCTTCAAAAGATTTACATGTTCTTCCCAAGTAGTGGTGGCAATGACAATGTCGTCAACATAAACTGTGATTTGCCATAACAATTGTGGTCCAAGAACAGCATCTAAGGCTTCGATAAATACTCCAGCACTCACTCGTAGACCAAAGGGTAGAACACAAAATTGATAACTACGTCCCTCACATAGAAATGCAGTGTATTTACGACTGTTTTTATGGAGGTTCACCTGCCAAAATGATGAGCGGAGGTCGATATTGGTTAAATACTGTACATTATGCAATTTTAAAAGTTGTTCTTCCAAATTAATAGGTCGTGTGTTGATTGGGATTATAACTTTGTTAATTTCTCGTGCATCCAGCACTAACCTTACACTACCATCCTCTTTATTAACTGCTAGGATCGGACTGCAATGTGGTGACTGTGACCTTTCAATGATACCCCAAACTTGCATTTTTTCAATCTTTTTCAAAACTGCGGGTTTCTTTGACCAAGGAATATTATAATATGTTCTACAGTATGTTTTGTGTGGTTTAACATCCATCTCATAAGTACAGCCTCTAATAATTCCAGGTTTCTCCACAAATACCTCAGCAAATTGCTGCAAAACTTCAAATAATTCAAGTTGTTGTTCCCTCGTCAGATATTCAGATTCTGTGCATTTCTCATATAAATCATTAGGTTTAATTCCCTGAGATACAGCTTCATTAAAAGTTAAATCACATATGTTTATTGCTGGTGGATACACAAAATCTAACTGTTCAAATTTACCTTGTTTACTGTTTAAGTTTTTACCCTGTGTTAACTCTATTGTCAGTTGTTGTTGGTTTACGGTTAAATGACATTTCCCTTTTCCTAAATCTATGATTGTTTGATGTTCATTCAAAAAGTCAATTCCTAATATGCAATGCATAACTAATTTGTCTACTACCAGAAAACTGTAATTGAGTGGTATATTTGAAAATGTGAAGTTAATTAGCACTTGAAATTTCACATTCTTTGATTTGTTACCGGTGGCACTTATAATGTGACAATTCTATACTGGCAATGTTTGTATGTTCATTATTTGTTTGAGTTCATTATATAAGGACATTGAAATGACACTTGCTGCTGCTCCTGTATCTAACATTACTTCCACTTCATAACTACCAATCATAACTCGTGTTATATCCTGAACAATCTTCTTTGTTTTACTGGTACTATTAAAATCTACATCCTGATATAATTCTTTTTCTATTTTCTTACTGTCATCATATCGGAGAAAACAAATCGTCGGTTCCGTTGCGCTCTGCTCCCTATTGACCGTAACTCGAGCGCTTAGCTCGGTCGTCGTTCGTTTTCCGGCAAATTCGGTTGTTGCTGCGGGTTGGGTTCATTGCCCAACTCAATAATATTTACATTTCTGTCACGCGTCACCCAAGTATCAGCTGTTTGGTTGTTGACATTACCCCGTGTCGCATTGGGAGTTCCGTTAGGTACAAATTGAGGGTTGCTGTATTGCATGTGTCGTGGCGGTTGTCCATTCTGATTTCCCCATACATTATTTCGCCCATGACTGTAACTGGTATTGTCATTACTGTTATTCCTGCAATACATATTTGGATGTTGTTGGATGTTGTTTCTCCGAAAATATCCTGGATGGTACCTGTTATCCTCTCTTCTTTGATCTCTATAATTTCGGTTCCTTCTTCTGTTGTTGTTATTTTGAATATAACTGTTATTGTTCTGATTGTAATTACTGTTCTGATAACCATTATAGTAATAATTACTGTTTCCTTGCCAATGCTGCGAGTTGTTTCTCCTAATATTGAATGGATTTGTCCCAGTGTAGTGTGAATTGTTTCTTTGAGTGTTTTGTTGTGGTGTCGGAGGCGGATTCCAATAGCCTCTGTCATTTCTGTTGTGCGTACGCGAATTGCTTGGATGGATCGGATACAATTGATTGAAATTCCTGATCTCATCTCTGTAAACAACATCTATCTCATCAACATAACTGAAAAAATTCTTTATGTTGTCCTCGAACACTCCTATTAATTTATCACGGTAAGGAAATGGTAAGTGGCTTTTAAGTGCTCTAATTACATCTGGTAAATCTGCTGGTTTTGTCCAATATAATGTTTTGTCTAGGTAGCGTTCAAAGTATTGTCGTAAAGTCTCTTTCTTCGAGTTGTAAATTTCTGGATTGTATACTTCTCGTTTTAAACTTTGCTGTTCTGTGATCGACCAGAATTCCTCAAGAAATGCTTGTTCAAACTGTTCAAATGTTAAACATCGTCTTTTAATTGCTGCTCCCCACTTAGCTGCTCTTCCACGTAACAAATTTGTAACATATCGAATTTTGTCGGCTTCTAACCAATGTCTCGGGAAAATACCATCAAAAGAGCGGATGAAAACAATCGGATGCACTTTGTCTTTCTCATCACATGAAAATGTCTGAAAGTATCCATGTCGTACTAATGTTTCATCAGCTACTCCCGATGGTATTATGGGTCCTGTATTTTGTGTCAAACTGTGCATAGTATGTGGTGATGTCTGATAGTATTTTGATCTTGTGGTAACATTGAAAATGGTTCATTGGGATTTGTATCACTCATTGGTAATTCTGTTTTCGGCTGTGTGCTGGGTCTAGCATTATTATGATTCTCATTTATGTTTTGGTTGCCTGTTATGGGTTTGGGTATCACTGACGAACTTGGTATTACATTTTCTTTAAGTTTACGTACCTCTTTCTGAATATTATCTGTTTCTCCCTTTACTTCTTCCTTTGTCTTATCTAAAATGATCTGTGTCATTGTCTCAAACTTCTCATCTAAATAATCATCACATAATTTGCATTCATGTACAAGTTTTTCTGCTAGAGTTGTGTCATTCTTTAAAGATGCTACATCTGCTCTGTCTTCAAGCTTTTCTAACTTTTCCTGTAAGGATTTCTACTCCAATGTTACATCATTTAATCTGTCTGAAAGGTCTGTAATCGTCAGGTCTAAGTGTTCTTGGTTTGTTTTTACGGAATTGTGTGACTGTCGTAATTCGTCAACTTGGGTACCGGTTTTCTGTTGTTCAAAAACTACTGTTAACAATTTCTCATTACATCGTTGTAAGTCAGTTTTTGTCTCGTCACTGAATTCCACAAATACCTTTTCTTGTCTCGTAACCTTGTCTGATAAGTCAGTAAATTTCCTTCCAAGACTACTGGTGGTTTCTGTCAAGTCGGCAATTTGTCTCGATTGTTTTTCAAAATTTTGTTTTATGTCCCGTGTCAGTTCATCGAATTTAGTGTCAAATTTCCCAATTTCACGTTTTAAATTGTCATTTTTCTCGTCTAAAGCGTCAAATCTTTTGTCTAAAGTGTCAAATTTTCTGTTTTGGTCACCAAGTAACTTCAGAATCTGGTTGAGCATGTCAGAGTCCTGTGTCTTAGTTTCGTCATTTTTTCGTATCTGATTGATGTCTGGTTCTGAAGTTGACGTTGTCAATGTCACGTTTTGTCGCGTAGTACTCACTCACAATTCGCCTGTATATCTGTTTAAATATAGGGGTTGTTGTCTTAATCGATCCGGTAAAATTATGTCTTGAACATCCTCCCTATTAAGTTCAATATTCATTTGACTGTCGGACATGTTTTGCAATGTGTCACTTTCACTAAGCTCGTCCGCGGAAACAATTTCTATGCGTCTAGCGTCCATCTTGCGATTTTCATAATTAATTGCAAATAAAATTTTCCAATGGTAAAAAAAAATTTTTTGAAATATGATATGTTGAAATATGAAATTTCTCTTATGAAAATGGATATTTCTATATGATTTCTAATTAGAAATTGAATTATTAAACTGGTACTGAAATTTCCCTCTCACAAATAAATGACTGTGAATATGCTTTCACTTACCGTTTCCAATAATAGTAGTAAATCAATTTTAACTACAATTTGAAAAAATAATTTCGAAATAAATGGATCGGAATAAAGGAAGTACAGATGGCTGCTTGAAACTGGAAAAAATGTAAATTTCTGTACTCACCAATTTTTTTCAGTCTTATGTTGCAAATCTAGTGTCAAATATACAGTTTTCAGTCCAAAATTTTGCTTTCGCGTCCGTGCAAATTGTTTTATGGAACGTTATCCTTTTCCCTTTTTTTTACCAAATTAATTTCCTCAGCATGAAAATGAAAATTAACACAAATTAATAACAGGGAAAACAATATTGTTGTAAATTTCATGCACGTAACATTACAATTGAAATGAATGAGACTTAGTCCAAATTCATTTTCTGATGCTATTAAGTGGTTAAAATTAGATAAAATGTCCAAAATTTGTAATAACTGCACTTGTATCAAATCCAAACTGCACTTGTATCAAATCCAAACTGCACTTGTATCAAATCCGAAGATTGCAAGTCCTGTCACCAGGACACCAATTGTAGTGTTACCTTTTATTATCTTCTCCTCATTAGCTATTGAAACAACATCGCTTTGTAATGTAATTTTAATTTTCACCAAAAGCACATTCAATACATCACGGAAAAATACACGTCTTTCGTATGAAGACAAGAGAGAGAGAGAGACATCCATTAGTTCTTAAAAACAAAAAAAAACTACGCAAAAATAAAAAAAAGAACAAAATTATTTATAAAATCGGTCGCTGGCGCAGCGCTCTTCTGCGTGCGCGATCGTAAATTATAACTTTGCGGAAGTAAAAGTACCATTACAATCTTCTGTTTGTCTGAGAGGTTTTGGCTGCGTTTAAACTTGCAGTGAAGCTCTCTTTGCTTTCGCAGTAGTTTCCTAACTTTGTTGTTCTACCACGGTGGGTTTTTCCCGTCCCTCACAGTTTTACTCGGCACGTACCTGTCTAAAACGCATTTTACGATTGCCTTGAACTTTTTCCATAAACACTCAACATTGTCAGTGTCGGAACAAAAATTTTCGTTTTGATCTGTTAGGTAGTCTAAAATCTGCCTTCTATTACTCTTGCTAAACAGATAAACCTTCCTCCCTTTTTTTATAAACCTACTAACTTCCATATTCAGGGATGCTGCAACGGCCTTATGATCACTGATTCCCTGTTCTGTACATACAGAGTCGAAAAGTTCGGATCTGTTTGTTATCAGTAGGTCCAAGATGTTATCTCCACGAGTCGGTTCTCTGTTTAATTGCTCGAGGTAATTTTCGGATGTGCACTCAGTATAATGTCACTCGATGCTCTGTCCCTACCACCCGTCCTAAACATCTGAGTGTCCCAGTCTATATCTGGTAAATTGAAATCTCCACCTAAGACTGTAACATGCTGAGAAAATTTATGTGAAATGTATTCCAAATTTTCTCTCAGTTGTTCTGCCACTAATGCTGCTGAGTCGGTAAGTCGGTAAATGGAGCCAATTATTAACCTAGCTCGGTTGTTGAGTGTAACCTCCACCCATAATAATTCACAGGAACTATCCACTTCTATTTCACTACAGGATAAACTACTAATAACATCGACGAACACTCCACCACCGGTTGCATGCAATCTATTCTTTCTAAACGCCGTCTGTACCTTTGTAAAAATTTCGGCAGAATTTATCTCTGGCTTCAACCAGCTTTCTGTACCTATAATGATTGCGGCTTCGGTGCTTTCTGTCAGCGCTTGAAGCTCCGGTACTTTACCAACACAGCTTCGACAGTTTACAATTACAATACCGATTGCTGCTTGGTCCCCGCATGTCCTGACTTTGCCCTGCACCCGTTGAGGCTGTTGCCCTCTCTGTACTTGCCCAAGGCCATCTAACCTAAAAAACCGCCCAGCCCACGCCACACAACCCCTGCTACCCGTGTAGCCGCTTGTTGCGTGTAGTGGACTCCTGACCTATCCAGCGGAACCCGAAACCCCACCACCCTATGGCGCAAGTCGAGGAATCTGCAGCCCACACGGTCGCAGAACCGTCTCAGCCTCTGATTCAGACCCTCCACTCGGCTCTGTACCAAAGGTCCGCAGTCAGTCCTGTCGACGATGCTGCAGATGGTGAGCTCTGCTTTCATCCCGCTAGCGAGACTGGCAGTCTTCACCAAATCAGATAGCCGCCGGAAGCCAGAGAGGATATCCTCGGATCCATAGCGACACACATCATCGGTGCCGACATGAGCGACCACCTGCAGATGGATGCACCCTGTACCCTCCATGGCATCCAGAAGGACCCTTTCCACATCTGGAATGACTCCCCCCGGTATGCACACGGAGTGCACATTGGTTTTCTTCCCCTCTCTTGCTGCCATATCCCTAAGGGGCCCCATTACGCGCCTGACGTTGGAGCTCCCAACTACCAGTAAGCCCACCCTCTGCGACCGCCCGGATCTTGCTGACTGAGGGGCAACCTCTGGAACAGGACAAGCAGCCATGTCAGGCCGAAGATCAGTATCAGCCTGAGACAGAGCCTGAAACCGGTTTGTCAGACAAACTGGAGAGGCCTTCCGTTCAGCCCTCCGGAATGTCTTTCGCCCCCTGCCACACCTTGAGACGACCTCCCACTCTACCACAGGTGAGGGATCAGCCTCAATGCGGGCAGTATCCCGGGCAACCACAGTCGTAGTCCGATCGGGGGTTGCGTGGGACGAGCTGGCCGTCCTCGACAAACCCCCATCCGGAACCCCACAGTGATGCCCATTGGCAACAGCCTCAAGCTGTGTGACCGAAGCCAACACTGCCTGAAGCTGGGAGCGAAGGGATGCCAACTCAGCCCGCATCCGAACACAGCAGTTGCAGTCCCTATCCATGCTAAAAACTGTTGTGCAAAGAACGTCTGAACTAATCTACAGAGAGCGCAAACAAATCGACACAAAATTTAAACGGTTATTAAAATACAAGATTGCCTAGTAAATGCAGTAATGCTGCTACTTGCGCACTGCTGACACACTGCTCGGCGGCGGAAGGAGACTACGCGATTTTACACTATTCAGGTACTAAAACGCGATGCTACAACTCTCAAATACTATAATACGCCCGAAATTTATGAATTAAACAACGCAAGTACCAAAAACACGCAAAGAAATTAAGAATTAACTATGTAACAAATGAGTGAGCTAGGAGTATACGACTTGCTGCCGCAGCTGCTTATCCAACGACGGTAGGGAGCACACTGACTGTGGCCAACCGACACTGGCCGTTCAAAACAAAAACAGAAGACAAACGATTACGCGAATTTACACTATTCAGGAACTAAAACGCGATGCTACAACTCTCAAATACTATAATACGCCAGAAATTTATGAATTAGACAATGTAAGTACCAAAAACACGCAAAGAAATTAAGAATTAAACTATATAACAAATAAGTGAGCTAGGAGTATACGACTTGCTGCTGCAGCTGCTTATCCAACGACGGCAGGGAGCACATAAACGACTCCCACTAGAATCCTGCAACAAACTACACTGACATTCTAATTTACCGTTCTTTTAGTTTGTTGATGTCAATAGGCATTGTTACATTTAAAAAACAATTTCCAACTATTATTACAATCTCTTGAATTTCTAACAGTACGAGCCCCTGACTACAATACATTCTGTTAAAACTGCACATCAATACCCCTTTCCATTTCCGCAATATTTACGTTGCAAATTTCAAGTGAGTCACCCTACATGCAGGGTGAACCAGAACCGAACATGTAACACACCAGCCTCAGTTGAAAATAGAAACCAACCTTTACCCAGGTTTCAGCAAAAATAATTTGGCCTTCTTCAGAATCGAGTGACACTAAACTAATATAGTTTATTAGTTTAGTGGCGTTCTTCAGAAGCGAGTGACACTAAACTACTATAGTTTAGTAGTTTAGTGTCACTCGCTTCTGAAGAAGGCCAAATTATCTTTGCTGAAACCTGGGTAAAGGTTGGTTTCTATTTGCAACTGAGGCTGACGTGTTACATGTTCAATTATCACAGTTGCTGACAGGGCTGCACAATGTTAATAATTCTTGAAGCAGAACCCCACTGACAGACTTTCAGAGGTGCTAAAGGTCCAAAAGAAGGAAGAACTTTCAAGTAAACATCGGCTCTAAAATATATACCTTAAGCACTATGAACCCTTGTTCATCTTCGCTACTGAAACACAAAACCACATCTACTGAACAAGTGTTCATAGCTCTTAAGGTATGCATTTTAGAGCCCGTGTTAACTGGATGATATTTTGTTCTTTTGGTCCATACTGCCTCCTCCCAAAATATGTAAAGCAAAGAGGTTACAATAGAAGAGATCTGTTCCACAGTATCGAAGATGAAGAAGTACTCATAGCTCTTAAGGTATGGATTATACAGGGTGTTACAAAAAGGTACGGCCAAACTTTCAGGAAACATTCCTCACACACAAAGAAAGAAAATATGTTATGTGGACATGTGTCCGGAAACGCTTACTTTCCAAGTTAGAGCTCATTTTATTACTTCTCTTCAAATCACATTAATCATGGAATGGAAACACACAGCAGCAGAACGTACCAGCGTGACTTCAAAAACTTTGTTACAGGAAATGTCCTCCGTTAGCGAGGATACATGCATCCACTCTACGTCGCATGGAATCCCTGATGCGCTGATGCAGCCCTGGAGAGTGGCGTATTGTATCACAGCCGTCCACAATACGAGCACGAAGAGTCTCTTACATTTGGTACCGGGGTTGCGTAGACAAGAGCTTTCAAATGCCCCCATAAGTGAAAGTCAAGAGGGTTGAGGTCAGGAGAGCGTGGAGGCCATGGAATTGGTCCGCCTCTACCAATCCATCGGTCACCGAATCTGTTGTTGAGAAGCGTACGATCACTTCGACTGAAATGTGCAGGAGCTCCATCGTGCATGAACCACATGTTCTGTCGTACTTGTAAAGGCACATGTTCTAGCAGCACAGGTAGAGTATCCCGTATGAAATCATAATAACGTGCTCCATTGAGCGTAGGTGGAAGAACATGGGGCCCAATCAAGACATCACCAACAATGCCTGCTCAAACGTTCACAGAAAATCTGTGTTGATGACGTGATTTCACAATTGCGTGCGGATTCTCGTCAGCCCACACATGTTGATTGTGAAAATTTGCAATTTGATCACGTTGGAATGAAGCCTCATCCGTAAGGAGATCATTTGCACTGAAATGAGGAATGACACATTGTTGGATGAACCATTTGCAGAAGTGTACCCGTGGAGGCCAATCAGCTGCTGATAGTGCCTGCACACCTGTACATGGTACGGAAACAACTGGTTCTCCCGTAGCACTCTCCATACAGTGACGTGGTCAACGTTACCTTGTACAGCAGCAACTTCTCTGACGCTGACATTTAGCGTTATCGTCAACTGCACGAAGAATTGCCTCGTCCATTGCAGGTGTCCTCGTCGTTCTAGGTCTTCCCCATTCGCGAGTCATAGGCTGGAATGTTCCGTGCTCCCTAAGACGCCGATCAATTGCTTCGAACGTCTTCCTGTCGGGACACCTTCGTTCTGGAAATCTGTCTCGATACAAACGTACCGCGCCACGGCTATTGCCCCGTGCTAATCCATACATCAAATGGGCATCTGCCAACCCCGCATTTGTAAAGATTGCACTGACTGCAAAACCACGTTCGTCATGAACAATAACCTGTTGATGCTACGTACTGATGTGCTTGATGGTAGTACTGTAGAGCAATGAGTCGCATGTCAACACAAGCACCGAAGTCAACATTACCTTCCTTCAATTGGGCCAACTGGTGGTGAATCGAGGAAGTACAGTACATACTGACGAAACTAAAATGAGCTCTGACATGGAAATTAAGCGTTTCCGGATACATGCCCACTTAACATCTTTTCTTTGTTTGTGTGTGAGGAATGTTTCCTGAAAGTTTGGCCGTACCTTTTTGTAACACCCTGTAGAGCCTTCGTTTAATACATATTTTATCTTATTTTCGTCTACAGTGCCTCCTCTGGAAGTTTGTCATTCAAGATCTGTTTCACCCTGTGTAATTGAGGACATTATCTAACGTATAGAGGGGAAGTTCTAGTTACATACACAGAAACTTCCTTTCAGCAAACTACATTTCTGCCCATCAGTCATCATTATATGTCTTAATATTCTCAACAAGGTACTTTCCTTCGTATTTGCTCAATTTTGACAGCTTCTAAATCCACCACTATATTCGGATACAGCCGTGGCGGATGCTGTATTTGCTTTATACTCTCGCTAAGTCCATTGTCTAGAATCTTCTCCTGGCTGCTGTCGGACGTCACTCTATCGACAACGAATTAACCCAATAACTGTAATCAATAATAAGCTCATTCTCTTCTTTCTGATTCAAAGTAAATCTTTTTCTTCCCCTGAGATGATGTGAGATTTCCTCTCCTGAAGCGTAGTGTGAACATCCTAAAGATTTGCTAAGACCAGAAAAATTCCTTCTTTTTCCGGTTCACAGTCACATCTCTTTAGCCTATGCAGTGCTTACATGACCTATGGCCGGTGTGCCGATCGCTACGTGTTAGTCCCGATTCAACAAGTCACTTTTTATCTGCCTTAAGCAAACACTAGTTTGCAAGTTTTGCTTTCGGCTTACAGTATAAGCATTATTTTCTTCTTACATATTTGTTGCCTAAATTTCTACCTAAAGTGAATATACTCAAGTACATTAAATATCAGTCTCAACATTCATATGGTTTTCTCTTCTTTCTTGTTTCAGATTTTGAAGTTTTAGATAAAAGGGAGAGTTAAATTGAAACGTATATAATTTTTGGAGCGATCGACAGTTAGATGGGCAATATAATTGCACTAATAAATAGTGAATCTACGTTCTATATAACCCTTGGTTGCTAGTGATCTAACTGAATTACGTACAAGACCAATAAATTCTATCGCAAGTCAACAAAAGAAAGGTAAAGAGTTGATAATATTTATCTCGCACTAATCACTAGTAGGTAGAATGTTTAAAATTTCATTTCGAATACTGGCTTGTTTGTTTCTTCTATTTGCAGAATCAGTACTATATGAGCGTGATAAAGCTGCATTAGCTGCAGTAACTTTTTCTGCGGCATTATTATTAGAAAAAGAAAATGTTATGTAAAAGCATGATTACGAAGATAATGGAAAGGAAAATCTGTCTCAGGCTCAGTGTCCACACGAAGATTGTGTTTAATCACTAGTTTACGATTGCATACGAACGGAATTAAGTTCCACGTGGAGACAGAACTACATAAAAATTTTCTAGCGTAGTTTACATTCTGCGGATTGGAATTATCTAAAAAGCGATAGCGCTAACATCATTAAAATTTCTCTGTATGAGTATTATTCAAATAAACGTTATTAACTACCTTCTTCATCTTGGCCCTGCTGCTTCATTGATTACTGTGAGAATCAGGCTTCTGTTACTCAACAAGTAGTATATCTTGTGGATGAATGGCGATGGAATGTCACGATTTTTTTCCACTGTTAGCAAATATCTTGTGGATGAATGGCAAAGGAATGTCATTATTTTTTTCCAATGTTAGCAAATACTGATTGTCACAGAACATGAGTTGAATATCACTGAATACGGTGACTAATGACACTAGCATTTCAGTTGCACTTTTACGCATTCCAAAACTAATTTGTCCAATGGGCAATATATTATGGTTCTCAGTCCAGCATTGTGTTTGATCATCCATGTCAACATGTCATTCATATATTAAAGAAGAGTGATAGGCCTGTATGATTATGTGCATCTAGGCACCTTACCCAGGGTATGAAATGTTATTTACACAACATTTTGGAGTGTTTGGGAGGAATAAAGAAAACAAGTTTTTATTTGACAAATCTGTCTCTGGTGCACCGTGTCCTTGCTAGAGGTCCATCAAGGCTTTATAGGGGTCGAATATGACCCCTATGTGGGGGCTGAATTGGGTTGCTGGAAAGACAGAATGGTGGGCCGATCCCCCACCTGCACGTGGGTGCAGTGGTGGTAGTGACTGGAGTCAAACGCTGCACCATTAGTAAAACATCCCAGGTTAAGAAAGTCTTTTATACATACCAAGTACAGAGATGGAAATATAGCTGGAGAGGAGGTTGACGAGCTCTTTGACGTAGTCAGCCACGGCAACTGGAGCGAGGTAACAGCGGATGTCCATCAGCAATGCAGCACATGCTGTTTAAAGCACATGCTGGGGTCAGCGCAGCCATAGAGTCCTGACACAAGGTGGCGTGTTGTCGGCGACAAGGCAGCCTTGGCTGCTAGGCTGTTCCCGTAGTGACAGAGAGTGGATGAGTCGTCAGTACAAGTTAACTGCATACTGATTTTAGCTCAGACAGAGGCCTGCAGCTAATAGGGGAAAAGTCTTCGACGACGTCTGGCTGCTTCATCATGAGCTGCAAGTAGTGGTCTTCTTCTCACAGTTATCAGTTGGAGTTGGCTGCATCTCTTGGCATACTCGTACTGTACACACCTGTATACTACTATGCACAATTAGCATACTGAGACACTTATGCTGGCTGGCATCTTCCCCCTCCTCAGAGTACTGAAAGATTGTACTTGTAAATTGAATATGCACTGTTACTCTATAGCACTTGGTCGGCGCTTCTGCCCTCATGACATCATTCTGCTGAATCGATAGGCAGTGTTTCATTGCACCAGACTGGGCCATAGTGTAACACGCCTCCTTCCTTAGAAAAATGTGGTCTCCTGATTGTGACCTGTTTACATTTATGGACAAGAAAGATCATGAAACATGTTTCATAGATTGACATAAAAATTAAATATTTCCGCTCCTCCTTATTCTAGTTTAGCGTAAGCCACTTGGTTCATTGACTGTTTTTTGCTTAAAAGTTATTTTATAATGTTAACTCAGACTGTTGGTACCTGCTGCACTGTGAGCTCATCTGGTCAGGTAGTTTTCCACCTAAAATAGATACCGGTTACACAAAGTAGAGCCAGAACCACAGTCACATCAGAAACTGAGACACTCACGGTCATGACTTCACTGAACTGCTTCTCATCTCTCTTGCCGTACATGCTGAAGCATTTCCTCAGCTTTTACGCGTCCTTTCTACAGAGTGACAATTATTGAACTACGTGAAACAAAACCGTCATATTTCTGAACGGTTTTCGCTAAGATGTCCAAACTGTGCGGTTAGCTGCGGGGTTTGATGGGAATTAGTAAGCGCACACATGGTTTGGTTTAGCGACAAAGCCGTCTTTCATTTGGATGGGTTCGTCAAAAAACAAAACTGGAGCATTTGGGAGACTAAGAATACGAATTTCTCAATCGAGAAGTCTCTTCACCCTCAATGGGTGACTGTGAGGTGACTACCAAATGGTACGTAAAGATTTTTGAAGATAATTTCATCCCCATCTTCCAAAGTGACCCTAATTTCGACAGGATGTCTTGTAAGATGGCAAGAACTATGCCCCTTACATGAAGTCATTAAAGATCACGTTGAGCGAACAGTAGGGCCGAACACAAATGACTGACAAGGCACAATGCATCTTGTAGAGGGTATAGTATGGAGGAATTGGAATAATTAACGTCGGTTGATGGTTTTAAAGTAATTCACACGACATGAAAACTTTGTGGACACGCGTCGATTTACTGAAGGCTAGTTTATCCCAGGGAAGTATTCAGAGTTGACGGTGGCCGGCTGGGGCGCGGCGAAGTGAAGCGAAAATAGGGAGCTTAGGGTGGCTCAAGCTCTGAGAAAGCGGTAACGGGGCGCGGCGTTCAGCTGCCTTAAGATGGGTGACAGTGGGTGGGTGGTTGACCGGGAAGCAGATGGAGAACTTGTACGCCTGTTGATAAATGTCAGTCGTCCCGTTTTCAGTGAAACACGCGAGAAAGCCACCCAAAGCTGCGGTGGAGCGGTCAACAGAGGCCAAAATATGCGTGTTCGTGACTATAGTAACTTCACGCTGAATTCACGGTCCGCAGAGTCTGAAGTAAATCAGGTGAAGAGTGACAGAATGAAATACGCCGGCCTCCGATGGGAACGTAGGACCAAGGAATCTGAAATACTCTCCTGGGAGTCAGAATTCCGGAAAAATTGGTGTTTTGTGCAGACGCTAACCTTGATGGGTGGCCTGGGAGGAGCTAAATAACAGAAGTTGAGAGGAAGGGAAATTTTGTGGGAATTTGTTCACTTCCCAGAGCAGGCATTGGTCGTCGCTGGGAAGCGACGCATGATCAACGCGGCGTGCACTGCAATTGGCGTAAGTGATTTGGCTGGAGGGGAAACCGAGGCGAAGAGCGGACTGGGAGAAGTCTCCATAGACGTCTTCCATTCCCAACTTGCCTAGAGTGCGTGCGTGGCGTTTGTTACTCAGTTTGCCTGAGAAAGAGTGAGCATTTCTGCAGTTTAGGACTTAGCAAATGGAACGATTGAGCTTGGAGATAGAAAGTTTTGGTTCAGCTATGTACTGAGCAAGATAGCTAGGAGTGAATAGACGAGCGCAGCCTTGCAGCACCACGAGGCCGACCGACGTCCTCACAATGAGGCCGCCCAGCCACGCTGAATTCAGTGATATTGCACCCGCTCCGGCTTGAATTAGGCCACTGATTAATTTGTTGGATCACGTCGACAAAGTTTCCACAAGCGTTTCATGGGTCGTGTATTGGGGAATTCTTCTCGCACTTCACATTATGCCTGGGTCAGTCGATAGGAATTAATTTTGATTTATCGCGCTTTACTCCACGTAAACGCAATTTATTACCACTGCCTGATAGGAGAGTCATGTAATGTGATGATTGAAGGTCGGGAATTAAAATAAATTTGTGCTAATCGACTGCATGTGTTTTCAATCAAGTAGTTGAAATCCCAAGTCACTTTCTTAATTAATTTTATGTTCAACATTTGCATCTGGTGTTCAATAGCTGAATATAACATCAATGTGCACCCCTTTTTATTAAAAGTGATCAATTCCGAATCAATTTATGTCAACACTGCGACCGCAGTTCAATCAGGAGTCACAGGGCCTTATTACTTTCTTTGCGTTATCCGATTTTGCGGCAGATTTGCACTCTCTGTTGATCTGTTAGTCAATTTGCTGGGGTGAACAAACGCCAAAACCAGATAAGTGACGGGTGGGGTGTTACAGCCTTTCATGCAAGGCGGAGATCGAACCTGTCGAAGCAGGAGAGTGTTTGATGTCCTGGAGGAGCACACTGGGGACCGCGTTCTGGCTGTGGGGTACCCAGAGACCACTGGCATGAGTCTCGATTGGTCGCCACATTCTCCATATCTGAACATATTCCACTCCTTTTTGTGGGGCTATACTAAATACAAGGTTTGCAGCAATAACCGCAAAATCATTACTGAGCTGAAAATAGCTATTCAGTAGATCATGGACCCATCTATGTTCCGGCACTTCAGCGGGTCATGCAGAATTTCGCTATTCGTCTGCCCTTCATCATCGGCAATGATAGTCGGCAAATTGAACGAGTCGTAATCTATATCCGAATATCTATAGTGACGTGTACATGCTGAATAAAGTGTATGCACGCCGTAGTTTGTGAGTAATTTAGGTTTCTTGTCATATTGTTCAATAATTGTCACCCTTTGTGCAGCTATAACTTCGTCCAACGAAAGGATAAAACCAGGTCTCAAGGTGTTGTTTAGGCAAGTTGTACTCTGGCTTTGTACCACCTTCAATGGTCCTTCCCGTCAGTAGAGCTAAAGCTGTGTCAGATTCATTATAGTCGTCCCAGTGACAGTAGATGGAGGCAAAAAGTAGTTTCTGCTACGTCACGGGTTGTACCAGTAACCAAAAACTCACTACCTCGTAATTCCGGCCTCATCAGTCCTTTTCATCATTCTTGTTCGTAATAATTTTCAACCATTATTTCAGTTGTAAACATAGTAAATCCAGTTCATATTGGCCCATTAAAAACGAGGGTGCGGCATCAGGAAATCCCTTTGGCATTTTACTACATCTGGTTTCTCTAGGACTTATTGTATTTCACATGCTTTCGTGTCGGTCTGGACCATCATCGTTTTCCATACAGTAAATTTTTCCTTCTGGCATCGATGATATCGACAAGTGGCTTCCTGTTTCTTTTAAGGTCAGCATAACCTTCACTCGTTACCTGTAGGGATTTGCCTGGAGCTTTCCACTTTACTGGATGGGTGTGGATTGTAAGCGATTTTTAACGTGCATCAACGCTTGCAACTGAACTAGTAAATTGATGCTAACTTCTGCTGTCACAACACGGCAGAATAACGACAAGCACTACTATGACGGTGCAACTATGTGATGCATCTCCGCTGGTAGGCTTTCCTGGAACTTCCGTAGGCCAGTCAGGAACTGTATCTCCAGTAGCAACAAAGGACTCGATCGCCCATGTACTGCTTGGTATACTGCCTCCTGTGATGCAGTTAATTCCATCTATACATCCCCTATGTTCTCCTATATTGATTGTACGTGTCTTGCCACTGTGAGTCCAATATCCAATAGATTAAGTTGGGTCTGTATCATATTTAAAGCCTGATTCACTGTGACCGTGGTTTTTTCAAATGGCCTGTTCTACATTCAACTTCTACAACGTTAGAGTTTTCCTTTAATATGCCCTGCTCCAGTTTTGTTAACTGTGTGGTATGCACTCCACAGCAGCTCTATTCCTTTTCGCTATTTCTTGCACTTGTCCCAGCATATCATTCAGTTACCAGTTACCGTCACTATCCACTGTTCCAAATACTGTCTTCAATAATTATCTGCCTTTGCCTAAGCATCACCAGTTTTGACACACCAATGTGTATGGTGCTAGATTCGTCACTTGGCGCAATTGTTCCCACAATCGTTTATACGAGCGAAGCAATCCTTGGTACTTTTCTCGTGTCTCCTCCAATATTACCTTCTTCCCGGCCTCGAGATGTGATTCAGTGAGAATCACCTCCAGTCTCTGCACCATATTCCTTGCTTTTCACGCGTTGTAAGTAAGCTCAGTGTCCAATGATGGTTTGTTAGTACTGATTCCTTAGTGTGTCCACAAGTCCCCCCTTGAAGAGTTGCAGGAAAATCAGAAATATCACACACGTCAAAATCGTCTTCGCCGGCGACGCCACCTTGAGGAAAGGAATCCAGATACTTCTCCCTCCCCCTCCCGCATGACGTGGATACCTGTGGTCCATTCTCACACACCAACCATAACACAACCCATCCTCAGTGACAAGCCTCTGTTCCATTTATGCATTATAATATTTTAAAGATAAAGGCAGAGTTCCGCAGTCTGGCCCAAGAAGGTTCAATCAGGTCTGATCGAACCCCAGTGCCATCTTCTGCCAGTGACGTCATCGGCTTCTCAGTATGGAGGAGGCAAGTAGTCAGCACACCGCTCTTCCGGTCGTTGTCGCTATTCTTGATATTGGAACCTCTGCTGATCAGTCGAGTCGCTCTTCACGTGGCCTCACTAAGCTTAGTGCACCCTTTACCAGACTTCCCACCAAGGAAAATGCCCCGCCAGTACCGGAAATAGAACCCAGGTCCCCCAAATGGCAGTCAGCCACGCTGGCCACTCATCGACAGAGGCTGACATTATTACCTAACCACAACACGTATGAAAAAGAGAAAGACTCCCTATATTAATGGAAATGAACGTTTGGCGTCATTGCCCGGGAGGCCCCTTACGGGGCAGGTGCGGCCGCCTTGGTGCAGGTCTTATTACAGTCGGCGCCACATAGCTTTATCATAAATTCTGTAAGCCTCTTTGCTTATAAGTACAACCTGAGTGTATAATGTGCTTCATGCATAGCCTGCGCACTAGGTTTTGATTCTTCCCTTCCATCCTTGCCCTCAGTCTTCTTTGCATGCGTCTTTAGTGAAGCATCCAAAGCACCCGTTCAAATTAAATGGTTCAAATGGCTCTGAGCACTATGGGACTTAACTGCTGTGGTCATCAGTCCCCTAGAACTTAGAACTACTTAAACCTAACCAACCTAAGGACATCACAAACACCCATGCTCGAGGCAGGATTCGAACCTGCGACGGCAGTGGTCGCGCGGTTCCAGACTGTAGCGCCTAGAACCGCTCGGCCACTCCAGCCGGCCCAGAGCACCCGTAAATGGTCTAATGCACCCCATGGGAACAATGGTGGTTCGCCTCAGCAATTTTAGCTTCATGTTTATTATCTGGGAATTGCAGAGATCAACCTCCTGTGGTATGTATGTATCTTACTTCACAAAATGGACATCACTGATATTCAAGAAATGTTCAAAACAAGCCATTAATTTGCATCATGAAAGAATGGTGCGCCACAGTGATTACAAAGGTCCGCACAATCAAGATCGAAGGCGAACTCCTTGGTACTACAAACCGTGCAGGACGTTCAGCTAGGTATCCTCTCTTAAAGAATGCATATGGGATCATGTTGGTGTAACGGGGTGATGAGGACTGATGGAATGTATTCGCATGCAACCGAATGCGAAACTGTTGGTCGTGCAGCTTATCGTGAAACTGGCGATTCTTCAGACCATAACTGCAGATAGTGCGATAATATGTTTTATACGAACGGAAAAACTAACGCCCAGAGGCTCAATTTGTCCAGTGGTTCCAGGTGGTATGACTTGCAATTTCACACATTTTTCAGTATGGCTAGTGTGCTCAAATGAGTATGATTTTTATACACTGACCAAGAATCAAGCAAAAGCAAGTTATTTTGACCAGCTATTATCCAAAAACAGTGCTCACGCCATAGTTGTAGTTCTCTTACACTCATTTTCCCATTCTTACTTGGTGTGACGTAAATATTCCCTACTGCCTTTGCAAGATGACGCACATGAGAAAGAATCGTAGAGGGCAGAACACCTCCATCTTCCCGCACCACTTTCGAGAAAATTTACCATCAAGATTAACAGTCGGCAAAATTGTATACGGATACATTAAGGCATTGACGTTAGTTGATCTTGATGCAACTCTCTTGGTACCTTCTATTTCCAGGGGTCCACTCATATACATTTCCTCTTCAAATCACGATTGGTCGAAACTGATAACAAAGCTCTTACTGAATGATATGATAAGTTTGTTTATCTCATCTACAAATTTTCGAGCCGATTCCGCAGTTTGCTGTGCATTTGAAGCTTTGTTTGAAATTTCGTTATCTTACGGCTTCCAATTCTGTAGCACTGTTTGAAATTATGCAACCATACACTGCTCCCCTCAAAATCACTGCAATCTCTGTCGAGCGCAACTTGATGCATGTAACGTAATAGCTCATTATTATGCACATCCTATAAATTGTATCAATCATCATTGAAACGCGCACAAACACCTGTTTTTGTAACTAGTGCGCCTTGTCCTCCACTGAATATCCATAGTTTTTCTTGCGCACTACTGGGTCATACTGCTGCGGACTTATTCGAAATGTGTTCATAACTGTTTTTGTACTGTGGTGCGAGATGCAACGTTTGCTTTGTTTATCTGTGGCATTGCTCCGCTTTGTATCAACACCACTAATCTGTAGCAATGCTGTGAGTTACCCTTCGCCTAAGCTGTTCAACTACACTTCGTAGCCTAATGCTGTGCTCACCATTGGATACTTCAAGTTCCGCCACCTGTTGCCATTAGCAGCCAACATTGTGATTGCACGGTAGATAATATGAGGGATGTCCAATTCCGTGAACGTCACTGGCCTTTGCTGCCTCACATTCAAGGGGTTCCCTGAAAGTGGGTCTAAGGTTTCTGTGCAGACACTCCGCAATCAGTCTAGTATGACAACAGGAGACAGCAAATGGAAAGTTGAAGTTTTAAATTTGGTGTTTAAGAAATCATTCGCGGAGGAGGATCATACGAACATACCGTCGTTTGAGTGTTGCACTAACACCCGTGTGGAAGACATAGTAATAAGCATCCCTGGCTTAGAGGAGCAACTGCAAATGTTGAAAATAAATAAGTCGCCAGGTACAGATGGAATCACAATTTGGTTTTAGGCGAGTACTCTAAGGCATTGAGGCCTAATTTAGCTTCATTTCTCGCGAATCTCTCAGTCAGGCTGACTGCTTGTTCATCGGCGTCGAAGTCTGGAATTTGCACGCCAATGTGGCAACTGGACATCCCCTCCATGACGACAGATGGCTTTTTCAGATGCATCACATCGAATGATCTCGTCATTCTAGAAGACATAACGGATCAACATAAATACACACATCAAAAAAGTTTTGCACCAACCCGGTTCCCAGAACTCCTGAATATAAAGAACTTTCAGCATTGCAGTGCGTCAGCAATCGTAAGTATTGAAATAATTATGAAAAATCCGTCTCGATTGCACAAACTACCAGGTATTTTTCATAATTATTCCTGAATTAAACGTTGACTGTGGATACTGTTTCACAGACACAGTCTCTCTGACTGTTCAGAGACGACACTAAACCCGCCCAAAGATGTAAACAGCCATGCATGAGCAGCGCCTATTAGATGGAGGTGGTCCGACAGCCGATCAGTTCCAGTCATTTCATCAGGAAGGAGATACACGGCTCGTGTTGTCTGTAGTTCAACCATGGCTAGACGGTTAAAACCGCGGTTCGATCGCGTCCGCATTGTTACTCTGTGCCTTGAAGGGCATTCTACAAGGCACGTGTCCAGACGTCTCGGAGTGAACCAAAGCGATGTTCTTCGGACATGGAGGAGATAAAGAGAGACTGGAACTGCCGATGACATGCCTCGCTCAGCCCGCCCAAGGGCTGCTACTGCAATGGATGAGTGCTACCTGCGGATTATGGCTCGGAGGAACCCTGACAGCAACGCTACCATGTTGAATAATGCTTTTCGTGCAGCCACAGGAAGTCGGGTTACGACTCAAACTGTGCGCAATAGGCAGCATGATGCGAAACTTCACTCCCAGCGTCCATGGCAAGGTCCATCTTTGCAACCACGACACCCTGCATTTCGGTACAGATGGGCCCAACAACATGCCGAATGGGCCGCTCACGACTGGCATCACGTTTTATTCACCGATGAGTGTCGCATAAGCCTTGAGCATAATCATTGGAGATGTGTTTGGAGGCAACCCGGTCAGGCTGAACGCCTTACACACACTGTCCAGCGAGTGCAGCAAGGTGGAGGTTCCCTACTGTTTTGGGATGGCATTTGTGGGGCCGACGTACGTCCCTGTTGGTCATGGAAGGCGCCGTAACGGCTATACGTTACGTGAGTGCCATCCTACGACCGGCAGGCAGCATATTGGCGAGGCATTCGTCTTCATGGACGACAATTGGGGGGGCCCATCCTCCACATCTTGTGAATGACTTCCTTCAGGATAATAACACTGCTCGACTAGAGCGGCCAGCATGTTCTCCAGACTTGAACCCTATCGAACATGCCTGGGATAGATTGAAAAGGGCTGTTTATGGCCTACGTAACCCTCCGACCACTCTGAGGTATCTACACCGAATCGCCGTTCAGGAGTGGAACAATCTGGACCAACAGCGCCATGATGAATTTTTGCATAGTATGTCACGACGAATACAGGCATTCATCAATGCAAGAGGACGTGCTACTGGGTATTTGAGATACCGGTGTGTACAACAGTCTGGATCACCACCTCTGATAGGTCTCGCTTCATAGTGGTACAAAATGCAATGTGTAGTTTTCATGAGCAATAGAAATGGCGGAAATGATGTTTATATAGATCTCTATTCCAGTTTTCTGTATAGGTTCCGGAAACCTCGGAACCGAGGTGATGAAAATTTTTTTCTTCACGTGTGTATATATATCTTTCCTTTGGGACCATGCATGCAGTTTTTATTTCCCTCGGCACAATGTCATCTACCAGTAGGACAACGCTACGTGTCACTAGGATGAGCTTACCGTACTCCCCTGGCACCAAACTCCCGGGATTTAACCCCAATCGAGAACCAGTGGAACCGCCTCGATGGGGCTGTTTTGTGCCATGGAGTAATATTCGCTCAAAGCTTCTTAAAGCGTTTTTCTCATCTTCTGTCAGTGTCAATACCTCCGATCTACACTCCTGGAAATTGAAATAAGAACACCGTGAATTCATTGTCCCAGGAAGGGGAAACTTTATTGACACATTCCTGGGGTCAGATACATCACATGATCACACTGACAGAACCACAGGCACATAGACACAGGCAACAGAGCATGCACAATGTCGGCACTAGTACAGTGTATATCCACCTTTCGCAGCAATGCAGGCTGCTATTCTCCCATGGAGACGATCGTAGAGATGCTGGATGTAGTCCTGTGGAACGGCTTGCCATGCCATTTCCACCTGGCGCCTCAGTTGGACCAGCGTTCGTGCTGGACGTGAAAACCGCGTGAGACGACGCTTCATCCAGTCCCAAACATGCTCAATGGGGGACAGATCCGGAGATCTTGCTGGCCAGGGTAGTTGACTTACACCTTCTAGAGCACGTTGGGTGGCACGGGATACATGCGGACGTGCATTGTCCTGTTGGAACAGCAAGTTCCCTTGCCGGTCTAGGAATGGTAGAACGGTGGGTTCGATGACGGTTTGGATGCACCGTGCACTATTCAGTGTCCTCTCGACGATCACCAGTGGTGTACGGCCAGTGTAGGAGATCGCTCCCCACACCATGATGCCGGGTGTTGGCCCTGTGTGCCTCGGTCGTATGCAGTCCTGATTGTGGCGCTCACCTGCACGGCGCCAAACACGCATACGACCATCATTGGCACCAAGGCAGAAGCGACTGTCATCGCTGAAGACGACACGTCTCCATTCGTCCCTCCATTCACGCCTGTCGCGGCACCACTGGAGGCGGGCTGCACGATGTTGGGGCATGAGCGGAAGACGGCCTAACGGTGTGCGGGACCGTAGCCCAGCTTCATGGAGACGGTTACGAATGGTCCTCGCCGATACCCCAGGAGCAACAGTGTCCCTAATTTGCTGGGAAGTGGCGGTGCGGTCCCCTACGGCACTGCGTAGGATCCTACGGTCTTGGCGTGCATCCGTGCGTCGCTGCGGTCCGGTCCCAGGTCGACGGGCACGTGCACCTTCCGCCGACCACTGGCGACAACATCGATGTACTGTGGAGACCTCACGCCCCACGTGTTGAGCAATTCGGCGGTACGTCCATCCGGCCTCCCGCATGCCCACTATACGCCCTCGCTCAAAGTCCGTCAACTGCACATACGGTTCACGTCCACGCTGTCGCGGCATGCTACCAGTGTTAAAGACTGCGGTGGAGCTCCGTATGCCACGGCAAACTGGCTGACGGCGGCTGTGCACAAATGCTGCGCAGCTAGCGCCATTCGACGGCCAACACCGCTGTTCCTGGTGTGTCCGCTGTGCCGTGCGTGTGATCATTGCTTGTATAGCCCTCTCGCAGTGTCCGGAGAAAGTATGGTGGGTCTGACACACCGGTGTCAATGTGTTCTTTTTTCCATTTCCAGGAGTGTAGAAACCTAGTGCAACCCATTCTTGAGTACTGCTTCAGTGTTTGGTATCCCCACCGGTCAGATTTAAGGAAGACATCGAAACAATTCAGAGGTGTGCTGCTTGATTTCTTACTAGCATCTTGCTTCTACCTGTGTTTTAGGGGTAGCGTTTCTGATTAGTAATCAAAACGTCCTCAGCCCGTGGTTCGAATCAGGCCACTGCTTAAATTTTGATTAATAATCAGCACTGGTGACCGAAGACTTCCGGCATAAGAAGTCACCCTCATTCTGCCAACGGCCTTGTCAAAGAGGGCGGAGGAACGGACAGATTTTCAGGGCACACACTTGTCATAGGGGTGGAAAATTGCCCCCAAATGCGGAATAATCAGTAATGATCAGTGGCATGAATATGCAGAAGGCAATGGAAACTACTGCATTAAACACACATAATGTGTATCCACAGGACATGTGACCTGTAATTGAAAAAGTGTAGTGATGTTCTCTCCATTGGCAAAAGATTCAGGAATAGTCCTCCATTTGGATCTCCGGGAGGGAACTGCCAATGGGAAGGTAAACATGAGAAAAACATCGAATAATCAACGAAAGGATTACGTTCTACGAGTCGGGACGTGGAATGTCATAAGCTTGAATTTAGTAGGGAAACTAGAAAATCTGAAAAGGGAAATACAAAGGCTCAATCTAGATATAGTAGGGGTCAGTGAAGTGAATAGTTCAGTAAGCAGTACAGTTGAAGAAGAATGGACATCACTAAAAAAGAGCAATGACAGAGGTTGGAAAGAAAAACATAGGTACAAAGAAGGTAACCGCGAAGAAACCATGGGCCAAAAAATACTGTTGGAAAGACAGGAAACGCGATGTGGAAGAGTACGTAAAAAATTGTATACATAGCACACAAAGGGCTGATCTTAGCATCAAAAGTTCATTTATAACGAGTGCCAGAAGCGAACAACCCATTTGAAATTCTTGGATTGTACGTCTTAAGGCCATTTAATTAAATCCATGCAGGAATCAGTACAAAATAACAATAGTAGATAACTTCTCAATACATCGAAACGGTAGCAATCCCAGACCAATAAACTAACATGCCATAGTAAATAATAGGATCATCATGTTTGAAGTACCAGATACCACAGTAGCGGACCACGGTAAAACTTCATACCAGAGTCAACGAAACAATTGTGTCGGTTACTTCGCATTCCCAAATTAAGAACAAGTCCTTTCCAAGCGCAAACAAATGGACGAACAGGAAGGGTTCACAAAACCATTTCCGAAATGTTGAGTCATTATGTTAACAGCCAACGCGACTACTGGCACAAATACCATGTGTTCATAATATCGGAGTACAGTTCTAAATTTTACACTATTTTAGTAACAATCTTTCACCATGGTATATGGTAGAAAACTGTCATCTCCTTTTAACAAAATCCAAGCTCGGAGCAAACAGCGAGTCAGTAACAGAACTTGCAAAATCTTCACGTGAGGTTTGGCAAAGGCAAAATGAGCCAACATAAAGCTTTAGAACCTCAGGAAAAGACAGAACAACATATAGGGAAACTGCCACAAAGTTGGTCAGTGGGTACTGTTAACCAACTCATATACACCAAAAAGCAAAACCAAAAAATTGTTTACTGAATATCATAATCCATAAAAAATCATTGGAAGGACGCCACCGGTAAATGTTAAGTTGCAGCTACCAAAGGAAACATCTGCTGTTCACGTAAGTAGAATGAAACCATTCAAAGAAACTGCTGATACTTTAGCCACAAATTTACATTTAGCTCTGCAGGGATGTTTGCAGCAGTCATCTTCAATGAACGTGTCATGACGAGTCAACACTCACTTTTGTCCGAATTTTGACTTGGCAGATGATGTTTTCCGACTTTCCCTATATGCAATACAAACATCGATAACATGCTTCTTGAAACACCAAACACTTCGGCTACCTTGGTTATGGAAGCAACCATTATACAAGCTGCACCAGTTTGTCCATGTTCTGACCACGACTAGCACTTGCAACGTGTTGAGGATATTGCTCAAGTGCTGCTCGTAGTCAACACAGTAGAAGAACCTGTAAGCTTGTCCAGCACCTGCAGTTATTTTCAGGCATGCATTTCTCGGAATGTTTTCATATTTTTATCGAAGACCTGTTCAATGTGTACAGATGAATTAGCCTGCTATCGCTACGTCTAGCTCAACATGGCGGCGACGAAACCTCGCGACGTTTGCACACCCATGGAGACGGCGGTGCTGGATCAGCTCCAGAATGAGGTCGCACGGACGGTCGTGGTGGCCATAGGTGACGTTGGCTGGCTGCCTGCACGGAGAGAGACATCCGCTTACGAAATATGGATCTGCTTCTAGCTGGTGGCTTATAGCGCTGGCAAGCGCCCAGTGCCTCATTGGCTGGAACGGCCATCAGAGCTGTGGCTGGACCAACTGGCAGGTGGTCCTGCCAGGATGAGTGTTGAATAGTGGAGGCCTCATAGCAGAAGTCCACACTACAATGGATGCCAACTTGATGGCTCGCCGATTCGATCACTGGTCTGATTGTACGGCCAATTTGTCATAGCGTGATACTAACTTTCCAGTACCTCGTCACAGAAGGCAGCTGTTGTGGACTGACAAGACAGCCAGTCCACAGTGACGGGTAACCGAAAGGCACGCGCTTAAACTCACGCAGGCTGGCGTGAGGTCTGAAACAGGATACGTAATGAATGCTATAAAGAAAAGTACGTAGCTGCTGGAATACTTAACTTTAATCCACAATTGGTGAAAATTGGTCTTGTTGATACAGTATATGCGTCATTAGATACATAGCAAAGGCTAAATGGCGCCTTGCTAGGTCGTAGCAATTGACTTAGCTGAAGGCTATGCTAACTCTCGTCTCGGCAATTGAGAGCGTAATTCTCAGTGAACCATGGCTAGCAACGTCGGCTGTACAACTGGGGCGAGTACCAGTAAGTCTCTCGAGACCTGCCGTGTGGTAGCGCCCGGTCTGCGATCACTGACAGTGGCGACACGCGGGTCCGACATGTACTAATGGACCGCGGCCGATTTAAAGCTACCCCCTAGCAAGTGTGGTGTCTGGCGGTGACACCACAGCAGCCACTTCTTCTTACCGCTAATTCTCCAGACTGGTCTGCAGCTCGTTGTCTGCGCCAAAATGCTGCCCTCATCGGCAGCGGTACATGTGAGCAAAGAGATGAAAATCAGACGGAGTCAAGTCAGGTCTGTATAGTGGGCGACGAAGCACTTCCCATCGGAAACGCTAGAGGAGCTTCTTTGCTGCAGTTGTAGCGTGCGGCCATGCATTGACTGATGACAACATCCCTTTTCGCTTGTTCTGAATTGCCCTTCGCACGCGATTTTCGTGAATGGCCTCATCCACTCGCTGAACAAGATCTTCAGTTGACACTCGCTTCCTTTCACGACCACTTGCATCATGAACATTTGTACATCCTGCTTCAAAATTCATGCACCACTGCTGTACTTCGCTGTCACTCATGACAGTTACGTTATGTAGACAGCATGAAATCAAATGGAAGCCCTCAGCGTGAAGAAATCGAATGACAGCACGCACTTCACACTTGACAGGAGCTCTATTGTTTTAGGTATCCTTACGTGCTCACTGTGCGTTCAGAACAGAAAAGTGGGACATGACGCTCGCGATGGGAATACTAAAGACACTGTGCAACTTATCTGCACAAAGCTTCATCGGATTTTTATTGTTGCTTTAATTTCATGACCAATCGGACCTTGAAAGACAAAATAGCCCTCCTGCAATCACCAAAGCAGGTCTGTTGTGGTGCGGCCACTCCAGATGTCACCGTGACAGTGTGATACGGCAACTGGCTCTCTTATGCAATGAGCCCTCTTGCCTTTCGTTCGCAGCAGTATTCAACAAAAAGAAGAATCGTGCCCAGTAGTTGCGAGAAAGCACATACTACACCCTTCTCCAAGAAAGGTAGAAGAGGTGATCCATATAACTACCGTCTAACACCATTGACATCCATCTTTTCTAGAACCAAATAGAGTTACCTCCTCCACGCCGATCTGCATGGATTCCGAAAAAGTCAGTCACACGTTACCCAACCTGTAATCTCGAAAAAGTGTTTCAAAGTTTATTTGACTCTTTACCATGCCAACACTGGTTTTGGGGTATCTAAAAAAACTTGTAAATAGATTGACAGTTTATTGGAATAGAGAGCACAACATTATATCTTGACTGAAGAATAATCGGAAGATGTAGTATGAAGCGCCAGCTAAAGTCACGGGGTAGAACAGGTGATTAGGATTGTGCAAAGGGCCAAATGAGGTGTCGGTCAGGTTCAGTCAAAATTATTATTTATTGAAATTTAATAACACTTTTAAACCAAAACGGCACATAACCGAACCAACCTTTAGAACTACGACTTTCAAAAAGGCAATTATTTCACGGCTGAAGGCCTCCAAATAGGAAAACATGAGGCAACAAGATAAAGCAAGTCTGAGAGCCTTAAGGCAAGGTTGAATAGACAAACAAAAACACAAAAACAAGATGCCATACAAACGGCTGAAGGCCCACAATAAAATATTTAAGATTTTAAAATAAATTACCATAACCTTTCAAAGGAAGAAGGCCGCAACGGTTTTTTTTTTTTTTTTTCTTTGAGAATAAGAATTTAAGTAGTTGAAGGCTTTAATGAAATTAGATTAAATTAAAAAAATAGTTACCTTTTTTAAATTTGTTTTAGTTTATTTGCCTTTCTTTCTTTCTGTACGAACTTTGTTGTAGAACCTCTTATTTACTTGTGGTAATAAAAATTCATTTAGACAGAATTAAGTACATTTAAAATTACGTGAACTTAGTCAACCCTCTCATGCTGATAAATTCATATTAACTGATTAAGAATATTTAGTTGAGAATTACATCTTTTACATAATTCGGCCTTGGCACACATTTTCTAAATGCAGTGGGGTTTTTTTTTTTTTTTTAATATTTACAGAATCCTTTCCCGACATTAGCTATGGAACACAAGACTGTCTCTATTAGCAGAAAATGATTAAATATTGCCAAGCCGACGTTTAATTATCATTGATAAAACACACTTCACTATACATTTAAGTTACTTGAAAGAACCAATAAATTGTTAAATTTCAACGTTAACTATCCGCCTATGAATGCACAAATGTGAAACTAGTAATAAATTCCGTCAGTCTCAGGATCGCTGTAAAAGAAAAACATTTACTTAATTCACTGCTAATTTTTATCTGCTCCCGATTTACGGGTTTGGTTAATTTTTCTTAGCGGAACAATTTTTTAAATGTGCCGCCGCTGCAAATCGTTCGGTCGCGGCACAGCCCAGCAACACCAGCGATAATTGCTAAAAATGCTGAAAATTCTTTAAACAAATGTTATAGATGACATGGGCAAGCTAATTTACATTAGTAATACACACTTTTGATAAATTATAATGTATTTAGACCACAACAATAATTCAACTTATATTAGTTTGTAATTTCTCCTCTATTGGCGGTTACATCTAGATACAGACAAATTAAGTCTACCCATTCATAAAATGCTACGTCACAGGTTCCTCTCTCTCTCTCAGCTCTCGAGGAAGAAGACAAAGAATGCACACTATGTATTCCCATTTACATCACTATCAACCGTTAATGTCTCTTTGCAAACTGCGGCTGTATTTTACATTTTTGTTATCGCAGATATTGACACATTTCGTAATTAGATCATGAGTATAGAAATATTACAATCATAAATACATCGATAATATTACCACAGTAAATATTACAATAATAACGATACAAAATTAAATAATATTTTTTGTTAAATAATTACAGTATATACAAATTGCTTCATAGCGGCGTATATAGTACAATTAAATTTTAGTTTATTAATAGTGTGTGTTTTGCCAGGGAACGTTACATTGCCCCCTGGCAGCATTTGGCGAAGAGTTTCTATACTTTGACACAATGGTGCCAGTAACGTTCTTTACAATTCTGCATTTCTTATGGAATGGCTCTTTTAATTAGTCCCAGGGTTATATATGTTCATGGCTCCCCCATTTGGGCGAAGGAAGACAGGAAACCTGGGCAAAACTGCGCCGGAGCCCAGCCATCCCAGTTGGTTCATGATTAATCTTGTCTCTTTAACAGTCATTCTTTTGAATTGATTTAGCAGTTTGTCATCAATGGTTACATAATATCACAGTCACATACAGTTCAACGAAAGTTTGTTGTGTGTGATTTACAACTCGTAATTATTATTTTTGCGATATACTGCAAGGTCGTTGTCCTAGGACATATGACTTAGTTTTTTGAAATCATTTAGCACAACGTCACTTTTCATAATGTTCCCACTACCTACGTGTTACAAATCTTGTTAGTGTTCATTTTCTCTTGTCAATTTACGGGTATACACAATACATGTTCACTGTTTATCAAAAATCGAGTTCATTAACATGTTATGCGTTTGTGTAAATATTTTGGAATATGTCAATAATGCTGTAGTTGGTGAGCGGTGCGAAGTGATTGTTGAGCGGCGCTCGGCGAGGCGTGTCTGCTCCGTGTAGGTCACCGCCCCCGGTGTTGACAGCTACGGCGCGGAGAGGCGTGTGGCTGTCTGGTCTGCTACGGGTTGCTGCGGCCGCTGCATGTCTGAGGTAGCCGGATGCGCGTTGTATATCAGCTCGCCCGTGTGACATTTTCTTGCAGTGCTCCAGCAAACATGCAACAAGTTCACAAACAGTGTACTATCCTTATGGGCATTTTTCCTGCTGTGGGAAAGAACGCATACAGTTATTGGCAGTTATTATTCAGTAGGCCTTCACTAGTCTGGTTTGCACAATGTTTCGTTGTCACAGTAACACGTTTTATGGGCACACAATATTTTTTCACCATGTCATGACTTGTCATTAGTCACACGCAAGTTTTCCCATTAGGACAAAATGTATCTCTGTAGTCAATGCGCTTTTCTGGCGTCCCTTGACACACAAAGAGTTATAGTTTGACACTAACTTGGTCCACCGTCTGTTATCGGCTCACTGTTCGTGTCGTGCTAGTTCCTTGTCCACTTGCACACACGGCGATGATACAGTTTCTTATTGCTTGTTCAAAACAACCTCGTGACGTATTGCTGCAGGTTTAACAGTCACTGTCTGTCTCTGCCACACAATGCTACACTTTTGTTGAAGATTTTTCATTTACAATGTCCGTTGTGCAATTTTTTGTAACAGCACATTCGTAACTTCTTTGTTCGCTCTTTACCAAGGTGTGTGATAATTGCGTACATGGTAACAAATATTAAAATTTCGTATTAGTTTGCCCAAAAATCATCTATATTTATGTTCGAGCAGATTTTATTTGTGCATTCCAGCCGGATTCAGGCATGTTGTTCAATAACTCCTTTGAAATTATGTCTCACTTTACTTGCAAGGTCCTACGTAACTACAGTGTAGTCTCTGTAGGCTGTAACTGATTGGATCTGCACATGCTTCAATTGAAGCTTCTTTGTGCGTAACTTTGCGTTACTTAAATTTGCAATAAGTTTGCCTCCCATGGTGCCCTCGGGTCACTGCTGGGTGCATTATTCTCTTTGATAACACTGAGTTCTCAGGGTCTCATATTCATATTATTGATATTATTCTGCGTTCGAATCTGTCAATTTGACAGCTATATATATATATATATATATATATATATATAATAGAAGAAAAGATTGTGCCAAGAAATTTTTCAAGTTTGACACACATATAGAATATTGTGCAGTACACAAACTAACCACTACTAAACTGTTCCTCCTGACTGATCTCTGTCACAATTTAAAACTATAAATAATTGCACTAATCAGGTTATCTGTGCAGACATTTAGATCATGTTTAAGCTAACGCTAATTAAAAAGAAGACATAACACAAATATTCATAAACAAAAGAGAAAGTCAATCATATTCTTATAACTAAATACTACTACACTAGTACATTATCTCTACAGATCACACACCATTAATGTTCATTCATTTTCAAAAGAATGGTGTCCCTTTTTTTACACATAACACATATGACTATTAGTCATTTACTGTAGGAATATTTTCACATCATTACGCGGATACAGTCCCCGTACTCTCCCTGAGTGGGGATCTGCTAAGAGATAGATACTATTTCCTTCTTAGACTAAGGAATGGAGTATGAGGCTCGACAGTAGGTTTTGTGATGCTTCACCTCGATATTGTATTGATACCCCTTAACAATTCCTGGTCGTTCTGAAAATACATTTGCATAGTTAGATAATAACTGTACCAAATCCTGCTGTTGCATTGAGTTCAAATTTTCGGACTGTGATACTTTGTTCACAAGAGCGTCCACATTTGCTTTTAATTGATCAGTTTGTACATCTTGATAATAGAGATTTTGTCCTAGAGAATGATTGTCTAAATGTAGTATCCACTGATTCCCACATTTTATGTTAATAGCGTTACAATTAGGCACAGGTACCTCTTCAGATCTGAGCATGGACAATTCTATCCTCCTACCCGCGTTCATCAAACTTAATTTTCCACGAGAAAGGTCGATTACTGCGTCCCTTTATCTCAAAAAATCTACCCCCAAAATGCAGGCTACCTTTAAACCCTTTACTACCAGGAACGAGCACGCTATGGCTTCTCCCCCTATATACATATCTACCCGCACTTGGAGTTTAATTATTTGTCGCTGTGCACTAATGGCTCCAGTGACTTTGCAATTGTTCACAGGAAAAGTTATCATACGCTTTTCTTTCCCCAGTACTCTGAATAAGTCCATACTCATGACACTGACAGTAGCACCTGTATCTACGATTGCTTGCACATCAATGTTGTTAATTTTGATCTCTATTATCGCTTGTACTTTGTCTTTGTGCTCCTTTATGCACGTGGGTGGTTCAGTTATTAATTCATGTCCCATCTGTACCCCGTCATTATACCTGAGGATACAGATTTCCGATGTTTTATTCTGTGTCGGGCTGCTCTCACTCCAAACCTCAGCCGCCGATGGAGAGCTTATCTCGGCTGAATCTAGTTTGTTGGATTATTACTGGTGGATGGGTGCGGCTGCTCTGTGTCGCTGACCTCCACTATGTGTAAGTTGTGTTGCATCGGCCGCCACGGTTGCGCAATTGGCGCATTTTGTGGTGGCGGTCGGTTATTGTCATATCTTTCACTGTTTTGCCGGTCCGGACTGGGCCTCTGGTTCTGTGGCCAAGTTCGGTTTGCATCGTTATAGGTATTAGCGTTCCATGGCCCCCTGGCATTTTTCCATCTACTATTGCTTGGTGGGCCTGTTTCATATCGGTCATCAGACCTCCTTTTCCGGTCATTATTCACCGGCGGACTATTGCCGTTCCGGTCTCTGCCTCTATTCCCGTTTTGTACATAATCTTGTCTCCTATTGTTACCTCCGCCGTTTCCATTATTTGGTGGAGGCGTGTTATTTCGACCATTTCTGTAACCGTTTCCGTTACTTCTAGCCTGTTCAGGGGCTGCCTTAACATCCTCCTGAATCAGGTCAATTGAGTCCAGAACAGACAAGAAATGTTCCATGTCGTTCTCCGGTACGTGTATAAGTTTTTCCTTTACGTATATCGGCAAGTGTGATTTCAAAAGTCTGATCAAATCCCGGGATGAAATCTGCTCGTCCCAGTAACGGGTCTTATTAATGTATTTCTCAAAATATTTTCGCAAATTGCCTAATCGAGGAGAATACGGCTCTAGATTATATACCTCTTTCCGTAATCTCTCCTGAATACATGTTGACCAATATTTGGCCAAGAATGTCTTTTCAAATTGGTCATATGTGTCGCAACTGTCAGATGCTTCGGTTGCCCATAATGCAGCATCTCCTTGTATGTAAGACATAACGAACTGTATTTTCTGTGTATGACTCCAAACGCTAGGCAAAATGTTTCTAAATCCCTTGATAAATACTACAGGGTGAATAGATTTCTTCTCCGTTGTAAAGACCTGAAACTGTCGGTTTCTAATCAGGCTTTCTTCAATCACTATTTTGGAGTGACATTTGTTTGTTTCGCTAACATTGGTTGCCTGTTCTGTCTCGCAGTCGCAATTTTTCACTGCTGTATTTATATGCCTATCATTGTTGGACCTGGCTGGCGTGACACACGCCTCTCCGTCGCCGTGCAACAAGCTGCTTTCCAGTTCCGCAAGATGACGGTTGACATTCCGCTGCCACAGCGGAATGTCAGTGTGCACCGCCCTTTTTAGGTCCTGCACTTCCGCATTGGAGCCCACGTCTTTGGCTTCAATCGCGGCGTGCACCTTCTCGTCTATTTTTTTTAAAAATTGGTTTTCAATTTTGTGCACAGCGGAATGTCAGTGTGCACCGCCCTTTTTAGGTCCTGCACTTCCGCATTGGAGCCCACGTCTTTGGCTTCAATCGCGGCGTGCACCTTCTCGTCTATTTTTTTTTAAAATTGGTTTTCAATTTTGTGCACTTGTTCGGACATTTTCTGCTCAATTGCTTGACTTGTGTCAATTTCTAATTGTTCCATTCTGTTAGCCAATCTCACTTTGCATAGCTTCCAAAGATTGCATTAACTGCAAGTCTCTCTCATGCTGGCGTCGATCACGCTCTGCTTGTTTAGCATCACGTTCTCTTTCGCGTTCTGCTTGCATACGTGCAAATTCAGCTACCAATCTCTGGTCACGCTTTGCTTGTTCATGCACAAACGTAGCTTGGAAATTGAGCATGCGCTCGAACATAACTCTTAATAATTGCACTTCTGACACCTCACCACTCTCTGGTCCGTGTCTAGTGCTTGTGGGTGGTACAGTATTTCTACTATCAACTGAATCACTGGCTGGCAGTGGCAACATTTCTTGCCCTTCTGCCCCCAGATTCTCACATTGTACTTCCTGAACTACGCCACTAACATTACTTTGTGCCCCACTTTCTAACTCGGTATCACTGCTTGCTAACTGTTGTTCATTATCCATGTTTATATCTTTCTGACTACGCAATCCAACCATAGTCAACAAAAGAAACAAAATCTGAACTAAATATCCTAACACTCAGGTTTCACTGACATAATCACACAAGAAATGGTCATTTGTTGAAACACACTTATTATATACTACGATGACTAACTACTCAAACGTCCTGTTATTTTTTAAAAAAAGAACACTAACAACAAGCACACCACAAATGATCCGAGAACACTGCACTAAGGCTACTTTACTACCCACAGGACAACTACACTGTAGCTTTACCTTTTGGTGATCTATCTTGGGTGCTGCTGCCCCCTGGTATTGTCGTAGGTAATTAATTTTTTGATATAATAAGCTCTCTTCTTCAGCTTGCCTCTGGGTATTTAGTACTCTCATGCAAATAATCATATACAGGTATTACCACACAATATTGGTTAGGCAATACATACAATACATGAAAAAAATATTAATTGATCTCCAACAAAGTTCGACTACAATAATTCCCTAGTTATCTCATGGGTATTTTGTGGCCACTGCATATTCGAGCCCCACGTTGGGCGCCAATTTAATGAAATTAGATTAAATTTAAAAAAATAGTTACCTTTTTTAAATTTGTTTTTAGTTAATTTGTCTTTCTTTCTTTCTGTACGAACTTTGTTGTAGAACCTCTTATTTACGTGCGGTAATAAAAATTCATTTAGACAGAATGAAGTACATTTAAAATTACGTGAACTTAGTCAATCCTCTCATGCTGATAAATTCATATTAACTGATTAAGAATATTTAGTTGAGAATTATATCTTTTACATAATTCGGCCTTGGCACACATTTTCTAAATGCAGTGGTTTTTTTTAATATTTACAGAATTCTTTCCCGGCGTTAGCAGAAAATGGTTAAATATTGCCAAGCCGACGTTTAATTATCATTGATAAAACACACTTCACTATACATTTAAGTTATTTGAAAGAACCAACAAATTGTTAAATTTCAACGTTAGCTATCCGCCTATGAATGCACAAATGTGAAACTAGTAATAAATTCCGTCAGTCTCAGGATCGCTGTAAAAGAAAAACATTTACTTAATTCACTGATAATTTTTATCTGCTCCCGTTTTAGGGGTTTGGTTAATTTTTCTTAGCGGAACAATTTTTTAAATGTGCCGCCGCTGCAAATCGTTCGGTCGCGGCACAGCCCAGCAACGCCAGCGATAATTGCTAAAAATGCTGAAAATTCTTTAAACAAATATTATACATGACATGGGCAAGCTAATTTACATTAGTAATACACACTTTTGATAAATTATAATGTATTTAGACCACAACAATAATTCAACTTACATTAGTTTGTAATTTCTCCTCTAATGGAGGCTACATCTGGATACAGACAAATGAAGTCTACCCATTCATAAAATGCTACGTCACAGGTTCCTCTCTCTCTCAGCTCTCGAGGAAGAAGACAAAGAATGCACACTATGTATTCCTATTTATATTACTATCAACCGTTAATGTCTCTTTGCAGTCTGCGGCTGTATTTTACATTTTTGTTATCGCAGATATTGACACATTTCGTAATTAGATCATGAGTATAGAAATATTACAATCATAAATACATCGATAATATTACTACAGTAAATATTACAATAATAACGATACAAAATTAAATAATATTTTTTGTTAAATAATTACAGTATATACAAATTGCTTCATAGCGGCGTATATAGTACAATTAAATTTTAGTTTATTAATAGTGTGTGTTTTGCCAGGGAACGTTACAAGGCCCACAATTGATTTTCCAAAATTCAAAAATACACAAAATCCAGTGAAAGGAAGAATTTTTTAAATCATTGGCTATGATAGATTATGAACAGACAATTAAACACTAGTGCGAAGGACAATAAAGAAAACGACACTCATAAGCCCCAAGGAGGTCGGTCTGCCCTCGTTCACTTAGGTGAGACAGGTGGTGAGCTCAAAGACACTTGATCCCTCAGAACCCAACCAGGGGACAGCCACGGACCGACAGACAAAACGACTTGTTGCCACCAATCGGTACATGAGAACTCAAACACAAAAGTTACGAACGTGATTATCCACAATGAAATGTGTATTAGCTGTCAAAACAACGCAGCATGTTGGACAGCGACAAAAGGTGAGGAAAGGACGCTGCCTGAAATTACGTTAGTGGCCAGGGCAGGTAACCAAAACACTAACGGCCACAGGGCAGAAAATTCCGCTGGTGCACTTGCAGTCAACCAATATAGTTAATTGCACCGCATGGAGGCTAAATTTCAGCAATAGAAACACTCAGTGTTGCTCACAGGAAAACCTCCCCAACAGCGAACCACTGAAACGAGCCACACAACATGAATGGACGTGGCTTGGGTAGCTGAAACCACTACTCAACTTTGACGTCCTGGGTCGGTGAACCACGAAGCTCGTAGCGACTGAACAGCTCCACACGCTCCGACACTGCGCAGGGACCACCAGCGGACCTAGTCGACCGCAGCGCGCGGAGATAACTTCCCTAGTGCGCAGCATCCGACCGAGTCGCTGCAGGCCCCCTAGCCGGAAACTATATGATCAAAACCAAAGGTGGTACACGGTGCAAATATCGATACACATTGCTCCTGCCACACGTAGAAGGAAGAAGAACCTCGACGTAACCGCAACAAGGGCGGGAAACCAAATACAGATTGACAGCAAAGTTCACGAAAATGCATAGTTGGGAGTGAGCACGGCTCATAGCAGTATCGCCACGCATTCACTATAGGGAACCCTGCTGTTCATGTTATAGGGTCTATGTTAATGACCGGGCAGGCTACCTCTAAACACAAATAGTTTCACACACCCTCTTATCCACATGTCACCCCTTCTTTTGACGTCTCTGCAGTGAACATCAGAATCGCGACACCAGCGTTAAAACCACGCAGTTGTCTTTTGGTGGCCGAAGTAAGCCTTCCAGACACACAGCTGCTCAAAATCGACAAGAAAAGGCCCCAGGAGGTGGCATAGAGGGAGAAAATAAATTATCCCTTCCCTTGGTGCGTTGATTCTCACACATTTCGCTGTCGAAAACGGCCATTTGCAGTGCAAAGAGCAACAGGACCACGTTTTCGACGCCGTGTGAAGCGTTACAATAAATAATTTCGATGGTCTCAGTAGAAAAACAGTAGATAAGTTGATCTTGTTTTGTCACATTATTCTGTCTTTACCTTTTTAGCGCTGAACAGAGCTTGGGCGTATTGGAGTATGTTCGTTCATTTTTTAACAGTAACCATTCAAGTGAAGACATCAGTATAAACAATTATTATTATTGTCCCCAGTCACTTTTTTTTTTTTTTTTTTTTTTTTTTTTTTTTTTTTAGAGAAGGGAAAGTAGTTTAGCTGTTATTGGAGGCTGTAAAAGGAGGTAAGTGAAAGTACATTAATTCCTGGCTGGCTTGGATTGTGTAAAAACGGCCGCTAGTGCGGTACGTAAAAGTTAAGCGTGTATTTCTCACCATTTTCAAGAGCTTTAAGCTACCAATTTCAGGTCAAAACATAAAAGCACTAATAGTTTTCTCCGGATCAGCTCATCAGCCCTCTGCCTCCTGCTGTAACGTCTCCTGGCAAAACATATTTGGTAAAAAAAAAAGAAAAGAATAATTGAACTCGATGATTGTAATTGCGTGGACAATGATTGTGTGAACTTTATGTAATAAAGAGAAACCATTATGTGTCATGTTTTATACTTGTGTAGAATTACGTACCGATTTTTTTAAAGATAATAACTGTGTCGGCGAGTACTGAAACCGCCACAGACGGTACTTATTAAATATCAAACAAAGATGAAAATATATCAAACCGAGTATAAATAGTAGTGACCGAGAATTAATATCTCTGTCGTCTTTTTGGAGTTACGTGAGTAGGAATTGCCTGTGACGTTATATTGTATGCTTGTGTAGCATTCTTTTGTCAAGATTGAGAGAAGGACGCCATTAGACATAGATTTGTAAAGGTGTGTAAGAATTTATACTGTCTAAATGCTTTGAATAGAGTTACTTAGTGAAAACTTGCATTATGGCTCAAATGGCTCTGAGCACTATGAGACTTAACTTCTGAGGTCATCAGTCGCCTAGAACTTACAACTAATTAAACCTAACTAACCTAAGGACATCACACACATCCATGCCCGAGGCAGGATGCGAACCTGCGACCGTAGCTGTCGCTCGGCTCCAGACTGTAGCGCCTAGAACCGCACGGCCACTAAGCCGGCCTTGCATTATGTTTTGTAATAAGCTTGCCTGGTATTTTATCCCATCCTTTTAAGACTTTTCAGCTAATTAAATGTTATTCGTGGTGCAGAGCTGCGCTACGAACGAACGAGCCTCAGCCGCGGCGAACTCAAACTGCATTAAATAAAATCAATCATACCGCAGAGAAGCGCACAGGTAATAGTGAACTAAAATTATATCTTTCAGCTTTTGGAATTGCATGGCAGAGCAGCAGATTTTATGATGTGTTTTACAGGTGGACGCGGGCTGCGGATGATATTATATTATTAACAGTGCAAAAGGATAATTTACCTTCATGACATAAAAGAAATCTTGCTGTGCATAGTTCTGGTCTGGCAAACATTATAGTAAAAACATTTTTTCTCTGATAATAGTCTCATGTTCTCGTGTTAGTCGTGGTACTTATTGGTGTTTTACTGTTAACTAAAATCGACTGCAAAATTTTGGTGATGAACAAACATTGCGTACTATAATATCAGTATTGATAACGAAATAATTTTCAGTAACCTTTTCAATAACTGTAAAGTAAGAAAGATATGTTGAACTTTATAGCGAATTACAGTAACGAAACAATGTTCCCTTTATAGAAAGGCAGATCCAGAATAACAAGAACATAATATATTTCGTTTCGCTGAAAAATAATGATCCAAAGAAAGTCACAGCACAGCATCCCTAAATAGTATTTCAGGGATCTTTTCGTAGCAACATATTAATCTCATCCATTTATCAATATATTAGTTGTTACGTGAGCAATAACAAGCAGACAGCGAAATTGGCGCCCAAAAGCGTGGGGCAGAATGTGCAGTGGTCACGAAAATAATAACTGTTTTATGTGTTTTCTTTCATTGTCTATTGATATATATACATATATGTATTTAGTGATAAGTGTATGTATGTGTCTCATGATTAATGCCATGTATTAATGAATGTACAAAAATTCTTTCATGAAAAGATCCTGATGCTACTGAGAAACTATAACAGCAAGACAGGGTTTTTTTTAGATCGAAAACTAACCATAATCATGAAATAAGGCACCATGAAATAACCCGTTCGTACCTCCCTCGTAAATATTAATCCCTTTTATGTGCTGTGACTAAAGATTCCATCAGTATCATTCTCAAATTGCAGGCGCACCTACTTCTTAAAATTATTACATTATTTTTCTCTCACTAAGCAGCGACAATTTTTTTATCTCTGTCAGTAAACGCAAGTCACACAGAAGGAGATTTTACACATTCCTGCCACCTCCTGGGCGTTTCAAACCTACCCTAAAGAGTTCGTGGGGCTACAAACCCATTAAAGTGATCAGACCCCTTCGGAGCGTACTGCGACCGCAATTTTTACTCTAATATACAGGGTAGGACCATTAGTGACCATTCAAAACCATTAGACGAAGTTTGAACGCCTAATATACAGGGTAGGACCATTAGTGACCATTCAAAACCATTAGACGAAGTTTGAACGTGATAGGAAGCAGTAAAGGGGTTTTATGTGTTTTCTGCGCTTC
Source organism: Schistocerca piceifrons (assembly GCF_021461385.2). Taxonomy (NCBI): domain Eukaryota; kingdom Metazoa; phylum Arthropoda; class Insecta; order Orthoptera; family Acrididae; genus Schistocerca; species Schistocerca piceifrons. The sequence goes on from NC_060139.1 coordinate 887,505,768, forward strand.
TGTTTCGCGCCCTGCATCAAAGGATTCCTCTAAGACTGCTAGTTCGGTAACACACTCTGAGCCACCCATGCACCTCTGTTGAGCACGTTAGAAATGTACCTGTCAGGAACTTCGACACTGCTCTCACGCCGGGGAGTTAGGGATCCCTTTCGACACCCCGTAGATGCGTTTGCCTACCTTCAGGCGCTAAAGCAGATGCAAGACTTAACTGGTGTCGAAGTTTCCGACAGGTACATTTTTAAAATGTTCAACAAACATGCGTAGGTGGTAACGAAGGTTCTGCCGAACTAGAGAGACCCTTTACTGTTTTATTTACGCACATGATAAAACACATTTGCTCCTTCGTAACGGTCCCTAGTGATTCCATGCTGTACACAAGAGAAAAATTTGCTCTCGAACTGCACTCCAAAAGGATCAGATCACGTTCAGTGCTGTTACAGCCGTACGTTGTCCTTATGGTTGAAATGCCCAGGGATCAGCAGCGATATCTAACGGTGTCACGAACGTTGCCCTATTTCTAATCACACAGCAAACAGTCGTTTTCGACAACGAAATATATGGAAATCAACGGCCCAGGGGAAGGAATGGTTTCATTGATGTCCTTTATGGCACCCCCTGAGGCCTTTTCGTGTCGATTCTGAGCGCCGATGTGTCTGAAATGTTTGTCGGCCACCCATAAGAAAACCGCATGATTTCAACGCTGTGTTTTGCGATTCTGACCTCCATCAAGAGGTGGCAAAGAAGGGGTGAAATTTGAGTACGTGGTGTCACACGCCCACAGTAGAGTTGATCGGAATTCTTGTGCAATTTGGTGCCAATGTAACGTTATTAATCCACCCTAAAGCTCACATGAACTTCTGAACTGTGGCAAAAGCACTCCGTCTTCAGGCCACAAATGGCCCATCGGGACCATTCGACCGCCGTGTCATCCTCAGTGGAGGATGTGGATAGGAGGGGCGTGTGGTCAGCACACCGCTCTCCCGGCCGTGACGATGGTTTTCTCTGACCGGAGCCGCTACTATTCGGTCGAGTAGCTCCTCAATTGGTATCACGAGGCTGACAAGGGGAAAGGCCTCAGACACGGCCGACCGATTCGGCTCAGATTTGGCAGGTCGCTTGTGTACAACCTAAAACGACAGACTCTAAGATATTTTGGGTCAACGTCCCCGCAAATTTTGAGAAAATCACCCCTAAAGGTTATGACGAGCTATCGACTCAAAATTGGCGCGATCGATAGATAATTGTAATTAGAGCATTTTTCATCATGAGGTATGGGGTCCGCAAACGCAAACTTTTCCAGAAATCGAGGTAAGAAACTTTTACAACTGCCGCTTCTGTACCCACATGCTAAACGATTTTGGCCGACAGCGCCGATAGAGGGCCATTGCCCTCTATGTTAGCTCACATCTATGTCTGCTGCGCCGTTGTCCCACGAGCCTCGCGAGTCTGCTTCTGACGGCGCTACGACCTGCTTCACTAAGAGCTCCGGTGCCACTACAGGACATGCAAGGTAGTTCTACATGCACTGGCACTGACACTTCTCTAGCAGCTAAGGTAAGAAAATATACTGGACGTCCAGTTTCAGTCCTAAATGAGAATTTACTTCAGTGACGCGTGCAGCAGGCTCCTGCACAGTGCCCTTGCGGTACTGACTGTGGCTCGTGAAGCGCTACCGACTCGGGGGCGCTACCGCTTTGTACGATATTAGCTAGGTATATACAGTGTCATGTCGGGCATGTGAACTTGCTGTAGTGGTGGGTACCTACCTGGAAGTCGAGCAACGACCATCTTGTAATAACGGAAATCCACGAAGGCAACCGCCGACAAGTCAAGCTTGTGGTTATGCGCAGGAGGTACGTATCAACAAAAGGTGAATTTCAAGCAAAAATGGTTTGACAATGAAGTCCACACTCTTCTATCAGAAAACAGGCAAAGAAAAACGGTCGTCCACGAACATAACAGACAGTAATAACAAGTTTTATCCTAATGCGCTCATTTTTGATTGACTTGAAGTGTAGTTTGTAAACGGATTTAGTAACTGATCTCCAATTTCATTTTTCCTACCAATAAGAGTTGTGATGCCACAGTTCGAATGTGTTCGTCAGACATTTCCAAAGGACGTTCGGTGGGTCACTAAGGAGCTGATAATCACAAGGATAAGACAAAATCTGTAAACATACACTCCTGGAAATTGAAATAAGAACACCGTGAATTCATAGTCCCAGGAAGGGGAAACTTTATTGACACATTCCTGGGGTCAGATACATCACATGATCACACTGACAGAACCACAGGCACATAGACACAGGCAACAGAGCATGCACAATGTCGGCACTAGTACAGTGTATATCCACCTTTCGCAGCAATGCAGGCTGCTATTCTCCCATGGAGACGATCGTAGAGATGCTGGATGTAGTCCTGTGGAACGGCTTGCCATGCCATTTCCACCTGGCGCCTCAGTTGGACCAGCGTTCGTGCTGGACGTGCAGACCGCGTGAGACGACGCTTCATCCAGTCCCAAACATGCTCAATGGGGGACAGATCCGGAGATCTTGCTGGCCAGGGTAGTTGACTTACACCTTCTAGAGCACGTTGGGTCGCACAGGATACATGCGGACGTGCATTGTCCTGTTGGAACAGCAAGTTCCCTTGCCGGTCTAGGAATGGTAGAACGATGGGTTCGATGACGGTTTGGATGTACCGTGCACTATTCAGTGTCCCCTCGACGATCACCAGTGGTGTACGGCCAGTGTAGGAGATCGCTCCCCACACCATGATGCTGGGTGTTGGCCCTATGTGCCTCGGTCGTATGCAGTCCTGATTGTGGCGCTCACCTGCACGGCGCCAAACACGCATACGACCATCATTGGCACCAAGGCAGAAGCGACTCTCATCGCTGAAGACGACACGTCTCCATTCGTCCCTCCATTCACGCCTGTCGCGACACCACTGGAGGCGGGCTGTACGATGTTGGGGCGTGAGCAGAAGACGGCCTAACGGTGTGCAGGACCGTAGCCCAGCTTCATGGAAACGGTTGCGAATGGTCCTCGCCGGTACCCCAGGAGCAACAGTGTCCCTAATTTGCTGGGAAGTGGCGGTGCGGTCCCCTACGGCACTGCGTAGGATCCTACGGTCTTGGCGTGCATCCGTGCGTCGCTGCGGTCCGGTCCCAGGTCGACGGGCACGTGCACCTTCCGCCGACCACTGGCGACAACATCGATGTACTGTGGAGACCTCACGCCCCACGTGTTGAGCAATTCGGCGGTACGTCCACCCGGCCTCCCGCATGCCCACTATACGCCCTCGCTCAAAGTCCGTCAACTGCACATACGGTTCACGTCCACGCTGTCGCGGCATGCTACCAGAGTTAAAGACTGCGATGGAGCTCCGTATGCCACGGCAAACTGGCTGACACTGACGGCGGCGGTGCACAAATGCTGCGCAGCTAGCGCCATTCGACGGCACAACACCGCGGTTCCTGGTGTGTCCGCTGTGCCGTGCGTGTGATCATTGCTTGTACAGCCGTCTCGCAGTGTCCGGAGCAAGTATGGTGGGTCTGACACACCGGTGTCAATGTGTTCTTTTTTCCATTTCCAGGAGTGTATTTAATTGCTCGGTATCTGAACCATTTTATGTCTGTATGCACATCAGGCCATTGTGTCACTGTAGTCCTCGTTGATGCACTAAGATCCAGACAATTTTTTCCTTTTCTTGCTGACTGTCAGAAGCTTCATTAAGACGAAAAGCCGGCCGCGGTGGTCCCGCGGTTAAGGCGCTCAGTCCGGAATCGCGCGACCGCTACGGTCGCAGGTTCGAATCCTGCCTCGGGCATGGATGTGTGTGATGTCCTTAGGTTAGTTAGGTTTAAGTAGTTCTAAGTTCTAGGGGACTGATGACCGCAGATGTTAAGTCCCATAGTGCTCAGAGCCATTTGAACCATTTTTGAAGACGAAAACCTCTGATCATCTGGACTAGTACTAACAGCATTTCTGTGCTGGCGGGACAGACTAGAGGGATCCTGCTCACACCATCTGTTACAAAGCGCTTGAGGTCAAAGAGCCCAACTGTTTTTGGACCTATCACGTCCACCGGCGCTGTCAGGCGCTACGAAGGCTACAGCTGTTATAATGGCGGTTTGATGGAGGTTTTCTCGAAGGTGAAAGCTTGATTCTGCTTGTCATCTCCATTAGTTTCAACGCTTATGGTCGACTTAACAACTAAAATGTCAATTGAAACGTAACGCAAATACGTACTAGCTGCGATGTCATTGCTGACAATTTGCTTTATACATACATACAATATACAAAATCATGTAATTATTTACTTTCTTAAGCGTATTGCATGCCTACTGGAAAGCATATTCGCCAACTGTAGTCCAACAGAGAGCATTGGTTGCACCATTATAACCCCATACGTAATCTCCGACAAGTAAGAAACTGGTCAGCCGTATGGCAGTTGTACCAACACCAAAGAACCACATATACTACACAGGCTCTCCATCTTCGTTGTTGGATAACTTATTCTTATGTTACCCGATCTAATTATCTGTTCGAACCAAACTTCTTTGTTAATGAAATGTTACAGAGAGGATTAACACTGACAGCAGCGTTAATTACAGTTTAACAAAACCCATGGACAACATGCGACTTATTCAATGTAATTGACGAAATAAAAAGTATAAAACTAATCAAAGGAAAAGAGAATACAGACATCCAGAAATGGGATCGATACAAAGTGCCCTATGGCTACGCGGTAGGTTGCCGAGCAGAATAAAAGGCTGTAGAAGTCCTCGTGACCACGGGAAAGATACACGCTGCATACAATAAATTTAAAGAGACCTTTGTAGAGAAGAGACGTGGATGTATGATAGATGTATGAATATCAGAAACTCATATCGCAGGCCAGTAGTAAACAAAGAAGGGAAATCTGAAAGGAGGATAGAATACGTATATAAAGGCTACACACTGGAAATGAACTTAGGAATAGAATAGATACTTCGGTGGTATGCAACAAAGATGAATTTATTAGTTCTCTATTTGCCACCCTTTACGCCTGTATTGAAAAGCATATTCAGACAATCTATGAAAATTACAAAACCCAGTACAAAAATAATGGCCATAAACAAAAACTCTTAATTTAATTTTATCCATATTTTGCAGCTTAAACGCCTTCACTCACAATTTTAACTACACGATACATTTCGGAGCCTGTGGGTCCATCGTCAGGTGTAATTTGTTTTAATACATGTTTTATTTCTTCTCTTGAATGAGGTGAAATACATATTCCTGTCACGAAAAGGTTTAATGTTGTGTTATGAATTTCGTAATTCGAACGCGGAAAATATGTGCAAAATAGTGGAAAAGGAACAGTGTAAACTTACCACATAATCCAAGGAAAGCATATTTAACGTTTTAACACCGGCAAACATTCCTTTCTCCATCGTTTTAATACATTTCACTTCATCCAAGAGGCACGTTTGTACGCACATGTTTATAAACACTTCACAATTTTTTTTTGTTTTTTTTTTTGTACATGGTGTTGTCAAAGATGAATTTATTCGTAGTGCTAAAGATATAACTATTAAACAATTGACTTATGGAAGAAATAACTTTAAAATAGGTCTTTAAAAGTACTGAAATAACTATGGCTTGCGAAATCTGTTTGTTCATTTAACATAGATTCTGGTCTTTTGATTTTGTGAAGGTATATCTCCAGTTGTTGTCACAGACTTAGTGTCTAACCATTGGCTTCGTTCTTCGTTATGTAGTATTACCAAATTGTTTTCTAGACTGTTGATGACATGTTTAGTTTCCAACATATGTTGTGCAATGACTGATTTTTCGAAACGGAGTGCACAAAGTATCATGCCCCAGTTGTCCTGCCTACTATGTAGGGAAAACAGGCAGAAATTTTTCATGACGCAGAACTGTGCAGAGATCGCGGGAGCAGTTTTCCCGCAATTAAGCGGGCAGGTAACTTCATATTAAAATTATTTCTTTCAGCTTCCCTGAGACCTCAGAGGTGTATGGTGAATTTTATTATGTCATTTTCAGGTGGACATGGGTAACTTATTACAATATCAATGACGTAAATAATTTAAGTAAATCAGTGCAATAAAATTTTACTTGTGTGATATCAAAGACTGCTGTGATGAAACATGTTCTGTATAATAATACAGAAACCAAATTTCATTTTTAGTCTCATGCTCTCGTGTTAGTCGTGGCAGTCAGTAGTGTTCATATATCAGAAGATCCACTGCAGCTTTTACGTTTAGCGATCATAGCATACTGTAACTTTTGTACGTATAACAAGAGTAATTTTCAGTGCATTTCAGAGATAAAACTAGCGAAGGATATGTTTAATTTCATAATTAGTTACAGTAATGATACCGTGTTCCATTTCTAACAAGCCAGATCAGGGTTATACAAAAATAGTTATCAAATTAAAGATCATACGTGCACAGCAGGAAATCTTTTAGTGTTGTGCGAATCCCCACGTAATATATCAAGGTGCACAAAGTTAAAATATTTTCAACTGCAGAAACTAATAGTGAGAATCGCATTTTATCTGTTTTGCTCGCAACAATAAGCAATATACGGTTAATTAAAATATTACGCCATATAAACTACGTATAAAGTCATAAGCGCTATGGGGATTCCTCGACAACGCCTTTCAATACAGGCGAAACGCTTCACAAATGAAGAACTAATAAATACATATTTATTGCAACTATGACTAAATTCTCTCTATAACATTACCATGGTTATTATACCAGTGCCTCGGAGTGGAATGATCTTATAGGACGAGAAGACGAAGTGAGATGAGGGAGACAATACTATGATAGGAATCTGACAGGAACAGAAACACCTAAGATAGAACGAGGACAAAATTCCCTCAAAATTATTGAGATCCTTAGGAGAAAATACCAAGTCAAAACTAGTCCACCTGGTATGCAAGATATATGATACAGGCGAAATACTCTCATACTTCACATAAAAACGTAATAATTTAAATTCCTAGGGACGTAGTTACCGGCATATGCAAATATTACGGAAGTACCAATTCAATAAGCCATGGTTACACGGTACTTACATGAATTATTCACAGAGAAATGAAAAAATTTGTAGAAGCTGAGCAACGCAACTTGCAAGATAGGTTCAGGGAAGGCTAACTTACGTTTCTCTATTTGTAGATTTTGAAAAAGATTTTGACGATAATGGATGGAACAAATTTTGAAATTCTGTTAGTAGCAGAGGTAACATAAAGGGATCGAAAAGTTATTAGTTATCAACTAGTATAGAAACCAGACTGCAGTCAAAGGAAATTAAATGGAGGAGGGAGCAGTAGGAAGTTGGAGTGATTATTCAATCTACGCACTGAGTAAGTTAACAAATGGCATTAATGTTAATGGAGAAGAAATAAAAATTTTGCGGTTCGCCGATGACATCCTAAATCTGTCAGCAACGGCTAAAAGTTTGGAAGAGAGGTCGAATGGCATAGGAGGAAGACCATGGCTTGAAAAGAATAAGAATGTCATAGTGGAAGTAGGTTGTAGTAATTTAGAGGGTTGGGTTGGGTTGTTTCGAGAAAGAGACCAAACAGCGAGATCATCGGTCTCATCGGAGCAGGGAAAGAAGTCGGCCGTGCCCTTTCAAAGGATCCATCCTGGCATTTGCCTGGAGCGATTTCGGGAAATTACGGAAAAACTAAATCAGTATGATTGAACCGTCGTCCTCCAGAATGCGAGTACAGTGTGCTAATCACTGTGCCACCTCGCTCGGTAGTAATTATTTAGAAATGGAGAGGATACGCGGGGTTGATTAACTTGGAGAGCTGTATCAAACCATTCTTGGGATTGAAGTCTTCAAGAACAACAATATATCCACACTTCTATAACGAAGATTTTTGGTATCAGTCTTGTCGATGATTTGATGTTGCCACCACGATTTCCCGTCCTGCGACATCCCTTCCTTCTCAGATTATCACCTGCAACCTAAGCTCTCAATTTTCTGATGCATGTAATCCAATCTCTGACTTCCTTTACTGCGTATGCCCTCTACCATTGTCTCTAGTACCAAGGAAATTTATTCTCTGACCTCTTAACATGCATCCAGTCATCCTGTCACTTCCTCTAATTAATCTTCTCCATGTGTTCCTTTCGTCGCCGATTACGTACAGAAACTACTCATTTCTTATCTGATCAGTCACTTAGTTTTTATCGTCCTTCTGTAAAACTACAAATAAAACTCCACCGAGACCTCCTTTTCCGATTTCAGTGAAGATGTAATTGTTCGAAGGGCGTTCAGTAAGTAACCAACACATTCCTTTTTTTTCTGAAAGCAGATTCGTTTTATTGGGGATTCCTACACATCATACTATTCCCCACTCTTTTGGCTGCAAAATCCTATTTTTAAAGATAATCCCTGTTCAATGCGTCGGCCTTACGCCACCTTACAAGGAGGGCCTTTATGCCCTCATGGTACGACTCCATTGGTCGAAGTCGGAGCGAACTTCTTGCTGCATTAATAACCTCCCCATCATCCACATACTACTTCTCGGCATGGGTGTGTGTGTTTGTCCTTAGGATAATTTAGGTTAAGTAGTGTGTAAGCTTAGGGACTGGTGACCTTAGCAGTTAAGTCCCATAAGATTTCACACACGCTTTTTAGTACTACTCGCGGGGTACAGACGGAGGTCGGAAGGTTCGAGATCCGAGCAGTAAGGTGGATGACGAAGAACAATGCAGTGAAGCTTGAAACCTTCCCGTCTCGTCTATATCTCATTTGTTACGCAACTTTCCCTTCTACAATAACCTATGAAATCTTCCCTTAGGATTTCTAACTCTTGCTTAATAGTAACAAATGAAATCTTCCCTTTGAAATTAATTCTCTTTCTCAATCTTCGCATACAAATTTAAATGCTGCTTATTAAAAGTGATTTTCTGATTATTTCGACGATACATAGAATGTGTCGTCGTCGTGGCCCTCAGTCGTTACCTGCAATAATCCGAAACTGTTCCTTACCTTTTTAACTGTTACTGGATCGGCATCTGGCTGCTACATCGAACTGCGACATGAATATATTTACTCTGTATTATTATACTCTATTAGCTGCTGGTGGGCTGTCATAATAAGTGGCTGTATTTATTACCAAAGCTGACGTTATTCTTTAATAGCAAAGCTGACGTTATTCTTTAATTAATTTGACTGACGTTATGTAATTCATAGTTAAACTTTTTCTTGACAACAATAAAATTTTGCAAAGTTTTACGATGATGGTTTTTGGGGTGGATTATAATCAGTAATGCAATATTGCTGGCAAAAATTAATTATATTCTGAATGAAATGATTTTACAAACGTTCAAATGGGACTTACTTTTTATAATAATCTTACAACTAGCACTGCGCAAACATACTTTCAGTAGTCTTGAGTTTCTCAAAAAAATAATTCAATAATATTAGTTCTTCTTATGACAATAGCTGATGTCCCTGCACATCCGTTGATAATCTCTTGTAAATCACAGCTTGTGGCTGGCACGCACACCGCTCCTCTCAACCTCTCGCTTTTCTACATTTTTTCCAACCGAATTTGGCCGAAAAAATGTGTTGCGTTACTTACTGTACGCCCCTTATCACAAAAAATTTGTCAAAGGTGAAAGCTCGTGTCTAAAAGTTTTAGAATGAAGCATTCAGTTAGTAAGTATAATTTGTGTTTACTATTACAAAACACTGAAGAGCAGCCAGCATCTCGGCTTCCAGCAGCTGTTTTAAGGTTTTTTGCAAAAAGGTGCTATCTTGTCGAGGTAACGCTTCCAAAGTGATTTGTCAATGGGAAGTATTTATATTCTTGGGAACGTTCATGCAGGACATCGAAAGACGCATGGCCGCGAACTGATTATTTATCTGTTTGTAACGTACAGAACATGTGAAGTGACCATCAGTTTAGTTGCGTATCAGAGGATAAGATTTGTCATTCAGGTTACCTATCGAATTAAAACAATAACTTTAGTAAGGAACGAATTACTGTATTGAGCGACAAGTTGCTAAGAAGTGACAATCCCGTACCACAGTGAAGGGGAGTGCACGTGTCTGCACTCAGTTCTGACCGAAGTCTGTCTTGGTCATACCAGGAAACACAACATTCTCTGTCATCAGATGGAATTAAACTAAAATTACCATCACCAACTAACAATAAGTCACACTCAAGCTCAAGCAGAGTGCTGTTTAACCTAGAAGCTTCTTCTAACAATTGCATCTTGATAATTCGCATGTGGATTGTCTGATAGGCTAGAGTAGTGGTTGTCAAATTGCAGCCTGCGGTCCGCATGCGGCCAGAATTAACTATTCTTGCAGCTCACGATTCTCAGCCTATTTTATCGTAATATGGACCTTGAACTAGCACACGAATCGAAAATCGTTAACTAACATTAAATGCTACTTAAGAATGTAGTTTTCCTGCTCAGTAATAAACAAAAATACTTACAGAGATAGTAATATTATTTTAACAATTACTTCCGGAAAAGGGTTTAGAATCTACACATCACTAAAAATTCAGAATCAAAACGGCGCGCATCAGTACTCGACTTCCGTGACTACATCCCTCCACATGCAACATCTGCCAAACCGACACAAGCAGTTTAAAGTTCTTATTCCCTTTATTGGACGATGGTAATACCAAAAACGTGGTTGATCATTGGCAGCAACCACACAGTAATTCATTCGCCGAAAGAGTCAGGTACAGCCAACTGTTTCGAATGCTATGGGTTGGGTTATTTTGGGGGAGACCAGATAGCGAGGTCATCGGTCTCATCGGACTACGGAAGGACGGAGAAAGAAGTTGGCCGTGCCCTTTCAAAGGAATCATCTTGACATTTACCTGAGGAGATTTAGGGAAATGACGGAAAACCTAAATCAGGGTGCCGGACGCGGGATTGAACCGTCGTCCTCCCGAATGCGAGTCCAGTGTGCTAGCCACTGCGCCACCTCGCTCGGTCGAATGCTATGTATTTGCCCTTTATCGATCTCGAATATACATTATTTTTCATTTGTAACAGGTGCCATTGTTTAATAGCGTCTGAAAGAGATAACTTATAAACCAGTAAAGAATAAATACCATTTTCAGCTGTTGGCTGTACCTGACGCATTCGTCGAATCAAAAATAATGTAAAAAAAAACACCGTCCAAACAAACATTGAAGGCCCAACGGCACCGACTGGCCGCCGGATCATCCTCAGTCCGGAGGCGTCACCGGATGCGGATACGAAGGGGCATAGGGTCAGCACGCCGCTGTCCAGGTCGCAGTCTATTTTCGTGACCGATGGCGCTACTTCTTAATCAAGGAGCTCCTCCAATGGCCTCACAAGGTTTGAGCACGCCCCACTTGCCAACAGCTCTCGGCATCCCCGGACGGTGACCCATGCAAGTGCTAGCCAAACCCAACAGCGCTTAACTTCAGTGATCCGACGGGAACCGGTGTTACCATTGCGTCAAGGCCGGTGGCTGAATTAAAAATGTAGTGGAAGAATTATGGTAGGCATGCGGAAAGTTGGAGGGTTGGGGAATGAGATACGAGGGATGTTTTCTTGTTTTTCGTCCAGTGTTGACAACTCATGGGCTTGTGTGCATCGTACCTATCAGTTACTATGGTACAATTTTCAACTGGAAATAACATGGATTCATGAATGCACATTATATTGACGGTCGTCTTCAAACGCGGTACATATCTGTAGCAAGGAATATGAAATTAAATTAAGGCTGTTGTAATTGAACGCAATGAGAAGAAGAGAAACGACATTCAAAACACTCATATTGCATAACTTACTTAAATAAGTACAATTACAATTATTAATCAATTAATCATCCGCTCACACAGACAACACAACATTTCATCAGGCAGTTACAGTGCCACAGCTTTGGATTCGCTGTGGGTGGTGTAAACACGAATCAGAGAACAGACGAGACGAAGTGTTCGGAATGGTATCGTCTATGAGACGTTTATCCGTATATTTCACTTTGTAGCCAGAAGTATTCACTGCAGGCCAATGGCGTTTAGCCTAAAGTCTCGCATTGTGTACTATGGTGTTTTGATCGCGGTGGATGGAAGTCGGTGGTCGAGGATGGCAAAAATTGTAATGCCAACGTAATTAAGACTGGCGGTGCCAGCAGAAATTGCGTGATGTAACCTCTGCCTATAGTTTCCAGTCTGTGAAATAACGGGGCCTTCGGCGCGTGGTAAACTATCAACGCAATACAGAATGATTATATGGAACGAATGTACTACAACCCATACAAAGTCTTGAAGCACTCGATACAACATTAAAAGATCTTTGGAAAAACAACAGATTACTGGGAGGAGTTTTGTTGCTACTATGAGGCGACTTTCGGCAAACATTACCGGCAATTCCAAACCCAACTCCAACAGATGAAATAAACGGAAGTTTAAAGAGATTAATATTTTGGGACAAGATTGAAAGCTATCTTTGAAGGAAAATACGCGTGCAGAAATTGACAGCAGTTCCAAAATCTCGTATATTTGCAGAAAATGTTTTGAAACTTAGATTTATACTTACCCTCGCGATGTGTACTCTGATAAGCTTCTTTTTTTTTTTACTCAAGAATTACCCAATGTGGTAGAAGACGAGGAACAACTTATTGGTAAAGTGTATCCATCGATAGAAAGGAACAACCTTAATAAAGATTGGTAGTATGAGCGAACAATTTTAACACCAACGTATAACGTACTGCAACAAATAAATCAGCAAATACAGAAGATGATTTCAGGAGCAGAAACAATATATCAATCTATACATACAAAAACGGATCAAGAAGAAAGTGCCAACTTTCCAAACAAATTTTTAAGCTCCTTAAATCCGTCCGGTATGCCTCTTCATGCACTGAAACTGAAAATTGGATGACCAGTAATGCCCAAGGTATGTAATGGCACAAGACTCAGTGCCAAACAGTTACTTCACAGTATTATTGAATCAATAACTTTAATTGGTAAACAAAAACGAAAATCTATGTTCATATCAAGAATCTCACTGATCTCAAATCATATGACATTGTCTTTAAAAAGATTACAATTTTCTGTGAAATTAGTTCATAGTATGACAATCAATAACGCTCAGTGCCAAACATTTCACTACGTTGGAGTTAATTTGAAGGAATGCTGTTTCTCAAAGGGTCAGCTGTATGCTGCATTTTCACTTGTGGTAAGCAGAAAATATTTATATGTATGCGCTCATAACCAAATATCAAATATAGTACATACGAATGTAATTTAATGTAAGTACTTTATATTAAGATATTTGTCCGTATAAAAAAACGAAACGAAAAGTTCTATCACTGAAGTTTTTTTGTCGACTATTACATTTATGAAACTTTTGACAATCAACTTAAACCCCAGCGAAGCGGTTATTGTCATATATAGTTAATAACACAGGTCTGCGACATAAAAATTGTTTCATATTTATTAACCGATTTTATAGTGTTTTCGACGTTGATTTCAGGGAAAATAGTGAACAAATTCCATCACGTACATTTATTTCACAAACTGCTTGTCTAGTTTTAGCTTTTTTCGATATTTCATCACTCTAGTGAGTTTGAATTTTGGTTTTTAGGATCTGTATAAACTGTTATTTAGCCGTTTTTATTCTAGATATACGTAAAATAAAGAGTAATTAGGAGAAACCAGCAGTATTTTCATGTCAGTTCCTGTCTGTCGCGATGCAACTCCCCCCCCCCCCCCCTCCATCGCCAGGCAGTGAGCTTCTGCTATTGTCCTTCAGTTCACAGTACCTCTTCACTCTGTGCTATTCACGTGTTGTTGTTACTAGTGCTTTAAAGTAGTGACTGTTTTCTGTTTTCCTGTGTTGTGACGTTGTTTTATGGACAATTGGAGAATGTATAAACTCGCCAGATTTCTTCTGCTACATTTGTGGTAACTATACACTATGTGGTGATTTAAAAATGGTTTCAATGCTGTTTGGTCAATAAAGTGTCCATACAAAGTTCCCTTGCTTTCTCTGTGAATGGGACAGTAGAGATAGAAAGCAACACTACATAAAAAAAGCTTGGCCCTTGACAATAACCTTACAGGTAGGGTTAAATGTTGAGAGGAAAAGCCTTGTGGATCCCAAAATGATGTTGCTTCCACCACTTCATCTTAAGTTGGGGCTGATGAAACAATTTGTTAAGGCATTGCCAAAAGACGGGGAGTGTTTCAGATATTGTTCAAATGGCTCTAAGCACTATGGGACTTAACGTCTGAGGGCATCAGTCCCCTAGACTTAGAACTACTTAAACCTAAGGACATAACACACATCCATGCCCGAGGCAGGATTCGAGCCTGTGACCGTAGCAGCCGCGTGGTTCCGGAGTGAAGTGCCTAGAACCGCTCGACCACCAAGGCCGGCGTTTCAGATATCTCTGTGGACAGTTTCCTGGTTGATCCGAGGCAAAGCTGAAGAAAGGAATCTTTGTCGGACCAGACGTTAAAAAACTAATGACAGATCCCAACCTTGTGGACAAAATGAAAACAAAAGAAAAGGCAGCATGGACATCTTTTAAATTAGTTGTTACCGGTTTCCTTGGAAACAAAAGAGATCCAGACTACAAGACAATCGTCCCAGACATGCTCGACAACTTTAAGAAGCTGAGCTGTAACATGAGCATTAAAGTTCATTTTCTCCACTCACATCTTGACTACTTCCCTGCAAACCTTGATGTAAGAAAAGAGCAGGGCTAAAGATTCCATCACGATATCAAAGAAATGGAAAGAATATGTCAAGGAAGATGGAACATTAGCACGATGGCGGACAACTGCTGGATGCTAAAAATTGACGATCCTGAAAGAGTCCACAGCCGAAAACGCAATAAAAGAAGATTTGACAGAAGGCGAAAGCGTTATTATAAGGACTTATGAGCTTAAAGAAAAATGGATGTGTACTGGAAACGTAGTTTAGAACATGATTTATAAATAAAATAAAGTTTTATAACGTTGGAAAAATGTGATAAATTGCTTAAATTTTGTTATTATACCCAAAACTACTCCCTCTTTTGTGAGAAAACCTGACGTGACATAAAAAAAGGATTGCATTTTTGAAATCAGCGCTGAAAAGTACATAAATGTCAATTACCGAATTTCAAACAACTTTCAAAAAATATTTTTTTTTTGCAGACCTGTGTAATAGGATCGATATACTTGCGGCTCGATGTGGCGCTTCACAATGTTAGTATTGGCTCTTCAGCAAAAATGTTTGACGATCCCTGGCCTAGAGACTACGCTAGTGTGAAACCACCAGGCATTAAATTAAGAACAAACATCGGCAGCTGCGAGCCACTTCATATAAACTTCACCCCAAGCTGAGTTTGATTACTTTCGTTTTTCTCTGTCTTAAACGTACTGCATGTTGACGAACCCGTTCACCAGTTGCATTTAGCTTTTACTGGCAAAATACCAGCAATTATGTTCTAATCATTAGGAGTAAATAACATTTTGCGTTCATTTGATTGTTGTAGACTGAATAGCTGTTCGCTTAGCTTTTACTGACAAAGCGATAGCAGCGGTTATGCTCTAATTGTTACAAGTTAACAGAGGCTGGAATACAGTTCACGCTACAGTCATTCACAGGCTTAATTTCTTCGCAAGTTCAAAGCAGAAATTACAAATAATCTCGTCTTTTATGTTGCCAATTATACGCCTTAGCCATCACTGGGGTAATGAGGGAACACTGGCTATTATCCACTAGTGTGGTGGCATTCGTACTTCAGAGTGCAGGTTGCATTATATGGCGGTTCTTCTATCACTACAGACGAAATTTTTACCTCTTTTGTGACATAATTGTGGATCTAAAGCTTAGTGCCTTGCAGAGCTGCACTGCTGTTAGTGCTAGCTTTTTTCTTCTTCCGCCAAGGTAATTCTTAGTTTTCTTTGAATACATAAATTTTGCTGACTACATTTCGGCAGCAGATTATTTGTTATGTGGGTTTCGTTATGTGCTTATTGCCACTACTACATTTCCGAACTTTCTCGGTAGTCCTGTAATGTTACAGGTACTTCAGTACGATTATAGACAGAATGTAGACACCGATCGTTTGGAGGCCAAAAGTGCATAACTGATTGCTAATTCGACGTCATTTGCCCAGCCGCGTATTACGGATACTTTTATTATAGAAATAGACTGTCACTGTAAGTTTGTCATTATGTTTTGCTTCATTTGTAGTAGTATTTTATAGCGTTTTGCACTCGTCAATTGAGTAAAACAAGAAAACACGAGAGAAATTAATGTTGAACTTTATATTCGACCACATAATCTAAATCATTGTGACAATCCTCTGATAATTTTTCGAATTCATGGCTGTAGAATCTTGTTAGTTTGGAGTTATAAGACGTCGCCAAACCAAGATTGTTTCTGGTGATTGTCCGATAAAGAGCTTAAAAGGTAAACATTCGAGAACACACGATCAGAAGCTCTTTTGGTGGGACCAGAGGAGTGCTGTGGCAATATCTGATGCAGTCTTCATGTTCATTTTTCTTATACTGCGACCGCAAAGCGTCTGAATTGTTGACAGCAAAGGCCAACGGTGGTGGACATACCTCTAGATGCAGTTCGTAGAAGACAAAACTTTCTTTATGCCACGAGATGCGTAACATTATTGTTTTCGACTCTCACCTGCCATTGGTTCGGGTGTTTTTTGTTAGCCCTCAACCCATAATTGTTTGAAATGCAGTTAACGTAAAGGCGTCAGACATCGCCACCAGTCAAGATATTCGAAAGGTATGCTCGATGAGACAACTAATAACATTCGAAGAAAGATGCATACATGGTCACCGACTGATTTTCGTTGCCTTAAATTAGAGTGATGCAAATCACTGTCTGACCATACTGATTTAGATCTGCCCCGATTTCACCAAGCTGCTTTAGGAACGACCTTCTTGTCCACATAACGTTAAACCCTAAATATCATACCTTCCTCTGCCCCCAACTTTTGAATTTTGCCTGCTGAATATGGCGAATAATTCACGTTAAATCGAAACTGCTTGAAATGACACAAATGTTACGAGGAGTATCCTCATTCTATGACCTTTTCCATATCCATCTTATCATTATAAAAAGAGAACAAATTGTTGCAAATATTAGATTTTCCGTGTTTGACACTCAGCTTTCTAACGCTTAAACAACAGTCATCATAACCTTAAAAAATGCAGCATTTCATATGTTGTGACGATACTGATTCGTCACATGACGCCGTGCGACCTTTAATAGTTGCATTGTGTGTTGTGTTGCCCGGAACTTCCTGAGCGTAAGGCAGGGCAGATGTAGGATAAATTCTGTGTTCGCTAAAATTTCCTGCTGGTGGGACGAAAGTCAAATGGCCAGCCACATGTTTGAGGCTTCGTGCGCTTGAATAGCGGCGTCTGGAGATGTTCTCAGAATTTTTCACACGGGCAGGCTAAGCCACTTGAGACAGCCGGCCGAGAGGGCTGTTCTCTGGCCGCTTGTACCGCTAGTTACCTTTCTGCTGAGTGCTGGGCTGTTCTTCTGGTGGCTCCTTAAGACCTTGAAAAACACAGTTGGGCGTTTCCTGGAAGCATAGCAGAGGGTAAGCCACACCATATTTTCGCACACAGAGCGGGAAACGAGCGACTTTTCGCACAGTAAACGTGCAGCCAGTGAGGAAGCAGAGCGCCTCCATTTCGAACTTTTGGTTGGTCCGCTGGAGTGCAGTGGGCGCGGGCTGGAAGCCTAAGGAGGGCCTTCCCTGCGGGATGGTGTGGAGAAGGATATTCACGCTTGTCATGATAACAAACCCGGGTACTGGCTCTCTACATGTATGAGAGCAGAGGAAATCGAGTTGGAAAGGCGCCGGGTAGCAGACAGGTTGCTGGGCGGTCCTGCCTGGCACCGCGAAGCGAAGTCGCTTTCGCTAAGGTTACGGGTGTTGTCCGGTCGAACCGGGCGCTTCTTGTTGCTATTACGAGTAAATGTCAGGGATAGGGTTTGAGCTACTTGTAGTATGCGCAGCTCTTAACTTGCGAGTGCTTTCCGCAACTTGTGTTGTTGCTATTTGGTTCAGAATTTGTATTACGAAGATCGTGTTCTAAGCTTCGCCAGTTTTGTGCATTTTTGACCTGCCGAAACTCTGATAAGAAGCTTGGTCAAGAAGTTAACAGTGTTCCAAACAGCTTTCACATGCCTTCTGCTTTCGAATGTTAATTGCGAAGTTAGTTTTTAATTAATTCGGATTCATCGTTGTACTTCATGCTCAGTGATTTTAATTGGTTGAAAAAAGAAATTGTATTTGCCAACACTTGATGTATGAATCAAAATAATCTGAATCAATAAATTGATATTTGTTTTAATCATTATTTTCACTCGAGCTGTCCTATATCTACTTTGATGAGGTCACCGTCCCTCAATTTAAAACAAATGTAATCAAGTGGTTTTATATCTATGAATTGTGCGTTCACTGTTTCGGCGTTCCAGACCTACACAGGTACCACTACTTGGAATATTATTGATTAACCAGTGGAAGATAATTGCTGTTTCCGGTTTATATAAATATTTTTATTAATTTTTCTTATTGATAAATTAAAATTGTCCTGCTTATGCACGTAGCAGAGATATTGTTCTGCTTTTTCTGTATCATTCCGTGGTGTGATAATTTCACAAGGTACTAATTTGCTGGTGGAATTAATCGTGCTCTGAGTTCGCGAGTGTGGCAGGCAGATTGCACTAATTACTGCTGGACCCCGAACGTCTCACACGTTCCACAGTTTAGCTTATTAGGTATGAATTTGCTGGTAAATTTAACTGTCGTTTGGACTCGCGAGTGTGGCAGGCAGTCTGCACTGATCTCTGCTGAACCCCAAGCGACGGCAAATGCACAAAGAAAAAGACAAAAAACCAAGTGGGACTTCAAATATCACCACAAGAAGGATGTTCGAAACTCAAACAAAGAATGACAGTTGATGAACACACTTATAGCAACATGCATTTCAACACGCCAAGCAAACTGCGGTTAAGGATGAGCAGTTATATTTGTAGGACAGTCTGATCCTCAGATACTAATCCAACTTACACCAACCTAATTACTCCATTTTTGGTAAGTCAGTTGAAAATATAATGTCTTTTTTTTTTTTTGGATGACCTGGAATCATAGGGAAAGATGAGAGGTTGTTCAGATGATCAGTTACTGCAAATAACAAAATTACGGTTGCTTCGTGATGCAAAAACGTTTACTACGTGTTCTGAGGGGTCAAAACACGCGCAGGCGTTTAAACAGTTAAAGGAAGGCCTCCTAAAGCGACATAAAAAACAAAATAGCGCGAGATTTTCCCGTATGCAGTCAAGTAGTGTGACAAAGAGATACACTGAATCGGTGGAATCTTTTTGTCACAGAATACATAAGAGTAATGCTCAAACGGGGAGAACGACGACGAAAATAAGATTATATTCCAAGAAGCCGAACACAGGTCACTTCAGGCGTTCCTGAGGAGCTTGTCACCAATATCTCTAGACAGGTGTGGACGGGTACACCGAAAGACCAGTACGCTGCTGTCAGATTAACTACAGTTTGAAAAAATTGATATACCAACAGGTGTACAGGACATTCGAGCAGTGTTTTCCACTGCTGTGAAGTGTTATAGGTGTGTACTATCATGGAATGTGCGGAGGGAAGTAGGCAGCCTCAACTAGGTAAGAATGATGCGGGTGGAATTCATCAATGGGAATGTAGAGTAATGGTGGGAACATGGAACGGGAAAGTGGACTAAGGTTAAACACAAAAGGGAAGCCCAAGTTCGTGGAACGGCGTTCCCGTTACAGAAGTGGAATGAGGTAAAATAGGAATGGAGAATGGCAGAAAACATTAGTCTTTGTTTAGTACAAAGACACATACGTCAATGGCAAGTCCGAACCTCGTAGATTGGAAGCAATTAAACTCACCATTCTGTATGTTGTGTGGGATGGGAGACAATGATGTCAAGTCAGTGTTATTAAATTTTCAAGTTGAGGCTCTTCAGTTTGAGAAGTGTGTGGAGGTCGTGCCTCAGGTGAGCCTGGTTACTATTTGATCCTGGGATAGACTTTCTGTTAAAACATCATGCCAAAACCGACCTTTGACAATCTACGGTGGAACAAAAAGGAACAACGTTGCAGCTAGGGGAAACTGTCGCTAGTGGACTACTGTCACAAGTTTCGTCTATCGTAAGAGGTAACTCAGTTAAACTGCATATAAAAATACTAAGGCTTGATTGGAATGATATGGTGCCAAAGGGCACTGGGAAGACGCTTTGGGTAAGTATAGAATTTCAGTTACCTGTTGATGTGTTGAGCACAACAGAGCCACTAGAAGAGAATAATGCACTGGATACATCACATTGTTTTATAAGAAGAAATATTCTACGGGCATAAGGGAGAGACAGCAGGAAAACGGTACCCGTGAATATAGACAATTTTGGCGCCGATTTGGTAAAACTAACGAAGGGATTGTTAGTAGCGAATCTGGTCAACCTGGAGGAAGATGACTGGACCACGTCGTATATGGACCATGGTCAAATGCAGGCTACCAGTAAAACTGCATTATGTTACAAGGCAGGGCAACTGGAAAGACTGGAAACGGAGAAATTACTAGTAGATCTTGATGATTTATTTCATCCACGGAATCCACTGCCAGCAGCGCCCATAGCACAACACTGAATTCCAACAGAAAATGAGGCAACGGTATACCACAAATTGTATCATGTACCTCAGCATCTTACAAACACTTATGAAAGATTTCATTGACCAACAGCTACGTGATGTAATAGTAGAGGAGAGCACTAGTTGATGTGGAGCAGCTGTCACGGTCGTCTGTAACTATTGTCATCTTAATAGTAAGACAATAACCGATGCATACCCCAAACCCCATATCACAGAGCCCAACGATAAATTTGGACAGTGTTGATACTTCTCTACCACATACATAATGAGTGGATGCCATCAGCTACAAGTGCTGTACTTGACAGTGCCTAGTGTATCCTGTCTTTTTTGTGATATAATTGTGTTCTTGAGTGATATGAGGGAGCTTCTACAAGGGTTGAGAGAGACTTTTAAAAGATTATGTGCCATGCATCTTACATTAAGAAGAGAAGAGTATGTTTTTTCTTGGAGGAAGTTGTTTACTTAGGGCATGTAATAAGTAAATAAGGACTAAGGACAAATCGAAGATTAATACGTACAATTCAGGATTTTCTACCTCCTGAATCCAGAAAGGAGCTACAATCGTTTTAGGTCTCTCCAATTATTACAGGAAATTTATGAATGGGTTCACAGATACTGGACAGCCACTCAAACAACTACTGAAAGAAACAATGAAATTCGAATGGATGAGGCAGGACCGAGCCACCACCGGGAGGTTGAAAAAAGCTCTCAGATTGAGCCCAGTGTTGATTTTCCCAGTATATCAGAAGGAATTTTTGGTGTCACGTGACGCTTCAAGTCAGGCGTTTGGGTATGTTTTGAGTTGGGTGGTAAAAGATGGAGAACATCTTGTGTCCTACACTTTCTGATAACTGAATAAGGCAGAAACAACTATTCCAGGAAAGAGAAGGAAATTCTCAGCTTCATACGTAGAATTATGTATTTTCAGTGCTATTTCTATGGGAAAAAATTCAGACTACTGGCTGATTAGGATCTGTAATGTGGTTATTGAGGTTGGAGGTCTGTTCTAGCAGGCTCACGAGGTGAGTGTTGAGGCCGAGCTGCAGTTGGTTTCCGCAGAAAGTAGTGGTACAGGAACAGGGTGATGGCCTTGTTGAGTAGCAAACAGCTGAAACAGCTGATACCACTTGCAAGCCACACGTAATGCAGCTGTGGTTCAGCATGTGTGATGGCCTGCTCTATAAGACAACTTTTTAAGGGCCATGTATAGCGGTACAAGCTAAGCTCAGGGAGAAAATGTTAATGAGAACAGACCGCAATACACTCTGGCATGGAGGTTGGAGGGCATCAAACTGGAGAGTATCAGAACGGTGCTGGTGGAAAGGCAGGAATGGAAACATGGGCCAATAAGTAAAAAATTGTGTACAGTATGCACAGAGAGTAGACATGCGTTAGAGCCCGTACCATTACAAATGGTACAAAAAGCAACAAAACCATTTGATTCAAATGGTTCAAATGGCTCTGAGCACTATGGGACTTAACATCTGTGGTCATCAGTCCCCTAGAACTTAGAACCACTTAAACCTAACTAACCTAAGGACATCACACACATCCATGCCCGAGGCAGGATTCGAACCTGCGACCCTAGCGGTCACGCGGTTCCAGACTGAAGCGCCTAGAACCGCACGGCCACACCGGCCGGCTAAAATCATTTGAAATGATGGGGATTGACGTCCTAGGTCCATTAACTGGACACCAGTAGGAAATTTCTTTGTTTTAACAATTGTTGACCCGTTTTCACCTTTTGTGGAAATGATCACTCTCCAAAATCAACAAGCAGTTACAGTGGTGCAGACATGGCCAACAACTGGTTCCCCAAGGTTTATATACCTGGGATGGTAATCATAGCCACATTCACAAATTTCATGTTGGATTTGAAACAGTTGTGTCATTTACTCTGTGTTGTGTACATAGTTCCGCGTAGTCAGCGCGTGCACAACTTTCCCACTGGAGCACTAAGCACAACAGCGCAGGCGCAGCGCTTGTCCGTCTCCGCACTACGAGATGGCGCTGTCATAGAGACGGACAAAATTCTGCTTCCGCCGATCCGCGTATTAATATGTAACGCAGCCAATGAGATTGCTGCTAACGTAGAACCTTTTCTCTTCGCGGATCACACTCGCGCAGTGATACAAGAACGCGCGAGGTATTATAACGAGTGTACAGACCTCCGATTAGTCAGTCTGCATTAGTCTGCATTGGTCTGCATTAGTCTATAGTCAAGTTTCAGTCTGCGCCTAATAAGATTATCGTATTCCTATACATAGCCAAGCAGATAAATGTATAGACACTTTGTCAAGTATCAGAGATATGTGAGAATAAGATTAACGTACCAAGACCAAAGGAACTTCAGATTGTCAATTGTAAATAGCATCCAGAATCAAGTTAAGTAATGTTTATGTTTATTATTATTTTAATAAATGTGTGTAAAAATTAATCAAGTTCTGTTTAAAGTTGGTCATCGTCAATCTGCTACTCTAAGCGTGCAAGTGGCATTTCTATCGTCTGACCTAACGGCAGAAGATAAACACGCCACGATAAGACCACGAGACATATTGCTGACACTCGCCTACTTCGTTAGAGCGACAAGTCAAATAATCTGATGGTGTGTGTACCGAAGGTCTTACAGTACGCACACTACACTGTGGATTCGAAATATAAGAGCAACAAACTGGAAACTAATGGTAAAATAGACATGTGCATCATACAATTGGTAACATACTGAGTTTCTATGCAAAGTCTCACCACAATGACTGGTATAAATACCTGACATGGAAGCTTACAACTCGAGGGTTCACAGTGGTACTGGGCTATCCCATACTGATCTGGTGTACAATAAAAAGATTGCATCAACATTTTATGTGATTAGACCAAAGATTTGTACGGATGGGGACCCAGTTCGCAATTTCGCCAAGACAGTAACAGTAGTGTTGAGGTGTATGCAGAAAGCAAATACCAAATCCCTAGAGCAGCAAGAGTAATGGGGAAGCACACAGGGAAGACACTGCGTATTGGGTAGGATAATGATTATTGTTGCCAAGCCCTTATACCTGTAAGGGTAAAGCAAAGGTCATGACAAGGTACCAGGGGCCATACTAAGTGATAGAGACAATATCACCATTCAGTGTCAAGATCCACTTGCCAGCTACAACAATGATAGTTCATGTCAGACACTTATAACATTTCAAGGTGCTCCAGATTCAGTGCCATTTGGAAAAAACATCCAACAGCGAAGAGAAAGGACAAAAGATGTGACAAAAAGGGTGACATTGAAGATGTTGTGCGATCTGTGTGAAAAATGTCGTATAAAGAGGAGTAATGGTGTGGATATATTGTGTTATGTTGTAGTGTAATTACAAAGTTAGATAGAATGAAGATGTGGATGGTGTGATTATTGGAAGCAGCATGATACAATGAACAGGACTTGGAGAATTAATTTATGAGTGGCATGATTATGATAGTTTTTGTCTAGAGAATATGAGAAATGAAGGTATAAGAAGACTGTCGGGTGACAACTGACATTTCCAAAGGGGCAAGAGAAACTAATGGTGGCTCTCTATTCTCAAGTTGCTATATACCAGGCAAAAGGATATAGTTCTCACTAGTCATCAATGGGTGCTGATACTTGTTTTCAGTGTGTGGGAGTTCATTGGAGGGTAAGTTTGTAGGACTGCAGTGTCACGCGAAAAAATGTGGATTCAAATAATTTTGGATGGATTGCCATAGGTTTAACAAATCATAGAAACGCTTATGGGAGCAAATGCAGCAAGCAATGGACGTGATGCCACGTACCTTGCAGAAATACAAAGAGATTGGTTGGATCCTGATCCTGGGAGAAAGAAATTGAAAATAGAGTTCAGGACTGCAGATGAAATCGAAATTAGAGAGTTAAACAGTACTATGGAAAGAGTGAAGGAAATGGCAAAAGTTAAAAAGCAGTGGTGGTATGACATACCGTGCAGCTGACAAGATTGGGAAAGGAGGTGCTGTACAACATGCGAGCATTACGGAAATTGACGACTGAGGTAATGGCATACCTGAAGTCATCAGCTGACAGCGTGAATAGGGATCTAGGAATTATACAGATTCTAGTGGATGTATTGGACACAAGGGCCCAGTCGAAAGACTGCTACAATCGTTGGCCGATAGTATTTGGGATGCACAAGTGGTGATTGTGACTTAGAAAGAAACTGTTCACCATTCCATACAAAGACATCTTAGACCAACACTCTTAGCACCAGAACAGTACCTGGTTGGGTTATGGAAAGCGCAAGAGTTGCCACTTGAGTTGAAGCTCTTTGCAGAACCGAGAGTAGAAATTAGAATGGAGAAAGTACGACCATGTGTGCTGGTTCGATTCATGGTTGCGAGTGAGGACTCACCATTCACACATTCACACTTGCCCATTAAGGAGAGGGGCTCTGTGGAAGTGTGTACAGTTCAGGACAAGAGATATCATGCTAATATTGTACTAGGAGGTAGACATATGATAATGGCAGCGATGGAACTCGAGCACTGTCAGAGGGCAGGATTAAAACTCGCCCGACTCAAGAAATTCATATTGACTCAGGAATATGTGAAGTTCAGTTCACCTAAGCAAAATAGATGTCAGAGTCGTGTGTGTGACATCTTGGAGTTTCAATCTTACTTCCAGCTAGTGGGGCTACACTGTATATATGCCATTTTCATATCTTAGAAGTGATAGCATATTGCTATAAACTGCATAGACTCACAGGGATGAATAGACTGGTATTGCATGGCAGTGTGTTATTAATTCACTGGACACCTTGTAATGTAATGGGACCAACAGCCCACATGTCATTCATTGATGGAGGGAACCAGAGCGAACATAACGCAGTCACATCTGTACTGGCCAGAAAAGCTGATGTGAGTGTTTTCGGTTCAAAATTTGACCTATCTCAATAACACCTTGACACCAGACTTAATCCTCTTCCTGAACCAGCTTATAACGACCCAAGGAGGGCGTATTTGGAGGACGTATTTCGGTGGAGCAGGTGATACAGCATGTGCAGCGTTATCCACAAAAACATCATCATTTGGCCGTGACCTTGAGTGTGTAGCACTCTAATAGCCTCCACCTATCTGAGGTGGGCAGTTGACCCCCTGGTAGTACAGTCCCCAATGGACTGGATCGCCACTCGTGTATGAGTGACGGGTAATGGAAATGAAAGACGTGAACATGGTTTTGTGTGTGGAAACTGCAACATGAATAATGTAAATAAATTTATTCCCTTGCATTTTATGACGTCGTGAAGTACTATTATGTAGTGCATGTGGCCTGTGGTTAAGATTAAGCAACATATGGAGAGATTCCAAGGTAATGGTAGCTGTAGCGAGCTGTGTTGAAAAATTTCATGGGGAACATCCTATCTGTTCTAAGTTTGAGTGGAAAATATAGTCGACTTGTTGTAAAGGACGAAACAGGACAATCAAATTTGTAATCGAGGGGCTAAACCTAAAGAAAGAACTCATAGCCTCTGAACCTTGCGATTCAAGTTGCCTAGTACCCAAGGAGAAAAATTTGTAAATTTTTTACATTGTTGCCCAAGTGGACGCCGCCGCCGCCGCTTGCCGGCCTCGCCATGTGTTGCAAGGGAGTGTGACTGCCACCTCCCCAAGATACTGCGAGTGTACTAGCATGAGTGTGAATAATATGTTTCGACTTTTGATGTTGTTTGTCTAAGCTAACAACGGCCTTCTCTCTCGCCAACACCCACCACTGCGACCCAATCCCAAACAGAAGAGGCCCTACACCCCGTGACCACTTCACACACATTTTAATGCGACCACTTCCTTCTTGGTTTTCCATTCTTATTTCACCCTCTTAGTTCTTGTACATTTTATACAGGGTGTAAATTTTAAGTTGACAAACCAGAATAACTCGAAAAATAAGCTTCACACGAAAAATTATGTAGAATCCAGAAATGATTATTTTCGAGGGGGACGTCTGCTGGCGCTAAAATTAGCCCGCCACCCCAGCCCCCTGGGGGTGGGGCGGGAGGCAACTTTAAAATTTCAAATGGGAACCCCCATTAATTATTGCAGAATCAGATTCTACATAAAAAAACTACGTACATTTTGTCTCAAACATTTGTTGCGATTCTTGGTAGTTGGCGCTGTAATTCAAGAAAATCCATGTTCTCATTTTTTAGTGGAAAATGGTTACGGATAAATAAAAAATACTTATTTACTTCGTAAATTTTGATTCGCTAAAACTAAAACTCTCCCTCTCTCCCCATAGGGTGGGGTTTGGAAGAGAAGAATTAGAGTTTTACAAATGTTGACTCAAATATTTTTTCCCGCAGATTCGAATAAGTTTTGTTTGTTTCGTGGTCATGAGGCCACACAACTTTTTACTATCAAACAAATCATCTGACTCGCTAACTAACTAACCAAACATGCTACTTACTAACGAGTGAACTCATTAGCTGAATTTGCGAAGTAAATACGTATTTTTTATTTATCCGTAACCATTTTCCACGCAAAAATGAGAACATGGATTTTGTTGAATTACAGCGCCAAGTACCAAGAATCAAAATAAATGTTTAAGACAAAATGTACGTAGTTTTTATGTAGAATCTAATTCTGCAATAAAAAATGGGGGTTCCCATTTGAAATTTTAAAGTTCCCTCCCGCCCCACGCCTAGGGGACTGGGGTGGCTGGCTAATTTTAGCATCATCAGATGTCCCCCTCGATAATAATCAACTTTAGATTCTACACATATTTTCGTGTGAAGCTTATTTTTCGACTTATTCTGGCTTGCCAGCTTAAAATTTACACCCTGTATATTATGCATTCCTTATTGTTTACTTCGACTAAGTGAGATGGTGCAGCAGTTAGCACAACAGACTCGCATTCGAGAGGGCAATAGTTCAAACCTCTGTCTGGCCATCCCGAGTCGGGTTTTCCGTGATTTTCCTAAATCGTTCCAGGCAAATACCGGGATATTTGCTTTGTAAGGGCACTGCCGATTTCCTTTCCTTTCCTATCCTTGCACAATTCGAGCTTGTGCTCCATCTCTAATTACACCTCTGTCTACGGTACTTTAAACCCAGCCTTACTTATTTACTCCAGTTTTTCTCAGAATTTCGTTCATCTTTCACCATTTTACATTGTCAAAGGTTTTTTCCTAAGTGGATAAACCTATTGCGATATTTTGGATTTTCCTATTTCTTGCTTCCATTATCAACAGAAATGGTAGAATGGTCTAAATGATGCCTTTACGTTTCTTATAACCAAGCTGATCATTATGTAACAGATTCATGATTTTCTTTTCCATTCTCATGTGAACTATTCGTCACCGGTTTGGATGCATGAGATGTTAAGTTGATTGTTCTCCCATTTATTCTCCCTTGCAATCTTCAGGATTGTGTGGATGTATTTTTCCGAAAGTCTGATGGTATGACTCTAGTCTCATATATTCTACACACCAATCGAATAGTGTAACTGTTTTGTTTATTTTTTGTGTATGAGAACTGGTTTCTTATTCTTTACTTTTGTGTCTGCCTGTGTTGTAATTTGAATCTGAACAATGCAGATAGTACACTTACATAAACGCCATCTTGATAAAAAGAGTCGCCGAGTTCACCATAAATTGTGCAGCCTTTATTGCAATTAACTTTAACACAATCATCAAAAATCCTAAAACTGTACAAAAAATATGCTATTCTGTGAAATTCCCTTCTATTAAGTGCAGTTAACAGTGCTATATGCATGATTTCACAGAACGCGTCTTGCGATTCCAGCACATGACCTAATAGAGTAAGAACTCTGCATGAAATTACAAGCTGAACTTCGAAAGGACAACTGTCCAAAATGCTTCTATTAAAATGCACTGTAAATTTACGTATGCAGTATAAAATTCCAGACATTAGATAGTACTCACCCGAATGCGACACTGCACTGTAAGAAAATGAATATCTGCATAAGAAATGAAATCTGAACTGAAGTTTACCTAACCTGAGCCCGAAGATAATTTTGAAAAACAGTGCGTCATTGTGAACGTTGTTACCGTCTCTTAACTGTGGTGTTAAGCTGTCCCTAACAGATTTTGATGACTGGCCTTGGGGCAACGGAAACACGTTACTGCTCGAAAGCGGTGAAAAATAAAATGCAGCGCAGCAGCGAACCAGCTTAAGAAAACAAAAAGATTCGCCCAAGTGCAGTACATCAGGAAGCACCCATGCTAACCAAATCGTGCTTTGTGTTCTGAGAAATTGTGCTCTGCAACTTTCGAAACAAGATAGTGGCAGAAACTGAATTTATTTAATGATATAGAAGAGACTAGTATTAAAAATATTTTTTTGTGAATTATAACAATTACAATAATTTTTACATTATTCATTTCTTGTTAAAATTGGTCAGCCATTACTTTACTGAAGTATTAAAGGAGTAGTGAAATTATAACTCTGAGTGCAAGCCTTGTGAGTAGATAACTTTGCATTATCTCTTCTCGATAATCAAACTAACTGACCTGAACCAATAAAGAAAAATCATATTGAAAATTTGCCTCTTTCTAACACATCATAAATTATGCAGCGATAACATTACCTGAATATCTTCACACTTCTCAAATTAGTCTTCAAAAATTGTACTTCCAAAAAGCAACGTCCTCTACATTTACACATCCCTGTTCTGCTAGTCATCTCCAGACGCTTAGAAGCGTGACCAACACCCAACTCTCGAACTTGCTTCTCACTGAATGCTACGCAAGTAACGACAATGCTACTGACACCCAACGATCACATTGCTTGTACTCAGAACCTCTGTGGCGTAACAAAAAAAAAGTGTACAAATATCACTTTCATTGTATAACAAAAATTAACTGGAAACCTTAAAATAGTCGTTTGGTTGCGATTTTGATAATTCCTAAGGAATGTTATCTACATATCTATCCATCTGCGATATTTGATAGCAATCTCTGACTCTAATCTTGGCTCCTCTGTATCTTCCATATAGACTCTCTTTTCTTCTTCTATCACGTCATCAAACATGTCCTCCCTCTCGTAGATACCTCCAATGTACTCGTACCATCAATCCGTCCTTACGCTACTCAACTCGAGTTTTACACTCTGGGTTCCACATGGAATGGAACCAAACTGAGTAGAAATTGTCGAAAATTTTAGGAAGTGTCATATAAGAGCCAGCCTAGTTTAACAGATACTGTTCTTTCAGCCATAGCTGACTCCTTGTCAACAGATGGCAACGTCCTCGAGGACCAAGTAGGCGTGTTCACTACTCAGCATCAGAGACGACCTCGTCTTACATAGATCCGACCTTGAAAACCAGATAACTGGTTAGACGATATTATTGTGTTCCAAACATCGCTGATCTTTGCAGGTTTTTGTTCCGTGGTAACGCTGCCTTGAAAGTGGTTGTACGTTCCGTTAACGTATATTTCGTTCGTAGTGCATGTTTTAGAATGTATTCAGGCGACACATTTTCACCATAGCGAAAAGCGCTTTTAACCTCTGTTATTCTTACGCCAAAAACATGTGCCTAAGTAACCGATAATTTTAGGGTGAAATCTTCAAGGTAAAAAGTTACGTTAACATTTTGTGTAATATTAGCTTACGGTCACCATGCCTTTCTGGTGAGGTTTACCATTTTAATTATAACGCAAGAGATGCAAAAAAAAAAAAATCCACTCTTTACACACTGACTGTGCAGCTTGTAATTTTATGTGTTAAATGCTGCAGAAGTAATTAGAAATATGAGTATTTGAGACAATTTCCGAAACCCACCCTGTTAAGTTACCACACTATCAGAGTGATACAGCAGTAAAAAACACACAATAATATAAAGTATTTTTAGTATGGTGACTCAATATCCGAACTTAATAGTACTGTTTTGGTATGTAAGACCAGAAAGCAAGATTAATTTGCCCCCTATATGACACCCAAGCGCTGCAGCACTAACGTGACAAGACAAGATACAAGCAGGATACAAATTTTTTGTTGCTGTAGAGACAGTAATCATCAGAGATAGTTTATTTCAGTTAAATATTTCAGAATAATTTACACGCTTAAGTGATTGAGCGAGATGTTTCAGTTGGTCCAGTTTCAATTTTGTGCCTTTTGTCGTTCACGGCTTCACTAATTCTGAGGATAGATGAAGAAATAAAAATGTGGGCTAAATCTATCTGGAACTTAATTGTACATTAGAGAAATTCACGCAGTTATCCCATTCAAAGACTATTTTAATGTAAAAAGATTTAATAAACGAAAAATGTAGCACAAGCACATAAATAACAGTAAGTTTGATCTCAACAGTCATAGGAACAACATAACATGTAGAAAAGCTTGTCGTGGTTTTGCTAGTAACGTAGTTAATAATTATAAATAAGCAAATCGTTACTGGATTGGTTTCCTTAGCACATATATAGAGAGCAAGTAACAATATTTATATTTTTTTGTTTTTCGTAACTTATTTTGATCTAAGTACATAGTAACTCTTGTAAAATAAAGGCAGTTTCACTAGAAAATAACGACTAAGACATGTGATTAAATAAAACTTGAATGATTGTGAACCTTAATTAAATGCATATGAGGTCAACATTAAAAAAAATATCGCTAACGTTTTTGTAAGTCACCAAATAACAACGGAGTCTAGCGCGAATTAGCTATTGCTTAATAATTTTAATATTACGAGCCTGCCGAGTTTCTGAAATTCTGAAGTGAATAACCTACAATTCCGGGTAGCCGTCCGACTTTCCACACGCACATTCGAATTCATTGATCTATCGACTTCCTAAACCGTAGTAGTGTCAAGTCTCACACGCAATCTGTCCGAAAAAAGAAAATGGGAACAGTACTACGTATTTTATTTAGCAGACCTTCTCTGCATTTTGCTCTAATTATTTATCTTAACACATAATACCAGTTATTTGCCTTCAATCAGTTATTTAGTTATGAATGAAACGAATACATTTTGGTTTAAGTCCAGATTTATATAGCGAAACTCTTGAAGTTAGTGTAACTTGTTTACTGCTTCCTCTGAGGACGCAAATTTAAGAAAGAGTCAGTCTCCCATGAAACGCGATCAGTGCAGGTAACAAGAATCTACATCCGTTGTATTAGCCGTTGATAAACACTAACTTACGGACATTGGCTCACACTTTGCATTAAGATTCGGTTGCTTGTAATTATTTCTCAGTTCCATCCATTATCTTCCGTAGTGCTTTGCGCATAAGAACTTGGGAAGAAATATTTCATTTCGATCAGCCACGATTTTCCACCAGGAATGATTCCATTACGATTCTACTTTTGACAGTAAGGAATGCTATTTCTGTATTTCTTGTACTATATGGTTCATTTAGTATCCACTATTTATCTTCCCTACAAGGAATGTAAAGAAACCGTGTACACAAATTTGTAGAGTTGTTAGAGGAGATATTTGTTACGTGACACAAATGTGACAGGTACACTGTTTCCTTGCTAGGGGCCCTTGAAGAGTTTTACGCTGGACTTGCTTTGCTTATTCCGTATGCAAGACGCTGACATTGAAATCCAATCTGCAGCACAATTGCATCTTACTGATAGGAGGTTGAGTTTTTATTATTACTGGCAGTGACTATGTCCCTGGATAAAAAAATCGCGTTATTGTTGTTCATATTATGTTGCGTTTACATGGGAGTTTCTAACGGTGTCTACGGGTTCTTGGTGGATTATTATATTCTAACTGCGTTAGATTACATGCACCTCATTTATGGAAAGGCACGATAGAAGAGTCAAGCAGCCAGGCACCTGCATGCACAACGATTTCCATGGAGAAGGTTATATTTTAAATGTTTGATGGCCATCTTCACGAACCAGGACGCCTTACACCCGACAGACGGGAAACAGAAACACCTCGCATTGTACGAGGAAGCTTCCGTTTGAGGAAGTTGCGTTACCGCGAACTGAGGCCACCCTCTGCGCTAGCACACGAGACATAGCCAAGCAACTAAGTGTCTCCGAAGAAAACGTGTCAAATGTCCTGCACGAGATCCTATCAGCTGATGACTTTCTCCAGTGTGTGGAATTCTGCCAATGGTATCTGCATCGATCTGTAAACATCAGTGATTTACAAACGTTGTTTTGTCTACTGTCGAGACTGACTTCATAAAGGAAGGACTGTTCAACTGCCACTATATTATCATTTGGAGTTGGAAAATCGTAAGGCAACTCGTGTATTCCACCATCAACAGAGATTTTCCATAAGTTTTTGGGCTAGTGTTGTTCACGACCACCTGATTAGGCCGTATCTTCAGCCTAGCACGCACGGTGGAGAATGTTACTGTATCTCTCTCCGTGAAGTACAACCAGTTTGTTGGAGAGTGCCCCGCTAGCTGTCAGACAACTATTATGGTTCCAGCATGATGAGATACCACCACATTTAGCCTTTGATGTCAGGAGAACATTTAGGCAATGTTTCCCCAATTGTCGGATTGGGAGGGGTGGGCCAGTACCGTAGCCTCCACCCCCTCCCGACCTCATTCCTGTGGCTTTCTCTGTAAGCAGAGAGAGGAATTGTTGGGTGTACGAGACACCAGTACACATTCCAGAAGAGCTGGTTCTCCGTTTCGGTTAAGCTACAGGTATTATTCGTGAAACACTTGGTTGTTCTGATCGTGTCAGACAATCATTAGCAACCAGATGCCAGTTGTGTATTAGTGTAAGAGGACGACGTTTACAGCAAAATATCTAAAACAATATTCATCATACGGCAGTTTGAACACCGTTTCTGCACTTCACTAGCTTCAAAACCTTTATGGACTCCTAGCTCCGAAAAGGTGCACCTCTACAATTTTTGTCAGATTAAAAGTGTTCCCTTTCATCTTCTCCAAACAGTCTAAAATTTTGCATAGCTTATGTATTTCTTTTACACCATGTAATCACTAGAAGTACCGACTTAAACATTAAGAATTTTGTTGAACTTCGAGGTTAATCTAAGCGTCTTTATATAACTGAACTGCCGCTGAGAGCCTCCTGCTGTTTACCAGTTGGATACATTTTCCAGTTTCATTTCTGAGATCAAACTTCTTTGCGGCGTTAAGAATCTCATTATCATTACAGTTTTATTTCTGAAAATTCTTCTACTATATCCACGAGTTAAGAAGTACATACACTTTTCGTAACTTCATTATGTAGATTACTTTTGCTTATTGGCAATTAACGTTGCATGTCATACCAGTTACATCGTAGGTTTTAATGAAAGAGAAATTTTCACGAGAGGACGTGCGACATCAGGGCATTCTCTATTGCTATCCTTGTTGTATGACGACCAGTGCTATCGAGACGAGAATAGGAACTCTTGAAATATGGTGCTACAGATGGGTAATTTGGATGACTAATGAAGAGGTACGAAATCGAATTAGGGGAAATAATTTATGGCACATCTTCATTAGTAGAAGAGGTCAGCTGATACTACACATTGGTGGTGTAGAGAAGTGTATGTTGGACGGGAGGGCAGAAGGAGGGGGTGGGGGGTGGGGGGGGTGGTGAACTTCAAAGAGCTATGACTAAAGCTTCACTGCAGTAAACATGTTCAGGTGAATGGAGATTGCAATAGTGATGCAGAAATGAAGAAGTTTGTAATTGATAGACTAACACGAAGAGCTGAATCGAATCAGTCCCCAAGACAGCAACAACAGCGACAACGACAACAAAGAAGAAATGAAATAAGAATCAATGCGTGGGATTACAAGGCCGTTTACTCCGAATACGAATCCAGTCTCTTAAACTCACTGAGTTCTCTGAACTGTTAGTCGTATTTCTGTTCGCTGGAAACAAGTGATAATGCCGATTGTACCACTTGACCTGCTCCGTCATCTTTTTCTCTCTCTTTTATGGCAAGTAATAGTTAGTGATATTTTTTTGATAATTCGTATCCAGAAAAAAAAATTTAAGTCCGACATCGTTAACTTTTATTGAACTGTCCTCCTCAGCTGTGTATAACGTTATGCTGATAATGATCACGTTAGGTCCGTCTATGTGCAACTGAATAAACTAATTTTATCATCGTTTCGCGTTTATTTCTTAAAATGCACCATCAGTGGCCTAAAATATACGATAAGAAATAATTAAAAAAATAAGTCAACACTATTTTGTTTTCCGTTTTAAACACTCTACTTCAAGGTTAAAAACCGTTCTGGCATTTTTTGACGTATTACTCTGTGATAACAATCCAAAGTCTTTCACATTATCACTAACATGGCAATGAGAATATGAACATACCTTTTATTTATGTTTTGTTTCGAATTTTGTTATCAAGTATTGAACTTGTTTCCAATCATTAAATGCTGTTGCCAGCTGTCGAATGTGTGTTTGTGGTATCTGCGGTCTGTGTGTCGTGTAACTGTTTGTGTTTGTTGCGTGTGTGTGTGTGTGTGAACTGGTATATGCTTCCGTATTGGTTAGGTATGTATGCATGTGACCCGTATTTTTAATTTTTCGTTTTTTATTAGTTTTTCCTTAACACTTATTTGTATACTGGGTGAACCACAGCTCCACCAACGAACTTTTAGAGCTGGTAGAAGGATCAAAACAAGGAAAAAAATGCGTAGTAAACATAGGTTCTCAAATGTAAGCCTTAAGAGCTATGAGCCCTTGGTCGTCTTTAATACTGTGAAATACATTTGTTCTACAGCACGCTCTTTGCTTTCCATTTTTTTTTTTGGTGGAGATAGTATTGACCAAAACAAGAAAAAATGTCTCTTAAAAACGGCCATTAAAATTCATACCCTCAGAGCTACGAGCACTTGTTCAGCAGAAGAGACGTATTTCGGAGTAGCGAAGATGAATAAGTGCTGATAGCTCTCAAGGTACGTGCTTCGGAGCCCATGTTTACTGGACACTTTTTTTCTTGTTTTGGTCCATACTACCATCTCTAAAAGTTGTTCAGTGGAACTGCTGTTCACACTGTGTATTTGACGCCACTGAAGTGCTTTTCAAGAAATAAAGGCGAAAGAGTAAGGAATGATAACACTGGTTTCACTCGCACAGACTGACCTAAAGTGCTAATTACTAAGTTAATACATTTAATTTTATTTTTTTCTGGGGATACGAAATTATTAAACTCACAGCCAGAGATAATAAGTTGGAAAATTTCACGTTCACTCCCACGAGAAACAACTGGCGCAATGTGAAATAAATACAGACCCTCATAGCACCACAGCCGGGAAACGTCACTTTGTAAGATCATGAGTAAGAAACAGCAGTTTTAACCTTCCAAATGACTGTTAAATGTGTCCTATGTACAGAACTGATGGCAGTGTTCTGTCTTAGAGATAGTGGACTGTGGTCCGACGCCTCGTCACCGTCGGCGTTTGGACGAATCATTCCCTGTGGAGCCGAAGAAGATTGAAGGACAATTCCATTGGCCAAGCCGACCGTAGGCCGAGTTGGGACTGGGAAACAGATCCTCGTTCATCTCGTGGTAAAAGCATACGCCGTACGCATCACGGACAAGCGAAAGCATGTCTTCAGCAAGGTCCTCCATGTACAGGTTCTGCCACAGGTCTGCAGGTACCGGCAGAAGCAGCTCCCCAGGTAGTATCGAGATGCCTCTGCAGTCCTCCACGCTGACATCAGTCTGCAACACCAAAACTTTCATCTCAGTGACCACACCACTAACGGTGCTGGCGGAACAATACGATGGGCACTTTAAGAAATAATGACAAAAATATATATAACGTGTTCCATTTATCTCATACACCCTAAACAACTTCTCTTCCAGAAACAAAACTAAAATGTATCAAGCAAATGTTGTTTAGCTACCAGTGGGACATTAACCAACATGATTGTCTTTTCACTTCGTTCGTTACGAAGATCTGAATAACAGTGCGTCATTTTTTAAATAGCATCCTATATTTTCGTTCAAGGAAACATGACGTCATTAAATACGTAACACAAAAATGACTTTGACTCTCCTCTATTAGCACATAGTGCAGCTATCCAGGATAATGCAGCTCGTTCACTTACTGTATTGACAGCAAACTAATGGAAACATAAGGAAAATGCATACTGATCGTCGCCAGTTGAAGGTTTGTTTGCGTACAATTTACACCAACGAAGAGAAGGTAGAAACACTACTCATCTATGGAGAATCTAAGTTAGCAGAACAGCAATGATCGGTGTGCATTTTGCTCCTGCTTCCTTTTGTTTACTTGAATGGCACACTGTTATGTTTTTGAACAGATTTTCAGATGAGCCGATGGATTACCCAACAAAAATAGGAGCTGCATAAAAAAAATGTGTCAGACATGCCTACAGAAAGTAGTACTGGTCAAATCTATAAGAAAAGTTACTATATAGATATTTCTGAAAACAATTACCTGTTGATATATGCCCTAATTTGTCCCCTCATTTCCATCTGTCTATTATGTAGAAGTAGACCCCAAACTCAGTGTCGCAAGTGATTACCAGACATCGTGACACATCCTTCAGCCCTTCTTAAACAACACGATGTCAGTAATGAACTGGTTAAGAAATGCGTAAGTGTCAAGAGGGATGCTTACCTGTATGTTGCTCAGGATCTGTCCTCCATGGAAAAGAAAACATAATTTCAATGGCTCAGGTAGAAATACGAGACTAAAATAAGAACACTCAAGGACAACTGATGACAACAAAAGGCTAAAGAATTTCAAAGTCTATGAGATCCCAGGGACTTGCGGAGTTTTGACGCTGGAAGAAAAAGGGATGCATGGCTGCCGACAGTATGGCCATCCTCGCAGACGGTCAGGACATCGTTAGACTCTGGAAAGAGCACTTCAGCTCACTGTTAAACCGTAACTCTTCTGACGATGACGACTTCTTCACCGCGATGAGCGGCCGCGCGGTTCGAGGCGTCTTGTCACGGACTGCGCGGCCCCTCCCGCCGGAAGTTCGAGTCCTCCATCGGGCATGGGCGTGTGTGTTGTTCTTAGCATAGGTTAGCTTTAGTTAGTTTAAGTAGTGTGTAAGTCTAGGGACCGATAACCTAAGCAGTTTGGTCCCTTAGGAATTCACACACATTTGAACATTTTTGAACAACTTCTTCAAACACATCGCACAACATCCAGTACAATCTTGGATGGCAGTTCCTCCGACAGTTAATGAATTTAGCAAGGCTCTAGATACTATGAAACCAAGAATGGCACCCGGATTTGACAACATCACTATGGAGATCATTAAAAACAGCGGCTTGCCTCTAAAAACCGTTCTCCCTGTCCCTTCTAATGCGGGAAACTCGTAAGGTACTAGCTAACATGATGATCTTAACAACTGTCACCAACATTAGAAAAGGAAACCAGAGCATCTATGGTAATTGCAGTGGCATATGTTTGCTCTCCGTAGCTGGTAAAACTTTTACTCGAATTCTTATTAATAGCCTCCGGACTCATTCCGAGACTGTACTTCCCGAACCTCACTGCGAATTTCACCCTTCGAGTATCGCTATTGATATGATCTTCTGTGCGAGACAATTAGGATAGAAGTACAGGGACCAACACAAGCCTTTACTATTTGTGTTCTATGATCTAGAGAAGGCTATGTGTAGGTTCTTACACTGTTCGGCTGCCCTGGACACTCTGTTGGGCTTATTCAAATTCTGCTTGATGACATGCCTGAGCAAGTTCAATACCAGGATGAAAAATCTGATAAATCGCGTATCACTAAAACGTTGCCGGCCTGAGTGACCGAGCGGTTCTAGGCGCTACAGTCTGGAGCCGCGCGACCGCTACGGTCGCAGGTTCGAATCCTGCCTCGGGCATGGATGTGTGTGATGTCCTTAGGTTAGCTAGGTTTAAGTAGTTCTAAGTTCTAGGGGACTGATGACCTTAGCAGTTAAGTCCCATAGTGCTCAGAGCCATTTGAACCATTTGAACTAAAAGACTCAAACAAGGTTGTGTTCTCACACCAACATCCGCATCAACGTTCTTTGCCCTGAAACTAGCAGTCATGCTTTCTGAGACATCGTCTGTAAGCAATGGAGGTGTAGAAATTAAATACAGATTTGACAGAGGACTGTCTAATCAGTCTACACCCCATTCTAAGAGGTTCACAAGTCTGAACTGCAGTATGCAGACGACTGCGCTTCTCTCGCTGATACGCCCGAGCAGCTACAGCTATTTGTAAATTTTTTCTACAGTACGTATGAACGGTTTGGCCTCATCAACATCCCAAAAAGAAAAGTATCAGCACATCCAGTTCTTGAAGCTGTCTTTCTGGATATCAGTATCTATGTTTCTAACACACCTTTGGAACAAGTAGACCACTTTCTCCATCTAGGAAATATATTATTAATTAACTGATTATCGGAAAAGTATGCGGAGAACAAAATACTTGCTGTCCATTTTGCTTTTGTATGTGTGCTATAACGGGTCTTTCTAAATAAAGATCGAACACTTTGCACCAGACTGATGATGTATCGAGCAGTTATTTCTACCCTGTTCAGTGGTTGCAACATGGTGTGGAAATAAGAAACAAAATGAGTTAAATGTAGACCCACAGTACACTATAGTTATATCCAAGAACACTGACTATGCTTACATGATATTTACTGTTTAGATGAAGCCTAACGTTTCGCCATGATGATGTTACCTCACTAATCGCTCCTTGCTAACTGAAATCATTTCTTATCGATAGTATATATTTGTATCTGTCTGCAGTCACGCCTTAAAAGGGTAATCAGTTTCACGATACGCTCCACGACAGACTGCATCGCATTCGGTTGTATGCCGTTGTTTTAGATAAACAAATTTATCCCATCGTTCAGTAAGGAATTTGTTTTCAACTCCGATCAATGTGAATTTGAAAATGAAATGCATATGAAAGAAACCCTGGAAATTAAAGGTACCAAGAGAGTTACATGAAGATCAACTAACATCAGCCCCTTAAGGAATACTTATACAATTATTCCGACTGTTAATCTGCATGGTAAACTGGCTGGAAAGTTATTTATTTATTGTGATGCGAGAAGTTGAAGGTGCTCTGTCCCCTATGATTCTTTCTTGTGTGCGTCATCTTGCAAGGGAAGTAGATAATAATTACGCCACAGCAAGCAAGAGTGGGAAAAAGGGCTAAGAGAACTACAACTATGGCATGAGGACTGCTTCTGGCCAATCTCTGGTCAAAATAACTTGCTTTTGTTTGATTCATGGTCTGCGTATACAAATTATATTCCTTTAGAGCAAAGTATCCCTCCTGAAAAGTGTGTGACATTGCAATTCATTCCACCTGGAACCCCTGAACAAATTCAGCCTTTGGATGTTTGCTTTTCCGTGCCTACAAAACATGTTATCTCATTGTCTGCAGCCACCCTTACAGGGTATGCAGTTTCACGATAGGCTCCACGACAGACTGTATCGCATTCGGTCGCATACCATCACATTAGATCAGTTCTCATCACCCCGCCTACACCAACATCATTCTATATGTATTCTTTAAGAGTAGATACCTAACTGAACGTCCTGCATCGTTGTAACTCCCAAGAAGTTTGCCTTCGATCTTGATGGTGCGAGCGTTTATGATCACTATGGCGCGCCATTTTCCATTCGGAGTTTTTGGTGCAAACTAATAGTTTGTTTTCAACATCTCTTGAATATCGACGACGTCTGTTATGTGAAGTGTAGTACATACCTCCCACTGGAGTTTGATTTCTACACCTCCTGGACACTCATTTTCTGTCGCTCTCCTCACACACTTGGTGAGTCATTAGCAGTTAATATTTTTCCTGACATTATTGTTAAAACACCATTTTCAGACAAGCCTTATTAAAAACTAAACTTGCGACTCCGCACTCAAAGAATTCCTTGTAAGACAAAAAGAAAAAACGACGCACCACGAAGTAATTATCCTAATGGGTCGGAAATCGATAGATGTGATGTACTTGTACAGATAAACAAATTATTACAGTTTCAGAAAAAATTAATGATTTATTCAAGAAAAAGAGCTTCACATACTGAACTAGTCATTAACGCCCTGGGCAGCCTCTGGCCCTTATGCAAGCAGTTATTCGGTTTGTCATTGGTTGATAGAGTTACTGGATGTCCTCCTGAGGGACATCGTGCCAAATTCTGTCCAATTGGCGCGCTAGATCATCAAAATCCAACTATGGACCGAGGGCCCTGCCCATAGTGCTTCAAACGTTCACAATTGGGGGAGGGGAGGGGGGGGAGGAAGGGGTAGATCTGCGACCTTGCTGCTCAAGGTAGGGTTTGGTAAGTATGGAGGTGAGAATTAGAACTCCCGGGATGTGTGGATGGGCGTTATCTTGCTGAAATGTAAGCCCAGGAGGGCAACAAAACTTGGCATAGAATATCGTCGACTGTTGAGCTGTATGGGGACAGCGAGTAACAACCAAAAGAGTCCTTCTACGAAAAGAAATGGCATCACAGGCCATCACACCTGGTTGTCAAGTCGTATGGTGGGCGACAGTCAGGTTCGTATCCCATCGCTGTCTGAGGCGTCTCCAGATGGGAATCCCGTTGACTGGAGCAGAGTCGTCTTCAGCGACGACTCCCACTTTATACTGAGCCCAACGGCCAACGAAGACATGTCTAGATAAGCGCCCAACAGTTGAGGGATACCAACCTGACTGTCACCCACCATACGGCTCGATAACCAGGAGTGGTGCTCTGAGGTGCCATTTCTTTCCACAGGAAGGCCCCATTGTTTGTCATCCGTGGCACCCTTACATCGCAGCGATATGTCGACGATATTCTGTGCCACATTTTGTTGCCCCTTATGGTAAGCTATCCTGGACTTAACATACAGAGAGATAACGCCAGCCCGCAGACGACGAGAGTGTCTACGCTTGCCTCTGTGCTTGCCAAATCCTACCTTGGTCAGCTATGTCGCCGGATCTCTCCCCCATCGGGAACGTTTGGAGCACTCCCACCATCTCGGAACTTTGACGACCCAGTTGGACGGAATTTGGCGCGATATCCCTCAGGAGAACATCCAAAAACTCTATCGATTAATTCGAAGCCGAATTACTGCTTGCATAAGGGTCAGAGGTGGACCAACGCATTATTGATTTGCTCAATTTTTGAAGCTGTTTCTCTTGAATTAATCATCCAATTTTTCTGAAATTGTAATCAATTTGTTTTTCTGTACATGTACATAACATCTACCAATTTACGTCCTATTCGGGTAACTATTTAGTGATACAGCTTTTTTTAAATTCTTTTATAGAGTATACCTGGCATGCAACCATATTTAAATACCAATGAATTTAATATTTTGCAAACTTATTCATTCTTCGTCATCATGATATTTTTATGTAAAGACATGTCTAGATAAGCGCCCAACAGTTGAGGGATACCAACCTGACTGTCAGCCACCATACGGCGCGATAACCAGGAGTGGTGCTCTGAGGTGCCATTTCTTTCCACAGGAAGGCCCCATTGTTTGTCATCCGTGGCACCCTTACATCACAGCGATATGTCGACGATATTCTGTGCCACATTTTGTTGCCCCTTATGGTAAGCTATCCTGGACTTAACATACGTAGAGATAACGCCAGCCCGCAGACGACGAGAGTGTCTACGCTTGTCTCTGTGCTTGCCAAATCCTACCTTGGTCAGCTATGTCGCCGGATCTCTCCCCCATGTAATATGTAACTAATTAAGACAACTCTCGTTGAGGACATACCTTACTTAGCAGTTGACAGGAGTAATCGTTCCCTCAGAACTTGCCACAGGTGCAGTGGTTATCATCCAAGCTCTCCAATTCGTCAGACCACTTGGTTTCAACAAGTTCTTGACCACACTGGATTCGCCAAAATTATAGTCTGATGCCCCCACCCAAGCAGTGTGGAGATAATACAACATCCATCTTATAAATATAATGCAGAAGACATTTCAGCTATAGAGGTAAGGAAAGTCGATGAACTTTCTCTGGATTCCAGAGCGTTATGGAAGACAACTAAAACCTGAAACGAATTACATATACCTCAAGGAGCGCTTCCTTATCCCCGATTTCAGTGCATCTGACCACAGTCCTGAGCTAAAGACAGTGTATATAGCACACGGAAATACAGTTTTTGTAAGAAACACAATGGAAGAGTGGCCAACAGTACTCTAATCTGCCATCAGTCACTCCTCTCTCCCTCCACCCACCCCTCCTCCCCGCACTCCCCACTCCCCAGCCCGCAGATGATGTTTACGTGTTATCCACAAGCTAGATGGCACCTAGGTCCATCATCCATCATAGAAATTTCCCCAGTCACCTAAACAGGATGGACACCAAGACTTCCCAATTTGCACATAAGACTCAATTCAGGAGCTGATTTAAATGAATGTAAAATTCTTGGTCAATAAGTCACCTGTACTGTTCCGTTCCAACCCACTCCATTCCATTCTGATCCGCTCAATTATGTTCCATTCCAATCTGTTCTGTTCCGTGTCGTGTTAACGGTCGGTGTGAATGAAATACTGGTCCATTCCGTTCCCAGTTTTAAGATCCAGTATCTGAATTTTGC
This sequence comes from Schistocerca piceifrons, assembly GCF_021461385.2. NCBI lineage: Eukaryota > Metazoa > Arthropoda > Insecta > Orthoptera > Acrididae > Schistocerca > Schistocerca piceifrons. Next base: position 887,548,937 of record NC_060139.1, read on the forward strand.
TGTAACATGACGATGTATGAGGATACGACCCAACAACTGACACCCAGATAGCTGACAGCCCCAGTAGCTGACACTCCACATTAACTGACCCCTGTAAATGACACCAACTGTCAAGCTTCTGGTGTTAGAACACTGTTCAATTTTATCGCCTTTTTGACTATCACTGCCTTGCCGCATTGGCATTGTTGTTTCCACTGTGCAATAGGATAAGTTAGCATTATGAGCAAGAGATTACAAACGATTCTTTGCTGCAAGATAAAGTTAATACCCCAGCATGGAGTCACTATAATGTTTCATTGATTTTGGAAGTGGGTAACTGGAAACATAGTAACCCTTGTTTCGTACCCTTACGAATGTATATTTCTACTGTTCAATATGTTTTCCCACTGAAGTGTCGTTTAGTTCCTGCTGTGTGATGGAATGATTTAGAATTACCAGTAGAAAATGACAAACGTTTTGTAGTGTAAGATAATACCGTGTCACGGAGTTGTTATAATGTTTAAATGATTTTGAATGTTGGTAGTTGAAAGCATTGCAACTCTCCTTTCTTACCTATGAGGAATGTAATGCTCCAGTTCAGCATTCTGTTGCACCAAAGTGCCATGGAGTTTCTACTGAGTGACAGAAGAAGATGACAAACGTTTTGAAGAGGACGTTAATACCATAGCATGGATGTGATTATAACATTTGGTTGAGTTTGATATCGGTTTAGGACACATTTTTTAACGAATTTAGTTAGACTTGGAAATAACATAATACTCACCATCAACAAATGTGTTTTAAGCTTTAACTTAGATCAGGAAAAGTGCTCATCTATGTTTTTCAATATTGTAGAATTAATTTTTATTTATTTTGATGAATTTAATACGTGGTACAAAAATCTAAGTACATATAAATTTTATCAGCTAACATAACCTTTTTACAGTGCTGCCAATAAGTGAGCTTGTATATTTTAATACGTAATACAGACAAATTAGATGGTCAAATATTTAATTTGTTAATCCATTGTAGTTGTAAAGTGAGATACAATGATCAAACTTTGATAGTCAGCAATTGCTGCTTAACCTATACCTTTTATCATCAGTGCCAATACACAAGCCATGTTTGTGTTTCTTTTTTAAATACTGTAGTCCAGTAGTGCTACATGTCGCTTTTGCTCAGAGACTTACATATTTTGAGAAATTTCATTCTGATGCTAATTTCAAGTTTCTGCTCACGGACAGAGAGATCTGTAATTATATTTATATATTATGATAAACGACTTATGTGTGTGTGTGTGTGTGTGTGTGTGTGTGTGTGGAAAGTAATGTTGTGACACTTGATGTAAATACTGCATTTTTTGTTTTGCTGACTTATTTTTTGAAGACATTTTCGACCTGCAATGAGTATTGCTGACTCTTGACAAACTTCACAGAACAGTTTAGATGAGGAACATATTTACTTTCAGTTATCCTTGTGCCTTGCACACTGTATGGCACGGAGATCGAGCTTTGCGTGCGCAGTACCACTACTTAACCCATTATTACATGGCGTAAACATGGTGTCTGCGTGTGTATATGTATATGTGTGTGTGTGTGTGTGTGTGTGTGTGTGTGAGTGTGTGTGTGTGTGTGTTTGCTGATGTATCTTAGCTGTGGTAATACTGTAAGTTATTCCCTTTACACAATTTTATTGGCATGGGTAAGATGGCTGGTCTGTGGCTACAATGTGTTAGGCTGCCTCACTTTTATGACCGCTAAAATACTCCACTATGATTGGCTATCTCGTTTTGTTACGATACTGATTTTGACTGGGGAGGAGATAGGAGGGGATGGGAGGGTAGAGGAAGGTGTGACTTTTCACATCAAGACGATTGCGTCATTGCTAAAAGAAAAAGCTTGTCATGTCATATGTTTGCCCTTGCCAAGTTGGGAAGCTGCACCACCACTTTCTCTTATCGTCAATTGTATCTCAAGACTCAATAAAGATTACGTGCAAAGTATGCTGGAGTCGGCATAGAATACTACTCTAGAGTTTATGCCAAGAAGTACTAAGTAATTGTGTGTGAAATCTTATGGGACTTAACTGCTAAGGTCATCAGTCCCTAAGCTTACACACTACTTAACCTAAATTATCCTAAGGACAAACACACACACCCATGCCCGAGGGAGGACTCGAACCTCCGCCAGGACCTGCCGCACAGTCCATGACTGCAGCGCCCTAGACCGCTCGGCTAATCCCGCGTGGCCCAAGAAGTACTGATTTATCGCAATCATTACTCGCAGTTGCCAAAGATCGAGCCTGCATATTTACAGTCATAAGTTCTTGATCTATCGTAGGTCAGGACTATAGACTTCTCATTGCCACGTAAGAACTGTACACTCCCGCCTCTGCAAATCTATCAATAAACTGGCTCAGATCATAAAAACATAATTCAAGGCACGAAAGAAGAAGAATTCCCAAAGTTTCCGCCATCCTCTTGCGGGAAAGAACTAAAAACTGAGTGGCGTGGCTTACTCCCGGCTGTCAACAACGAATTAACGACCTTACGTCTCATACTGTGGTAGTCTTACGTGCACCGTAACACTAAGACAGGGTTTGTTTACAACGAAATCATCTAATTTTACATGCTACACCAGCGCAACTGTATTACTCTTATCTCTGGCATTGTGCACGCAAAGAAAGATACAAAGAACAATTTACTTGTCTGCAAATAATGCGTTGTACGAGGGTTCTTGATTTTGCAGAAGCTATACAGATTCTGAAAGCTTCTCAAAACAAAACAAAATTATAATTTCGCGCGTTACTGTAGAATTCAGTTTCTTACTGTTGTTAGTTGGCGCTGGATACGTGGTATACACTGCAATTGTTTGTTCACGACTACATTTTTATCGTTACACCGTATAAAACAATTTCATGGGTAAACAATTCATGGAAATCACTTTGCAATGTTTTACAAAATACGTAACGGATCTTCTGAGTGATCGAAAATAAAACACTGAAAGCGGCCGCTAAGTGTAACTATCGTGCATGCGGTAAACTACCTGTTAACAAACAATTTTCGGCAACTTAGCAGTGTATAAACTGACACCCTCATGTATGCCATTCAGCAGCCTCTTCCAATGTATTATTTTCGACCATGCAAAAGATCTGTTACGTATTGTTTTGTAAGGAATACCATTTTGTAAAACATTGTGAAGTTATTTCCGTGAATTGTTTACTGATAAAGAAGGTGGTGTCGTGTGGCACCTCGGCCTGGTGCAAGTCTTTCAGTTGGACGCTCCTTCGGCGACTAGTGTCTCCTTAAAACCAATGGGAACCAGTTTTGCCCAAAGGGTCATCCATCCGATTGGTAACCTCACAGAACATTACTTAACTTCGATGATAGGTTGGAAACCTGTGTTATTAATTTGTCAACGCCGTTGGCTTCTTTACTGACGAAATAGTTATAGACGATGTAATGATAAAAATATATTTGTGAACAAACAAATGCAGCATGTACCATGTATACACCGCCACCTAGCTATTAAGTCCACTTTGCTTCCAATTCCTTGGTAGCAGTATGCACTTGTCTCGTGATTGAGAATGTAGACGATGTATACAGCGTGTTAAAAAAAGGTACGGCCTAACTTTCAGGAAACATTCCTCACACACAAATAAAGAAAAGATGTTATGTGGAGCTCATTTTAGTTTCGTCATTATGTACTGTACTTCCTCGATTCACCGCCAGTTGGCCCAATTGAAGGAAGGTAATGTTGGCTTCGGTGCTTGTGTTGACATGCGACTCATTGCTCCACAGTACTAGCATCAAGCACATCAGTACGTAGCATCAACAGGTTAGTGTTCATCACGAACGTGGTTTTGCAGTCAGTGGAATGTTTACAAATGCGGAGTTGGCAGATGCCCATTTGATGTATGGATTAGCACGGGGCAATAGCCGTGCAGCTGATTGGCCTCCACGGGTACACTTCTGCGAATGGTTCATCCAACAATGTGTCAATCCTCATTTCAGTGCAAATGTTCTCTTTACAGATGAGGCTTCATTCCAACGTGATCAAATTGTAAATTTTCACAATCAACATGTGTGGGCTGACGAGAATTCGCACGCAATTGTGCAATCACGTCATCAACACAGATTTTCTGTGAACGTTTGAGCAGGCATTGTTGGTGATGTCTTGATTGGGCCCCATGTTCTTCCACCTACTCTCAATGGAGCACGTTATTATGATTTCATACGGGATACTCTACCTGTGCTGCTAGAACATGTGCCTTTACAAGTACGACAGAACATGTGGTTCATGCACGATGGAGCTCCTGCACATTTCAGTCGAAGTGTTCGTACGCTTCTCAACAACAGATTCGGTGACCGATGGATTGGTAGAGGCGGACCAATTCCATGGCCTCCACGCTCTCCTGACCTCAACCCTCTTGACTTTCATTTATGGGGACATTTGAAAGCTCTTGTCTACGCAACCCCGGTACCAAATGTAGAGTCTCTTCGTGCTCGTATTGTGGACGGCTGTGATACAATACGCCATTCTCCAGGGCTGCATCAGCGCATCAGGGATTCCATGCGACGGAGGGTGGATGCATGTATCCTCACTAACGGAGGACATTTCGAACATTTCCTGTAACAAAGTGTTTGAAGTCACGCTGGTACGTTCTGTTGCTGTGTGTTTCTATTCCATGATTAATGTGATTTGAAGAGAAGTAATAAAATGAGCTCTAACATGGAAAGTAAGCGTTTCTGGACACATGTCCACATAACATATTTTCTTTCTTTGTGTGTGAGCAATGTTTCCTGAAAGTTTGTCCGTACCTTTTTGTAACACCCTGTATACTGGACAATTTTACATGACTGTCATAACACTGGTAAGCTAGAAAACCATACTACACTCATTACACTATGTCTATAATCAGTGATAAAATATAACATATTTTCATATTTTTATACCAATTTTGTCTTGTATTTTACATACGTTGTAAATGATGGAATGTTGAAAAGAGTAAGGCTATTTTGAAATTTATTTATGTATTTATTTCCTATTTTCTTTTAGTCTGTCCGCCCCGATAGCTGGGTGGTCAGCGCGGCGGTCTGTCTCACCAAGGAGCCCGGGCTCGATCCCTGGCTGGGTGGGAGATTTTCTTCGCTCATGGACTGGGTGTTATGTTGTCCTCATTATCATTTCACCATCATCAGTGGAAGGCAACGGGAAACCGCCACTGGAATCACTTCCCTAGACGTTCATGTGGTGGACCTCTCTGACGAGGCTTCCCCCATGACAAAACCTGCCGTAAGGCAGAACACAAAGTTTATTTTTTCTTTTAGTCTATTATCTGTATAAAATAAAGCTGATACCTTAGCTGAAAGCGAGTTCTGTTTACGCCATCGTTCCTCATTCCTAGTTAGATTACAGAATGTTGCATTTCCACATGCTTTCCTGTGCTGGTCTGTAACATCTTGTCTAACGGCACATTTCCAGACGATGTGATCCGGAGTATCAATTGCTCCACATTCACAAGTGTCTGTGGTGCAATGTTCCATTTTTAGTAATTAGTAGGGATACGGACCATGTCCCGACGGGTAGTGTATAGCTTCCCTGGTCGGAAGGAAATATGTCATTCTTGTTCTTTATATCACGTCAGGAAAGTACTCGTAGGTTCTCCTGGCTGTTCCTGGCCTTTCCCAGATTTTTTGCCATTCTCTCTTAATGTATGCCTTTATTTCCTTATTCGATAAGGATCTTGTGCCCAGTATCTCCTTATCTTATCATAACCGCGCTTTTTGAAACAATATTGTGCACTTGTCTTCCTTACTGGTAGATCTAGAGATAGCAAGCCTGATATCACTAGCAACGCCTCAGTCGGTGTTGTTCTATATGCACCTGTGAGAAGCAGGAGTATAGTTGTTGCTATTTTATGTATAATTTTAATGCCTCTCTGGCAGACAATTTCTACACGTGCATTGAACTTTTGCTTTTCGTCGATGTTAATTCCAAGGTACCTATATACTTCTTTTCTTTTCACAAATAGGTCTTTGTGGGATTATTTTTATTCTTGAAAATGCTCCTTTTAGTAACATATATAAACTGTTTTGTGCGCTGCTATCGTTAGTATTCTACGCACCAGTTGCTTCGTCTTTCAAGAATTACCGTACTGTTTTCCTGTAATTCAGCCCTTATGTCAGCAGATAGTATAATTAACAGATCGTCTGCGTAGGCGATGCAGCCTCTAGTGTTTGTTATACTCTGTAGCTGCTATGTGCTGTGACACTCGCTACTACAGCTTGTTGCGTGCTGTCACACCTTGCATTTATTGCACTTTCAACTTTTTCTGAATTTGATAGTATGACCTTTAACTCTTGCTTGTCTGGAGGTAGGCATGCTGTCCGTTCCTTCTTTCCTTTCTTCTTAGCCTCTCCTAGAACCTCCACTCATTCTCTCCATTATTCTTACTAGTGGTCTTTGTATTGTCCATCTTTTCGTCGCCCTTGTCCATATGGTTAGTCACGTTTTCGGTTTGTGTCGCTATGTCTCTTCTCGTTCTTCACTTTGGACCAAAAAATTTTGGCTTCTTCTGCATCTCGCTTTCTCTTCAATGGAAGTTTCCGTTTCTTACAAAGATGACAGATAATCTTATAATCCATTTTATCAGTGGGCTCGAGTGTAATAGTTTTCTTCCTGGACAGTGTTTCACCTTCTTCGACTGCCGACGTGGTATTTGCGCGTTTGTATTTACTCTGTGGCTTCCTGTAATGTTCGCCAGCGGATTGCACAATGGTTCAGGATCCATTTCCGGTTCTTTGAATTTCCCGCTCAGGAACAGTTGGTATGTCACGCAGTCATTACCTCCTTGGCCTTCAGTGTGGAACTGCGCGACCGCTACGGTCGCAGGTTCGAATCCTGCCTCGGGCATGGATGTGTGTGATGTCCTTAGGTTAGTTAGGTTTACGTAGTTCTAAGTTCTAGGGCACTGATGATCTGAGATGTTAAGTCCCATAGTGCTTAGAGCCATTTGAACCAAGACTAAAGAAAAATCAAGACACGTTCATAGGATATGTCGAACTGGAAAAAGCGTTAGACAATGTAAAATGGTACAAGATGTTCGAAATTCTGGAAAAAGTAGGGGTAAGCTATAGGGAGGGACGGCTCATATACAATATGTACAACAGCCAAAAGGGAGCCGGCCAAAGTGGCCGTGCGGTTAAAGGCGCTGCAGTCTGGAACCGCAAGACCGCTACGGTCGCAGGTTCGAATCCTGCCTCGGGCATGGATGTTTGTGATGTCCTTAGGTTAGTTAGGTTTAACTAGTTCTAAGTTCTAGGGGACTAATGACCTCAGCAGTTGAGTCCCATAGTGCTCAGAGCCATTTGAACCATAGCCAAAAGGGAATAATAAGAGTGGACGACCAAGAACAAAGTGCTCGAATTAAAAATGGTGTAAGACAAGGGTGCAGCCTTTCGCCCCTACTGTTCAATCTGTACATCGAGGAAACAATAATGGAAATAAAAGAAAGGTTGAGGAGTGGAATTAAAATTCAAGGTGAAATGATACCAGTGATACGATTCACTGATGATATTGCTATCCTGAGTGGAAGTGAAGAAGAATTACATGATCTGCAGAATGGAATGAACAGCTCTAATGAGTACACAGTATGGACTGAGAATAAATAAAAGAAAGACGAAGGTAATGAGAAGTAGTAGAAATGGAAACAGCGATAAACCTAATATCAAAATTGATGGTCACAAAGTAGATGAAGTGAAATAATTCTGCTACCTAGGCAGTGAAATAACCAATGACGGACGGAGAGACATCAACAGCAGACTAGCTATGGCAAAAAAGGCATTCCTGACCGACAGAAGTCTACTAACATCAAATATCAGCCTGAATTTGAGAAAGAAATTTCTGAGAACGTACGTCTGGAGTAAGCATGGTAGTGAAACATGGACTGTGGGAAAACCGGAACAGAAGAGAATAGAAGCGTTTGAGATGTGGTGCTACAAACGAATGTTGAAAATCAGGTAGACTGATAAGGTAAGGAATGAGGAGGTTCTACGTAGAATCGGAGAGGAAAGGAATATGTGGAAAACACTGATAACGAGAAGGGACAGAACGATAGGACATCTGTTAAGACATCTGGGAATGACTTTCATGGTACCACAGGAACTGTAGAGGGCAAAAACTGTAGAGGAAGACAGAGATTGGAATACATCCAGCAAATACACTACTGGACATTAAAATTGCTGCACCACGAAGATGAAGCGCTACAGACTTGAAATTTAACCGACGGGAAGAAGGTGTTGTGATACGCAAATGATTAGCTTTTCAGAGCATTCACTCAAGGTTGGCACCGGTGGTGACGCCCACAACGTGCTGACATGAAGAAATTTTCCTACCGCTTTCTCATACACAAACAGCAGTTGACCGGCGTTGCCCGGTGAAACGTTGTTTGATGCCTCGTGTAAGGAGGAGAAATGCGTACCATCACGTTTCCGACTTTGATAAAGGTTTATCGTATCACGACATTGCTGCTCGCGTTGGTCGAGATCCAATGACTGTTAGCAGAATATGGAATCGGTGGCTTCGGGAGGGTAATACGGAACGCCGTGCTGGATCCCAACGGCCTCTTATCACTAGCAGTCGAGATGACAGGCACCTTATCCGCATGGCTGTAACGGATCGTGCAGCCACGTCTCGATCCCTGGGTCAACAGATGGGGACGTTTGCAAGACAACAACCATCTGCACGAACAGTTCGACGACGTTTTCAGCAGCATAGACTATCAGCCCGGAGACCGTGGCTGCGGTTACCCTTGACGCTGCAGCACAGACAGGAGCGCCTGCGATGGTGTACTCAAGATCGAACATGGGTGCACTAATGGCAAAACGTCATGTTTTCGGATGAATCCAGGTTCTGCTTACAGCATCATCATGGTCGCATCCGTGTTTGGCGACATCGCGGTGAACGCACATTGGAAGCGTGTATTCGTCATCGCCATACTGGCGTATCACCCGGCGTGATGGTATGAGGTGCCATTGGATACACGTCTCGGTCACCTCTTGTTCGCATTGACGGCACTTCGAACAGTGGACGTTACATTTCAAATATGTTACGACCCGTGGCTCTATCCTTCATTCTATCCCTGCGAAACCCTACATTTCAGCAGGATAATGCACGACCGCATGTTGCATGTCCTTTAAGGGCCTTTCTGGATACAGAAAATGTTCGACTGCTGCCCTGGCCAGCACATTCTCCAGATCTCTCACCAACTACAAACGTCTCGTCAATGGTGGCCGATCAACTGGCTCGTCACAATACGCCTCTTGATGAACTGTGGTACACTGTAGAAGCTGCATGGGCAGCTGTACCTGTACACGCCATCCAAGCTCTGTTTGACTCAATGCCCAGGCGTCTCAAGGCCGTTATTACGGTCAGAGTTGGTTGTTCTGGGTACTGATTTGTCCGGATATATGCACCCAAATTGCGTGAAAATGTAATCACATGTCAGTTATAGTATAATATATTTGTCCAATGAATACCCGTTAATCATCTGCATTTCCTCTTGGTGTAGCAATTTTAATAGCCAATAGTGTAATTGAGGCCGTATGCTGCAAATGCTACTCTGAGATGAACAGGTTAGCACAGGAGAGGAATTTGTGGCGGGCCGCATCAAACTAGTCAGAAGACTGGAAAAAAAGGTCCGCACGGATTATAGTCACTCACGGCGAAACTGATGTCATTACATGCACTCGATAACCTAACGCGAACGTTAGTGGATTCCGTTTTCCAGGGCAAGTAAGTAATAGGAACGGAGCGGACATTGACCCACTACCGACACGATGGCCGTCTGGAGACGTTATTTTGGAGAGAGAAAAATTGTGTTTAAAACACCATGAAGTTATATAAGTACAGCTTGTTTAGCATGTCGTGGTGCATGTGCCATAATACGATCCGCCGGAGCTGTCAAGTAAATGTGTTGACATTCGTAACAAGATGGAAAGAAAGTCTAAAGAACCTGAATTTGATATTTTCTCGTCTAATTGCCCACTTTGAACGCTTGCGAGTGTGACTCACCTGATCGAAGGCGCAGCGTTCGCTGAGCACGCTGTTGACCAGTGCGACGGCGCCGTCTGGAGCGCCGCCGTCGACGTGCAGACGCCGCACTATCTCGATGGCCACCTGCTGCCCGGGAGACAGTGGCGTCGCAGACAGGGACATGGCACGCAGCGACACCTCTTTCGGGCCCGCTGCCGCGATCCAGTCCTCCCCCAACCCCCAAAGCGGCCTGCAGCAATCACCATCAACAGTTATCCAAGCACCAAGCACTAGTCTCTACATCATGTATATACGGGGCGTATCACGTAAGACACGCACCGCAAATACTGTGTAAATGGAAACTGCTGTTGATGTGCGGTTTTCACATAACCTATGGGTAGTCGGAGGCTCCCACTGTTAGCCAATTAACATTGTAACTATACTTCGAAAGTATATTTTTTTGGAAACATACAATTTTTTAATGGGATGATGCCTATTGTCATTAACAGACTAAAAGTAGGATAAACTAGAACGTCAGTGGTGTTCGTTGCGGATTCTAGTGAGAGTCATTTACGAGATATCGTGTTTTGAAAACTTTCCACGCCGAAAATTGTTTGTGCCATTACTCACTCGCTCATATTGTGAAGCTCTTTCTCCTCTCTCTTCACTTGAAGTGATCATTCAGGTTTTCTGAAATTGCAATCATTTCTTTGCTACTATTGTAAATTATATCTGTCTATTTTCGTCCCATTCGGATAATTCTTCGTGATGCATCTTTTCTTTCTTAGGGTGTATTTATATCACAACAAGCAGGTACAAGCCACAGTATTCAGATGTACATTTCCATACAGCTTACGTAGGTACATAGGTAAATGCAATAGTTAACTGTAATACATTTTCACCAGTTGTAGAGTAATGGAGTAGAGGATAATGGAATGTAGTCGAATTAAGTCGGGTGATGCTGAGGGAATTAGATTAGGAAATGAGACACTTAAAGTAGTAAATGAGTTTTGCTGTTTGGGAAGCAAAATAACTGATGATGGTCGAAGTAGAGAGGATATAAAATGTAGACTGGCAATGGCAAGGAAAGTGTTTCTGAAGAAGAGAAATTTGTTAACATCGAGTATAGATCTAAGTGTCAGGAAGTCGTTTCTGAAAGTATTTGAATGGGGTGTAGCCATGTATGGAAGTGAAACATGGATGATAAATAGTTTGGACAAGAAGAGAATAGAAGCTTTCGAAATGTGGTGCTACAGAAGAATGCTGAAGATTAGATGGGTTGATCAGATAACTAATGAGGAGGTACTGAATAAAGCTGGGGAGAAAAAGAGTTTGTGGCACAACTTCACTAGAAGAAGGGATCGGTTGGTAGGACATGTTCTGAGGCATCAAGAGATCAGCTATTTAGTATTGGAGGGCAGCGTGGAGGGTAAAAATCGTAAAGGGAGGGTTTGGTTGGGTTGTTTGTGGGAAGAGACCAAACAGCTAGGTCATCGGTCTCATTGGATTAGGGAAGGACGGGGAAGGAAGTCGGCCGTGCCCTTTCAAAGGAACCATCCCGGCATTTGCCTGGAGTGATTTAGGGAAATCACGGAAAACCTAAATCAGGATGGCCGGACGCGGGATTGAACCGTCGTCCTACCGAATGCGAGTCCAGTGTGGTAGAGGAAGACCAAGAGATGAATACACTGAGCAGATTCAGAAGTATGTAGACTGCAGTAGGTACTGGGAGACGAAGAAGCTTGCACAGGGTAGAGTAGCATAGAGAGCTGCATCAGACCAGTCTCAGGACTGAAGACCACAACAACAACATAGAGTAGTGGATAACGGATTCTTGGTTATTTACTTTATTTTATTGTTCGATCTGAATAAATTCGAAACTAGTCGTATCATAAAAATAAATGTACAACTTCGTCGGTAAAAGAAAAGATAAATTTTAAAACTGTGTTGTTTTATTTTTTAATTCTTCATCTAACGTAAGTAAACCAGTCCTCTTTATTTTAACAGATTTTCTAGCTGAAAAATACCTAACGCGAGCTACTGTGCATCCACATTCACTTCATATGTCAGAAATTTGTACTTTTCAGTTTCAGGACACCGTTAAAACACGTTGTGCGAAATGAAATAACAAGAATGATAAAAAGAAACTCCTAATGTTTAAATAAACCAGTTTCCCACTAGTGCAAACACTATCAGCTATAAAATGCAGAAGCTTACAATCATGGGCTTCTTAAGAGTTCCTAACCACCTCCTCTGACTGAGTATATTTCCGTGGCAAATTTCCGTACCACCTCACGAAAACCATCTTATTACCAGAAAATAATGTCGCACTCTCACCTCAAAAAATTTGTGTACGTTTACCGTTCTTCACTTTTTGCTTCAATAAGAATTGCACTTGTTGGCAATTACTTTGATGTGTTATTATGATCTCTTCCTATAATAAATTGTATATTATTTATTCAATAAGGTGCTCGGCGCAAGGTATAAGCATCACACTCTAATAAATGATAAGCATGATAATTACAGTAACATAACAGTTACCATTGTGTAATTGGCAACGTAACCTCAATAACGTCATCATCATCAATAGCATCACCATCACCATTACTAATAATTTTTAGTCTTATTAAGATTGTTCTTTCTTCAAGGAACTCAGAATTGGTCTTTTTCATTTTTTATGTCTTCCTCCTTTACATTTCTCTATATTGTTATTGGCCAGTCTTTCAGTATGAGTTAATTTTTTGTTTTTGTTTTTCTGTCAGTGTCTGACAATCTGCTCCTTAATGCATTGTAAGAACTACCGTAATTGTTCAAAAGTTTATCATTGACGCTACTCTGTCTTCTCCAGGTATGGTGCTTTTAACTGTGTCACTTAAACTGGAGAATAGTTTCTTTAGTTAACGTCATTGGACGTATCTAAACTCGAGCTAAACACAAAGTATTTAAAAACAATGACCTGTGTGAGGTAACGGGAAAGTTGTAGAGCCCTGGAAATATTCGAAGTTTGGAGTTGGCATGGCCGCATGGGCCGCTCGGCAAGCCGAGGCCCAGCAGCAAACACGTGGTGCCGAACGGTAGCCGGACATGAGAGGGAACCCCAGAGCATGGTCCAGGCCGAGCACGTGCCTGGGAATTCCTTCGCGACGCTATGTTGATGAAAGAGACTTGTATGCCGAGAGTGCCGAAGATGGTGGACTTTTTGAAACCATCATGGCAGACATTTCACAGTATGTATAGAAATTAATAGTAGCCAGAGGAATCATAATACTTCAAAAAGAAACAGGTACATTACCATTATTTGCATAGCAATTCTGATGGTGTAATCAGATTTTCAATAGCTTTATTAGTTTAAAGTTTAGTATCTGACTGTAAATTATGCAAGTAACACCTACCAACGAATTTTCAAGATCTAAACGCTTCATCCGATTTTGTCGATCGACGTGTCTTTAGAAATCCGTTAGTGTAAACCTAAATTGGTATAAATTACAGGCATGTAACTTGAATAATACATGAGTTATTGGAGGTCAAAGTGGCCGATTACTATCGATCGCGTCAGGCCATAAGTACTCCACAGCTACACGAAAATACGGTAGCAGCATGCTTATAAATATATTTATTCATCTATGTCTTTGTTTATATCTGATGTATACTATTCATCAAGAAATTGGTTAAATATTTACTGTGTTTTAGAAAGCACAGATACATTAGGCTACTGGCCTACCTTCTGTTCTATCCCTTTGATATACACTCCTGGAAATGGAAAAAAGAACACATTGACACCGGTGTGTCAGACCCACCATACTTGCTCCGGACACTGCGAGACGGCTGTACAAGCAATGATCACACGCACGGCACAGCGGACACACCAGGAACCGCGGTGTTGGCCGTCGAATGGCGCTAGCTGCGCAGCATTTGTGCACCGCCGCCGTCAGTGTCAGCCAGTTTGCCGTGGCATACGGAGCTGCATCGCAGTCTTTAACACTGGTAGCATGCCGCGACAGCGTGGACGTGAACCGTATGTGCAGTTGACGGACTTTGAGCGAGGGCGTATAGTGGGCATGCGGGAGGCCGGGTGGACGTACCGCCGAATTGCTCAACACGTGGGGCGTGAGGTCTCCACAGTACATCGATGTTGTCGCCAGTGGTCGGCGGAAGGTGCACGTGCCCGTCGACCTGGGACCGGACCGCAGCGACGCACAGATGCACGCCAAGACCGTAGGATCCTACGCAGTGCCGTAGGGGACCGCACCGCCACTTCCCAGCAAATTAGGGACACTGTTGCTCCTGGGGTATCGGCGAGGACCATTCGCAACCGTCTCCATGAAGCTGGGCTACGGTCCCGCACACCGTTAGGCCGTCTTCCGCTCACGCCCCGACATCGTGCAGCCCGCCTCCAGTCGCGACAGGCGTGAATGGAGGGACGAATGGAGACGTGTCGTCTTCAGCGATGAGAGTAGCTTCTGCCTTGGTGCCAATGATGGTCGTATGCGTGTTTGGCGCCGTGCAGGTGAGCGCCACAATCAGGACTGCATACGACCGAGGCACACAGGGCCAACACCCGGCATCATGGTGTGGGGAGCGATCTCCTACACTGGCCGTACACCACTGGTGATCGTCGAGGGGACACTGAATAGTGCACGGTACATCCAAACCGTCATCGAACCCATCGTTCTACCATTCCTAGACCGGCAAGGGAACTTGCTGTTCCAACAGGACAATGCACGTCCGCATGTATCCCGTGCCACCCAACGTGCTCTAGAAGGTGTACGTCAACTACCCTGGCCAGCAAGATCTCCGGATCTGTCCCCCATTGAGCATGTTTGGGACTGGATGAAGCGTCGTCTCACGCGGTCTGCACGTCCAGCACGAACGCTGGTCCAACTGAGGCGCCAGGTGGAAATGGCATGGCAAGCCGTTCCACAGGACTACATCCAGAATCTCTACGATCGTCTCCATGGGAGAATAGCAGCCTGCATTGCTGCGAAAGGTGGATATACACTGTACTAGTGCCGACATTGTGCATGCTCTGTTGCCTGTGTCTATGTGCCTGTGGTTCTGTCAGTGTGATCATGTGATGTATCTGACCCCAGGAATGTGTCAATAAAGTTTCCCCTTCCTGGGACAATGAATTCACGGTGTTCTTATTTGAATTTCCAGGAGTGTATGTTTATTTAATTTATTTATGTATTTAATAATGTGTGTTAGAGCGTGTTTATGGTCCAGCTGTGGGAATATTTATTTAATTTCTAGTTATTGAAATGTAAATCCAGTATTTCGAATGTGTTTCATTATGTTTGTGGGGTTGCGTTGTCTTGAAGATATGGCGCGAGTACTCTAGCTAATCACAGCGCTCGTGAACGGGGAGACTGGATGGAAGCGAGAGAAGAGTTCTGGGAGTACGGCACAGGACACAGGAGGTGCTGGACGCGACAGAAGCACGGTCGCAGGAAAGGCTTGGAAGTGTGGAGCGGTTTGCTCGTGATCGTGGGAGATAGAAATACTTCGGAGTGCCGAGTTGTGAACGTGTGAGATTTCCGTGGTTTCTTCGGTGAAGACGTAGTATGCGTTAAGAAGTGAATATCTCGCTCATAACTAATTACGTGACGTAGGAATCTATTGTTTCCCTGTTATTCAACTTATATTTTATTTAATTGCTGGACCATTGACACCAGTAAGTGTTTTGCTGAAATATACCGCATTCCCGAAAGTACTTCTACTATCGTACTCATCATTTAAAGTCTTTAAGATAGTACCTGTAGATTTTATTTAATTGCAATCTTTCATTTATAAATTTCTACGTTACATTCGCAGTTGCCGAGTGATAGGAACTTTCCACCATTCGATTCATATGTGTATTCATATTGTATACTCAGCAGTATTTGACCTGTAATGCGGCAACTATGTATCCCAGTCCCTAGACAACGAAACCAGCCAAAACTTTTAATATTTCAACTCTGAGTCGGAGGGTATGTAGTTGAGGGCGACCACACCACCTCATTTCATTTTCTATTTTAAAGCCCACACCTGTTACACTCATTTGTCCCCTAAATATTTTTGTTCTTGTCAGCCATTGACCCTGAATGTTTCTTTTCTTTATTAAATACAGTTCGCGGACTGTAAATCATCTTATGAGACAGATATAATTATTTCATTATCCGCATAGAGAAAGACCATCTTTGATAGCTCTTTATTATACACCAAAGCCAAGCTTTTTTTTCACTTATGAACAGTATCATCTGCATAAAAGTTAAGTAATTCAAGTGATAAAGGATATCCTTTAATGACAACTTGGTTTACATTTATTTGCTTCCGTTTTAGCTCATCTGCTTCCACTACAATGTTTCTTTGCGATGAAGACTGCTACAGCTTTTGTTTTAACTGGTACTGAGACATAATCTTCTGATTATAGGTTGCGTTCCGTAGGATGGTACAGAAATTCTCCGCAGAAATATACTCAGTTATACAGGGTGTTTCACAATTCATCTTACACGCTTCTAGAGGGTACTTGATAGATCAAGTTTTACATAGGAACCAGTGATCTCTACACAACCTGGATGATGAACTTCAGCTGTCTGATTGTGCCAGTCATAGATACTCATACTTCGTTTCTTGCCAAATTACAACATAGCTGGTAGGGTATGTCACGAGAAAAAGAAAAGAAAATACTTTTCGATTCCGCTCCCATACCAGCCTATTACATCACATATCGACATAAATTTCAAAATAATAAATCAGTCTGCAATTCTTTGTCACGCACACACCGATGGAAATTTGTTTGCCAAACTACAACATGGCGGACGATGCAAAGCACACGTGTCTGCTCCAGTCCTATACTCAGAGACTAGACTTCCACATACAGGATGTATAGAGATCACTGATAGGAACCCATGTCCGGAAACGTCATCCAACGACGCTACATAGTGTCAAAGCTACAGGCGCCAACGCCTGTAAATGTTTGTACATACAGGATGATACCGTCATGCTGTTACACACTTCCAAGGATGTAGACGACAGACAAATGTATGAACTTGAGGTAAGGGTCCCTGGTTCGGAAACGAACGAATAGAAAGCTACAAGAGAAAAATCATTACAGTATCTCTGATAGTGGAATTCATGTAACGGTACTGTGTTTGCTGATGAGTAAACGGTGGCGGTACTAGTGGTAAGTGGGTCTGATTGCGTAATATTGTGAAAGTATTTCATAATAGACCTGTAAAAGCAGAACATAACAAGATTAACAATACAGAGGAGAACTGAATATTTGATTGCTTATTATAGTAACAAGTTTAGTGAAAGTATTTCACAATAGGCCTGCAAAAGCAGAATATTGAAACGTCCCCTTAGAAAAATTTATGAATGACTGTGCTGATAAACCTCTTACATTATTTGATTTTCAAACAGCTGAGCAGAACTGAACGTACTCAGACATTTCGCTCTTTACCTATTCTGATCAACACTAAACTGCCACACAATATTTTTAGCGCAACGCAATCTGACTTTCAATAATCCCTACAAAAGAATGGCCCTGACTAACATTAACCTATACCTTTCACAAATCACTTACCTCACGAAAATCTTCGTTACTCGAACTACTGCAATACACCGAGCGCCACTACCTCCAGCTAAATAAAAGATTCTAACTACTGAAGGCACTAACTACTGATAGGCATAGTTAGCAAATGAAAGATTTTGATAGAGAACAAACAATATATTTACCTTAATAGTGTTCAAAAGTCATAATATATATAGCAGTTCATGACATCCAGTCTTGCAAATTTACTCTCTCTGATGGACACACGTCCAGATCATCCGCTCTCAAAACTCCGCCACCTCTCTCCCCACATCCACCTCTGCTGCCGGCTCACCTCCAACTGCGCAATGCTACGCGCTGTTAACAGCCAACTGCCCAACACTACAATAGCATATACTCCAACAATGCAAACCAACCACAGTCTTCACACAGCACAGTCAGTGATTTTCATATAGAGCGCTACGTGGTGTTACCAACATAAAAACCTAAACAGCCTACTTACAATATACCAAGACTAACAGCAAAGGGCAGAACTGAATACTTGAAGTAAATACGAAAAACATAAATTACGAAAAGATAAAAGCATCAGTCGCTCACCTTTGAATGATGTAGTCCAAGGTAAGATAGATGCCACCGTACTTCCAGAGTGTCACAAGACTCAGGACCTCCTTCGCGTGCTGTACGGAATACTCTGTACCAAAGAAGCGGTACAGTGTTAAGATGGACGGATCAAGATCAGTGTCCTTGAAGAAAAAATCTGTTGGAGCGTATATCGCCTTGGCACCATCGGGGACGGTGAAGCCTTCTGCAGGAGGCGCACACGTGTGGAGCACGTACACGTGGTACTCCGAGTTGTGGCGGATGGCAGATTCCACGGCGCACATTTGGAGAGTACCGAGGCCGAACCACGGCACTTCCTGTAGCAAAATTGAAGACGTCGAAGTAATTGACTGCGAGGTAGAAAATCAAGAAAAAAGACCCCAACAGGAAGGGCGACTGGAACTGACGGGATACATAGAATATTCGAAACTTGAATAGGGCTTTGTGCCTCATATCTATGAGTCGAGATAGTCGCCCGAAAGCCATCTTCTGGTAAACACCTATGTTAAATCGCGCTGATCAAATTTGTACCAAAATGAAGAAATTTTCGCGTTTGATTGGTCCTCTTGTCATTGGCAAAAAACCACTACAGTTTTGAGTATTTTTGAAATTTTGAGCCTTGTGAGTGGTTTATTTAAGGTGATATTCAAGTGTGATCATTTTATGTCGTCCATAAACTCCGCGTGGCATGTTTCACGCAGATAACGAGACATTATGACGAGCACTTCTTTACAGGAAACCTACTAAACTACTGAATGTGCCATCTCGCACGTAGTCATGTGTCAGCGGCTGTTAAGATGTTTAAAATATCAGGTCGGACTAAATATCTTCTGGCTGCTCTTCGGTGTGAACTTGTAACAGAGACCGTAGTTACCTTACGTGATTGATGTCGGGGTATGAATTACGGACTTGATAGCCATTTTCCTTGTTTTAAAGACAATAAACCAACTGAAAGGAAATGTTTGACATTTGTAACAGAGACCGTCAGTTACCTTACATGATTGATGTCGGGGTGTTAAATACGGACTTGATGGCCATTTTCTTGTTTTAAAAACAATAAACCAACTAAAAGGAAATGTCTGACATTTTTTCAAACGACTCATGCAAGAATCCCGAACGCTCGATAATCTAACTTCCAGCTATTACCGATGGAATGGAGTTACGTGGCCTTTGCTTGGTAGATATTTCATCGAATTTTCGTCAATACTGCATTTGTCGGCTAAACCAGTATCTACCATTGCAGAGTGACGGGGCAAACGATGTGAAGCCTATCCAGGTAGATGTACAATTTTTTGAAGGATAACGAGAGATTAACCCACCCCACCGCACAGGTATGGAAGAATGGCAGATTTTTTAAGAAATCTTCGTACATAATTTTCGTGAACCTCCTTGACTTCGTGCACGACACAATTATATTCTTTTTAAATTTGTGAGTTAATTTGCCAACTCTTTTTTGAACAATCCCACCAAATTTCCCGAATGGTATTTGCACGCATAAAAAAACACAAGAGATTATCTTTCCTAATGCCGTCATAGCTTACTCTGCTGCGATGGGATGGCTAATCTTGGTCAACTCTTTCTTCTACACAGGGACGGTTTTCGCAGCTTCGTACAGCATTTTCGTGAATCCCTATCATTTTGTGCAGGTCACAGTTACATTTTTAAAAATTTATTAGTTAATTTATAAACTCTTTGTTGAATAGTCCCACCAAATTTCCTGAATGGTTCTTGCATACATGAGAAAATACAAGAAATTATCGTTCCTAATGCCGTTATGGTATACTTTGCTGTGAAGTAATGTCTAATCTTTTTCGATTCTTTTTTTCCTGCACAGGGACTGCTTTCGCTCCTTGGTGCGAAAGGAATCTGTTGTACGACAATTGGTACTGGCATCCGGTTGATCGGTATTAATTACACAACCGAGATCTTTACCTGGAATTCTTCTGCACTGGCTAATGCTTCGTCCATCGTTGCTAACCCTTTGGAGCTGACCAAATATTTGAACAACGAACTACAGAGGGAATAAACATTTGAAGAAACTGTACTGTAATGCTTGATTTATTAGTGAAATTAGTACGGCAGAAATGACTATTTTTGAATAACTTTGCATGACACATACAAGTTAATGATATTATATACGATGAAATTGGAATGGGCAGGATCTGAACACATACGTCCGGCATGGTAGTCATAAACCGTATACGTTGCTCAATGCTCTCTTGGTCGAACGATACTAACGTTATGGACGTGGGAGGTAAAAAATGGTTCACATGGCTCTGAGCACTATGGTACTTAACTTCTGAGGTCATCAGCCCCCTAGACCTTAGAACTGCTTAAACCTAACGACATCACACACATTTATGCCCGAGGCAGGATTCGAACCTGCGACCGTAGCGGTCGCGCTGTTCCAGGCTGTAGAGCCTAGAACCGCTCGGCCACCCCGGCCGGCTGTGGGGGGTACGAAAAATCTTTAACATCGATTTTCTCCGAAACTAGGGTCTGTTCCATGAAAATCTGCGAGACAAATACTAGGGACAAGTCCTCTACAACATATCTGAGACTCATCGAAACCCGTGATTAACAGGTCTGATGGTACCTTGTACGAGGGTTGCATTGCAGATGGAAACTAAGGTATATCCTTGACTGGCTTTTGTGACCGAGCGGTTCTAGGCGCTTCAGTCCGGAACCGCGCTACCGCCTGGGGCATGGATGTGTGTGATGTCCTTAGCTTAGTTAGGTTTAAGTAGTTCTAAGTTGTAGGGGACTGATGACCTCAGATGTTAAGTCCCATGGTGCTCAGAATCATTTGAACCATTTTTTCAGCAAATCCTTGCGACATCTAAATGCTGAACAAAGTCAAAGCAAACGTAAGGACAGTTAGTCAGCAAATGTTCTATGAAACTGAAAACAAGATAGTACCTGTCGAGTTGTAAAAATAAATAAATAAATAAATAAAACTATGGAGTTTGAATCACACCTAAACCTAGCTAATTGATGGTAGTCGTCTGTGCAGGTGTTCATTCATTATAATGGCATCGAAACAGATGTGATAAATTAAGGCTTAACTAATAAGTTGTACATTCTGAATTTGCTATACAGGGTGTTACAAAAAGGTACGGCCAAACTTTCAGGAAAAATTCCTCACACACAAAGAAAGAAAATATGTTATGTGGACATTTATACGGAAACGCTTACTTTCCATGTAAGAGCTCATTTTATTACTTCTCTTCAAATCACATTAATCATGGAATGGAAACACACAGCAACAGAACGTACCAGCGTGACTTCAAACACTTTGTTACAGGAAATGTCCTCCGTTAGCGAGGATACATGCATCCACCCTCCGTCGCGTGGAATCCCTGATGCACTGATGCAGCCCTGGAGAATGGCGTATTGTATCACAGTCGTCCACAATACGAGCACGAAGAGTCTCTACATTTGGTACCGGGGTTGCGTAGACAAGAACTTTCAAATGCCTCCATAAATGAAAGTCAAGAGGGTTGAGGTCAGTAGAGCGTGGAGGCCATGGAACTGGTCCGCCTCTACCAATCCATCGGTCACCGAATCTGTTGTTGAGAACCGTACGAACACTTCGACTGAAATGTGCAGGAGCTCCATCGTGCATGAACCACATGTTCTGTCGTGCTTGTAAAGGCACATGTTCTAGCAGCACAGGTAGAGTATCCCGTGTGAAATCATGATAACGTGCTCCATTGAGCGTAGGTGGAAGAACATGGGGCCCAATCAAGACATCACCAACAATGCCTGCGCAAACGTTCACAGAAAATCTGTGTTGATGACGTTATTGCACAATTGCGTGCGAATTCTCGTCAGCACACACATGTTGATTGTGAAAATTTACAATTTGATCACGTTGGATTGAAGTCTCATCTGTAAAGAGAACATTTGCACTGAAATGAGGATTGACACATTGTTGGATGAATCATTCGCAGAAGTGTACCCGTGGAGGCCAATCAGCTGCTGATAGTGCCTGCAGGCTGTACATGGTACGGAAACAACTGGTTCTCCCGCAGCACTCTCCATACAGTGACGTGGTCAACGTTACCTTGTACAGCAGCAACTTCTCTGACGCTGACATTAGGGTTATCTTCAACTGCACGAAGAATTGCCTCGTCCATTGCTGGTGTCCTCGTCGTTCTAGGTCTTCCGCAGTCGCGAGTCATAGGCTGAAATGTTCCGTGCTCCCTAAGACGCCGATCAATTGCTCCGAACGTCTTCCTGTCGGGACACCTTCGTTCTGGAAATCTGTCTCGATACAAACGTACCGCGCCACGGCTATTGCCCCGTGCTAATCCATACATCAAATGGGCATCTGCCAACCCCGCATTTGTAAACATTGCACTGACTGCAAAACCACGTTCGTGATGAACACTAACCTGTTGATGCTACGTACTGATGTGCTTGATGCTAGTACTGTAGAGCAATGAGTCGCATGTCAACACAAGCGCCGAAATCAACATTACCCTCCTTCAAATGGGCCAACTGGTGATGAATCGAGGAAGTACAGTACATACTGACGAAACTAAAATGAGCTCTAACATGGAAATTAAGCGTTTCCGGACACATGTCCACATAATATCTCTTCTTTGTTTGTTTGTGAGGAATGTTTGCTGAACGTTTGGCGGACCTTTTTTAACACCCTGTATAGAACACCAACACGCGGCTCCTAGCTTCGGTCGTTGATTGGACAGATGTAAAATTAAGTGAGCCAGGAATAGAAAAATTAATTGAAAAATTACTAAATAAACTTGACAGAGGACACGGTACACGACTTGATGGTATACCCTTTCGATTCCATCATGAATAAGTGGAAGAACTGCCCCTTCTCCGAGACATTGCTTGTCTTCGACCGTTAAAACAGTCTAGTGGCCGGCAATGATCGTCTGTTCGATCGCAAGATCGTCAATGTTTTATGTTGTAGATAATAGTGGCAAGGTTAATTTAGGGTATCTTGACTTCCAGTGAGTCTGTGTTATAGTGCTACACCTTCATTTACAAAAACGAAATACGCGACATCGGAATAGGTGTAATACGGCATTGAAGCCTTCATAGCTAACAGGATCCGTCACATTGTTTTTAGTGCAGAGGCATTGTCAGAAGATAAGTAGCATTCAGTATACACTGCTGACCATTAAAACTGCAGCGCCATGAAGGATGACAAAAACCCGAACTTAACTTATTGTGAGTATAGTACACTACTGGTCATTCGAATTGCTACACCAAGAAGAAATGCAGATGATAAACGAGTATTCATTGGACAAATATATTATACTAGAACTGACATGTGATTATATTTTCAGGCAATTTGGGTGCATAGATCCTGAGAAATCAGTTCCCAGAACGACCACCTCTGGCCGTAATAACGGCCTTGATACGCCTGGGCATTGAGTCAAACAGAGCTTGGATGGCGTGTACAATTACAGCTGCCCATGCAGCTTTAGCACGATACCACACTTCATTAAGAGTAGTGACTGGCGTATTGTGCACGAAGCATACAGCTACTACCATCGTATTATCTTAGCAAAAGATCAGGCAGAGAATCCGAGAAAATTCTGGTTCTATCTAAAATCGCTAAGTGGGTCTAAGACTTCCGTTCAGTCACTTATTAACCAGTCTGGTGTGGCAGTTAACAAAACGAAAGCCGAAGTTTTAAATTTCGCATTCAAGAAATCGTTCACGCAGGAGAATCGTACGAACATACAGTCATTTGACAGTCGACCAGATTCCTGTATGGACGACATGGTAACAAGCATCCCTGACGTAGAAAAACAACTGAAGATATTGAAAACAAATAAGTCACCAAGTCCAGATGGAATCCCAATTCGGTTTTTCAAAGAGCACTGTACGGCATTGGCCCCTTACTTAGCTTGCACCTATAGCGAATCTCTCGCCCAGCACGAAGTCCCAAGCGACTGTAAAAATAGCGCAGGTGACTCCAATACGTAAGAATGGCAAAAGAACAGACGCACACAATTACAGACCTATATACCTAACATCGTTTTACTGCAGAATCCTTCAACATATTCTCAGTTCAAATATAATAAATTTTCTTTAGACCTAGAAGCTTAAATCCACGAATCAGCATGGTTTTACAAAGCATCGCTCGTGCGAAACTCAGCTCTCCCTCTTCTCACATGATACACTACAAACTACGGATGAAGGGCAACAGACAGATTCGGTATTTATAGATTTCCGGAAAGCTTTTGACACGGTGTCCCATTTCAGGCTGTTAAAGAAGGTACGAGCATGTGGAATAGGTCACATATATGTGAGTGGCTCGAAGATTTCTCAAGTCTCGACGACGAGTGTTCATTAGAGACAAGTGTACCGTGCGGAGTGTCCCAGGGAAATACGAGTATAATAGGACCGCTATTTTTTTCTATGTATATAAATGATTTGTCGGACAGGATGGTCAGGAATCTGAGGTTGTTTGCTGATGATGCTGTGACGTACGGTAAGATGTCGAACTTGAGTGACTGTAGGAGGATACAAGATGATGTAGACAAAATTTATGGTTCATGTGGTGAATGGCAGCTAGCCCTAAATGTGGTAAAATGTAAGTTAATGCTGATGAGTAAAAAGATCAAACATGTAATGTTCGGTTGCAGTATTATTAGTGTCCTGCTTGACATTGTCAATTTGTTTAAATATCTGGGTGTAACGTTGCAAAGCGATATGTGGTTGAACGAGCATGTGAGTTCTCAGATGTAGTAGGGAAGGCGAATGGTCGACTTCAGTTTATTGGGGGAATGTTAGGCAAGAGTAGTTCACCTGTAAAGGAGACCGCATATAGGAGCTATTCTTGAGTATTGCTCAAGTGTTTGGAATCCGTACAGGATCTCATTAAAAAAAGACATCGAAGCAAAGTTTGTTACTGAGAGGCTTGAACAACAAGCGAATGTTATGGAGATGGTATACGCGAGCTCAGATGAGACTCACTAGAGGGAAGGCGACGTTCTTTTTGAGGAACATCATTCAGAAGCTGACTGCAGAACGATTCTGTTGCCTCCAACATTCATTGTGCGTAAGGACCACGAAAATGAGTTACGAGAAACTAGGGCTCATACAGGGGCATAAAGACAGTCGTTTTTCCTTCATTCTATTGAGAATGGAACAGGAAAAGAAATATCTGGTGCTGGTACAGGGTACGGTGGATTGCGGAGTTTCTATGTGCATGTAGCTGTAGATATATGTCACACAAATCGGAATCGAACAGCGGGAATTGCCGAAATGGAAGACGAAACTCTGCAACGTGTTGAAGACACTCCATCTACAAGTACGCAACGTATTGCACGCATCCTTGGCGTCAGATGTAGCCTAGAGTGGAATGTGTTCCATGACCAGTCGCTTCATCCTTTCCGTCTTCGTCGCGTGGTAGCACTAGCATCTGAACATTTTCCCCAGTGTGTGCTGTTCACTCAACGGTTTTTACAACAGACTGCTCTGCATCCCTTACTTCCTGCCAAGGTCCTGGACACCGACGAGGCTTTGTGTACTAGTGAGGACTATTTCTATATCCACATTTCGCATGTTTGGGCACATGTGAATCCACGAGATACTTGATCTCATGGTCATTCGCTGTTAGTGTATGGGCAGGCATTTTTGGTGACGGTTCATTGCACCATACATTCTTCCATTCCGCCTCGACGGACGGAGATATCGCATCTTTCTAGAACATGAATTGCCAGAACTGTTCGAGGATGTACCTCTGAATGTGAGACAAAGGATATAATTCTATCACGATGGAGAGCCCGCTCATTTCAGTATTTCTGTGAGGAATCATCCCAGAACCACCTTCGGTAATCGATGGTTCGGCTGAGGTGTCCCTGTCGCCTGGCCACGCAGGTCACATGACCTCACATGTCTGGGTTTCTTCCTCAGGGGGCGCATGAAGCAGCTGCTGCATGAATTCGTTGTGGAAACAGAACAAGACCTCATCGCTAGAATTTCTGTCTCCCGGGAGGTATCACTGTGGACATGCCAGGAATCTTTGAACGTACATGACAGTCAATGGTCCGGCGATGAACTGTGTGCATACATGACAATGGTCGCGCTTTCTAGTAGTTCCTGTGAATGTCATTACTGTAATGAGCATGCTAAACTACGTTCTGTGTAAATTGTCTCTAGCATCAAGAATTGCCGACAGGAACCAAATATACCATAATTCAATACATTTGTTTTGATATGCTCTTAGACTGCAACGATCGACAAGGCAACGTGGAGAAGGCGCTTCCTACAATGACTCGAAGAGCGGAGGGAGCAACCCTCTCTGCTGAGGTTTATTTAACAGAGAAGAAAAGGGGTGGTAGGCCTACATCTCTTGTATCCTGGCTGACATTCTACTTAGAAGAATGTACTATGCTTTAAAACCCGGTCCTCCAAGGTGGGGGTTGTGCGATAGGCTGGTTACCCACTATATAAAAAGACCATAACTCATAGGTCTCTACGGTATAAGCTGGATAGTCTCAAAGTCAACGACAAGACCGTGCTAAAGGAAAACATGTTGATGTTTAAGACATATTATGTGTAGGTACGTAGAATATAAGAGGAGGTTTTAGTACAAAGGAATTAGAGCTTATAGAAAACTGGAAACAAATAATTACAATCGTGGATGTAATATCAGAAAGAAGGAAGAAACAGAGGAGCAAAAGATTTAAATAATTATACATTAGTTTACAGTGGAGTCGTACAAACGAAAAGAGCATATAGTGAGGTAGGCATTCTTATTTATGAAAAATGGAAAAGAGAGATAAATTTTTACGACTACATAAATGAAAGGATAGTAATTGCTACATTCAGAAATGACAGAAGACATTTATATATCATAGTAGTATCCGCACCTGAAAAAGGAAAACGCAAGGATTATGAAATGTTTCATGAAGAGGTGCTAAAAAAGCAAATAAATATAATAAAAGTGGCCATATGTTAATATTAGGAGACTTAAATCCAAAAACTGGAAAGGTACCAATAGCAGATACAGTTAAGCACATTTGGTGAAATAACTTTAAATGAAAATGGCAAGACATTAAGAGATTTTTCTACATTTAATCAGATAAAAATTGCAAAGACCTTATTCAGAAATAAACAAATACAATGGACCACAAGAGGCTCACGCTCAATAATTGACTATTTAATAGCTAATAAAAAGGTAAGCTCTCAAATTCGATGTACTCATCTGTTTAGAGGTAATCATGTAGGCTCTGGTCACTTCCTAGTTACTTCGAAGATTAAAAGAAGGTCAAGATGGAGGAAACAAACAAATGTAAAGGTAATACAAAGCCAAAATATGAAATATATACGAATGAAATATGAACCTCATCTTCTACAGGAAGAAAGCATAAGGAACTCATATCAGCGAATACATACACGAATTGCAGATGGTTGTAACTAGAGAAGAATGGGTAAGATTAAAAACAGCTGTGCTGAAAATAGCTAATGAGATACTAGGGAAACGTAAAGCATCAAAGTGGAAAGGGGGTCTGAAAATACGGAATACAGTAATAACTAACAGTATTAAAGAAAGACAAATGCTTATAACGGTTATTTACAAACACCAACAAATGAAGCCTGGGCATCATATAAACAGAATAGGAATAAAACAAAGAATTTAACAAAAAAAATACCATAGTGAATCCTAGGAAAGATTAATTGCTAATATTGAAAATGACATTCATAGAAGACAGAATATAAAGCTTAAACTTATGAAGCATATGAATAAGAGGGAGATAGATACTGCAAACATTAATACAACAACAGAAAATCGGTGGTTACACAATCACAGAAATTTATGATATGATGACGACGGCGAAGAAAGTTATTCTATAAAAATTGGCAGTAACTCTGTAAACCAAATAGACATAAAAGAATCAAAAGCAGCCATAAATGTAACAAAATACAGAAAAGCTACTGGTCTAGATGGCATTAACACTGAATTAACCAAATATGCAGGAACCATATTAGAATTCTGCTTCCCTCATTTTCTAATGTGTATTGGAAGAACTGTACTGTACCTGAAGAATGCAACACAGCTACAGTAATTTCTGTACTTAAAAAGGCAGTAGGAAAGACACAGAAAAGTATAGAAGACTGAATTTAGTAAATGCAGGATATAAAATGCATGGGGAAATTCTTAATCAAATGATACAATGATAAGTATTCATTTGTTGATACAATTAACTCTTATTCTCTGCTCTCTGTTCAATGAAGCCTACATCCCAAAGATCACCCACTATTTTATAATATTGTTCGTAATTGAAACTTCTGCTACAGTTATACAACATTTTTATTACAGAAATCTTACACAATCCTGTTTCGGCGCCTCAGCCTCATCTTCAGGTGCAATTGTAAATTAAAAAAGGAACCTTATGTCAGGTCAGCAAGACCCATGAAAAGCCACCAATATTACAAAATCAAATAAGATCAAAAAATATATAGACAACAATGAACATACCTAAAATCAGCATAAAGTGTACATGTCCGACTTAAGTTAAAAGGCAGCGCATTTACTGTACATGGGTAGTCAGAAAGAGTACGAAAACGTGACCACGCTAAAACTACCTTTCAAAAGTGCTTGACGTCAGTCAGCCATATGTTACAAGCGTCGACGAGGGCCTAGAGTCGAAATAAAGCCAAACAGAGCCGTATTAGAGACTGTATGAGAAGCCAAGAGCTACACAGTAAGAATAAAACTGAGCTATTGATTACTACAGTCATGGAAGAGCAATCAGTGACAAGTTTCACAGCACTGCCACTGATAGTCAACACACAAACTGACGTAATGTATGGCCGTGCGGTTAAAGGCGCTGCAGTCTGGAACCGCAAGACCGCTACGGTCGCAGGTTCGAATCCTGCCTCGGGCATGGATGTGTGTGATGTCCTTTGGTTAGTTAGGTTTAAGTACTTTTAAGTTCTAGGGGACTGATGACCTCACATGTTAAGTCTCATAGTGCTCAGAGCCATTCGAACCGTTTTTGACGTAATGTAGCAAAGGAAAACACTATTCAAGTATCCATAACGAATCAACTATATATCTGAAAAACGGCCCGACCATAATGTCTACTGCTTATGAGTTACTCGTAGAAAGCGGCAATATGTCCCACCTTCTAACGGAACAGGGATTGAGTAATGTGACAACATACTGAAATATGGTGTCTTTTCTGTTGTGGTACAGCGCCCTTAAAGATCCAGTATTGCGAGAGACAGGATTTCAGCTTCCTACAGGCAGTATTATAAATCAGTGGTGAAAGCTGAAATTTTGTGCCGGAATGGGACTCGTACCCGGATGCTCCGCTCCTCTAGAACGGCTGCCTTAATCCAGGGTTCGCCGTGGCGTGCCAAACTTCTCGCGTGCGGCGTGGGCGGACCGCGGGCGGGTCAAGACCCGGCTTGTCACTCGGCTTTATTCGGTCCTTCTCGGAAGTACCCGGAACAGCGCGAAATTTCCTTTAGCATTGCGGTGCGGCATTTTGCGGTCGGCACAACTCTCTCAGTTCGGCAGAATCGTGGTGTCAGCGACCTGTTTATTCTTCGCTGTTTGTCCGTGGTATGAAGGACGTTCACAGATCCAGTGGCTGTTTGGACAAAAAGAGACAGTCTAGCAATTTATTGTCACAGTCTTTTAAAATGAACGGGGATGACAGAAGAGAGAGAGAAGAGAATTCTCAGTTCTCATAAGCGACGGGGACTGCTTATTTGCTGCGAAACCAACATTATAGTACCATGGAGGAAGAATTTAGACTTTTAGAGGACAATAAAAGAGCAAAAAATTACCACTATCGACAGACGAGATTCATTGTTCTGCACATCAATAAGCACTTCGTGCTAAATTTGCAGATATGGAGCACTAGAAGAAATAGTTGGTCCGAACAGTAAAATTTCTGAAGTCGCACCCATTACTCCATTTTCAGTTGCAACAGCTTTCAATAGTAATGTACGAAGAGTGTGGAGACTTCATATACTATTGCAAAGTGCGTTTGTTAATTCAAGGGACGTGCCTGGAATGATTTTCGATTTAAATTTCGCTTTTGTCGTATTTATGAAGGAAGAAGGAGTGCAGGAACGGAACTTAGAACTTCCAGAATGTACAGCAGACTTTGCATTTTAAGTGGACTTGATTGTACACTTCCCATGTAAGACATTTCAAGGTAACTTCTTTCCGATTTGATGGGGATGTATCTAAAAGTAAAATTGCGTTGTAAAAGGGACACATTATGACGAAGACGATCCAGCTCCCTAAGCTCACTAGCGCTAAAGAAAGCACAACGTTTGAAGAATTCATTCTGGTGTTGCAAGAATTACAACTAAAGTTTTAGAAATGTTTCGAAGACACTGTCAATCTTACATCTGGTTTCCAGACCAGTTGCCTTTTAAGTTAAAAGCGCCCCTGTGCATTTGTAGAAGTAACTGCTTTACCTACAAGTTAATTACAGTTGTAATTACAAATCTTTTTACGTTAAACTGTGCACGACGTCTACATTGCTTTTCTCAGGTAGATTTTCCAAGTCTCCATGACGAGGCTACAAAAGTACTACAATATTCCTATCGACATATTTGTGTGAAAGATCATTTTTCGATTATGAAACTAAATAAATCACGGCTACGTAGTAACTTGAATGTGAAACTTTGTGAAATTGTCTGTGACTGGCTGTTTGACGACGGTTTGTGCCAGATAAAAATTGTAACAAGTCTTCATTGCACTCAGCACTCCGTCTTCAGGCCACGAGTTGCCTACCGGGACCATCCTCAGTGGAGGATGCGGATAGGAGGGGCGTGGGGTCAGCACACCGCTCTCCCGGTCGTTATGATTGTATTCTTGACCGAAGCCGCTACTATTCGGTCGAGTAGCTCCTCAATTGGCATCGCGAGGCTGAGTGCACCCCGAAAAATGCCAAGAGCGCATGGCAACCTGGATGGTCACCCATCCAAGTGCAGACCATGTCCGGCAGCGCTTAATTTCGGTGATCTAACGGGAACCGGAGTAACCACTGCGGCAAGGCCGTTGCCCATGTCTTCATTACGCTAAAAATAATTAATTAATATTGTAAACTTGCTTTGTTTCTGATCTGTGCTGTTGAGAAACGTGAAACATAAGAACAAGTCGTATGCAGTATGAATGTATCCCCATTTAAATGCAGCGTGTTCGCAGTTTGCCCCTCTTCCCCCTCTGCGCAGCATGGTGGTGGGGGAAGTGTGCCAACAGGCTGAGCCCTTTGGCACTCGGCTTAGGCTTGGCCCACGAGCCGAAATCGGACATGTCCGACAAAACGGACACCACATTTCAAATACAGTGTATACACCTTTCACCATTTATATGGGGTGAACACTTATAAAACCAACAAACTACAGGGACTGATTCCTGACTGGAAATATAAGAAAAACCGTCTCATGAACATCTGTCCATAAATGGATGGTGTGAGTGTGTAACGACAACAAATTGTCCCAAAGCACATACAGAGCTGGGTCGTATTCCACGTCACAAAAGATGTTTGAAATTGCCTTGGTGCGATTGCAGGTGATGGGGATAGTAGCGGTTGTCACTCAGGATGCACATAATCGTACTTTGGCTTATAACATGCTGGCAGGCCACTTGCCTGGAGCTTGTGATAGAAATAATCTCAATATCCTGTACAGCCTGGTACTCCAAATCTGGGGCACACACAGGCCGCCGCCTCCCTTTACATTCGTCTGTCTGAAAGGACCCATGATCGCATAAGCATCCCAAAAGGCCTTGAAATGTTGGTATCCATGAGGGTACTTGTTTTCGTACAGCTGTGCTACCTCTCGACCATTTTTATTCGCATAGCCGTACACAAACACCATGTCAGCTTGTTCCCGACACGAATATCGCTGTTTACATTACACTGAGTCAATTACCCTATATACAGGGTGGTCCATTGATAGTGACTGGGCCAAATATCTCACGAAATAAGCGCCAAACTAAAAAACTACAAAGAACGAAACTTGTCTAGCTTGAAGGGGGAAACCAGATGGCGCTATGGTTCGCCCGCTAGCTGGCGCTGCCATAGGTAAAACGGATATCAACGGTGTTTTTTTTTTAATAGGAACCCCCGTTTTTAATTACATATTCGTGTAGTATGTAAAGAAATATGAATGTTTTAGTTGGAGCACTTTTTTCGCTTTGTGATAGATGGCGCTATAATAGTCACAAACACATGGCTAACAATTTTAGACGAACAGTTGGTAACAGATAGCTTTTTTAAATTAAAATACAGAACTTAGGTACGTTTAAACATTTTATTTCGGTTGTTCCGTTACATTAACCTGCCAAGGTCGCAGATGTTCCACTTGTCGCAGCCATCGTGGATTTTCTGTTGCCCAGTAGTGCATATTTTGCCGGTTTACGTTACCGCTGTTGGTGAATGACGCTTCGTTGCTAAATAGAACTCGTGCAAGAAATCTGTCATCATCCCGTAATTTCCCTTGTGCCCAGTGTCAGAACTGTACACGACGTTCAAAGTCGTCGCTAGGCAATTCCTTCTGCATAGAAATATGGTACGGCTGCAATTGATGTTGATGTAGCATTCTCAACACCGACGTTTTTGAGATTCCCGATTCTCGCGCAATTTTCCTGCTACTGATGTGCGGATTAGCCGCGACAGCAGCTAAATCACCTACTTGGGCATCATCATTTGTTGCAGGTCATGATTGACGTTTCACATGTGGCTGAACACTTCCTGTTTCCTTAAACAACGTAACTACATCTACATACATCTACATCTACATACATACTCCGCAATCCACCCTACGGTGCGTGGCGGAGGGTACCTCGTACCACAACTAGCATCTTCTCTCCCTGTTCCACTCCCAGACAGAACGAGGGAAAAATGACTGCCTGAATGCCTCTGTACGAGTCCTAATCTCTCTTATCTTATCTTTGTGGTCTTTCCGCGATATGTAAGTTGGCGGCAGTAAAATTGTACTGCAGTCAATCTCAAATGCTGGTTCTCTAAATTTCCTCAGAAGCGATTCACGAAAAGAACGCCTCGTATCCTCTAGACACTCCCACCCGAGTTCCTGAAGCATTTCCGTAACACACGCGTGATGATCAAAGCTACCAGTAACAAATCTAGCAGCCCGACACTGAATTGCTTCTATGTCCTCCCCCAATCCGACTTGATAGGGATCCCAAACGCTCGAGCAGTACTCACGAATAGGTCATATTAGTATTTTACAAGCGATCTCCTGTACAGATGAACCACATCGTCTCAAAATTCTACCAATGAACACAAGACGACTATCCGCCTTCTCCACAACTGCCATTACATGCTTGCCCACTTCATATCGCTCTGCAATGTTACGCCCAAATATTTAATCGATGTGACTGTGTCAAGCGCTACACTACTAATGGAGTATTTAAACATTACGGGATTCTTTTTCCTATTCATCTACATTAATTTACATTTATCTATATTTAGAGTTAGCTGCCATTCCTTACACAATCACAAATCCTGTCCAAGTCATCTTGTATCCTCCTACAGTCATTCAACGACAACACCTTCCCATACACCACAGCATCATCAGCAAAAAGCCGCACATTGCTATCCACCCTATCCAAAAGATCATTTATGTAGATAGAAAACAACAGCGGACCTACCACACTTCCCGGGGCACTCCAGATGATACCCTCACCTCCGATGAACACTCACCATCGATCACAACGTACTGGGTTCTATTACTTAAGAAGTCTTCGAGCCACTCACATACTTGGGAACCAATCCCATATGCTCTTACCTCAGTTAGGAGTCTGCAGTGGGGCACCGAGTCAAACGATTTCCGGAAGTCAAGGAATATGGCATCCGTCTGATACCCTTCATCCATGGTTCGCAAGATATCATGTGAAAAACGGGCGAGTTGCGATTCGCAGGAGCGATGCTTTCTAAAGCCGTGCTGATGCATGGACAGCAACTTCTCTGCCTCAAGGAATTTCATCATATTCGAACTAAGAATATGTTCGAGAATCCTGCAACAAACCAATGTTAAGGATATTGGTCTGTAATTTTGAGGATCCGTCCTTCTAACCTTCTTATAAACAGGCGTCACCTCCGCTTTTTTCCAGTCGCTCGGGACTTTACGTTGGGCAAGAGATTCGCGATAAATGCACGCTAAGTAAGGAGCCAATGCAGTAGAGTACTTTATGTAAAACCGAATTGGAATCTCATCAGAACCTAGCGATTTATTTATTTTCAACCCATTCAGCTGCTTCACAACCCCAGGGATGTCTATCATAATGTCCTCCATACGGGAATCTGTACGAGACTCAAACGGCGGCTGTTTGTACGATCCTCCAGCGTGTAAGATTTCTCAAATGCTATATTTAAAATTTCACCTTTCGATTTGCTGTCTCCCGTTGCCAGACCAGACTGACCAGAGAGTGACTGGATGGAAGTCTTCGACCCGCTTACCGATTTTACGTAAGACCAGAATTTCCTTGGGTTTTCAGCAAGATCTTTTGCTAAGTTATGACGGTGATAGTGGTTGAATGCTTCGTGCACCGCTCTTTTTACAGCAGCACGAATCTCTACTAACTTTTGCCTGTCCTCATTTTCCCGATCTTTCTTGTACCGCGAGTGCAACTGACTTTGCTTTCTGAGCATTATCCGCATTGCGCTGTTAAACCACGGTGGGTCTTTTCCGTCCGTAACCCACTTTTTCGGCACATACTGGTCCAATGTGTGATTTAAAATGTGTTTAAAATTTGCCCATAATTCTTCCACGTCCATCGTACCGGAAGTGGGATGCTACCAACTGCTTATCTGCTCTTTCTAGTAAGAATACTCTCCTAGCCTGCTTGACCGACTTTTTAACTTTCGTAACCATAGTCGTGATGACAACATCATGATCACTAATCCCTGTCTCAACACTGACACCGTCGATGAGGTCTGGTCTGTTCGTGGCTACCAGATCTAAAATATCTAACTATCTGGCGAACGGTCCGGACACTTGGATGATGTCGTCCAGGATACCGAGCAGCATACATAGCATACGCCTGTTGGGCATTTTGATCGCAATAGCCATACATCAACACGATATCGACCTTTTCCGCAATTAGTAAACGGTCCATTTTAACACGGGTAATGAATCACTGGTGGAATGTTACGTGACACCATGTACTTATACGTTTCTGACTTTTACAACGCCATCTATCTATCACAAAGCGAAAAAAGTGCTCCAACTAAAACATTCATATTTCTTTAAATACTTCACGAATATGTAATTAAAAACGGGGGTTCCTACTTATAAAAAACGCAGTTGATACCAGTTTGACCTATAGCAGCGCCATCTAGCGGGCCAACCGTAGCGCCATCTTGTTTCCCTCTTCAAGCTAGACAAGTTTCGTTCTTTGTAGTTTTTGCGTTTGATGCTTATTTCGTGACATATTTGGCCCGGCCACGATCAATGGACCACCCTGTATATGCAAGGATGGCTCTAGGTACTTTCAGTGAGGATGCGTCATATCCTCTGAACCCCTGTGGGATTTAGCAAATGCTACAGGTAGTGTAGCTAACAGAGGCGATGGATAGAGAGAGGGGTGGAGAGAGGAGGCAGGACCAGGTGCAGCGAGAGATGAGCGGGGAAAGAGGTGAACAAAAACAGAGGGAGGAGGAGAAGGATATTAGGTCGTATATCCAATTCCCATACATATTAGAAGCGTGTGCTGTCTCTTTTCTTTTCTTTCTTTTCCTTTTAACCATGCGTGGCTGGAAATAGCTAGTTAGTAATATGTACGGATATTCAGGGCGATTCAATATTCCTGTTACAGACTGCTAGTAGCTGTATAGGGGACTTAGCAGATGAGTTTTGCTAACGAACCCACGACTGCAAATGTATCGTTGGGATGTAAAATCCGTTTGATGATCGGATCACTTTCAAATTTCCTGGTTCACAGTATCACACAGCGGATGCAATGAGCACTGTCCTGGTGCTATAGGATCACATGGCATGGGCAATGTTCCGAGTACTTGTCCTTGGATTCTCTTCTACGTGAGAAGGACATCCTCTTCAAAGTCGATAATGCAGTGCATCAGCGGATACTACAGCCGACTCGCCTAGTTTCGAACGTACTGATTACTAAAAGCCGTTGTTGTAGTCGGTCGAAGATGCTATGTGAAGTCGTAATTACAGCAGGGACTACTGACGGCGCCCACTTCTCAATTACTGTTTTTGGCATGAAGTGGGAGCTGTGAAAGTAATCACATCTTCAAGCTTGTTTTAAATCCAAACGCTACATTTCCAGACATGGGTTTCTTATCAAAAGTTCATTCTCTACAATCTTGTAATAAGAATTTTGAACCACCCTTTATTTTCCCCACGGATCTGCGGCCATGCAGCATCAAAAGGAAGAAGTTTTGTCTGGATAAATTCTCGTGGCAACGTGTCCCGACTCGAGGTTGGTTGTCACAGACAATGACAAGCTTCGACATTGGGATTTTTGTCCTGGGTTATTTAGCTGGGAAAGAAAGAAATTATTTGTTTAAAAAAAGGGTTTATTGAGAATAGAAAAATAAAACAGCGATACTGATAAAGGATACTCAAGACAAAATTAAACACTAAAATAGAATTTAGGTAAACATAGAAAAAAATGTCACTTTCGAGAGCACTCTCACAATTCTCACATGTATAACTGTTATTTGGCCTTGGCGTGCATAATTAGTGAGCCCACTTCTTACATTCTACACACAGCATCTTTTTTTTTCCCTTAGTTCATAGTTAGCAACGGTTCTATCTCGACTACGGTCTGAAGTAATGTACGTATCGTCCATGTTGCTAATTTCATAGAGATGAAAGTTATTTCTTTCGAGAACTGTTGTCGAATTACTGGAAAGGGATTCCACACTCTTCGGTTGAAGCTACAAGCTCATACTAAGCTAGACGTCTCTAATTTTCTTACTGGAAGTTCTTTTAAAAAAAAAGTAGGGAACCTGTCCTCTTTGGCACACCCATTATCCTGCCAAGATTTAGGACACGTTACAGAATTTGCTTCACAAGGTTCCTAAGCCTAATGTTTGGTTTCTTTTTGCGTTAAAGCGTAGAAAACATTGATTGCTTCAACAACGTGCTGTTTTAATTCCTTCTAGTCATATCAGAAAAAAAATGTGACCACCATCCTCGAAATTTTTGTGGTGACCACCAGTCTCGAACATATCAGATAAAAACCACGCTGTAAAAATAAACCCTGAGCCTAACGTTAATCTCGATACCGAACAATACAATACTTTTCAACTGTTGTAAAATGTAAATATTAGTTAGTGGGACATTGGCACTTGGTGTGCAAACAGCTCGTAACTGAAACTTTCGCTTCTGTTGAACAAAATTGTCACAGTTGCTTTAGTGCTGTTATTATAGCAGCTATTTATCTGGTGTCCATAAGCGTCTTGCATAGTGCGCAGGTTTGACATTATGTGTTGTCTGTGGAAGTTTTGTATGCGTTGATTTTATTGGTTTTACCTCAGATTTTTTTATATTGTTTTGGTGACTTTGGACTTGGTGCATAATGTTTTTTATGGGGCGCTCTCTCCCTAATAGAGGGTTTTAAGAGATCTAAATTTCAAAACCATCCCTTGGAAGATAACCGTACTGAAGCCCTACTTTTTACAAACCAGGTAAAAAATATACAGGGTGTTTTCGTAAGACCGCCCAAAAATGTAACAGGACATACAGAATACTCCACTGAACAATTATGAGATAGGGAACATGAGATCGGAGAAGTCAGCTTAAGGAGTTATGGAAGTGAACTTATCTATCGCTTTGTCTAGCATTACTGTTTTCCAGCTTATTTACAACTAACATTAGACATACCGTGCTGTTTATTTACACGTACATTCTTTATTTCCCACAAGGAAACAAGGAGAACGAGCCTTATTACCTGGAAGTCATGATGCAGGTTTTGTTTACTTTACTTCTCCATAAGCTGGCTCTGTTATATCGTTTCTACATCGTCCCATGGTAGGACATACTATGAGTCATTTACAAACCCATTCATTATTCAGTGCTATTCAGAGATGTACAGTACAGTAGAATGGAGCAGTACCGGCAATGTATTTCCTGGTCGCCGGATTGGAAGGGAGGGTTCTATTCCATGGCCTGCGAGGTCACATGACCTTAATCCCCCTTATGATTTCCTATGGTAATATCTAGAGTCACTTGTGTTTGGATTCAGAGTTGAAGTTATTTGCCAGAGTTGTAGCTGCCTGTGATGTGATTAGAAACACACCAGGGATATTTGTCAGGGTGCGTCAGAATCTTGTTCGCCCATGTCATGCTTAAATTGAGGTGGATGGCCGTCAGTTTCAGAACATTTTGTAAGATACAGTACAAATGGTACATTCATTGTGTCAGTGATGGTCTTTACAGTTAACTAATGAAGTAAAAAAAAGTACACAAAAATGTTATTTTATTCCTATTATCTCCTTAAGCTGGCTTCTCCGACTCCAAGTTTCCTATGTCAAATTTTTGAGTGGAGCATTCTCTATGTGCAGCTAAATTTTTGCAGGCTCTTACGGTAACACCCTTTATAGCGATTGCGTCCGAACGTTTGCGAGTAAAAAAGTAAAGTAAGTCGTTCGAGTACTTATTGACGTTTTTGGCAACAACGTTTACTCCTGTACATGTTAAATACATACTTTATATATTAAAACTATATAGCGTATGTACATCTGAATGTTCATTAGTGTATTGTGTAAAAATCTGAAGTAAACCAGTTAAGACCTTTAAGGTAACAAGGTGTCAGGCAGTAGTAGCCGACCGAGACATACGCAGCAACACGGAAGTAACCGCTTTTGTGACATTTACGAGTTCCTAACCAGGAGCGAATTTTATTATATCATCTGTGCGCTTTAATAGTTTAGTTTCTTGAGTTTCTGTGCGTAAATTTAATATCTAATAGCCACAGTTCTCGCATTTTCGTTTGTGTCGGAAAGTAAACCGATTTTGTGACGGGGGCGAGTTATTTAGTTTCACGCGAGTGCTTCGGTGGTTAGGTTTATGAATATCTGCATATTATTAGATACAGTTCCTGCGATTTTGTCAGGGTCTACATTAGAGTTGCGCAGCACGTGCCGATATTCCGTTATCTGCGTAGTTTAGTTTTCCACGGTCTTTAGTATGGACAGGGACTGCGATTGTTGTGTGACACTTCGCTCTCAGCTTCAGGCTGCGATGGCTTCGGTTACACAGCTTGAGGCTGCAGTGGATGGGCACCACTGTTGTGGGCCGGCCGTGAGGATCCAAAGGACGTCCAGCACGTCCGAGTCCTCCGATCGGTCCTCAGCGGTGGCCAATCCAGTTACTGTTCGCACTGAGGTTGTCCCCTCACCTGTGGTCGAGTGGGAGGCCATCCAGGGCGAAGCAGGCGGCGAAAGACTTCCCAGGCTGCCGCACGCAAGGCCTCCCCGGTTTGTCTGACAAACAGGTTCCAGGTGCTGTCTGTGGCTGACACTGTCGCTGAGCCAGACGCTGTCGCCTGTCCTGATTCAGAGGAAAACACGCACACTGCAAGATCCGGGCAATCACAGAGCGTGGGATTATTGATAGTTGGGAGCTCCAACGTTAGGTGCGTTATGGGGCCCCTTAGAGACTTGGCTGACAAGAAGGGAAAGAAAACCAATACGAACGCCGTTTGCATACCTGGTTGGGTCATCCCAGATGTGTAAATGGTCCTCCCAGATGCCATGAAGAGCACAGGGTGCAACCAGCTGCAGGTGGTTGCTCGCGTCGGTACCAGTGATGTGTGTCACTTTGGATCAGAAATTCTATCTGGTTTCGAGCGGCGAACAGAAGTGGTAAAGGCTGCCAGACTTGCTTGCAAGATGAAAGAAGAGCTGACAATTTGCAGCATGGTCGACAGAACCGATTGCGGACCTCTGGTACATAGCCGAGCCTCTGATTAAATACCTGGGTATTACAATTACGAACAACTTAAATTGAAAGGAACACATAGAAAATGTTGTGGGGAAGGCTAACCAAAGACCGCGTTTTATTGGCAGGACACTTAGAAAATGTAACAGACCTACTAAAGAGACTGCCTACACTACGCTTGCCCGTCCTCTTTGAAAATACTGCTGCGCGGTGTGGGACCCTTAGCAGGTAGGACTGACGGAGTACATCGAAAAAGTTCAAAGAAAGGCAGCACGTTTTGTATTATCGCGAAATATGGGAGAGAGTGTCAATAAATGATACAGGATTTGGGCTGTACATTATTAAAAGAAAGGCGTTTTTCGTTGCGACGGAATCTTCTCACGAAATTCCAAACACAAACTTTCGCCTCTGAATGTGAAAATATTTTGTTGACACCGACCTACA
The DNA here is from genome assembly GCF_021461385.2 of Schistocerca piceifrons. Taxonomy (NCBI): domain Eukaryota; kingdom Metazoa; phylum Arthropoda; class Insecta; order Orthoptera; family Acrididae; genus Schistocerca; species Schistocerca piceifrons. The sequence goes on from NC_060139.1 coordinate 887,589,419, forward strand.
TAGGGAGAAACAATCAGCACGATAAAATAAGGGAAATCAGAGCTCGTACGGAAAGATATAGATGTTCGTTCTTTCCGCGCGCTATACGAGATTCGAATAATAGAGAATTGTGAAGGTGGCACAATGAACCCTGTGCCAGGCACTTAAGTGTGATTTGCAGAGTATCCATGTAGATGTAGATGTAGATACATTACATATTTATTTATATATCACATATATTTTGAAATTCAGGTATATAAAAACCCGCAAGTATTAGAACGTAACGTTGAGTCAAAATTTCGAAGCAATCGGTAGAGAATTTTCGGAGGTTTAAGATTTTCAACACATGAACACTTACATTTTTGTTTATTTAGGTGTAAATATTTGTTTGTTCAAAATCTTAAGTATCAAAAAGTTCTTCACCAATTGCTTTGAAATTTTGACATAACACTGCATCCGACTACGCACATGTTTTTATATGCCTACTGAAGCGTCATATTGTACATAAATATGTATATAATATTTAAAGGGGGTAAATTGTTGGAAACAATCACATGTTCGTTAGTTCAAAATCTTAATTCTCCGAAAGCTCTTCACCGATCTCTTTTAAATTTTGATTCAACGTTATACTGGATACACACATGTTTCTATATACCTACAAGAACGCCATATTATATTTATATATACATATATAACATTATTACTTATTTTATCTCTAATAGATATAGTTCTATAGCATATGGCGTTCCAGTTGGTATATGAAACAGGCGCATATCCGAATGCGACGTTGTGTCAAAATTTCAAAGGAATTGGTGAAGAACCTCCGAAGATTTAATATTTTGAATAAACGAATCTGAGATTTTTGTTAACAACGTATCCTCTTTACATACAGTATACGCGTATTTATATATCACACGGCGCTCCAATATGTATACAGAAACACAATAATATTCGAATGCAACGTTGTGTCAAAATTTCAAAGCAATCGGTGAAGAACTTTCGGAGATATGCGATTTTGAAGAAATGAATATTTACATTGTTACTTATATACATTAGCTGAACCTGGCCACTCTTTGTTGTAGCTCAGTATACTAAAACTGAAAAAAGAGAAAAGAGAAAGCACACGTTCCTAATATGTATGGTAATTAGATATACATCCTAATCTCCTTCTCTCCCCTGTGTCTGTCCATCTCACTCTCCTCCTTCCTTTGTCTATCTCCTGCTCCTTCCCCCTCTGTCTGTCCGTCACCTCCTCAACCTCTCTCTGCCCATCACCTCCTCACCCTCTCTCTGTCCATCTCCTCCTCCCATTCTCTCTCTCTCTCTCTCTCTGTCTCTCTCTCTCTCTCTCTCCATCTCCTCCTGCGCTCTCTCTCTGTACATCTCTTCCTTCTCTTTTCGTTGTCGATTTCCTTCCACACCACTGTGCATCTTCTTTTCCCTCCTTCTCTCTGAACTTGAGCCTTGTTTATTGTTATTGTAATTTCAGATTTCGTAGTAGTATTCTAATAATAAATCAATGAGCCGTAAATACAACTTCCTGTTCGGTCACACCGCTACGCTAGTGTACATTTTATATACAAATTTATATATTACAAAGTGGATAATCTATATGTGCCTAAACGTTTATAACAGTAATTTGTCAAAATTTGACGTAAATTGGAAAGGTGCATTTTGAGATGTTCGGTAACAATGTTTCCCTTTACGTGCTACACACATATATTTATTAAGTACATGTATTAAAAATAAACATATCTTAAAGAGCTAGGTACCTAAAAACACGCCCGTATCAGAATTCAACATTGTGCCAGAATGTCAAAGCAATCGATTAAGAACATTTGGAGACTAACGATTTTGAAGAAACCAACATTTACGTTTCATAACATTTCCCATTTTATTACATACATATTACATATATACCAGATGGCGTTCCAGTAGGTATATAAAACACTTGCGTATTCGAATGCAATGTTGCATCAAAATTTCAAAGCAATCCATGAAGAACTTTCGGAGATTTGAGATTTTGAAGAAACGGACATCTATGTTTGTACATAAATAGAAACTGTAAATGTCCCTAAGCGCAAATCTCTGGAACAAACATTAACTTCTCTCCCTCAGCAAAGAGTTTGGGAGTAATAATAGATGAAAATCTAAATTGGATAGAGCACGTAACTGCAGTGTGCAAAAAAGCATCACCATCCCTTCACGTCTTACAAAAGTATAAAAATCTCTTCTCTTTCGATCTGAAAAAGAAATTAGTACAAACGCTTATACTCCCAATCGTTGACTACGGCGATATTATCCTACAAGGCCTCTCTCAGGAAAATTCGCGACGTCTGGAACTGGTTATGAATGCCTGCGTCCGATATATCTTTGACGTTCGACTTTTTGGTCACATTTTACCAGCATATGCAAAATTGTCCTGGCTGCGTGCAGACAAACGCAGAGATTTCCATACACTCTGTCTCATCTACTGCCTTATAAATGTACACTGTCGCTCATATCTCTCCTCGTCCTTAACGTTTATGTCGGAACAACATGACAGAAACACACGTTCCCATCATAATAAAATCCTCTATGTTCCACTGCATCGCTCAGTCACCTTCTCCAAGTCCTTTACAGTAGCGGGAACCCGACTCTGGAATAACCTCCCTCGTTATGTTAAGGAACTTATTACATGTCCAGCTTCAAATAACAGTTAGTGACGTATCAACTTAAGCAACAGTAATGCCTCCCTCTGTACGTGAATGCACTTCACCTCATTACTTCCATCTTTGCCCCTCCTTAAATCTCCCTTCCCCAAAACTCGCTATACTAGTAAACATCTACTTTATACACCAAGATATTAATGTACATCTGCACAAATCTTCATTACTATTGCCAATTTTTCTCATGTTTATCATTATTATTTGATTTTTTTACTGTTATTATTATTGCTTTTATCATTATTTGTATGTATAGCACCTGTTGTAAAAATACTGCCAGCATTTACTTTATTAGGTCTTAGTCATTACTCTTTATTCATATTGTCACTAGAGAAATCTAATTTTCTTATTTTAACTATTGTCATGATGTAACTCTGATGTGCGAAATGCTGAATGTATGGAACAGTGGTCCGATGTAAGAGAGGGCCTGATGACCCTAATCTGATCAGGTTAAATAAATAAATAAATATTCTGCAGTGTTGGGAAACATGGAAGAATCAACACAAATTAGCTTGCCTACGGACATCGGAGGCGACGCACCTCGAAGATGCACGTGGGCTCTATGAAGAAGATGTTGGTGTCCCCACTGACTGGCCGCTGGGTAGCGCCACCCGAGTCAGACGCGTAGAGCGGCGGCAGCATCATGGGCTGCGGCCGTGAGTGGGACAGCTCGATCAGCAGCAGCTCGGCCCACAGGACGACCGCCAGCAGCGCCACCACCAGCACCACCCGCCAGAACACCCTGCCCAACAGGCGAGAGCGGCGTTACATCTCGGCTGCACAACAAGGAACTCGATATCGTTCATCGTATTCGATGTTTTACGAAAGCCTGCAACTGTCTCATTCATGCAAATACATTGCTCGGGTTTGCCACGGGATCATATGGTGCGTATCCCTCAATGCAGGGTGTATCAAAAAGAATCTTCCGATTTTAAAAGTCTCTTACAGATTCTCGTATGGAGGACATAGTGATAGACATCCCTGAGGTTGTGAAGCAGCTGAGTGGGTTGAAAATAAATAATTCGCCAGGTCCTGATGGGATTCCAGTTCGGTTTTACAGAGAGTACTCTACTGCATTGGCTCCTTACTTAGCTTCCATTTATCGCGAATCTCTTGCCCAACGCAAAGTCCCGAGCGACTGGAAAAAAGCGCAGGTGACGCCTGTATATAAGATGGGCAGAAGGACGGATCCTCAAAATTACAGACCAATATCCTTAACATCGGTTTGTTGCAGGACTCTCGAAGATATTCTCAGTTTGAATATAACGAATTTCCTTGAGGCAGAGAAGTTGGTGTCCATGCATCAGCACAGCTTTAGAAAGCATCGCTCCTGCGAAACTCAAACTCGCCCTTTTTTCACATGATATCTTGCGAACCATGGATGAAGGGTATCAGACGGATGCCATATTCCTTGACTTCCGGAAAGCGTTTGACTCGGTGCCCCACTGCAGACTCCTAACTAAGGTACGAGCAAATGGGATTGGTTCCCAAGTATGTGAGTGGCTCTAAGACTTCTTAAGTAATAGAACCCAGTACGTTGTGATCGATGGTGAGTGTTCATCGGAGGTGAGGGTATCATCACGAGTGCCCCAGGGAAGTGTGGTAGGTTCGCTGTTGTTTTCTATCTACATAAATGATCTTTTGGATAGGGTGGATAGTAATGTGCGGCTTTTTGCTGATGATGCTGTGGTGTACGGGAAGGTGTCGTCGTTGAGTGACTGCAGAAGGATACAAGATGACTTGGACAGGGTTTGTGATTGGTGTAAAGAATGGCAGCTAACTCTAAATATAGATAAATGTAAATTAATGTAGATGAATAGGAAAAAGAATCCCGTAATGTTTGAATACTCCATCATTAGTGTAGCGCTTGACACAGTCACGTCGATTAAATATTTGGGCGTAACATTGCAGAGCGACATGAAGTGGGACAAGCATGTAATGGCAGTTGTGGGGAAGGCGGATAGTCGTCTTAAGTTCATTGGTAGAATTTTGGGAAGGTGTGGTTCATCTGTAAAGGAGACCGCTTATAGAACACTAATATGACGTATTCTTGAGTACTGCTCCAGCGTTTGGGATCTCTATCACCTCGGATTGGGGGAGGACATAGAAGCAATTCAGAGGCGGGCTGCTAGATTTGTTACTGGTAGGTTTCATCATCACGTGAGTGTCACGGAAATGCTTCAGTAACTTGGGTGGGAGTCTATAGAGGAAAGGAGGCGTTCTTTTCGTGAATCGCTTCTGAGGAAATTTAGAGAATCAGCATTTGAGGCTCACTGCAGAACAATTTTACTGCCGCCAACTTACATTTCGCGGAAAGACCACAAAGATAAGATAAGAGAGATTAGGGCTCGTACAGAGTCATATAGGCAGTCATTTTCCCTCCTTCTGTTTGGGAATGGAACAGGGAGAGAAGATGCTAGTTGTTCGAGGTACCCTCCGCCACGCACCGTATGGTAGATTGCGGAGTATGTATGTAGATGTAAATGTAGATGTTATTTGAGACATGTGCGTGAACAATGTATTGTTGGAAAGAGCAAACTCTCGTGTTTTACATGGTCACCACTAGGCAGCAGCAGTGAGCGCCCATTTCAGTTCTAGTAAAAATGATGTCGGGACAACAGAAAGCATTGTGTGTTCCACGTTTCGCGCAGTGCGGGTCAGCAATAACTGTTCAGCGTGACTTTCGTACTAGGTATGGTGGGTATTCTCCTACAGCACAGAGCATTAGACGATGGCATGAACAATTGCAAGGAACAGTTGTTTGTGAGAAGGGAAATCGCCGGGCCGTCCCCGAGTGTCTGACACAGACGTCGAACACTTCCGCCATAGTTTCACAAGGAGTTCGCAGAAATCCATTCGCTGTGCAGCTCGACAGTTCAACATGCCCCTGATGACTGTCTGGCATGCGTTGCGTCGACGTTTACACATGAAACCATACAACATTCAGTTACTGCAAGCTCTTCATGAACGGGTAATACGACGGACCACGGCCAGGGAAACCGACAGGCTGGGGCGAGCCCCCGAAGAGAGGACACTGCAGACATTCTGCAAGCTACAGCGAGAAGCCGGGTGGACGCCCTCGCCTCGCTCGAGGACGGACACGTTGCGAAGGGCCTGTCTCAGAATGAGAAGCGGGCCGAGAACTGATGGACACCTGCAGCCATTAGAATTATACTGAGTGCACTATCCGAAAATTACCTCGAGCAATTAAACAGAGAACCGACTCGAGGAGATAACATCTTGGACCTACTGATAACAAACAGACCCGAACTTTTCGACTCTGTAAGCGCAGAACAGGGAATCACTGATCATAAGGTCGTTGCAGCATCCCTGAATATGGAAGTAAATAGGAATATAAAAAAAGGGAGGAAGGTTTATCTGTTCAGCAAGAGTAACAAGAGGCAGATGTCAGACTACCTAACAGATCAAAACGAAAATTTCTGTTCCGACACTGACAATGTTGAGTGTTTATGGAAAAAGTTCAAAGCAATCGTAAAATGCGTTTTAGCCAGGTACGTGCCGAGTAAAACTCTGAGGGACGGGAAAAACCCACTGTGGTTCAACAACAAAGTTAGGAAACTACTGTGAAAGCAAAGAGAGCTTCACTGCGAGTTTAAACGCAGCCAAAACCTCTCAGACAAACAGAAGCCAAACAATGTCAAAGTTAGCGTAAGGAGGGCTATGCGTGAAGCGTTCAGTGAATTTGAAACTAAAATTCTATATACCGACTTCACAGAAAATCCTAGGAAGTTCTGGTCTTACGTTAAATCAGTAAGTGGCTCGAAACAGCATATCCAGACACTCCGGGATGAAAATGGCATTGAAACAGAGGATGACACGCATAAAGCTGAAATACTAAACACCTTTTCTCAAAGCTGTTTCACAGAGGAAGACCGCACTGCAGTTCCTTCTCCAAATCTTCGTACGAACGAAAAAATGGCTGACATCGAAGTAAGTGTCCAAGGAATAGAAAAGCAACTGAAATCACTCAACAGAGGAAAGTCCACTGGACCTGACGGGATACCAATTCGATTCAACACAGAGTACGCGAAAGAACTTGCCCCACTTATAACAGCCGTGTACCGCAAGTCTCTAGAGGAACGGAAGGTTCCAAATGATTGGAAAAGAGCACAGGTAGTTCCAGTTTTCAAGAAGGGTCGTCGAGCAGATGCGCAGAACTATAGGCCTGTATCTCTGACGTCGGTCTCTTGTAGAATTTTGGAACATGCTTCTTGCTCGCGTATCATATCATTTCCGGAAACCCAGAATCTACTCTGTAGGAATCAACATGGATTCCGGAAACAGCGATCGTGTGAGACCCAAATCGCTTCATTTGTTCATGAGACCCAGAAAATATTAGATACAGGCTCCCAGGTAGATGCCATTTTCCTTGGCTTCCGGAAGGCCTTCGATACAGTACCGCACTGTCGCCTGATAAACAAAGTAAGAGCCTACGGAATATCAGACCAGCTGTGTGGCTGGATTGAAGAATTTTTAGCAAACAGAACACAGCATGTTGTTCTCAATGGAGAGACGTCTACATACGTTAAAGTAACCTCTGGCGTGCCACAGGGGAGTGTTATAAGACTATTGCTTTTCACAATATATATAAATGACCTAGTAGATAGTGTCGGAAGTTCTATGCGGCTTTTCGCGGATAGTGCTGTAGTACACAGAGAAGTTGCAGCATTAGAAACTTGCAGCGAAATGCAAGAAGATCTGCAGCGGATAGGCACTTGGTGCAGGGACTGGAAACTGACCCTTAACATAGACAATTGTAATGTATTGTGAATACATAGAAAGAAGGATCCTTTATTGTATGATTATATGATAGCGGAACAAACTCTGGTAGCAGTTACTTCTGTAAAATATCTGGGATTATGCGTACGGAACTATCTGAAGTGGAATGATCACATAAAATTAATTGTTGGTAAAGCGGGTGTCGGGTTGAAATTCATTGGGAGAGTCCTTAGAAAATGTAGTCCACCAACAAAGGAGGTGGCTTGCAAAACACTCGGTCGACCTATACTTGAGTATTGCTCATCAGTGTGGGATCCGTACTAGGACGGGTTGACAGAGGAGATAGAGAAGATCCAAAGAAGAGCGGCGCGTTTCGTCACAGGGTTATTTGGTAAGCGTGATAGCGTTACGGAGATGTTTAGCAAACACAAGTGGCAGACTGCAAGAGAGGGCGCTCTGCATCGCGGTGTAGCTTGCTGTCCAGGTTTCGGGAGGGTGCGTTTCTGGTTGAGGTATCGAATGTATTGCTTCCTCCTACTTATACCTCCTGAGGAGATCACGAGTGTAAAATCAGAGAGATTCGAGCTCGCACGGAGGCTTTCCGGCAGTCGTTCTTCCCGCGAACCATACGCTACTGGAACAGGAAAGGGAGGTAATGACAGTGGCACGTAAAGCGTCCTCCGCCACGCACCGTTGGGTGGCTTGCGGAGTATAAATGTAGATGTAGATGTAGTCGTAGATGGAACGCCAAGAATGTACGCGAGAAAGCATGTGAGTTCTTCCGACCTGACTTGGAAAGCAGGAATGTGACAACGATTCCAGCACCCCAAGGGCACAGCGAGGACACACACAAAGTGCGGGGAATTGGGGCAGGGAAGCGTGCGAAAGAAGTCAGCATTCATAAGAAGATGCTTTTCCCGACACTAAGGACATTTCTTATAAATCATGGATGCCGTCAAATTTTGAGACAAAGGCAGACATGAGTCTGTCCAAGCCGGACGCAGAGAGGGCGATTAAAAAGAAGTGTTCTAGCTGCTCTCACTACAGCCTCGGAATGCAGGAAGACAGCTTAAGAATGTGAAATCGTGAGAAAGATGCCGATTCACGAGGCACACGCCAGCCACGCCAGGAAATTTCCACCCCGCTCGGAGAGGCGTGGCTAATTAACGGCGATCTGTCATTGGGCTGCATCGAAAATTTTGTTCGCAAATGACAACGCCGAATGGAAGAGTATTGCGAAGAGGAGTTGAGCTGAGAGAGGGAGGAAAAGCGAGGGAGAGAGTCATGGAGACATCTCGGAAGCGAGAGGACATCGGTGCTCTTGCACCCATTGCTAACATCCGCCTTCCGACACCGTGATAACACAGCTTCGGCCACGCAACCGGCAACGAGCAGATAACGCGGAGATCATAGCTGGGTCTCGCCGCAAAGCCGCGATTGCTCATGGGGACAGTCGACTCGCGCCACACAGCTCCAAGGCGACGCGCCGAAACGACGCAGCGCCTGCCGCCGACAGCAATACACAACGAACGATAACGAATAATGGTGACACGGTTCGTACCCTCCTCCTTCCCCTTAATAACCGAGTCGTGTGCACGCCCAGTCAAATCGTCCTTGGATTTATAATTTTGTTTTGGTTTGTGTAAACAGGAAGAAAATAAATACATTTCTTTTTGTTTTAATCACAAAAGTAACCTTTTACATTCATACATTAACCCCTTAATTTCGTACCCTTTGTGTTTGATTTCATTTAATTATTGAAATCAATTAATTATTGGTTCCTAACGTGGGGCAATCTCATCAGTCATCTGCTCGTCATTTCATGTTCGACAGCAAGGAGAAGAAATCTTAGTTCGCTACAAAGGTGACAAGCAACATCTCGTGGAGTTCCGTAATTTCGTCCTTGGAAAGATGGAGGATGATATATTTCCTCTACGCTTAGTGTTTAGCGAAGAGGCAACAATCCATTTAAATACGAAGGTGAATCGTCATAATCTGAGAATCTGGGGTACAGAATAACCACATGAAGTTGTACAACATGAGAGGGACTCTCCAAAATATAATGTGTTTTGTGCATTTCAAGGGAGAATGTGCATGGTCCATTTTTCTTTGCCGAGAACACTGTTACATAAAGCTCATATCTCGATATGATTGAGAACTTTCTTTTCCCACAGTTGGAGACTGATTCGAACGACTTCATTTACCAACAGGATGGGGCACCGCCACAGTGGCATCTGGAAGTGTGGCAATTTTTAAATCGAAGTATTACTGAATATGGATCGGTCGCACTGGACCAAATGATTCAGCCTCGCATTACTGGCCTCCAAGACCACCGGACCTGACTGTCTCTGACTATTTATTGCGGGCGTTTATATAAAACTCTGTTTATGTGCCTCCGTAACCAACAACAATGAATGAACTGAGACATCGCATAACATCAGCTGTAACTCAAGACATACTCGCTGCAGTGTGGGAACAACTTGAATACCGCATTGAAATATGCCATGTATCTCAAGGGGTTCCATATTGAACGCCTATGCAAAAATATGAAAAAAACTTTTTGAGTTTTCCATTCATCAAAAAACAAAATTCATTGTATATATTTATTAGTTTCAGAAATATAAACGTGCGAAATCGGATGATTATTTTTGATACTCCATATATTTTGTAGATACAACTGTTCGACATCTTCAGGTGGTAGTAACTGCTGCTGACACTGCGGCAAGACACGACTGATGATAATCTCTTGGCGGTGGTGTCGAACTTCATCATCAGGCCAGGAGCAGGCAATACGCGTGCGCGGAAAGACGCTGGAGTTGGAGGAAAGTGGTGCTTATAGTGCCCCCTGCCGGGAGCCACAGAAAGGCCTCCTGCATATGTGCTGTGGGCAAAGACTGTGCTGCCGGACGCTCCTGTGGTTAAAAACTGAATTAAATCTCAACAGTGAGCTGCGTCGACTCAAAAATCGGAAGGTCTTGTTTCTCCGGTTCTAATTTAATGGCACCCAGGGCTGGATTACAGGCAGCGCTTACTTGGAAACCTGCATCCCTGTTGATAAGCGTGTCCACCTTACGGATATATATCGCCTCCTTAACAACAGACTCGCAGATAGATGATACTGAGGATAAAACTTCAACCTGCTTCCTTGATCCCCCTCATACCCTGGTTGCTCCTCTCCTCTCCTCTCCTCTCCTCTCCTCTCCGACCCCCGACCTCTGCCACACCTTCACCGTTGTGTCCCTCCTACCCTTCACCTCTACACCCTTCATCTCCTTTCCCAAAGTAGTTTCCATCGACTCCCCCTCCCAGATGATGCCCTCTCTCCCTCCATTTATCCCTCCTATCAACTTTCATCCTCACCCCCCTCCTCCCTTTCACTGTCCTTTCCTGGGCTCCCTCTCACCCCTTCCATCCTGTTTTTTCCCCGACTACCCCCTGTCTGCCTCCCTTCTCTCCCCTGAGTCCTTTTTGCTCTCCCCTCCACCGCCTTTCCCACTTCTTCTTGCCTCCACCCAGCCCCCCTATTTTTCTATGTCCCCTCACTCCGTCTGCTCCCCCCTTTTTTCCTTTCCTCTCCTCCCCCCTTTTTTCCGCTTCATCGGTCCGGGTCCTCCCCCTCCCTCCCCCCCTAATTTGTCGCCGTGTCGCCTGTATAGTGCTGTTTCCAGTGAGTGTTCAGTGTTGTGCGCCCCCTGTCAGTGTTGTGAACAGCCTCCATACTGTCACTAGTTGTGTTTTTTTATCTCATGCGAACAGAAACCAGACTGTCGCCATGTTTTTTTTAATTGTCTGTCTACTATTTTAACTGTCTGCATCCTGTGTGTTTAATTATCATCGCCAACCCTTTGTTTTATGCTTTAACTTCCGCAACTTTCCGCCATTTTACAATTTATGTCACCGTTTTTATCGCCTGCTTTTATTGTTTATTATCTTCTTCCGTTTTAAGAATTTTGTAGGCTGAAGAGCGGCGTACTAAGCTACTGGCAGCCTGCCCCCTTCGGGGGAAATCGAAACTCAATAAAGGAAAAAAAAAGAAAACAAAAAAAAAATTCGATGCCCCATATCCAGGCAATGTTCCACTACTGCTGATTTATCAGGTTGCCCAGCGTGTGTGACGATGGTGTACAGCACAACGTTCTTGCACGGTTCGGCATATCTGCCCTATATAATATGTCCCACACAATTGGGACCTTATTTACGCCATGTTTCCTAAGGCCGAAATCGTCTTTGACCAACATAACAACTTCCTCAGTTTTGCTGATAGCCGAAAACAGACTTGATGTGGTGTCTCTTGAGGATTCTTTCTATTCTTGAAGACACACCGTCAAAATGAAACGGCGTTATTGCCGTGCTCGAACGTTGTATTGAACACCACCGTCATAAACGCCTGGGGCAACTCGATAAATCAGCGGTGGCGGAGCAATGCCTGGACACGGGACATCGCATGTTTTACGGGAAGACCGTAGTTTTACCCTCAGAGTTTTCTTAATGAGGCCACACATATCCGTGCGGCGGACAATCTGATCAACACGGATGCAGATTTTCAATTAAGTGCCGCACTGGCTGCATTTAATTTAAAACAGAAGAAAGAAGTTCCGGTTCGTGAGTCGACGCTGCTCACTACTGAGATTTAACTCAGTTTTCATCCACAGCAGCGTCCGGCAGCACAGTGTCCACAGAGCACACACCGAAGGCTCGTCTGCGGCTCCCGTCGGGGGGCACTACGAACGCCGCTTTCCTCAAACTGCGAACGTCTTCCCGCGGAAGCGTATTGCCCGATCCCGGTCTGTTGTAGCTCGACGCCGCCGCGCGATTATCATCAGTCGCATCTTGCAGCAGTGAAAACAGTGTAACTACCATCACCTGAAGATGTCAAACAGTTGTATCGACGAAATATTGTGGGATTTGCACAATATCAGCCGGCGGCAGACGAGAGAAGTGTATTTGCGACAGATCTGTCAGGAAAGCCTAAAAGTCTTGTGTGTCTTTCATTATTTAAATAATGAAAAACTGCAACAATTACTTTTTCATACTTAGCACAACGCGTTTGGAGAATTTATTCTCATTTTCAGGTGCATTTGTTTAATTGAATATTTTGGGAATGTTTCCATGCGTGATTTTCTGCCTCTCTTGCATTGTACATAACTCTTTGAGGTTATGTCGCAATCGGAAAATCGAACAAAATGAATCTTCGAGCCTTTTAGTCTGATAAAATTGGAAATGATATTTTTGTTAGTCTGCTTACAGATATTTTGCCACCTCTATTACACAAAATTCTCTCTCTCTCTCTCTCTCTCTCTCTCTCTCTCTCTCTCTCTCTCACTCACACACACACACACACACACACACACACACACACTCTCTCTCTCTCTCTCTCTCTCTCTCTCTCTCTCTCTCTCACACACACACACACACACACATGAATTATTACTTAGACTATTTGTTTCAATAATCAAAACATGCTACACACGTATTTTGACTCCACGGATTCACAAAGAGTTTGTACCAAGTCAGAAGTGTTACAGTGTTTTTTGATTACATTACACTAAGATGATAAAATCATGGGGTAGCGACATGCTCATATACAGATGGCGCTAGTTTCGGGTTTACAAGTTATAAAACGGCAGAGCTGTCATTTGCACTCAGGTGATACATGCGGAAAAATTTCCGACTTGATCATGGCCGCAAGACGGGAATTAACAGACTTGTACTTCCCATTTTTGAAATCGCTGGGAAATTCAATATTCCGAGATACATAGCGTCAAGAGTGTGCCGAAAATACCAAATTTGAGGCTGCCTCTAACCACGGACAGCGCTGTGAGCGAGGGCCTTCACGTAACGACCGAGAGCAGAGGAGTGTAGCGACGGCCTTCACGTAACGACCGAGAGCTGAGGAGTTAGCGTAGAGTTGTCAGAGATAAAAGACAAGCGCAGAAATCAATGTGGAACGTACGACGAACATATCCGTTGTCACAGTGCGGTGAAATTTGGCGTCAAAGGACTTTGACAGTAAACAACCTACGGGAGTGCCTTTGCTAACAGAACGATATCGCCTGGAGCGCCTCTCCTGGGATCGTGACCATTTCGGTTGGACGCTAGACGACTGGAAAACCATGACCTGGTCAGTGAGTCCCTATTTTAGTTGGTAGGAGCTCATAATAGGGTGCAAGTGTGGCGCAGATCCCACGAAACCATGGATCCAAGTTGTCAACAAGGCACTGTGCAAGCTGGTGGTGGCTCCATGATGGTTTGGGCTGTGTTTACTTTTGTATCCCGCCTGGATAGGCGGCGCGTGGGTCTACTCCTGTGAACTGCTTCTGTAATATAGGCCGAGAGTGAAGGAAGCGAGTAGGAGCAGGAAAGGTGAAGCACTTCGTTACTGCATGTAACTTCATCCCTTTTACTAAAGTCGAAAACGCAAGTAAATAAATGCATACATAACTTTGGCTAGGATGAGCACGTAGGTGTGAGGCCGTAGTCCATGTCTTATCAAAATCTCAGTAGCAAGCTACCCCACTCGTAGTCGAAGCGATGTTTCCAGACGGTCTGCTCTTGATGAAACTGACTGAAATCAAGACGGCACTCGCTGAGCTCCACAGCTTCGGCCAGAGGGCGCTGTGGTCGGCGTAGTTAGTCCTCTCTCGTAGTGCCAACTTACGAGAGCGTGCACCTACGTTGTGGCATCGTAACTATCGACACTACATTTACATGGAATGGACTGGGTCTTCTGGTGCAATTGAAACGACCATTGATTGAAAATGTTTGTTCGGTTACTTGGAGACCAGTCATTCGTGGACTTCATTTTTATGGATGGCAAAAACGCCATGTCATCGACCCACAGTTACTCGCAATTGCTTTGAATAATATTCTGGACAATACGAACGCTTGATTTGGCCACCCACATCGCCCAACGTGAATCAAGAGGTCAGTTCACGCAGAAAATCATGCAAAGGCAACACTTTCGGAATCATGAACGGCTAGAGAGGCAGCATGGCTCAACATTTCTGCAGGATACTTGTTGAGTCCATGCCACGTCGAAATTCTGCACTATACCAGGCAAAAGAGAGTCCGACGCTATATTTGGAGGTACACCATGACTTTTGTCACCTCATTATATATGTTATTGCTTGATTTGTATACTAAAGAAAGATAGAAGTTCCGGTAGTCTGACCTTCAAGGGGTTCTTTTAAATGTTAGCTTAGGGCTTTTCTGCGCATTTTTAAAGTGCCAATACAACATTTGTACTGGCGAAGAATAAAGTTCTGTCTTACATCTCACAATCTATGGTTCTGATGTTTTTCGTCATAGGTACCGGTAGGAAGTACCGGCACAGGCCATCACAAATCAAGCTGCTGACCACTAAAAAGTCGAATATATATTTATATATATACGGAGTGTCCCTCCTATGTTTTGTCAAACGCATTCTCTCCGGTGTTTCTACCGATATTTGAATTTTGTTCTGCCACTGTTTAACTGAAGTCAGCCCAAACAAACACTGCCCATTATGTCTCTCAAGCGACGCTCAGTTTCGATGGAAAGCGTCGGTTTGTTTCCCGTTACAAACAAAATGATTCTTAAATCGGAATTTTATGTCTCCATTCGACGGAGCGGTCCCAAATTAGTTTAGTACGACATTCTTTTTACCCATATGTATTGACTGGGGCAGTGAAACACGAAGAATAATCAGTACTCCAGCAGCGATCGAGCAGCGCGCTTCTGCATGCCGGTGGCGCTCTGCGCGAGTCAGGCGGTGCTGTCGACGCCCGAGTATGTGTAAGGAAATGTACATATTTCTGATTTACTATCTTATGCAGGAGGGACATTGGAGAAGGGTAAGTGATTCACTGTCTGGTTTTCCATTGAGGATTTTTTCTCTTCGCTTTTCGTAGTGTGCAAAGCGCAAGCTCCTCCATTAAATCCATTGTATTTGATTTTTGAAAATAGTAGAGAATCTTAAGATCTTCTACGTTTGTGAATGAGTGTCCAATGTTTTTTATGTCTGATGCTATTGCTGATTTTGTAAATTGGTTATGTAACAATGATGTGTTCAGCGTACCTCATTTGAAAATACTTGCCAAGTTGCCGTATAAAATAGTTTTAGCAAGTTTTACGTGTTATTTTGCATACATATAAGCCCAAGAACTTATCGTTTTTATTGTTTAAGACGTGGACTAATTTCTGTTGTAATTTGCGGTTTGTGAAAAAAGATTCTTTCAGTTCATGTGACTTAAGTAGGTTCGCTACTTCAAGATACACATTTACAAGGAATCTGATGTCCACGCTTAGAAGTTTTTGTGCTCTCCTTTCTTTTTCTTTACTGCTGTTTCCGTTGCCAGTTTAATGATCAAGTGACACAAGCAGCCACTTGAGATTCCAAGCTGAGAAGAGGGCCAGAGGTGTTCAAGTGCAAAATTTGAGTAGGGGATGCATCGTAATTGGTAGGGAAAACTGAAAGTATACAATAGTAGAAGCAAAAACGTTCAGGGAAAATGGGTCCACAAACTAAATGTTACTGAGATAGTTACGAATGTGTGGCTATCAGCCACGAGTGACTTCAGATCAAGAGGTGTCCTGGTTAGTCTAACCATCTTCTCGATCAAGCACCTGTTTAATTGAACTCAAATTTCACTCAAGGCCTGACTTGCCAAGAAATGTAATGCTGCTCCAGCACAGATTTTTTTAATAGAATATTTCTCTTTCATACCATACAGAAATTTGTGTTTTCCTTTTCAGTTGCATACATTGAAATTTTGACCGCGTATCAGTTTTCATATGTACTAAATAGATTCCAATTTTTATGAATCTGGGTTCACATCATTTGTTTTTGACACATGAAAATTTATACCAGGCCGGGCCTCCAACCCAGATACCCCGCTTATCGCGAGCGGTCGCCTTAACCACTTTTTTTTTTTTTTTTTTTTTTAAGTCTCATCTTGTTCGCTTTTGTTCGTTACGTCTGCTCGGGGCGGACGTCGTAAGACATCCGTTTACGTTCGTTGATGTTCCATTAACTCAGTTTTTTTTTTTATTACAGAGGGCAGCTAACCCTCTGACCGAACACGCTGAGTTACCGTGCCGGCAACCACTTCGGCTATCGGAGCACTCCTCCACTCTAATGTGAATGTACAGACACTGTATAAAAACAGACATTGTAACCATCATTGACTTATCCATGCCTCGACGGGCAAAAACGACCATAAAATATTTTTTTCTCCCTGTGTGGGAACCACGAAATGCAGGAGTGAGGATAGTGGATTCTGTGACATGGAATTTTTGGGTCTGTTCTGGAGGAGTGCTCAGATATCCGAAGTTGTTGAGGGAGTCGCTCGCGATAAGCGGGAAATCCGAGTTACTCTGAAAATGCGAATTAATCTCGTGATAATTACCACAGCTGTAATCGTCACAACAATGTCGGTTCCTTCAGAAATGCATGAATGACTGGAGGGCATTGTAATGTGATGATACAGACGCCGTATAAACACAGATATTGTAAGCATCATTCAATTTTCAAATACTTTCATTGCCAGTTTTCTGAAATTAAGTTATTTACATGTAACACACTGTAGCTAAACAGTGCCTTATGAATCTGGGTTCACATCATTTGTTTTTGACATATGAAAATTTATACCAGGCCAGTCCTCAATATAAAATTAGATTATAATTTTGTATTTCTGTCCCTCTGTTTTTGTAACGGAATTTCCAAATTAAGGAATTATAAAATCGCATCATTAAACTAAAATATTTAATAAATTAAAAAAAGTGAAAATTTATTGTCATTCTTTCCATTTGGTGTAATAGAAAGTACATTTTTATGAAACCTAGAAAAACACAATAGGTTTTTCTGTTTTCACTAAATGCTTTCCTACATCTCAGGAACTACCTTACGCATATTGTTTCTACTGTTAATATTTAGCACTGGAATAAGATTCAGAAATTTATTTCTGTTACTGAGGAATGTCTCTGTAGTACTTATTTTTGAAAGAAAAATACCCATTTCCATGACGACTAGACGCAGACTTTATTTTTAAATTTATTACGAAGAGCTCTAAGAAAGACAATTAATATCCAAAAGGTGATATGTCACATGTTTGAGAAAATGTTCTCGAACTGGTCTTGGCTGTTTCATTACTTTGTCCCCATATGGATGACGGGTGAGCTATCAGCTTGACAAGTGTTCCACCCTCCAGTTAAATGAATTGCAAATATATAAAATCGAAATAACGTAATTAAAAAGGCGAGACATTAACATAGTTTTTTTTAAACTGATTAAGAGATGGCTGTAAAAGCAAAGAATATTTAGACGTTATATGCTGAAGTAGGGTATGGGTATAAGCAAAGGAAATCCAGTTGGTTGTAATCTAAAGCTATGGGGGTAGATTGAGTGGCAAGATTCGAGAAGAAATAGACTAGGAGGCTAAGATGCAAACTGGGCTGTGGTATGAAGAGGAAAGGAGTACAGGTTAGAAGGAGATCAAGATGGGGAGCTGTGATCCGACGGACTGGGTGAGCAACAATATGCTCCTGTTTGCTGATGATGTCGTGGTGCACTGGAGGGTGTCATAGTTGAGTGACGGGAGGAGGATAAAAGATGACTGGAACAAAATTTCTAAGTGGTGTGATGAATGACTGCTTGCTATAAGTGTGCACAAATGTGAGTTAATGCAGCTGAGGAGAAAAAAGAATCCTATTATTTTAGAACATAGTATTAGTTTTTACTGCCTGACGCAGTCATGTCGATTATATATCTAGGTGTAACGTTGCAAAAATATATGAAATGGAGTGAGCATATAAGGATGGTAGTACGGAAGGCGAATGGT
Source organism: Schistocerca piceifrons (assembly GCF_021461385.2). Classification (NCBI taxonomy): domain Eukaryota; kingdom Metazoa; phylum Arthropoda; class Insecta; order Orthoptera; family Acrididae; genus Schistocerca; species Schistocerca piceifrons. Next base: position 887,607,660 of record NC_060139.1, read on the forward strand.
CGACTTCAGTTTATTGTGAGAAATTTAGAAAAGTGTGGCTTGTTACTAAAGGAGACCGTGTAGAACGACCCATTCGTTAGTACTGCTCGAGTGTTTGGGATCCCATCGAAGAAGTTCAGCAGTAGGCTGCCAGATTTGTTATGGGTAGATCCGAACAGCAGGTGAACATTACGAAGATGCTTCGTGAAAGCAAGTGGGAATCCCTGGAGGGAAGACGAAGTTGTTTTCACGGAACAGTATTGAGAAAATTTAGTGGACTGGAATTTGGAGCTAACTGCAGAGCCGGCCGCGGTGGCCGTGCGGTTCTAGGCGCTCCAGTCCGGAGCTGCGCTGTTGCTACGGTCGCAGGTTCGAATCCTGCCTCGGGCATGGGTGTATGTGATGTCCTTAGGTGTTTAAGTAGTTCTAAGTTCTTGGGGACTGATGACCACAGCAGTTGAGTCCCATAGTGCTCAGAGCCATTTGAACCACTTGAACCAGCTGACTGCAGAATGATTCTATTGACGTCAGTATCCATTTCGTGTAAGGACCACAAAGATAAGACAAGAGAAATTAGGGTTTGTATGGAGACAAACAGATAGTCGTTTTGACGTCGTTCTGTTTGCGAGTAGAAGAGAAAAGGAAATAGCTAGTAGTAGCACAAGGCACCCTCCACAAAGCTCAATACGGTGGCTTGCAGAGTATATAGATGTAGATTATATTAATAGGATAAAGTAGGGAATGTTACGTCTGAAAGATTGAATAAATATCAATGCAGATTTGACTGTCTGGGAGACAGTCAGAGTCCATTGGGAGTGGATGAAGAGAGTAGGTTTGATGGGATGACTCGGTATACATGCAACAGTTTGTTAGGATTAGATATGAGAAACGAAACAGTGGAGTTATGTGAACAAAATTTGCAGATTTAGCATATACTGAGTCGTTCGATGTGGGCCAGGACGAGAAGAATTTCGGCGAGATATTAAAATTGTCACGTGGGGGAAGGAAAGAGAAAGGCAAAGCCGGCTTTAGAGGCATCATGGAGTGCATGGCGTTCGAGTTGAAAGCTGTCTCTTTATTCGGCACTTTCATTTCTGGCCATTATATCTCGTTTCTAGTACATCGCATTGTTTGTCTTTGATATAGTCTGTGCGAAACTGCTATAATCAATTTCGATTAACCGATATGTGCACTGCAGCAACCTATTTGCTTGGTCCCTGTAGCAATTTTAAGTCTTTGGAGTTAGCTGCTTTCGATCAGTGGCAACCATTTGCGAATTGTCGCCCATACGCTCCTCCATGTTTGAAAGAGAATCCACCATTCCACGATTCTAATTCTGTTGATGACGATGATACTTTCGAGTCCGTAAACTGTTTTGGGTGGGTCGGGTGCTTGACTTGGAACCATGTTCTTGAGAGAAGGTTGCTTTTGTCTCACGGAGGTCCATGCTGTTATGCAGATACTACAGTGAGTAAAGAACTGGTAGGTCCCATTACATTTTATTTGCTGCATTAAGTTTTGTTCTCGCGCTGAAAGTAGATAGGTACTGCTTACTTACGATCATTCTGCGAATAGGTATCAGGTTGTGTGCTTGCCGACAGTGAAATGGGAACTCATAGGTTGCTTGTATGTAACTGATCGGAAGCTAATTATACCATCGTTCCTTATTTTGTCTCACTTTGCGATATTGTAAATTCAAAGATGTAACCTTCTCTCGAAGTATAAGAACATAGTTTTTCCCTCAGTCATAATTTAGAGTTGGGAAAACGATGTGCCAGCCAGGGTGGCCGAGCGGTTCTAGGTTCTACAGTCTGGAACCGCGCAACCGCTACGGTCGCAGACTCGAATCCTGCCTCGGGCATGGATGTGTGTGATGTCCTTGGGTTAGTTAGGTTTAAGTATTTCTAAGTTCTAGGGGACTGATTACCTCAGAAGTTGGGTCCCATAATGCTCAGAGCCATTTGAACCAATTGAAACGATGTTTCTTCCACTTGGAAACTGAAATTTTGCAGCTGAGGATTCGAACATCCCTGCAGGGCTGTAAAACAATTTTCTTGTGTTCGGTGATAATGTACTGCCTGTAATTCAGTTCTCTCGCTTTTATTTTTACTACAAACTTTATCATTCCTTGTATCAAGTTATCTGAGTGTGCCATCTTGCTTGGGCGCCATCGTGTTAAAACACTCTGATCCACAAACGAAAGGAGGCAGTTGATATTGCCACTCGACTGCCAATAGCGTCACATGGATATTTCTACCTTGTGCGCATCATCGGCCATGGTGACGGGTTCATTATACTCAACAATTAAGAAATAATCATAGAGAAACTAGACTATTTTGTGTATTCACAAACAGTCGGTAGTACTTAGGCTATATAGGATCTGATGATTTTGAAAAAATCGTTTAAAAACGAAAATTATAAAATTATGAAAATGTGATGTTTTGCTTTGTTTATCGCAGTCTGTTCTAACAGAAAATCTGTAAACGGCAACGGCACGAATTTAGAAACTTCTTCCAACATCTATCGATCAGAATCACGGTGACAGGGTATTTAAAACATTATACAGATTCTTTCCTTATACTGATCATGAATTTACGGATTTCACACCTTGTGCCTGCTGACACTGACCTGAGGTGAAGTACGTAGTTTCAGCAAGAAACGAGAAAATGTATGAAGTTAACTATCCTCTACATATCGTTTATGTAGCTGACGATTTTAGACCTGAGAATTTGTATATGAAAACTTCTTTTCTATGAACCAACGTTTGAAATACCTGGTAATTACATGAAAAGATAAGCATAGCCTACCTTGTTGCTCATTATGTCACATTAATAATTCTTTGTTATCTTATCTGGTTTGTTTTGATTTCTTTTTTTTTTATGAGTTTATGTCTAAAGTTGGGTAATTTGGAACAACTGCATTTCATATTCACTCAAAGACAACTGAGGCCAGCAATGATGATGATCACCGTTGCGTTGACGACTACAGTACAATAATAGTTTACAATTGAGTTTAAAGACCACTGAGAAAAAAAATGTCAGAAAATACAGTTTCTCAGAATTTCACAATCTGAATGTGAATGATTTTGTTGTAATGTCCCTAATGTGCGTTGTATGTTCAAAGAAAGAAGCTTCAGACAGGTCTGTTGCTCAAATTTGAAAACGTTCGTGGCCAGAGGCATTCTTCAGTCTTCAACGGTATGAAGCAGTTTAATGCACCATAGCTGTCACCACGTGTGACGGAATTACCAAAGCGTCCATTCGCTACATTCTTAGATTCCTCAAACTCTCTAGTACAGTAATTAATAATTTGACAGATAAATTATTATTGTAGGTACTTAAAAAGTCTCTACTACTTGAAACTTGAAGAAAATGACTTATTGATACATAACCAACGCGGATTCAGAAAATATCGTTCTTGTGCAACTTTATTCCCATGAAGTAATGAGTGCTGTCGTCAAGGGATCTCAGATCGATTCCATATTCCTAGATATCCAGAAGGCTTTTGATACCGTTCCTCACAAGCGACTATCAATCAAACTGCGTGCATATGGAGTATCGTCTCAGTTGTGTGTCTGGATTCGTGGTTTCAGAACAGAAGTGATATCTGGCGTTCCGAAAGGTAGTATCATAGGCCCTCTGCTGTTCCTGATTTGCATAAATGATCTAGGTGATAATCTGAGCAGCCCCCTTAGATTGTTTGCAGATGATGCTGTAATTTACCGTCCAGTAAAATCATCAGCCGATCAATTCCAATTACAAAATCATCTAGAGAGAATTTCTGTATGGCGCGAAAAGTGGCAATTGGCACTACACAAATAAAAGTGCGAGGTTATCCACATGGGTACTAAAAGAAATCCGATAAATTTTGGGTGTACGATAAATCGCATAAGTCTAATGGCTGTCAGTTCTACTAAATACCCAGGAATTACAATTACGAGCAACTTAAATTGGAAAGTCCAAATAGATAATATTGCGGGGAAGACGGAACAGAGATTGCGCTTTGTTGGCAAAACACTTAGAAGATGCGACAAACCCACTAAAGTGACAGGCTACATTACACTTGTCCGTCCTCTGCTGGAATTTTGCTGCGCGGTGTAGGATCCTTACCAGGTAGGATTGACGGAGGACATCGAAAAAGTGCAAAGAAGGGCAGACAGTTTCGTGTTATCGCGCAGTAGGGGTGAGAGTGTCACCGATATGATACGCGAGCCGGGATGGCAGTCACTGAAACAAAGGCGGTTTTCTTAGCGGCGAGATCTACACTCCTGGAAATGGAAAAAAGAACACATTGACACCGGTGTGTCAGACCCACCATACTTGCTCCGGACACTGCGAGAGGGCTGTACAAGCAATGATCACACGCACGGCACAGCGAACACACCAGGAACCGCGGTGTTGGCCGTCGAATGGCGCTAGCTGCGCAGCATTTGTGCACCGCCGCCGTCAGTGTCAGCCAGTTTGCCGTGGCATACGGAGCTCCATCGCAGTTTTTAACACTGGTAGCATGCCGCGACAGCGTGGACGTGAACCGTATGTGCAGTTGACGGACTTTGAGCGAGGGCATATAGTGGGCATGCGGGAGGCCGGGTGGACGTACCGCCGAATTGCTCAACACGTGGGGCGTGAGGTCTCCACAGTACATCGATGTTGTCACCAGTGGTCGGCGGAAGGTGCACGTGCCCGTCGACCTGGGACCGGACCGCAGCGACGCACGGATGCACGCCAAGACCGTAGGATCCTACGCAGTGCCGTAGGGGACCGCACCGCCACTTCCCAGCAAATTAGGGACACTGTTGCTCCTGGGGTATCGGCGAGGACCATTCGCAACCGTCTCCATGAAGCTGGGCTACGGTCCCGCACACCGTTAGGCCGTCTTCCTCTCACGCCCCAACATCGTGCAGCCCGCCTCCAGTGGTGTCGCGACAGGCGTGAATGGAGGGACGAATGGAGACGTGTCGTCTTCAGCGATGAGAGTCGCTTCTGCCTTGGTGCCAATGATGGTCGTATGCGTGTTTGGCGCCGTGCAGGTGAGCGCCACAATCAGGACTGCATACGACCGAGGCACACAGGGCCAACACCCGGCATCATGGTGTGGGGAGCGATCTCCTACACTGGCCGTACACCACTGGTGATCGTCGAGGGGACACTGAATAGTGCACGGTACATCCAAACCGTCATCGAACCCATCGTTCTACCATTCCTAGACCGGCAAGGGAACTTGCTGTTCCAACAGGACAATGTACGTCCGCATGTATCCCGTGCCACCCAACGTGCTGTAGAAGGTGTAAGTCAACTACCCTGGCCAGCAAGATCTCCGGATCTGTCCCCCATTGAGCATGTTTGGGACTGGATGAAGCGTCGTCTCACGCGGTCTGCACGTCCAGCACGAACGCTGGTCCAACTGAGGCGCCAGGTGGAAATGGCATGGCAAGCCGTTCCACAGGACTACATCCAGCATCTCTACGATCGTCTCCATGGGAGAATAGCAGCCTGCATTGCTGCGAAAGGTGGATATACACTGTACTAGTGCCGACATTGTGCATGCTCTGTTGCCTGTGTCTATGTGCCTGTGGTTCTGTCAGTGTGATCATGTGATGTATCTGACCCCAGGAATGTGTCAATAAAGTTTCCCCTTCCTGGGACAATGAATTCACGGTGTTCTTATTTCAATTTCCAGGAGTGTATTTACGAAATTTCAATCACCAACTTTCTCTTTAGAATGCGAAAATATTTTGTTGACACCCACCTACGCAGGGAGAAATAATCATCATAATAAAGTAAGAGAAATCAGAGCTCGAACGGAAAGATGTAGGTGTTCCTTTTTCCCACGCGCCATTCGAGAGTGGAATGGTAGAGATGTAGTATGAAAATGGTTAGATGAATCCTCTGCCATTCTCTTAAGTGTGAATTGCAGAGTAACCATGCAGATATAGATGTAGCCTGAGGGTTTTACCATCTGATGTAACGACAGAAACGGAAGTGTTTCAAGAAATCCCACAGAAGGGTGTAACTTGAATCACCCATATTTTCCTGTTTTGCAATAGTAAATATTGACCTCTAATTTATAACCTATTGAAAAACTAAACTGGAAGCATGCCTCAAAGTTTGTAATACATTTTGTGTTTCCATTCATTGTTGTGAAGCAGGCTGGTGCTATGTTCAAAACCATTTCAAGTAACCACAAAGACGATAGTTTTCTTTCATTTTTCTGTGTTAAATACGCACCTAGTCTGTGATATATATCCACAATGAAACAGGCTGAAGGTTGTAAGTGGAGTATCATTCCATCATCACTTTTGAAATGATAGAACCCAAGACAATTTTAAAATGGCTCTGAGCACTATGGGACTTATCTTCTGAGGTCATCAGTCCCCTAGAACTTAGAACTACTTAAACCTAACTAACCTAAGGACATCACCCACATCCATGCCCGAGTCAGGATTCAAACCTGCGACCGTAGCGGTCGCGCGGTTCCAGACTGTAGCGCCTAGAACCGATCGGCCACTCCGGCCGGGAAGACAATTTTAGTCGAACGGCTTGAACTTACGGCGTGTCAGTCAGTTTCGCATCTTTTTATCACCATAGGACTTACTATAGTCCCCAGATCGTTCTACTGATCGTGTGCTGCAGCATGTGTATTCTACACTGAAGAGCCAAAGAAACTGACGCACCTGGCTAATATCGTGTAGGGCTCCAGCGAGCAAGCAGAAGCAGCGCAACACGAGGCGGCATGGACCCGATTAATGTCTGAAGTGGTGCTAGACGGAAATGACACCATGAATCTGAAATGACACCATGAATCCTGCAGGACTGTCCATAAATCCGTAAGAGTATCAGGGGAGGAGATCTCTTCTGAACAGCACGTTAAAAGGCATCCCAGATACGTTCAATAATGTTCATGTGTGGGGAATTTGGGGGCCAGCGGTAGTGTTTAAACTCAGAAAAATGTTTCTGTGGCCACTCTGTAGCAATTCTGGACCTTTGGAGTGTCGCATTGTTCTGCTGGAATTGCCCAAGTCCATCGGGATGCACAATGACATGAACGGATGCAGGTGATCAGACAGGATGCTTGCGTACGTGTCACCTGTCAGAGTCGTATCTAGACGTGTCAGGGGTCCCGTATCACTCCAACTGCACACGCCCCACACTAACACAGAGCCTCCCCCAGCTTGAACAGTCCCCTGCTGACATGCAGGTCCATGAATTCATGAGGCTGTTTCCATAGCCGTACGCTTCCATCCGCTCGATACAAATTGAAACGAGAATCGACCGACCAGGCAACATTGTTTCCAGTCATCAGTAGTCCAATGTTGGTGTTGACGGGCCCAGGCGAAGCGTGAAACATTGTGTCGTGCAGTCATCAAGGATACGCGAGTAGACCTTCGGCTCCGAAAGCCCATATCGATGATGTTCCGTTGAATAGTTCGCACGCTGACACTTGTTGATGCCCCAGCATTGAAATCAGCAGCAATTTGCGGAAGGGTTGCATTTCTGTCAAGCAGGACGATTCTCTTCAGTCGTCGTTGGTCCCGTTCTTGCAGGATCTGAACCGGCCGCAGCGATATCGGAGATTTGATGTTTTACCGGATTCCTGATATTCGTGGTACACTTGTGAAATGGTCATATGGGAAATTCCCCACTTCATTGCCACCTCGGAGATGCTGTGTCCCATCGCTCTTGCTTCGGCTATAACACCACGTTCAAACTTATTTAAATCTTGATAACCTGCCACTGTAGCAGCAGTAACTGGTCTAACAACTGCGTCAGACGTTGTTGTCTCATACAGGCGTTGGCGACCGCAGCGCCGTATTCTTCCTGTTTACATATCTCTGTATTTTAATACCCACGCCTATACCAGTTTCTTTGGCGCTTCAGTGTAATTTTATGATGCAAGATGCGAGTATATCCATAGCGTTATCTGGGGAATGCCTGCTCCACATTCAGCTCTGGTTCTGTGACCAGTGGTGCGCCAAGTTGCTGTATGTATTATTTCTCTTCCGCTTATCAATAGCAAACAATGACGCGAAAAGACTTCTGTCGAGCGCCACTAGAATATTGCAATGATAGTAAATCTCTTATCTCAGGTCAGTGCCAGCACGCAGAGGGCGTGAAGTCCGTAAATTCATGATCAGTATAAGGAAACAATCTGTATAATGTTTTAAATCCCCTGCCACCCTGGTTCTGATCGGTAGGTATCGGAAACAGTCTGTAAATTCCTGCCGTAGTGGTTTACAGGTTACCTGTTAAAAGAGACTTGCGAGAAACGAAGAAAAACATCACATTTTCATAATTGTATAATTATAGTTATTAAACTACACTCCTGGAAATTGAAATAAGAACACCGTGAATTCATTGTCCCAGGAAGGGGAAACTTTATTGACACATTCCTGGGGTCAGATACATCACATGATCACACTGACAGAACCACAGGCACATAGACACAGGCAACAGAGCATGCACAATGTCGGCACTAGTACAGTGTATATCCACCTTTCGCAGCAATGCAGGCTGCTATTCTCCCATGGAGACGATCGTAGAGATGCTGGATGTAGTCCTGTGGAACGGCTTGCCATGCCATTTCCACCTGGCGCCTCAGTTGGACCAGCGTTCGTGCTGGACGTGCAGACCGCGTGAGACGACGCTTCATCCAGTCCCAAACATGCTCAATGGGGGACAGATCCGGAGATCTTGCTGGCCAGGGTAGTTGACTTACACCTTCTAGAGCACGTTGGGTGGCATGGGATACATGCGGACGTGCATTGTCCTGTTGGAACAGTAAGTTCCCTTGCCGGTCTAGGAATGGTAGAACGATGGGTTCAATGACGGTTTGGATGTACCGTGCACTATTCAGTGTCCCCTCGACGATCACCAGTGGTGTACGGCCAGTGTAGGAGATCGCTCCCCACACCATGATGCCGGGCGTTGGCCCTGTGTGCCTCGGTCGTATGCAGTCCTGATTGTGGCGCTCACCTGCACGGCGCCAAACAGGTATACGACCATCATTGGCACCAAGGCAGAAGCGACTCTCATCGCTGAAGACGACACGTCTCCATTCGTCCCTCCATTCACGCCTGTCGCGACACCACTGGAGGCGGGCTGCACGATGTTGGGGCGTGAGCGGAAGACGGCCTAACGGTGTGCGGGACCGTAGCCCAGCTTCATGGAGACGGTTGCGAATGGTCCTCGCCGATACCCCAGGAGCAACAGTGTCCCTAATTTGCTGGGAAGTGGCGGTGCGGTCCCCTACGGCACTGCGTAGGATCCTACGGTCTTGGCGTGCATCCGTGCGTCGCTGCGGTCCGGTCCCAGGTCGACGGGCACGTGCACCTTCCGCTGCACACTGGCGACAACATCGATGTACTGTGGAGACCTCACGCCCCACGTGTTGAGCAATTCGGCGGTACGTCCACCCGGCCTCCCGCATGCCCACTATACGCCCTCGCTCAAAGTCCGTCAGCTGCACATACGGTTCACGTCCACGCTGTCGCGGCATGCTACCAGTGTTAAAGACTGCGATGGAGCTCCGTATGCCACGGCAAACTGGCTGACACTGACGGCGGCGGTGCACAAATGCTGCGCAGCTAGCGCCATTCGACGGCCAACACCGCGGTTCCTGGTGTGTCCGCTGTGCCGTGCGTGTGATCATTGCTTGTACAGCCCTCTCGCAGTGTCCGGAGCAAGTATGGTGGGTCTGACACACCGGTGTCAATGTGTTCTTTTTTCCATTTCCAGGAGTGTATTTTTTTTCAAGATCATTTCATCATGAGTACCGTATGTACTATCGAGTGTTTCTAAATTCGCAAAACAATTTGCTTTCTCCATGATTATTTCTAAATTATTAAATGTAGTGAACTCGCCTCTGTGACTGAGGACATGCACAGAGTGGAGACACTGAGCAGCATAATATCATGCACTAATAGGAAATTGTGTAGGAATGAGAACAAGATTTAGTTATTCATTTAGATGGTATAATCATTTTTGAACATCATGTTGATGATCACACCGCCAAAGAAACATCTTCACAGTACAGCTGAATGCAATACACTGAGATGACAAAAGTCGTGAGATACCTCCTAATGCCGTACCTGACTTCCTTTTGCCCAGCATAGAGAAGCAACTTGACGCAGTACGAACCCAACAAGTCGTCGGAAGTCCCCTGCAGAAGTACTAACCCGTGCTGCCTCTACAACCATCCATAATTGCGGAAGTGTTGCCGGTGCAGGATTTTTTCTCATAAATGTTGATGGGATTTACGCCGGACGATCTCACTTGAATTATCCAGAATGTTCTTCAGAACAATAGCGAACAACTGTGGCCCAGTGACATGGCGCATTGTAATCCATAAAAATTGCATTGTGGTTTGAGAACATGAGGTCCATGAATGACTGCAAATGGTCTCCACGTAGCCGAACACAAATATTTCCAGTCAGTGATGGATTCAGTTGGAACAGAGGAGCCAGATCATTCCATGTAAAAACAGTCCACACCATTATGGAACCACCACCAGCTTGCACACTGCCTTGTTGACAACTTGGGTCCATTGCCTCGTGAGGTCTGCGCCACACTCGAAACCTACTGACAGCTCTTGCTCACCGAAATCGGGGTTCATCTGACCAGGCCACGGTTTTCCAGGTCTAGGATTCAACCGATATGGTGACGAGCCCTGGAGAGGCACCTGCAGGCGATGTCGTGCTGTTAGCAAAGGCAATCCCGTCGGTCGTCTGTTGCCATAGCCGCTACACGCAAAATTTCGCCGCTTGTCGTGCGTCCCACATCGATTTCTGCTGTCATTTCAAGAAGTGTTGCTTGTTTCCTATTACCGACAACTCTACGGAAACGTCATTCCACTCGGTAGCTAAGTGAAGGCCGTTCGGCACTACGTTGTCCGCCGGGAGAGGTAATACCTGAAATTTGGTATTCTCGGCACTCTCTTGATACTGTGGATCTCAGATTAAACTTCCTAACGATTTCCGAAATGGAATGTCCCATGCGTCTACATCCAACTACCATTCGGCGTTGAATGTCTGTCAATTCCCGTCGTGCACCCATAAGCGCATCGCACAGCTTTTCAGCCGGCCGTGGTGGCCGAGCGGTTCTAGGCGCTTCAGTCCGGAACCGCGCGACTGCTACGGTCGCAGGTTCGAATCCTGTCTTGGGCATGGATGTGTGTGATGTCCTTAGGTTAGTTAGGTTTAAGTAGTTCTGAGTTCTAGGGGACTGATGTGATGACCTCAGATGTTAAGTCCCATAGTGCTCAGAGCCATTTGAACCATTTTTTGACACCTTTTCATATGAATCACATGAGTCCAGATGACAGCTCCACCAATGCACTGCCCGTTTATACCTTGTGTACCGAAACCACCACCATCTGCATATATACATCGCAGTTAGATATTACAAATAGCACTATACGGTATTGTCCCCTTATTTAGCTCGCATTTAAAGTGAATCTCTCGCCCAGCACAAGGTCCCAAGCGACGGGAAAAAAGCGCAGGTGACTCCAGTCCATAAGTAGGGTAAGAGAACGGACTCGCAAAGTTACAGACCAGTATCCTTAACTTTTATTTGCTGCAGAGTCCTTGAATATATTCTCAGCTCAGGTATAATAAACTTTATTGAGACTGAGAAGATTACGTCTACGAATCAGCATGGTTTTAAAAAAAACATCGCTTGCCCTTTTCTCACGTGATATACTGAGAACTATTGACGACGGGCAGCAGGCAGACTCCATATTTCTAGATTTCCGGAAAGCATTAGACACGGTGCCCCATAGCAGGCAGTTAACGAAGGTACGAGCATATGGAATAAGTTCACAGATATGAGTGGCTCGAGGACTTTTAAATAGTGGAACACAGTGTGTTGTCTTCGACGGCGAATGTTCACTAAAGACAAGGGTATCGTCAGGAGTGCCCCAGGGAAGTGTGGCAGGGGCACTGTTGTTCTCTATACGCATAAACGATTTGGCGGACAGGGTGGGCAGCAACCTGCGGTTATTTGCTGATGATGCCGTGGTTTACGGTGAGGTGTCGAAGTTGAGTGACTGTAGGAAGATACAAGATGAATTAGACAAAATTTCCATTTGGTGTGACAAAAGGCAGTTAGCCATAAATGTGGAAAAATGTAAGTTAATGGGGGTTAGTAGGAAGATCAAACCTGTAATGTTCGGTTGCAGTATTACCAGGATCCTGCTTGACACAGTCAAGCCGTTTAAATATCTGGGCGTAGCGTTGTAAAGCAATATGAGGTGGAAGGAGCATGTGCGAACTATGGTAGGGAAGGCGAATGGTCGATTTCGGTTGGGGAAGAGTAGTTCACCTGTAAATCAGATCGCATATATGACGCTGGTGCGACCTATTCTTGAGTACTGCGCGAGTGTTTGGAATCCGTACCAGGTCGGATTGAAGGAAGACGAAGCAATTCACAGACGGGCTGCTAGATATTTGTTACCCGTAGGTCCGTACAACACGCAAGTGTACGTAGATGCTGCGGGAACTCAAATGGGTGTCTCTGGACAGAAGGCGACATTCTTTTCGAGAAACACTTTCGAGAAAATTTAGAGAACCGCGATCTGAAGCTGACTGCCGAACGATTCTACTGCGGCCAACATATATTGAGCGTAAGGACCACGAAGATAAGATACGATAAATTAGGACTCGTAGGGAGGAACATAGAGAGCTCCATGAAGACTGTGGCTATGGAAAATATAAGTCATGGATTATATTCAAAAAACCACTGTATTTGTTCAAAATAGTCTCCTGCTGAATCAATACACAACTGAAATTGTTTTAAAGGTGTTTTGAAGCAGTCGCTGTGGCCCTGTTTTGGAACTGCATTTAATATGGCAGTATAGTTTTCTTGGATATCCTTAACTGCATCTTAATGGTGTCATTTCATAGCCAACTTGAGTCTGCGGTACAATCAGAAGTGGGCTGGGCCCAGATCCCACGCATGTGGCGTGTGGTCCAGGACTGTGATCCGTTTGCTGGGAAAAACGTCGCGCACGATATTCACTATGTGGGCTGGGGTTGTTGTCGTGAAGGCCTACCAGGTAGCTGCCTCTCGGTATTTGGGTTAAATTCGATGAATTCTAGACCACAAACACAAAACTTTACACAAAACTTGATGCCGCCTCGCTGCTCCACCGATATTTATCCGACGAATGTCAGACACGTACCATCACATTCACGACGAGGATTCCTGCTGGTCTTCCACAAGACTGTTATTGAAGTCTCAAGGATCGTAACGCCGCAACTCGCTACGAGATAGTATTGCAGTTTGTAATTTTACACAAGTAGTCCTAACGAAACTGGGACACTGTGTAGTTCTGTTCCTGAGTCTCACTCGAGTGTACAGGTGCCCAGATCACCGGCGTCTCGTGGGTGTCTTAAGTGCTTCGGTAAGACTGCTGCCTGCTGTAATGTTCAGGCGGATGAGAAACGCTCTGGCTCCTCTGCGTTGCGACATACGTCAAGCACGTCGAAGAACCTTCAGTCCTGTCCGGAATGCAGTAGCGAGCATAATGCAGGGTTGGACAAATAAAAAGCGGCCCGTAATACAGAGTTCCATGGTACAAAGAAACAGAGCAGAGGAAAGGGAATACAGTATATGTTGAAAGTGACCACCATTCATCTCTTGGCACTTCTGGGCCCTGGTCAGCAAGTTGCTGAAGGCGGACCGAAGCTGGACACCTCGAATTGCTGTAGTCTCATCAAGATCTTCTGTTGTAGTTCTTGAAGACTATGAGGGTTGCTGCAGTATAACTTAGACTTGAGAGCTAACCACTTAAAGTAATCGCACACTGACAGATCAGGTGACCTGGTTGGCCAGCTAGGGTCGCGACCAGACTGAGCTCTGCTAACAACTCTGTCAGGTGAAGGTCGCGTAAATGTGCTCCACGGTTTGGCCGGCTGTATGGACAGTCGCTCCATCCTGTTGGAAGTAACCGTAGGTCTTTTCCTCCTCCATTAATGCTCCCACAAATAGTTTCAAAATGTTGTCTGTTGCACGTGCCAAAATCAGCGTCTGATGAAAGAAGATGGGATCAATAATGCGGCATGCACCTTCTGATCTTGCAGTGGTGTTGAGTGGAAGTCATGCGGATTCTTCACTGTCCAGAACCTGAGATTCTGTAAGTGGACATAGGCACTCAGATGAAACCAGACTTTATTAGACATAAAGAACAGATCCATGTCCAAGCTATTCATTGTTACATCAGCGAACAGCCATTCACAAAACTGGAGGCGCTGAGGCACATCTGCTGGCTTTAATGCATGAACAACAGACACGCGTGTACCGTGTACCGATAAATATTCCATCCCATGATCTCTCTGTTTCCAGTCGCGCGATTTACTGCTTGAACACCAGGCCATGTATAGGTGTCGATTAGTGAGTCTGAGAATATCAAAATATGTGGCACATATGGCCCTATCTTTCGATTACATTGAGTTAGAAGCTTAATTATTTATGTAGCCAAAGGACCATATACCTTGGTACTTATTAATTTTAACCTCTACAGCTATACCCGTTCCTGAGGAAAAGCGATCTTAACAGACGGGCACACAAACAGACGGACAGAAACTGGAAAAAAAATTATACGACACAATTGCAAATTAATAATTTTCAGATTTCCCGCTTCACTTCTGCTGTGTCGTCCGAACAAGACACAGCCAGGGAAAAGCACCACAGGCGCAAAGATGCGAGCTGGTGCGAATGCCATAGACACTCGCCACTTGCGCGAGATCCACCAGCGCCACGGGACGCGCTGAGGATTTAGTTAGCGACTTCGCCTTGGCCAATTCCCGGCAGATTACAATCCGCCAATGACGGACGAGAACGGACGGAAGCCTACTTGAAAGATAGTAGAGCAGTTCTCGCCCACTTGGTTATAGATCATCTCCAGAGCTCACTTAGACAGGGAACGTCCTTTAGTGAACTCTTAGAAGTGAACAGACAGTTGTAAATTGCATTTGGTATGTACTATGAAATTTACCTACAATTATTTGCACTTGACCATTGAGGGCCTTTTATGTGTTATATTACATGCAGTGTTGCAGACTTCATTATTCGACAAGTCAGAAAGAGAAGTAAACCTTTTTACCTCATTTGTGTAACTTTGTTACTAATTTGTTGGATTGTTGTAGAACCTTCGTTCTTCTATGCTGTTACCTGACTCTTGGGCACAGCTGTGTAATAGTGGCAAGGAGAAATTGTCTTAGGAGCGTACTGCATCAGAAGTCGTTTCACGAACTCACAAACTCGGCCCATCGTAACGGCAGTGGCAATTCGGCCTCCACAGCAGTAGAGACGAAGCCTTTACAAAAATTTCCACTGTGAGACGTTGCTTCCTGTCAAATTTTATGATTCTAGGTCAACGCTAAAGAACTTTATTGCTTTAGAAGAGGAGTTTGAGAGTATCAAAATATGTGACATATATGGTCGTATCTTTTTATTGCATTGGCTTAGGAGCTTAAATTTCTTACACTGCCAAAGGACCATAGATCTCAGTTTGTGAGATACATTCCAATTTGATATGTGTATCCGTTCCTTAGAAAAGAGGGTCTTAACAGACGGAGAGACAGACAGACAGACAACAAACTGTAAAAAATAATTTTTTGACGGGAAATAATGACAATTTAACAGTTTTCCCCTTTTTTCATTCGCTTATACCGTGAGATCTTGCTTCTTGGCAAATTTCGTGATTCTAGGTCAACGCAGAGTACTCTATATATTTTGATGCGTGAGATAGAAACAACGCATTCGCAGTTGCGAATACAATTAGACTCCACTTGCACTATTTATTAGTGACATATGAAAATTTATGCCTAACCGGTAGTCGAATCCGGATTTTCCACTTCACACGAGCGGTCGCCTTAACCACTGCGGCTATTCGAGCACAGCTCCGTGATTGACCGAACACGGTCCCCCATAGCAGGCTGTTAATGAAGGTTCGAGCAGACGGATTAAGTTCACAGATATGTGAGTGGCTCAAAGATTCCTTAAATAACGTTGTCCTCCAAGGCGAGTGTTCATCAGAGACAAGGGTATCGTCAGGAGTGCCGCAGGGAAGTGTGATAGGACCGCTGTTGTTCTCTGTATACATAAATAATTTGGCGGACAGGGTGGACAGCAATCTGTTATTGTTTGCTGATGATGCCGTAGTGTACGGTATGTTGTCGAAATTGAGTGACTGTAGGAAGATACAAGACGACTTAGTTGGTGTGATGAATGGCAGCTAGATCTAAATGTGGGAAACATCTACATCTACGTGATTACTCTGCTATTCACAATAAAGTGCCTGGCAGAGGGTTCAATGAACCACCTTCAAGCTGTCTACCGTTCCACTCTCGAAAAAAGAGCACTTAAATTTTTCTGTGCGAGCCCTGATTTCTCTTACTTTATCATGATGATCATTTCTCCCTATGTAGGTGGGTGGCAACAGAATATTTTCGCAATCGGAGGAGAAAACTGTGATTGAAATTTCATAAGAAGATCCAGTCGCAACGAAAACCGCCTTTTTTTTAATGATTGCCACTCCAATTCACGTATCATTTCTGTTACACTATCTCCCCTATTTCGCGATGATGCAAAACGAGCTGCCCTTCTTTGTACTTTATCGATGTCATCCGTCAGTCCCACCTGATGCGGATCCCACACCGCACAGCAGTACTCCAGAATACGGCGAACAAGCGTGGTGTAAGCAGTCTCTTTAGTAGACCTGTTGCACCTTCTAAGTGCTCTGCCAATGAATCGCAATCTTTGGTTTGCTCTACCCACAATATTATCTAAGTGATCGTTCCAATTTAGGTTATTTGTAATTGTAATCCCTAAGTATTTAGCTGAATTTACAGACTTCAGATTTGTGTGACTTATCGCGTAATCGCAATTTAGCTGATTTCTTTTAGTATTCATGTGAATAACTTCACACTTTTCTTTATTCAGGGTCAATTGCCAGTTTTCGCACCATACAGATATTTTATCTAAATCATTTTGCAAGTCGTTTTGATCATCTGATGACTTTACAAGACGGTAAATGACAGCATCATCTGCAAACAATCTAAGACGGCTACTCAGATTGTCTCCTATGTCGTTAATATGGATCAGGAACAATAGAGGGCCTATAACACTTCCTTGGGAAACGCCGGATATTACTTCTGTTTTACTCGATGTCTTTCCTTCTATTACTACGAACTGTGACCTTTCTGACAGGAAATCATGAATCCAGTCGCACAAATGAGGCGATACTCCGTAGGCACGCAGTTTGGTTAGAAGACGCTTGTGAGGAACGGTGTCGAAAGCCTTCTGGAAATCTAAAAATATGGAATCAATCCCCTGTCGATAGCACTTATTACTTCATGGGTATAAAGAGCTAGTTGTTTCACAAGAACGATATTTTCTGAAACCGTGATGACTATGTGTCAATAAATGTGTCATAATGTTCGAATACAGTATATGTTCCTAAACCCTACTGCAAATCGACGTTAGTAATTCAGCGGATTACTCCTACTTCCCTTTTTGGTTATTGGTGTGACTTGAGCAATTTTCCAGAAAATGTAAGTAAATGCGCATAAGTAGGGAGAGCAAACCTGTAATGTTCAGATACAGTATTACTTGTTCCTGCTTGACAAAGTCAAGCCGTTTCAATACGTGGCAGTAAGCGATACGAGGTGAAACGGTGGTAGGGAAGACTAATGGTCGACTTGAGTTTATTGGGAGAACTTTAGGGAAGAGTAGCTCACTTATAAAGCAGACGGCATATAAGCCGCTGGCGCGACCTTTTCTTGAGAATTGCTCTAGTGTTTGGGATCCGTACCAGGTCGGATTGAAGGAAGGCATGGAAGCAATTCAGATTCGGATTGCTAGATTTGCTACCGGTGCGTTCGAACAACACGTAAGTGTTACGGAGTTGCTTCGGGAAGTCAAATGAGAATCCCTGGAGGGAAGGCGACGATCTTTTCGAGAAACGCTACTGAGAAAATTTAGAGAACCGCTATTGGAAGTTGACTGCCGAACGATTCCACTGTCTCCAACATACATCGCGCTTAAGGACTACGAAGCTCAGATATGATAAAATAAGGCACATACGGAAGCGTACAGACAGTCATATTTCCACCGCTCTATTTGGGAGTGTAACGGGAGCGTAAATGACAAGTGGTGGTAAAGGGGACCCTCCAACACGCACCTTACGGTGGCTTTCGGTGTATCTACATAGATGTGAACTTACTTATGTCACTGAGTGTCCATGTCCTGCAGTCCCACTCGTGCAGTTGCTGTTTTTTCCGCACAGGGAGAGACTTATTTGTAACTTCTGCAGTGTAGTGGAACCGTCCTTTTGATGTTATCTATTATATAGCTTCCTTTTTCGTGATTCAGACACAATCTTCAGGCCTTAACTGACGCTGAGGGTATTAACTCTCATCGCATACACGATACCAACAGTGGCCAACATCTATAAACTGGTTTCCGTAGACTCTAACAGCGATGGTGTGTCCGCAACCACCAGCTACCAACTTACTATATACGATGGGAGTTCACTCCCTGAGGTTCAGTTAACGCCTCAAAATGGTGTTTTGAATTACCGAAACTGGTAACTATATAATAACAGGAAAAGGACGGCTGTGAGTGTTCAATTTTATTACGTAAGTGAACGACCGAAGTACCTCAAACCTTCAGTCAGAAGGATGGACATACAAAAACTTATTTGTAACTGTCGCGGCCTGCCTAGTCATGTAATACTATTTCGCAGTGTCTGTGTATTAAGGTGTACTATGCAGTGTCCTACAGACAAGCATATATGTCTAAAGGACATTACATAGTATATCGTAAAACACAGACTGTGCAAAATAGTATGTGATAAGTGAGTTGGCTGTTATCGAAATATATGACGTAAATGGCTGCATCTCTCGACTGCATTGACTTAGAAACGCAATCTTCTTATCTTCGCACTTGATTATAAAACGTGAAACATATTTTGAACAGATCCATTTCACGCAGGAGGCGCCGAGGTAAAATTAAAAGTACACTGAGCCTGGAAATTTTACTTTATATGTCTCCAGCTTTATACATCCTCATTAAATGACCTGTTCCTTAATACATCAAGAAATGGTGTTTGTGCTTCTAACATTCCTGGTACCTAACCTGCTAAGATTGTCGTAAGTAAATGTAAAGAACGTGAAATATCTAAGAATATGTAACAATGGCAATCAGGGTGAGTGGTTCTTTTAGAAACATATCTAGCAATAACTTTTCAGTTTCATAGGAATTGTTGTCTGTTAGATCAAAAAACATATAAATTGTTAATTACAGTCAAAACTAAAACGGTAAACGGAAAATTACGAAATCAGAGTATGTAGCATAGATAATACATTCTTTTGTGGTGATATAAGATTTTTACTGCTTTCGTTTAAAAAAAAAAACCTGAAAGCGAGCGAGCGTAACGTAGCATTAAGCGCATGTAAACCCACTCTTGGTTAGCGAGTACAGCACGGGAAACTTCTAGAGGAGTGTAGCAAGACCTCAGTTCCTTCTGCACATACTGTTATGCTCTGATTTTCCAAAGATTTAAAGCAACCGCATATTGGAAACACATAATACTCCTTTTATTTACAGACAGAAATCTGACTGCCTCTTATACTAATAGCATTTCCATGCGCCTCTTCACTCAGTTATGCTTATTTTTGGGATATTATTACAATATCTATCTCTCAGAGCATATAGATTCTCTCCTACAACGAAACATTGCCTGGATATCCGATCTACGAAAGTTCTATCACTCTAGCTTCCAGATACTTCGGAAAACGTGCATTTGTTTAGAAAACCAAATACTATTCTCACAAGTAGTGATATACAGTCCTGATGCTTCTAAGACAGGCGTAATATGTAATTCCAATGCCACAAAAAACAAATTGGAAATGCTTTTTGACTTGTAAAGTTGAATGGAAACAAATACACAAACCCATACATAGATTCAGCAAACGGAAAGAAATATGCCTGTTCAAAAAATGGTTCAAATGGCTCTGAGCACATCTGAGGTCATCAGTCCCCTACAACTTAGAACTGCTTAAAACTAACTAACCTAAGGACATCACACACATCTATGCCCGAGGCAGGATTCGTACCTGCGACCGTAGCGGTCTCGCGGTTCCAGACTGTAGCGCCTAGAACCGCTCGTCCACAACGGCAGGCAAATATGTCTGTATATCTCGTACTTACACATTGCATAATGAGTGCTGTCTCGTAAAGACAATGACCAAAATAGCCTTTTGCTTACACTGAGGTGCCAAAATCGTGGGATACAGATATGTGTCTACCTGCCTACACCTACATAGCTACTCCGCAAACCACCGTACGGTGTGTGGCGGAGTGTACCCTGTACCACTACTTGTCATTTCCCTTCCTGATCCATTCGCAACATGCAGAGCTTCCGAAGTAATCTCGAAAGATTTAGCTGTCTGAAGTAGTTCACCAAGACTAGGATCAGATTTAGCCAAAGCTTCTGCAGCGACCTCCCTGTCATGAGTAAGGCACACAAACACATCTCGAATTAATGATTCTGCATAGGAGGTTAAATTGCACTTGCGTGCGAAGCCATGCAGTCAGCAGCTCTAACTGCGCACGACTACCCTTGCTATTGAGGTTGTCGCTAGCGGAGCGCTATATACACACTAAGAACGTTAGCCAGAATGTGAGTGTCCAAAGCACGATCGATATCTGAATAGCAGCTTGACGAGACTAATCTGAGCTCATGTGGCGTACTGAACCAGACTATCCATCTTGTTCATCACACTGATTAAACTGTAGTCTAGATACGTCTGCTGACCATAGTACTCGTTAACGGAGCATTGAGACCATTGAAAGACAAATCACTGGATCCTAGAGTGCTTTCAATTTTTGCACCACTTCATACAAACGACTACTAGAAGATAAAAGCGAAGTATTTTGCTGCATACCAGAAATGTTAAACGCAGACGACAGACGTAGACATCCCAGCTCTCTGTCTCGTCGAATGCAGCGAATGGTCGTGGGGGCATGGCCAAGGTAATCATCTGACTTTTTCCTGATGAGACACGAGCTAGAGAAGGGCGGCCTGCTGCTTTTTGTGCAGTTGCCCACGAGCCGAAAACTGTTGCTCTTGTAGCTGCTGTTGGAGTCACAGTTCCATAAACCTGAGTTTCATAACACAGGAACCAGAAGCGAAATCGTCGCCGTAAATACGATATGCTAAGAATTCGTCGTTGTTAAAGTGGCCGACCTGATACGAAAGCGTTATCCGTGGACAAAGCTGAGGTTGTCGTGAGCGGAGCACTGCATAAATACCAAGGACCTCAGCCAGAAAGTCAGTGTCCGTAGGACGATCGATATCCGAATAGCATAAAGCAGCTATACGGGATTGAACTGGGCTCATGTGACGTGCTAAACAAGATTGGCCCTCAGTCGGTCACTTACATAAAGCCCTTGTCTACGAGTTTTGTGCTCCTGCTATACCGCGCTGAGCAGCCATTGCGTCACGTGGAACACTTACGATATTTCGGCAACGTGCCACGTAAGGTAGATCCAATAAGGAGCAAGAGCGCTCTCTACGTCACAAGCAGAAAGCGAGCAGCCATATTGTATTTGCCGTGTTCAGTAGAAGCCCATATTCGGTGGGTTTTATGTTATACCTTACACCCTATGAACATACGCTGTTTCTAAGCACTAGCACACTGGATGTCTCAAGAACGAATAGCTACTGGTACTATTTGATGTAATGAAATGATGGGAAACGTCATATAATTGGTTAAAGAATTATAATATTTAATAGCTTTCGCGTTAAAACCCGCGTGTTACGAAGTTGAGCCATTTTAAGCCAACGGTACATTGAAGAGTGTCGAAAAACATGATTCTTTTTAGGATTTGTTATAATTAAATATCAGTTAATAACATTTCGGCGATTAAAGCCGTTGATAGTCGTAACACAAAATACAACGTCGCTTTTGCTGATCATTAATGTAGTGTAGTTGGTAGAGGCGCCAAATTACAGAATTGAGGGAGAATTTGTAGAGTGTTCGCGTCCCGGTAAAATGAATTTTTTCACTTTCGCGTTTTCTAAAAGGTTGTGAAATAATAGAAATAATTTCTGTAACATTTGATGTTATGTAAATATAATTGCTCTCTTTGTCAGGAATGAGTTCGTCCTTACTGACTGGGCATTTATCTTCGTTTTTCATCTTATTGCATATTCACGGATACTAATGTTTTTATTTACGTATACCACAGACAGAACAACATAACTACCTTAGGGACAAAGGAGGAAATGTGCGTTTTAACGGAGCTAGCGAAGGAATTTTGCGCGCGTATAGTTTCGTGAACAATCTGTATGGTTCGCGAACCACATAAAGCCAACTGCCGCTGGAGAGCACAGAGATCGCAACATCGCGTTCCAACTCGTCCCATGTTCCGACGGCGCTGTGTCTCCTCACGCTGGGTATCCCGTCTACGCGACGTCAACGTTAGCTGTCTCGTCCCCTGTGACGAAGACTTAGCTCAGTGCTGGTACCGTGCAGCACCACGAGGCCGAAGATCACGCCTCTAGTGGCGTCACAAAGATGTTGACTGTAGTGCCTTAGATCCTCTATCGATGTCCTCCGCTGGTGGTGATGTTAAAACTGTTGAACAGTAATTTTCTTTCCACGGTGTCAGGTTGTTCTAAATGTCAAGATGACTTTCAAAGAAACCACTTAATTAACTTTCTGCGTCACTTATGAAAAAGCTAAGACAGAGTTTCAGGCAATAATTCAACATCTACGTATTGCTTAAACTTTTTCATACAGAAGTTGTCACGCAAAACAAACTTTGAAAAGCTAAGACAGAGTTTCAGGCAATAATTCAACATCTACGTATTGCTTAAACTTTTTCATACAGAAGTTGTCACGCAAAATAACCTTTGTGTATTTTTACTGTTCTTTACCTTTTCTCATCAACAAACCAAAAGAATCTGATTTGCCATCTGTTACCATGACGTGCTATTATGACCTACACACATCAAAAAAAGTTTTGGATAACCTCGGTTCCGAGAGTTTCAGAACCTGTACAGAAAATTGGAATAGAGATCAACATAAACATCATTTCCGCCCTTTTTATTGCTCATGAAAACCACACATTGCATGTTGTACCACCATACAGCGAGACCTTCAGAGGTGGTTGTCCATACTGCTGTACACACCGGTACCTCTAATACCCGGTAGTACGTCCTCTTGCATTGATGCATGCCTGTATTCGTCGTGTCATACTATCAACAAGTTCATCAAGGCACTGTTGGTCCAGATTGTTCCACTCCTCAACGGCGATACCGCGTAGATCTCTCAAGGTGGTTGGTGGGTCACGTGGTCTATAAACAGCCTTTTTCAATCTATCCCAGGCATGTTCGATAGGGTTCATGTCTGGAGAACATGCTGGCCACTCTAGTCGAACGATGTCGTTATCCTGAAGGAAGTCATTCACAAGATGTGTACGATGGGGACGCGAATTGTCGTACATGAAGATGAATGCTTCCCCAATATGCTGCCGATATGGTTGCACTATCGGCCGGAGGATATCATTCATGTATCGTACAGCCGTTATGGCACCTTCCATGACCACCAGCGGCGTCCGTCGGCCCCACATAATGCCACCCCAAAACAGCAGGGAACCTCCACCTTGCTGCATCCGCTGGACAGTGTGTCTAAGGCGTTCAGCCTGACCGGGTTGCCTCCAAACACGTCTCTAACGATTGCCTGGTTGAAGGCATATGCGACACTTATCAGTGAAGAGAACGTGATGCCGATCCTGAGCGGTCAATTCCGCATGTTGTTGGGTCCATCTGTACCGCGCTGCAAGGTGTCGTGGTTGCAAAGATGGACTTCACCATGGACGTCGGGAGTGAAGTTGCGCATCTTGCAGCCTATTGCGCACAGTTTGAGTCGTAACACGACGTCCTGTGGTTGTACGAAAAGCATTATTCAACATGGTGGCGTTGCTGTCAGGGTTCCTCCGAGCCATAATCCATAGGTAGCGGTCATCCACTGCAGTAGCAGCCCTTGGGTGGCCTGAGCGAGGCATGTCATCGACAGTTCCTGTCTCTGTATCTCCCCCATGTCCGAACAACATTGCTTTGGTTCACTCCGAGACTCCTGGACACTTCCCTTGTTGAAAGCCCTTCGTGGCACAAAGTAATAATTCGGACGCGATCGAACCGCGGTATTGACCATCTAGGCATGGTTGGACCCCATACAACACGAGCCGTGAACCTCCTTCTTGGTGGAATGACTGGAACTGATCGGCAGTCGGACCCCCTCCATCTAATAGGCGCTCTTCATGCAAGGTTGTTTACATCTTTGGGCGGGTTTAGTGACATCTCTGAACAGTCAAAGGGACTGTGTCTGTGATACAATATCCACAGTCAACGTCTGTCTTCAGGTGTTCTGGGAACCGGGATGATGCAAAACGTTTTTTGATGAGTGTATTATCAGCTGTTACTTGTTCTGTTTATATTTATATAAAATTGTTTTAACGTACAACTGATGTAATATGGTGCTGCCTCTGGTTTTTATATCAGACTTCAATAGATAAACAACTGCTATGGCTATAATGAGCACTACAATCGTTTCACGTCCCAATCTCATTAGCAATCAGACTATATGCAATGTGGCCGATAACATGTGTTGGTTGTTGTTGTTGTTGTTGTTGTGTTCTTATGTCTGACTACTGCAACCTATATTCGTTTGAATCTGATTACTGTATTGATCTCTCGGTCTCCATTTACCATTTTTACTCCCTACATTCACCACTATTATCAGACTGACGATTCCTCCAAGCATTAGGATGTGTCCTCTGAATCGATTCCATCTTTTAGTCATGCCATAATTTTCGTTTTTCCCCCGGTATGATTCAGTATAGACTGGCAATGGCAAGGAAAGCGTTTCTGAAGAAGAGAAATTTGTTAACATCGAGTAGATTTAAGTGTCAGGAAGTCGTTTCTGAAAGTATTTGTATGGAGTGTAGCCACGTATGGAAGTGAAACGTGGACGATAAATAGTTTAGACAAGAAGAGAAGAGAAGCTTTAGAAATGTGGTGCTACAGAAGAATGCAGAAGATTAGACGGGTAGATCACATAACTAATGAGGAGGCAGCTGTAAGGGTCTTTTAAAGAGGAACACAGTTGCCTTTTTGCACTCCAGAAGGAGAATTTTTCCTGCTACAGTTGGGAGTGCTGCTTATATTAAACGAATTTTGTAGCTCAGTTAAGTTTTGACTATTTATATACATGGATACATTTATGTACTTTGATACATATAAACAGCAAACAAGTTAGCATAACTAAGGTTAGCACGAAATCGTTTGTTTGACATTTTTATGGCTATTTTCTTCATCGATTGTAGTTCATCGAAAACACCCTACTTATGATTTGCACCCGGAAAGGGTAAAAATGTCATTAGAAAAATGCTGGCTATTTGGAAGGTAAGGTCCAGTCGGTCGGGAAATGGAAACCACTGTGAAAATCAAAAATGTTTTATTTTCAGCAGTTAGCTACACCTTTCAGCTACTTCTCTACGTGTTCACCGCTCCAACTTAGATATTTGTCGTAGCTTTGTACCAACTTTGCAATACCCTCGTCCAGCAGGTAGCTCCATGCGACTTCCGCATAATTCTCTACTCTGTGCCTAAATGTTCTCTTCATAGCGGTTCATGTGAGCAGAGGTGAAACTCATGTGGAGCCAAATCTGGGCTGTATTGTGTGTGACCAAACACTTCCCTAGGAAAACACTGCAGGAGCATTTTCATTGCCCCTGCAGAGTGTGTCCGAGAATTTTCATGGAGAAGGGTACGCATGACAGACGCATGACAGATACATTATGTGGGCTGCATGATATCAGGCGAAATCCCTCGCCAGGGCCGCATACTTGGTGGGAGACATTATTTATCTAGGTATCTTTACTTAGTGCGCTCAGAACTGAATAGAGTGACGTGATGCGATCGACGGGCATAGTAGAAACACTGCCAACAGCCCAACACATATGTACGGTGTAAAATGACAACACCAAAAAATAGATGCTGCTCCAGTTTAAAGTGAGCGCAGGACTCATATTCAACGTAAGTTCTCTTTACTCCACTCTACATAAAAACGCACAACTTTTTAGGCTATATCTACAGTATATTAAAAATGATTTTCAAACCCAAAGAATTTTGTATAACACAATAATTTATTGTATCTTGCATACGACGCTAGGTGGCACCATCGAATAACTTCCAAGCCCAGATAGCCCGTGCAGCCGTGAAGCCGGCCGCTGTGGCCCAGTGATTCTAGGCGTCTAAGTCTGAAACCGCGGGACGTTACGGCCGCAGGTTCGAATCCTGCCTCGGGCATGGATGTGTGTGATGTCCTTAGGTTAGTTAGGCTTAAGAAGTTCTAAGTTCTAGGGGACTGATGACCTCAGATGTTAAGTCCCATAGTGCTCAGAGCCATTTGAACCATGTTTGAACAGCCGTGAAGTGCCCATTACACGGAAACAGAGCCTCTTAGATTTTATTGGTGAAAAAATGACGACTAAAAGCATAGTTTGGTGTTCACTAGGTCAATTGAAATTACGTTTACGCCTCATAATGGGTATTACATGCATATTTTACGTGCATTTGTACTATCACTTTGAATCTCTGGATCTCGCAACGGATAATATATCGAAAAAAGTGTCGAAGTTCCCAGAGAATATCATCTTAAGAATGTATGGTAAAAAATTCGACGATCCGCCATGAAGAAAAACTACAGACTTTCGTACAAAAAAAATCAGGTTTTTCGGGGTTTTCTCAGGCCCCATCCATGAACAAATGGTGATTTTATAGGCCACCTAAGTTCCACCCTAGATGACACCTAATGGGAAAGAAAGAACCGATTTACTCAATTTCTGGAGGAAGTGTGAATTGTTTAAATTTTGACCCCGTGGTGTAAGATAGCTACGTTATGCCCGTTCTTCCGATAGGCCAAGGGCTACCCAAAACACTTGATCCCTTATCTCTGTGGACAATAGAGTCCGTGATTTGACCCTCTGAGAAACCTTATTTTTGCGCGCAGCTTTCTGGAACATATTGGTATCACGCACTGTCATGCTCGGACCTGTGAAAGAATATCCTCTTCACACTTTAGTCTCGTTCCAATCTGAAAAATGATCCTCTGAGCATATTCCTCTGAAAGGAAAGTGGTAGCTATGAATCCCAGTCTGGTGATTGTGTGGTTTCGCTTTGGGCGGACAGTCTGTTGTGGGGCTTTACCTGTTACACCTGGTCGAAGATGATTGGAAAAAAAACTTTAAAAACCGTGAGACGCAGAGATAAGGTGTTTCAACAGTTGATTCAGAGGTATCTGATGGCCTGATTCGACTTGCAGGTGAAAATTTACATTTCCAGTGTCAAGTGAGGTCTCCAGTTTGATTGTTGCAAAGCATGTGTGGAATGAACTATGGAGATAAACTGTAGCACCTGCTACTAAGGACTCTTCCAAACCTTCACTCAGCTCTGTCTCAGAAGTGCCTTTGACTGCCATTATAACCTTTGAACTACCTTGCACAAAGGTTTTGTCTTCACGATGTCCTGCAGCCTTTATGAGGGTGTATATAGACAAGGCTAGTAATTTTATTGTGTATTTCTTATTTTGGTCGGATCAGAATCAGGCTACATGCCCTTCTTCAGCGGCCCTAAAGAAAACATACGTAATATATACAATACCTAAGTATATATGCTGCAGGATGAGTTCGCCATTCTGCGTTATATTGCTCCCTACTTGCGCTTAAATTATTGATGTGCCCTCACAGAATTTATGAACTTTTTTTAAATTTGTGATGTACTGTTTTAACAGGTTTTCAGTGTGTCGTCACTGTCTTACAGATGAGGGAGCGTGCTTTATATTACGAGCGATGTATTTTCGCACCAAAGATATCGATGTTATAGATTCAAGCTTGGAGGTATAACAAGGGGAGATGGCGCTACAGACTTATGCGTTGATGCCCCAAAACATTAGCAGTTGGTTGCTTCTTGTTCTTAATTTCTGTCGTATGCACAGAACAACTGTATTAAACAGAAAAAGTTACAGTTCTTTCTTGAATAACACGGTACCAGCAAGCCATTTGCAGACGTTTTTCTAGTCTTCATTGTATATTTGATCCTGTAATAAGAGGTAGTTTATGTCGTTTTTGTTATGCGTATCGAATAACCAAGATAAGTATGTGTCGCTTCAATGAGTTCACTTAAGAATGAAATGCAGTCCTTTGCGCCTTAGACTACAATCAGAATGATCAGTACACAAGCAAACGACGCAGTCTGGCATTTTTGATCAAAACGTTCCACCAGAAGCTAATGTTTAGATCAACTGTCAAGGAAGATGTCGGCTTCAAGTTAGTGACGCAACGACAACGCCCCTTATGTTATACCTCCATTGGTTTGAGCATGAAGGCATAATGAAGAGGGTTGTCATACGTCCGAATTTGAACCCGATGTCTGCCATGTTAGTTGCCCCAAACATAAGCTTCTGAATGAAGTGTTTTGATCCAAAATTACAGCATGCGCCTTTTACAGATGTACTGTTAATTTTCTTTATAGTCTAAAGTGAAAAAGATCACATTTCATTCCAAAGTGTACTCGTTCAAACGATATTTCCTTTTATATCTATAAATTTTAGTTTTATTGTTTAATTTTAATGTAGTAGTTTTATTTCTGGCATTTGACTTTACATTTCCTATCAGTCTGTGTCGAAAAGCTCTCTTGGTAAACACTGTGATAAGAAAAGACTGGAAACGGACCAAACATAGAAAAATATGTCCTCAGTATTTTCGGGAAGAGGACATAGACCGAACATCAGTTTCGTCAGTCCATATTAAGGAAATTGCTGGATTACGAAAGTAGGCTTTTCACCTCACGTATTTCTCTTCTTGGTTATTCTGAACGTATAACAAACAGAGAGTTACACTGATGAGGTGAAATGCATGTTATTACTGGATCAAATATGCATTTAAGACCAGAAAAAACATCTGAAAATTCCTTCACGAAGCTGTGTTATTCACAAAAGCACTGTAACATTATCTATTTGAAACGATTGTTACGCGCAGACAACAGAAATTAGGAACAAGAAGCAATACAGTAGTCTGTTAATGTTTTGGGACATCTAGCGTGTCGGCACCGACTTCAAAGAAACGTACAGCCTAAGTCTGTAGCGCCATCTTCGTGTAGTATACGTCCATGAGTTCTTGGATGTAGATTCTGTGACTCGAGTAATGTGTGTTTCGTTTCATTTTGCTACTTTGGTCGTTTAGATAAAAACGGTGAAAAATTCATAACCTAAGAGCTAACCCGACCTGAAATTGGCCCAGTCTCTGCGTCCTTTAAATCTCGTATGAAAATTTCTATTTCTCTGGCCGATATATTTACGGAGCTTTTGTTCCAAGGTAACATTGGGGCGAGGATGACCACGACTCTCTTTGTCATTGGCTTTTCGTATCAGTTCCATGTAATTGCCATGTAACTGCCTTCCAAATACTTCATTCTAGACCATCCTCTTCTTTTCTTTCCCAGCACTTTCCCTTCAAGAATATTAATGACGAATGTGTTGTGCCTCATGACGTATCCAGTAAATTTTACTTTTTTTGTTTTCCATTTCCTTTAATAATCTCCTCTCTTCGTTGACATCTCTCAAGACATCCAGGTAGGGTTTTTTTCCAGTCGGCTCGTTCTTCTTATTTTCCGCCCTTCAAGTAGATTCCTTTCCAATTTACCCACAGCCCAGCTTTCACTTTCATAGAGCAGCGTACGTCATACAAACATTTTTGCAATTTGTATTCATATGTTTGCTGGTTAAAAGGTTTCTCTTAGTCATAAATGTCTGTTTTGACAATGCTAACCTTCTCTTAACTTCCATTAAATATCTGTTGTTCTCTTTAATTACACTACAGAGATAACAAAATTGCTTCACTTGCTCAGTTCTGACGTTATCAATTTTTATATTAGTTTTAATTTCTCCTACATTTCCCCGGGTAACCATTACTTTTGTTTTCCGCTTGTTTTCTTTTAATTTCGATAGTTTAAGAGTGTCTGATAGGATTTGCAAAATTCTATTCATTTCTTTTTCGGAGTCTGCCTCTATCACGATGTCATTAGTAAATCTAATACAATGTATCCTTTCCTGTAGAACTGCTGAAAAATATAGGTAATGACATGAAAGACCAATTATTCATTATAATAAATGACTGCCACGAAAGTAGAATCATGGCAGAAGACTTCACACAATGGAGTACTATTATCTAAAATAGGAAAGGCAGTTGACTGCATCGGTTGCAGAACGCTATCATCGTCATGACATGCCTCCAAAATACTTATGAACGTAGTCAAATGCAGAATAAAAAAGAAAAGGAAATAATTACAGAGCTATTCAAAACGATCTATACACTTTCAAGTGATTGTAAAAAAAATGTTTGTACTGAGATGAGCATTTCAAGAAGTTTTTTTTTTTTGTTGTTTTTTTTGTTTTTTTTTCACTTAAAGTTTCATCATCTGCTGTCAAAAATAAAATCACTTAACCGTCTGAGGTCATCCTCGCCCCAATGTTATCATGTAACGGAAGATCCGCGTCAAAGGAGTAAAATACATTGGCCAGACGCATAAGAATTTTCATACGAGATTTGAAGAACATAAAGACCCGACCAGTTTCAGGTCATATTTGACAGCATATTTGTTTAACAACCAGCATCAGCTGCAACAGGTTAGCGATAACTTAACTATCTTACACACTGCAGAGAAAGGTCAGATACTCAATGTCCTGGATGAAACTGAAATCTTAAGAAGTCTCCAGTCCCACCCTCTTAATAGTACTAATGAACGCACTGACCTCTATCACATAAATATTTTAGCCGGTTATGACATTATTCAGGCGAGTTAAGGTGTGTACGTAAGATAATATTTTTCCTTTTTCTTAGCTGTACAGCTTCTGTTCCCTCCTAATGTAGTGATGGTTCTGCCTCCTCCTGCTCTTGTTTCGCTCTTTCCCGGTTTAAACAGTTTACCAATCACGTATCTGCTTCATACCGCGCCTGTGTTATGGGGCGCACATTGAGTATCTGACCTTTATCTGCAGTGTGTAAGACAGTTAACTTATCCCTAACCTTCTACAGCTGATTTTGGTTGCCAATCACATGCGCTGTCAAACCTGACCTGAAATTCGCCCGGTCTTTGTGTTCTTTAAATCTTGTATGAAAATTCTTATCGCTCTGCCCAATATATTTTACCCTCTTCTGGCACGGAACTTTTGTTCCATGGTAACATTGGGGTAAGGATGACAACAGATGGTTAAGTGATTTTAATTTTATACAGCAGATGGTAGATCTTTAAGTGTTCCGAAACAGGTCGTCTGTGCAATAAAAAAGTTATTGATCAGCAACTGCTGTGGGGTTTCTTCATTTTACAAGATGTATAAAATATAATTAGCACAAATTTTGCTGTGCATAGTTTGTGAGGTTATTTCATCTCTTAAGGAGTTCCTGATGTAGAAATCTCTTTATGTGGGAAAAGATTTCTATGTCTTAGAGGATTTAAGACGTCTGCGTTTATCAGCTGCTTGAAAAATCGATATGCACCGTGATATGTCTGTCACTTCATAATCTATCAGCGCGCAGTACACACCTCCGGGGAAAAAACGTAAAGTGACAAACATATTACGGTGGCTATCGCTATTACACACAGCTGAAAAGGCAGATATCTCAACGTCCTTGAAGACGTATAAAGTTTTACCCACATGACAAAAGAGCAGAATAATATTGCAAATAAAAGACCTTCGAAACAAGAATTTTATCGAAAATTTCACAGATGTTGTCCTACATGAATATCTCGTCAGGGTATGAAATAACCTCATATACTACAAACAGCAAACTTTACGCTAACTATATTTTATACAGTTTACTTTTATGCTACTTGTATTTTATTTATTTTTTAATAACCGACACAACCAAAGCAAGTAAACGAAACGAACACTCAGATCACCCACGTCACAGAAAAAAATACACATGATCCTACAATACAGGTGTCCTTGACGACAAAATACATCGCTGGCAATGTAAAGCATTCTTCATCTGTAACACGCTGACGATATGTTAAAAACTAGATAAAATAATGAAGTAAAATTTCATATGTACCATGTGTTAACCTTGCAGAGAGCATTTTAATTTCAGTCATGCATGTCTGAAATGTCTGATGTCCGGCAGCTAAGGATAACTATATCTACGTCTTCTTCTTCTTTTCGTTTTGGCCGTCTGAGCTTCTTTTTTTCCGTTCTTCATCTTTGTCCAATATTATTTCATTTTCCTACTCTGCAGCATCCTTCGCTCTTCTGTTCATGATGTTTTTGCCTTGAGTGTAATTCTGCCCTGGAAAGCTGTAGCAGCCTTAGTTTTGTATTTGAAAGTTCCCGGGTCTAATTTCTGTTTCCTGTTTACCCATTCCTGCCAAATTCCTTTGTACCTCTTGTATCCGTGATATTACGTTTCACGTGTTCAGAAGGTACTTCAGTATCTTACACGTCAACTTCCTGCGGTCCGTTGTAACGATTTGTCCGAAGAATTAATCTTTCGTTTCCTGATAGAGGCCGAAATCGTCTGTATCTGGGTATACAGTTACTGGTTCGCTCATCTTTTGTTTGAACTGTCTCTCGCTCTCCGTGGTCTCAGCGTTCTCCGGAGAAAACTCTTTTCCCCAAGTTCTAGCCTCCTAATTAATACCGTTCTTACAAGGTTGAGACTCTCTATTACACATAACACTTCAGAGATGGTCACTGTCTCTATATATTATTTTTCTCTTGTTATGGTTTTGTTACTATCTTTTGAAATGTATACCTACATTTTCACATTCATTTTGTTCTAAAATCCCTCCAACGTCCTTCTCGGGAAATATTACCTGATTATACTTTTGAACACTTGTATAAGATGCTGTTTCACGTTAGTATGATAATCTGTGTTTTATTGTCCGTGTCACACAGTTGTAGTTGCGACACAATACACGTAATATGTATTAATATATGCTCTTTTCGATTTTGAAATGATCTATATACCATATTAATTAATATTATATGTAAACATGTATATAAATGACTAACGTGTTATACAGTTAATGAAACAAAGACTAACGTTCTGAACCCAAAATTTCTGATATGTGTGAAACGGGCTACTTTCTTGTCTGTGCATTTTGCCAGTTTCGACTTACGGCAGTGAGACGTAGAGCTTTAATGCGAAAACTGAGGATTGTTCAGCGACTATTTGAGAGGTATACGTTGGGATTTA
Source organism: Schistocerca piceifrons (assembly GCF_021461385.2). Taxonomy (NCBI): domain Eukaryota; kingdom Metazoa; phylum Arthropoda; class Insecta; order Orthoptera; family Acrididae; genus Schistocerca; species Schistocerca piceifrons. The sequence continues at coordinate 887,640,959 of NC_060139.1, forward strand.
CTAGGACAGACAGCGTAACAAACAGATGGATCAGTGGAGATATTGGAGTGGACTAGCGGAAATGAAACGGAGGTGAGAGAAATATGCAGGCTGGCGAATCGATAATAGATGGAACAAGGAGTTCATTACCGGATTACATGAGATAAGAAATGACCGAGACGGTTACTTAATGGAAGCTGCACGATATTAGAAAACCTGCGGGACCAACATGGATGCAAATAGCTGAAGGTCGTATCCTTGGAAACGTCTAGAGGAGGCCTTTGTCCAGCAGTGGGTATCAAAAGAATGATTATCATCATCAAGAACGTATTCTGGTTAGACATCCTTGACCGTCCCGAAACCAAGCTATTTAAAACTGATCGCACGATGTTTTTCGTGCTCGTCCTGTTCTTCTTCTACTCTTGGCTCTGTACCCATAGCTCTTCCTTAGCATTTGGCATTGATTCATTCGTAGTAGATGGTCATGCCATTCCTTTCTCTACTGATAGATATTTCTTACTACTCCTGTGACATGGAGGAGCTCCTCTCTTATCTCACTATTCCTCTTGTGCTCCTTCTCAGCCAAACATCTTAAAAGACTCATTTCTGCCGCTTCGACTCACTGTAGTTTTTTGATTGTTCACGTCCATACTTCGGATCCACAGAGAAGTAAAAGTACAGTCTTAGTATATAAAAGTTAAGCGCGATCTCCTCCCTGATTTTGTTCGGGAACGGTGTTTTACTATTTTGCAGTGTCTGTGTTTTTCGATGTTCTACGCAATGTCCTTCAGATATGCACGCCATGTCTGAAGGAACAGACACTGCTCCCATACAGAGCTGCATGAAATTCCGATGACGATTAGAGTTTAGCTGCACAATTTATTGGTGACACGTGAACATTTGTGCCAGACAGGTACTTTAACCCGGATTTCGCCTTCACACGCGCCGTCGCCTTAACCACTTCGGCTATCCGAGCACTCCTCCCGGACGGACCCAAATACCCACATGGCACCGTGTGTCCACATTCTGCGTTCGCACAGTTGCTGTGATTCACTCACAGAGAAGACTAATTTATGATTGTCGCACCCTGCCATTGCATAGTAACGTAAAATACAGGCACTGCGAAATAATATTACATATCTAGAAAGGCCGCGACAATAATAAATCTCTCTCTCTGTGCATGAATCGCAATAACTGTGCGGGTACAGGTCGTGGACACCCAGTGGCATACGGGGATTTGGGTCGGTTCAGGAGTCGTGCTCGGATAGCCGAAGTGGTTAAGGCAACGGGGCGAGTAAAGCGCGAAATCCGGGTTAGAGTACCTGTGCGGCACAAATTTTCACATGCCATCAATAAATTGTGCATCTAAAGTCTAATCCTATCCACAGTTGCGAATGCATTTCTTCGATGCTCTTATAATAGTACCTAACATGTGTAATTACCTTTGTAGTTTCTTTTCAGGATCATTATCATAAGCATGCAAGATATCATAACGCAGGTAATTGAATATATAGACTTGTTCCAGTATGTTATTCTCGATAATGATTTTACCTCTAAGATGTTGTTTTCCACAAAAAATTATAATCTTAGTTTTCTTTTGGGATATGGTGAAGTTACACTGTTTTTGCAATTCTGCGTAAGGGCCACACAGCTAGTTATGCGCTACCTTCCTTTTCCGCCAATATAACTGTCGTAGCAAAACGGAGTGAGTTAAATACTATATATCTCGGTGGGTAGGAATCTTCCATTTATTTTTTATTCTTCCGTTAACTGGAAATGTTGTATATACGTTAAATAGTGTGACTGATGGACACCCTTGTCTGATAAAATTTTCACTCTGCAACGGGTGTGTTTGCTGATATGAAACTTCCTGGCAGATTAAACCTGTGTGGCGGACCAAGACTCGAACTCGGGCACTCGCCCGCGAAAGACAAAGGTCCCGACTTCGAGTCTCGGTCGGGCACACACTTTTAATTTGCCAGGAAGTTTCCTTGCGTGATTCTTCTCGTTCCTGTACTAATGGTTGAACCGATGAGTATATTGATATTGGCATTAATATACAATAAAGAAACCCTGAATTGACTTTATTAAATGCTGAGAAATGCCACACCCTCCTACCCTCCTAACATTTTCCATAATTTAGATCTCATCATCCGATCGAAGACCTTTTCATAGTCCACAAATGCTGTATTTGTTAGCAGATTAAATTCTCTGTGCCTTTCTGTTATCTAGTTTACAGAGAAAACACAATCTATACATGATCCGATTTAAAACCATTTTGCTCTTCTATCAGAAAAGCCTCAAAGCGTTTAATCTTTTCGAAAGTACCTTGGCCCACATCTTCTACCTACAGTTCAAGTGAGCCTGTACCTCTATAGTTAATGTAGTCATCTCGGTCTCATTATTAAACACCGGTGAAACTAGTGAGGTCTGCCGGCCTTCCGAAAGGTGGCCATTCTTCCAGCATATATTTATAAAATTTAGAAGCTTAATCTTAGGATTTTCATGAGCATATTTAATAACATCCGAATTTATTCTGTCTGTGCTTGTGCACTTTCTATTCCTCATACACCCTATTGCATCTTCAGATTGGGTCTACATGCACATCTGATATTCTTCTTCTTCAACTACAGTTGATGGTTGGAGGGCTGACACGTAAGTTTCAGATTATCTGCGAATCCAGTAATGCTGGCAACTGATGGGTTATGCATGGCGATCGTATCAACCTGTACCGCATCAAAACAGCCTGAAGATGACGCAATGAAGCGTCGAAACTGGTAGCGACAAAATAAAATAAAGTCGTATGGACGGCTGTATGTGTTTTATTTTTTGTCACGATAATAAATGGCCGTCGTCGCAGAGGCATCCTGCTAAAAGGATGGACATACAAAAATCAACTCAGTTCTACCATCAAGTTCGGAATCTACTTTAGAACGAACAAGTCCCCTTAAGATCAAAACAGACTCTCCTTTCTTCATACTTTATCCCCATCATAATATACGGCTCAGACACCTGCACAACGGCCAACCACACACACAAACAAAATGCGAGCCGCAGGTATGAAGATCTTACAAAGAATTATGGTCTAGAAAACTAGGAAGGATGGGATAAGAAATGAAAAAGAAATGCGAGAAGAAGCTGGAGTGAAAGAAAAAGTGACAAAAGCTCGTCTGAAGTGGTCTGACCATCTCAAACAAATGGACGAGGGCAGATTGTTACCGAAGATGCGAGCATTTGAATTGGATTGCAGATATGTGAGTGGTTCGAAGACTTCTTAAGTAACTCTCGTTGTCGAGTAATCATCAGAGACAAGGGTTTCGTCAGGAGTGCCCCAGGGAAGTGTGAGAGGAGCGCTATTATTTTCTATATACATAAATGAACAGGCGGACTGGGTGCGCAGCAATCTGTGGTTGTTTGCTGATGATGCTATGGCGCATGGGCTAGTGTCGAAGTTTTGTGATTGTTCGAGGATATAAGATGACTTTGACAAAATTTCTTATTGGTATGATGAGTTGCAGCTAGCCCTAAATGTAGAAAAATGTAAGTTGATGAGCATGAGTAGGCAAAACAAACAAGTAACGTTCATATAGAGCTTTAATGGTCTCATGCTTGACATAGCCAAGTCGTTTAAAAAACTGGGCGTAACGTTCCAAGGAGATATGAAGTGGAGGGAGCTCATGAAGTCTGTGGTAGGGAAGAAGGATGGTCGTCTTGGGTTTATAGAGAGAATTTTAGGAAAATGTGGTTCATCGCTAAAGGAGACAGCACATTAGTGCGACTTATTCTTGAGTACTGCTCGAGTATTTGGCATCCTCGCCAGGTGACATTAAAGAAAGACATCGAAGTAATTCAGAGGCGGGCTGCTAGATTTGTTACCGGTAGGTTCGAACAACACGCAAGTATTACTGAGATCTTTCGGGAATACAAACGGACATCCCTGGAGGGAAGGTGACATTCTTTTCGAGAAACACTACTGAGAAAATTCAGAGAATCAGCATTTGAAGCTGACTGCAGAGCGATTCCACTGCCATCTCATACATTTCGCGTTATGACCACGAAGATAAGATATCGGAGATTAGGTCTCATGTTGTTGTTGTGGTGGTCTTCAGTCCTGAGACTGGTTTGATGCAGCTCTCCATGCTACCCTATCCTGTGCAAGCTTCTTCATCTCCCAGTGCTTACTGCAACCCACATCCTTCTGAATCTGCTTAGTGTATTCATCTCTTGGTCTCCCTCTACGACTTTTACCCTCCACGCTGCCCTCCAATGCTAAATTTGTGATCCCTTTATGCCTCCGAACATGTCCTACTAACCGGTCCCTTCTTTTTGTCAAGCTGTGCTCGTACTCCTCTTCTCCCCAATTCTATTCAATACTTCATCATTAGTTATGTGATCTACCTATCTAATCTTCAGCATTCTTCTGTAGCACCACACTTCGAAAGCTTCTATTCTCTTCTTGTCCAAACTATTTATCGTCCATGTTTCACTTCCATACACGGCTACACTCCAAACAAATACTTTCAGAAACGACTTCCTGACACTTAAATCTATACTCGATGTTAACAAATTTCTCTACTTCAGAAACGCTTTCCTTGCCATTGCCAGTCTACATTTTATATCTTCTCTACTTCGACCATCATCAGTTATTTTGCTCCCCAAATAGCAAAACTCCTTTACTACTTTAAGTGTCTCATTTCCTAATCTAATTCCCTCAGCATCACCCGACTTAATTCGACTACATTCCATTATCCTCGTTATGCTTTTGTTGATGTTCATCACATATCCTCCTTTCAAGACACTGTCCATTCCGTTCAACTGCTCTTCCAAGTCCTTTGCTGTCTCTGATAGAATTACAATGTCATCGGCGAACCTCAAAGTTTTTACTTCTTCTCCATGAATTTTAATACCTACTCCGAATTTTTCTTTTGTTTCCTTTACTGCTTGCTCAATATACAGATTGAATAACATCGGGGAGAGGCTACAACCCCGTCTCACTCCCTTCTCAACCACTGCTTCCCTTTCATTCCCCCCCGACTCTTATAACTGCCATCTGGTTTCTGCACAAATTGTAAATAGCCTTTCGCTCCCTGTATTTTACCCCTGCTACCTTTAGAATTTGAAAGAGAGTATTCCAATCAACATTGTCAAAAGCTTTCTCTAAGTCTACTAATGCTAGAAACGTAGGTTTGCCTTTTCTTAATCTTTCTTCTAAGATAAGTCGTAAGGTCAGTATTGCCTCATGTGTTCCAATATTTCTACGGAATCCAAACTGATCTTCCCCGAGGTCGGCTTCTACTAGTTTTTCCATTCGTCTGTAAAGAGTTCGCGTTAGTATTGTGCAGCTGTGACTTATTAAACTGATAGTTCGGTAATTTTCACATCTGTCAACACCTGCTTTCTTTGGGATTGGAATATTCTTCTTGAAGTCTGAGGGTATTTCGCCTGTCTCATACATCTTGCTCACCAGATGGTAGAGTTTTGACAGGACTGGCTCTTCCAAGGCCATCAGTAGTTCTCATGGAATGTTGTCTACTCCCAGGGCCTTGTTTCGACTCACGTCTTTCAGTGCTCTGTCAAGCTCTTCACGCAGTATCGTATCTCCCATTTCATCTTCATCTACATCCTCTTCCATTTCCATAATATTGTCCTCAAGTACATCGCCCTTGTATAGACCCTCTATATACTCCTTCCACCTTTCTGCTTTCCCTCCTTTGCTTAGAACTGGGTTTCCATCTGAGCTCTTGATATTCATACAAGTGGTTCTCTTTTCTCCAAAGGTCTCTTTAATTTTCCTGTAGGCAGTATCTATCTTACCCCTAGTGAGATAAGCCTCTACATCCTTACATTTGTCATCTAGCCATCCCTGCTTAGCAGTTTTGCACTTCCTGTCGATCTCATTTTTGAGACGTCTGTATTCCTTTTTGCTTGCTTCATTTACTGCATTTTTATATTTTCTCCTTTCGTCAATTAAGTTCAATATTTCTACTGTTACCCAAGGAGTTCTACTAGCCCTCGTCTTTTTACCTACTTGATCCTCTGCTGCCTTCACTACTTCATCCCTCAGAGCTACCCATTCTTCTTCTACTGTACTTCTTTCCCCCATTCCTGTCAATTGTTCCCTTATGCTCTCCCTGAAACTCTGTATAACCTCTGGTTCTTTCAGTTTATCCAGGTTCCATCTCCTTAAATTCCCACCTTTTTTCAGTTTCTTCAGTTTTAATCTACAGTTCATAACCAATAGATTGTGGTCAGAGTCCACATCTGCTCCTGGAAATGTCTTACAATTTAAAACCTGGTTCCTAAATCTCTGTCTTACCATTATATAATCTATCTGATACCTTCTAGTATCTCCAGGATTCTTCCATGTATACAACCTTCTTTCATGATTCTTAAACCAAGTGTTAGCTATGATTAAGTTATGCTCTGTGCAAAACTCTACCAGGCGGCTTCCTCTCTCATTTCTTAGCCCCAATCCATATTCACCTACAATGTTTCCTTCTCTCCCTTTTCCTACTCTCGAATTCCAGTCACCCATGACTATTAAATTTTCGTCTCCCTTCACTACCTGAATAATTTCTTTTATCTCATCATACATTTCTTCAATTTCTTCTTCATCTGCAGAGCTAGTTGGCATATAAACTTGTACTACTGTAGTAGGCGTGGGATTCGTGTCTATCTTGGCCATAATAATGCGTTCACTATACTGTTTGTAGTAGCTTACCCGCACTCCTATTTTTTTATTCATTATTAAACCTACTCCTGCATTACCGCTATTTGATTTTGTATTTATAACCCTGTATTCACCTGACCAAAAGTCTTGTTCCTCCTGCCACCGAACTTCACTAATTCCCACTATATCTAACTTTAACCTATCCATTTCCCTTTTTAAATTTTCTAACCTACCTGCCCGATTAAGGGATCTGACATTCCACGCTCCGATTCGTAGAACGCCAGTTTTCTTTTTCCTGATAACGACGTCCTCTTGAGTAGTCCCCGCCCGGAGATCCGAATGGGGTACTATTTTACCTCCGGAATATTTTACCCAAGAGGACGCCATCATCATTTATCCATACAGTAAAGCTGCATGCCCTCGGGAAAAATTACGGCCGTAGTTTCCCCTTGCTTTCAGCCGTTCGCAGTACCAGCACAGCAAGGCCGTTTTGGTTAGTGTTACAAGGCCAGGTCAATCAATCATCCAGACTGTTGCCCCTGCAACTACTGAAAAAGCTGCTGCCCCTGCTGGCCTCTCAACAGATACCCCTCCGTTGTGGTTGCACCTACGGTACGGCCATCTGTATCGCTGAAGCACGCAAGCCTCCCCACCAACGGCAAGGTCCATGGTTCATGGGGAAGGTAGGTCTCATACAGAGGCATATAGATAGTCGTTTTTCCCTTGGTCTGTATGCGAGTGGAACAGAAAAGGAAATGACTAGTAATGGTACAGGGTACCCTACACCACGCACCATACGGTGACTTGCGGAATATGTATTTAGATGTAGATGTGGAGGACGTAAATCAAAGACCACACACAGATGTGATTTGATGAAGACCAATAGGAAGACCAAGAAAGTGATGGTTGGACCAAGTGAAGGTGGATATAAGCCTAAGAGAAAAATGACACATGGACAAACACAAGTGGACATCACTCATAAACAAAAACTGGGTAACTGGTGTGGAAAATCGGTGGGTGTGTTTATTATTCCAATGAATGTCAATCTGGCATCTCTCTGCAACGATTAGTTTCAGTTGCGACCATCTATTTAATGGATGTATCTCTTTACTGTTTCTACTAAATGGTCGACAGTCGTGTAACCAAATAATAATATATCTAACCGCTATTTCCATGCATAATATTTAACATTAATATTGAGTCTCAGCTGATGTTCCCTGCACAAAGCTTCTATCCTCTGTAGACCTTCCAGATTTTCGCTACAATTTTCTAGCTTTGCGTCTTCTCTCTATACAACAGCGTCATCTGCGAAAAGCCTCATGGCGGCCCACGCGTTATACGAATGGAATATCATTCAGAGATAACGTTTAACTGTTGCCAGCTGAAATTAAAATTTCCTCATAAGATAATAGATAAGGATAACTGCATATATTACTACAGCATAAATAACTGTTTTAGCGAAATTCCTAAGTTAAAAATAGGAAGACTGGGCAGCGGTTTAGTTTCTCATCTTCTTCTTCAGCGTTTCTTAACAACAAAGGTTATCCAATTAAAGACTTTGGAAATAGTGGGGTGCCAAGAAGAAATGCGTAGGCTACAGTGTATCTAAGTAAACGCAGTGCTTGAGTTATTAACACTGAATCGTACTTCTCAACAATACAGACTCAGATATTTCGTATTTATTCGCCAATACCAGACTCTCGACTCTGAATAAATACTCCCTTCGTGGACGGAAACATACGTAACGTACAAGTGCATGTGGTGACACGTGGATGAGGGTATATGAAAGTTTGGGTCTGGCCGTAATTCGTTCACGGTTGGCCGAAGTGTTTAAGGTGACCGTTTGCGTAAAGCAGCAAAGCCTGGTTCGAGTTCTCGTCCAGAACATATCTTCACCGTTGTCATTCTAATATAGAGCCGTAGGTAGTTCATATTCACAGCTGACAATACATTTCCTGTACAACGTATCTAATGACGGGGAGCAGCACACCGTACATTCCTTTGATTGAAGAACATGAAAATAGCGGAAAACTGTAGCAAATTGGCAATACTGCACGGGAAGAAATAATGTCAACTTTACACTTACATTAAACGTGCACCGGAGAGCACGATCCACTCACCACGCCGCCACCAAGAACACCGTTCTAATCCTCATATATTCTACATCTACATATATACTCCGCTAGCGACCAAGCGCTGTGTGGCGGAGGGCATTATTCGCGCCAAAGTCATATTTCCCCCCTCTGTTCCAGTCGTGGATCGCGCGAGGGAAAAACGACTGTTCAAAATGGTTCAAATGGCTCTGAGGACTATGGGACTTAACTTCTGAGGTCATCAGTCCCCTAGAACTTAGAACTACTTAAACCTAACTAACATAAGGAGATCACAGCATCCATGCCCGAGGCGGGATTCGAACCTGTGACCGTAGCGGTCGCGCGGTTCAAGACTGCAGCGCCTAGAACTGCTCGGCCATCCCGGCCGGCAAAAACGACTGTCTGAACGCCTCAGTACGAGCTCTTAATTTCCCTTATCTCTGAATGGTGGTCATTGCGCGATTTGAAAGTTGGTGTTAATAACGTATGCTCTACATTCTCGGCGAAGACCGGATTTTGGAATTCAGTAAGGAGCCCCTTCCGTTTAGCACATCTATCTGCAAGTGTGTGCCACTTCAAACTTTTTATGAGCTCTGTAACGATCTCGCTATGGCTAAATGTACAAGTCACAAATTTTGCCGCTCTTCTTTTGACCTTCTCAATCTCTTGAATCAGATCCAACTGGTAAGATCCAACAGACGAACAAACTCTAAGACTGGACAAACTAAAGTATTGTAAGCAATTCCCTTTGCTGAAGGGCTGCATCGCTTCAGTATTCTACCAATAAAACACAATCTAGAGTTCGCATTGCCCGTTACTTGTGTAATCTGATCATTCCATTTGAGGTCATTTCGAGCAGTCACACCCAGATACTTGACGGATGTTACCGCTTCCAAAGACTGGGCATTTATTTTGTACTCGTACATTAATGGAGATTTTCGCTTTGTTATACACCGTAGATTATACTTACTAATACTAAGAGATAACTGCCAGTCATGACACCACGCCTTTACTTACTGCAAATCCTCATTGATTTCTTCACAACTTTCGTGTGATATTACTTTCCTGTAGACTACAGCATCATCGGCAAACAGTCTAACGCCGCTGTCAATACCATCAACCAGATCTCTTATATAAATCGTGCGGACCTATTACGGTGCACTGGGGCACACCTGATGTTACGCTTGTTTCTGTTGAAGTCTCCCCATTCAGGAGACATACTGCTCTCTGTCTGTTAGATAACATTCTATCCAACAGCATATGTCACCGGATAGACCATAAGCGCGCACCTTTTGGAGCAAGCGACAGTGCGAAACTGATCGAACGCCTTTCGGAAGTCGAGGAATATGGCATCAACCTGGGGGCTGGTATCTAGAGCCTGTTGTATATCATGCACAAAGAGGGCCAGCTGTGTCTCGCATGACCGCTGTTTCCTAACTGCGCACGTACTTGTAGTGATCAGGGCAGTTATTCTGCTTCTGTTCGTAGAGCCCTGGGAATTTCCAGTTAAATCTTGTTCAAACTGGCTTGTGACCTGATGTGATCGCCGTTCCCAGTGCATCTTTACGGAGTGTGGTTTGGCAGATTAATCGCAAAAACCGCCAACGAAGTGTCAGGCGTTTGCGCAGCTGCGACAACGCGAAACAAAGTCATAGCTCTGTAACCAATACAAGTTTACAGGGCAAATTTTTGATCGCGTTTCGGGGGAAAATATTGAAGACTTTGTGGGTTGTTCTGCTGGTTTTATCGCGAACGTTAAAAAGTAAGGTCCGTAGTTTCCGGTCACATCAGGCCACAAACCAGTTTTAACGAGAATTAGCTGAAATTTCTGTTGAAACAGAAATAGAATAACTACCCTGATCACTATTATTACGTGCGCACATGCACCTACCCGCACATCCACCAACCGCACAGCTTATTCATGCTGGGGTTACGGAAAAAGGGAAAACAATTTGCTGATGTGAAGCACAAAGATACTAATCAGTACAAATGGGTCCCTACATAATTCTTCTCCCAGCTTGAAAATACACACACCAAAAAATGTTTTGCATCACCTCGGTACCGAGAGTTCCGGAACCTGTACAGAAAATTGGAATAGAGGTCAACATAAACCTCATTTCCGCCATTTTTATTGCTCACGAAAACCACACATTGCATGTTGTACCACCATACAGCGAGACCTTCAGAGATGGAGGTCAAGATTGCTGTACCCAGTAGCACGTCCTCTTGCATTTATGCATGCCTGTATTCGTCGTGGCATACTATCCCCAAGTTGATCAAGCACTGTTGGTCCAGATTGTCCCACTCCGCAACGGTGATTCGGCGTAGATCCCTCAAAGTGGTTGGTGAGTCACGTCGTCCATAAACAGCCCTTTTCAATCTATCCCAGGCATGTTCGATAGGGTTCATGTCTGGAGAACATACTGGCCACTCTAGTCAAGCGATGTTGTTACCCTGAAGGAAGTCATTCACCTTATGTGCACGATGGGGACGCGAATTGTCGTCCATGAAGACGAATGTCTCGCCAATTTTCTGCCATTATGGTTGCACTATCAGTCGCAGGATGACATTCTGTATCGTACAGCCGTTACGGCGCCTTCCATCACCACCAGCGGCGTAAGTCGGCCCCACATAATGCCATCCCAAAACGGCAGGGAACCTCTACCTTGCTGCAATCGCTGAACAGTGTGTCTAAGGCGTTCAGCCTCACCGGGTTGCCTCCAAACACGTCTCCGACGTATGTCTGATTGAAGGCATATGCGACACTCATCGGTGAAGAGAACGTGATGCCGATACTGAGCGGTCCATTCGGCATGTTGTTGGGCCCATCTGCACCGCGCTGCATGGTGTCGTGGTTGCAAAGATGGAACTCGCCATGGACGTCGGGAGTGGTGTTGCGCGTCGTGGAGCCTATTGCGCACAGTTTGAGTCGTAACACGACGTCCTGTGGCTGCAGGGAAAGCATTATTCAACATGGTGACGTTGCTGTCAGGGTTCCTCCGAGCCATAATCCGTAGGTAGCGGTCGTCCACTGCAGTAGTAGTCCTTGGTCGGCCTGAGCGAGGCATGTCATGGACAGTTCCTGTCTCTATGTATCTTCTCCATGTCCGAATAATTTGGTTCACTCCCGACTCCTGGACATTTCCCTTGTTGAGAGCCCTTCCTAGCACAAAGAAACAATGCGGACGTTATCGAACCGCGGTATTGACGTTGTAGGCATGGTTGAACTGCAGATACCAAGAGCCGTTTACCTCCTTCCTAGTGGAATAACTGGAACTGCTTGGCTGTCGGACCCTGTCCGTCTAATAGGCGCTGCTCATGCATGGTTGTTTACATCTTTGGGCGAGTTCAGTGACACTTCTGAACAGTCAAAGGGACTGTGTCTGTGATACAATATCCAGTCAACGTCTATCTTCAGATGTTCAGGTATCCGGGGTGAGGCAAAACTTTTTTTAATGTGTGTATAATAACAAAAAAACAGCAAAAGGTTGGTCTGCTAGACTAACTCACAGTAAGCCAGGTACTACAAATGATAGTTACATGGAAGGATGCTGGAATAGACAGCTTTCAGTATGATAATTGATTGCTAGTAATGATTACAAACAGACTTACAACGCTGTCACCTCTTTCTGATATTTCGCAGACAAATTGTTGCTTCATTACAAAAATTGCCTGTCTCGACCGTTCAAAAATCTTCAAATGTGTGTGAAATCTTATGGGACTTAAGTGCTAAGATCATCAGTCCCTAAGCATACACACTACTTAACCTAAATTATCCTAAGAACAAACACATACACCCATGCCCGAGGGAGGACTCGTACCTCCGACGGGACCAACCGAATCGACCGTTCAGCATCGAAGCTTGCAGCCTACAGCAGATGTTTCAATAGTGTCTTGTGTGAGTTTCTAATAGACAGTGTAACATTATGTGATTGCTCTACCATTTTAAATCATTCACTAACCGATCAGTCACTCGGCAACAGCTACAGTTAGCAAATAACGTTGCGAGAATGTAAAAAACGAACGTCCTGTGGAAGCGCCGTCAGAGATACAGTGAACTATTGACTCTGAAAGCAGCTGCGCGAAAGGCGGGCAAAAGAAGAACATTTTTACACATTCTTTTGATGTACGATATATTCTCGATGAACAGTTACACTCACTCTTCTGTCTCTGGTAATTTGTGTCGGACACGCATGTCTTGCTATCGTATTATTATTGTTAAAAAAATATTATTTTAGTGTAATGTGAAAGTGCCATACTGCATAGCAACAGATTTATGTGAGAAGCTATATTGTGCGACGTGTATCTGGAAACATCGAAGGATGTAAGTTCGTTATCTATTGACTGCGATAAATTCAGAGTTATATGGAACTTGTGTATGGACTAATTATTTAGTATAGAATCTGTCTCACTACTTCAGGGCCATATCTATTTAATTTTCTTTTATGTTTCTGCAAAGTTTGATGGTTCACAGTCACAAATCGTTTCGTCGAAATCGGACGGAAGTTGCATTCGGAGAAATATTTTCTCCGCACCTTATTCTACTGGTAAATGTGTGATAAACTTCGGCCCCTTAGGAAATTCGTGTTCAGCTGTCCAAAAACAATTATATTTTCAATAGTCATTTACCCTCCTCTCCAAAGCAACTTCCGACTGATCAGACAATCCAACAAGAAAGAGCAGCACACAGTCGTCGTAAAATTCGTGACCAGTAAAGGTATTCAAAACCACTAAAATAACTATTTATGTCTATTGGCCTACAATACAACATATATCATTATGTGCTTTTCTGTGGAAATATATTTCCACCGCCAATTATAGCTGTACGTTAATGAACAAAAGTAAACATATTGCTATAACAGGTGGAAGGGCTAAAGATGAGTTACGAAAGTGCGGTAGTTTAATTCAAAATTCGTAGTTTGATCTCAAGCATATGTGAAATGATGAGGCAATCTTCACAATATGGGAATGGCAATGAATCCAATTTTCTCTAGTACTATCACTACAAACAAGCTATCGCTCAGGTAACGAATGCATAAAACAAACGAGAAAATAACAATGGGAGTTCGTTCCAGCCCTTAGCAGAAGAGTGTGTTAATGAGTCAAGAGCTTGTTGAAGATAACGACCGACAATTCATTCTTGATAATGAGGCAGTAAGATCTATTTCACATCGATCAGTAGTATATTTTGTTTTAGTCGATACATAAATCACGCTTGGGAAGCTGTAAGAATCATCCACGAACGTCTGTTCTCCCGCAATGTGTGCAAGTTTGGCCTGCCACTAGTTGTTTAATCAGATTTTGATGAGCATAATTATTTTTGAACAGTTGCTAAATCTATTTCAACGTTCAGGTGGTATTTTTCTTCAACAAACTGTCGTGTATGGTAAACGTGGACCCACATTTTACTTTTGACACTAAACGGTTGGTTCCCCTCTAAATACCAAATAGCCGCAAAATGTTGCCTCAATTTCTAAGTCAATTAATTTTGCGAGTAGGCTGAGCGCCTACTGGAACTGCGTTCGTCCCACTATGTAGTTGGACGACTAATCGTAAGACATGTGGCGCCATTGATACTGACGAATCCCAATGAAATGGGATTGGTCGGACGTAGTCGGACGTTGGTTGGTGCAGAAGTTCATAGCATTATTCCATAAGTTTAATAAACACAACAGATACACATGACTTTAGTCATCAACAATATATTCTCCTTCACTATTTACTACAGTCTGCCAACGCTGGGGTATCAGTAGAAATCACGTGGTTTTGATGCGAAGAACTCGTCGAGCCTTGTTCGGAGCTCATTTTCATACGGAAAGAGTTCCTTAAAAGTTGTTCGATAGAGAGCGGAAACAGTGAAAATCTGAAGGTGTAAGACTAGACGAATAAGGTGGGTGCGGAATGATTTCCAAATCCAACTCTTGTATAGAGTTTCTAGTCAGTCCAGTAGAATGCGGGTGGGAGTAGCATCAATTCATGCAGTCTTCCCGGTCGTTGTTCTTGGACTGTGTCTACAAGACGTCTCAGTTGCTGACAATAAGTGTCAACAGTGATGGTTACACCTCGAGGGAGCAATTCGTAGTACACAAGACCGTCGCTGTTCTACCAGATACCTAACATTATCTTTTGTGGATGCGCGCAAGTCTTTGTACGGTGATTTGCTGCTTTCTTTGGGCTCAACAATTCTTTCCTTCTCCTAATGTTTGCACAAATACACCATATCTCGCCACCAGTAACTATACAGAATAGAAATGGTCGGTGTTATTCACAAGCAAATTGATGCCGTGCAAGCAGAGATTGGTGTATGGCCAACCGCTGATTTTTGTGATTTTGGCTTAGCGCATGCGTACCCACACACTCGATTTTTGAACCTTTCCCATTGTATGCAAATGTCGCATAGCCGTATAATGATCACATTTCATCACATTTGCCAGTTCTCGAGTGCTGTGATGTGGATCATTGTAGATCAATGTGTTTAAACATCTACATCCTTAGCAGATAGGACTGACGGAATACATCGAAAAAGTTCAAAGAAGGGCAGCTCGTTTTGTATTATCGCGATATATGGGAGAAAGTGTCACAGAAATAATACAGGATTTGGCTGGACATCATTAAAAGAAAGGCGATTTTCGTTGCGACGGAATCTTCTCAAAAGATTCCAATCACCAACTTTCTCCTCTGAATGCGAAAATATTTTGTTGACACCGATCTACATAGGGACGATCACCACGATAAAATAAGGGAAATCAGAGCTCGTACGGAAAGATATAGGTGTTCGTTCTTTCCGCGAGCTATACTAGATTTGAATAACAGAGAATTGTGAAGGTGGTTCGATGAACCCTCTGTCAGGCACTTAAATGTGATTTGCACAGTATCCATGTAGATGTAGATGTAGATGTAGATGTAGAAACGATCTTCATCGGAACGCGAAGGACTTTCTGAAAATCGAGAATCGCTAATGTCAAAACGATCCTCCTTAAACCGAGAAAACCATTTTCTTGCCGCACACTATCTAATGATATTATCCCCAAACACGGGCACACATGTTTCTGGCTGCCTCCGCTGCTGTCACCCCTCTACTGAACTCAGATAGAAGAATATGTCGAAAATGTTCCGTTTTCTCCACTCGCCACTCCATTTTCTAGCGTCCACAGTTCCATTCACTATCTTCACAATCTATAAACTCAAATAGCAACAGTGAGCTACAAAGAAAAAAATGACGATCTATAAAGAAACTCATAGCAACCGTGATACCAACATGCAAAACAAAAACGCTACGAGCTGATGTACCAACCTAATAGTGGCTGCAAACGAGTGCCTGTTGTTGTTTGTATCTGGGTGCGTTTCGCAGTTAATTACCAACTACTTTTTCTTGTGAATGAGAACAGATCACTGTGAAATACGCAAGACAAAAGATATCAGCATCGCGAGTTTCTTGAAAGTTGCAGAGGACATGAGTGTGGAAGCTAAGTTGAAACGATAATCATAACGCAGAAAAAAATACAATAGTGTGTGACAGACTTACCGAATATTTTATGCGTGGCGTACAGTGTGCATTCAGTAAGACTGTCTAAAACATTCTAGAACTGTATTTAAAAACAAAATTGAGGAGAACACTTTCAACCATACGTTCACCTTATGTAACTATTATTCCCTAAATTATTGAAATCGTTTTCATTCTTGCACTTCCCATGAGCGAAAGTGTGTCATAAATTTATCTCGCAGCGAATACGCAGCACTGGTTCAAATGGCTCTGACCACTATGGGACTTAACTGCTGTGGTCATCAGTCCCCTAAAACTTAGAACTATTTAAACCTAACTAACCTAAGGACATCACACACATCCATGCCCGAGGCAGGATTCGAACCTGCGACCGTAGCGGTCGCGCGGTTCCAGACTGTAGCGCCTAGAACCGCTCGGCCACACAAGCCGGCAGCTAGCAAGTGAATAAAGCTGCTGGTCCCCCCCCCCCCCCCCCCCTCGCTGTCAGTTACTGTGTTGTGTAAACAGAATATACATTTGAGTGTAAAGTCAACATTATCAGGCTTACCAATTTCACTACCTTTCTGCCAAAATCTCCGTTTGTCATTATGCAAAACGTACATTCTGTCTCCGAGTGTTAGACACCTGTTGAAAGATGTTTGCTCTAAGCCAAGTTTTGGCACTGTATATATGCGCAGTTCGGATGTTACTCGGTTGTAATGGACGAGCCTCAGCGGTCTGCCATAGTCGTACGATTCTACAGACAACCTGTTAGTCGGACAAATACGGGTCTAGCGGAAGTCCAGGCGTCATATCAGTAGTAAACCACGGAAAACTTTCTCCAAACACTTACAACAAAAATTGTACATAATCCAAACGCCATAATGTAAATATGTCAGGTCAGTTTACCACATCTAGTTCAAAAAATAACTGCTCCGTAGTATTTGTTTTCATATCATTGATCACGCCTAAGACTGGTTTGTAGCACTGCGTTCAGGGGAACTGCCCTTGCGCGTCACTTAGCTTCTTTCCTGCATTCGTAACTTAAGTTTTGTCCATGTCAAGCTCAAAGAGCTTTTGTTGGTGACAGGACAGGTGGTTCAAAATGTTTCAAATGGCTCTGAGCACTATGGGACTTAACTGCTGTGGTCATCAGTCCCCTAGAACTTAGAACTACTTAAACCTAACTAACCTAAGGACATCACACACATCCATACCCGAGGCAGGATTCGAACCTGCGACCGTAGCGGTCACGCGGTTCCAGACTGAAGCGTCTAAAACCACTCGGCCAGTACGGCCGGCTAGGACAGGTGGAATTCAGAATTGTTTTCAACCACAGATAACATATTAGATGGAGAAGTGGATGATTCATGAATGACATCACGTAGATACCGGGGTTATTAGCGGTGGAGTAGAAGTTGAGATAGGATGAGAAATAAAATAAATTTCGTCCATATTAAGAAAGAATTACGACATTCTCCAGTGAAACCAGACGATTACTAAATATGGGATTTGGAGTTCACTTCTCCCGAATACGATTCCAGTTCCTTCGCCACAAAGTCACCTCGCTCTGTAAGATCACCTGATTAATATGTACACAGGAAAGTCTATGTAACTGCAACACACACAATTTTTTTTTTTTTTTTGACAAAGGTCTTTATTGGCCTACACATTACTTGCCTATAGTTCCAGTTGCTGCCGGCCGGGGTGGCCGAGCGGTTCTAGGCGCTACAGTCTGGAGCCGCGTGACCACTACGGTCGCAGGTTCGAATCCTGCCTCGGGCATGGATGTGTGTGATGTCTTTAGGTTAGTTAGGTTTAATTAGTTCTAAGTGCTAAGGGACTGATGACCTCAGAAGCTAAGTCCCATAGTGCTCAGAGTCATTTGAACCATTTGAAGTTCCAGTTGCTCAATTACAGCAGTGTTTCCGGGACTTTCCCTTTGGTCATCAGGTGGCAACTGGGCCTGGTAATCTCCTCCCAAATATTCACAGTTGAAATCCTGCGTTCCCTACTCCCAGCCTAGGGGTACATTTGGCTCGAAAGAACAATCTGTTCTGCAGCACACAGCTCAACTCTCAGGAGCAGGGAATGGAAGATGCTAACAACAAAATTGATACCACCGTTATTACCAGCTAAGTGTATCACAGGAAGTTGTAACTCACTCGGTAAGATCAAATGAAAGGGCATAGTTATAAAAAGCGTTTTTAAACTAAGTACAGTTTTTGATTAAAATAAGAAACAAAAACATATTACAACAACTTTATTTTTACATGAAATCCTGTCCCTCGATTTAATCTTGAATCTAATTTCCGCCTTTACTCATCTCAGAATTACTGTCTTCATTGACTGTGCTACCCCGAGGCAAGAAATCGGGGAGCAGAGCATCATACCTGTCCCAAGCCACATGATTTTTCGGGCTGAAATTGTTTTCTGGAACTTAAGTTATTTGAGAGATGTTTAATGCCTCCGTTCCTAGGCCTATTTTTTCCACTCCAGTGAGACGTGAGCGATTGATGTTGCGCTCCTAGTGACAATTTGGCTGAAAAACTTATTCCCTTCGATATATCATCTCTATAGGAACGTCATTTCAGTGACTAAGCGGTTTTCCTTCTGCAACATATCAAATTTGCAGCCCAGCGTGCGCACAACTTCCGGTACTGTAGCAGTTCTGTCACAGTTTCACTTGGTGCTACATGAGAAAAGGCACTGGATAATACAGGGAATGTGCAGTGTCTGTCTTCTCGAATATTTTTTATCAAATTCCTGCACCAAGTGATCAGAAACGTCGCACGGTCACTCACTTCCTTTTTCACTGCACACATATGTGCAGCCATCTTTAAATCCTCCACACCATTTTCTACCCATTGCAGCGCTCAACGCGTTTCACCTGCTGTCAATGCTGTCCTTTTGTGCCAATGTTCCAATTCGATGCTGGACAAATAATTAACTAAAACTGAAATTTTCATTTTATTGAAGTGAAGTAAAAGCTGTTTAATAACAATCAACGGATTCCGAATTATCGTCACCAAAATTATTTCTTTGGTGTATATAGTGTAAGTGGGCTGCTTCTGTGTTGGCAGCGCCGTGTAGCGCTTTGCATTGGATCTCTGACTGCGTTTTCTTTGTAAGAGACTCTGTGGCTGGTTGTACTTGTTGTTGGAAGTTAATCGCCAGTACTGTTGGGCAGTTGGAAGTTAGTCGCCAGCAGTGATGGAAGTACTGTTGGGCAGTTGGAGGTGAACAGCCAGCAGTGATAGATGTTAAATGTGAGAAGTTAGCATTGATGGAGGGTAGAGGTCTGAGGTGTTAGTGTAGGCTAACGATCTGGAAGTATCCGACTTGGAGACTGAAAATTATTCATGATTATATATCTTTGTCTTGGTTGTCAATGACGGTTTAAATTCGTGTTTGAACTGGGTGTCACATTATTAAGGTAAAAGAATACGTTATTTGGTTTGCAACAAAATCTTTCCTTTGCTAACCACATGCCTATTAGTAGTTAGTGGCTTTAGTTGTGAGAATCTTTTAATTAATTGGCAGTATTGACGCTCGCTGTATTGCAGTAGTTCGCATAATGAAGATATTTGTGAGGTAAGTGCTAAATGAAATGTATAGGTTATTGTTAAGTTTTCTATTCAGTCAGGGTTATTCTTTTGAATTAATTATTTGAAGTCAAGTTGTAATTTTTTTGAGCAGCCAGATTGCGTAGCGCTAGAATATTGTGGATCAGTGTTGACATGATAAAAAAAAGTAAAGAGAAAGTAGGCTCTGTACATTCAGTTTTACTCAGCTGTTTCAGAATCAAATAGCGCAGAAGTTTCATCTTCTCAGTCATTCAGCAATTTATGTACAGACACACACTCATTTAAATAAAGAAGTTTCAATAGACACTCTCTAAAAAAGTCCGCAGTACAACTTCTGTAGAAAAAGCACCAACAAATATCTGAATACGAACTTTTCTATTCGCTTTGAGGGATAACGAACTGGTTAGTTATCAGTTTTTAAGAAAATCAACTCGAATGCGCTGTGGATTAATCACCAAAAATGGATCTCCAGTATTACGCAGTAGGTGAGTGCTGATCAAACAAAGACTTTGCATTATGTTTTCTTTATGACGCCTTGATCACATTAATCACACACTTATCATATTTTCACTAAACGGAAAAAGCGCTGAATGTCTTACGTGCTGTAAGTCATGTCAGATACGGAGCCCAATCTGACATCATCCACTTCTTATATTACGGACTGACACGCTCTGTAATGCATTACCGAAGTTTTCTGTTTGGAAACGCCCCATAAGACGTATTAAAAAAAACCTAAATGTAATTCAATTTCTGGCTATTAGGCAGTGCCTAAGAGTAATCAAGTCGTCATCAAATAATGCTCTTCTAACAGAAGCCAAAGAAATGCCTCTTGAAATCCGAAGAGAACTACACGTTAAATAGTTACTGCTTCAAAGATCGGTAGTGATTAATCATCCCGTCATACTTAAAGATAAGCCACTGACATTGACAGAAAGAGGATACTCAGGAGAAGGCATACGAACACCGCTGTTAGTAAAAGGTTTCAGACGTCTCAGACTTACGTTTCCTTTGACACGGAAGGACCGAATGTTACCAGTTTTCAGTAACGAATATCGCACAACAGTCTAGCCAACGCGAAGTTTTTTATCTACCTGACAGAATGTGTCAAAAGTTCATAGCCAACAGCCCTGTAACAAATTACCTGAATATCAAATCCACCGGTTAGTCCCTCAACCATTAGGGGTAAAACCCAATGGGACTCGGGGCAAGTAAGGCTAGCAACCTGCTTCCCTGGTACTTTAAATACACTCCTGGAAATTGAAATAAGAACACCGTGAATTCATTGTCCCAGGAAGGGGAAACTTTATTGACACATTCCTGGGGTCAGATACATCACATGATCACACTGACGGAACCACAGGCACATAGACACAGGCAACAGAGCATGCACAATGTCGGCACTAGTACAGTGTATATCCACCTTTCGCAGCAATGCAGGCTGCTATTCTCCCATGGAGACGATCGTAGAGATGCTGGATGTAGTCCTGTGGAACGGCTTGCCATGCCATTTCCACCTGGCGCCTCAGTTGGACCAGCGTTCGTGCTGGACGTGCAGACCGCGTGAGACGACGCTTCATCCAGTCCCAAACATGCTCAATGGGGGACAGATCCGGAGATCTTGCTGGCCAGGGTAGTTGACTTACACCTTCTAGAGCACGTTGGGTGGCACGGGATACATGCGGACGTGCATTGTCCTGTTGGAACAGCAAGTTCCCTTGCCGGTCTAGGAATGGTAGAACGATGGGTTCGATGACGGTTTGGATGTACCGTGCACTATTCAGTGTCCCCTCGACGATCACCAGTGGTGTACGGCCAGTGTAGGAGATCGCTCCCCACACCATGATGCCGGGTGTTGGCCCTGTGTGCCTCGGTCGTATGCAGTCCTGATTGTGGCGCTCACCTGCACGGCGCCAAACACGCATACGACCATCATTGGCACCAAGGCAGAAGCGACTCTCATCGCTGAAGACGACACGTCTCCATTCGTCCCTCCATTCACGCCTGTCGCGACACCACTGGAGGCGGGCTGCACGATGTTGGGGCGTGAGCGGAAGACGGCCTAACGGTGTGCGGGACCGTAACCCAGCTTCATGGAGACGGTTGCGAATGGTCCTCGCCGATACCCCAGGAGCAACAGTGTCCCTAATTTGCTGGGAAGTGGCGGTGCGGTCCCCTACGGCACTGCGTAGGATCCTACGGTCTTGGCGTGCATCCGTGCGTCGCTGCGGTCCGGTCCCAGGTCGACGGGCACGTGCACCTTCCGCCGACCACTGGCGACAACATTGATGTACTGTGGAGACCTCACGCCCCACGTGTTGAGCAATTCGGCGGTACGTCCACCCGGACTTCCGCATGCCCACTATACGCCCTCGCTCAAAGTTCGTCAACTGCACATACGGTTCACGTCCACGCTGTCGCGGCATGCTACCAGTGTTAAAGACTGCGATGGAGCTCCGTATGCCACGGCAAACTGGCTGACACTGACGGCGGCGGTGCACAAATGCTGCGCAGCTAGCGCCATTCGACGGCCAACACCGCGGTTCCTGGTGTGTCCGCTGTGCCGTGCGTGTGATCATTGCTTGTACAGCCCTCTCGCAATGTCCGGAGCAAGTATGGTGGGTCTGACACACCGGTGTCAATGTGTTCTTTTTTCCATTTCCAGGAGTGTATGATACTGCCTCGGACCTTTGGAGGTGACGGAGTCCCACCTCTAACTGACAAACCAGGGACTCCTAAGATACGACTTGGCAAACAAATGGTAATGAGATGGGGAGCTATTAATATCAATGGAGGCTACTCTGGGAAGAAGATAGAGCTGGCAGAGGCTGCAAGTAAGATGGGGCTGGACGTTTTAGCTGTTAGTGACATTCGGGTAAGGGGTGAGAAAGAAGAGGAAGTGGGAGAATACAAGGTCTACCTGTCAGGAGTCAAAGCAGGAATAGCACAATGGGGTGTAGGGCTTTACATCAGGAAAGAAATGGAATCCAGTGTAGTTGCAATAAGGTATGTAAACGAACGACTGATGTGGATAGATTTGACAGTGTCTAACAAGAAAATTAGAATTGTGTCAGTATATTCGCATTGTGAAGGGACAGATCAAGATAGGATGGATAGTTTTTATGAGGCACTCAGTGATGTAGTTGTTAGAGTAAAGGACAAGGACAGTGTTCTGCTCATGGGTGATTTTAACGCCAGGATTGGAAATCGAACAGAGGGTATGAAAAGGTTATGGGTAAATTTGGAGAGGATATGGAGGCCAACAGGAATGGGAAACAACTCTTGGATTTCTGTGCCAGTATGGGCTTAGTAATCACAAACTCCTTTTTTAAACATAAGAACATTCACCGGAATACTTGGGAAGGCAGGGGAACCCGATCTGTCATTGACTATATAACAACAGATCAGGAATTCAGGAAGGCTGTGAGGGACACACGTGTATTCAGGAGATTGTTTGATGACACTGATCATTATTTAATCTGCAGTGAAATTGGGATTGTGAGGCCGAAAGTGCAGGAGGTCAGGTCCATATGTAGGAGGATAAGAGTGGAGAAACTTCAGGATAAGGAAATCAAGCACAAGTACATAACAGCGATCTCAGAAAGGTACCAGACAGTTGAATGTAGTCAATTACAGTCATTGGAAAAGGAATGGACAAGGTACAGGGACACAGTACTAGAAGTGGCTAAAGAATGTCTTGGAACAGTAGTGTGTAAAGGTAGGATGAAGCAAACAGCTTGGTGGAATGACACAGTCAAGGCAACCTGTAAAAGGAAAAAGAAGGCGTATCAAAAATGGCTACATTCTAGAACTCAGGTAGACAGAGAAAGTTATGTTGAAGAAAGAAACAAAGCCAAACAGATAATTGCAGCATCCAAGAAGAAATCTTGGGAAGGCTTTGGAAACAGGTTGGAGACTATGCGTCAAGCTGCTGGAAAACCATTCTGGAGTGTAATTAGCAGGTCTTCGAAAGGGAGGTAAGAAGGAAATGACAAGTATTTTGGACAGGTCAGGAAAACTGCTGGTGAATCCTGTGGATGCCTTGGGCAGATGGAGGGAATATTTTGAAGAGTTGCTCAATGTAGGTGAAAATACGATCAGTAATGTTTCAGATTTCGAGGTAGAATGGGATAGGAATGATGATGGAAATAGGATCACATTTGAGGAAGTGGAGAAAATGGTCAATGGATTGCAGTGCAATAAAGCGGCTGGGGTGGATGAAATTAAGTCGGAACTCATCAAATACAGTGGAATGTCAGGTCTTAAATGGCTACACAGGATAATTGAAATGGCCTGAGAGTCGGGACAAGTTCCATCAGACTGGACAAAAGCAGTAATCACACCAATCTTTAAACATGGAAACAGAAAAGATTGTAACAACTACCGAGAGAACTCTTTAATCAGCGTTGTGGGTAAAATCTTCTCAGGTATTGTTGAAAGGAAAGTGCGAGTATTAGTTGAGGACCAATTGGATGAAAATCAGTGTGGGTTTAGGCCTCTTAGAGGTTGTCAGGACCAGATCTTTAGATTACGGCAAATAATGGAGAAGTGTTATGAGTGGAACAGGGAATTGTATCTATGCTTTATAGATCTAGAAAAGGCATATGACCGGGTTCTTAGGAGGAAGTTATTGTCTGTTCTACAAGATTATGGAATAGGAGGCAAACTTTTGCAAGCAATTAAAGGTCTTTACATGGATAGTCAGGCAGCAGTTAGAGTTGACGGTAAATTGAGTTCATGGTTCAGAGTAGTTTCAGGGGTAAGACAAGGTTGCAACCTGTCTCCACTGTTGTTCATATTATTTATGGATCATATGTTGAAAACAATAGACTGGCTGGGTGAGATTAAGATATGTGAACACAAAATAAGCAGTCTGACATATGCGGATGACTTAGTTGTGATGGCAGATTCGATTGAAAGTTTGCAAAGTAATATTTCAGAGCTAGATCAGAAATGTAAGGGCTATGGTATGAAGATTAGCATCTCCAAAACGAAAGTAATGTCAGTGGGAAAGAAATATAAACGGATTGAGTGCCAAATAGGAGGAACAAAGTTAGAACAGGTGGACGGTTTCAAGTACTTAGGATGCATGTTCTCACAGGATGGCAACATAGTGAAAGAACTGGAAGCGAGGTGTAGCAAAGCTAATGCAGTGAGCGCTCAGCTACGATCTACTCTCTTCTGCAAGAAGGAAGTCAGTACCAAGACTAAGTTATCTGTGCACCGTTCAATCTTTCGACCAACTTTGTTGTATGGGAGCGAAAGCTGGGTGGATTCAGGTTACCTTATCAACAAGGTTGAGGTTACATATATGAAAGTAGCTAGGATGATTGCAGGTACTAGTAGATGGGAACAATGGCAGGAGGGTGTCCACAATGAGGAAATCAAAGAAAAACTGGGAATGAACTCTATAGATGTAGCAGTCAGGGCGAACAGGCTTAGATGGTGGGGTCATGTTACACGCATGGGAGAAGCAAGGTTACCCAAGAGACTCATGGGTTCAGCAGTAGAGGAGGAGGAGTCGGGGCAGGCCAAGGAGAAGGTACCTGGATTAGGTTAAGAATGATTTTGAAGTAATAGGTTTAACATCAGAAGAGGCACAAATGTTAGCACTGAATAGGGGATCGTGGAGGAATTTTATAAGGGGGCTATGCTCCAGACTGAACGCTGAAAGGCATAATCAGTCTTAAATGATGATGATGATGATGATCAATTGGCCAGATTTTTTGCATGTATATACTGACGGATCTAAAACAAATGAGGGATTTGGTTGTGCTTATTATTGCCCTAGGTTGCAGATAACTGAAAAGCTTTTATTGTCATCATTAAGTAGTATTTATACACTGCAGAAGTAACATCAATTTAAAAAGAGATTAGGTTTGAAGCTGAAAAGGAAACAAAACATGAATTACGTCTGACTTTTAAAGTCTATCAGTATCTACAAGTGTCTTTCGATAACTTGTTGCTCTGTACATATGTTTCAAGTACCTGATAAGCCATCTCATCACTCTTCACTTGGCCTTCTCAGTTGTCCTGGCTTTGCAGAAAACGAATACTTTCATATAACTGCCACTGATGTACGCTCAAATTTAGCTCGCCAAGTTATGACTCTGGATTTCAGACTACTTTCAGGGGAAACAAACAACAGCTTCCTCTCTTTTCTGAACGCTTTAATCTGATGTCCATATTGCGAAGCATACTTTCATGTTTTCTAGTTTACCCACTGATGTGAGATATAGCTTAGTTTTAATTCATTTCACCGTAGATAAAATGGTAGCTTTCCTGAAACCGAAGATTTTTTTTAAAACCTCAGTACTTTACTGCCACAGTTCACATCATATCAACGAAGTTAAGCGCTGTCGGGCTTGGCTTGCACATGTATGAGTGACCGTCTGGGTCTGCCGAGTGCTATTGGCAAGAGGGGTGTAGTCAGCCCTTGTGAGGGACCCCTTGAAGAAGTATTTTTATTTAGAAGCGACGGCTCGGGTCACAAAAGCTGACAACGACCGGGAGAGTGGTGTGCTGACCACATGCCCATCCATATACGCGCTCAACGACTTTTATCAGCTGAGGATGACACGGCGGTCGGTCGGTGCTACTGTGCATTCACAGACTTGTTTGGACGGAGTAATTCGCCTTTGACTCCCTTCGACCTTTGAACTTATTCAGCCAACCATTTACTCGTATAAGAGATCCTACACTTTAACGTGGACACTCTATCAAGGTGCAACTTGGCGTTTTTCAAATTAATAAATCATTGCCAGGGATGATGGTAGGAATAAATACTGACTTGTTTCGGACGTGTCGACCCCGTGCCGATCTCACTAATTGCCTCCTCTTCTTGCTGCCTCGCACCGCTTCCTCTCATCTAGTAATACTTGTCGCTCTGCAGTCTGAGGTCACCCCACCTTGCCATCTGCTTGTTGACCGTCCAGGCGATCATTAGCTTTCCACCTTCCTGTCGTGTATCTGATGGACTATTGTATCACGGTCCCTTCTGACAACATTGCGTGCTCATTGAAAAGTTTCGCTTTACGGTGTCACAACCGAGAGTTAGTCATCTAGCATAACTAGTTTTTCATTTGATCTCCCGTTCTTTTGTTGTGTTGCTTGGTCCAGTGTTAGCCAAAAAAATTTTCCTGTACACTGAATTTTCGAAGATTAAGAGTTGTGCTCTTCAGTTTTGGTCAGGTTCCATGTCGCCACTCAATGCAGCTAAACTAAACTAAACTCCGTCCGAACAGGACATGAAGGCCCAACGGTACCGAACGGCCGCTTTGTCATCCTCAGCCCACAGGCCTCACTCGATGCGGATATGGAGGGGCTTGTGATCAGCACACCGCTACCCCAGCCGTATGCCAGTTTACGAAACTGGAGCCGCTACTTCTCAATCAAGTAGCTCCTCAGTTTGCCTCACAAGGGCTGAGTGCACCCCGCTTGCCAACAGCACTAAGCAGACCGGATAATCACCCATCCAAATGGTAGCCCATCCAGACAACGCTTAACTTCGGTGATCTGACGGGAAATGTTTTGTGAAAAAATAAAAGCAGCCTTGCAAATTTGTTGCTTTGGTTTTGGACACCAATGTATATCGTAGCCAAGGCAGACAAGAAGCCAACACCCATCACAGGAGCAAAAGTTCATATATCAACTAGTTCTGTAGATGATGAAGAGATTGGAAGGATGCATGATGAGATAAAGGAAATTATTCAGACTGTTACGTTAGACCAAAATGTAAATGTGATGAGAGACTGGAATTCAGTTTTAGGAAAAGTAAAAGGAAAAATAGTAGGAAAACTCGGATGGGGGGAGGAATAAAAGAGTAAGCAGCGTGGTAAAATTTTATACGGAGCATAATTTATTCATCGATAATGCTTGGTTCAGAAATAACGATAGAATGTTGTACACGAGAAGAGAGCTGGCGACACACAAAAGTTTTAAACAGAATACATAATGATGACAGACATTTAGGCACCCAACTTCAAAAAGCAAAAAATTTCCGGAGGTAGATGTGGATTCTGACCAGAATTTGTAGATAGAATAAAAAATCCGCTTCAGTTTCCAGTAATTTCTTATTTGTTGCACAGTCGGTTTCGAAGCCTAAAGCTTCATCTTCAGGTGCCACCAACTTCGGACAAGAGGAGGAGCTACCAAAATGAAGCGTAAAGCCGTGAAAAGTGGTGTTCTCACGTAATTATAGGAAGGTAAATGTGTGGTGGGCTGGCCAGTCAGTCATGCGGGGTCACCCACTTCAAACAAGCTCGTAGGACTGGAACAAAGGCGCTAACCTAGAGGGAGGGATCTGGACAAAGATGAACTCAGTAATAAATAAACAAGTAACTGCACTCAGGTGTAGGACCAGCAACCGCAGCGTCCGCCTCAACACCACTACACGGAAGCCACTAGTGCAGACGACCAAGGAGCCAGCTGACCCCGGCGGCGGAAGCGACAGTGAGGTAGGGAACCGAAGCAGATGGTCAGAAAATTGACTGAAACAGGGGCTGATTGATCCGTTGATCCGTCCGCTTACATAAGGTAGGTTCATAAGATCGTTACAAAATAGAACTACAAATATAAGAATAAATATAAAAACATACAAACAAGAATATTCGGCAAAAATGCCTGAAAGACATCAGAGTGCTTCAGAATAAAACGATGAAAGATAAAAATACGACTAAAATAGGGCGCGGGGTGGGGGGGAGGAGGGGTACGGATAGTATAAAAAAATGTGTCTAAAAATTGAGCAATAAGTCAACGATAGGTGAAGTGTGGTAGGAGAATGATGTCAACCATTAAAATCGGTAATCATGTGTAGTCTCATCTTAAAGAGTCAAAACAAAGTGTTAGTATAAAACGTTTTGTCAGATCAGAATGATACAGGTGACAGGAAGAGAAATGTACGCGAATAAAACAGCACCGTGCATCCACTTAGCGCCAGACGACATAAAAATTAGAAAATGGTAAAAGGGAGCTAAAGCTAGAACTAGGGCAGTCGAGTAAGGAGACTTAGCCTACGTGTAGTCGATGAGAACATTAAAACTCGGCTAAAATAGGATTAATGCAGTGACTGAATCGTTAAAATGAAACTACGTAATCTTCATTAAATACATGGGGGTATCACCGTTAAGAGACTAAATACCATAATATATACCATATATATATCTAAAAGTCAACGTGGCGGAATGCATAACAATAAAAATGAAAGATAAAAATGCAACTGAAAGAAAGGGTACTGATATTATACAAAATCACATCTAAAAATTAACCAAATGGACTACGACAGGTGAAGGGTGGCAAGAGAATGGTGGCAACCGTTAAAATCAGTAACCATGTATAAGCTCCTCTTAAAGAGCCAAAACAAAGTCTTAGTATACAAAGCTTGGTCAGGATTAAACTGCTGTACATGACATGAATAGCAGTGTAAACAAATGGAACAGAACGGTGCATCCACACAGCAGCAGACGTAATAAAAATTAGTGAGAAGTAGAATGGGTTATAAACTTGAAGTAGGGCAGGCGAGTAAAGAAATTTAGCCTGCGCATAGTAGATGAGAACACTGAAATTCGGGTACGGTAGATTAATCCAACGACTGAGTCGTTAAAATGAAACAACAAAGTACTGTATTAAATACATTAGAGTATCAACAGACATTAACAAAAAGACCAGCATCCTTTTCCACCATCCTAAAAGACGTGTCTTTAATATGTTTGAAGAAATAGAAATTTTGCACAATCCGTACCAGAACCTTGAGTTTATCTAAACGAACAAAATACACTTAAACACATGTTTATTCTAAATAACAATGAATTCTTCAAGTACTAAATGATGCACACTTGTCTAACTCTTCCTAGTTTCCATTCTTTAGTAACTGTAAAATTGTTTTAATGTTGATACTGCCATGTATTTAATATAGTTTGTCATTTCATTTTAAAGACTCAGTCGTTGCTTTAATCTACAGTACCCGAATTTTGCTGTTCTCATCCAACAGATGTAGGCTGTTTCTTTACTCGTATATGCAAGTTTTAGTTCATAACTCCTTTTACTTCTCACCAATTTTTGTTATGTCTAATGCTGTGGATGCACCGTTCTGTTTTATTTGTTTACACTGCTATTCCTATTGTGTATATCAGTTTCATTCTGATAAAGCTTTCTGTATGAAAACATTCTATTAGCTGTTAAAAATAAGTCTAAACATGATTAACGATCTTAACAGTTGACATCATTCTCATACCACTTCATATTATCATTATTTACTTGAGGCCTTATTCACACTACAATGCGGGGTCGGCCTTGTTACTATTGAGTTGGCGGTGTTAGGTGCAAAGGCCGGCCAAATGCCCTTCCTGCCACCAACCCGAACCCCCCAGGATGGAATTAGTGTACCCCAGCTGTCTGCATCTAGTGTAAGCCATGGAATAGTGCGAATGTTTCTCAAATATCTGCGAGACGTGTAACTGAGGCGGAACATGGGAACCAGCCAGGTATTCACCTTTCAGGATGTGGAAAACCGCCTAAAAACCACATCCAGTATGGCCAGCATACTGGCCTTCGCCGTTAGTCCGCCAGGCGGATTCGACCCGGGGCCGGCGCGCCTACCCGGGTCCAGGAAGCAACACATTAGCGCTCTCAGCTACCCTGGCGGGTTCCTACCACACTTCACATGTCATTGTCTTATTGCTCAATTTTTAGATGTAACCATTGTTTTAGTTGCATTTATATCTTTTTATCTTGCTCGTGGTCCCGCGGTAGCGTTCTCGCTGCCCAAGCACAGGTTCCAGAGTTCGATTCCCGACGGGGCCAGGGATTTTCACCTGCCTCGAGATGACTGGGTGTTTTTGTGTCGTCTTCATTATCATCATTCATCCGCATTACAGTCGGAGGAAGGCAACGGCAAACCACCACCATTAGGACCTTGCCTAGTACAGCGGTGCAGGTCTCCAGCATCGTTCTCCTATGCTCTGTCAAGAAGCATGGGACTTCATTTCCATCTTTTTATTATAATTCACTCTGTCACGTTGACTTTTAGGCATTTTCGCTGAACATCCACGTTTGCACGTCATTATACACTGAAGCGCCAAAGAAACTGGTATAGGCTTGCGTATTCAAATACAGAGGTTTGTGAACAGACAGAGGACGTCTCTGCGGTCGGAGACGCATATATAAGACAAGTGTCTGGCGCAGATGTTAGATCGGTCACAGCTGCTGCAATGGCAGGTTATCAAGATTTAAGTTGGTTTGAACGTGGGGTTATTGTCGGCGCACGAGCGATGGGACACACATCCGCGAAAGCGATGAAATGTGGATTTTCCCGTGCGACCATTTCACGAGTGTACCATGATTATCAGGAATCCGGTAAAAAATCAAATATCCGACATCGCTGCGGCCGGAAAAAGATCCTGCAAGAACAGGACGAACGACGACTGAAGAGAATCTTTCAACGCGACAGAAGTGCAGCCCTTCCGCAGATTGCTGCAAATTTCAATGCTGCGCCGTCAACAAGTGTCAGCGCGCGAACCATTCAACGAAACAACCTTGGTCACCGCACGACACAAAGTTTTACGCCTCGTCTGTGCCCGTCAACACCGACTTTGGATTGTTGATGATTGGAAACATTTTGAATAGTCGGACGAGTCTCGTTTCAAATTGTATCGAGCGATGGACGTTTATGGGAACGGAGACAACCTCATGAATCCATGGATCCTGTATGTCAGCAGGGGACTGTTCAAGCTGGTGAAGGCTCTGTAATGGTGCGAGATGTGTGCAGTTGGAGTGATATGGGACACCTGATACGTCTAGATACGGCTCTGACGGGTGAAACGTTCGTAAGCCTCCTGTCTGATCATCTGCATCCATTCATCTCAATTGTGCATTCCAAAACATTTCGAAAATTCCAGCAGGACATTGCGACACCCAACACGTCTGAAATTACTACAGAGTGCCTCCAGGAACACTCTTTTGAGTTTAAACACTTCCGCTAGCCCACAAACTCCCCGACATGAACATTATTGAACTCGTCTGGGATGCCTTGGAATGTGCCGTTCAGAAGAGATCTCCAGTCCCTCGTACTCGTACGCTTGTATGCACAGCTCTGCAGGATTGATGGCGTCCATCCCCTCCAGCGCTAATTTAGACATTAGTCGAGTCCTGCTGCTTGCACGTGCGGACTCTACACGATATTAGGCAGGTGTACCAGTTTCTTTGGCTCTTCAGTGTCAGTGCCCTTTTCCCGCACATTTTCTGCTATATATTTCCGTTCCCCGCTTCATTGTCTGCGACGCCATTCGCTTCCGTCGCCGCGCTCAGCTGGTTCCCTGCCTGTCAGCGCTTGTCACTTCGGTGGCGCGCTGTCGAGGTGCACGCCGTAGTTGCTAGGTCCTACGCATGAGTGCGGTTACGTGTTTACTTATTTATTGTTAAGATCATCCTCTTCCAGATCCCTCCCTCTATGTTAGCGTCTCTGTCCCAGTCCTATGCGTTTGTTTAACGTGGGTGTGACCTCCCATGACTGACTTAGCCGACCGCCACACATTTACGTCTCCATAATTAGATGAGTACGCCATTTTTCACATCTTTGGTTTTGCCATGTCATCTCCATAGCTCTTGTGCGATAGTAGCTTCTTCTCTTGTCTGCAGTTGGTGGCACCTAAACATGAAGACCCAGGCTTCGAAACCGGTCGTGCAGTAAATAAGAAATTACTGGCAAACGAATAGGATTATTAATTTTATCAATATGTTCCACATTTGTGGATGATGGCCTCTCCATATAATATGTGCATAATTTACGGATTATTAACTGCAAATTAAAACTGAAGAAACCGCACAAACGTAGGAAATTGCAGAAATGGAACGTGGACAAGTTGAAATAACCAGATGAAATTGAGGGTTTCCAACGGAGCCATACGCAACACCTGACTGAAACAGAGATAGGGAAATAGTAGAAGACGAACGGTTAACCATCAGAGATCAAACAGTGAAGGCAGCAGAGGCTCAAATGTACCAAAAGAGAAAGTCCAGAAGAGCTCCCTGGATATAACGCACGAGAGTCTGAATCTACTGTATTATAGCCACAAAAATTTAAAATGAAAGAAACTGTTGTAACGCTGTGGTATGGGTCATTCTACACTACTGGCCATTAAAATTGCTACACCAAGAAGAAATGCAGATGATAAACAGGTATTTATTGGACAAATATATTATACTAGAACTGACATGTGATTACATTTTCACGCAATTTGGGTGCATAGATCCTGAGACATCAGTACCCAGAACAACCACCTCTGGCCGCAATAACGGCCTTGATATGCCTGGGCATTGAGTCAAACAAAGCTTGGATGCCGTGTACAGGTACAGCTGCCCATGCAGCTTCAACACGATACCACAGTTCATCAAGAGTAGTGACTGGCGTATTATGACGGGCTAGTTGCTCGGCCACCATTAACCAGACGTTTACAATTGGGGAGAGATCTGGAGAATGTGCTGGCCAGGGCAGCAGTCGAACATTTTCTGTATCCAGAAAGGCCTGTACGGGACCTGCAACATGCGATCGTGCATTATGCTGCTGAATTGTAGGGTTTCGCAGGGATCTAATGAAGGGTAGAGCCATGGGTCGTAGCACATCTGAAATGTAACGTCCACTGTTCAAAGTGCCGTCAACGCGAACAAGAGGTGACCGAGAGTGTAACCAATGGCACCCCACACCATCAGGCAGGGTGATACGCCAGTATGGCGGTGACGAATACATGCTTCCAATGTGCGTCCACCGGAATGTCGCCAAACACGAATGCGACCATCATCATGCTGCACCTGGATTCATCCGAAAAAATGACGTTTTGCCATTCGTGCACCAAGGTTCGTCGTTGAGTACTCCATTGCAGGCGCTCCTGTCTGTGATGCAGCCATGGTCTCCGAGCTGATAGTCAATGCTGCTGCAAACGTCGTCGAACTGTTCATGCAGATGGTTGTTGTCTTGCAAACGTCCCCATCTGTTGACTCAGGGATCGAGACGAGGATGCACGATCCGTTACAGCCATGTGGGTAAGATGCCTGTCATCTCGACTGCTAGTGATACGAGGCCGTTGGGATCCAGCACGGCGTTCCGTATTACCCTCCTGAACCCACCGATTCCATATTCTGCTAACAGTCATTGGATCTCGACCAACGCGAACAACAATGTCAAGATACGATAAACCGCAATCGCGATAGGCTACAATGCGACCTTTGTCAAAGTCGGAAACGTGATGGTACGCATTTCTCCTCCTTACACAAGGCATCACAACAACTTTTCACCAGGAAACGCCGGTCAACTGCTGTTTGTGCATGAGAAATCAGTTGGAAACTTTTCTCATGTCAGCACGTTGTAGGTGTCGTCACCGGCGCCAACCTCGTGTGAATGCTCTGAAAAGCTAATCATTTGCATATCGCAGTATCTTCTTCCTGTCGGTTAAATTTCGCGTCTGTAGTACGTCATCTTCGTGGTGTAGCAATTTTAATGGCCAGTAGTGTATAATAGTAAAACCCGTTATTGCCTTACGAGGTCTTATTCTGCTGAAATGTTCAATGGGCAGCAGATGTGAATTAGTTCAGCATTCACCCCTCAAATACCACGCCCCCAAGGGTGGCTCTGTCAAAAGCGTAGAACCCCACGGGAAAAACACAAGTGCCATAACCGAGTTCCCAGAAACTTCGTGCAGTGGAAGAGGAGCCAAAATAAGTGAACACTTGTGTCGGTTTATCCGTGGATACTAGACCGTTTCTGAGAAAACGACAGTCAAAGTTTTGGTCGTAATTGAGATGTCTTTTAGCGCTCAATACTCTCAATCCACCTGCAGGCATAGTGGCCAATGTCGCCGTCTCTGATTTTTGCATCCCGTTTTCGAAACCCGATAGTTGCTTTTATTTCATTCTTTTTTTTTTTCATTGATCTACTCCTGTCCCTGTCCGTAGAAGATTTCTACACGAATGCTCTTATATAAAGTTACAAGCGAAGTTCACAATAACAGTCGCTTATTTATTATATAATTACTTGTTTATGTTAATTTGAGGGATTTTAATCTTTTTAAATTCTCGTGTTCTTACATTACATTCTTAAATCAGTTCTTATATTAATTCTTACATTTTATTCTTGTGTTTACTCTTCAGGTAGATTTATTGCATTCTCTTGGGTGATACTGATGGTAGAAACTTTCGAAACATAGAAATTCCGAAAACCGCGAGCATCGCCCGAAGGCAGGTTTGCCACAGCGACGTTTTTTCGTATGAATCTCACTCGCGAAAGCAACGTCGTTAATATTGCTGAAGATTTTGCGCGTTGGCAATAATTTCGCGGCAAACCACACATACGGGATGAATTTTCCGAAAACTTGTGCTGCAACTGGGTGTGAATCAAGATACACTACAGCAATTTCACAGAAAACAATTGCGAATAACTGTTCCATTCAGTTACCGTTTTTCTTCTAATTCTTTCACCAGATGTACAATTAGTAGGCGAATAAGGACAACGAACGGAAAAAATCAGAGTGGTGTTCTCCTACGAACGTGGGTAAATAAATCAAAAAGAAAAAAACAAAAAATAATGATAATAATAGGGGCGCAAAAGCGTCAACCCGCTACGACAGCCACTGTGCCACGGCTGTGGGTGAATTATTTACTCGCTAAAAGGCACATAAAGTACCTCGAAAGCATTGATGGTCCTTTTCTCAGAAAGCGCCGGAAATCTACGGATAATCCGAGACACGTGTTCGCTTATTTTGACTCCTCTTTCACTGAGCGAATTTTCTGGGAAATCGGGTTGTGGTACTTGTAACACTTCTAAAAGAATATCCATTAAATTTCAACTACCTGGAGACGTATCAGTCCCACAGAGAGCCTGTATGCTCCAAAACTAATGCCATGTAAAAAAAGACCTATATTTTTTTTATTTCTGTCGCCAAGAGGAGTCCTTAAGCTCTTGGGGGAAAACTAACTGCAGATAGCTTTGTTCGTTAACAAGATATTTCCGGAAAAGTACAACATATCTTAAAATCCCTATCGTCTGACACGTAGCTTACTGACAGGTGTCGTTTTAGCAAAGTCATGCGACCGCCGAGGGCTTTATAGCAAGAAATAATTAAAACGTCAACTAACTAAATTCGTTTTAAGAGAAAATAGTAATGTATTTTTTATAATCTTTTAGCGCGTAGTAATGCTCCATTATTCAATAATATTGACCCAATGAGTCAGCGATTTTTGGTTTTAATGTTTTATTTCACGCAATTGGGAAAACGCAATATGACAAGAACGCGAGTAAACAAGGAACTGTCAAACAAACAAACAAAAACAAAGATAAACATGAAACTTCCTGGCAGATTAAAACTGTGTCCCCGACCGAGACTCGAATTCGGGACCTTTGCCTTTCGCCGACAAGTGCTCTACCAACTGAGCTACCGAAGCACGACTCACGCCCCGTACTCACAGCTTTACTTCTGCCAGTACCTCGTCTCCTGTCTTCCAAACTTTACAGAGCCCTTTAACACCTCGTCCACAAAGTGCCGCCACGTCTAGGTGGCATTTTTTAAACCGCATGGCCTACACAGATATTCAAAGAGATCAAATGGTGTTATTACTACAGTCTTGGTTACGTCCTCTTCTCCTACTGACATCTGTGGTCGAGCGGTTCTAGGCGCTTCAGTCCGGAACCACGCGGCTGCTATGGTCGCAGGTTCGAATCCTGCCTCGGGAATGGATGTGTGTGATGTCCTTAGGTTAGTTAGCTTTAAGTAGTTCCAAGTATAGGGGCTGATGATCTCAGATGTTAAGTCCCATAGTGCTTAGAGCCATTTAGGCGCTTCAGTCCGGAACCACGCGGCTGATATGGTCGCAGGTTCGAATCCTGCCTCGGGAATGGATGTGTGTGATGTCCTTAGGTTAGTTAGGTTTAAGTAGTTCCAAGTATAGGGGCTGATGATCTCAGATGTTAAGTCCCATAGTGCTTAGAGCCATTTGAACCATTTGAACCTACTGGCATCTCATTCTAAGCCTTTCAACAGTGAGCCACGCTGAAGGTCGTAGCTCTAGCTAGCACATTTGTGAAACCTCTAATATTAGGGACGGGACAGCAGTCCAAGATGGCATGTGCGTTTAATGTGGGGTAATCTCCACAGGGCCTCCAGGACCATCAAATTTTATTTTATTTTATTTATTGTGCAATGGAGCTACGGGTTGAAGACAGAGTATTTGTAGCGCTTCCGCCTATAGTACCTGTAATGACTTCACTGTCCATCGCAATCGGCGCCGCACTGGTGTTTTATCTCCAGCCTTTGTTGACTAATAAAATCTTCTTCGCCGGCCGGCGTGGCCGTGCGGTTCTAGGCGCTACAGTCTGGAACCGAGCGACCGCTACGGTCGCAGGTTCGAATACTGCCTCGGGCATGGATGTGTGTGATGTCCTTAGGTTACTTAGGTTTAATTAGTTCTAAGTTCTAGGCGACTGATGACCTCAGAAGTTAAGTCGCATAGTGCTCAGAGCCAAAATCTTCTTCTGATATCGGTTCAGCCGCATTCGCGAGCACGAACTTCCGCTTGAACTTGCTGCTGAAACCTAAGTCTGTCTCTGCCTCGCAATTACCGTACGTCATTACAGGCGAATTGGTGACTGCCAGTTGATTGATGGGCGTGGCTGCCGCTGCGATCTCGTCCTGGCCGACTTTGATGTGCTTACGTCAGAACCCAAGTCGCTTAGATAGCAACGGTTTACTTTTTACCACATTTGTATAACCGGTGCGATTATGTAACCAAGCATTATTGGCACTCTGCGTATATATGGTCGAGCGGCTGTTAATGGAAATGGAACCGTTCGCCTGGTGCAAGTCTTTCTAGTTGACGCCACTTCGGCGACTTGCTTGTCGATTGGGATGAAATGATGATGATAAGGACAACACAACACCCAGTCCCTGAGCGGAGTATAACTCCGACCCAGCCGGGAATCGAACCCGGGCCGTTAGGTATGACATTCCGTCGCGCTGACCACTCAGCTACCAGGGGCGGACGGCCGTTAATTACTGGGTCAGTCTTGAATAATGTGCCTTGATTAACTTTGCTTACGTTCTTGACATTGCTTTCATAGCCCGTGTCGTTTCCTTCATTTAAAACTAGGCGCTCTTGTGGAATTTCTCAGCCTTCTGCACCTACTACACTCCACTGAGGCCGTTTGTGTAAGCGCGTGTAGCTAGTGGACTCAGCACCAGTACGAGTGCTTGTGTAGCTTTCCTTGCGCCATTTGATCATCTTCTTGGTTCTTCTGGAATGACGGACGCCTGTCTTTTTCGTTTTGTCTGGCGTAGTTCCGTTTGTCAACTGTCAGCGCCGACAACTGTTCCTGCGGCGCATCTACTTGACATTGTTAACTACTAAGTTGATCCTTGACGTCAGTTTGCTGCTCCCTCCGAATAGCGGCTGTCTCGCTCGAGATGCCGTCGTTGTCTACTTTCATCACTATCGAAGTGCTTGCTTGAACTCTCACCTCGAACACTTTTTCCCCTACTGCAAGTACAGAGCCTGTTGCGCTTGTCTCACACGCCACCGTGGCCATTGTTACCGATAATGATAGCTGCGTCAATCATACGCGACGTAGTGTCACAATAGATAATGCCTCTTCTCCAATGACACTTCTGAGGTGAAGCCAGAACTCCGATGGCGTTCTGTCGTCGATAAGCTCGCTCTGTATTACCTGCTTCATGCGTTGGTCTAAATATTTGCAGATTCGTGTGACAAGCCTTTTCCTCAAATGGAGATATTGTTGCTCTGAGGGTAGCCTCAATATAATATCCGATATCATTGTTACACCCGGAGCACCAAAGCGTTGACAGCTATAACAAACTTCGTGTGGTTACTGGTAACATCATTTTGCACAAATGCTAAGTCCATCGCAAACCGCAACTCACGCTTTTCCGGCTTAAATTTAGGAATCCGCACTTTCATTCGTGCGTTAGACATGTCGAGCACACTGCTTGTCGTAATTTCCGCCCTGTCTCGTCCTTGCGGAGATCACAGTTCATGTCCTTCCGCATCCCGATTTGAACATGAAGGTCGTCTATTTTCTTTTTCAGATATTCTTGCAGCTGTAACAGCTGCATCGTCGTCTGAACACATTTGATGTGTTTTCATAAAGTCATTGTTTGGCTTTGCACGTTTCCTGGGGTCTCCGCGCTCTTCAATATTCATGGGATAACCAAACTGTAGAAATGCTCCATTATTCAGTAATACTGATCCAATGAGGCAGCAGTATTTGTTTAAATGTTTTATTCCACATAATTAAGCAAACGCAGTTTGACAAGAACGCAGGCAAACAAGGAACTGTGACACATAAAAGCAAAGAGTAAACGTAACAACAATATGCTGTGTCTGCAGTCCAAACAACAATAAAATACACTTTGAACCTTTATCCGAAGTCGATTCTTTCCACAAGCTTAACAGTTATGTTACTACCAACTGCTACTGGTTACAGCATGTTAATTTTTAAATTTGAAATACTGCCTTTTGCACGAACATGAATATCAACTTCAGTCCTTTTTTAAAAACATGAATTTATGCCAAGCAATGTCCAGAAACTGTGACAAACAGCTACATGATTTCAATTCTTTTCATTTTTTTTAATATCAGCAGTTAATTAAATCATACAACTGCAAAGCAAAATTTTATACAGTGAAATAATAAACCTGGGAAAGAGAAGTTATACCAGAAGAATAGAAACCAACATCGATTAATCCAATCCACAAAAAAGAAGATAACCCTGAACCAAGAACTGTACAAGAATTTCTCTCCCACCCTTGAAACAAAATTCTTCCAAAATCGTTACAAAAGAGGCTGTAAAGCCAAATGGATCAGCGAAGAGCATTGTATCAAGAAGGGTTTGGAAAAGGAAGATCAAATTAGGAGCAAAATTTGTAATCTTAAATTTGTAATCAGTTTTAGAACGGACGCCAAAAGCATTTATATAATATTTGTAAACCACGAAAAGGTATATGTTTCCACTGACAGAGTAACATTATACAACACCTTAAAAGAGTTTGGAACTGACAACAAATCGGACGCAATCATAAAACGAACAAATATCAAACAGAATTTTTAGATGAAATCTGCAAGGCTTCTAGGATCATAATTACTGTAAGACAAGGAAATGGGTCGCTCCCATTACTGTGGACAAGAACAGAAGAGGAAGGAGGAATTTTAAAAAATCATAATTGTGATAAAATTGGATAACCTGAGAATTTATTGTTTGTTATTTGCAGACGATCATGCCATCTTAGCTAAATCTGAAGAAGATGCAACAATGGAGATAGATCTCCTACTGATTATGGAAGAACAAAAACGACTACAAAATTTAAGTACCAACGTGAAATAGTACAAATAAATGTCTTGGACAAGGCAGCTAATTTAGCAACGGCAAGGAAAATGAAAGTTCCTATATTAACAAAACACTTGTATAACAAGAAATCTTGATTCAGAAATGTAAAACACTGGCGCTACAACGCTGTCATTATGACAGAATGTCTTCACGTTTCAGAATTTCTTTTGTTAAACGTAGCCAAACAATTAGATGAAATAGGAAAAACGAAAGGAGAACAGTCGGGATAATTTTGAGAGCGATAAATGACAATGGGAAACGGAAATTAAGAAGTAGTAAAGAAATTTATGAAAGAACAGATCAAACTCTGGACACAGTAAGAAAGAGAAAGTTGTATTTTATGGGCGCCGAAAGGGGCTAGGTGAGAGAAGAATAATATAAAGAATTTTTAACTTTCTTTGGCATAAACATGGATCAGATAAGTTAAAACAGACATTAGGGAAATGGAAGTAATGGAGAAAGAAATAGGGAAAAGAAACAAGCTCAAAGAAAAAGTAAAAAGTTTCAAGATAAATACACGCTGAATATGGACAGGAAAAAGAAGAGACCGACATAGAGAAAGAACGAAAAACCGTCCTTAGTAGGCCAAACCAAAAAGAAAACACATAAATGCTCCATTATAGGTTTCTAAAATTGCTATAAAATTCTGTTTTTGTTAGTTGGTAAACAAAAATTTGCGCGGAAGGGGCTGCACCACAGATTTAGCCTAGCGGTCCATAGAGCTTTTAACAGGGCACGACCCGTTCCCGCAGTGTATGAGATTGGAGGTCACGTCCAGTGAATTTCTTAAGGTTGCCAGTTTGACGACTGGCTTAAGCGCTCATATCATCGCTGTTAATTCAACGCATGCATATTCTCCGTCTAAGTCTCTTTCTGCCTATATTTGAGGCTTTTTGCAAGTACGCCCACACCAACTCGCTAAGTTCTCTGACTCATTCTGACAGGAAATATGTCTCTAATGTTGACACATGTTGTCTTCACTTATGTACGCCCCGAGGCACTGCTCGACAGACTGCGTTCAGTTCAAGAGGCTTTCGGCCACGAAGAACACGTAACAATGAGAAAAACAATGTGTGAAAAGGGGATTTTGTTTCTGGGTGGCGTAAAACGCTCACAATGGCGCTAGAATACTCTCTGATATGGCAGAAAATTTCTCGTGTGGCAGTCTTATTTCTCTATCATCAAGCCAGTGTCTACTGTGAATTCGCTAACCACGCGTGATTGTGTACCTGGCTGTTTCGTGGAACTCACCTGCCAGTGATCATTCCGGACGATAGCGACGGCCGCTGCAAACTGCCAAACTGTTGTCTAGTGTCTTATCGCAAGAGCGATAAGCAAGATAGCGCAGGAGACAGCTGCAAAACGTGAAACAGAAAAGTGCCGAGATAATCAGCTGCACGCGCCATTTGAGACTGATTTGAAATGCTGTTTGTAAGAAACATCGAACATACAGAGTGTACAGTGTTTTAATCTTCACGTCGAAAAAAAATAGTCGCGTAATATTTCGTTTGTGCACAGGTGCATCTTTGTAGTTTTTGTACACATCCAAATCTTCACGCGATAGTACCTCAGTACGCCGACAGAGTTATCAAATCAAGATGGCGCAGCCTATTGACAAAACTGGAATACCGTGCGGTCATTCGTTTTCTGCTTTTGAAGGGAAACCACGCTGCAACAATCCACGCTTATTTGGTGGAAATGTACTG
The DNA here is from genome assembly GCF_021461385.2 of Schistocerca piceifrons. Classification (NCBI taxonomy): domain Eukaryota; kingdom Metazoa; phylum Arthropoda; class Insecta; order Orthoptera; family Acrididae; genus Schistocerca; species Schistocerca piceifrons. The sequence continues at coordinate 887,682,854 of NC_060139.1, forward strand.
CAACAGTACAGCATTATACACTGCTGGGAAAAAATAGTACACCCTTTTCAAGGTTTCCAATTCAGTCAACATTTATCGTTGCAGTATTGCATGTGGAGTACACGAAGTGATTATATTTACAGATCAAAAGCACAAGCAGTCCCCCCCCCCCTCCCCAAATTCTATAAGTCCCTCCAGATCCTTGAGCGCCATGCACTCCGCCTCGCCTTCCATATACGTCTCCCGTCCGCCACGCAGATCCTCTATGACCTCTCTCCTTTCCCCCATCTGCTCCTATTCCTTGAACATATCCGCATACTCTACACCTCCCGCCGCCTTGATCCCCCTCACCCCCTAGTTGCTCCTCTCCTCTCCCATCCCCGCCCCCTGCCACATCTTCACTGTTGTGTCCCCTCTACCCTCCATCTCCACACCCTTCATCTCCTTTCCCAAGGAGGCTTCCATCAACTCCCCCTCCCAGATGGTGCCCTCTCTCCCTCCATTTATTCCTCCTATCAACTCTGATCCTCACTCCCCCTCCTTTGCTCCATCCTTTTCTTGGGCTCCCTCTCCCCCCTTCCATCCTCTTTTTTCCCCACCTACCCTCTCTCTGCCCCCCTTCTCTCCCCCGAGTCCTTTTGCATTTCCCTCCTCTGCCTTTTCCCATTCCCTCTCACCTCTGCCCTGCCCCTCCCCCCCCCTTATGAGTCCTCTCCCTCCTTTGGTTCCCCACCCCCCTTTTCTTTTTTCCTCTCCTCCCTCCTTGTTTTCCCCCTCATCTGTCCAGGTCCACCCTCCCATTTGCCCTGGGCTATGGTGTGTCCTCTTTGTGCCGACATTTTAGTGCAGTGTTTACAGTGAGTGTCCAGTGTTGTGTGTCTTTTCTGAAGTGTTGCAAACGGCCATCATACTGTCGCTGGGTGTGATTTTATATCTCTTGCAAACAGAAACCAGACCGTCGCCATGTTTTTTAATTGTCTGTCTGCTATGTTACCTGTCTGCATCCTGTGTATTTTATTCGCTTTGCCAACCCTTTGCTTTGTTTTAACTTTCCACAAATTTCTGCCGTTTTACAATTTAAGTTCCCGTTTTATCGCCTGCTTTTATTGTTTCTTAACTTCTCCTTACGTTTTAAAAAAAGTCTGTAGGCTGCAGAGCAGCGTAATAAGCTGCTGCCAGCCCGTCCCCCCCCCCCCTTTGGGGGGAATCGAAATACAATAAAGGGAAAAAAACACAAGAGGTTCTGAGGTACCAAATACCGACCCATGCTGGAACATCCGTAATAGTACATAGTGTAGCCTCCACGGGCGGAATGCAGGCACTGACTTTGACATCCAGTCGACCGTGCAGATGGCGAATACTGTAATGTTATACCATGCCTACTGGACCTGTTCAGGTAATTCTGTAACAGTTGTTGGCTGACGAGGCGCATGAGTCACTTCTCGTACCATTAGACCCAATTCTCGATTGAAGACAAGCCCAGAGATCGTGCTGACCAGGGAAGTTGCCACACATCTTGCAGAGCACATTGAGTTTCACTTGCAGGGGGTGGGCGACCATTGCCCTATTGAGACAACACATTACCTTCCTTTGCAAGAACGGGAAAAGAACGGGTCTAACAAGAGTCTGCGCATACCGAGCTCTGGTTAGCATTCCCTCCAGAAACGCCAAAACTGAACGAGAGCTTGTAGCTCATCGCACCCCATACCATAATGCCTAGGTTGGGGCCAGTGTGTCCTGGACGAATGCACACTACGTGCTCAACCAGGTCTGCGTCGTATGCGCAAACGACCATCACTTGTGTGCAGGTAGAATCTGCTTTCAATGCGGAAGGTCATGGCGTACTGTTCCATCTTCCAAATGATGGTCTGTCGGCACCAGCCGAGCCGTGCACGTCAAAGCTGTTGTGTGAATGGAAGACGGGCTAGAGATGTGTTAATAACCGGTTCGCAACAGTTCGTGTTGGCAAGTTTGGGCTCTCAAGCCCCCTTATCTGTGCTGTGGTACCTGTACGATCTGCCACTACTGCCCTTACAATACGAAGACCCTGGTGGGCGTCTGTGCTGTGTGGACGTCCAGAATCTCGTCTGCGGGTGTGTGAATGTTCAAGTGACCACAGATACCAGCATCGTTGCGCAACTGACGCAGCACGTCTCACTTGTGCGACAGTTCTCCGAAAGGACCATCCCTTCACTCGGAAGGCCACAATTTGACCCCTTTCAATCTCGCTCAGTTGGCTGTAGGGTCACGAGTGTGTCTCCGAGGCAAAGTTGCCTGCTTGCTTCACACGTTTGCACCACGATGAGCCTTCTGGCTGTGAGCATTGCCTACTGAAGGGTTGATACACGTGACGGTCTGGTAACTATGCCACTTAGTTATCTGTTGGCGTAGGGCGCTGACACCATTATTAGTACATTTACATCCCAGGTAGCACATCCGTCACTGGAACCAAATCGACATCGTCTTTCCGGGTGCACTATTTTTTTTTTTTTTGACAGTGTATGAAACAGTGCTTCGGAGGCGCAGGCGTTCACAGAATGGTCAGACAAGTCTGAATGATGGATAGCGAAGTCGAAGACTCTCAGTGAAGAGTCGGGAACCGGGGACTGCAAGAGAATTGAAGGCCGTATTGCTCGATGACCAGCGTATCAAAATCGAGGAGACGGCGGAAAAAGTGAAGCCCGATCCTGAATAAATTTTCAGCACCTTAAGCGATGTTTCGAACATGACAAAGCGTATCAGAAGCACTTATCTTCTTTGTAATGTTTGGTATGTATGGTTCTTTCTTTTCCATTCAGGGATTCGAGGCGAGCTGTAACATCATTATTGTCTCATCTAAACCTCCCCATAGATTAGGTGTTCAACTAAACACATTCATGTTGTAAGAGGTCCATGACTAAAGAATTTGTTGCTAGCGCACTCGAGCAGATGTAATTTCGATGGATTGCTCACGCGCTGCCTGCGATATGTAAGCTGTAAGAGGATCTCAGACCAGAGAGCAGTGTTGTATGCAGTAGGAATTGTGTAGTACTAGCGAACAGTCGTGTGTATGTAGTTGGCTGGGCCGGTCGTGGGGGAGCGATGGCGGAGCCTGAGCGATGTAATATAAGGTAAAAGCAGCCTCGCGCATATGTAGTATTGTTATATCAAGTCCCATGTAACTGTTTTAAAAAAATCTCTTCTCATAAAAAGTAACGTTTGACAATCATTCATTTCAATTTAAAGAATTTACTAATTTCTCCAATCCTTGGTCATCCAGATTATTGAAAAGAAAAATCAGTTGTTTCCTTTTATACATGACAAGTCTATCGGCCGGCGTTGCACTCGGCTGTGGCAGAATAATTTCTTATAGGAGCAGATATATATGCGTGATCCGGCGACCTTACTGAGGTAAGAATTTTCAATTTTCTCAGAATGATCTTTCAGGGCAATGACACAGCACTGCTGACGTCCAAAATTTACCAGTTTAAATTCGCAGTCAATTGTTGACAGGTTATAAGTGAGCCACAATTTTTTATTGAGAGATTAGTCACATTTTTTATTATTGATAGGTTACGCAATTTACTATTGGGAGGTTACACTAAATGTCAATGTTATAATTATATTTTTTACTGTTGGGAGGTTATTATACGTATTAATTTTTTGTGGGGAGGTTACAATGTTGCTCTTGCATGATTTCTAATGTTTTCTACTTACCTGCCTATACATTGTCGATTCTATCTTTCCTTGCGTCTTGAAATCCAGAAAAGAACTCCCTTGGTCCATCACCAGCCCATTTGACTGCCTGTACCTCCTATACATTTCCTTACCATTTTCATTATATTCATAACTGCATCTGTTACTCCGATCTGTTGCGTATTCCATTCGCTCGTTCCCCTGAGCCTCAGAGTAGTTTCCATCACGCATAGCTCCATTTTTCATTGATTAGCCGCAGTTTTTGAATGATTTTTCCACTAAAAGTCCTTGCCTCACTATCCTTAAGTCAAAATTTGTAACACACACTGTTTGTAAGGTTTCAGTTCCAGATACATCGTAATCTCACTTTCGAAAACTCGATAATGTTTATTAAAAGTATTTCAGGTCAGTTTTACTCCTTTGCTTGTTTCTTTTATTGTCTCTCCAATTGTTTTCTTTTTTTTCAGTGGCACTAAATTCAAAACTAGTCAACTAATTCTGAGATTTCATTGCTGAATTTGTGTAATTTTCTATTCATGTGTTGTCTATAGATTACTTTAGTCTATTAGTCATTTATTTTCAAGTCTACCTGAAAATTTCTTCCAATAACGTTGAAATTTAACTCCACAGGAGGTTAATAGCACAATGTCACCAGGAAGTTTTAAATTTGGTCTGCTATGATGCGTTAACAAATATTTTTTCTTCTTTTTGTCTCTTGATCAACTTGAATATTTCCTTTTGGTTTGCAGAGTAGCGTAGATTTTACTAATTTTGAGTCAAAAGTTTTCTCAGATGTTCAGTATTCGGTATATAATTTCATTTATGATTTATAAATTGTCAATTTACTCGGTATTGACAACTGCTTGTCTTCCTCTGTGCGAATAATAATTTAATGAACAGAGTTTCCGCTAATAATGCTTCACAGGTACTGGACAAGTTGGAGAAATTGAAGTTATAGGCAGTGGGAAGCTGGTGGGCATCAACTAACTTCTGTTCTGTGCTTTCAGAAAACTGAACAGTTAAAACAACCAGTAATGGGAATACAGAGCCCCGTATTGTGTTCCAATCAGTAGCTCTTACCACGGCAACAACAACAATATTGACCATTTCTCGTGTGCTATATTTTAATAGTGACCATAAATTCTAATTCTATAAAGGAAGAAACGGAGCATTTTAGGAACTCTAAATGTGTTATTCTTCAACGAACAGCATTATTTTATTCAGTTACTAACTGACAAACACGGCATTACCTGATTGTTCATTTTGTCCATTTTCTGTTAGAAACGGAAACAAAATATGAACTGTGTTACTAGTGAAATATCGAAAAAAATTTATTTCAATGTATTCGTGAAAACAACTTTAAAATTTTGAAACAGTTGTACAAAGAAAAATGCGTAATGTACAATTGTATAAGCACGGTATCCAAAACAACAATCATAGCATGCAAAAACCAAACTGTCTACAGTATTTATTTAACTCAGAACTTGATTACAAACAATATTTATAGCTACATCTTCAGAAGCTACGACGAACAGAGGTAGAACAAACGAAGTAATAAAACTCAATGTCATGCATGATACGGTATTTTTTCACGCATCTCAGTATTTATCGCATCATATCTGCTGGTCTTCGTGTCATGTAATGATATAATTTTGTAGGTACATTCAGCAGTATATGTAGATACTGTCTGCAAAATTCGTTGCGAATAGAGTTAGGAGCAAAGAAGTAATAGATTTAAACGTCATGCACAGTTCTATAGTTTTTTACGGCATCGCATTTTTATGACGTCATATCTAATGAATTACGCATGGTACCATGCTATAATTTTGTAGGCGCATTTAGTAACATATTTTGATACTGTCGGCAAAACGTATTGCGAACAGATAGTAGCACAAAGGTAATAAATTTAAATCTTGTGCATGAAGTGACAGCTATTCACGTGTCTCATCGTTTATGACGTCATATCTCCTGAATTATAATAGGTAGGTCTCCTTACTCCCGCGGCGATTGTTGCCTGACAGTAAGGAATATAAGTGTGGCTAAACTAGTTCGAGTGATTTCGGAGGAGTTTGGAACACACAACCATACAACAGAGTGTCCGTAATTAAAGTTCCAGTTTCGAAACGCCGTAGAAAGAGAACCACTGCTCAAAATATTGCCAGACTTGAAAAACGTATTATTGACTCAAAGGCGAATGTGTTGGAACAAAAAATTAACGAAAATTATACAAATAGATGGCGCTGTAAGCGTCTTAACGTAAATGTGATCGGCTACAAACGACAGATGAATCGCATTGCAACGGGTGTGGTTCGAGTTGCACATTATTCAATGCGCATGACTGGACAAGTTCGGCAGGCAGCATTTGTGACAATGTTAGCTAACCCCATCCACGGCAGCAAGGTCGTACCACATCGTATGAGAAAAATCGGTTTTCAGTTGTCCCGAAGCAAAAAATACGCAAAAAAGCTAAATGGCATCGATTTATAATTATCGTGGGACTGGTGCAAGGCATGTTCAATATGCTGCCCACCGTTTTCTCCCACAAGCTGAAATCGAGAAACACAATGTTTCACAACTACACGGAATGTCTCAGGGATCGCGTTCAGAAGGTATCTGCGCAGTGCTTGCCTTCAATTCAGCTACGTACGTAATTGGAACACTGAACACAAGATCTTTCAGATAACCCACACCAGAAGTCACATGAATTAAGATCAGGTGATCTGGACGGCCAGGCTGTAGGGAAATGACGGCTGATAATTCTAGCATATCCCGAATGCCTCTGCAACAGCCGCTTCACTGACCCCCCCCCCCCCCCCCCCACCCCACACACACACACACACACACACACAAAAAAAACCTACGCCCCTAGGATAAATGATTTGTCAACCCGCACAACACAGTCATATTTGCAGTGTGTGAAGTGGTGCCGGTTGATGTGGGTGCCAATTTTTCGTTGCCCATATTCTGCAGTTCTATGTGTTGACATGTCCTTGGAGATGGAATGTTCTTCGTCTGTTCACAGAATGTTCTATGGCCATTCATTATTCACTGCCATGCAAGCAAGAGATTTCAGAGCAAACGTGTGGTTTGCTAGTAGGTTAGTAGGAAGAAACTCCTGAACATGGGTGATTTTGTACGGATAGCAGTGGAGAATGTTTCATAGGATTTTATGGAGCGTGTGCGTAGAAATGTCCAACGTTCGGACAATTCCCCATTCACTAAATGTTTTCACACCACCGCTCGACCCCTCCTGCAATGTTACGGCCAAATCTTCGACAGACGTCTGATCAACGTCTTTCCTCCCTCTGCCACATTGAACTTCAAAAGAACTCGTCTTCTCGAATTTTGTTATCATTTTCTCGAGACCCTTAGCAGACATGAACCAATGTCTTTTTTTATACCCTTAAGTGTCCAGAACTTCTGCACGGCTACTGGTGCACACTGTTCTCGTAAAAGAGCAGCGCGCTATCGGAGACAGTAATGTTCGACGTCTCAAACGTAAACTGAGGAACAGCTGTAAATTGTCGTAGATGTGTTGCGAAAGTACCACAGATCAAGCGCTAGTAGAAAACACTACTGCTCAAATCGCATAATACAGTTGGCGGTGGCATGTTCGTAGCTGTTAGAAGCAGTCTATCTTGTACCGAAGCTGAAGTAGGTAGCTCCTGTGAGTTAGTGTGGGTAGAGTTCATTCTTAGAACAAAAAGAATAGTTTGATCGCTCTACTGACCTCCCAACTCAGATGATACAATGGCTGAAAGGTTCAAAGAAAACTTGACTCTAACTTCAAACATATACCGGACCCATACAATTATAGTTGGTGGTGGCTTCAATTTACCCTCGAAATGTTGGCGAAAGTACATGTTTAAATGCTGAGGTATGCATAAAACCTCATCCGAAATTGGGTTAAACGGATTCTCTGGAAATTATTTCTAGCTGTTAGCTCATGAGCCCACTCGAAAAGTAAACGGTTGTGAAAACACTCTTGACCTCTTAGCAACAAATAATCCTGAGCTAATACCGAGCACTAAAACATCTACAATGGTTAGTGAACACAGGTTTTTCGTAGCGAGACCAATACCGTAACTCCTAAAGCCTCTAAAAATAATTGAAAAATATATCTATTGAAGAAAGCAGATAAAAATTTGCTTGACGCCTTCCTGAGAGACGATCTCCAGCCCTTCGAAATTAACAGTATAAGTGTAGACCAAATGTGGCTTCAATTCAAAGAAATAGTATCGACTGAAATTGAGAGGTTTGTACCATAAATTAACGAACCATGGAGCTGATACCCCGTGGTACACAAAACGGGCCGGTACACTGATGCAGAAACAACGAATAAAGCAAGCCAAATTTAAAGGAACGTACAGTCTCAAAGACTGGCGGTCTTTTGCACAAGCTTGAAATTTAGCGCGGTATTCAATGTGAGAAGCTTATAATAGTTTCCACAAGTTTATCTCGTAGCCTGATCGAAAATCCAAAGAGATTCTTATCGTATGTAAAATATACTAGCGCCGAGACACAATCAATGCCGTCTCTGCGCGACAGCAATGGAAATATTATCATATCAATGGACCTACTATCGATGACAGTGCCACTAAAGCAGAGTTACTAAACACAGCCTTCCGAAATTCCTTCGTGAGAAGACGAAGTAAATATACCAGATTTCAAATCAAGAACAGCTGCCAATATGAGTAACTTAGAAGTAGATAACCTCGGAGTAGTGAAGCAACTTAAATCGTTTAATAAAAGCAAGTCTTCCGGGCCAGATTGTATACCAATTAGGCTCCTTCAGGGTATGCTCATACAATAGTTCCACCGAGCGAGGTGGGGCAGTGGTTAGCATACTGGACTCGCATTCGGAAGGACAACGGTTCAACCCGCATCCAGCCACCTTGATTTAGATTTTCGGTGATTTCCCTAAATCACTTCAGGCAAATGCCTGGGTAGTTCCTTAGAAAGGGCACGGCCGACTTCCTTCCCCATCCTTCCCTACTCCGATGGGACCGATGGCCTCGCTGTTTGGTTCCCTCCCCCAAATCACCCAACCAACCACGCAATAGCTCCATGATTAACAATCATATTCAACCGCTCGCTCGACGAAGATCTGTACCGAAATGCTGGAAAGTTGCACTGCTCACACCAATATTCAAAGAGGACTGTAGGAGTAACCTACCAAATTACAGACCCATATCAGTAATGTCGCTATGGAGCAGAATTTTGGAGTGAATATTGTGTTCGAGCGTTATTAATTAATTCGAAGAGAACGGTTAATTGGCACACAGTCAACGCGGATTTAAAAAAAAGCATACTATTAAAAAACAACTAGCTCTTCACTCAAACGAAATGTTGAGTGCTATCGATAAGGCAGTTCAAATTTATTCCGAATTTCTAGATTTCCAGAAGGTTTTTGGTACCATTCCTCACAAGCGGCTTTTAATCACATTGCATGCTTATGGAATATCATCTCAGTTATGTGACTGGATTCGTGATTTCCTGTCAGAGAAGTCATAGTTCGTAGTAGTTGACGGGAAGTCATCGAGCAAGACAGATGTGATTTCTGGCTTCCCCCAAGGTAGTGTTATAGCCCCTTTGCTGTTCCTTACCTATATGAACGATTCAGGAGACAACCTGAGCAGCCGTCTTAGTTGTTTGCAGATGATGCTGTCGTTTATCGTCTATTTAAGTCATCATAAGATCAAAACAAATTGCAAATCGATTTAGAAAATATACCTGTACGATGCGAAAATTGGCAATCGATCCTAAATAATGAAAAGTGTGAGATCATCCACATGAGTGCTAAAAGGAATCTGTTAAACTTCGGTTAAACGATAAATCAATCAAATCTAGAGGCCGTAAAGTCAGCTAAGTATCTAGGAACTACAATTACAAACAACTTAAATTGGAAAGAACACTTATAAAACGTTGTGGGGAAGGCAAACGAAAGATTGCGTTTTATTGGCGGAACAGTTAGAAGATGCAACTGATCTATTCAGGAGACTGCTTACACTGCACATTTCTGTCCTCTTTCGGAGTATTACTGTGCGGTGTGTTATCCTTACCAGATAGGATTAAGGGGAGTACATCGAGAAAGTTCAAAGAAGGTCAGCACGTTTTGTATTATCGGAAATTAGGGGAGAGTGTCAATGACAAGATACAGAATTTGGGGTCAACATCATTAAAACAATGGCGTTTCTCGTTGCGGCAGGATCTTCTCACGAAATTTCAATCGCCAACTTTCTCCTGTAATGCGAAAATATTTTTCTGACGCCGACCTACATAGGGAGGAACGACCATCATAATTAAATAAGGAAAATCGGAGCTCGCACGGAAAGATACAGGTGTCCGCTTTTTCCGCCCGCTGTTCGAGAGTGGAAAAACAGATAATTATTGTGAAGGTGGTTGGATAAACACTCTGCCTGGAACTTAAGTGTGATTTGCGGAGTGTCCACGTAGATGTAGATGTAGATGTAGATATACATGTCAACGTCACATGCAGAAAATGACGATATAGAGAGAGTATATGATGGAACTGAATGGGCAATTCACCATATGAATATATAATAATCCAATAACACTGGAGCATTATAACGCTATATAAGGGGTAGAAACAGAAGGCAGAGTTAATGGAGAATTTGGGCTTGGCAGTAGGAATGAGATAGAAGAAAACTCTATGGGATCTGCAATAAATTTCAGCTAGTAACAAAAAATAGTTGTTCAGAAATTACGAGAAGAGCAGGTGTACGCGGCAAAGACAAAAAGATGCCGATAGATGTCAGACGGATTGCATTATGATAAGACCGATGTTCCAAAATAAGGTAGCAGATTGCAATACATACCTAGGACCAGCTGTAGAACAAGATTACAATTTAGCAGTCTGAAATTTAAAAGAATAGTTAGGAACATTAGTTTTCGGTAGCAGCAGAAGTAATGCAGATGTGTGAGGCATTCAGATGACTTCCTTAAACATCTACCAATACAGGTCGAAATTCAGCAGTGGCAGGATCAAGATTATATGTATTTTCATCCAGATGAATTGTGGGAAAGTCCTCATTAAACAACCTACAGTGTCTCTACACCGCTATATTAATTGCATAGATGTCGGTATCAACTTCGCCTTTTCAAATGCAACTATAGTGATTACCGCTATTAGTATCACAGTCTTGAAAGAGACAAATTTTCACTCTTAAAATTCCGATTACTTGTTTCTGAGTAATTACAGTATTTAGGACCAGTGGCTTATCTGATTTGAACATGAAACCGATTGCTGTTTTATGCGGAAGTTCATGATTTCATGCCCAAATATGGAAATGACATGGATAAGAAGGAAACAGAGAGTTGCTTTGTTGCGAAACCTATATAAAAGGAGCATGCAGGAAACGTAGCTTTCATTGTATCTGTGTCGTTCAGATATGAGCCGCTTAAAGGCCAAGTGGTGTACGTCCAGTTTTCCTTATTTTTTTAAATAGGCTCGGGACCTTGTTCACCGAGAGGCAGTCTCGTAACGGCGCAAATGGTGTAATTCATAACTCGCGAAGCACCCTCATAGGTAGCAGCACATGTTTCTGCTGTAAGTACAGTCGTCTATTTGTTGACAGCTGAAATGGTATAATTAGAAATTACCCCAATATGACTGCTATTGTTTTGAGTTTCTCAATTCGCTGTGGATGTTCGATTTTCTAACTGCCCAGTAATAGGTTTTTACTTGTTTAATTGTTTGAATTGTGTTCAGTGTGATTTATCACGAGTTACAGGGGTAAAGACAGCATCGGGGAACCAATTGTTTAGGATGGTAAAGTATCTAGCGATGAGTTTTTTCCATCACACACAGAGCATCCAGAGCTCAGTCACGTTACCTTATTTCCTTACATCAAAATTAATATAGTTTACTGTGTTTCTATGCTTTTACCAAAATATACAGAATAACATCTTGGACTCAACAGCTGTAGGTACCTACAGCTAGCTATTAACTAAAATTCTAAAACGAGAAGCCCCCAAGAATAATACCAAAGCACAGATCTGTTTTAAACGATAATGCCACGAATAATTTTCATAATTTTACTAGATTTACTAATAATGGTTTTTTCCTCGTAAGATGGGGTGGAAGATGATGTACCTGAACGCAACAAAGTAATGTGTACCAAAGTAATATCGAAAGACAAGAATAAATGGGAGCAGATTGGGGGAGAGAAAGAAATTGTAAACAATCTTACACAACAAGAACGGGAGAAATAGTTACAGAAAAATCATTCGCCATCCCAAATTGCAATTGCAGAAAGAAATGGGTTTTTTAACATTTTAGAGCAAATGCATTAAAAAAATTTTGAAAATGGAGTCTCTGCTCAAAATACATTATTATATGGCCGGATAAAACAGAAAACGCCACTACTTCATCGGTCAATAAACGGGAGCAAAAATAAAAAATCTGCAACTAATATTTTTCATGTGACTATTCATGGGAGAAATGAAATAATACGCAAAAAATACTTCTTGCAAATATTCAAAATCTATGATTGTACATTGACCTAAGCCATAAAAAAAGATAAAACTTACAGCTGAAGTTAAACGAGGTGAGCAAGTGAAGTTCCCGATAGCAAGCCTCCAGAGGAAAAAGTGATCATAGTACGTGACGACGTAGCATCATTCCCTTCTTATCAGTCACACTAACTAGATCCCACAACCAAAAAAGAAAATGTGGATATTCGACTGCTCTGTAGCTTGTACAAAGAACATGTTGAAAATCAAGAAAAAGAGCAAGTTGCAGTTAACAATTATCATAGAACTTTTAACAATAAGTTCTGCATCTACATCTACATCTACATAGATACTCTGCAAGCCACAGAACGGTGCGTGGGAGGGTGCCTCGTACCACTACTAGTCATTTCCTTTCCCGTTCCACTCGCAAATAGATCGAGGCGAAAACAACTGACTATATGCTTCTGCATGAGCCCTAATTTCTCGAATCTTATCTTCGTGGCCCTTTCGCGCAATATATGTTGGCAGCAGTAGAATCGTTCGGCAATCAGCTTCAAATGCCCGTTCTCTAAATTTTCTCAATAGTGTTTCTCGAAGAGAACGTCGCCTTATCAACAGGGATTCCCATTTGAGTTCCCGAAACATCTCCGAAACACTTACATGTTGTTTGAACCTACCAGTAAGAAATATAGCACCCCGCCTCTGAATTGCTTCGATGTTCTCCTTCCGTCCGACCTGGTACAGATCCAAAACTCTCGAGTGCTACTCAAGAACAGGCCGCACCAGTGTCCAATATGCGGTCTCCTTTACAGATGAACAACTCTTCCCTATAATTCTCCCAATAAACAGAAGTCGATCATTCGCCTTCGTTACCACCTTTCTCACCTGCTCGTTCCATTTCGTATCACTTTGCAGAGTTACGCCCTGATATTTAAACGACTTGACTTTGTCAAGCATGACACTTCTAATACTGTGAAGAACTTGTCAAGTTTTTTCTTCCTGCTCATCCGCTGTCGCTTACATTTTTCCACACTTATAACTACCTGCTATTCGTCATACCAACTAGAAGTTTTGCCTACGTCGTCTTGTATCTTCCTCCAGTCACTCAACTTCGACACCTTGCCGCACACCGCAGCATCATCAGCAAACCACTGCAGATTGCTGCCCACCCCGTCCGCCAAATCACATATGTATACAGAGAACAACAGCGGTCCTATCATACTTCCCTGAAGCACTCCTGGCGATACCCTTGTCTCTGATGAACATGCGCCGCCGAGGACAACATACTGGGTTCTATTGCTTAGTAAGTCTTTTAGCAACTCAAATACCTGTAAGCATATTCCATATACTCGCACCTTCGTTAACAGTCTTCAATGGGGCACTATGTCAAATAAAAACGAACACCGTCAGAACAGGGCTTGAAGGTCCAATGGTGTCGATCGACCGCCGTGTCATCGTCAGCTGTTAGGCGTCACTGGATACGGATGCGGAAGGACATTTGTTCAGCACACCACTCTCCCAGCTGTTGTCAGTTTTCGTGACTGGTGCCCCTACTTCGCAGTCAGGTAGCTCTCCAATTGGCTTCCCAAGAGCTAAGTGCACCCTGTTGCCAATAGCACTCGGCAGACCTGGACGGTGACCCATCCAAGTGCGAGCCCAGCCCGACAGCACTGAACTTCGAAGATCTGACTTGAACCATTGTTACCACTGCGGCAAGGCAATTGGCAGGATGTTAAATGCTTTCCAGAAATCTAGAAATATGGAATTTGCCATTGCCCTTCATCCATCATTTGAGACAATGGCAAGCTGAGTTTTGCACGAGCGATGCTTTCTAAAAGTGTGCTGGTTCATGGACATAAGCTTCTTAGTCTCAAGAAAGTTTATTATATTCGAAATGAGAATACGTTAAAGGATTCTGCAGCAAACTGGAGACAGGGACATTGGTCTGTAATTTAGCGGGTCCATTCTTTTACCCTTCTTACACTCTGGAATCACCTGCGCTTTTTTTCCAGTCGCTTGGGACCTTGTGCTGGGCAAGAGATTCGCCATAAATGCAAGCTCGATAGGGGTTAAGGGGGCAAGTTCAACTTGCATTTCCACGCTCTTCGTAAGGACACTTGTGTACATCATGATACTTTAGCTAATGAACTTAGCCGGCAGGAGTGGCTGAGTGGTTCTAGGCGCTTCAGTCTGGAACCGCGCGACCGCTACTGTCGCAGGTTCGGATCCTGCCCTGGGCATGGATATATATGATATCCTTAGGTTAGTTAGGTTTATGTAGTTCTAAGTTCTAGGGGACGGATGACCTTAGATGTTAAGTCCCATAGTGCTCCGAGCCATTTGAACCATTTTTGCTAATAAACTTAATCATTGAACAGAGGAATAAGAAAAGGCACTGCTTCAACTAGACCACACATTGCATCTATGTCATGCTGAAAAACCTTGGAAGTTCATGAAAGTGGACACTGAAAATCAGCTTCTGATATCTCCTACTATGCCTTTTCTTTCGATTTAGAAACATACCTATCCTTTTCTAGATTGACATGTCAATTAGCTTATTACAACCGTACTTTATACGTTTACATTTTGGTTTGTCACGAGCTACTGAGATGAAAGGATTAGACCTCGAGGTTCCCAAGAAATTGATGTCTGTTTGATCAAATACATCGAAACTAGAAAGCCATCCATAAAACATGTTACAACGTATTTTGATACAATACAGTACAGCATGTCGATGCTGGACAGTACGATGGAAGACTGGGTCCATCTGAATGACCTGGGTTTCCATTGACAATAATAGATGTCTTTATTTTTAATAACAGCCTTTGCAATACATAACAGATCACAGTTTCATTCTCGTAATATAACATGATCTCAAGTGATTAACAAATAAAACAGAGGCAACAACAAGATTATTAAAAGGTGCAAAAACAAGTCTCAAAAGTAGTATAACTCAACCTATTAAGAATTGAAAAGCAACTTTTTAACAGTTAAAAGACCATTCTTAAAAGATAGAACATTGCAACAAAATACAGCTCAATGGTAATGAAAGCAACATGATAAAGGAAACTGACAAGTATGTATAAAAATACATTAAAGAATGGTGGATTACCTCTGGGAAAGACCTCACTTGTTCCGGGTTTGACAATCCAGCTCAAACTTGGGTGCTATTAACTTCTGCCCGCTTCGACTACACATGCAGACTGGTCACGTTCTTATTTTGGGTAAACAATCAATCTGTATCCTCACATATAGGTTACAACAAAACTAACCACTATTCAGATTTTACCTAAGACACTTCAGTATTAGCACAAGACACAGTATCAAATAAGATGAATTTCACTAATAACTTATCCTGAAATACTGCAGCTGTTAACATGCAAGGAAAACTTCATTCATTGCTGCATGTAACCTGATTTCTAACAGCCAGTTCATCTGACAAACAAGTTACAACAGTTTCCAGCGAACTAAAATAGAGCAATCACGCTGACAAGCAAGGGCAGAATCCTCAAACATCAGCTTACAGAACTTGATCGAATCATTATCTCGCGAGGCAGATGCTAATCACATTTACTTGCGATACACATCATAATATACCATGTCCAACATGTAACGAATCGCAGCCACAATTGCACACTCAACACCAGCGGGCTATCGGTTCCAAAATGCCAAGACCGTACTCTGTTCGATAGGAGACGGGGCTGTCGCCCGTCGCCTCGAGCTTTCCATAGTCAACAAACTTCAAACTTATACTCTCTCACAGCTCACTCCCTGATACATATACCAGCATAGTGCCACCCTTGGCACAGTAGCCATCACATTAATGGAGCTAGCTTTAAATGAAACGAAATCTTAGAGCAAACATTCATTTCAACATCTACATCTATACTCTGCAAGCAATCGTGAGGTCTGTGGCAGAGTATACGTCCCACTGTACCAGTTATTAGGGTTTCTTCCATTTCCATTCACGTACGAACCGCAGTAGAATAATTATTTGAATGCCCCTGTGCGTGCAGTAATTATTCTAATCTTATCCTCACAATCCCTATGTGAGCAATTAGTAGGGAGTTGTAGTATATTCACAGAGTAATCATTGAAAACCGGTTCTCGAAACTTTGTTAACAGACATTCTTTGGATACGGTAATTTGAGTCTATCTTCAAGAGCCGTGCACGTTCAGTTACTTCACTCTGTGACACTTTTCCATGAATTAAACAAACCTGTGACCGTTCCTACTGCCTTTCTTTGTATACATTCAGCATCTCATGTTAGTCCTATCTGGTACGGGTCCCACAAACATGAACAATATTCTAGAAACGGTCGCACGAGTGATTTGTAAGCAATCTCCTTTGTAGACAGATTGCACTTCCCCAATATTCTAACAATAAACCGACGTCTGCCACCTGCTTCACCCGCGACTGAACATATGTCATCATTCCATTTCGTATCCACACAAAGTATTACAACCAGGTATTTGTACGAGTTCGCTGATTCCAGCAGTGACTCATTGATATTACAGTCATAGGATACTACGTTTTTTCCTTTCGTGAAGTGCAATATTTTACATTTCTGAACATTTAGATCCAGTTTGGCAGGCTCTGTACCACGTTTAGATCTTATCAAGATCTGACTGCATATTTATGCAGTTTCTCTCATGTAGTACATCATTATAGATAACGGTATCATCTGCAAAAAACCTGCTTTTACTCTAATATCGTCTGAAGGGTCATTAATATACAAAATGAACAGTAAGGGTCCCATCACACTTCTCTGGAGCACACCCGAAGTTACTGTACATCTGACAATGACTCTCCATCCAAGGTAACATACTGTGTCTTCCCTTCCAAAATATCTTCAGTCCAGTCACAAATTCCACATGATACACCATACGATCATACTTTTGTCAATAAGCGTAGATGCAGTACTGAGTAAAATGCTTTTCGGAAATCAAGAAACACTGCATCTATCTGGTTCCCTTGATCCAAGGCATTCAGTATGTCATGCGAGAAAAGTACGAGCTAGGTTTCACATGATCGATGTTTTTCGAAATGAGTGCCACCTGGCATTGATGAGGTCATTCTGTTCAAGATACCTCATTACGTTTGAGTTCACAATATGTTCTAAGATTCTGCAACAGATCTATGTCAAGTATATTGGACGGTAGTTTTGTGGATCACTTCTACTGACCTTCTTGTTCGCGGGTATGACTTGTGCTTTTTTCCAAGAACTGGGCACGATTTTTTGTTCCAGAGATCTACGAAAGATTATAGTTAAAAGAAGGGCTAACTCAGCCGCAAATTCGGCATAGAATCTGACAAGGATTCCATCGAGCGACTGAAGCTTTGTTAAGTTTTAATGATTTCAGCTGTTTCTCAACACCACTGACACTGATACTTATTTCGTTCATCTTTTCAATGGTAAGAGAATTAAATTGGGGCAGTTCTCCTGGGTTTTCCTTTGTAAGGAAGGAACTTTTGAAAACGAAGTTAATCGTTTCAGCTGCTGCTTTGCTACCCTCAGTTTCAGTCCCTGTTTCATTCGCTAGGGACTGGACACTAACTTTGATGCCACTATCGGTCTTTACATATGACCAGAATTTCTTTCGGTTCTGTGAAAGGTCACTTGACAGTATTCTTCTACGGTAGTCGTTGAAAGCATAACGAATTGCTCTCTTGACAGCCAAACGCTTTTCATTCAGCATCTCTCTATCTATAGCCCAACGCTTTGTTCTATAACTATTATGCAGTAATCTCTGTTTCCTTAGAAGTTTCTTTAGAGTGACTGTATACCATGGGGATCCCTCCTATTATGATGAACTGTTCTACCGGGTACATATCTATCCAATGCATGGTCAACTATTCTTTTAAACTTGAGCCAAAGCTCCTACACATGGTCCTTCCGTATGCTGAAACTTTCAAGTTCCTCATTGAGGTATGACATTACTGATTTTTTATATAGTTTACTGAACACATAAATCTTTCTGCTTGTTTCAATTGTCTTTTGTACTTTGGTAATCCTTACCACCACAACGGCATCATGGTCACTGATACCAGTTTCGATGAGAGCATCCTCAAAGAGGTCAAGTCTATTTGTTGTCATTAGGTTCAAAATATTTCTGTCATGAGTGTGGTTCCTAACTAACTGTTCTAGGTAGCTTTCAGGGAAGGCATTTAGTAGAGTTGCATAGGATGTCTTATCACGCCCATCACTAACAAAACTTAAATTTTCCCAGTTAATTGTTGGATGATTGAAGATTCCACCGATGATTACAGTTATCATTTTATGCCCATTCCTGACATTGAGTCTTGCCCAAACAGTCTCATATGCAGCTTCAGTTACTATCTCCATGGATTTGAGTTTGTAGTCTATTGCGACAAATACACCAAGTCCATTTCCCAGTCCTTTTGAGATAATCTTATATTTTCCCAAAAATCACACTGCTATCAATTTCAGGTTTAAACCAGCTTTCTGTACCTACCATTGGGTGAACTTCATTGCTTTTCATGAGCGCTTCAACCACTGGCACTTCGTCGCGAATGCTTCAGCAGAGTATCATTATGATTTTAATACTCTCACCTGTGGGAGGAATTTCTTTCGATCTTACAATGATACTTCTAGGTTTTCTACAGCTACCGTTATCTGGATTGGATGGACAGTCACCTAATCTGAAAAACCCTTGTGTGCACCCCACACACGGTCAACTACCTGAGCAACAGCCTCTGATGTGGAGTACACACCTGATCTATTTAGGGGGACCCTACAGTCCTCAATCCTATGGCGCAAGTCCAGAAAGTCGCAGCCAAACTTGCCGCAGATCCTTCGAAGTCTCTGGTTCAGTCCTTTCACTCGACTCAGAGCCAAATGACCACGATCAGTTCTAGGGAAAATGCTGCATATTGTGAGCTTCGTTGAAACTCCACACACAAGGCTGGTCTTCTCAACCTTCTCTGCCAGTGGTTGGAATGACCCAACAATGATCTCAGAGCCCAGACAACAGGCGTCATTGGTTCTAACGTGCGCCACAATCTGCAATGGGTTGCACCCTGTTCCCTCAATGGCTACCGGAATAGCCTCTTCAGTAGTTGAATGAGGCATCTGAAATACGATATCTATTCAAATTTCGCACCAGTCGCATAACAGTGGTGTTGGTAGCGCCACTACGAGGATGCAAATAAGGTTCGTTTTATTTACTCGCTTAATGGTCATGAGCGTTAGTTAGATTCCAGATTGCACATGGTGAGTTGATGGTAGTTAAGAATTCATTTAAGGCGACAAAGACGCCATTATCAACACCTCACTCAGCCTGAACGAGGTCGTGCAATAGGAGCACGAGAAGCTCGATGCTCCTCCTTCGATAATGCAGAAAGACTTGGCAGGGATGTAGCCACTGTATATGATTGCATGCAACGGTGGTCACGGGTGTGTACAGTCGCAAGAATTGGACAGTTACATGGCACTACAAAGAGTGAAGACTATAGTGCTCGGTTAATGCTCTGGTGCATCGTACAGCATCTGCAGCAGCAGTGTGAGCAGTAACAGGCACCACAGTGAGACAACGAACAGTTAGAAATCGGTTACTTCAAGGACAGTTCCGAACCAGATGCCCTGCAGTGTGCAGTCCATCGACGCCAAAGCACTGCCAGTTGCTACTTCAATGGTGTCAAGCGAGAACTTGTTGGAGGGCAGGATGGAGGTCTGGTGTGTTTTCTGATGAAGGTGATTCTACCTATGTGCCAGTGATGGCTGTGTGTTGGTTAGAAGGAGGCCAGTTGAGGGCCTGCAATCCACCTGTCCATGTGCTAGACGCACTGGACGTGCACCTGGAGTTGTGGTATGGAGAGCGATTTTGTATGACAGGGGGGTACACTCTCGTGGCTGTCGCACCCACCGTAACCGTAAATTTCTACCTCAGTCTGGTGATTCGACTTGTTCTGCTGACATTCATGATCAGCATTCCAGGAGATGTTTTCCAACCGAATAATGGTCAACCACATACCTTTGTTGTAACCCAGCATACTCTGCAGAGGGTCGACTTGTTGCCTTGGTCTACACAATCACCAGATCTGTCTCCGGGTAAATATGGGACCTCATCATATCAGACGACAACTTCCCTGTGTTGACTGACCAAGTGCAACAGACATGGAATTCCATCCTCTAAAATAACCTCCGGCACATGCACAAGCCAATGCATACATGTTTGCGTGCTTGCATCCAACGTTATTTATGTATTAGTATTTCACATTTGCAACATCTTATCTCGCATTTGCATTGACCTGTGATCTTGGAATGTTAATCAGTTAAATATATTACCTAGACAAGTGTATTCCCAAAATTTCATTACTCTACACTAATTACTTTTTGGTGCTGCGACTTTTTTCGTCGGTATATACACTGGAGAGCTAAAGGAACTGTTACACATGCCTAATATCGTGTACGGCCCCTGTGAGCACGCAAAAGTGCAGTAACACGAAGTGGCATGGACTCGACTAATGTCTGAAGTAGTGCTGGAGGGAATTTACATCATGAATCCTGCAGGGCTGTCCATAAATCGGTAAGAGTACGAGGGGCTGGAGATCTCTTCTGATCAGCGCTTTGTAAGGCATCCCAGATATGCTCAATAACGTTCATTTCTGGGAAGTTTGGTGGCCAGCGGAAGTGTTTAAACTCAGAAGAGTGTTCCTGGAGCATCTCAGTAACAATGCTGGACGTGTGGGGTGTCACTTTGTCCTACTGGAATTGCCGAATTCCGTCGGAATGCGCAATTGACATGAATGGATGCAGGTGATCAGACAGGATGCTTACGTACATGTCGCCTGTTAGAGTCGTATCTAGACGTATCAGGCGACCCATACGACTCGAACTGCACAAGCCCCATACCATTTCAGAGGCTCCACCAGCTCAAACAGTCCTTTCCTGACCTCCAGGGTCCATGGATCCATGAAGTTGTCTCCATACCCGTACACGTTCATCCGCTCTATACAATTTGAAACGAGACTCGTCCAACCAGGCAACATGTTTCCAGTCATCAACAGTCCAATGTGGTGTTGACAGGCCCTCACGAGACGTAAAGCTTTGTGTCGCGCAGTCATCAAGAGTACACGAGTAGGCCTTCGGTTCTGAAAGCCCATATCGACGATGTTTCGTTTAATGGTTCGCAAGCTGTCGCTTGCTCCGTCCGCCATTGGTTATTTTACTTCCTAGGTAGCAGAATTCCTTAAGTTCATTTACTTCGTGACCATCAATCCTGATTTTAAGTTTCTCGCTGTTCTCATTTCTACTGCTTCTCATTATCTTCGTCTGTCTTCGATTTACTCTCAATCCATAGGCTGTACTCATTATACTGTTCATTCCGTTCAGCAGACCATGTAATTCATCTTCGCTTTCACTCAGGACAACAATGTTATCAGCGAATCGTATCACTGATATCCCCTCTCCTGGAATTTTAGCTCCACTCCTGAACCTTTCTTGTATTTCCATCATTGCTTAACTACAAGTAGTATTTGGGAGCAAGGATCAATGGATTCAAAGGAAACGGACATAGGCTATGGAACAGGAATTCGCGAGATGGAAACAAGAAACACTGCTTCACATTTGCGACATGGAACGTTCGTAGTCTTAATAAACCAGCTGCTGCAGCGACTTTGATATCTGAACTAAAAATATACAAGTCAGACATTGTAGCTCTACAGGAAGTTTGGTAGCTTGGAGAAGGGATACGCATGGAGGATAATTGTGTCATTTGTTATGGGAGAGATGAAAAACATCATGGATTTGGAACTGGTTTTGTTGTTAAGAACAGGATTTTTAATCGGGTTAAGGAATCCTCGGATTCAACTGAGGATGTGAAAGATGAGTACTATGAAGAATTAGAGCGAGTAGTCGAAAGTATTCCAACAAGAAATATGAGAATTATCTTAGGGTACTTTAATGGAAAAATAGGTAAAGAGTATATGTTCATCCCCACAGTAGGAAAACATTGCAAGCACTCGACCACAAACGAAAATGAATTAAAAATGATCAACTTTGCATTGTCAAAGAATATGAAAATTTGCTCGCCGATGTTCCCTCACAAAGATATACACAAAGGTACATGGTACTCTCCAAATGCCAAAAGAGTAAATCAGATTGACCATGTTATGACAGTTCAACGTTTTACTTCATTTATAACAGATGTCAGAACGTACAGAGGAGCTGAAATTGGCTCAGATCATTTCCTAGTGGCAGGAAAGATGAAAAATCAAGATTATTTGGAATCAACAACCAAAAGCAACACCAAAACCTAATTTATACATCGAATGACTGAAGGAACTGTCTGTTAAAGAGGCCTATGCGATTGAAATAAATAACCGATTTACAGCATTGCAAGACGCTGAGGAGGAAAAAAGTGTCGAGAAGGCTTGGGAAACAATAAAGACCGTAGTAACAGATGCAGTAGAAAAAACACTGGCAAGGAAAAGGAAACGAAGAAACCGAAATGGTTCGAAGAAAAGTGTCAGAGAACAGTAGAAAGGAGGAAAGAAGCCAGGATGCTGCGGCTGCTTAATAAGAAGAGTAAGGACAGGAGAGAAACCTTCAAGGCGATTGGAAGAGAAACAGCAAGAGTTCTACTAACAGAGAAAAGGAAATATCTAACTGGAGTTCTAGAATCTATAGAAGTGGAAAGCAGGAATGGAAACTCAATGAAGTCGTTTCAGTATACAAAGAAAAGAAAGCGAGGTTATCAAAGTGAAAACATATTCATAAAAGATAAAAATCAAAATATGCCCACGCAACAGTAAGATATTCTAGAAAGATGGAAAGAGTATTTCTCAGAAATGTTGAACAGCACCGATCCGCACATAACCTTCAATTACGCAATGCCTGAGAGTGACAGCGTTAATAATGACGAATGTAGAATCACAGAACAGGGAGTGATCCACACCATTCAAAAGCTCAAAAACAACAAGGCAGCAGGCGAGGACCAGATATCAGAAGAGGGCGGAAGCAAACTACACAAAGAAATTTATAACCTTATTACAATGAACTGCAAAACTGAAACACTCCCTGAAGAATGGTAAACTGCAATAATTTGTCCCATACACAAGAAAAGAAACAGAATGGAGTGTGGAAAATTACAATGTTGTTTTTGTGGTCTTCAGTCCTGAGACTGGTTTGATGCAGCTCTCCATGCTAATCTATCCTGTGCAAGCTTCTTCATCTCCCACTACCTACTGCAGCCTACATTCTTCTGAATCTGCTTAGTGCATTCATCTCTTGGTCTCCTCTACGATTTTTACCCTCCACGCTGCCCTCCAGTACTAAACTGGTGATCCCTTGATGCCTCAGAACATGTCCTACTAACCGATCCCTTCTTCTGGTCAAGTTGTGCCACAAACTCCTCTTCTCCCCGATTCTCTTCAATACCTCCTCATTAGTTATGTGATCTACCCATCTAATGTTAAGCATTCTTCTGTAGCACCACATTTCGAAAGTTTCTATTCTCTTCTTGTCTAAACTATTTATCGTCCATGTTTCACTTCCATACATGGCTACACTCTATACAAATACTTTCAGAAACGACTTCCTGACACTTAAATCTATACTCGATGTTAACAAATATCTTCAGAAACGCTTTCCTTGCCATTGCCAGTCTACATTTTATATCCTCTCTACGTCGACCATCATCAGTTATTTTGCTCCCCAAATAGCAAAACTCCTTTATTACTTTAAGTGTCTCATTTCCTAATCTAATTCACTCAGCATCACCTGACTTAATTCGACTACATTCCATTATCCTCGTTTTGCTTTTGTTGATCATCTTATACCCTCCTTTCAAGACACTGTCCATTCCGTTCAACTGTTCTTCCAAGTCCTTTGCTGTCTCTGATAGAATTACAATGTCATTGGCGAACCTCAAAGTTTTTATTTCTTCTGCATGGATTTTAATGCCTATTCCGATTTTTTTTGTTTCCTTTACTGCTTGCTCAATATACAGATTGAATAACATTGGGGAGAGGCTGCAACCCTGTCTGACTCCCTTCCCAACCACTGCTTCCCTTTCGTACCCCTCGACTCTTATAACTGCCATCTGGTCTCTGTACAAATTGTAAGTAGCCTTTCGCTCCCTGTATTTTACCCCTGCCACCTTCAGAATTTGAAAGAGAGTATTCCAGTCAACATTGTCAAAAGCTTTCTCTAAGTCTACAAAAGCCAGAAACATGGATTTGCCTTTCCTTAATCTTTCTTCTAAGATAAGTCGTAGGGTCAGTATTGCCTCACGTGTTCCAACATTTCTACGGAATCCAAACTGATCTTCTCCAAGGTTGGCTTCTACCAGTCTTTCCATTCGTCTGTAAAGAATTCGAGTTAGTACTTTGCAGCTGTGACTTATTAAACTCATAGTTCGGTAATTTTCACATCTGTCATCACCTGCTTTCTTTGGGATTGGAATTATTGTATTCTTATTGAAGTCTGAGGGAATTTCGCCTGTCTCATACATCTTGCTCACCAGATGGTAGAGTTGTGACAGGACTGGCTCTCCCAAGGCCATCAGTAGTTCTAATGGAATGTTGTCTACTCCCGGGGCCTTGTTTCGACTGAGGTCTTTCAGTGCTCTGTCAAACTCTTCACGCAGTATCGTATCTCCCATTTCATCTTCATCTACATCCTCTTCCATTTCCATAATATTGTCCTCAAGTACATCGCCCTTGTATAGACCCTCTATATACTCCTTCCACCTTTCTGCTTTCCCTTCTTTGCTTAGAACTGGGTTTCCATCTGAGCTCTTGATATTCATACAAGTGGTTCTCTTTTCTCCAAAGGTCTCTTTAATTTCCCTGTAGGCAGTATCTATCTTACCCCTAGTGAGATAAGCCTCTACAGCCTTACATTTGTCCTCTAGCCATCCCTGCTTAGCCATTTTGCACTTCCTGTCGATCTCATTTTTGAGTCGTTTGTATTCCTTTTTGCCTGCTTCACTTACTGCATTTTTGTATTTTCTCCTTTCATCAATTAAATTCAGTATCTCTTCTGTTACCCAAGGATTTCTACTAACCCTCGTCTTTTTACGTACTTGATCCTCTGCTGTCTTCACTATTTCATTCCTCAAAGCTACCCATTATCTTCTACTGTATTTCTTTCCGCCATTCCTGTCAATTGTTCCCTTATGCTCTCCCTGAAACTCTGGACAACCACTGGTTCTTTCACTTCATCCAGGTCTCATCTCCTTAAATTCCCACCTTTTTGCAGTTTCTTCAGTTTTAATCTACAGTTCATAACCAACAGATTGTGGTCAGAGTCCAAATCTGCGCCTGGAAGTGTCTTACAGTTTAAAACCTGGTTCCTAAATCTCTGTCTTACCATTATATAATCTATCTGAAACCTTCTAGTATCTCCTGGGTTCTTCCATGTATACAACCTTCTTTCATGATTCTTGAACCAAGCTATGATGAAGTTATGCTCTGTGCAAAATTCTACCAGGCGGCTTCCTCTTGCATTTCTTAGCCCCAATCCATATTCACCTACTACGTTTCCTTCTCTTCCTTTTCCTACTGTCGAATTACAGTCACCCGTGACTATTAGATTTTCGTCTCCCTTCACTACCTGAATAAAATATTTTATCTCATCATACATTTCATCAATTTCTTCATCAGCTGCAGAGCTAGTTGGCATATAAACTTGTCATACTGTAGTGGGCGTGGGCTTCGTGTCAATCTATCAGTTTATTGAACATAACATAAAAATCCTGTCAATGATCATTCTGGAAAAACTTAAACCTCACACAGAAAACGTTATTCAAAATTACCAGGCTGGATTTCGAACAAACAGTTCCACAACTGATAATTTGTTTACTATACGACAGATCTCTGAGAAATACTGGGAATTTAACAAAAACATCCATTTTCTCTTCATTGACTTCCAGCAAGCCTACGACAGCATCCACAGAAGTAGCCTCTTCAACACATTATGTGCATTTAGTATACCCAGTAAAATCATTAGGATGATACAACTCTGCATGGCCGGCTCCCAGGTGGCAGTGAAGTTCATAGGATCGTTATCCCCCACCTTTCCAATTAAAACAGGCTTACGACAGGGAGACACTCTTTCACGTGTCCTCTTCAACCTAGCATTAGAGAAAGTGGTTCAGGAGAGTAATTCACATCTATACAATGGTCTACGGTTCGAACACAGATTCTAGCTTATGCAGATGATATAGTGTTGCTGAGTGAAACTGAAGAAGAACTGAAAGACATGTACAGATCTCTCAGGCACAGTACCAGCAAAATGGAGCTTTTGATTAACCAAGAGAAAACCGAATATATGGAAATAGGTCGAGTCATAAACCCAAATCCTTAGTTTGAAATTAACGAACATTCTATATTCAAATAAGTTCTCCAGTTTAAATACCTTGGTTCACGTTTAAACAGTAAAAATATCATAACAATGGATATAAATGAAAGACTAGCCTCAGGGTCAAGATACCTGTACTCACTAAGCAACCCACTCAAAAGTAAAGCTTCGTCAGTCACCACAAAGATGAAGATCTACAGCACTATCAACTGTCCCAAAGTACTTTACGGTTCAGAAAGCTGGACGCTTACAAAGAATGAAAGAGAAAAACTGAACTTTTTCGAAAGAAAAGTAATGAGAAAAATCTGGGGACCTGTGTTGGAGAATGGCGTATAGAGAATTCGGAAGAACAATGAAATTTATCTGTTAATGAAGCAACCCACTATCATCCAGAAATTAAAAAGTAGGAGAATGCAACGGGCTGGACATGTGGGTAGAATGGAAAACAACAGAATCACCAAGAACGCATTTGAAGGAACTACCCAGGCAACAAGACAATAGGGTGGAAAGATGACATAGAGAAGGACATGACAGCATTAGGAATTTCCGCAGGGTAGGGAGAGGCTGCGAAAGATACAAGGCGGTGGAAGCAGATTGTTGATGCAGCACGTGGTCTAGAGGGCCTGTGATCGCTGAGAAGAGAGAAAGAGTGTGAGAGAGAGAGTAAATGTATTGACATGCTGGTGTAAAGGCCCACACGTTACTATTTCTTCCCACAGATTTCCGTGTTTGTCACATCTTCTCAGACAAATAATCGTGTGAGCCCCAGATATCGGCGTTAAATTGGAGCATGGCCTCATACGTTTCATCAAAGTTGTGCATATCAGCTCCATACAGCAAAATTGACACATGGTGACCATTGGAAATCGCCACAAATTTGATAAAGTGGTCACTTACCAAAGGCTAAAGTCGGAATTCCATGTGCAACTAAAGTGCCGCCACAGGAAGTGGCGCAATGGCAGATATGGCAGTGGTGCCATGTGGACCTGTTTCCACATGATCTGTCAGAGTACTGGTAGAACTGTTTGAAAACATTATTTTTATTTACATGAAGCCCTTGTGCTTTTGCAGAATGAAAAGTAAGAAATATAGCATTTGGTGGAAACAGATGCTGGACAAAGGCTGTTCCACACAGTGTCGATTTTTCTGCACAAGGTTCATGCATTCACACCATCAATCTCCTGTCACGCTACCATCTATGTTCTTGACCTAGAACTATGAGCTTCGCAGCAGATTAGCTAACCTCTTCTACGAACCTTGACCCAACCTGAAAGCTAAATTAATATAATTATTGCATCTGTGTAACCATTTAGATCCATTGTTTCCTAATAGAGATAGTGCTTCTATAGTCAGTATCTGCTACTTAACTTGTGAAAAAATATTCAAATAAATCCTCTGAGTCATAAAGCACATTCTAGATTATCAAAACAGTGATTCCTAGAGGGCAGGTTTTTGCATATGCTCATGTACGTATGTATGTATGTATGTGTGTATGACACTTGAAGAGCATAACCTTTTTTAAAAGGCTTTTAACTTGAAAAGCTCCACATATAATCCTGTTAATAAATTTATTGCATTATTTTTATGGTGTATGATTTAGTTAGTTAGTTTTTTGTTCCATGGAGTATTTTGCACAGTAAATAATCTTTTTTAAAAGGCTTTTAACTTGCAAAGCTCCACATATAACCCTGTTAATAAATTTATTGCATTATTTTTATGGTGTATGATTTAGTTAGTTAGTTAGTTAGTTGGTTTTATGTCCCACGGAGTATTTTGCACAGTAAATTGTAATGATGTGGAATGAGTCGTTTTACATTCACTTTGAAAATTAATTTGTAAATATGACTATATGCTGAACATTTCTTAATATGCAGATGTGGGTTTATAATTCCCACCTGCCTCATTTTACACATTACAATAACAGAATGTTCTACAGAATAGAAGGAGCTGTCAAGCAGAAACTTTTCCACCTTGTTTTCAAATTTTACTTTGCTGTCTCTTAGACATTTTATGTTATTGAGTAAGTGATTAACATTTTTTATTGCAGCATTGTACAACCCTTCTGTGCTAAACACAACATTAATGTGCAGTAATGAATGTGATTTCTTATCCTGGCATTGTAATTATGTACATCATTGTTCCTTTTGAACTGCAGCGGATTATTTACAACAAATTTCATGACAGTATAAAAATATTGTGAAATGCTTATCAGAATTCCAAACTTTTTAAACAGATGCCTCATACATGATCATGGGTGAGAACTACATATTACTCTTACAGCATTTTGTCTCTCTCCAAGATTTTCTGCAATTCTACGTGCAAATGTGACAGAAATAAGTTGTTTTATGAGATCCAAAATGTGCTTTTCCAGATTAAATTCTTATCAATATAGATACCTAAGAATTTGGGAGTTTCCATCCTCTTTATTATTTTCTCATCCTGTGTTGCACATATCACGGGTGTTGTACTCCTAGATATGCAGAACTCACTATGTTGCGTCTTTTTAAAACTGATGGCGAATCCAGTCACAAAGAACGGTCAGTGAACTTTTAAAGGCATGGATTACAATTTCTTCTGTTTCTTACATTGATTGCAATACTAACGTCATCTGCTAGAAGAACTAACTCTACTTATTGTACATTAGACAGAAGATCATTTACATACATGAGGAAGAATCGTGGACTTAATAATAAGCCTTGAGCAATGCCATACATGATTTCTCCCCTGTTAGAATAGAGCCTCCAGACTACATTGACTGAATTAATAAGTACAACTTCTTGCATTCCTTTAAGTTACTTGTTAAATTACCCATTTGTTGAGTATACCATCAGTCCCATAAAAATTCAATTTACCTGTGAGAATACTGTGATTCACACTGTGAAATGCCTTAGATAGGTCACAGAGAATACAAGCTGGAGTTATTTTGTTATTTATTGTTTGTAAAATCTGGCGAGTGAACATGTAAATGGCATTCTCAGTAGAGCAACTCTTCTGAAATCCAAACTGATTTGTTAAGGATATTATTGTTGCTCAGGTGAGATACTATTCTAGAATACATCACCTGCTCAGAACTTTGGAAAATGTTGTCAGAAGTGAAACAGGTCAGTAGTTAGTGACATCTTCCCTATCACCTTTCTTAAATAGGAGTTTAAATGTTCTTGATTAAATTTAATTGGTTTAAAGTAAGTTTAATTAGTTTAATTAAAAGTGTTCCAGAATACAGATATTTTTATTGTTCTTTAACTATGTGAAAGTGTGAAAGCTCCCAAGTCCATTTTCAAGACAGCCTGTAGAACCGAAATTTAATAGCCTAGAACTGAATCAATATCGTCTTCACATTCCCCATTTAACATCTTAATATGCAATCATGCCAATTAATTTACAAAATTTGTAGCTCAATGACCATTTATTGTAGTATGTTGTCACCCACAGAGATTGATAAGGTGCCAGCTTCTAGAGACGACATCTGTTCCACCTTGAAATTACACTATTTTCGCTCATTTTTCAAGCTAAAAATGACATTTTCACATTCCGACTGCTGTATTTGGATCCATAGATCCATAGATCCATAGATGACCACACCTACAGTAATACACTACAATCATTGTACCCTAAAAAATGGACTATAGCTCAGCACACTGTCATAGGTTTTGTTTGTCCTGGGACAATATATACAATACTATCACAGCTGGGGAAATGGGTGGCGTTGTGGTAAATTGGGGATAGCTGACATCAAGGTGTAATAGAACCGCGTTTATACATCGTTAGTGAGAAAGAAAATCGTGTTCTAGCAACTGGCTACGAACTACACTTTGCATTCCAAATCAGTCCTTTTCTGTAGCTCACTAGGAGCTGAACGAACGACCGGCACAGAAAAGTTTTAGAATTCTGTTTTGGCAATGTGCTGTAAATGTTCACATCCGCCATGACTACAGAATAGCGCAGCATGAAGAGGAAGATATAATTTCCTGTATTATACTAAATAAAACAGGATTACACTTTTTACTTAAAGAACAGACCAGTAGTGGGGCTACAGGGGTGCCACCCCACATTCCATTGTTGCCAGATGTATGCAAGATGGAGGCGATGACATCATCCAAGATGGCGGCCTTGACGTAATGCAAGATGGCGGATTTTGGCGGGAAGATATGTCAATTGGGCTACCTCCACCAACCTAACCCCCCTCCCGCAGAAAATGGCGGGAAGTTCAAATTCTATCAGGACAATGCAACACACCTAAGAAAATGATGGGATTGAAAGGGTAATTCCACTAACCTAAGTCACCTGACCGCCACCTCATCCTAAGAAATGGTGCTGATGTATTTTATCTAAGCCAAACATATTCCAGAATCCCGAAACAGTTGGTTATGGATAATGCAAACCTCACTATAGCCTTCAAACAAGACAATCTGATTTTAAAACACATTTACCTGGCACACGTCGGAACTGACATGTCCTTCAGTGAATTTGTAAGGATATATGCTGATTGCAGGAATTATTCACAGTATGGGTTTCTCGTTATTAAAAAAAAACAGGCGAAACTTTCAAGAGTTTTTGCACATATAGCACGTTAAGAGCGGTTAGTACATCAGTATACGCTGCACCACGGACGAATTCACGCGTATGTCTAGTTCTCAACCCGAGAGAATGGGTGTACATAGACAGAACATTCGCCTGTACATGGATGAGAAAATTCAAGCTATTGTGCATAAAGTTGGAGGTATGCGCAGGGAACTAGAGAAGGAGGAGGAGATTAGTGTTTAACGTCCCGTCGACAACGAGGTCATTAGAGACAGAGCGGAAGCTCGGGTGAGGGAAGAATGGGGAAGGAAATCGGCTGTGCCCTTTCAAAGGAACCATCCCGGCATTTGCCTGAAGCGATTTAGGGAAATCACGGAAAACCTAAATCAGGATGGCTGGAGACGGGATTGAACCGTCGTCCTCCCGAATGCAGGTACATAGTAAGAGGAAGAAGAAAATGAGCGGATATATAAAGCCTCCCGCTGCGGAGATGTCTGATTAGTATAGACCGAGATGTCGACGAAGCAGAAAGTGATTCAAGCGCGGAAAGCAGTTCGTGAGAAATTACGGTTGCTGAGGTTAGGGCATATGGATCGACAGCAGACATTAAGAGAGACCTTTAAGCCGGTTACTGAACCTTTCCGACAGCTCACAGCAAAAACAAAAACACACTATAACGAGGGTGTTGTCATTGACAAATTCATTTTCCGTCACACCCCTGGTCAGATAGAACTTTCGGCGTTAGCAGGTGAAGACCGTACATTTTGGGTATGCATCCTATAACCGTAACTGATGACACAATACAGATTGGTGATAGGCGGTTTGAGAGAACATCTGGATTAATGAATCTTATTTTCCTAAGACCTACCAAAAAACCTATAAATTAATCAGTTAATGATAGGGAAACGTAAGGTGAAATACTGCACATGACTGGTGTACATAAGATCACGAAAAGCCTAAGCAACAAGAAATATAAAACCAATACTTGAAGGCGAAAACAACGGCGCCAGCAGCAGTGGTGATGGTATTGACATTGAGCATAAAACAGTGAACAATTGGATCCCGCAGTTTATATACACTCCTGGAAATTGAAATAAGAACACCGTGAATTCATTGTCCCAGGAAGGGGAAACTTTATTGACACATTCCTGGGGTCAGATACATCACATGATCACACTGACAGAACCACAGGCACATAGACACAGGCAACAGAGCATGCACAATGTCGGCACTAGTACAGTGTATATCCACCTTTCGCAGCAATGCAGGCTGCTATTCTCCCATGGAGACGATCGTAGAGATGCTGGATGTAGTCTTGTGGAACGGCTTGCCATGCCATTTCCACCTGGCGCCTCAGTTGGACCAGCGTTCGTGCTGGGCGTGCAGACCGCGTGAGACGACGCTTCTTCCAGTCCAAAACATGCTCAATGGGGGACAGATCCGGAGATCTTGCTGGCCAGGGTAGTTGACTTACACCTTCCAGAGCACGTTGGGTGGCACGGGATACATGCTGACGTGCATTGTCCTGTTGGAACAGCACGTTCCCTTGACGGTCTAGGAATGGTAGAACGATGGGTTCGATGACGGTTTGGATGTACCGTGCACTATTCAGTGTCCCCTCGACGATCACCAGTGGTGTACGGCCAGTGTAGGAGATCGCTCCCCATACCATGATGCCGGGTGTTGGCCCTGTGTGCCTCGGTCGTATGCAGTCCTGATTGTGGCGCTCACCTGCACGGCGCCAAACACGCATACGACCATCATTGGCACCAAGGCAGAAGCGACTCTCATCGCTGAAGACGACACGTCTCCATTCGTCCCTCCACTCACGCCTGTCGCGACACCACTGGAGGCGGGCTGCACGATGTTGGGGCGTGAGCGGAAGACGGCCTAACGGTGTGCGGGACCGTAGCCCAGCTTCATGGAGACGGTTGCGAATGGTCCTCGCCGATACCCCAGGAGCAACAGTGTCCCTAATTTGCTGGGAAGTGGCGGTGCGGTCCCCTACGGCGCTGCGTAGGATCCTACGGTCTTGGCGTGCATCCGTGCGTCGCTGCGGTCCGGTCCCAGGTCGACGGGCACGTGCACCTTCCGCCGACCACTGGCGACAACATCGATGTACTGTGGAGACCTCACGCCCCACGTGTTGAGCAATTCGGCGGTACGTCCACCCGGCCTCCCGCATGCCCACTATACGCCCTCGCTCAAAGTCCGTCAACTGCACATACGGTTCACGTCCACGCTGTCGCGGCATGCTACCAGTGTTAAAGACTGCGATGGAGCTCCGTATGCCACGGCAAACTGGCTTACACTGACGGCGGCGGTGCACAAATGCTGCGCAGCTAGCGCCATTCGACGGCCAACACCGCGGTTCCTGGTGTGTCCGCTGTGCCGTGCGTATGATCATTGCTTGTACAGCCCTCTCGCAGTGTCCGGAGCAAGTATGGTGGGTCTGACACACCGGTGTCAATGTGTTCTTTTTTCCATTTCCAGGAGTGTATATTAGGAAGACACCAACAAGCTAACAGATCGACTACGGCTGGTCATGCCATCAGCTGCTGCAGGTAATACAGCTCATTCGGATCAGATTGTTTCAATAATCTCGGAGCTTAGAGAGAGAAGTATCACTGAATAATTACGGAGACAGTAGTTCGAGACCTGCACAAACCAGCACGCAAAACGTACCCTCGTAGGCGTGTTATGATTAAAGGTTTGGATCTTGAAGATATGAGGGAATAATGGATTCAATTGTATTTTAATGGTTATTGATACATACTCCAAATTTGCCTGGACATTACCTGTCAGAACAAAAACGGGTAGAAATGTTGCGGATGTTTTTGAGCGTTTGCTACAGACAAGGACAAATCGATGACCAGACAACCTCCAAACCGATCACGGTGGGGAGTTCTACAATAACGATTTCCAGACCGTGATGCGCGGTACGGAATACATCGCTGCTCAACATTCACTCACCTGAAGGAGTGTCCGAGGAGAACAATAAAAGGTCGAATGTAGATGCGTTTTAACCTTCGCGGCTCATACAGATGGACAGATATCCTCCCAGAAATAATTGCTCAGTATAATCGAACCAAACATACCACAATAAAAATGAGACCAATCGATGTTCGTGATAATGGACTCATGGATACGGTGTACTATCGCATTAAGATGCTGGATACACGCAGACAGAAATTTAATGTAGGTGATTTGGTGCGTATCTCAAAACACAAGAGGGCATTTGAGAAATCATACCTGCCGAATTGGTCAACAGAGATATTTACGGTTTCAAAGGTGCAAAGAACGAATCCTAGAACTTATGTATTGAAGGATGGTAAAGGTGAAGAAATTTCAGGCTGCTTCTACACCGAGGACTTGCAGAAAGGCTCGGAACCGGATGTTTTTCTCGTGGAGAGAGTCATAAGACGTCGCGGAAATTAAGTACTAGTCAGATGGCTTGGTTTTCCTGCTACACGAGACAGTTGGGTTGATGCCGACGATTTACTATATAATGGGGGTGCATGGACCACAACCACCGCAGTAGCATAACATGCATGCTAGGAGACGCACTGGAGGAGGTGGTGGTATTCTAGACAAACTGCCTGTGGAATTACACATCCCTGGGGATAACTACCGTGGACCTGGGACAAAGCTTCAGAAACGCTTGGCACGAGGTGATAAGGGGGTTAATCTGCTCGACGAAGCGTGTATTGAACACGACACTGCGTACGCTGCAAATAAAGATCTATCAAGTTGTCCATTGCAGATAGGATTTTAGCTGATAAGGCTAATGCGATACGGAGAAGAAAGGATATTGGTATAGGTCAACGCATCGCAGCATTTGCAGTTGATAAAACCATGCGAGGAAATATTTCAAGCGAGTTATGAATGCTGCACGTTGTGCACTAAACAGGAAGAAGGACAAGGGCGCGAAACAGATCTTTTTGAAGAACTTTATCCTGACAGCGATGTATGCAGCTAAAAACGTACTGAAGCATAAATACGCGGGAAGAAGAAGAAGAAGAAGAAGAAGAGGATCGGTTAAAGCACCTCGAGTTCTACCAATACCCAAGACATCTGGCGGTTTTATTCCATTTCTCATCCCGTCCCTCTCCATGCTCTCGGCGATAGGTTCCCTCACTGGTGGTGCTGCGGTTATCGCTCGAACGGTCAAGAACGCGCAAAACTCCCGAGTACAGTTAAAAGAGGCAAGAAGACATAACCGCATGATGGAAGCCGCAGCCATCGGAAAAGGACTGTACTTGAAACCGTACAGGAAAGGACTTGGTCTATTCATAAATTTAAAAAAAAAAGCCCATTAGCGGTCCTACCAGATCGACCACTCACAAATACAGATCTTCTGAAGTTTGTTAGAGACACATTCAAGATACCAAGATTCCGTGGTGTGTTTATGCAGGATACATTATCGAAGACTATGTGGAAAACTGGTGAATATGACATTGTGAATTTAGACGTTGCTGGAGGCCCTGGCACCCACTGGGTATCATATGTTATGAAAAATGCGGATACCGTCTACTATTTCGACTCATTTGGTGACCTGCAGCCTCCAGAAGAGCTACAGCGATACATCACTCACAAAAGACGTGTGCTCTACAATTATCGACGCTGTCAGGACTTTAATACACACCTCTGTGCACATCTATGCATCATGTTTCTCTTGACCTTCACAAAGAAGAAGAAGAAGGAGCTTTAAACTTTCTTTCAGCAGTTGAGGTTCAGATACAATATCGTATGCTTTGACTTTAAAAGAATTGCATGCAAATTATTTCCCACCAATTGATATGACCGTTGGTGAACGGAGAATTGCATTGATTAGACTGGAGACCTACAACAGCATCCCAAATATCACTAAGACTAACAACAAACCGCATCTGGATATTAATGGTGAAAACCATATTGTGGAAACAGAACCGGGTGCATACAATATCGACGATTTAAACGGAGTCTTAAAACAGTCTGGAAAAGGTATTGAACTACGTGCAAACATCAACACACTTGACTCTGAAATAAGGAGTGTAAATGCAACGACTGTGTTTAACCAGGCGCCTGCTGGGTTTCAAAAAAGGGCAGGTTTTGAAGAAGGATCCAAGTAAATTTTACAAGTCAGATCAGACTGTGGACATACTACCTTTCAGCACAATCTGAGTTGAGTGTAACATTGCAACGAACTCCTATCTCAACGATAGTCTGATTCACACTATTTACAGATTCTTCCCCTCGCTTTCAATGGGGTATAAGATTGTTGAGAACCATGCCTATGCTATGTACCTTCCAGTGACAGCTCAGACACTGGACTATTTGGAGCAGCGTATTGTGGACCAGAATAATCAACTTGTTGACTTTCGTGGTGAGGAAATCATTGTACGATTACATCTAAGGCAGGATGGGCGTACGGTATAACACAAGTGCACGCAATCCACAGCATGCCATTTCGCTACCAAACAACAAAGTGATAGTACGTGCGAACTATGAGTTTCTCAAATCAGTTGGCCTGAAACCGTGCAATGACGTCCTCACTCAATATAACCAGTCCACTAGAGTATGATGAGAGAATTATACATCAGGAATACTTGTTTCATTAACCTGACGCTTCAACCACATTTAACAAGAACGATGAAATCAGGATTATCATCCAGCACCAAGACGCACTCACATTTCCACGCAAGATTTCATATATCTAGAGGGGTCATTCGAGAAAACCGAGGGCAGCGATACTGTGAGATCCAAGCTGACACGTAACGCTTTAGTATTCCTGTTCCAAGAGATACGCTATGAACTCAATGGGTCTGAGATCGACGATACACACAATCTCGGCATAACATCAACACTTAAAACACACGTCTCAGCATCACCCGCAGATTTGCATAGTTTAGAAAATGCGGAATGGTTCATAGACGATCCAGAGGATAGAACAGTTGCAGAGTACAAGCGATTTACTGCATGCATACCTGTAAAAATGCTTATGGGGTACTTTGACGACATGAGACAGATTATTATGAACACTAAACAAGAACTCATTCTGGTACAGAGTCCGACGGATAATAATTCATACATTCAAGGAGCCCAAGAGGAGGATATGATCACAATCAACAAGATTATATGGAAAATGCCTCACATCAGTGTATCCGAGGAGGAGCATTTGAAGCTTTTAAAAGTCCTGAATTCCAGTATATTTCTGTCACTGACATTTCACTCGTGGGAGATTTTCGAGTAACCCGTGTTACCGACTGCGAGCAGACAAACATGGGCTATTAAAACCTCTTCACAACGAGAGACACTTAGATTCATCATACTTGCGTTTCAGACTGATAGAGGAGCTAATATGGCAAATGATTTCACCATGTTCGATAAATGCAAATTAACTAATGCCAAAGTCTACCTCAATTCAGAATTCTACCCATATGACAATTTACATCTGTAGTGAAATCAAAATGTACAGGGTGTTACAAAAAGGTACGGCCAAACTTTCAGGAAACATTCCTCACACACAAAGAAAGAAAATATGTTATGTGGACATGTGTCCAGAAACGCTTACTTTCCATGTTAGAGCTCATTTTATTACTTCTCTTCAAATCACATTAATCATGGAATGGAAACACACACCAACAGAACGTACCAGCTTGACTTAAACACTTTGTTACAGGAAATGTTCAAAATGTCCTCCGTTAGCGAGGATGCATGCATCCACCCTCCGTCGCATGGAATCCCTGATGCGCTGATGCAGCCCTGGAGAATGGCGTATTGTATCACAGCCGTCCACAATACGAGCACGAAGAGTCTCTACTTTTGGTACTGGGGTTGCGTAGACAAGAGCTTTCAAATGCCCCCATAAATGAAAGTCAAGAGGGTTGAGGTCAGGAGAGCGTGGAGGCCATGGAATTGGTCCACCTCTACCAATCCATCAGTCACCGAATCTGTTGTTGAGAAGCGTACGAACACTTCGACTGAAATGTGCAGGAGCTCCATCGTGCATGAACCACGGATGAACCATTCGCAGAAGTGTACCCGTGGAGGCCAATCAGCTGCTGATAGTGCCTGCACACGCTGTACATGGTACGCAAATAACTGGTTCTCCTGTAGCACTCTCCATACAGTGACGTGGTCAATGTTACCTTGTACAGCAGCAACTTCTCTGACGCTGACATTAAGGTTATCGTCAACTGCACGAAGAATTGCCTCGTCCATTGCAGGTGTCTTCGTCGTTCTAGGTCTTCCGCAGTCGCGAGTCATAGGCTGGAATGTTCCGTGCTCCCTAAGACGCCGGTCAATTGCTTCGAACGTCTTCCTGTCGGGACACCTTCGTTCTGGAAATCTGTCTCGATACAAACGTACCGCGCCACGGCTATTGCCCCGTGCTAATCCATACATCAAATGGGCATCTATCAACTCCGCATTTTGTAAACATTGCACTGACTGCAAAACCACGTTCGTGATGAACACTAACCTGTTGATGCTACGTACGGATGCGCTTGATGCTAGTACTGTAGAGCAATGAGTCGCATGTCAACACAAGCACCGAAGTCAACATTACCTTCCTTTAATTGGGCCAACTGGCGGTGGATCGAGGAAGTACAGTAGATACTGACGAAACTAAAATTAGCTCTAACATGCAAATTAAGCGTTTCTGGACACATGTCCACATAACGTCTCTTCTTCATTTGTGTGTGAGGAATGTTTCCTGAAAGTTTGGCCGTACCTTTTTGTAACACCCTGTATACAGTCTAGCTTATGACATGTATGCAAGGTTTCATGCTCCTTACTATGAAGTAGCCGAAGGAGAGGGAGGAGGCTGTCTACTCATTCCATATAAGTTCAAGGAGCTTTCACTGATCATCGTAATAGACTGCTCAAAACAGAACAAGATAATTAAGTCTGGACCTATAGATGTGCGAATAAAATTTGAATCATCAACAAATTTCCCAGAACACACTGCCACGTATGCTCTAGTTCTACATGACTATGAGATCAACTACTGCCCGCTGACCAGTGTTGTGCAACGAGCTGCATAAATGAATAGGTGCTGCACCATACCTAGAGCATTTCACAATGACGTCTCAGGGTGTGAACATCATTGTGGGCGCTCAGGGATTCTATGATGGTGAGTGTAGACAGTGCGTATTTAAAGATGTTGCATTTGTAGCATACACACAAGATGCTGGTATAATAGAGACATTCTCAGCAAACACTGAATCACCAAGGTCTTTCAAGTACGTGAAGTGTGCTAAGACATGGAAGAGTGCAAAGTGCTTAACACATTTCTACCAATGAATTCACTGGGATGATCCTGGCATACCCTATAAAGATATGGTGACTGCACTTAAATTATTCGATCACACGGATACCATCGTCTACATGAAGCACAGTACTGCACTTAATGATGGGATACCATGGATCATTGACTACCTTGAGGAGCTCTGTTTCCATGACAGGAAGGCACACGGTTAGAAATCCAACAGGATCGCAGTACCCTCCTGCCGGGTTTCCGATCCTCGTGAACGAGATTCGCTCCTCAAAGGCATCGGCAATCACCGAGTACTGCAACTGCGGTATGGTATCTCTGACCTGATGTCCTTCACTAAAAGGACGGGGGAGGGAACTGCCACAAGGCACAGGATCTTCAATAATACTATAACCAGAACTATTCGACGGAGTTGGTGGTGTGGATGGCCATGAGTGCTGTATCTCATGTGATGGTGCAGGAGGAGACGCTTATGATCAATCTAGCTGCTGTAGAGGCCAGAGCGATGATGAAGTGACCAGGGTAGCGGCAGCTGCGGTGGTGATGGCGGGGTGGGCTGCGGTGGCCACTTCCCAGTGAGAGCAGCCTGGGACAGGGTTTCCCAGGTGCGGCAGCCGTGGCCACAGTGGCGCGCGCTTCCCGCACAGCGACTAGCGGCGCACTTATAGCATGCCATTCCGGACGCCGCTTTGATCATAATGAGGATGGTTTAGCCGCCACCGGTATG
This sequence comes from Schistocerca piceifrons, assembly GCF_021461385.2. Taxonomy (NCBI): domain Eukaryota; kingdom Metazoa; phylum Arthropoda; class Insecta; order Orthoptera; family Acrididae; genus Schistocerca; species Schistocerca piceifrons. The sequence goes on from NC_060139.1 coordinate 887,722,815, forward strand.
CGCTCCATACCGTGTTGAGGTGCGACCGCTGTGAAGTACAAGTAGAGATAAAATAAATAATAAAAGCTAAGTACATTGTTTACCGCTGCTGGTGCGGTGAAAGAATGAATTATAACGATAACATGGTTATAAGCAGACTGGGTAATTACCTTTCTCGCTCTGGCTCCAGGGCATAAACAATTCATCAGGTGACTCCACCGCAACGGCAAAAAAGTCATTATAATTCTCATACAGGAGCGAGAGATACGATTGATCTTATCGGTCCTCGCCTAAAACAAATAAGATATATAAATGGATTTGTTAGAGAAAAAAACTTCCTATACTACTACTACTACTAGCACTACTATTAGAGATAGTTAATCCTTTTTTAAACTTACAAGTATGCTGCTTCGCCATCTCAGTATTATTTGCTGGAGGCTGCTCCTGCGTCTGCTGATGAGCAGCCTCCAGCTGCCTGTCCAGTAAATCCAGATCATCTAGAGCCGTTCCTGTAAGAGGATGAGAGATAATTTTATTTATTTTGAATGCCTAGTTACACTGAAAAATCACACACGTGGATGTTTTTCTCTATACTTATGTGAGCGCTGTTCTCAGTTATCTACAGCTGGGGGTTAAAACAATTACGTACTGCAGCATTGCTACGTCGAACATCCCCCAGCTCTTCCTCCACCTAAGTCTGAATGTGTTTCACATAACCTAGAAACAAAAAAAAGATGAGTATGAAACAAGAAAAATTTTGAATTGCTAATACAGAAGAAGTACAAATTAGAATGAAAATTATACTCACAAGGCTATTCCGACTGTGCATCGAACATAGGAGGCTTGACTTCCAGAGCCTGTGGCAGTCCAGCCCACTCCTCACACTCGAGGACAAAATCCGCGAATTGTACTATAACAAGGAGACAGAATTAATAACGTGAATTTAACATAAACACGAAAATTCACACTCAAAATAGGAATTATTTACTCACTTGAGAATCCCGTATCCTGGACTCTAAGTCTCTTCCCACTAGACTCTGAGATGTTGTTGTTGGAGTCCACTCTCTTCATCTTTGCAGGGATAAAAGAAATAGCGAACACACACATGAACAAACGAACGATGCGACAAACAATGGACAATTGAGGAAGACATATAGATGTGATGACGTAGTATCACATGATCGCAGCGTAAACCAATGGGTGTTGAACATTTGAGGGGGGGGGGGGGGGTAGGGGGGGGCCCACTAGCAGTCCTAGTGACTGAAAGCTGAACTAGCCAGATACTTTCAGTACCTCGAGGAGAACTGAGTCTATGATACTTTTTCGACTTACAGCTAAAGAATTCATATTATGAGTGAAGATGCTATTTGGAATACACACTGGATGATATTGAATTCAAACTTTGAATCTGAAGTCATTATGTGTATCTTACGAACTCATCTGAGGAGAATGCAATTAGATATAGTCTTCAGCAAGGATTTATTGCATCTCACTCAAAGTCTGTGAGCTTAGTGATTTTTTCGAATGTGAATGCTATATACATGTAGTTCTAGGTTGCTGGTGTTAAGACTAGTGTTTGTTAGATTTAGTGTAGCTTCAGAAATGCTGAAGCAAATCATTTAGAAAGTCTTGAGATGATAAAATAGAGAATTTTTTTTTAGTATTTAGGAATGGTGTACAGCATAACAGATGACATTCTGGGCTACTTTTGTAAACAGCTTATGTTAGGGCATTAATTTTTCCTTGGAGAAATCAAGAAAGCGAACATTAAGTATTTGTGGGACACTATACAATTTGTGAGAGTTCGACTTGATTCTTATTTTTTACGTAGTGATGTGACTTGAGAACTTTGTTAGATGCACAATGCATCAGCTACAAATGACACTTGTTCCATTAGAATGGCTAGAATATTTCTAGAACACGTTCTGTGATGTCATTATGCACTTGCAGGCTAGATGCTTTGATGTCAGTACGTGCGTGCAGGCTAGACAGTGTAATGTCAATATGCGTGTGCTTGCACTATACATGCCAGACATGTCCCATTAGAATTGCTGGAGAGAAACAGCAGTCGAACAGATGAGACGGATGACAGTGCTCTCTGGTGGTGGTACTGTGTGCTAGGTCCGGACCTCGTGGTGAACACACTGTTTCCCGTCATCTCCAATAATGGTACTTGCATCATCAGATGACGTCAGTGGCCACCTTGCATTATGTCATAGAACGGACAACAGTGCCCTCTGGTGGTGGTACTGTGTACTAGGTCAGTTGGAGTCCGGACCTCGTGGAGAACACTTTGGATGGATGTACTGCATCAAATTGTTTAAATAAATTGTGCATGCAAAATAATAAAGACTTATGTCCAGCACAGGTCGAGTCCTCTTCTTGTCATTTCCTAGAATGAGGTGGTGGTCGGGTGACTTAGGTTAGTAGAATTGCCCTTTCATTCTCACCATTTTCTTAGATTAATAGAGATAGCCCAATTGACCTATCTTCCCTGCAAAATTCAAACTTCCTGCCAATCCTTAGGAAGAGGTGGCGGTTGGATGACTTAGGTTAGTGGAGGTAGCCCAAGTGATCTATTTCCTCGTCATTTTCTTAGGTGTGTTGCATTGTCCTGATGGAATTTAAACTTCCCGTCATTTTCTGCCAGAGGGGGTTTAGGTTAGTGGAGGTAGCCCAATTGACCTATCTTCCCGCCAAAATCCGCCGTCTTACATGATGTCACAGCCACCATATTGGATGATGTCATTTGCTGTTGCCAAGTCTACATGCCGCCATCTTGGATGATGTCATCGCCGCCATCTTGGAAACATCTGGCAACAATGCAATGTGGGGTGGACCCCTGTAACCCCACTACTCAGACCTTGTCTCTATTTGTAATATTGTCTGCCAATCAAATTTCAGTGGATTCCTTTAGCTCACAGCCTCAGCAGTGAGAATCACAAATATTGTGTTAAATGGCTGTGTGATCTGTCTGAAGACCTCACAAACATATCCTGCTCCATAGATAATGGACCAACAGAACACTGGCTGAATCACTAGAGTGTGATTTTAGCGTTCTTTCCTTAGACGTTTCATCCAAACACTGTGTTGGTTCCTTCAGGAAAGGTCCAATTATTTCTTTTACTTGCCTATGACAGAGCGGATGGATTCTCCAACAATTTTGATCTAGTCTCTGCATTCTGGATAGACACTAATTTATTTGTGTCTGTATGTTAATGTAGATACTTCTTCTGATGCCAAAAATCATTGGAAGTTTTAATGTAGTGTTTATAGTTTATTTATGTAGGTCAATAATATGTAGAAACGTAAAGATAGAATTATATTTTGCTACCAGTCTGTCAGTTGTATGTGGGGGACATTCAGGACCAGATCGAGAACAATTTTCCGCACAAGTCACTAATCATGTTGAGACACCATTCTCCCCTTTCCCCTCATACACTTTAACCAAATCTTGCACTTGGGTGAATCGGGGGTCCCCCTCAGTTTGACGACCCAAGCAGCCAAAACTAATAGTGATATGTCCATACAGAAATCTTGCAGTTGTAGCATCTGTGGAGCCCCACTCAATTTTATGCCCCAAGCGGCGTCTACTACAATTCGAGTCACATTCGATAGTGCTAGAGTTTAGGTTCGTTCTGCACACCTACATCACGCGTTCTCCGATAGCCAATGAGCACTCAGTAGCAAAATTGATTAAAAATAGCCTTGATCACAGCCGATGTCAACTTTTGACTGGTCTCGGCCTTTTAATTACGGGCTATTATCAGATTTTGCACTGTAATAACAAAAGTAACAGTGCAATGCACTGTAATAACAAAAGTAACAACGCAATGGACTGTAATAACAAAAGTAACAATGCTATGTGACCCTAAAATCACATAGCATAAAAGTAACAATGCTATTTTTTCTGAAACCAAGTATATGGTGTATTAATATGAAAGTTCTACACGTCACCTTATTTGTATTAGTCGTCAGTATTCATTTTGAATAAATTGCAGTAGCTATGGTACTAACGATCTCGTAGTGCTAATTATTTCATCCAGACGACGCTCTGGGCGTCAGTAACGAATTACACTAGATTGTCATGGATTTTATGAGGCTGGCTGTAACACAGGTTATGAATCATAAATGAATATAAACTCATTTTTTGATTAGTTAAATTTAAAAGATAAATACTTAAAAATGAAGACTCAAATGGTATGTAAGTCGTTCCCCATTGGCAGATGGGGATGCCTTAAGCTCTGGAGCGCCCTCTCTCTACCCTATGTAACTCGTGGCTGCTTAGCCATCAGCATCAGTTACAGTGACTGAGGTCTCCACAGCGGGTCAGGCGCCATCGCCGTCATCCAGATGGGTAATAATACATCTTTTAGATTACATGTTTACGACATTGGCTTCTCTATGTAATATAACACTGTTACTTTTGTTATTACAGTGCAGACTCTGATGATGGCCCATAATTAAAAGTCCGAAAATGGGTCAGAAGTTTACATCGGCTGCGATGAAGGCTGTTTTTAAACAATTTTATCACAATAAGATCGCTGTTCTCTGACAATGTTATATAAAATTGTGTGCACTCAGTAGTGTTCTGAGCGCTCTGCTGTGAATGTTACATGCAGTGCAAGAATTAAATGGCATTATAGCGAATTTTTAGTGAATTTTAGTGAATTTTTATTCCAGTTGATGCGAGCTATCACGGTGGTTGTAAGTGACAAATTCTACACAAGCAAGTAAGAGACCTGATTTAGAGGATACACACTTTCATCAACTGCAAAGCACATATATGCACATGCCGTAATCGTTGCTTGGAACTGGGAACACCAATTCGAATCCGTTTCTCGACCTGCGTGAATCGCCATCGTTCATGGAATATAATGTATGTAAATCTTACAGTTGTAGCACCTCTGGCGCGCTTCTCAGCTTGGCGCATCAGGTGGCCGCTACTGATTGCGATACATTCTGAATGGAAGTCTTATAATTGTAGCACCTCTGGCCAACCTCCCAGCTAAGCGCCTCAAGCTCCAGCTTCTGCTTCATTAGCCTTAAATTGGCCCTGCCTAACCACACAAACCCAAGTTAAGTAGAGATTACTATTGTCATTTATTTTTACCATTGCTATGCCGTTTGCCAGTCATGACTGGAAAGACTGCATCAGACTGGTCACAATAGTTCCTACCACACTTGTCCGTACTCAATCTGTGGTTTTTAGAACCACCATTATTTTTAGAAACACATCAGAGATCTAAAATGTATGAAAGATCTACACCTCAAATTCCAGCAGGGGCAAATAACCTCTTGCCCTCCCCTTCCCCTCCCACACCATTTAGATATCTATGAGTACATGCCAGAGCAATGGGAGGATTTTGATTTCTTTACGCTGAAGGGAATGCTGTAGTTTTCAGCCTAAAGAAGTTGTTTCTTAAAGCTTCTTTGACACTACATCTTTTCAAGATGCTGTTACCACAAATATCGCTGTCCACTGAACCTTTTCAAGTAGGTTAAGCATACCATTTTAGGTATCTTTGCAACGTTGTGACTACTTGGAAATACTGTAATGTTACAATTTCCTTGGTAGGCTTACAATAAAATGTTAAACTAGTCTAGTCAGTTTTAAAACTTTAAGCAACGTTGGAACGAAATTACTGAACTTTCCTCTCACATCCATAATGATTAGGTGGACCAAGACTTTTAATCCAATGTGCGAAATTATCCCTAGAGTGAATTGTGCTCATACCCAATGGTTATCGTTTACACAGAAGCAGTTAATAAAACTATAGACATCTATAATACTAATTCTATGTATTTTACACATAATTAGTTGCTGTGCACCCAGTGCACTGAACAATACTCAGGATACCATTACAATATGGGGCTAAGCCAGGATTCAGAGCCATTACTCATACAGGAAATCAGTCACCAGTAACCTTGCACCAGCCATCAGGTAAATGATAATTAGGAGATAATTCCATGCTGTGACAATATATACACTCCTGGAAATTGAAATAAGAACACTGTGAATTCATTGTCCCAGGAAGGGGAAACTTTATTGACACATTCCTGGGGTCAGATACATCACATGATCACACTGACAGAACCACAGGCACATAGACACAGGCAACAGAGCATGCACAATGTCGGCACTAGTACAGTGTATATCCACCTTTCGCAGCAATACAGGCTGCTATTCTCCCATGGAGACGATCGTAGAGATGCTGGATGTAGTCCTGTGGAACGGCTTGCCATGCCATTTCCACCTGGCGCCTCAGTTGGACCAGCGTTCGTGCTGGATGTGCAGACCGCGTGAGACGACGCTTCATCCAGTCCCAAACATGCTCAATGGGGGACAGATCCGGAGATCTTGCTGGCCAGGGTAGTTGACTTACACCTTCTAGAGCACGTTGGGTGGCACGGGATACATGCGGACGTGCATTGTCCTGTTGGAACAGCAAGTTCCCTTGCCGGTCTAGGAATGGTAGAACGATGGGTTCGATGACGGTTTGGATGTACCGTGCACTATTCAGTGTCCCCTCGACGATCACCAGTGGTGTACGGCCAGTGTAGGAGATCGCTCCCCACACCATGATGCCGGGTGTTGGCCCTGTGTGCCTCGGTCGTATGCAGTCCTGATTGTGGCGCTCACCTGCACGGCGCCAAACATGCATACGACCATCATTGGCACCAAGGCAGAAGCGACTCTCATCGCTGAAGACGACACGTCTCCATTCGTCCCTCCATTCACGCCTGTCGCGACACCACTGGAGGCGGGCTGCACGATGGTGGGGCGTGAGCGGAAGACGGCCTAACGGTGTGCGGGACCGTCGTCCAGCTTCATGGAGATGGTTGCGAATGGTCCTCGCCGATACCCCAGGAGCAACAGTGTCCCTAATTTGCTGGGAAGTGGCGGTGCGGTCCCCTACGGCACTGCGTAGGATCCTATGGTCTTGGCGTGCATCCGTGCGTCGCTACGGTCCGGTCCCAGGTCGACGGGCACGTGCACCTTCCGCCGACCACTGGCGACAACATCGATGTACTGTGGAGACCTCACGCCCCACGTGTTGAGCAATTCGGCGGTACGTTCACCCGGCCTCCCGCATGCCCACTATACGCCCTCGCTCAAAGTCTGTCAACTGCACATACGGTTCACGTCCACGCTGTCGCGGCATGCTACCAGTGTTAAAGACTGCGATGGAGCTCCGTATGCCACGGCAAACTGGGTGACACTGACGGCGGCGGTGCACAAATGCTGCGCAGCTAGCGCCATTCGACGGCCAACACCGCGGTTCCTGGTGTGTCCGCTGTGCCGTGCGTGTGATCATTGCTTGTACAGCCCTCTCGCAGTGTCCGGAGCAAGTATGGTGGGTCTGACACACCGGTGTCAATGTGTTCTTTTTTCCATTTCCAGGAGTGTAGTTCCATTACTAAGGAGCAACAACCTGGTAGTGTGGGAGGTAATACTTACTACAGTAAGTAATGAGGAACAAAACATGTTTCTAAGCTTTATTTGTAATGTCAGATCAGTGATAGCTGGTTAATTGGAGAATCATTTGGAGGACTATTCTCCTAGGAATGTGAATCTGATACATCCAGAGTTTGACAGTATGTAGACAGCTAATAGTGGTAAGTTCCAAATTAAACATTTTGTTTTACGTATTAGATAGTAACAAGAGCTGAGTAGTATATGAGGAGCAGCATTTTCTTCAGTGTGCTGTTTTCCTTAAAAACACACACACACACACACACACACACACACACACACACACACACACACACACATATATATATATATATATATATATATATATATATATATATATAAAGTAAAGATGATGTGACTTACCAAACGAAAGTGCTGGCAGGCTGATAGACACACAAACAAACACAAATATACACACAAAATTCAAGCTTTCCCAACCAACGGTTGCTTCATCAGGAAAGAGGGAAGGAGAGGGAAAGACGAAAGGATTTGGGTTTTAAGGGAGAGGGTAAGGAGTCATTCCAATCCCAGGAGTGGAAAGACTTACCCTAGGGAGAAAAAAGGACAGGTATACACTCGCACACACACACGTACCCATCCGCACATACAGACACAAGCAGACATTTGCTTGTCTGTATGTGCAGATGGATATGTGTGTGTGTGTGAGTTATACATAAACAGCAGTCAATGCTGGCTATTTGTGTAAAGTTACAAATAACCTATTGTGACTAGTGCTTATCTTCTCACATTGATATATCTAGGAATTACTGTTAGACTACCTATCCACTGAAAGAAAGATTTATAAAGCAGATACTTCATTGTATGGTGTACCCAGTGAGCAATTTAAAAATGATAAAGAGTAGGCTGAAGTTTAAGTGGATCATTAGGAAGACTCAGTTTGTAAGGAATTAGGATACTGAGGTGTAGAGGAATGATGATCTCCTATTGAAGTTATTTGAGACTGCATGTTCAACGAAAATCAATAACACAGAAAGAAATTCAGTTGAAGGGGTATGGAAACCTCCAAAATAGGCAAACACAGACTGAGCAGACAGACATAGGTAGACGGATATAGCTGTGAACAAATATTGGGTAACAAAAGAAATAAGCCAGTCAACTGAAAAAGAGGGAACACAAAAATGTTCAGGAACAGAAAGGAGTACAGCGACATAAGTTCCTTGTGAATCAGATCAGTCTGAAGTTGTGGGAAGCTAAAACCAAATGGCTGCAGAGAAAACCCGGAAAGGAAATGATCACTCTAAGAACAGAGTCAAAAAAATACGAAAGTCAAAATAGCTTTCAGAGAATTTAAAATATTAAGAGTGATAAAATAATTCCACTTTTAAATGCAAAGCAGTGAGCAGATAGGTGGAAAGAATACCCTGAGTGCATTTAGGATAGGAAGGACGAATTGAGTAAAAATTTCGAAAATACAATGAATCAAGTATTAGAGTTAATGTCTGAGAAAGCTTTGGAAGACTTACAATCAATGAATGTATAAGAGATATTTAACATTCTTTCAGAATTTCTACAATCATTGTTAGAAGTGGCAACAAAATACTTATTCAAGTTCTCTCCATTGTCTAGAATCTATGAGACGAGGTACATATTGTTGGACATTCAGGAGCATATCATCCACATAAACCAGAAAAAAACAAGGTAAAATAAACGCAAAAATTACTGCACAATCAGCCTAACAGTTCATGCATCCAAGTTGCAGACAAAATTATATGTAGGAGAACGAAAGGGAAAATTGAGGCTCTGTTAGATGATGAGTTTTGCCTTAAGAAAAGTAAACGCACTGGAGAAGCAGTTCTGACATTGTGCTTGTTAATGAAACTAAGACTTAGAAAATAATCAAGATACATTCATAGGAGCTGTTGACCTAGAGAAACTCTCTGACTACCCAAAATGCTTAAGCATGTTTGAAATTCTCGGAAAAATAGGATGATGATGATGATAATATTTGGTTGTGTAGCGCCCAACTGCACAGTTATCAGTGCCCGTAAAAATTCCCAGCCTTTACACAGTCTAGTCTCCCAATTCACGAATGATCATGAAATGGTGAGGACAACACAAGCACTCAGTCCCTGGGTGGAGAAAATTCCCTACGTAGCTGGGAATCAAACCCAGCAAAAATAGCTCTCAGGGATAGATAACACAGGCCATCATGTCATGTCACGTCACTTAAAAAATTCCGCAATGCATTTGAAATGCCAGCATTGACACAGGCCATCAATGGAGCATTACATCATATCATGTTAAGAGTTTTTGGGAAGAAAATGTTCATGGTGTCGTCGTTTCTTAACATAAGAAGTTTGTTTTCGCCATGCTCAGTCATGTGATAGTAGTAGATTTTGTGCATTTTCTTCTGAATCTGTATTTTATTATTATCCTTGTTTCTATGGCAAATTTTAAATGTTCCATGATAGCTTGAGTATTTTTTCCAATTGAGTGTTCTTCCACAAGCGAGATCAGATATCTGAAAGCGGAAAATTATTTAGGTTTTACACTAACAGAATATAGCTGATTCCCACACTACACATAAAACAAACATTAATTTGATCAACCAGTTTAAAGAGAAAAATTCAGTTGTAATGAAGAAGAAAATACAGCTGTTTGTGACATTATTAGTTATGTAAAAACAACATAATGAATAAGGTATGTGTGATCTATTTATTTACTTATAAATATTGTTTGGTGTGTATGTATGTATACTGGGTGGTCCATTGATCGCGACCAGGTCAAATATCTCACGAAATAAGCGTCAAACGAAAAACCTACAAAGAACACAACTTGTCTAGCTTGAAGGGGGAAACCAGATGCCACTATGGTTGGCCCACTAGATGGCGCTGACATAGGTCAAATGGATATCAACTGTGAGTTTTTAAATAGGAAACCCCATTTTTTATTTTTTATTACATATTTGTGTAGTATGTAAAGAAATATAAATGTTCACTTGGACCACTTTTTTTGCTTTGTGACAGATGGCGCTGTAATAGTCACAAACATACGGCTCATGATTTTAGACGAACAGTTGGTAACAGATAGGTTTTTTAAATTAAAATACAGAATGTAGGTATGTTTGAACATTTCATTTCAGTTGTTCCAATGTGAAACATGTACCTTTGTGAACTTATCATTTCTGAGAACGCATGCTGTTACAGGGTGATTACCTGTAAACACCACATTAATGCAATAAATGCTCAAAATGATGTCCGTAGTTCGCCTCCCATAATGTTCGAACATGCATTGACAATGCGCTGATGCACATTGTCAGGTGTTGTCAGAGGATCACGGTAGCAAATATCCTTCAAATTTCACCACTGAAGGAAATCTGGGGATGTCAGGTCCGGTGAACATGCGGGCCATACTATTGTGGTTCGACGACCAATCCACCTGTCATGAAATATGCTATTCAGTACCACTTCAACCGCACGCGAGCTGTGCGCCAGACATCCATCATGTTGGAAGTACATCGCCATTCTGTCATGCAGTGAAACATCTTGTAGTAACATCGGTAGTACATTATGTAGGAAATCAGCATACATTGCAACATTTAGATTGCCATCGATAAAATGGGGTCCAATTATCCTTCCTCCTATAATGCCGCACCATACATTACCCTACCGAGGTCACTGATGTTCCACTTGTCGCAGCCATCGTGGATTTTCCGTTTCCTAATAGTGCGTATTATGCTGGTTTAGGTTACTGCTGTTGGTGAATGACGCTTCGTTGCTAAATAGAACGCGTACAAAAAATCTGTCATCGTCCCGTAATTTCTCTCATGCCCAGTGGCAGAACTGTACTCGACGTTCAAAGTCGTCACCATGCAATTCCTGGTACATAGAAATATGGTACTGGTGCAATCGATAAGCATTCTCAACAGCGACGTTTTTGAGATTCTCGATTCTTGCGCAATTTGTCTGCTACTGAAGTGCGGATTAGCCGCGACAGCAGCTAAAACACCTACATGGACATGATCATTTGTTGCAGGTCGTGGTTGACGTTTCATATATGGCTGAACACTTCCTGTTACCTTAAATAACGTAACTATCCAGCGAACGGTCTGGACACTTGGATGATGTCGTCCAGGATACCGAGCAGCATACATAGCACACGCCTGTTGGGCATTTGGATCACAATAGCCATACATCAACACGATATCGACCTTTGCCGCAATTGGTAAATGGTCCATTTTAACACAGGTAATGTATCACGAAGCAAATACCGTCCGCACTGGTGGAATGTTACGTGATACCACATACTTCTGTGTTTGTGACTATACAGCGTCATCTATCACAAAGCGAAAAAAGTGGTCCAACTAAAACATTCATATTTCTTTACGTACTACACGAATGTGTAATAAAAATGGGGGTTCCTATTTAAAAAAAAAACGCAGTTGATATCCGTTTGACCTATGGCAGCGTCATCTAGTGGGCCAACCATAGCGTCATCTGGTTTCCCCCTTCAAGCTAGACAAATTTTGTTCTTTGTAGTTTTCTCGTTTGATGCTTATTTTGTGAGATATTTGGCCTGGTCACTATCAATGAACCACCCTGTATATTTCTGCTAGCAAATAAATGCATATGTTTTGCTGTTTCACGTTTCAGCACTTTATCAAATTAACCTGATGAAGAGCGTACCTTATGAAGATTGCTTGGGCTAGTAATGAAACTCTTGGTTCCTCTATTCCAATACTATATGAGAATGTCTCCCACCAGTAAAACGTCTGGCTGTATTGACATTTTGGACCAGAAACCAGCATCATCTAACTAACTGCTTTACACCATATACATCTAGCTGTAACAACAGATGAACAACTGATGTTGAACTCTATACTCGAGTGGAGCATGATCGTATATTCGTAGCTATAACATTCATATGCTTTTGCTCATTTTGATCTCTCAGTTATCCACATGCACTAAACCAATTTGCGAGTATACTAAAATGGCTGAATGCTTCAAAGAAAAAATATGGTGCTAGTCACATTTCAGTTGTGCTTTGCCTGCAGAAAGAAAGCCTAGAACCACTCGGCCACACCATCCGGCAGTCTACAGACGAAATCTAAATTACTGGCATATGTAGGGGCATATCTGTGTACATCATGACTTTCTGATAAAGACACTAAACTTTTTATTGCTTATGGACTAAGACCTTTTAGCAAACAACAGTAATACAATTAATGTTGTAAATCACTGAAAAGGATGGCCTATACGATTCAGCATGGTATTCAGTATTTGCTGTAATAAGGTCTTTAACTGGGACAGAAAATAACTGTAATTTACACAGGGTAATTATTGTTGAGTGTCAACTGGCCTGAAAGTTTCGCTGTAGTTAGTTTTTGAAAGATTTTTTTGTTCTTTTGCAGAAAAATGAATTTCACTCAGGAGTTTCATATTTTGAAACAGATTACTATAAAGATCAACTTGAAAATGAATGTTAGTTACAATTATTTCCATACTAAACCTATACTTTTTATCAGTATTGCATATTAACTATAATTATGTCCTTAACAGTTTCCACATTAAACCTATTCTTTTCATTAGTCAATAAGGGACAATTCCATTAAATATGGGACATTTTGTCACCCTATAATATATATAAATGCTGAGTGTGTGTCTACCACGTAAATTTCAGATCTAGATGTAGCCATCTGACCGAGCCTGCTTATTAACCCCATCACTGAGATTTTAATGGAAAATCTAAATGGCATCAGGTTCGATTTTATTTAAAATATGAATGTTATGCGAAAAAGCAATTAAGATTACCTATTATGCCTCTTTTCCTTCCCATATTAAATATAGGATCACATTCTGAGGTAATTTGATAGTACTTACATGAGTTTTCACATACAAAAAGGTGCCACTAAAAATCATAAAGAATTATAAGCTCTTGTAAGCCCCTGTTTAAGAGTTTAGGTATTACTGTGTATTTACATTATGGAGACTGTTTCTTTCAAGTAACACAATGGGCAATTAATAATAGACTATTTAAACAGTGACAATCATCACCATACAAATGTTGTTGTTGTTGTTATAGTTGTGATCTTCAGTATGAAAACTGGTTTGATGCAGCTCTCCATGCTAGTCTATTCCATGCATGCCTCTTAATTCAGAAATAACTATCTAACCTAACTTGTTTCAAATCTGCTTACCATTTTCTTTTCTTTAATAGTATAACCTATACTAAAATATGTAAATTCCAGCAGAAAACATAAAACAACAAACAGAAAATAACAAAGAAAGCAAATGAAATGAGAGTAAGCAAGCATTATGGGAGTAGGCAAGCATAGCACCCATCTCAGCAGCTACTTTCAGATTGGTAGATCACACAGAGCCAGGTGCTTCCCGAGGCTGGGCGGGTTGGTCACCTGATGTCACTTTCCATTTCAAAATGTCAGCACATTCATAGGTTATACTGGCATGAGACACTCCCAACACTATACTCCGACTTTTGTACCAGAAATTCTAACTTGTAACCTCACATTCACCATTTGGTACTGGGTTAAGTGAAATGACATGACACGAGGGACAGTGTGAATATATGCTGACATGATGTGACAGCAAGTGTGAATTGGTCTTTAGAGATGGTGTATTGTTTGGATTGTTCAACCTGCTCATTGAAGATGCAATGATGAAAATAAAAGAAAGGTCTAGGATTGGGATTAAAACTCTGGATAAAATTATATCAAAGATAAGATTCACTTGTGACATTCCTATCTGCAGCAAAAATGAGGAAACTTTACAAACATTTTAACAGAAGAGGAAGTCATGGCATGCAACATTAAACCAGCCCAAATACTGATGCCCTCCCAACCACCCACCAAAAAAGCTAGTTTCAGACAACATATATGTATCTACAATGGAAATAAATTATTCAGGATATACATTCTCAAGTACAAAAACTCTGATAAATTATGTTCTTCTTCTAGTGTCTGTCCATTTCGATTGTTGGTGACAATCAGAGATATATCACTTTTGCTTAATCTAAAAGTTTCCTCGCTTGTGTATGATGTCCATGTCCTTAAGTTTCTGAAAGAGGATGTTTGTTTTCTTCTTTGTCCTCTTTTACCTTGTATCTTCCTTGAAGACTCTTCTGCAGCAGTTTATACATATTTCCATTTATTTATTTATTAATCCATCTCCAGGCATTTTTCATTAACTGATGTCATCTTTTTACCCACATTGTATAGCTGCATAATACATCATACACATTGAACATTGGAGGAATACTATGGTTCATAGTGGACACATGTCGTAATCATTAAATATAAATGCATCATGCTGAATGAAAAAAAGGTGAAACAATGTATCTGACAATAGACATGCTGAGAAAAACATTTTAACAAATATAAATGGGATAGGATTGATATTTGTTTATTGTCAAGTATAAATTCATTGTGACAATAAAGCACAACAGCATGATATAATAAACATATCCTCATTACATGAATTTTTCTATGTTTAGGATTTCTATTTCTTTCTTCATTTTTCTGATAATGTTGCTGTTAGTAGGTAGGGTAATTTTATTTGTCCATAGCATCCTTAGCATTCTTCTGTGCAGCTTTATCTCAAACATCTCAAGTCGTTTGCCCTTCATCATTGTCGAAGTCCAGATTTCAGTTCCATAGAATAAGACAGGAAGTTTGCAGCAATGTATTAATTATACTTTACAACTAGGGTAGGGATAGCGTTAAGGAAAACACATGGAAGGTGGACTTGACAATGTTATCAGTACAATTTAAAAAACTTGTTTAAAGAATCACAACTCTCACAGCCTTAGAAACTTGAACAGACTCTGCTTATTAAAAACAGATTTTAACAATTTATACCTTTAAGAGCACACCTTGAATCTGGAGGTATATAGTTCCCAAAAATCAGGAAAAGTCACACCAGCTGGGCGTGGCTGCAAGCAGGTTCCACAAACAATTTTAGCACCAAAATGAATTACAATGAAGGCAATTAAATGTACTATCAATTTCCAAGCTTTAGTAACCATTACCCAATTGGTTAACACCCATCCAAATACACACAGAATCACAACTGACACCACTGATTGTGTCTGTTGGAACGATACTTAACAATGTGTAAGCCTTAATAAAAAAAATCCCTTAAACAACTAAATACACAATCCCTCAAAACAGAAAACTGTGAAGATCTAAAACTTGAATATCAATCCCAACTGGTACACTACAACAAAACATTGAAAATGACCCTTAAATAAAAATACAGTTGCCCACAACACAAGGTAAGTTGGGAGTACAGACAATTTAAATGTAACTTCAAAGTGGCACAGACCAGCAGAAATGTTGACAATGACCTTCAATAAACATACAGTTGCCCAAAATTCAAGGTAGTAGTAGTAGCAGTAGTAGTAGAGGTAGCTCTAGATCTCTTTTTAAAAGGATATAGGACATGTCAAAGTATTCGCAAGTTTAGACCAATTTAAAATAAGCCAATTCGTATACACATATATTTACGGACTTCTAGTTAGAGACAATAATTAGATTTTACTCCTGGTATACAATACGTATTTTACAAATAACTTATTAAATAATGTAATGCCACACCGTTCACTCATATCTCCCTATCAGTCACTGCACGCACTACATATACACGTTGTTTCATAACAATTAACTCACTATGAAAACACACACACACACACACATTGGTGATCTCTGGGCCATTTTCTGTACCGCAACTTTCCATTTGCTATCCTGAAAAACTGAGTCAGCAGCCCTCCATAATGAGTGAGATGTTGAGCTCAGGAAGAGAAAGAGGTGTTAGTATTGTTCTATCCATAGCTTGAGGGGAGAGCGTTTCTAGAAAGAAAAAAAGAATTTAAAAAACATAAAGTGAAGATGTTATGTGGTATGTTGGATGTTTTATAATCATTATTATTATTGTAACTCTTCAGGCTTTCCCGGCGATCTAATGACATCTTGGGTTGTCAGGTGTTCTGCCGGATATCAGCGTCGTACTTGCATTAGTACGACGCTGATATCCGGCAGAATAATAATAATAATAATAATAATGATGTCTTGGGTTGTCATTATTATTATTATTATTATTATTATTATTATTGACATCTTGGGTTGTCGGGTGTTCTGCCGGATATCAGCGTCGTACTTGCACGATATTTCGGTCACGTAGTTCGAGACCTTCATCAGGTGCGACCTGAGACTGCTCCTCGTGTGGACCTGGTCCAGTATTTATGCCTATGGACTTCCCCCTCCACCAACGGCTGCAGGCGCTTCCTCTGTGGTCCGCGCCCATTCCCTGTGACCTGCTGGAGCGTTGCTGCTCCGTTTTCCGTCCGCTGCGGTTCTAGGTGTTCTCTCTGCGGTCCGCGCCCACCAAACGCGCTCCTGGGGGTTTCATCTACGGTCTGGGGTACCAGGCGTTCCCCCTGCGGTCCGCGCCCGCTCACCACGACCTGTTGGAGCGTTGCCGCTCCGTTTTTCATTTGCTGCGGCTCTGGATGTTCCCTCTGCGGTCCGCGCCCACCAGTCCCACTTCTGGGTGTTCCATCTTCGGTCTGGTGCTCCTGGCAGTCCGTCAGGGGCTCGTTTACCATCTCCATGTCTCTGGTTCTTCTGTTTGTGTAGTGTTGCAGCTGGCCCCGTTGCTCCTTTAACAATTCCAGAGCCGGATCCCAGGCTCTGCTTAGCTGGTACCCTGTGTCACGATTCATAAGATCGTCAGCCATTTTAATCTCAATCGATTCTCTTATGACACTGTCCCAAAATCTGGGTGTTTGTGCTAGAATCTTGGTATCCTCATACTTCATGGCATGATCTAGCTCTAGACAGTGTTCAGCAATGGCTGACTTAGTCACCTATCTTAATCTAGTGTGCCTCTGATGTTCTTTGCACCTGATCTCCACAGTTCTTGTCGTCTGGCCAATGTAGGACATGCCACATTGACAAGGTATATTGTAAATCCCTGGTTTTCGTAACCCCAGGTCGTCTTTGACACTCCCCAGCAGTCCCCCGATCTTGTTGGATGGACAGAAAACACACTTGATATTGTGTTTACGCAGGATCCTACTGATTCTGGCAGAAATAGAGCCAGCATAGGGCAGATATGCCACCTTCCTTGCAAGATGAAGCAAGGAAGGTGGCATATCTGCCCTATGCTGGCTCTATTTCTGCCAGAATCAGTAGGATCCTGCGTAAACACAATATCAAGTGTGTTTTCTGTCCATCCAACAAGATCGGGGGACTGCTGGGGAGTGTCAAAGACGACCTGGGGTTACGAAAACCAGGGATTTACAATATACCTTGTCAATGTGGCATGTCCTACATTGGCCAGACGACAAGAACTGTGGAGATCAGGTGCAAAGAACATCAGAGGCACACTAGATTAAGATAGGTGACTAAGTCAGCCATTGCTGAACACTGTCTAGCGCTAGATCATGCCATGAAGTATGAGGATACCAAGATTCTAGCACAAACACCCAGATTTTGGGACAGTGTCATAAGAGAATCGATTGAGATTAAAATGGCTGACGATCTTATGAATCGTGACACAGGGTACCAGCTAAGCAGAGCCTGGGATCCGGCTCTGGAATTGTTAAAGGAGCAACGGGGCCAGCTGCAACACTACACAAACAGAAGAACCAGAGACATGGAGATGGTAAACGAGCCCCTGACGGACTGCCAGGAGCACCAGACCGAAGATGGAACACCCAGAAGTGGGACTGGTGGGCGCGGACCGCAGAGGGAACATCCAGAGCCGCAGCAGATGAAAAACGGAGCGGCAACGCTCCAACAGGTCGTGGTGAGCGGGCGCGGACCGCAGGGGGAACGCCTGGTACCCCAGACCGTAGATGAAACCCCCAGGAGCGCGTTTGGTGGGCGCGGACCGCAGAGGGAACACCTAGAACCGCAGCGGACGGAAAACGGAACAGCAACGCTCCAGCAGGTCACAGGGAATGGGCGCGGACCACAGAGGAAGCGCCTGCAGCCGTTGGTGGAGGGGGAAGTCCATAGGCATAAATACTGGACCAGGTCCACTCGAGGAGCAGTCTCAGGTCGCACCTGATGAAGGTCTCGAGCTACGTGACCGAAATATCGTGCAAGTACGACGCTGATATCCGGCAGAACACCCGACAACCCAAGATGTCATTAGATCGCCGGGAAAGCCTGAAGAGTTACATTATTATTATTATTTATTCGCATAACTTTTTTATCAAACACCTATTCTGTTTTATCTAAGTAATCCCACAGTGTATAAACTGTATTGCATAACAGGTACATCTTAGCTGACTTTTTAAATAATAGTATTTTTGCAGTTTCTTTAATCTCTTATGCTAATTTACTGTACAGTTTTATTCACTGATAGAAAATGCTGTTTTGAATTTTATGTTTAATTTTTTCTTGATAAATGTAGGTTTACTCTATCTCTTGTTGCATTGCCATGGACACAGCTTTTTTTTGCAGTAATTACCAATGTTACTTTTGATGTGTACAACTGACTGGTAAATGTTTTCACATGGAGCAGTTAAAATCCCCAGTGTTTTGAACAAATGTTTACAATGAGGTCGACTAGTATTTTTGGTTATTATTCTTATGGCTCTTTTCTGGAGTTTGAAAATTGTGTTCATATTTTGTGCGTTTGTTCCCCAAAAAAGAATTCCATAGCTAAGAATTGAGTGTACATATGAATAACATGTAATTAAAAAACACTCTATGTTACACACTGATCATAGGATTCTAAGGGCATAATTGATGACATTCTGTTTGCAAGTTCCTTTGTGTGTTCACACCACTTCAACTGAGAATCAATATTAATTCCTAGAAATTTTGCATTTGTTAAACAGCCCACAGAGGGACCATCTACATTTAATTTAACACTGTCATTTTTTCTCTTCAAACTGAAATTCATGGCATTAGTTTTCTTAATGTTCAATGTCATTTTGCAGCTTATTGACGAATCGTAAACTTCCTTGAGAGTTTCATTTGCTTTCTCGGTAAGGAGTACTCTTGTTTTCTCAGTGACTATAATATTGCTGTCATCAGCAAAGAGAATTTTTTGGCTATGAATAACACTAGTGGGAAAGTCATTGATGTATATCAGGAATAGTATTGGTCCTAATATGCTACCTTGCGGAACCCCTATATTAATGTATTTTGGTTCTGATAAGTGTTTTACTAAATGTTTGGATCTATTTGAAGTATGTGTTATCTCTACTCTTTGTATTCTGTCTGCTAGGTATGATCGAAACCAGTCATTACCTACCCCTCTGATTCCTAATGCTTCTAATTTATTTAACAGAATCTTGTGGTCGACTGTATCAAACGACTTATAAAGATCCAAAAATATGCCTGTGACACACGCATCTTTATCAAGAGCATCAAGTTCAACTTTTGTGAATTCTACTATGGCTGACACTTTGGAAACCAAACTGTGATTCGCTTAAAAGATTGTGTGTATTCAGGTAATTCATTTATCTATCTTTCATAATTGCTTCTATTATATTTGAGAATACTGACAGCAGGGAAATAGGTCAGTAATTTTCTATGTCTTCTACATTACCTTTCTTAAGCAAAGGTACAACCCTTGCCTGTTTTAGCTGCTCTGGAAATGTTCCTGATGTGAAGGATTTATTTATTATATTTGTTAAGGGAACTTGTATAATCCCTATGCACAGTTTCAGTACACACATTGGTACTTCATCTAAACCTACTGACCTTTTATTTTTTAGTTTTTGAACAGTTTTACTGACTTCATTCTCTGTGGTTGGAAGTAACATCGTTGTATTTAATGCAACATTATTTGCAAGTGTTTTGTTTGTTTTGGTGAATTTTTGCTGTAACTTCTCTGCAATACTTGAAAGACGCTCGTTTACATAATTTGCTAAGTGTTGTCGATCATTTATTACCTTATCCCTCACCCTTGGCAGTAGGTTATTCTGCATTTGTTTGCCTCTCCCCATTTCCTTTTTTATAGCATACCAGACTGTTTTGCTTTTATTCTCATCATTGTATAGTATTTTGTCGTTATATGACTTTTTTGCTGAGAACTACAGCAGCTGACAATCAAAGCCAACAAGGAATGAGCAGCCGAGTTCGACAGTGAATGGAGTTAGCTAATGACAGTGGATCAATGTAAGGTTTGACAGTTTACATTGATAAGGAACAGGCCTTAAACTTAATACACTGAGAAGTAGTAATAAGAGTGCAAGGTTTCAATGAGTAGTTGAAGAGATACAGTGAGCAGGAACTTCGGGCTTGCCAAACATGTCTTAAACCTCCTGAGCTTATTAAGTTCACCAAACAGAGTGGACTTCTGGTTCCTGCTTAATCAATGGCCCTCCACCATGGCACAGATCAAACGATCAACTTAACTTGAGCCACCATGATGTGGCTGGTAGAGATTGCCGGCCAGCCCAGACGCCATGCAATGACGGAAGTGCCGCTATGGCAAAAAGCAAGCACACCTCCGTTCTGGGCCCAGGGAACAGAACACGTCATCTGTCGCCTAAGCTACCCTGACAACACATATCAAAAGTGAACAGAAATCTGCGGAAGTAAGGCTACATACAAGAATGCCTCCAGAGTAAAAATATCTGAACTACTCGCACAAGCAATTACCGATACAAGTTACAAGGTTAACACTCCGTAAAATTACTATTAGTCAGAGGTGAAAATGTCAGTTGCTGTTCGTGCAGTAACTGAAAAATACTCATGTACAGAGATTGAATTGCCTCCCACACAGATTATGTTACAATTAATTTCATCTGTGGAACTTATAACAGGGAATGCTCATACACTTGCGTGACATATGGCCTGGAACACAATCTGCGATCAGTAACACTGACCGATGATATTGCGCTCAGTCACTCGTAGGCGCGTTAATATAACAGTTCAGTTCAACATAACACAGACGTGGACTTACAATATCAAGTACTCAAAAATAAGGATTCCAGCCAGGATGTTATTTTCTCCTGTCTGTCTAGGCGGTCATCAAGGTGCCGTAAAGTTTAAGCTTGAGGAGTGCGCTGGGATCTTGCCGACCAGGTTACACCCGACGTCCGTAGGTCTTCCAAGTCCCTGAAGAATGGTCTTTCATTTCAGTTATCGACCTTATTCATACACCACGCTGCGTGAAAGAAATAATTTTTTATCTGTTTATCGGCGGTACTATGTTAGTTTTTGAAGAAAAGTATGAATTATTTATTTATTTGAATGAAATTGATACCAGAGTTAACAGAGCGATATTAAGTATATTATCTGAGACCTTTTAGAGATCAAAGTACTTGCGAAGAGTGTGTGTTAGGAGGGCGCGTAAAGTGGTAATGTTTGAATGTTGTTTGCGTTTTACTATCTGATGTTGATAGGATTATTAAACATCTCAGGGGATTGAATCGACAATTATGAAAAGGTAATATCGCGAAAATCCATTTGTAAGTCTGTGTTATGAATGACAGCCATATAGATATGTTAAACTATAATTGTACGAGACGAAAATGTTAAAGAGCAACAACCTGGCATTGCACAGCGTGCTGTTTAGCCCTCTTGTTGGACTTTATTTGGATATATTTATACGTTTGCAATATTGGCCGTATCTAAAGATTGTGCCATGCACAGTGCCTCCAAAGTAAGAGTCTAATTTCTAAACTAACATCCCAAGGATGTTGAAATTGACGTTCTTCGTGGTAGGGTATGTTTTTCGAAGTAAAAAAGGTTATTAATTCTGAAGATATCACAGTAAATAGACTTAAGTACGTGTCAGCTTTTACTTCTTGTACTGGCTGTCTCATACGAACGCCTGAAGAAACATATTAGTTACGTTATTTTGGTTCTGTGGCATCCCGTGCAGGTATTGGACACGCCAGTAAAAAACATAAATAAACATTATGTATCTACACCCGTAATAACATTAATATGAGGAATGACGTAAATACTTAACATTAGCAAATTGACATTAAATATGTGTGACAACATTAATGGAATAGTTTAAGGTAGTATAATTTAATTTTACACTTTTAAAGTTTCCCTTAATTTGCAGAGTTGTTAAGTTAAAATAAAACCAGAAATAACTTGAGTCTTTTTTTTCTCCAGTAGACTTCATTTCTTTAGAAATGAAACAGCCATTTGTTTGGAAGGTGCTTGTATGATTGTGTTCCACTGTGAAGGACCCTTTTCTGATTGGCTTAAGTCATGGTATAGGAGATACGAATGTTGTTGCAGTTACCAGCTCAGTGCTGTTTTTCTGAAAACTACTGAATGTTGAAAGAAGGAGGGGCTAATTTCTCTAAGTGCATTTCAGTAATGTCTGCTCCATGTTTCTTAGATTTATTTTAATTCGCATACCATACTGTTTAGTTTATTGCTGTTGACAGTTGTAGAGCCCTGGTAAAGCTTTGGGATTCACTACTGTCCTTTTGTCTTATTGTTGTTAGTTGGTAGCCTATTTTCTGTACCATAATGAAGCATCTCCATGAAGGAAGTAAAACATGTAGGCACTAACTCAAGAAAGCACAAACGTGCAAGAGATAGAAGTAAAAAGATTGTCATTAATTCCATGTAATTTAGTGTCCTCTTTGTCTTTGGAAAGTCTTTTGCATAAACTTCAGTTATGGATTTACTGCTCATTTTTAAAATAGAATTTTTGGTTTGTTTTTGCTTTAACTGGTAAGATTTTTTTGAAATAACTATATGCAAAATACAGTAGTGTTTTTAGTTGTGTGGTAACAGGAGGGGAATTAGGCTAATTTGAATGTGATCATTTATCAACATGTTGATTCGATGTTAGTTTTTCACTTCCATTAGCATCCTGTTTTACACCTAAGTTATACTGTTTTCCATCACTTCTATGTCTTGCAGATCTGAACTGAGCTATTTGTTAGATGTTTAGATAATATATAGGCTACATTTATGTGCCAGTATGATTGGGGACAGGAAAAGAAACTTACTAGTTAGCAGCTTAGATATTTCAAATAAGCCTGACAGATTCTTATTTCAGGAGGGTGGCTGGTTGTGGTGACATACTATATTTCCCTCTAAAGGAAAACTAGTATACATCCATGCTATTTGTGGGCAGAATTGGGCCTAAGGATTAACAAAGCAAATTCAGAAATAGTTAAGGATAGATGAAACACGAGTTGCAACATGTTTAAAATCAAGAAATGGGAGAGAGACCATAGAAGTTATAGTTCTGCTGTCTAGGAAGCAAGACTGCTGAATCAGGACAAATTAATATGGGCAAAGAGATCATCACCTAATCATTTAAAATGCCATGCTATAGAAATAAACTAAAAAGACAGATGAAGTATGAAATTAAGAGATGTTGGATTGAACAGATGGGGGAAATGAGTGTATAGAAAACCAGTACTAGAAATGAGGTCAGGTTAGAGGGCTGTGCTAAGTAATTTAAAAGTTGTTAGCGTGTCATAAATCTCATTAATACTACTTGTCCCATATTATCTATATCGTATTAAATGTCTACGCTATAGGCAATGATAGGTATAAGAGAAAGATTAGCATACAATAGAAGAAACTGACGGTTTCTAAGAAGTTGAAAGAATTACAACCTTAAATTTCAGTAGAATGAAGAGTGCAGTCATGTACAGAATTAGACAGATTTTGTAGAGAAGATGGTGGCACATGATGGAACAATAAACTGATGGACCATGAAGAAGATAAAAGGGGAAAGGGATTGTCACGAGGACAAAATCCCATAGGTGGTTTTCAATATAGTACGTGGGGTTATATGATGCTCTGAATGGTACAGCAGGTAGCAATGGTTTTTTATCACAAAGATGTATGGTTTGAGCAAACCCTGTGGTTAAGTCATTGAACTTATATTTGCGAGGCACGGATCTTTGTATTCAGTAATTATCTACTGCATGAAGTTCTGTGCATATAGATCAATTCCTCATCCAATTGCAACTTTTAAGGCAATATACTAAAACTGATTTATATTGTAAAATGGAAAGAACATCTACAATAAATTACTGAGGGGACATTTAAACACCTAAAAGTCTGCAGGTTCATGCTTGTGGTTTGGTCCCTCAGACTCGTTTCCTTCTCAAAAGGATTAATGTTTATGACCAATTAAAATCTAAAAAATGTGAGAGCCAGCCAGTTGATTCCTTCCTCCAGTCTTCCCCAACTGGGCTGACCATACGAGGTTTCTTATCTGTTCCAATTCGCTTAGTGCACTACAAGCACTTCACCAGATGTATCCAGTAGACCAGTTGATTCAGCCAATCCATGACTCCTTACAGCGGCTCCAACACCATGGCAAGGAGGTGATCTTTTGCTGGATACATTGCCACATCAGGATATGCGGGAACAACATGTCCAACAAAGCTGCCAAAGAAGCATGTCGGAATGGTGTTGTCCATCAATGTCCCATCACTTTGCACACTGCCATCTCATTTTGACAGGCACATCATGTGTCAGTGGGAGACTGCAGTCACTCAAATAGGCCACACAGGCATGGGCATGTCAGCCTCACTGCTGGATCGAAGTTGTGCTTACCAGACTGCAATCAGTTCAGCATATTTTGGCAGTGTCTTTCTTATATACTGATATCAGGGCAGCCCTCAGTCCTGATGGAGAAGAGCCCATCATCCTCACTGATACTGATTCCAGTGTTGCAAGAGTGGTGACATTTTGTGAACTATCAAGCATTATCCCAAAATTGCTGCGGAAAGGATGCAGACTTTAATGCGTTATAAATTGCTCTGCCTGAGATTGGCATTCTGACTTTTTGTCTTTGAACTGATGACCATGATGTTAAGCGTCCCTCACATCTAATGGGTAGGATAAACCTGTGATGGGACCGGGGTATGCGGTGCTGGGTGAGTAGATTGGGCAGGTCTTGCATCTGGGTCTTCCATGCAGGTATGACCTCTGTGGTAGGGGATTGTAGGTGGGAAATGCATAGGGGTGGATTAAGATGTTGCGGAGTTTGGGTGGGCAGCAGAACAGCACTTTGGGAGGGGTTGGATGTCTCTTGCATGGGATGGCCGTCATTTCATGGCTTGATGATAATCAAAGCCCTGGTTCAGTCGTTCGAGTTCGGTGTGGTATTGGGTGACAAGGGGGGCAATTCTTTGTGGTTTGTTCGAGGGATGAATGTGAGGATCCGGTGTGTGTGGCGATATGGCACAGGAAATCTGTTTGTGAATTAGGTCTGGAGCATACTACCTGTCTGCGAAGGCCTTTGTGAGGCCCTCAGCATACCAGGCAAGGGAGTTATCATCACAGATGCATCTACCACAGGTGGCCAGGATGTACGTGAGAGATTTTTCAGTATGGAAGTGGTGGTAACTGCCGAAGTGTAAGTACTTTTGGTGATTGGTGGCTTTGATGTGGACCGAGGTGTAGATGGAGCCATCTGAGAGGAGGAGAGTGACATCTAGGAAGGTTTGGCCGATGGTTGGAGGAAGACCAGGTGAAGTGGATGAGAGAGAAGGTGTTGAGGTTGTGGAGGAATGAGAATAAAGTGCCCTGGCCTTAGGTGTAGATAATGTCATCAATAAATGTGAACCAGACCAGGGGTTTGGAGTATTGGGAAGCAAAGCCTGTTTCCTCTAGGTAACCCCCCCCCCCCCCCCTCGATACCCAATCGAAAAAGAAAAGAACTTAAATGTCATTTCTATTATTAAAACACAGTAGCGAGCCAGTGTACTCATTGAACTGCCTTCTGTTTCAAATGACTTCAAGAACAATATGGTTCTATTTTTAGCCTGCCCTAACTGAAATGTGGGGTAGCAGTTTGTAATTGTATTCTCAATGTGAATTTTTTTTTTCTTTTCTTTAGAATTTTGTTTCCTTATAATGTATTTTAGCAGTAATATCAGGGCTGCATCACAAGCAGAAAACAGTGGATAGAGTATATGTGGGAATTGAATGGGTAGTTTAGTGTGTAAAATTGGACAAGAAACTAAAAATCATGGAGGTGTGAATGCTATAGTAGATGAAGGAAAGGCCTGGTAATGAAAGACTCTTTGCACTCTGCAGGAAAAAATTTCTTCTTTTAATAGCAAATTCAAAATTTAGAAGAGGACATAAGTTCCCAAAAGGCTCATGAGAGTACAGAGCCAAAACTCATAAATTTAATTGAAACATTTTCGTTACACAGGTTAACTTTATTTAGGGTATCAAATTAGCATCTTTAATCAACAATTATTCTAACCACACTAATGTTAATATAAAAGTATGTGTTCAGCAGTGAAGATCCCTGAAACTATCAATGAAACTTCTTAAGAGCATCTCTGTTTTTAATCCACTGTGGAAAATTCTATTATGTTAACTTCACATCTTTTTCATTAAAGTAATACATTCTGCCTAATGATGTTATTTTAGGTACACCAATAACACAGAGCATGTTTTCCAAAGGCACAAGACAAGAATATTTCTTTTCAGACCAAAAGGATGGCCCTGCTGGTCCAGATGTGTGGATAAAAAGTAGTTCTTTGTCTCCTCCTTCATCACAGACATTTCTGACGAAGGCAAAGTACCACCTGTCATCATATACAGCTGCTACAAAAGAATATTGTTGAAGATGAGTACATGTCTACTTTGTGGCATTTTCATTGAATGGAAAAATCAAGGAAGGCTTTTCAGAAGAAGTTACTCATCTAATTTCTAAAGAATCACAAGAAAGTGGTTTCTAATTATGAAAATTCATGGTACCAGGTATTTTGTGGGTTGTCGAAAATCTCTTCTCAAGTTTCTTGTGTAGGAAATCTACATTGACTTTCTCTAAGGAGTGAAAAAAACATTTGTCAAGTATTAGGTTTGTAAAGATTGTAAACACCAGATGCAGTTGTTATTTGTGCATCATTTACTACTTGACGATTAGCTCTTCTCAGTATACATTTTATAGTTCCCCACAAACCATCAAACACAGATTTACCATGCCAAGTAGCAAAAAAGGAATGCTCAGCATCAATAGAAAAGTTGCTTTTGTGCTTACACAAATTTTTAAAGCCTTTTCTATTCTTATATTGAGCTGCACCCGCCCTGATAGCTGAATGGTCACCGTGACGGATTGCTGTTCTATGGGCCCATGTTCAATTCCTGGCTGGGTCGGGGATTTTCTCCACTCAGGGACTGGGTGTTGTGCTTTCTTCGTCACCATTTCATCCCGATCCGGTGCGCAGGTCGCCCAATGTGGCTTCAAATGTAATAAGACCTGCACCAAAGCAGCCAGACCTGCCCTGCAAGGGGCCTCCCGTCCAATGACGCCAAACGTTCATTTCCATTGAGGTGCGCATCCATCAGTGAAATAATGCACTTTCTTCACTTGTAAGTAATGCTTTGCCAGCCACTTAACCATTTCTTTCTGGACAGCATTTACAAATCCTACATCATGTTCCACATCATCACTTCTAGCAGTGGTTCACTATTACCAGTTTTCTTTCTTCATTTACCACATAAACATGCATGGGATGGATTGTACAGCTGCTTCTTGTCAAGTGGTACTCGGAATTTCATTTTGAATTACAAAACAATAGGGCAATTAATTTTATGTGGTCATTCCATTTCAGATGGCTTGGTACACACATTCCCAGATATTTTACAGAAGTAACTGCTTCCAGTAATTCTTCTATGATTGTGTAATCATACAATAAAGAGTCTTTCTGTCTGTGTATTTGCACTATGTTTCATATGTTTATGTTGAGAGCTAGTTGCAGGGCCAGATTTAGAGGCGGTCTCAAGAACGAACAGAGTGAGCTGGTTTTCACACAATCAGTGGTTTCAGAAACCATGGTGGTTCCTGCAGAGGAGATTTTCAGCCTCCAGAAATGTCATAATATGCAAGCATAAAACATGTTCCAAAATTCTACAATTGACTGACATCAGAGATATAGGCTTCTAATTTTGAGAGTCTGTTCGATGATCCACCTTGAGAAGAAGAATGGTCTGTGCTTTTTTTGCAATCATCCAAAATACTTTGCTCCTACAAAGGCACACAGTACATTGCAGCTAGAAGGAGGTCAAGTTCTTTCACATATTATATGTAGAATCGTACTGGTGTCCCCCATCAGGACCAGTTCCCAAGATTTTAGTTTTCCTTGCTAGCTTTCATGATGTCCATTACCAGTGGACTAGTTTTCTCAAGAAGGGTGATGACTGCATATCTTGGAACAAGCTTTTACAATCTGTCAAAATCAAGATGTTCCTTTCTGTGATTTTATGCAAGTACTTTAAAACTGTGAGTGTAGCTTTGGCTTCTGCAGAAAAGTAGGAAGTGAAATCAGTTCTTTGTAATCTGTACTTGGACACAGAGGTTTTTGGGTCATAAATCTGAGCTAGGAAATTATCAGTAATGAAGGTTTTTACTAATTGTTCTGCTCTGGCAATTGCTTTAGTTGGAAAATAGAATGCATCAGCTGCTTAAGTTATTACATTTCACTGATATTCTAAATTAGGATATGTTGGAGTTCTTTCGAGATTAGATGAAATATTCTTTAAAACTATGAAGTATGTACATAATTTTGATTTTTTGATAGTTTTTATTTTCTCTCTATTCATTTCTTTTTAGAACAATATTATTTCTGAATCAGTGGGGCAGTTAATTGCAGAAAGCCTTGTTTGGGGGAATATGTCAGTTATTAATTTCCATTGTAAGACTTTGAGCATTTCTGGAGCTTCCATAACAGTGTATTTGTTGATGTGGAATGCTTAGCTTATAGTCATTTATTGTCCAGAGTGCAGGCCCATGGTTCCATGTGAACGTTTCAGACCATCATAACCTCACATGGGTCATAATGTACTTACTTTAGAAGATCACTGTCATGTCAGAGGTGAAAGGGGATTTTTGGTCATATGTTTCTTGATACATCAGCGGCTGTGCACAGGAGTGAAATAGTGAATGGGCCAGACCAAAATTTTTGGAGTCTTTGTGGTTGGAGACAGTACAGAAAGACTTGGATGTTAGGCTACTGCTGACCATGAACCATGAAAGGGCCAGTGTCTACTGTTTTAATTGAACCCTTGACCTCAGGTACTCGTCACAAGAAAATGACAGAGACATAGGTATATATAGACAAATGTATGGTGGAAATCAGTAACCCTAGTCCAGAGGTACATACAAGCAAGCTTAAGTTGTTCTTAGTGCACAAAGTTAGAGTCTGATGATCACTTACAGAGTATCCGCTGTAGGCTTGTTCATCTGAGACCGCTGCTGTTTGATGGAACTCTCGAGCTCTGCCTTGCTTGACATTTAAGGGCCTGTATGTGTACATTGTTTGGTGCTGTTTGCTTAGAGCTAATAAGTGACTGTGTTGCTTTTTACCTCCAATTTTCAATCAGTGAGCATGAAACAAACAGTTTCCCAATGCATGTTACTTAAAGGACTGATGAAACCAGCTTGCACTATGTGTCTGTGCCCAAGTTACAAGGCTTACAGCTAATATTCGTACTAAGACAACTTTTTTGCAATCCCTCATTATTGGTCAATTTTCTGTTGATACAATTAATATATCCCTGTCACACAAATATGTACAATAAGTAATCACATCTTCTCCAATCTTCATCTGTGATCTTTTGTAACCAGTAATAATTTCACTTAGAGGGTGAATGTCTTGTGAGATTTTTCCATGAGCTGGGTCACAACTCACATGCACATTGTCATAATACTTTTCTTCTTACAATTAAAAATTGTTTCAGGCTATTATGTCTTGGTTGAATGGGTGTCACCTTAAAACCCGATATTTTGTCCCCATCTGCAAAGGACATTTTCAAGGGGGATTGTACCTATTTTGAATGTCCAATTTACACCCTGACATGCTACTGACAACAGCAATATTCCACTTCTGTGTGCTTCCGTGCAGTGGTGTGACATCACATTTTGAATGCGTGAGCACAATTGGCTGTCGTCGACTGCCATCGTCCGCTGTTGGTATCACTCCATGGTGGAAGACTGGTACACATCTTCTTCAGCATCAGAAGCCAGATGTCATTCAATTTCATGCCCTCCTCCTTCCTATTGAAGTTCTTGGGGTGTTTTACAGTCTCCTTGGCCTCTCTGTATAACCTTTCTTGGTATCTGTTTGTGGCTGCCAGTACTTGAGTCCTATCAAAATGAATGTGTTGCTCTCCTGGCTGCAAAGCATGTTCCACAATGGCTGATCTGTCAATCTTCCCTCTTCTGCAAAAGCCCTTGTGCACTTCTAGGCATTTTTTGACTGTTCTTTTTGTAGTGCCCATGTACTCATCCCCACAACTACACGGAATCCAATGCATGCTCCTTGAATTTTTCCATAAAGAAGTTCACTATAACCAGGCTTAAGGGGCTCCCCATAGCGACACCATCCGCGCCCGTTCATAGAACTCATCTTTCCATTTGAAATACTTGGTTGTGAGGCTATATTGAAACAGTTCTGCAACATCAAATGGAAAAAATTTGATTCAGCTGTTGCAGGACTTCATTACAGCTGTTGCAGGACTTCATTAAGTGTAACCATATATCAAAAATTTGGTACATTTTATCAGTAAATTAAAGAGCATAGTGGTACAGCCGGTTAAGATATTAGTTAGTTTTGATGTGGTACCTCTATTTAGTATGTTCCACTCAATGAAGTGTTATAACAGCTGAATCCTACTTTTCCTCCCAGTGTTGAAGAGCTTTTTAAATATTGCATCACAGTCACACATCTCAAATGGAACAATGAGTTCTATGAACAGATCGGTGGTGGTGGTGGTGGTGGTGGTGGTGGTGGTGGTGGTTGTTACTAATGCATAAAAGGAAATTTGTGTTTGCCAATTGGATCTTTCAGTCTTTGCTATTCTTGTATGTAAACCTAACTTATTTTCTAATTCATCCTGAGCTGTCGTATCCCATTTACTTTCTCTACCATTCAGGGTTAGGCTAATAGAGGCGAAGTGACCAGGGTTGGCCTGTCTCCAAGGACAGCTCACATCATCTATCCTCCCCTACACCTTTAGAATTCCTATATTGAAATCCATCTTTAATCAATTTTTAAATTAGAATTTAACCTGTTCTTTCTCCCTTGTTAAAGTGATCCTCTTGTGACATTGTCTCTCGGTCCAATGAAACTGTACAATATCTGTGGCATTCCTCACCTTCTCCAATGTTAGGTACTGCTCCTATCTTTACTTTGGGACATTCCAGTATAAATTCTTCTTCTTCTTCTTCTTCTTCTTCTTCTTCTTGTGACATTGAGAATACTCATGTCACAAATGCCTCTGCATGTTTACCAAAGCTGCAGGCAGATACACTCCCATTTGCAATTGCTGCTTCTCCACTATTCCTTAGGTCAGAACTGTGTTCTGCACTTTAATTCTTAAAATCATTTCTGCTCGTGGACATGTTGGGATAATGTCACAAAGGCTCTATCCTTTCTGTTTGCTGCTCATCTTTGTTCCATGTTTCCTTTATGTGCACCAGCCTCTCACTTCTTATTTCACTTCTTATTTCTTGTGACTCCTTGCTCCAGAGAGGGCGTGTTGATGGAAGCCCATGGCCGGAAGCTTTAATTGCGAGAGTCTTTTTGTTGTGCCTATCTGTGACTCAACATCTCTGCTATATGGTGAGCAGCAACTTCCCTTCTCATAATATTGTATGGTTACTTTTAAACTCTCACAGAAGTCTGTGCCTAAAATTCAGTCATACAAAACATCTAACTTGTCCTCCACTATATGAAACTTGTGTTCCACACGTACATCCTCACCTATCCTTAGTATTAACATCATGGCAAGATGCATCTCTTTTACTTCTTCAGTGATACCTTTAAGTTATACTTTTTCATTGACATTAATGCTCACTGTATCCTTCAGCACTGATTCCTTTATTTTGCTCACCTGAGTGACACTGTCTGCTATGAAATTATTGTTCTTGTGCTTCCTTGTGTGCATCATACATTTACAAAATCATTCCTGCACTTTCAGTCTATTAAATGTAACTTTGCAGTGTGGTCGACCGCATACTCGTGTCCCTCTTTTGTTTGCCTGTTTCTGAGCCTTCATATTTGCTAACCTAGCCTTGGCATTACACCATCAAGCTAAATGCCTGGCTCTCTACAACTGTAATATAGCTCTGGTCTCACCTGATCACACAGCCTTGGGTGCCCTTGATGACTGCATTGACGATACCCCATTGGTTGCAGGCTTTCAGTTTCTCTGTGGAGTCCTGTGCATAGGGTTTTCTGTGTCCATCTCAGTGGTGGCAGCAGGTGGGATGCCCATTTCTCTGCTCTCCTACAACTCATCCACATGGTGTCAGTTCTCCTGATGCATTTCTCCATAGTACAATTCCTCACATGATGACCACCTCTCTTACACCTAAAGCAGTAATCTCTCGGGTGACGTGATTCATTGAACTTCTTGTTGCAAGAGGTGATGGGTGCTTTTTCTGTTAATGCTAGATTTGCTGCTTGCGTTAACATTAAATCCTCTCCTCTTGCTTTCTTGATTGTTTTAACCCTCTCACCTTCGATTCCCTGTATGAACACTGCTCACGCCAGCTTCCGAATTAGAGAATGGCCTCCCGGAATGTCTGATGCTCTCATCACTCCCTGGTACAGCTACTCAAAATTAGTGTTGAAATGTGTCAACATGACTCACCCATTCGGTCATACCTTCAGCGCTTTCCTGTCTACTAGAGAATAATAAGCATGCATGGTGATCCAAAGTACAAAGGTGCTGTCAAATTGTGTATTAGTAGTTTATTTTGAGCTGCACCCACAATTCTAGTTCTAACAAATTTTAATGGTGCACTATGACGATAGCTTGGCATTAGTTTGAATGCTAGGTCACAATTGTCCAGAAATTCCCTTAGTTCATCTTTATTTCCATCAAATGCTGTCAGGATGAACTTAAATGTGTCAGACAAGACTGTATGATGACTGAGTACCTCATTACCTTCCAAATTCATATCAAATGTTTTTTTCGTCCTTTTTTGCAGCTGAAGATTGCATTTCCATACTAGGTTGTGATCCACGCATTGTGTTTCTTGGTCAGGCAACATTGCTGCATTGATCTCTCATGCTTAGACATAAGGTTAGAATTCTACAACCCCATGCCACTGACTCAAGTGTCAGTGTCTCTGACCTCAATTGTCATGACTGCTGTAAAGGCGTCCTGTCTTGTTTACTGCTGTGGGCTGCTTGCTGCAATCTCGTAATTCTTCAACACTGGACA
Organism: Schistocerca piceifrons; assembly: GCF_021461385.2. Lineage (NCBI taxonomy): Eukaryota > Metazoa > Arthropoda > Insecta > Orthoptera > Acrididae > Schistocerca > Schistocerca piceifrons. The sequence continues at coordinate 887,756,402 of NC_060139.1, forward strand.
CTGAATACCTCTCAACTTCATCTTCTTCCCTCACTCCCACTGCACATTAAAACAGACTGTCCTGCATGTGCACTGTACCTCATCCTCCGAGAAAGCTCAATCTCATTTGTCCTAAGACTAGATGCGCTAGTTCTCTCCAGAGAAAATCCTATCTTCTGTACTCTAAAGCACCTTACTGCTTGGTAAAGATACTCAGCCAGGAATTGAAGCGTGGACCCCACATCTAACACAAATTGTTTACATTGTAAACCAACATGGGACGTGGCATACTTACTTAGTACCTCATGCTCAGGTCAGAGGTGATATAGGATTTAAGGTCAGCTGCATCTTGGTATGCGAGTGGCTGCATACAGAAGTGAAGCAGCAGTGAGGTCAGGCTGAGGTCTTTCAGGTTTCTACAGTTGGAGATGGTACAGAAAGACTTGCATGTTAGGCTGAGGAGGTAGATCTGGCAGTGACCAGAAAATGAGGATGAATTGGCTTACTTGTCTGCTTTTTACTGCTTTTTCACGTGATAGTGTTGAACATGAAGAAGAGCAAAGACACTAGTTTACAAGAACAGAGACGAGGATTTATTCATTTATGTAGCGTATGGCGCTATTTTGGAGATGATGATTGAAAGACAGCATTCTATCCAATGTGACCCCTAGGTATTTAGGGTGTCTGTTGTGTCTCGATTGTTGGTTGTCCATGCACACATTTAGCTCCCTATTAGCCATTTTGTTGTTTAGATGAAAGCAACAAACTTCAGTTTTTGAAGTACTGAGCCAGCTTTTTGAGGTCATCTGTAAGGATCTCTTCCATTTGTTCAATGGTTTGTTTTCCGATAGCAATAGCCCAGTCATCTGCGTATCCGAATTTCCTTGAAAGTGTCTCTGGCATGTCTGAAATGTACAGACTAAACAACAAGGGAGCAAGAACTGACCCTTGAGGCAGTCCGTTGTTCAGAACAAATGGCCATCCCGACCTATAACTTCAAGATGCAGTAACATATGCTACTACTGGCCACGAACCGTAGAAGCGGCAGATTCTGTTGTCCTAATTGAACACTTAGGCCCAAGTACATATTAGAATGAAAGTGATACAGAGACATAGGCACATGTAGACAAATGTACAGAGAGAACCAGTCACCCAGTCCAGAGGTACACAAAGGCAAAGTTTAATGAGACGACCTTGGTGCCCACAGTTGACCAAGTCTTGTGCTCATTTACACAGTATCTGCTGTGCGCTCATTTATCAGAGGCTGCTGCTTTTTGCTGGAACTCTTGAACTCTGCCATGTTTGCCTTTATGGGCCTCTATATATAGCATTTGGCACTCTTTGCTTATAGGCAAGTGACTGTGTCTCTTTTTACCTCCAGTTTTCAGTCAGTGAACCTGAGATTAGCATTTCCTCAATGCGTGAGACCTCTTAATGACTGACAATAGTGGCTTTCGTATACAACATGACATCAGTGCATTGACAGACTTGTGAATCCGTGTTGACGTCTTCACCTTGGGCAAAAAACAAAGCAGCAGCACCTTGAAAACATATGGCATCTGTTGTCTGTTGAAATGTCTGCTAAGATTCTCACAACTACTACTGCTCGTGCAAGTAATGCTGCCAAAGTCCCCTCCTTCATCTGAGGTTGTTGCTCTTATTCCAAAGGATAATGACATCATCCCCATGGTGGCACTCAAGCCCTACATTAAAATTGCAATGTGTCTTATGATTCAGTTATTTATTGTGGAAATTTAAATTACATTGATGCCATGTAGTACATGTAGTTCAGTGCAGCCAAATGATATTGAAGACTCCTTACACATTGCCGGTTGTGGTTGCAAGCAACTTATATTTATATTGTTCCGATTGAACTGGGTAGAAATTGCTAAAAATTTACAAAAAAAGTCAATAAAAATGTCAGTACAAAAATGTTAATACAAAAATCTAACAATGTTATCACAATGTACGTGGAATGATTCCATTTACTAAGAGGACCACAAAACTGAACTGAACTTTGTCTAGGCAAAGTACACTGCCTGACAAAACATGTGAAGCATGCACAAAGAGAGGGTCACATGTCAGTATAACTTCAGGCACATACACATCAGCAGGTACATATATGATTAGAGGGGCAATTCTATCTGACAGAACGGCCACTGGAGTATGTTAGTGTTGCTCATCTTCAGTGTTGTTACCGTGCCTGGTAGGAGATACAAGGAGCACAAACAGTGTCAGATGCAAAGTGATCACTGTGAAGGACACACACACTGCATACACATGTGAGACAGCATTATTAGCATCTGACAGTGTTTGAAAGGGACATCATCGTGGTTGTCCTTGTGACCAGCTGGTCGAATTGTGCAATTTCCAATTTTATCAGGCTTTTGGATGTGATAGTGTCAGATGTTGGACTGTGTGGGAATGTGAGGGCAGCATACGTATCATCCACTTCTGATCACCACAAAGGGGGATCATTGTACAGTGCACAAAGCATATTGTAACCCCTTCCTTCTGCATCTACCATCCACGGACAAGTAATGGACTACATTTAACATTCTGCATCACCACTGGTCGGAGACTAACAGCAACCAGACTAGGGAATTATTGTCCAACGGGCTGTCATAACGTTACAACACATATGTATGACTGTGTTTCCAGTGATAATGGGATTGGAAAGCACAGATTGCTGATAAATGGCATCACATTGTGTTTAGCGACAAATTGTGTTGCTGCACTACCCCCAGTGATCATTGTCAGCAAGTTTTGCTGTGACCCAGGGACAGGTGGCTGGTAGTGATTGAGGGAACTCTGACAAGACATCTTGCGAACTCGTATGTTACCTCTTATGCGACACTTTCATTGTGCAATTTTTCAACATGATAGTGCTTATCAACATATGGCATGAGTCTCTATGTACTGTCTGCTTGATGTTGGACTACTCCCGTGGTCAACAAGATCATCATATTTGTCCCAAATAGAATGTGCGTGGGATCAGCTTGGTCATCAGTCCATTCCAGTGCCAGTATTGAGTATATCAAGGACCAGTTACAGCAGTTGTGGATCAGCTTGCCTCAGGAGAGGATATAACGGCTTTGACACCTTTCCAGACCAGTTCAGTGGTACATTTAGGGCAGAGGGGGTGCAGTGTCATAAAGATAAGTGTGCTCATACTTCCAAATTCTTCACAAATTTGACTCTAGTTTGTGATCATTCTACTAACATCACATACTCTCTCAACCCCTGAAATTCTATTTTCTGTCTTCCTACCCTTCTGGGTGTATATTTTTATCGATGTTTTCATTCATGAAGTATAATTAAAGCATTGTCTTTTAAGTATATTTATCAGAAGTGAGGTATTCTGACCTGCTTCAACTGAAACATATTAAGTTGCTTCAAAGATGAGCAGTGATCTCATATCAGGCTTTTCAAGATCAGTTGATGGAAGGATTCCTCCACTAAACCTATTATGTCATTGCAAGTAAGATGTGGTTCTGACTTCCAGTACATGTTACTAAAGTAGGGGATAATTTCTAAAAGATGAATCAAATACCAAAATTTGAAGCACCTACAGAAAGATGATAAACTAAATGTGAGTAAAGATATTTGTATGTTATGGGGCAGATAATTTCAATCAGTTTCGCGTAGTGGCTGAAAGTGTCATTTGTGTTATGTCAGAACAAACTTTTTAAGTAGAATTTGGGTTGTGACAAACAAAGCAATGATCATGTGAGGCATTTGATTTAGAATATATAGATAGCTTGAAATAGATATCTAATGTGTAAAAGCACAGCGAGTTGAACAGAACTACATCACAATGATGTACAAGGATTTTTAGAGTAGAGAAGACATAAGATGTGAAGGAGTTCAAAGCAAAAGCAGTAGGAAAGTTTAATTTTAAATGCGAACATTTTAGGTTAGGTCTTACTGTGGCTGTTATTGACATTGACTGACACAACAAGTTTACTGTTACCAGTCACTGTTTATTTATCTCCACTGTATGAGAAACACTATCTAGAAGGAACATGCTGACATAACTCATACTAATACAAAACAGAATAACTACCATGATATTAGAAGGAACTAGACAGTGCAAAAAATGTAGAAATTACAGATTGTAATTGGTTCATGCAGGACAGTGCACAGTACCAATATGTTCCAAAAGGCCGTGCGCAGAAGTACGATTTTTCAAGGCACTCATATCTTGAGTTCTGTTGGTCACAGAGAAAAGGGTCAAGGGTTCTGGATAGCCTTTGGCCTAGCAAACATTTTTATGCTTCTCAGAACAACAGGCATACTGTAGCTATCCTGCAATACAGGGACAAAATTTAAATGTTACACACTTCCTCCAGCCCAGGAAAATTGAGCAAATTGGTTGGTTCTTTTGCATTAGGTGTGATCTAGGGTGGACCTTAGGTGGCTTACAAAACCACCATTTGTTCACAGACAGTTCTAGAAAACCCCAAAAAACCACAGCTTTTTGATGACCAATTCTAAAATTCATGGCAAATTTTCAAAATATTTACTATATGTCTTAAGATGACAATCTTCGGGAATCTTGAAACCTTTTTTCTATATCATTGTCCATTACCTAGATCCAGAGGCTCAAAGTTATCATACTTATGCGTGTAAAGTAGCTGTGTGATGTCTGGTCTGAGGCGTAAATGTTTTAATGTTTTAACTGTCACAGTGAACACACAGTGGGGTTATTGCAAGCGTTCTGAGGTTACCAAACTGTAAATGATAATTAATTGAAATCCTCAGCTGCCAACAGGTGTTGTTGATATACCGCGATTTGTACAGCCGAAAATGTGTGCCTTGACCGGAACTTGAACCTGGGATCTCCTGCTTACATGACAGACACTTTATCCATCTGAGCCACTGAGGACACAGATGAAGGCAGGGACTTATCCCTTGCTGCAAGCTTCCCGTGAGACCCACATTCCCAACTGTCCACAATCTACGTGTGGAATGTTACTAACAGATATTTGCCCATCCACTCATTACTCGCATCAATTAGGTGACGATTCCCGTAAGAATTCGAGCAACCTGTGCACATTCGCTCAGACGAAGGTCAATTGCCAGGTAGCCTTTAACTATATATGAAGATAGTAACTGTTCTCGAAAGAACAGATACCATTGATGACCGTGCAGCTTCTCTTAGAATAAATGATAATTAATTAAAACCCTCAGCTGCCGACAGGTGTTGTTGATATACCTCAATGGGGACAGCGGAAAATGTGTGCCTCGACCGGGACTCGAACCCAGGATTTCCTGCTTACATGGCAGACACTATCCATCTGAGCCACTGAGGACACAGATGAATAGCGTAACTGCAGGGACTTATCTCTTGCACGCTTCCTGTGAGACCCACATTCCCAACTGTCCACAATCTACATATGTAATGTTCCTAATAGATATTTGCCCATCCACTCATTACTCGCACCAACTAGGTGACGATTCCCATAAGAGTTCAGGCAACCTGTGCGCATTCGCACAGACAAAGGTCAATGGCCGGGTAGCCTTTAACTATATATGAAGATAGTAACTGTTCTCGAAATAACAGATACCATTGATGACCATCACATCCTCTTAGAATAAATAATAATTAATTGAAGCCCTCAGCTGCCGACAGGTGTTGCCATGCAAGCAGGAGATCCTGGGTTCGAGTCCCGGTAGAGGCACACATTTTTGGCTGTCCCCATCGAGGTATATCAACAACACCTGTTGGCATTACTTCATTCCTCTTCCTTTGGGGAGCAGCTCAGATTCACAAGATGTCCGTGGCATCTTCCTCCACGAGGCTGTGACTGAGATGATGTGCTGATACTGGGGCGTGTGGTTTGAAGTGCTTGGGGTGAAGGCAGCAGTGCAGTCCACCATCCTTTGTCAACCCGTATGGTAGGATGGGTGACATTGGTGCGAGCTCCATATCCAAATATTAATTCTTTCATTAGCATTAACACATCTCCTGTTCTTTGTATATAAAGCAAATGATTTATCAGTAAGTACAACAGCTGTACCATAATTCCTGTCACCTTGAACTCCAATTGAACAGGTACGATAACAAATAATGTCTCTATCATAATAAGACTCCAAACCTAATAGAGGCTTATCACTGCCCCTTACAATAGCAATAGTTAACCAACTATTACCAGTTACAACCTCTGTAGTTGTACAAGAAAAATTAATCTTGGCTCCTACAAAAGTAATAGGTCCATTTAGTAGTTCTTCTTGTGCTACATTATTAGGAGTAAGAGTAAATGTATCCACAGTCTTGTAGACTGGCATTCTTGATCTTCTTGCATATCTTCTCTTCCTGTACGGCATGGCTGTGTGCTCAGTGCGGCTACTTCGAGTCGAATGAGCTTGCAGCTGCCTGTACTGCGGAAGTTTCCACTGATAAGCACCGCCTAACTGGGCGCGGCAGGAAGTCGCGTGCAAGAAATCCAACATGGCGGCCGGAAGCAGGCCCTTTTGCAGCGGATCGCGCTTAGTTAAAACTATAGCGCGATCCTCCGAGCTCTAGCGGCAGCCGAGCAAAACTCGTTCAAGGTCACTGAGCCACTTTTGCTGCTTGATGGCCCTTGACAGTTGACAGAATGTTCCCTCAGGTACAAAACCTGAAACGCAAAGTAGCACTACCTTATTGGTGGCCAAAGCAGAGAGGGTGACTCCAGTGTGGACGGCGGCTGCATCGATACTGGTAGCGATATTGGAGAAGCTGCACCAGGTTCATCCACCAGTCGAGGGGGCCCTTCATATAATGTGGCAGGGACCCAGCCGCATCCTATAATCCATCAAGTGACGCAGACTGGTTGGGGATGTCCAGTCATCCACACACAGGTGCAATTGGTCATAATGACAGGCACAGAGACTCTCCTCCATATGGCCATAGCAGACGGCAGCTGTGGGTAACAGGAGATAATGGCGAGAATCCATTCTGGGTGACAACCAAACTCACATGCCCAGACAGCCACCCCGGGCTGAAAACAGGATGACGGCTGCATGGGTCAGCATCCCTGGCTGAGCCACAGGAGCTTGCAGGAATGTCCGGGGTTGGCACCCATGGAGCAGTTCGGCAGGTCTGTTGTCGCCGAATGGTGTGAAGCGATAGGAACTGATAGGAGGACAGAAATTGATCCAAGGCAATGTCTTACAGGGACCAAGTCACATATTTTTTCGTTTACATTTTGATTCTTCTAACGAACGTTTCGGTCTCACCGTTGAACTGCAGGTGGAAGGGCAGGGCAAAAATGTGAATACCACTGGTGTTGCAGAAGTAGGCAAACTCTTGTGACACAAACTGAGGGCTGTTATCAGAGACCAGCATTGCCAGAAATCCTTTGATAGAAATTTTTTTTTACAGGGCTGCCAGGGTGACCGAGAGAATTCATCGTTACTAACGGCTCATGTTCAGTGATGAGATGGAATTCTACCCCATACAGGAAAACATGAAAGTTCTTTAAGGCATAAACAATGGCGAGAGCTTCTTTCTCTATTTGTGAATATCTAATCTGAGTCGAATTAAGCATTTTCGACGCGTATTCAGTAGGCTGCTTGGTGCCATCAGAATGTTTATGACCTAACACTGTCCCCAGGCCATTCTGGGACACATCTGTTGCTGATACTAAATGTTGACCCTGTTGATAGGTTATGAGGCAAGTTGCTGATTGTAACATAGACTTGAGTTTGGCAAACACCATTTCACACACCTGTAACCACTTGAAAGACGTCCCCTTATGTAACAAGACAGTTCCTTGACTGATGTAGGACGTGGAAGAGCCACAATGACAGAGACATTCTGATGTTGAGGTTTGATACCAGCACTAGAGACCATGAACCCAAGATAAATCATAGAAGACTGAAAGAAGTGGCACTTTTCCAAACTGCTACAATATCATCAATATAGTTGTTACAGCCATGCACAGACCTTATGAGTTCTTTGAGAAACCATTGAAAAATTGGTGGGGCACTGGCCATGTCAAATCATAACATCTCTTTCTGTAGATATTCACAGTAGTAGCATGTGAACATTCAACCAGGTTACCATTTTTGAGATACTCATTCATAGGCGGTGTGTAATAATAATGTGCCCTTTGTTATAGTTTCTTTTCTCAGTGGATTTTCATATTTGTAGCATGTATCTTTGCTAGGGTGATACCTTGGTTGTGTCTGCTCTGCTTATATACTCTTATTACCACGTCACATGCACACACCACCACTAGGCAGCATCCAATGACATGGTGGGCAGTTGTCATAACGTTTTGGCTTATCAGCATAAACATTTTTATGTAACTGTACTTGAAATAATGTCCATGTTAATAAACATCATCCCTGAAACGCAAAGTAGCACTACCTTATTGAGTCAGTTCTTGCACCAAAAAAACACCAGAATGGATTCTTTCAGAGGACACACAAACTTAAAGGAAGCTTGTTTCAAATTATTGGATTGATTACAACTTCAACAGAAAGCACAAACTAGGCCTACCTACCAGCAGTTTGATATTGACACCATATAGCCTTTCTCAAGACCCACCAACATTGACCGTACTGCTAAAGCTTGAGTGAATGCTATTGCTCACTCACTTCAAGATTAGATTAGTGGAACAGTTCTTGAAACTTCAGTAGTGAAATCCAATATACATTTCTATTTTTTGAAGCTTGCTTCTTGATCGGATGTGATACCACTATATAGTAAGCCGTGTTATAAAAATTTATTTAACAGGAGCATATCTGTTACACTACAGTTCTTGTTTTCCCAGAGTACTCACAAATAGTAAAGGACTGGTCTGAGATCATACAAGGAGATGCCAGTCACAAGGAAGAATCAATAACCCATGTGTAATGAATAAAGCACTGATGCTGAAGTGGGCAGCACTTCACAATTGGCCATCTCACACCCTAGCATCTGTACCAAATCTGCATGGGCATACTGATTAATGTTATCTGAGGTTTTCCTGAGTTGATTACAGTGACTACAGTGATTAGTTTGATTTCTTTTCTCTGTCTTTGATAGTAACAAGTATTATCCAGTTTCATCCCCCAAGCTTGTGCTCTGCCTATAATGATAACAAAGGCAAGACTAACATACATGTACAGTAAGATTTAGTTAGTTTACACCATCTTGCCCTGTGGTGCAAAAAATGTAACAATGTGCAAATAATAGAGTATTTTGAGCAGAAATTGTATTTCTTTCACTTTGTGTGCCCACACTAGTTTTCCCAAGGGAAAGAAAAAGGACTGTCCCTATACTATTTGATATGTATTCACATCTGTTGTTAGGTGAGCAGTTGTTGAACATTCCTCTGGTGATCCGTTAGACCTGCCACGGCGGTAGCAAGGTCAGTGAGATAGTGCAAGCTATTGTACACATCAAATAGCCGCTCCAAAAACATTGGAATTAGGCATGTGCTGTGGATAGACTGAAAGTTAGTTGATGTAACTAACCAGCCCACAAAAGGTACTACTAAAAAGTAAACTTTTTTGCTATGTGGGTTGGATACCAGCCAATCGCAAACTACATGCATAATACCATAAGATTTCAGTGCCTGTTAATGGATACTGCCCATGGTACTGTCAGATGCTTCATATAAGCTGCCAAAGATATTGGGTAGCCTTATATTGCAATTCAAATGGTGTATTGCAAGTTGAGAAATGACCTGCCATGTGGCCCCTATGATAAAGGCATCATGAATGTGTGTCTGAATACAAAATATACTTTTGATAGAATGTAATTTTCGTTATTTATGTCAGAAGTTACCAACTTGCTTTATGCATTTAGTCAATACCATAATGTCTTGAAATAAAACTGCCAATCTTTTGAGCACTTCTACCTAGTGATTTTTAGAAATGTCTTAATTTACTACCTGTATGATAATTTATGCAGCCAACTTCATTACACTGAGTGTGCACCTGTTATTTGGAGATCTGCTTCTCATTCGTTAGTCATGTGGATTGAGACACACCAATGACATCAACCACATTCAGGCTTTGAAGTAAACCAAAGATGACAGGTAAATGTTTATGCTGGATGAGAACTCAAAACCCTATTTCCTGCACAACACAAATGGTCGCCTTGACCACCTCGGCTCTCCTGGCATGCTTCCCATCCGCCCCAAATTCACATTCTGTCATATGCATCCCATTCTCCTCGTGCTGCCAGTTCACTTTGATTCCTACAGGAGTTTGGATGTAATGTACTTCCGCGCTGACATAATTGTGAAAGCCATCAATCTCTCTCTCTCTCTCTCTCTCTCTCTCTCTCTCTCTCTCTCTCTCTCTCTCTCTCTCTCTCTCTCTCTCTCTTTTGGTATGAAGTCATCATCGCAAGATGATAAGTCTGGTGAATATGGAGGCTGCTCCAGTACTTCCCACCCCCACTGCATGAGTAGATTCTGTGCGCATGTTGCCTTATGGTCTTTCACATTGCCCTGAAGAATTAATGCGTCACGTAGACACTCGGAACGTTTCTCCCAAATAGCCCATTGTAGTTGTCATTCCAGGAAAGTGCGACAGTAGTACAATGCATTATCAGGTTGTCCATGTAGGATGAAATGTCACATAATCACTTCTCTAATATCATAGGCCATAATGAACATTAACTTGACATATGAGGGATTGTAATGAAATTTCTGTCTGCATGGCAAATCTGAATGACGCCATTCCGCAGACTGGCATTTCAGTTCTGGCTCGTAGGCCCTGGCCCAAATCAATCTGTGACTATGATTCTTGCAAGCGTATTGCCTCCGTCCTTCTCATAATGCACTAGATGCCCGCCACAAGTTTAATATTGTGTCCACTTTTCCACTTCACTTAGTGCATGAGGCACCCATTTTGCAGCGACTTTACACAGATGTAGCACATTGAGTAAAATCCTGTAGATTGTTGTATTCTCAATACCAGTATTGCACTGTAATTCCTACAGCATCATTCTCCAAGCATTGGATCATCTGAATACAAGCATAATTTATGTGCACACTGACAGGCTGCCTGGATCGGTGCATGTCAGGCATTGCAGCTCTAGCACCCGTGAATGCATCTACCCACCGAGCAACTGTTCAGTACAGTAGAGCAGCATTTCCTATCATTTCCACAAGCTCCTTGTGGCATTGTCACGCATTCCTTCCACGGTGATACGCAATCTTTACATGAGAGTGCTCGTCAAGCTGGGTAACATCCATCCTGAATGACTGCTCAACTCACACTGTGCTTTCTCGCTTTCTCTTCACGCTTCGTTCTCCTGGAAGGGACTGCCCTCTAGCATCACATCAAGTTACTGTGGATCCTTAGGGAGACTTCTGATGCCATAGAATGCATGTAGTTTGTTATATCTCCCCCCCCCCCCCCCCCCCAAAAAAAAAAAAAATAATAATAAAAATAAAAGAAAATCCGCAACCAGCTTTTGAGGCAGGTTCCGTATACCAAAACAAGAAAAAAAAGCCTAGAAAACATGGGCTCCAAAATGCGCACCTTAAGATCTGTGAGCACTTGTTCATCTTCGCTAATGTGAAACGCATCTCTTGTACTGAAAAAGTGCTCATAGCTCTTGGAAGGTATGTGTTTTAGAGTCTACATTTTTTCTTGTTTTATTGTGAAGGACCGGTCCCTAAGACTCATTGGTGTTTTTCGAAGACACCCTGTATATGTAATACTAGCTTAGCACCCACTTCTTTGCTCTCGTACACTGTATGGTGTACAAAGATTTTTTTTTTTTTTTATTCTGTAGTCAAATTTTATGTTTTTCACAAATTACAACACATTCTAATTAAGGCCATATAAGCATGGTCTTCTCTGAATGTACTTCTGACCAAAAAGTGATTCTGGTAGTGGGAGTCCAAAATCTTTGTTAATCGTGCCTTTTGCGCTCTTGTGGTGACATTTCCGTAGAAACTTTCCTCTCCTATTTCTTTATATCTAACCAAGAAATGAAACAGCAGTTTCCATAGATTTAACTATTAAAATTTTTTAATATAATGAAATATGTTCTTAAAATTTTCATCATATTAGGGGCTGAATTTCCAAAAACAGTGAAACACATTTTTTTAGATTTCTAATGGAGAAGCCAAATACAAATTTTCACAGATTTAGCTTCAAAAATGCTATCACAATGAAATGTTTTTGTAAAACTTTTCACCCCCTATTTCACACCCTTAGGTTTGAATTTCCAAAAAGAGTGAAACACTTTTTTTATTTCTAATAGACAGGCTAAATACAAATTTTCATAAACTTAGTGTCAAAATACTTGTGCAATGAAATATTTCCATATTGATTTTTATCCTCTATTTCACCACTTTAGGGGTTGATGTTCCCAAAAACACTCAAACAAATAGTTTTCTTCAATTTTCAACTCAGAACTCCAATACCAATTTTTTTAGATATAGCTTTAAAAATGTTTCAATAGTACTTTAATAATAATTTATTTAAAAAAAAAACTTTCATTCACTCTTTTACCCCATTTGTGGTTTAAATTCCAAAAATGCTGAAACATATATTTGTTTATTTGTGACTGAGAAACCAAATACCAATTTTCATAGTTCTAGCTTCAAAATTTCTTTATTAATGAGACATTTGGAAAAAAAACTTTCATACCCTGTTTCACCATCTTAGGGGTGACATTTCAAAAAATCCCTACCTAAAGTATAAGATCAATCAGTATAAGATCAATACCCTCTCCAAATTTCGGGTTTCTGTCCTTAGCGGTTTAGACTGTGCGGTGATGAGTCAGTTAATCTTATTGTGCAAATCATTGTCATGTACACAAATTATATGAACTGAGTGGTGCAGTGTTTGTGATTGTGGCCTGCAGTATGCAGTATCCCAGAGCAACTTTAAAATGAAATCAGAAAACATTTCTATCTCAGTGTGAAGCTCCAAACCCCATAATACATTATATTAATAGTAAAAAATGTGACGGGAACACCTGTTGTAATTGATTTCTTTTTAATCACTATATTTTCTGTAATATTGAAATCCTATTTTTTCTGATTTCCTAGACCTAGGTGTGGATGTAAATGTTTCCCATATTCAGTTAATTTTATGCATGACATGGACCCTTATTTATCTTTCTCATCTTATTACTTGTATTAGTGTGGTACAATACTTACTGTAAAATAGAATAAATCATACATATTTTCATGTCATAACAATTCCCGATTAGTTTTTTGATATTTTAACAAGTCCGTACTTCATTGATTTCTGGGATTATAATAAATTTTCTTTCTTGTAGATCAGGGAAGTCGTGCAGAATAAACCAGGGCACAGCAAATGGTATATGTGACCCTAGACCTCAAGTAAATGAACAAGGTGGTAGAAATACCCCACAAATTAAAAGAGAAGAGATGTTCATCTCACAGGTAAGTTAAGAGTTTTAATAATTTACATAACTGACATTTAAGCAGAACCTTTTTTCTTTAACTTTTAAAAAGCATTCTACATCTACATGGATACTCTGCAAATCACGTAAGTGCCTAGCAGAGGGTTCATCGAACCACCTTCACAATTCTCTATTATTCAAATCTCGTATAGCACACGCAAAGAACAAATACCTATATCTGATTTCCCTTATTTTATCGTGGTGATAATTTCCCCCTATGTAGGTCAGTTTCAACAAAATATTTTCGCATTCGGAGGAAAAAGTTGGTGATTGGAATTTCGTGAGAAGATTGCATCGCAACGAAAAACGCCTTTCTTTTAATGATGTCCAGCCCAAATCCTGTATCATTTCTGTGGCACTCTCTCCCATATTTTGCAATAATACAAAACATGCTGCCCTTCCTTGAATTTTTTCGATGTACTCCGTAAGTCCTATCTGATAAGGATCCCACAACGTGCAGCAGTATTCTAAAAGAGGACAGACAAGTGTAGTGTAAGCAGTCTCCTTAGTAGATCTGTTACATTTTCTAAGTGCCCTGCCAATAAAATGCAGTTTTTGGTTTGCCTTCCTCACAACATTTTCTGTTTGTTCTTTTCAATTTAAGTCGTTCGTAATTTTAATACCTAGGTATTTAGTTGAATTTACGGCATTTAGATTAGACTGATTCACTGTATAACCGAAGCTTAATGGATTCCTTTTAGCACTCATGTGGATGACCTCACACTTCGTTATTTAGGGTCAACTGCCAATTTTTGCACCATTTAGATATCTTTTCTAAATCGTTTTGCAGTTTGTTTTGATCTTCTGATGGCTTTATTAGTTGATAAGCGACAGCGTCATCTGCAAACAACCTAAGACGGCTGCTCAGGTTGTCTCCCAAATCGTTTATATACATAAGGAAAAGAAAAGGGCCCATAACACTACCTTGGGGAACGCCAGAAATCACTTCTATTTTACTCGATAACTTTCTGTCAATTACTACAAACTGTGACCTCTCTGACAGGAAATCACAAATCCAGTCACATAACTGAGACAATATTCCATAAGTGTGCAATTTCACTACAAGCCACTTGTGTGGTACAGTGTTAAAAGCCTTCCAGAAATCGAGAATCGATCTGAAATCCGTTATCAGTAGCACTCAACACATCATGTGAATAAAGAGCTAGTTGTGTTTCACAGGAACGATGTTCTCTAAACCCATGTTGACTGTGTGACAATACACAGTTTTCTTTGAGGTAATTGATAATGTTTGAACACAATATATGTTCCAAAATCGTGCTGCATACTGACGTTAATGATATGGGCCTGTAATTTAGTGGATTACTCCTACTACCTTTCTTGAATATTAGTGTGATCTGTGCAACTTTCCAGTCTTTGGCTACGGATCTTTTGTCGAGCAAACGGTTGTATATGATTGTTAAGTATGGAGCTAATGCATCAGCATACTCCTAAAGGAACCTAATTGGTATGCAACCTGGACCAGAAGACTTGCTTTTATTAAGTGATTTAAGTTGCTTCACTTCTCCGAGGATATTTACTTATACTCACTCATGTTGGCAGCTGTTCTCGATTCGAATTCTGGAATATTTACTTTGTTTTCTTTTGTGAAGGCATTTCAAAAGGCTGTGTTTAATAACTCTGCTATGGCAGCACTGTCTTCGATAGTATCTCCATTGCTATCACGCAGAGAAGGCATTGATTGTTTCTTGCCACTAACATACTTCACATACAACCAGAATCTCTCTGTATTTTCTGCCGGGTTTTGAGACAAAGTTTCATTGTAGAAACTGTTATAAGCATCTCGCATTGAAGTCCGTGCTAAATTTCGAGATTCTGTAAAAGATCGCCAGTCTTGGAGATTTTGCGTCTGTTTAAATTTGGCATGTTTGTTTCTTTGTTTCTGCAACAATTTTCTAACCCGTTTTGTGTACCAAGGAGGATCAGCTCCATAGTTTCTTAATCTCTCAATTGCTGCCAATACTATTTCTTTGAATTCAAGCTACATCTGGTCTATACTTGCATTATTAATTTGGAATGAGTGGAGATTGTCTCTCAGAAAGGCCTCAAGTGAATTTTTATCTGCTTTTTGGGATAGGTATATTTTTCGTTTATTTTTGGAAGATTTTGGGATTACAATATTCAATCTCGCTACGACAACCCTGTGTTCACCAATCCCTGTATCAGTTTTGATGCTCGTTATTAACTCAGGATTATTTGTTGCTAAGAGGTCAAGCGTGTTTTCACAACTGTTTACTATTCGTGTGGGCTCATGAACTAACTGCCCAAAATAATTGTCAGAGAATGCATTTAGCACAACTTCGGATGATATTTTATGCGTACCTCCGGAATTAAACATGTATTTTCACCATCATATCGAGGGTAGATTAAAGTCACCACCAGCTATAATCATAGGAGTCATGTACGTGTTTGAAATCAGACTCAAGCTTTCTTTGAACCTTTCAGTAACTATATCATCTGAATTGGGATGTTGGTATTTTATTCCGGTTGCCAGCAATGACCTCTGCCCATACTAACTGACGGGAACTATCTACTTCAATTTCATGACAAGCTAAGCTACTTCTAACAGCAACAAACGCGCCACCACTAACTGTGTCTAGCCTAAACTTTTGGAACACAGTTAGGTTCTTTGAAAATTTCGGCTGAACTTATCTCCAGCTTTAGCCAGCTTTCAGTGCCCATAACGATTTGAGCATCAGTGCTTTCTATTAGCGCTTGGAGCTCTGGTACTTTCCCAACACAGCTACAACAATTTTACAACTGTTATACCAATGGTTCCTGTATCTACGTTCTTCCTGTGTTCGGCCTGCACCCTATGTGACTGAAGCCCTTCTTGTGTTTTCCCAAGACCATATAACCTAAAAAACCACCCAGTCCACGCTACACAGCCCCTGCTACCCGTGTAGCCGCCTCCTGCATATAGTGGACACCTGACACATTCAGTGGAACCCGAAACCCAGCCACCCTTTGGCACAAGTCAAGGAATCTGCAGCCTACATGGTCGCACAATTGGTCCTGTCGACTACGCTGCAAATTGTCAGCTCTGCTTTCATCTTGCAAGCAAGTCTGGCAGCCTTTACCACTTCTGTTCGCCGCTCGAAACCAGATAGAATCTCTTCTTATCCAAAGTGACACACATCATTGGTACCGACGCGAGCAACCACCTGCAGCTGGCTGCACCCTGTGCTCTTCATGGCATCCGGGAGGACCCTTTCCACATCTGGAATGACTCCACCTGGTATGCACATAGAGTGCACATTGGTTTTCTTTCTTTTCTTGGCAGCCATGTCCCCTTAACACACCCAACATTGGAGCTCCCAACTACCAGTAACTCCACCCTCTGTGATTGCCTGAATCTTGCAGGGTGAGTGGTTTCCTCTGAAACAGGAGAGACGACAGCATCTGGCTCAGAAACAGTGTCAGCCACAGGCAGCACCTGGAATCTGTTTGTCAGGCAAACAGGGGAGGCCTTACGTGCGGCTGCCTGGGAAGTCTTTTGCCACCTGCTTCACCCTGGGGCAACCTCCCACTCAACCACAGGTGAGGAGTCAACCTCAGTGCGAGCAGTAACTGGGTTGGCCACTGGTGAGGACCAATCGGAGGACTCTGATGTGCTGGATAACCGTCGGATCCCCACGGCTGGCACACAACAGTGGTGCCCATCCACTGCAGCTTCAAGCTGTGTAACCGAAGCCATCACAGCCTGAAGCTGAGAGCGAAGTGTCACCAACTCGGCTCGAATCCGCACACAACAAATGCAGTCCCTGTCCATACCAAAGACCGTGGAAAACTAAACTATGCAGATAAAGGGACTATCGGCACATGCTGCGCAACTCTAATGTAGACCGTAACGAAAATGCAGGAACTGTGTCTAATAATACACAGATATTCAAAAACCTAATTGCTGAAGCATTCAGGTGAAACTAGATAATTTGCCCCTGATTACGAACTTGTGATGTTGCAAAATCGGCTTACTTTCCAATGCAAACAAAAATGTGAGAATTGTGGCTATTAGATATTAAATTTACGCGCAGAAACTCAAGGTACTAAACTATTAAAGCATACAGATAATATTATAAAATTCTCTTCTGGTTAGGAACTCTTTAATGTCACAAAAGCAGTTACTTCCCTGTTCCTGCTTGTGTCTCAGTCGGTTACTGCTGCCTGACTGACTTGATGACTAACGCCAATGAACCTGTGGAAAACACTGACAAGACCAAAGAACAAGGAAATCAGACATTTAAGATATCAGGGACTAACTTCCTTAGAACTAGAGGGAGCTATAGAGGGTAAAAACACTAAAGAAAGGAGGAGATCGGAATAGATACAACAAATAATTGATGACGTAGGTTGCAAGTGTTCTGAGATCAAGAGGTTGGCACAGTAGAGGAATCCATGGTAGGCTGCATTGATAATTGGACAGAGCATATTGTACAACATGTTGCAAGACGTGGTATTTTTACAACAACCGAGCAAATGTGGGTTTCTATAGGTTTCAGTTACAGAATTTCATTATTACCAAACTTGAAATCTCTTTCCTAACACTTACTTGGGTCTGTAAGATAACCTGGGCATGATTAGAGAAGTTTTGGTTGTCATCATCCTTGCTATGTTTTTGTCCCACAATTACCTCTGTTGTATTCGTAGCTTTCATGTGTTTTGTATCTCTTTATTATTTGTCTGTCTGTTTCCACTGTTTGTTTTGGTTTTGGTCTCTATATTCCCTTTCTGTTTTTTTTTATTTTGAACTTTTATCTTGGCCGTCATTTAAGTTCCCTGTAAACAGGTTTCATGCTAGTCTAGCATGTGGAAGACTCTCATCTCTACAAAATTGTTGCAGCCTACATCCATTTGAACCAGTTTAGTTCCTTTTTACTGTCTTCTGGCTGTAGTCTCCCTCTTCATTTTTGAACCTCCATCACCAAATTTATGATTCCTTGAGACATCAGGATGTGTACTATCATCTGATTCCTTCTTTGAGGCAAGCTGTGCTACAAATTTCATTTGTCCTAAACTTTAATCTGTACCTCTCCATTAGTGATCTGATATATCAATGTAACCTTCAGCATTCTTCTATAGCATCACATTTCAAAAGCTTCTATTCCCTTCTTGTCTAAACTGTTTATCAGATATGTTTCACTTGCTTATAAAGCTTCACTACAGACAAGTACTTTCAGGAAGCAGTCTGCATTTTGTCTGCTTCACTTCTCCCATTGTCAGTTATAGCCCAAATAACCTGACTACTGCTTTGATTTGATATGAATAGACACATAAAAAACAGCGGCCATAGCACACTATTGCCTGCATCAAAACCCGGCTTATAGTGTGATTTCATTCCTTATAGTAAAGCCAGTCAGTAGGAGGTTGTTTACTAGTTCTTAATTAGACACAATTTCTTCAGGACTTGATGCAAATATTTTGGAGGATTGTGTGCTTCGCATTGGAGGATTGTGTGGTGTGGTTTTGTCACCTTTCCCATACATCTTACACATAGGGGCTTTTTTTCTATACCCAAGTGTGTGTGTGTGTGTGTGTGTGTGTGTGTGTGTGTGTGTGTGTGTGTGTGTGTGTTTTTGTTTCTTTCGTAAAGTTCCCATGGCCTGCCATTAATGCTACCGTAAGTTTAGTCTGTCTCATGTGTGATACAAGAATTACAAAACTTTTTTAAAAAAACATGGTCTATATTCAACATGCTGCCTTGTGATCTGGTTTCATAGTTTTGATTTAATAATTGCCTGTGTGATGGTTAGGACAGGTTCCAGTCCAAAAAACAGCTGTGGCACCCACCCTGGACAGTGTATCAGCTTGTTCATTGCCACAGATTCCAGAGTGGTCAGATACTGACAGCAGACTTACCCTGTTGCTTTCTCTTAGTCTCACAAGGACTTTGTGGCGTTCTGCGATGATCTTTGTTCTTGGTGTAAGGGCAGATAAAAATATCAGAGCTGCTTCGCTGTCTGATTAAATGTAAATGCTACAATCTTTGTAGTGCCTATGCAAATTCTTCTCCGCACATACCCTGATAGTGGATATTTCCCCCTGGAGTACCATGGCCAGCTTCTCTAGAGAGACTGCACTCTAGTCTAAGCTGTATCCCATATAACCTGGAACCAGTACCTTCATCTGTTTTCAAACTGTTAGTAAACCAGGCTATGTCCCCTCCACTGTGTCATGGTTCGTTCTTCCACTGCTCCCTACCCTAATTGTTACATTGATATGTAAGCAGCTGGAAGTTATTGTACAGTCAACCAGCATTTCCCCAACCATTCCTCTATTTATCCTCCATTGGTGTGGGGTTCAGGAGATCCTAAAGGTATCCAGTCATTTCCAGTTTTTACCGTGCATATTCTTTCTGCTGCCTATATTTTAACCAACAGATTTAATAGGAATAATAGTTCTGCATACTTGATTGCAAGGTTGTGTTTGGTAAGGACCCCCTGATATTTTGCCCTTTGGCCTTTCCTTCTTCTAGGGTGAACTGTCTTCTTTGCAATTCCAGGTTATTGTTCCACCAAGGCACATTGCTGTCTGTGCACTTCTTGGTGATTTGGCAGTTTTCTAAATGAGAGGTCATAATGGCAGAAGTCACTGCATCTGACATTTCCTGAAACCCTACTGGATTCCTTATCAAAGTTCTGATTTCAGGTAAGTGTGAGTTAAGGTCTATCTTAATAGTCCCATTCTGTTTTCCTAGGATTCCTGTAAACCATTGTCTGTTTAGCAGCCATTTTGACCCCAAACATAATATACATGTTGTCAGGTAAGAATGGCTCCAATTCCACATGCCATTTCTTGACATAGCTGCCCATTACAATGGACACAAAAGTTATGTCAGTTACTTCCTGCCTTCTTTCTTATCATCCTGAATGTAGCGTCCCTGCCTCGGTTCAGAACTTCTAGGTTGCTTTTGTGTAAAAATTCAAGTAGGTACTCACCACTGCTGTTGGTGTAGCTGTTGCTCACACAATTCAATTTCCCACGTGCTTTCTGTCTCGCGCAGTTCATCCTGATGCTCACAAGTCCCTGGAACAAAACTCAGCCATCAGGAAAAATGAAATTCCATTGTTTTCATAAAAGCATGTTCTGGAGTTCTTCAGTTTTACCCTAGTATAAATCACTACCTCCAGTTCCTCAGATACCTCAAATGTCGCCCTTATATAAATGTGGTTCCTGGATCAGGGTCACATTCATCTTCTGTCTTCCCAGAAGATGACATGGGGTGGCAGTTGCTCCTTTACTGGGTTGTAGAATTATGTGCAACACTTGCAGTCTCCATGTTACTGCCATGGTCAATTCCATTGTCTGTGATTACTCTGATGGTTACTTGTGAGAACCCTGTGTACAATCTCCGGTCATGTTCCTGCATTGTCCTCAGGGATTTTTCACAAACTTCCATCACAACGGTTTGGCCATTCGTTACAACCTTTCAAGAGATTACCCTCCAGTCCTCTGTTGTGACCTCCTGGTTGTTTGCCCTTATTTTCTCAAACAGAGTCTTTTGAGGTTTTGATACCCAAGGAGGTTTTGGTACTTAAATTGATACCTATGATGCAGTCTTGAAGAGCTCAGATGCTGTCTTGAACAGCAGCTTTGTCTCCTCCCACGGGCACCCTCTCCTTCAGCCAATCCTGTTCACATCCCCTCACAGACAAAGATAAAAGCATCTTTATCCAGATATACTATGCTGAATTCGGTTGCTGGACTAGTGTCCTGCCCCCAGTCTTCCCAATTAGAGCCACATGAACAAGCTCGATCTGCTGCAGGCTGACGTTGACCAATGGATATCCCTGTTGGGTAACTGCCATCCTAAGAACAGGGACTGCAATAATATAGGCCTGTTTCCCTACTCCCTTCCCTGCCTCAGCTTTATCTAGCTGTGATCATCCTGACAAATTGGAGTATGAGACTCCTCCATTGTTCTCTCGTTTCGTGTGTTGGAAGTGGAAGTGATCTGTTTACCCCCTTCACTCTAAGACAGTCTTTTTTTTAAGTCTTTTGTTGAAGATCTTTTAGTTTGGGAAGTTTTCTCTTATGAGCCCCAGACAAGGATTTAATCATCGCCAGTTTCAGCATATCTGTGGCAGTTTCCACATCTTGCACTAATCTATTACATGATCCAGTTGCGGAAACAGTTTTCATGAATTCCAACTTCAAGTGTTTGCGGCCTCATGATGTCCCTCAGTTTTTGTTTTTTTCTTGTTCCGCGTTCTCCACTTCGATCTCACAAGAACTGTGGCTGCATTCAGTCGATGTCATAGAACCCCACACAGTGCGAGTCTAATTACTCAGGAAGGTCGTCCAATATTCTTGAGACTCTGTTAATGATATATGTCCTACATGCCATGCACCCATTGACATGGATTGCATCACTCCTAGGATTGGGTATCTGCATTTACATATATACTTCACAAGCCAGTGTACTGTGCATGGCAGATGGTACCACACATCACTATTAGTCATTTCCTTTCCTGTTTCATTCACAGGTAGAGCGAGGGGAAAAAACAACTGTCTATAAGGCTCTGTATGAGTGCTAAATTTCTTCATCTTATTTTTGTGGTCCTTATAGGAAATGTTCATTGGCAGCAGCAGAATTGATCTGCAATCAGTCTCAAATGCCAGTTCTCTAAATTTGTGCAATAATGCCTCATATAAAGAACATTGTCTTCCCTCCAAGGATTCCCATTTGAGTTCATGAAGCATCTCCATAATACACACATCAAAAACATTTTGCATCACCTCAGTTCCGAGAGTTCCAGAACCTGTACAGAAAATTGGAATAGAGACCATCATAAACATCTTTTCGGCCTTTTTATATCTCATAAAAACCAGACATTGCACATTGTATCACCATACAGCGAGACTTTCAGTGGTGATTGTCCAGATTGTTGTACACACCAGTACCTCTAATACCCAGTAGCACATCCTCTTCCATCGATGCAGGCCTGTATTCGTCGTGGCATACTATCCACAAGTTCATCAAGGCACTGTTGGTCCAGATTGTCCCACTCCTCAACAGTGATTCAGTGTAGATCCCTCAGAGTGGTTGGTGGGTCATGTCATTCATAACAGCTCTTTTCAATCTATCCCAGGCATGTTCGATAGGGTTCAGGTCTGGAGAAGATGCTGGCCACTCGAGTCGAGCGATGTCGATATCCTGAAGGAAGTGCTTCACAAGATGTGCGCGGTGACGGAGTGAATTGTCGTCCATGAAGATGAATGCCTCGCCAATATGGTTGCACTATCGCTCGGAGGATGGCATTTGGTATCGTGCAACCATTATGGCACCTTCCATGACCACCAGCGGCGTACGTCGGTCCAACATAATGCCACCCCAAAACTGCAGGGAACCTTCACCTCGCTGCACTTGCTGGACAGTGCGTCTAAGGCGTTCAGCCTGACTGGGTTGCCTCCAAACACGTCTCCGACGATTGTCTGGTTGAAGGTAGATGCGACACTGATCGGTGAAGAGAACGTGAGACACTGATCGGTGAAGAGAACGTGATACCAGTCCTGAACAGTTCATTCAACATGTTGTTGGGCGCATCTGTACCGCACTGCATGGTGTCGTGGTTGCAAAGATGGACCTCACCATGGACGTCGGGAGTGAAGTTGCGCATCATGCAGCCTATTGCGCACAGTTTGTCATAACATGATGACCTTGCTCTGGATTGAATAACACCAGGGGTAGGATACAACCCTGGTTCATTCCCATCTCAAGTGCTCACTCTCATGACCTTAAACTCTCATAACTGCTATCTGGTTTTTGTTCAAGTTGTAAATAACCTTTAGCTCCCTATATTTTATCCCTGCTATCTTCAGAATTTTGAAGAGCATGTTCTAGTTAACATTGTGAAAAGCTTTCTCTAAATCCACAAATGCCTTTCTTTGACTTATCTTGTAAGAGAAATCGTATGGTCAGCCATTCCTAATGTGACCCTGCATTGCTCTGGAAACAAAACTGATCTTATCTGAAGTCGGTGGGTACTATAGTCCGATTAATATTACTAGATAGTTGAGACTTCACATGTTTGACCTGGTTTCCTCCAATCAGAGCACTCACCATCATGCCCAGATTGTTTAGCGTTGTCATACTGCCACAACAACCAGTCAGATCACTTTCACTTCCTTGTCAGGCTTTCTTTCATGATGTGTTTGGGTCCTGAATACTAGGTCTGGATCTTCTATTTTGTATTTTATCACACATGGTAACCACACCAAAAACAACATGTATTCACAACAATGGTAATGAAATACACACATTTTGTACACAACACTAAGCAAATATTACTGGATCCTTTCCCCCAACACTTGATTCAGTGTCACGTATACAGTTATTATAATCACAGAGATCGGCATACATTAGGTAAGCTTCGTACAACATGCATGAAGCTGACTTTTTGAAGGCTCAATTCATTGTTGCGACTGGTTGACCAGAGTTGCAAATACAGTATAATGCCACAACACAGCATACTGAAGTAACGCACTGGTCGGTGCATAAACTTGATTTGCAGAAGGTTGTAGGTTCGAATCTTGTCGAATGCATCAGATCTTATTTTTTCCCAAATCAGGTCAAAAGACTTATTTTTATTCACTTACCTGTTTTAAATGTAATGTTTTATTTCTAAAACTTTCCTGTGTCATTTTTGTCATCATATTGTGTTTTTCATTTTCACTTTTCTTCCTATCAGTCTTTATTTACTTGGACTCTGTCTGTGCTACCTAATATAATCTGCAACCAAGTGCCAAGATGGACTTCTCATTGGTTAGTAATGCAGTACTTCATGTAGCCAGTGTGAGGATAGTTTCAGGTAACCAGTGATAGTGAGAAATTACAGTTTGCTTTAGCACTGAAACTTAAATTTTTTGTCTTTAGTTTGCTGGTAGAGCTTAGCTTTAATTGCCATGCACAAAACAGTCATGATTTTAGTTCTGCCATAAATCGTTGTCCGCTGTTTTCTTGAATACATTGCGTATCTCAAGCTTGTGGCTACATTAGGACATGGAATTTAAATTTGGGGCTACAAAAGGCATTGTTGGCTGCAGCTCAGTCACTTAAAAGCAGCTGCCGATAGAGCATCTCACATTTCCAACATACCTCATGCGAGGCCACTTCCAACATTGGCCAGAAATACACATTAACAGCATTTGTGATCTGCCATGTTTTCATGTGTCACCTATGACCAAGCAAGAGCCAGCACCCAATATGGCAACATTATAGTATCAAGTGACATCTTTCACCTATCAAGTAATTTTAATTGGCCTAGGGTCATTCCATTTTGTGTGTGATTTGTGTTAGTATTTGCAGCCACAACTTCTTAAACAGATGTTTCAGTAATATTCATTCTTGTCACCATATACCTTCACAGGAATTGGAATTCTGACAGTCTTCTTGAAGGCTGAAGGTATTTGGTCTGTCTCTTGAGAGTACTTATGTCATGGTATGTTCTCAAAAGGCTCTCAATAATGCAGAGATGTATACTCAAGTGGCTTAGTTTTGAATTAAATCTCTCAATGTTCTGTCACATTTTTCTTGCAGTTTTATATCTCTCATCATATCTTCATCTACTTACATTTTTCATAATATTGTCTTCAGATTAATTTCCTTTTTATAGCCCGTTATATATTCATTCTACCTTTCAGCCTTCTCTTCTTTGTTTAGTTCTAGCTTGGCAAGTTAGATCTTGATATTCATACAGCTGCTTATCTTTTCTCCAAATGTTTCTATAATTTTTCTATATGTGGCTTCAATCTTTTTATGTAAATTCTATGCTTCATATGCTTTGCTTTTCTCATATAACCATTCTTGTTTTTTCATGTTGCGCTTTCTGTCAATCTGACTTTGTAGATGTCTTTTTTTTTCTTTTGCCTCCTCCATTTGCTGCATTTTTATATGTATTCTCCTTTTGTCTGTTAAATACCATACACAAACATTTAAAAAAAATCACCCTGGTTCTCATAACTCCTGAAGATAGACGTTGCCTGTGGACATTGTATCAGAGACACAGTCCCTTTGAGTGTTCAGAGATGTCACTAAACCCACCCAATGATGTAAACAACCATGCATGAGTAGCACATATTAGACAGAGGGGATCCGACAGCCGATCAGTTCCAGCCATCCCACCAGGAAGGAGGTGAGCGGCACGTTTTGTCTGTAGTTCAACCATGCCTCGACAGTCAATACCGTGGTTCAATCACATCCACGTTGTTCCTTTGTGCCAGGAAGGGCTCTCAATTAGGGAAATGTCCAAGTGTCTCGGAGTGAACCAAAGCGGTGTTGTTTTTGACATGGAGGAGATCCAGAGAGACAGGAACTGTTGAAGACTTGCCTCGCTTAGGATGCTCAAGGGCTACTACTGCAGTGGATGACTGCTACCTACGGATTATGACTTGGAGGAACCCTGACAGCAACACCACCATGTTGAATAATCCTTTTCATGCAGCCACAGGAGGGCGTGTTACATTTCAAACTGTACGCAATAGGCCGCATAATGTGCGACTTCACTCCCGATGTCCATGGTGAGATCCATCTTTGCAACCACGACACCATGCAGTGCGGTACAGATGGGCCCAACAACATGTCAAATGGACTGCTCAGGATTGGCATCATGTTCTCTTCACCAATGAGTGTCGCATATGCCTTCAACCAGACAATCATTGGAGATGTGTTTGGAGGCAACCCAGTTAGGCTGAACGCCTTAGACACTCTGTCCAGGGAGTGCAGCAAGGTAGAAGTTCCCTGCTGTTTTGGGGTGGCATTATGTGGGGCTGACATACGTCACTGGTGGTCATGGAAGGTGCCGTAACGGCTGTATGATACGTGAATGCCATCCTCCAGCCGATAGCGCAACCAGATTGGCAGCATATTGGCGAGCCATTTGTCTTCAAGGACGACAATTCGCGCCCCCATTGTGCACATCTTATAAATGACATTACTAGACTAGAGTAACCAGCATGTTCTCCAGACATGAACCCTATCGAACATGCCTGGGATAGATTGAAAAGGGTTGTTTATGGGTGGCGTGACCCACCAACCAATGTGAGGGATCTACGCCGATTTTCCGTTGAGGAGTGGGACAATCTGGACCAACAGTGCCTTGATGAACTTGTGGATAGTATGCCGTGACAAATACAGACATTCATCAATGCAAGAGGAATTGCTACTGGGTATTAGAGGTACTGGTGTGCACAGCAGTCTGGACAGCCACCTCTAAAGGTCTCGCTGTATCGTGATACAACATCCAATGTATGGTTTTCACTAGCAATAAAAAGGGCAGAAATGATGTTAATGTTGGTCTCTCTTCCAATTTTCTGTACAGGTTCTGGAACTCTCGGAACCGAGGTGATACAAAACTTTTTTTGATGTGTGTATTGTGTGTCATCCAAGGATTTCTGCTGGGC
The DNA here is from genome assembly GCF_021461385.2 of Schistocerca piceifrons. Taxonomy (NCBI): domain Eukaryota; kingdom Metazoa; phylum Arthropoda; class Insecta; order Orthoptera; family Acrididae; genus Schistocerca; species Schistocerca piceifrons. The sequence continues at coordinate 887,783,172 of NC_060139.1, forward strand.
CTCGTCTCTTTGCCCATTTGATTCTTCACAGCCTTCACTATTTCATCTATCGAAGATCTCCTTCCATCTTCTGCTTTACTCCTTTTCCCTATTTCAGTCTCTAAGTCAAAGGGCGGGTTCCATCTCAATACTCCATCTTTGCGCAATTTCTTTGGTTGTTATCTGCAGCTCAAAGTCAATAAATTACTATCAGAATCCACCTCTCCGCTGGAAGTAATTTTTAGTTTAAAATCAGGGTTCGAAATCTTTGTCTCACCATTATATAATTAATCTGGAAACCTCTGATGTCTCCAGGTCTCTTCCATGAATTTAGCGCCGGCCAGAGTGGCCGTGCGGTTCTAGGCGCTACGGTCTGGATCCGAGCGGCCTCTACGGTCACAGGTTCGAATCCTGCCTCAGGCATGGATGTGTGTGATGTCCTTAGGTTAGTTAGGTTTAATTAGTTCTAAGTTCTAGGCGACTGGTGATCTCAGAAGTTAAGTCGCATAGTGCTCAGAACCATTTGAACCATGAATGTAGCATTCTTTAATAATTCTTAAACCAAGGGTTAGTAATGATCAAATTATGCTCTGAGCAAAATCCTACCAGGCTGCTTTCTCTTTTGTTCCATTCCCCCCGTCCACATTCTCTGGGGAATGGGGACAAGAGAATTGAGGAGTGTCTGCACCCCCACCCTCAGATTTTTTTTTTTTTTAATTGACAATAAAAAAATCTCAATTTCAAGCCTAATTGTAACATTTGAAAATTTAAGATTATGCCTTCACCCCATAGTAAGGGAGACAAGAAAGAGTGCTGGATATTTAAAAATTGGATCTCAAAGTTACATTTTTCAAAATATAAAACAGACATATTGTTTTAAAGCAAAATGTTAATGCAGTATGAAATAATATCAGTTTTCAAAGGATAAGACACTTAAAAGCATTGCATAATTTGTAAGCACAGTTAAAGCAGTTTTCAGAGAAGTAAAAGCTTAACTTTAGCCTTGACTCTTGTATTAATAAAAGGTATCTTCAGAACTGTTAGTGATGCAAAGAATATCCAGACTATGTTAAAGGGAGAAAGTGTAATAAGCAAACCAAATGAAAGTACAAAGCAACACTTTAAACAGAAACATATTGTAGTTGCTAATGATGATCAAAATACTTTTGACATAATTGCGAAGATACAAAAAAATTGTGTAATAAAAATTATCCTGGCAGAGTATTCATGACGTTTAAAGAAACAATTACACTAAACTTTACATTTGTTTACCTATGCCCAAAAGGGCCTTAAAAACTGCAAGAGTCAGTTTAAATACTACTCAGTTGCTTTACACTCAATAGTGACATCACAGTATTAATGTCAGTTCGCCAAATCGCAATGTAACAACGAGTTTACACACCCACAGTGTTAGGTGTATGTTATACAGTTTGTGCTAAACAGATGGTAAAATGGTATTGCATTGCTTCTGAAACAGTACTGGTTCAAAAAACTTATCAAACAAAAAATATTTTGTTGTCAAACTGCTAAAATAAACCAAACAGCAAATTCTGTAATTTTAGCAGAGGCTTCCATAATAATAGCCTAGAATTCATGATAGTTATGGACAAATCATAATACTAGGTTGGTGCATAATTTTTAGCATTTTTGTTTTGCGTGTTGATGTTTCAGTTGCTACGGGTTTATTTATCAATTGTTATTTTTTATTTGTAATATGCTTTTGCTGTTTGAGTTTACATGTTGTCATTTTGTCGTTAGGAGATAGTGCATGGAGCTGTAGGTGCTGGAAAATGGAGTGCCAAGTGGAGAAATCAAAACATTTACAACGTATTCTTCTGTTTGAGTCCAGTAGAGGGTTACAGCTGCAGAGGCAGCCAGAAACATTGAAACCATGTTTGAGGATAATGCCATTAGACAGAACACAGCAGGGAAATGGCTTTCTCATTTTGAGGAGGGACCATTTAAATGTATTACTCCACCCTGATCCACATCGTTGTGCTTGAGAACTGACAAATGTGGTGGACTGTGATCATTCCAGCATTGTGTGACATCTCCATGCAATGGAGAAGGTTCAAAGATCATGTGGACAGGTAATGCATGCCCTAAGCCAAAATCACAGAAACCAGTGGGTGGCCATATGTTCGTTCATCTGTACTGTTTCGTCATCAATTGTCTCATGAACAACACTGACCATTCCTATCCTGCATCATTACTGGTGATGAGAAATGGTGTCTTTATACTAACATATGGAAAAGAAAGGAATGATTGAGACCAAAGAAAGCAGCAACTCCCTGTAAAAAGACCTATGTGCATCCACAAAATATAATTAAAAAGAAAGAAATGGTTGAGCCCAAACAAAGCAGCAATTCCCTGTACAAACATCTGCGTGCATCTGCAGAAGGTAATGTTATGATGTATCTGGCGGAACAGCAGCAGTGTGGTGTATTTCGAACTGCTTCTTCAAGGTGTAACCATAACTGCTGAAATCTTGCAAAAGTAGTCCAAGAACAATTGTCTGGAAGGTTGCGTGAAGTGAAGCTACTCCACAATAATGCATGCCCATGTTCTGGTAGACCGACAGGAGTTGGGGTGGGAAGTCATTCTGCACCCACCTTATTCACCTGATCTTATGCCCCCAGATTTTTCACATTTTGCTCTTTCTATTGAACAACCTTCAAGGAACTTCCCTTTCGGATGAAAATGCGCTCCGAGTGTGGCTTGATAAGTTCTTTTCCTCAAAACTACATTACTTCTGTAGTTACCCCAGCATTAGCATGCTGTTGTAAACAGTGAAGGATAATATATTATTGATGACGAAAGTCACTGTTATGTATATCTGCTGTTTTTATCTAAATTTTGGAAAAACGCTACAAACGTTTACACCAACCTAAACTTCACATATCAACACACAGTATAGTTCCATGCCCTTGAGAAATACGTAGTTTCCTCATACTTTCAGCTGTTCACAACAACAACATAGCAAGGCCATTTTAAACTTCCATACAGCCATTTGTATTGTTGAGACATGCAAACGAGATGTACCAACAAAGTTTGTCAAATGTAATGTCACTTTTGAGGCAGTTCTGCATATCACGTCGTGAAGAATTTGGACACTACTGGGAATAATTATGCAGACAAAGCATTTGTTTCATTGGCTTTCGCACTGTGTATAAAGAAGAAGAAAAAAGACACTCAAGGAATTGTTGAAGTTGAGAGATAAATGTACCCTTGAAAATCTGCTAAAGAAAATATTATACTCAGAACTTGATTATTACATGAGCTTTCTCTGAATGTACAGTCAAACTTTTAAGAACTTATTAGAATTACTTCGCACTCACATTGGAAAACGAGACATAGTTACATGAAAATGTGTTCTTTCTACTTGGTCCTCTAATGAAATTTATTAAAATGCAACAACATGGGAACGTATATGTATACATTGTCTGCAGAAGAATATGAGAGTTAAATTTTTTTCCTTTTATTGCACTCCTGTTTGTGTATTGTGCATAGAATATTGATTTTATCCTTAATGTCTTCCTGCATAATATTTGACTTGGAAAGACTCAACACCTCTGCTGTTGTATCAGTCACCTGTGCCCTTTTGGTTTTACCTTTGATTGGCTTAGTTTTTTTATCCCATGTGTGTTCACTTATTTCTCAACCTGAGATTATGATAGTCATAGGTTAGCTTATATCATGTTAGTAAATCTTGATCCTTTCTGCCAGTAGGTTTTAATAGGTAGGTATTTCCACAAACATGTGCTTCTTGTGTATAGAGTCTTTTTTAAAAATATGTATTAGTATGTCATAACTCACATGGGTGTTTCATTGTTTTTTAAAGTTGCATTTGTAGCTTGTGTCATACTATGTTGCAGTACTATCAAGAATGACCATTAATTTATTTCTTCATAGATTGGTTGAGTACTGAGATATATAGTTCAGAATAATCTGGAAATCTCCTTAATTTCCTCTACAGGATTGTGAGAGTAACCTCTCTGGTGAAGATAATGCCTCTGGATCAAGTGTGTCAGAAGAAGCTGAGTGTCACACTTTGGTTTGTGGAGACTGTGGGAAAAAATTTTCACAAAGATACCTTCTTAGTCGACACAAGAGAGAAGTACACCGTCCAAATCTTAATCTTGTATGTAAGGTAAATAATCCAATTTTGTTTCTCTATCAATCTTACTTCTTATCAGAACAGCAAAGAATGTTGATCTGTATACTGTGTCTGCAGTAGTGAAAGATGCTTAAAAGTAAGAAACATGAATGTTTTAGTTGAAAATAGGTTTTAGGTCCCCAGTCGCTTATCAGGAGTTAAGAGAATGACTGTTCAAATGTCTGTGCGCTTGCTGTAATTAATGTAATCTTGTCCTCACTGTCTCTCTGGGAGTGAAAGTTACAGGATACTAGCATATTCCATGAGTCATCATCTAAAGCTCGTTCTTGAACATTTCTCAGTATACTGTAATCAAACAATGGAAAAACCAGGACGGAATGTAACAGTATCATGAAAAGGAAAGTTGCTACTCATCGTATAGTGGAGATGCTGAGTCGCAGATAGGCACAACAAAATGACTGTCACAAATAAACCTTAGAAATAAACCTAACTGAGGCCACACTGCAAACATCAACACTAGTGCATGATGAGAGTGGTGACTAGGTGGGGGTAAGGAGGCGGCTTGGGCGGGAAGAGGGATGGTAGACAGTAAATTGCTGCAGGTTAGATGGAGAGCAGGCAAGAGGTGGGTAGTGGGGAGAGTAGTATAGTTTGGTCTGCCATCAGCCAGTTCAATTTCTTCAGTGTCTCTGTGACACAGTCACACAGGTCAAACAAACCAGTGACTGTTCATGCAGCCATTCCTTGTTTACATTCAGTATCCTCTGTTAGTCCTATTTGGTACAGGTCCCACACAGTTGAGCAATATTCTAGGAAGGGTCATAAGAGTTATCTGTAAGCAGTCTTCTTTGTAGACTGATTGCATATCCCTTGTATTCTACCAATAGAGCAAAGTCTGCCACATATTTCACTTACAACTGAGCTATGACAGCATTCCATTTCGTATTTCTATGAAGCGTTACGTCCTGCTATTCGCATGAATTAACCAATTCCAACTGTGACTAAATGATATTATAGTCACATGTCTACATCTACGTAGTTAATCTGCATTTCACAATTAAGTGCCTGGCAGAGGGTTCATTTAATCACCTAGAAGCTATGTCTCTACAGTTCCATTCTCGAATAGCTCGGGGGAAAATCTTCCTATGCGAGCTCTGATTTCTCTTATTTTATTATGATGATCATGGTTCTCTATGTATGTGGGCACCAAGAAAACACGCACATCAAAAAAAGTTTTGCATCACCTCTGTTTCGAGAGTTCCGGAACCTGTACAGAAAATTGGAATCAGATCGACATAAACATCAATTCCACTCTTTTTATTGCTCATTAAAACCACACATTGCGTGTTGTACTACCATACAGTGAGACCTTCAGAAATGGCGGTCCAGACTGCTGTACACACCAGTACCTCTAATACCCAGTAGCACGTCCCCTTGCATTGATGCATGCCTGTATTCATCATGGCATACTAACCACAAGTTCATCAAGGCACTGTTGGTCCAGATTGTCCCACTTCTCAATGGCAATTCGGCCTAGATCCCTCAGATTGGTTGGTGGGTCACGTCGCCCATAAACAACCCTTTTCAATCTATCCCAGGCATGTTCGATAGGGTTCATGTCTGGAGAACATGCTGGTTACTCTGGTCTAGCAATGTCATTTACAAGATGGCAATGTCATTTACAAGATGTGCACAATGGGGGCGCGAATTGTCGTCCTTGAAGACAAATGGCTCGCCAATATGCTACCAATATGGTTGCACTATCGGCTGGAGGATGGCATTCACGTACCATACAGCCGTTACGGCGCCTTCCATGACCACCAGCGGTGTACACCAGCCCCACATAATGCCACCCCAAAACAGCAGGGAACCTCCATCTTGCTGCACTTGCTGGGCAGTATGTCTAAGGTGTTCAGCCTGAGTGGGTTGCCTCCAAACACGTCTCCGACGATTGTCTGGTTGAAGAACATGTGATGCCAATCCTGAGCGGTCCATTCAGCATGTTGTTGGGTGCATCTGTACTATGCTGCATGGTGCCGTGGTTGCAAAGATGGATCTCAACAGGGATGACAGGAGTGAAGTTGCGCATTATGCAGGCTATTACGCACAGTTTGAATTGTAACATGATGTCCTGTGGCTGCACGAAAAGCATTATTCAGCGAGGCATGTCATCGACAGTTCCTGTCTCTCTGTATCTCCTCCATGTCCGAACAACATTGCTTTGGTTCACTCCGAGACACCTGGATACTTCCCGTGTCGAGAGCCCTCCTGGTCCAAAGTAACAATGCAGACGCGATCAAACTGAGGTATTGACCATCTAGGCATGGTTGAACTACGGACAACACGAGCCCCGTACCTCCTTCCTGGTTGAGTGACTGGAACTGATCGGCAGTCGGACCTCCTCCATCTAATAGGTGCTGCTCATGCATAGTTGTTTACATCTTTAGGCAAGTTTAGTGACCTCTCTGAACAGTCAAAGGGAGTGTCTCTGTGATACAATATCCACAGACAATGTCTATCTTCAGGAGTTGTTGGAACTGGGGTGATGCAAAACTTTGTTTGATATGTGTATTTTTGCACTCTGAGGAGAAAATTGCCGATTGAAATTTCATGAGAAAATCCTGCCACAATGAAAAACACCTTTGTTTTAATGATTGTCACCCCACTCTCTTCCCCTACTTCAAAATAACACAAAACTAGCTGCCCTTCATTGAACTTTCTCACTGTCACCCAGCAGTTCTATCTGGTGCAAATCCCATATTGCACATCAATACTCCAGCATAATAGCCTTGTTGCATTTTCTAACAGTTCTGCCAAAAAAATAAGTCTTTAGTTTGCTTTCCCCACAGCATTATCTGTGCGATATTTCCATTTTAAGATATTCATAATTGTCATCCCAAGTATGTATTATATATCTAAAAAACAAAGATGATGTGACTTACCAAACGAAAGTACTGGCACGTCGATAGACACACAAACAAACACATACATACACTCAAAATTCAAGCTTTTGCAACAAACTGTTGCCTCATCAGGAAAGAGGCAACAGTTTGTTGCAAAAGCCCGAACTCTGTGTGCATGTCCGTGTTTGTTTGTGTGTCTATCGACCTGCCAGCGCTTTCGCCTGGCAAGTCACATCATCTTTGTTTTTATATATATATATGTTGTTGTTGTGGTCTTCAGTCCTGAGACTGGTTTGATGCAGCTCTCCATGCTACTCTATCCTATGCAAGCTTTTTCATCTCCCAGTACCTACTGCAACCTACATCCTTCTGAATCTGCTTAGTGTATTCATCTCTTGGTCTCCCTCTACGATTTTTACACTCCACGCTGCCCTCCAATACTAAATTGGTGATCCCTTGATGCCTCAGAACATGTCCTACCAACCGATCCCTTCTTCTGGTCAAGTTGTGCCACAAACTTCTCTTCTCCCCAATCCTATTCAATACTTCCTCATTAGTTATGTGATCTATGTGGTGTCACCGCCAGACACCACACTTGCTAGGTGGTAGTTTAAATCGGCCGCGGTCCATGTAGTACATGTCGGACCCGCGTGTCGCCACTGTGATCGCAGACCTAGCGCCACCACCAAGGCAGGTCTCGTGATACGAGAGTGGACTCGACCCCAGTTGTACGAGAACCAAGCTACCGCCCAGTTGTACGCGAACCTAGCTATCGCCCAGTGGTACGAAGCCTTTCTCTCTCATTAGCCGAGAGACAGAATAGCCATCAGAAGTTAAGGGCTACGAACTAGCAAGGAGCCATTTGTATCAGTGCCTATAGCTTACAAGTATTCAAGAGAGATGTATTCCAAGGCCTAAATAAAAGATAAGTAAAAAGCATCTACCTACTTTTCTTCTTATTCATTTATAAGTTCTCATGTTCCAGACTTCACGCCCGTATGCTTATTGCTGTGCGTGCACTATCGGCCACAACATATGGCGACGAGATAAAGAGTTTGTATTACTTTGTTTGTACCATTGATGACGTTTCAAGTGTTCTGATTGTTTCTATTTAATTGTGTCATGGCTTCGCCACATTCTCCAGATGTACTGTCCGAATTTTATCGCTTGCAGAATCAGCAGACGCAGGCGTTACTGGATGCCCTTGGACAGCTCGTCCAGGGTCAACGTACCATTCAAACCGATGCGGCCGCCGCCGCTTCTTCGTTACCGCTGCCACTGAACGCTGTTGCACCTCCCTTTCGACCATACGTGGCAGCCGATGAGACCTGGCAAGAGTGGTCTCGCCAGTTCCACTTTTATCTAGAAGCCTACAGAATTCAAGGTAATGAGCGGCAGCCGTTTTTGCTTTCTTGTGTCGGTGTGTCCACATACCGTGTGATAGTGAAATTGTTTCCCCGGCGAGACGTAGCAACTCTGTCCTACGCGGAAATTTTGGCTGCATTAGATGCCTATTTCAAAGAAACAGTTAATGTGGTTGCAAAACGGTATACGTTTTTTCGTACAAAACGTACGGCCGGTCAAACTAATAGGGAGTGGGTAGCAACATTGCAAGGACTTACTAGGGACTGTGCCTTTGAATGTGACTGTGGTCTTTCTTATTCAGATACAATGGTGCGTGATGCAATTGCACAGAACGTTTCTGATGTTCGCATACGGGAGCAAATTTTGAAACTAGTTAATCCCTCCCTTCAACAAGTGATAGACATATTGGATAGACAAGACACACTTGACTGTGCTCAGGAATCTTTTGAAACTTCGCCAGCCGTGTGTAACATTAACCGGCCCGCTGGACGCGCTCCGCGGCCCGGTAACCGGGCCGTGCGCACGGACGCACAGCGACCGCCGCGTGCTAAGCCAGGTGTGCCGCGCCAGCACACAAATACAGTGAAATCATGCCCGCGGTGTGCTACTAGACATTCGCGTGAACATTGCCCGTCACGCCAAGCTATTTGCTTTTTCTGCAATAAGAAAGGACATGTTCAAAGTGTTTGCCAGAAAAAGCTCAGATCAGACAATCACAATCGTTCCAGGCCCTTTGCTTCGCGCCGGAATCGAACCAAGGACACTCAGGCTCGTGGACCTTCGCCTATGGACATTCATGTCGTTAATTCCACTTCGTCCAGTGACACTTTCTCTGACAGTAACTGTGATCGTCCCACAAAAACTGTGCGTCGACGTCGCCGGAAATCACGTCAATTAGCAAGTGATTCTGTGCCAGTGTCTATTCCAATTGCACAAAACAGTCGCTCTTGTCGTCAGAAGGACAATAAACTTTTTGTGGACTTAGACTTTGAAGGCAAAGTGATACCATTCCAGCTCGATACCGGAGCTGCAGTTTCATTGCTCAATCACGACACGTACAAACAACTGGGCGCACCTCCGTTGCGTGCCGCAAATGTTAAGCTAACTACATATTCCGGACAGAAAATTCCTGTGTTAGGACAGTGCAGCCTTCTTGCAACATACAAGGGACAAACAAAACTTGTGTCATTTTACGTTCTTCGTTCTTCTTCTGCTGTGAATTTGTTTGGTCTAGAGTTATTTCAGTTGTTTAACATGTCTATTGTAAATCAGGTCCTATCAGTGAATCAGACTGTGCCTACAGACAGTGTTTCTCGGCTGTGTGACGAATTTGCAGACATTTTTGCACCGGGCTTAGGTTGCGCTAAAAACTATGAAGCACATTTAGAACTGAAGGTAAACGCGCAACCGAAATTTTTCAGAGCGCGCAATGTTCCCCACGCATTGCGTGATGAGGTCGCAAGAACGTTACACGATCTCGAATCACAGGGTGTAATTGAACGTGTGCAAGCTTCTCTCTGGGCCTCACCCTTAGTCATTTTGCCAAAACCTTCCGGAAAATTGAGACTTTGCGTGGACTTCAAGGCCACAGTGAATCCACAGCTAGTGACTGCTACTTTTCCTTTGCCCCGCCCGGAAGATCTTTTTGCTAAACTGTGCCCGGGAAAATATTTTTCAAAGTTGGACCTTGCCGATGCGTACTTGCAAATACCGGTGGACGACGAATCCCAGCGCGTATTGGTGGTTAACACGCATCTCGGATTGTACCGCTTCAAAAGACTGCCATTCGGGTGTGCATCCGCCCCTGCCTTGTTTCAGCAATATTTACAAACTGTTTGTGCGTCGGTCCCTACTGCAGCAAACTATCTGGACGATATAGTGATCTCCGGACAGACAGAAGAAGATCATCTGGCGAATTTACGAACATTATTTCAGGTCTTGCGGCAAAATGGTCTTCGCTTGAGGAAGGACAAATGTGTGTTTTTTGCTCGTGACTTACCATACCTGGGACATGTCATTAATGCCCAAGGCATACATCCGAGTCCAGAGCACCTCCGTGCCATACAAGACTTGCCGTCCCCTCAAAATATCAAACAGCTACAGAGTGTGTTGGGTAAAATTAATTATTACCATAAATATGTGCGCAATGCCTCTTCCATTTCAGCTCCGCTTCATCGCTTACGCCGTAAAGGTGTTCCGTTCGTCTGGACGACGGAATGTGAACGCGCCTTTCGCCAGTTGAAATCGGCGTTGCTTTCTAATACTTGCCTTACGCCATTCGATCCCCAGAAACCCCTTTTGTTGATGGTAGATGCATCAGATTTCGGGATCGGTGCTGTGCTTGCGCACAAAGTTGGCTCCCATGATCGCCCTATTGCCTTTGCGTCCAAATTGCTCTCGTCTGCGCAAAGAAATTATTCACAGATAGAGAAAGAAGCTTTGGCTCTCGTGTTTGGTGTTACTAAGTTCCATGATTTCTTGTATGGTCGTCACTTTACCATCATCACAGACCACAAACCTTTGACATCGCTTTTTCATCCGACCAAGCCTGTACCTCCACGTACAGCGCAGAAATTCATTCGCTGGTCTATTTTCCTCTCGCAGTACCGCTACGATATCTTGTATCGGTCCACTGCTAAGCACGGCAACGCCGATGCGTTGTCCCGTTTGCCTGTTGCTGAGGATAAAGCATTCGATTCTTCCGAACTTGCTTGCATGTTCATTGATTCGGAAACCGATGAAGTGGTCGAATCGTTTCCGATTGATTTTCGTCGTGTCGCTACAGCCACAGCTGCTGACCCTGTCCTTGCTACTGTTTTGCGTTTTGTTGCTACGCAATGGCCTTTGTCAAAGTCTCGGATCGAGGATCCGTTGGTTCGCCGATTTTTTGCTCACAAGGAGAGACTTTTTGTTCGACGTGGTGTTTTGTTGTTGCGTTCTGATAATGATCAGTCCAGAGTCGTGGTCCCACGTTCGTTACAACAAGACGTCATCGCGCGTCGGCTACCCCGACGCCATGGAAGTAGACCCTTCGGTCCCTCATGTCTTCTCACGGGCGCATACACCGCATGTTGACGTGCACCCTGGACTAGTTTTGCAGGCGTTTCCTAGCTCCCCTCGGACCGGATGGCCGGGTGCGGGTGGCACAGCCTCGCCTGTTGTTAGGCTCCCCACCTCATCGCATACGTCAACATGTGGTCCTCCCCACGGCGGGCGGAAGCCTTATTACACGACCGTTCGCCGATTTGCGGGGGAGGAATGTGGTGTCACCGCCAGACACCACACTTGCTAGGTGGTAGTTTAAATCGGCCGCGGTCCATGTAGTACATGTCGGACCCGCGTGTCGCCACTGTGATCGCAGACCTAGCGCCACCACCAAGGCAGGTCTCGTGATACGAGAGTGGACTCGACCCCAGTTGTACGAGAACCAAGCTACCGCCCAGTTGTACGCGAACCTAGCTATCGCCCAGTGGTACGAAGCCTTTCTCTCTCATTAGCCGAGAGACAGAATAGCCATCAGAAGTTAAGGGCTACGAACTAGCAAGGAGCCATTTGTATCAGTGCCTATAGCTTACAAGTATTCAAGAGAGATGTATTCCAAGGCCTAAATAAAAGATAAGTAAAAAGCATCTACCTACTTTTCTTCTTATTCATTTATAAGTTCTCATGTTCCAGACTTCACGCCCGTATGCTTATTGCTGTGCGTGCACTATCGGCCACAACAATCTACCCATCTAATCTTCAGCATTCTTCTGTAGCACCACATTTCGAAAGCTTCTATTCTCTTCTTGTCCAAACTATTTATCGTCCATGTTTCACTTCCATACATGGCTACACTCCATACGAATACTTTCAGAAATGACTTCCTGACACTTGGATCTATACTCGATGTTAACAAATTTCTCTTCTTCAGAAACGCTTTCCTTGCCATTGCCAGCCTACATTTTATATCCTCTCTACTTCGACCATCATCAGTTATTTTGCTCCCCAAATAGCAAAACTCCTTTACTACTTTAAGTGCCTCATTTCCTAATCTAATTCCCTCAGCATCACCCGACTTAATTAGACTACATTCCATTATCCTTGTTTTGCTTTTGTTGATGTTCATCTTATATCCTCCTTTCAAGACACTGTCCATTCCATTCAACTGCTCTTCCAAGTCCTTTGCTGTCTCTGACAGAATTACAATGTCATCGGCGAACCTCAAAGTTTTTATTTCTTCTCCCTGAATTTTAATACCTACTCCGAATTTTTCTTTTGTTTCCTTTACTGCTTGCTCAATATACAGATTGAACACCATCGGGGAGAGGCTACAACCCTGTCTTACTCCCTTCCCAACCACTGCTTCCCTTTCATGTCCCTCGACTCTTATAACTGCCATCTGGTTTCTGTACAAATTGTAAATAGCCTTTCGCTCCCTGTATTTTACCCCTGCCACCTTTAGAATTTGAAAGAGAGTATTCCAGTCAACATTGTCAAAAGCTTTCTCTAAGTCTACAAATGCTAGAAACGTAGGTTTGCCTTTCCTTAGTCTTTCTTCTAAGATAAGTCGTAAGGTCAGTATTGCCTCACGTGTTCCAGTGTTTCTACGGAATCCAAACTGATCTTCCCCGAGGTTGGCTTCTACTAGTTTTTCCATTCGTCTGTAAAGAATTCGTGTTAGTATTTTGCAGCTGTGACTTATTAAGCTGATAGTTCGGTAATTTTCACATCTGTCAACACCTGCTTTCTTTGGGATTGGAATTATTATTTTCTTCTTGAAGTCTGAGGGTATTTCGCCTGTTTCATACATCTTGCTCACCAGATGGTAGAGTTTTGTCAGGACTGGCTCTCCCACGGCCATATTGTCTACTCCGGGGGCCTTGTTTCGACTCAGGTCTTACAGTGCTCTGTCAAACTCTTCACGCAGTATCATATCTCCCATTTCATCTTCATCTACATCCTCTTCCATTTCCATAATATTGTCCTCAAGTACATCGCCCTTGTATAGACCCTCTATATACTCCTTCCACCTTTCTGCTTTCCCTTCTTTGCTTAGAACTGGGTTTCCATCTGAGCTCTTGATATTCATACAAGTCGTTCTCTTATCTCCAAAGGTCTCTTTAATTTTCCTGTAGGCGGTATCTATCTTACCCCTAGTGAGATAGGCCTCTACATCCTTACATTTGTCCTCTAGCCATCTCTGCTTAGCCATTTTGCACTTCCTCTCGATCTCATTTTTGAGACGTTTGTATTCCTTTTTGCCTTTTTCACTTACTGCATTTTTATATTTTCTCCTTTCATCAATTAAATTCAATATTTCTTCTGTTACCCAAGGATTTCTACTAGCCCTCGTCTTTTTACCTACTTGATCCTCTGCTGCCTTCACTACTTCATCCCTCAAAGCTACCCATTCTTCTTCTACTGTATTTATTTTCCCCATTCCTGTCAATTGCTCCCTTATGCTCTCCCTGAATCTCTGTACAATCTCTGGTTCTTTCAGTTTATCCAGGTCCCATCTCCTTAAATTCCCACCTTTTTGCAGTTTCTTCAGTTTTAATCTACAGGTCATAACCAATAGATTGTGGTCAGAGTCCATATCTGCCCCTGGAAATGTCTTACAATTTAAAACCTGGTTCCTAAATCTCTGTCTTACCATTATATAATCTATCTGATACCTTTTAGTATCTCCAGGGTTCTTCCATGTATACAACCTTCTTTCATGATTCTTAAACCAAGTGTTAGTTATGATTATGTTGTGCTCTGTGCAAAATTCTACCAGGCGGCTTCCTCTTTCATTTCTGTCCCCCAATCCATATTCACCTACTATGTTTCCTTCTCTCCCTTTTCCTACACTCGAATTCCAGTCACCCATGACTATTAAATTTTCGTCTCCCTTCACAATCTGAATAATTTCTTTTATTTCATCATACATTTCTTCAATTTCTTCGTCATCTGCAGAGCTAGTTGGCATATAAACTTGTACTACTGTAGTAGGTGTGGGCTTCGTATCTATCTTGGCCACAATAATGCGTTCACTATGCTGTTTGTAGTAGCTTACCCGCATTCCTATTTTCCTATTCATTTTTAAACCTACTCCTGCATTACCCCTATTTGATTTTGTTTTTATAACCCTGTAGTCACCTGACCAGAAGTCTTGTTCCTCCTGCCACCGAACTTCACTAATTCCCACTATATCTAACTTCAACCTATCCATTTCCCTTTTTAAATTTTCTAACCTACCTGCCCGATTAAGGGATCTGACATTCCACGCTCCGATCTGTAGAACGCCAGTTTTTTTTCTCCTGATAACAACATCCTCTTGAGTAGTCCCCGCCCGGAGATCCGAATGGGGTACTATTTTACCTCCGGAATATTTTACCCAAGAGGACGCCATCATCATGTAATCATACAGTAAAGCTGCATGCCCTCGGGAAAAATTACGGCTGTAGTTTCCCCTTGCTTTCAGCCGTTCGCAGTACCAGCACAGCAAGGCCGTTTTGGTTATTGTTACAAGGCCAGATCAGTCAATCATCCAGACTGTTGCCCTTGCAACTACTGAAAAGGCTGCTGCCCCTCTTCAGGAACCACACATTTGTCTGGCCTCTCAACAGATACCCCTCCGTTGTGGTTGCACCTACGGTACGGCTATCTGTATCACTGAGGCACGCAAGCCTCCCCACCAACGGCAAGGTCCATGGTTCATGGATATATATATATATATATAAAAACAAAGATGATGTGACTTACCAAATGAAAGTTCTGGCAGGTCGACAGACTCACAAACACAAACATACACACAAAATTCAAGCTTTCGCAACAAACTTTTGCCTCCTCAGGAAAGAGGGAAGGAGAGGGAAAAGACGAAAGGATGTGGGTTTTAAGGGAGAGGGTAAGGAGTCATTCCAATCCCGGGAGCGGAAAGACTTACCTTAGGGGGAAAAATGGACGGGTATACACTCGCGCACACACACACATATCCATCCACACATATACAGACACAAGCAGACATATTGTCTCCTATATGGTAAGTAGCAACTTTCCTTTTCATAATATAGTTTATAAGTTTGTAGAAAGATATAGATATTGCTAACACTAAGGTAAACTGCTACTGTCACCTAGCAAGGTGTAACAAAAAAGTTGCAGACAACAGCCCCTATCACATGGGGATCAAATTGTTCAACAAATTTCCAAAGTATGTAATAAGTGGAAAGTGAAGCTGCTTTAAAGTGCCTTTGAAGGAGTATTGTACAAACCAGTGTTTTTATAGTATTAAAGAATTCTTCTTAGAGGAACAGATGATCTTCATTTGCACCTTATTATTTATAAATAAGATTTTATGTTTTTGATTGATCCCAGAAAATTATGACATGAATTGTAACATGTTTCAATAATCCAAAACAAATCTTGCAATTCTGTGGAGAATAAATAAATATATGTTGGAAAACAAATAAATCTATCTACCCAGTGTATGCTTACCACTTTGGTCTCGTTCTGTCAACCCTCCAGACTTCTTCTTAAAGGCTGTGATAATGACAGTTGAAAAAAATATGGTGTGTTCTGTAACATGGTGACCAAGTGGGCAGGTTGAGTGCACTTGGTGGTTATTTCATTAACATTCTTCTCAACCACCAAAAAACGAACAAAAATAAGAAATCAGTATCGTGAAATTCATTAGCATTATTTTTAAGGTCCTTCATTACTTTATAGTTCAGTTTAATATTTCCATCTTCAAAAACTTGAAACTCCCAACCACTAATTAATTTTAAGTATATGTTTGGCAAAATAATTTTAAATTTATTATCAGGCTCCACAAAACTTCTTTCACCATATCTAGTTTGTAGTATTGTGATACAAATTATTTACTTCTAACTCACTAATATTTTTAAACAAATTAGAATTGCTTTATTAGAGACTCCATTTATATAGAATAAATTTTAACAAGCTTTAAAAAACAAATTGATTCTCAAAAAGTGCAAAACCTTCAGCACCTTTTGAAGGAAACCTGGTGGGATTTTTTTCTGATGGTACTCACTTTATTTCATTTCACTCCACTGGGTTTTTTTCTACTGAACATTGATGTTGGTTTGCGACTGCCATACCATCATTGTCTACTCTTCTTCTTCCGCCTTGTCTTGGCCAGTGCACATTAGTATGCACTGGAAGAGCTGCTTCTGGCAGTCATTCTCATCTTCTTCTTGATGGGCTGCAGCAGTGGATGATGATAGCAAATTACTATAGTATTTATCGGCCAAACCAATCCTATAGCAATTCAGCTGTGCTCTTACGGGCTAGTAAAAACCATTCACAAATCTTATATGTAGTTGGTATTTGAGTAATGAAGTTGATTTGGGAATAGAAAGTGAGACAGCATCCAGGGAACTGTGGTTTGATAGTGAGGAGCAGTGCACATAACTCTTGACGCCCATGAGCTCAGTCAGCTGTGAGGCTCACTAGAGGCAGGAGGTACACAACAGCTCCCACTTGCCTGCATCCAAAAACAGCCTAATACATCAATTTTTGTTTATTTTTCAGCCAAATATTAATCAGTTTTAAAAATTCAAAAAGCTGGCATAATCTACATGAAAAAGGCTAGCCATATAATAATTGTAATAATGAAATTTTATAAATTTTCATTCACAATTTTATGCTGAACATCATATGTCAAATTTTTATTACCGTACATGACTATGTAGGCAAGTGTGGCAGTCAGTATTTTATCATTGAATGTGGCACACAACTTCATCGTCGTTATCTGAGTACTTAAAACATACATTCTCCTCGAAATATTTATGACATACGTAGGATAATTTTCAATTGAATTGAAGAGGCTTTTATTGACATCGCTATTCAATTGTGTGTTTCTCTTAAACTCCAGGAAGGCATAATGTGCTTTCAGATAATTATTTGGTGGATCTAGATTCCACATTTTGTCAGGAAAGATTTCATTTCCTCCATTCATTATGTAGATATTGTGTAATTTGATGTGATTAAACAAGGAAGAGTCAGACAATTGATTATTCTTGCTTTTTGTCCAAAAACGTTGATAATGAAATGAGGAATATCAAATCCTGCAGAATTATAGTAATTGGTGATATCTAGTTTAAAATTTATTTTCCCATTCAATCCACTAATCTCTGTGTTTGTGGTTCAAAGAAAGATATGGGGATCTTCAAATTTTTAGTCTTTCTTGCTCTAGCTCAAGTGAACATTCTGGTTCATATCTAACCACAGGAACATGGATTTCCATTGATTCCACTACAATTTTGCCTTCCTTCAGAAGTGTGGTCACATCTACTAGAATATGTTGATTTTGGTCAGCCCAGTTTTCAATCTCCAGCACTTGAAGACCATGTAAAAATTACAGTTAAATCTCCTTCCCAAATAATTTCTTTCTAATCTTTGAAAAAAATAAGCTTAAAGTACTACATTCTTTTACTTGTTATCCTCCTATTATTGAGGATGTGACCCTTCATGGTTAACTCATTGCATAGAGATGAAGTCAATTGCATAAGGACAAATGAAGAAATGAAAGGATGTTCCATTCTAGAGAAAATATTGTTTCCTTTCTTTATGGTGATAACCTCCAAACTGCTTTGCCACATAGTTGTCAAACAATTTTGTATTAGGTATTCCATCATATGTTGGATAATCTGTATTGTCAACTCCAGTAACAAAAAAGCTTGTGTGCAGCTGAGCATGATTAGGATGAACCCTACAGTCTCCAGTATTTATATTAATCTCTATGGTCTTCTTGGGAAGACTTGGTTATTTTTAGTCTTCCCAATCACAAGGAAAGTAAAACTGACTGCTCTCTGTTTTGTTCATTATTTATTAAACATAAAATTTTATTAAGCCATAGGACGAGACACCTTTTTCTGTTTTGTTTTACCCAGACACGTGTCAGCACATTTTGTGCTATCTGCTGTGGGTTATTTGTTATTTTCTCACTGTAAAATTGTTGAACATATTAACATTTAGCGAAACTTTTGGTACATAATATTTACAATTGTGAATGAATAATTGTTGTAAGATGTTATACATCATTTGTTCATAGTTCACAGTTGAGATATGTATTAACGATCAGATGCACTGCGCGTTGTTTATAACATCATGTCAAAGTTCTGTTTATAGCTTAATTGGCAAAAGAGTGGATGTATGCATTAATTCACATACCTTACATGATGCTATTGGACATTTATGTTGGTAGCTATTCTGCTACACAGTCTGCAAGTTCTCATCTGTGAATAGCAACATGTAATTTTTATTTTTCTGTTTATTATGCATTTACAAATGGAAATGAGCATATATCACGATTTTTGTGTGTAACTTACTGTTTTGATATTGTAATGCTTTCTCATATGTTGTTGGCGAAGTGACTAGGCTGATTTCATGACCTATGGTCACTTGTCACTGCACTTTCTCCAATTTTTCAAAACATAGGCAGAGTTTTCACTGCCATTATATGTTGTTGCGGATGTGTAGTATTCATTTGTTTTGTAGCTTGTTTAGCTGGGTGATGCGCACAAGTTTGAGGTGTATTTGGCATTTGTGGTGTTTGGTTTGTGTGTGTGTGTGTGTGTGTGTGTGTGTGTGTGTGTGTGTGTGTGTGTGTGTGTGGGTTTTTTTTTCCGCATGAGTAGTTTTGATGTGGGTGTTATTGTATTGTTCTTCTATTGTGGTGAAGAGGGTTTTATTGCACAGTGATGTGTATTCTTTGAGTACTTTCTTTCCTTGGGCTACTGATTTTTGGATGTGATAGTTTTCTTCTATAGTTAATTTTTGGTATAAGCTGCTGTTAGTTTTAAGGACATGTAAGTCAGTTTCAATATTTGTTGGGTGGTGACTGTTTGCTATCAGGTGGTTTGTAAATGTTGGGTGTGAGCTACTGTTTTTCATTGCTTTGAGGTGTTCTGTGTACCTGGTTCTGAAATTTCCGCATGTTTGGCCCACATGTACAGATTGACAGCAGTTGCAAGTAAGATGGTATAAAACAGACTGACTGTATTTGTCTGTGTTGCAGTATTTCCTCCAAGTCTGCTTTGTATTGTGTTTGTTTTTGAATTTTGTCATTTATTTTGTCTACTCTCATTGCATCATATCCATTCTCCTGTGCAATTTGTTTTATTGTGTTCAGTTCTTGTGTATGATCATGTTTGTTCATGGGTATTTTGTTCAGTCTGTATAGTAAATATCTGAAGCTGGCTTCTTTGCGAGTTACGGTGTGATTGGACAGGTTATGAAAAATTGTGCTGGTAATTGTGGGTTTTCTGTAGATTGTGAATTCATGTTTTTTGGTTCTCTTGTGTATGGTGAGATCTAAGAAATTAAGTTTTTCATCTGTTTGTGTTTCAATGGCGAACTGTATTTGTGGGTGGATGGAGTTTATGTAGTTGTGAAGTTCCTTTATGCGAGGCAGTGATTCATCTATTAAGCAAATTATGTCATCTACATATTTGTACCAATATATTTGTTTGTACTGTTTTGGTGTTACTATTTTGTCAAAGATTTGTTTCTCTATGTGATTGGGGAAAATGTCAGCTAGGAGGCCACTGATTGGATATTCTGTGGGTAGTCCATCTTGTTGAGAGTAAAATTTGTTGTTGAATGTGAAGTGGTTTTGCTTTGTGTTGAGCCTGAGTATGGCTGATATTTCTTGTATGTATGTTGTGGGTATGTTTCATTGTAGTTAGAGGTTTCTTTCTATAATGTTGATGGTTCCTTCTGTTGGGATGTGTGTGTACATGGAAATAATGTCAAATGAAATTAAGGTTGCAGTGTTTCGTATGTTTTCATTTCTTATTTTTTTTGTTAAGTCACTTGAGTTCTTTAGGCTTCTGTTTTCAGTGTATTTGTATATTGTCTGTAGCAGAGTGTGTTTGAGTTTGGCTAAGTAGTATGTTGGTGCTTTTGCAAAGTTTATCAATGGACGTGTGGGCATTCTGGGTTTTTGAACTTTAGGCTATGATTTTAGGGTGGGTGACCTTGGGATTTTTCTATATCATTCTTTTTATCTGTGTTTCTGTGAAAATTGTTTCTATGTTTTTCAGGGTTTTCTGTGACTTACTTTGGTATTGGTTTGCTGGATCACTTCTTAATTCTGTGATGTTGTTGCTTTGGATGGACTTTAATGTTTTGTCAATGTATTCCTGTTTGTTTATGACTACAATTGAATTACCCTTTTCAGATTTTGTGGTGATGGCATTTTCTTGTCTTAATTTGTCCTGTAGTTTTCTGTAGGTTTTTTCTTCAGCAGTCCGTGTGTTTTCTTTTATGGTGATTTTGTTCTCTTTGATTATGTTTCTTATTTCCTCAGCAACTAGTTCTCTTACTAGATTTGCATTGAATTCAGGTGTGTTTAGCTTTTCTTGTTGCTTTACAATGTGTTCAGTTTTTGTTATGATATTTTCTTTTGTCCTGTGTGACACCATTGTGTTTGTTATGTTTGGGACCCTTTTCACGTAGGGTGCTTTCTTGTTCAGATAATTAATTTTATGTCTGTTAGATTAATCACTCTTTTGCGAAAGGTGTGTTTGTTGTATTGATGGTGCTACTGATAGGTGTTTGTGTGGTTTGTTATTTTGGTGAGTTTCTTTTGTTGGATTGTATGTTTTTTGCCTTTTATGGTACTGTGTATGTTCGAATCCAGTACATTAATTCATCAAAAAATGGTGGATACTTTATGATTTGTTAGTTCTATATGCAATCTGTATAGCTGAGTATTCAGAGCTAGTTTTTGGAATGAACTGCAACACCATTAGATGATCATTTATTAAACCATTTCTAAAATAACTGTTACAGCAGCATCATTGAGGTCAATCAAATTATAATTTTCATTGGTTACACTTGTTTCTAAATCCCAAATAGTGTCAAAAATTGGAATATAAACTGGATAATGTGGTTCATTAATTAGTGGTCCACCAGATTCAGCATTAAGCTTGAATAAAGCAATAATATTAGTTTCTTGATTAAAATGATCAGTAGGCTTCACAAACATTCCATCAGCAAAATTAAAATGTACCTTAATTAATCTGACTGGAATAAATTTAGGCACATCATTAGCAACAGTTTTCTTATTAGCTTCAACAGTTTCACCACTAAATCTAAGCACACTTCCTTTACTATCTTTTACATCCATAAACAATTTAACATTGCTCTCAATAATAACTCTGTTTAAAATTTCATCTGCTTTAATGTGAATGTGGGGCTTTTTTTGTATGAACAAATTTTTCTAAACTTTTTAAACTACGTTGACTTACAGGAATTTCTATTATTTCTCCATCACAGTATAATTTATTATTTTTCAATATAATATTTGGAGTTAAAAAATTGTATAAAAACCAACTAGTACAGCATTATTAAAACTTCCTCATAAAGGTACAATCAATCTTTCTTTGAGAACAGATGACTTACCACTCAATTGAAATTGGCAACTCATTTAATATTAATAAAAAGTTATTTGATTAAATGAAAACTGATTTGGAACCAAAAATAAGAATTCCACAGAAGAAATCAAAAAATAAACTTGGTAAACCTGTTCTAAATTCTATTTGATGTGCAATAATAGGAAAGCGGTTTTGGAAAAACAAAATTAATGATTGACAATTATATTTAAGCTCCAGGATGGCTGAATTGGAATAAAATCAATCACTTGTATGTTTATTCAAAAAGTTCAGATCAACCGAAATATTCAGAATTTACAAAAGTTGCAAAAAATGGAAGATTAAAAATATTTTTTAAAAAAGCTACTTTTATTGAAAATAATGATGAAATTATTCCATCATATGAATGTGAAGATAATTCAGTTGTTTATATTTGACGATTTCATTCCTGAAAATCAGGATGTAGTTAGAGAATGTTTTGCTAGAAGTAGACATAGAGGAATAGACAGTTTTTATTTAGCTCACACACATTCAAAAATACCAAAACAATTATAAAGGAATAATCTACACTTTTAAAACATTTTTAGACAGGATGATGAAAATTTAAGTCAGATACATCATGAATTTGTTGGTGGTCATTTAAAATTTAATGTTTTTAAATATAAATGTAGTAAATTTTGAAATTGAGGACCATGACTAGGAAGCCTAAAGAAGGGAAGTACAGGCATAAGATAATAAATTTCTTAATTAATTACTTTAATAAATGTTTGCAAAATATGATTCAGAGGTAGTTTAATAAGCTAGGCAAAATAGGAAGGTAAAGGAGCAATTACAAGAAGCATTTTCAAAAATGGAAGAAACAATGTTCAACAGAGTATGAAAAATATAAAAAAGAAGATCAATCTCTTACTGACAATCGAAGGAATAGGAGATAAAGTGTTGAAAGCTACTGAAGAAAACAGAGGGGTTGAAAAACAGATTGTTCCTTATCAACACAACTATTGTTTTGATCAATTTGACAGCATACCACCAATTAAACAACATGGAAAGTCCACAGTGTGACTATATGCTAAGTGAACAAGGAATACAAGATGTATTGATGAAATATGGAGAGGAGGTTAACGATAGAAAAGCTAAAAGAATAAAGGCAACCAAGAAAGTTATCAGATACAACAACACTATAGCTAATATTACAAAAGAAAATATAGAAAAATTTAGAGAAGAAATTGAGACAAGTAAAGAAGGTGATTGGCGTGAACTCCAGATGCAAATAACTCAAGCAGCAGAGGAAACTTTAGGGATGGCAAAGAATAAAAAGAAGACATGGTGGAATGAGGAGTGTGAAGAAGTACTAATACAAAGTGCTAAAAAATGGAGAAAATGGAGATGTTCGAAAATAGAGGAAGACCTTGAACAATTCAGATAACAAAGAAAAGAAACGTCAAAAATAATCCGGAAAATCAAAAGAAACTTTGAAAATTCTCAGCGTATTGAAAAAGAAGAAAACTTCACCAAAAATTATACTAGAAATTTTAATCAAGCTTTTAAACACATACTTAAAGGATATCAGGCACCAAGTATTTGTTTCAAACATGAAAAATGGCAAAATGGGATTAAATAACAAAGAAAATTGTGAAATTTTAGTAAATTCTTTTGAAAAGCTGTAAAACTGGCCAGTTCCAACAGATAAATTAGAATTCCAGTCACACCTCTAAATCTAGAGGAAAATTTCCCACCAACAGAGTTAGAAATTTATGAAGCCATCAAAACAGTCAAAAACAATAAAGCCGTTGGTGAAGACTTCATTACAGCAGAACTATAGAAGTGGCCAGATCCAAAAATCACAGAGGATCTACAGCTCATTTTTGAGAACATTTGGAAAACTGAAAAGATTCCAGTTGAATGGAAAACAGCATTAATCCAACTGCTACATAAAAAGGGAGACAAGCAAAATGTCAATAATTAGAGGAGTGTCACTTCTGCCAGTGGCATACAGAATATTATCAAACATTCTCCTGAACAGAGTGGTGGATACTGTAGACAAACAACTGGGAGAATATCAGGGTGGTTTTCGAAAGGAAAGATCCAGTGCAGAACAAATTTTTAACTTAAAGTCAATAATTCGCCATATGATGTTAACCAGCAAACCAATAATACTATCATTTATTGATTTCAAGAAAGCATTTGATTGCGTAGACAGAGAAACAATAGACAAGGTCATTAGAGAATTTGGTGTGAAATCAAAATTAGCTATTATAATTTGTGAAACACTTACAGGTACAATATGTAAA
Organism: Schistocerca piceifrons; assembly: GCF_021461385.2. Lineage (NCBI taxonomy): Eukaryota > Metazoa > Arthropoda > Insecta > Orthoptera > Acrididae > Schistocerca > Schistocerca piceifrons. The sequence continues at coordinate 887,807,188 of NC_060139.1, forward strand.
TTCAAATTTATGGGAGAAGTATCTCAGCCATTTTAAATAAAAACTGGTTTTAGACAAGGTGACGGTTTATTACCTTTACTGTTTAAGTGTGTTCTAGAAAAAATTGTAAGGTTCTGGAATTCAGAGCTAAAAAATCACAAAATTGATCCAATAACTCTGGGAAGCAAAACAAATGGAATTAAGGTAAGCTCTTGGCTTTTGTGGATGATTTTGCAATACTTTCAGAAAACCTGACAGAAGCAGTTATTCATATAAACCTTCTGAAAAAAACAGCAAACAGAACTGTTCTAAAAATTTCAGCTGAAAAAACAAAATTCATGACAAATATAAAAAATGCATCAAAATTCATAGAAACAGAAATAGGTAAAATAGAGGAAGTAAGTAAATTTAAATATCTTGGAGAAACTATACAACAGAATGGACTAGAAAAATCTGCAACAGATATAAGAATTAACAAAATGGAAAGAGCATATGGCTTGACCAAAAATATTTACAACAATAAACATATATCTAAAAACAAAACTAAAACACTTCACCACAGTGGTACAACCAGAATGTTTATATGGATCTGAATGCCTAACGATGAACTATAAGAGCCGGCCACTGTGGCTTAGTGTTTCTAGGTGCTTCAGTCCGAAACCGCACTGCTGCTACAGTCGCAGGTTCACATCCTGCCTCGGGCATGGATGTGTGTGATGTCCTTAGGTTAGTTAGATTTAAGTAGTTCTAAGTCTAGAGGACTGATGACCTCAGATGTTAAGTCCCATAGTGCTAGGAGCCATTTTTTTAACTATAAGATGGACAAACTAGAGGTACTGGAAAGAAGGATTACTAAAAAAATAATGGGTGCAATAAAAACTGCAAATGGTTGGAAAATAATAAGTAAAGAGGAGATCTACAAAAATATAGAGAAAACATCTGAAGTAATGGCTAAATAAAGATTAACCTTTTTTGGACACCTCTACCAAATGGATGGAAATAGACTATCAAAACAAATAAACCTATATTTCGGGAAGGAGTCAATAATAGCATGGTTTACAGAAGTAAGGAAAGATGTAGAAAGAAACAACATCAAAGAATCAGAAATAGCAGAAAGAAATCATTTACTTTTGAAAATACGAAACGTGGCGGGCTTTCAAAGCAGACAAAATAAAAAATTGGGAACAACATGGACACGAGAAAGGAAGAGACTTCATGGGGTGAAAATGAGGGAATACTGGAAAAATAGGAAACAACAACAAAGGAAGAGGAACTGAAGTTGTTAACATGATAAATTAACAGTTGGTGATAGGCTATATATATGTTGTGGTCTTCAGTCCTAAGACTGGTTTGATGCAGCTCTCCATGCTACTCTATCCTGCGCAAGCTTCTTCATCTCCCAGTACCTACTGCAACCTACACCCTTCTGAATCTGTTTAGTGTATTCATGTCTTGGTCTCCCTCTATGATTTTTACCCTCCACACTGCCCTCCAATACTAAATTGGCGATCCCTTGATGCTTCAGAATATGCCCCACCAGCAGATCCCTTCTCCTAGTCAAGTTGTGCCACAAACTCCTCTTCTCCCCAATTCTATTCAATACCTCCTCATTAGTTATGTGATCTACCCATCTAATCTTCAGCATTCTTCTGTAGCACCACATTTCGAAAGCTACTATTCTCCTCTTGTGTAAACTATTTATCGTCCACGTTTCACTTCTTATATATGCATACAGATATACAAAGAAAGGAGGATAGAAATCAACCCATGCACCTAGAGAGACAAGAGCAGGGGAGCTGGGGTAATATTATAAAACAGAGAGAAGCCAAATTGGATTTAATTGTGATAACCATTTGAGAAAAGTCAGGGTAGCAAATACTCATATGAGTTACAGAGTAGTGGGACTTGATCAGTATGTATAGACATACTATCTACAAAGAGTTGGTTAATACAGGTAGACACAGCATCTACTATGAGTTGAACAATTTGTGTAGGCGTAGTATTTGCTTATATGATAGAAGTGAGCAGTGGAAGGGGACTCTAGAGTATTAGATGGAGTATTAGAATGTGAAGATGAGGTGTAAAATAGATGTCAGCGTTACCAGAAAACATTTAATTATAGTGTACATAAAGATGAACCATGATGCCTACCCAGGAAGGATAAAGGGGGTGCGCCCAGCATTTATTGAATATAAAACGCAGATAGGCAGACCTAAGAAAGGCTGACCTATACTGCGGAGACAAAGGCACCAAGAAGGGGATTGACCTGTATCATAGGAGAATAGGAATTAAGAGGGGTGTGCCTACTGAAACGGAAGGAGGGAATGCACTCATAGGGTCAACCCATATGTGAGGTATAGGTACTGTTTCTAGAGGGGAAAAGGACAGTATCATAACAGAAGTCACACGATTTATAGGACTTAGTCTGGTAAGTTTTAATTTTATGCATCACCAGCCTTATTACATTTTATGTCTACAGATGCCCACAAAAAAGGAACACTTTTATTTTACCAAGAGTTCCTCCAAACTACAGTAAGTAATGAATAAGTACATACTTAGGAAAGGTAGTAACGGAAAGTAGGAACAAGCAGTAGATTACTCGTGGGTGAAGTACACCTGGAATTTATGATTGGAAAAAGAGTAGAAAACAGAAAAAGTTGGCCCTCTTGATTTTTAGATGTTGAAATAGCTAACTCCAACATGGATTGAAAGGTTCACGTTTTGTAATTGTAGTAAAATGGAAAAAAGGAATGACCAGGCAATAAGAACAAGAGTATTTACAATTATTAATAGAAAAAGATGTATTGTTGAGAAATGAAGTGTTATCCTATGTGATATTAATGTACTGGTGATTACGTATAAAATATCACGTGTTCGAGCTGAAGGGTGGGATATTTAGTGCTTTGAGAATTTCCGCGTAAATTTGAGAACCACTTGTCCTTATACCATCTCGAACACACAATATTTTAAATATAAGTGGGAGTGTGGAACCGTATCTACTTCGCTACCTGTTTCTGTGTGCAGGTTGGAAGTTTGTTATGAGAAGACTGTAAGAGTGGCGGTCCACTGACGACGACAAGTCTTTACCGCTAGTAACCTACTTATGTCTTAGCCCTGTACGAGGCAAGATGTATGTGATGTCCATAAATCATTTGATTGTTAGATCAATGTTATTATAAATACGTTTAACAGAGTCTAATGTTTGATGACTAAGTTGACTTGCAGAAGTTGTTGTCTGTGAAAGTTGAAAATATATTATTATTGAACTGAAAGTATTCATCGAGTACCCAATTATTTCAAGAATAGAGAAAGAGTCTAATTAATTCCAATAACCAGTGAAAATCTTCGGAGAAGAAGCTCTTGGGAGATCAACGTAGCTGAATACCCAGAGAAGAGGATCGGCTAGTCACATCACGTAAATCATCTGGTGAGAGTGAGGCGTGAAATGTGAATGCAATCCAGTTTTGCACTGTTTCTCGTGTCGTCAAAACGTTAGAACACCTGTGAACTGTATCATTTGACAAACGAATCTTGCTTATTTTCACAGCTGCTTCATTTCCTAGCATCGTCATCACCATTTCTTTGCAAGCAGGCAGAAGAAAGTGACTCACCTATAATATGAACTTTTATACTCTGTGCTAATAGTTCAGAAACTTGGTAGGAAGCGACAGAGCGTTATCAGTAACAGACATTATACTTTTAAAAGCTATTGCTGTCCTTATTTTCTGTTCAGACAATCTCTCAAAATACCTTACAGGATTATCTTGCAAATATGAATGTGTTGTTTTAAAATGTTTGCTTGGTTTATTAGGAAGCAGAGATTCATTTGCCATTTTATACACACACACTAAGAGTAGTGGGATAATCTTCACTTCCAGTCAAAGTGAAACTATAGCTTAAGTATCTACCATTGTACTTACGAGTAAGCCGCTGTTTTGCCTTTTTTAATTGCACTTAGCTATTGTTCACTTCCAGAATCGGATTCTTCGATGACATGCGTGTTTTTCAGAAATCTGTCTGTTTTATTCACTTCTAGCACTTTGAAAATTAGCAGTACGTTGTACACAAAGCACGAGCCCCACGTACGCTATCAACACCTCACCGACATATCACCTGAAAGCTCTGGGATAACATCAAGTGCACAACAATGGAAACGTGTTTTCTTTCTGGGTCTGTATTCTTATTCCTCCATGGGTTAACAGTGCTGCCAACAATAATTTTCAACTTCCATTAACCTTGCTTCTGTCATGAACAGCTGAATCACTAAACTGCAGTGGAAATGACACTCGGCTTCATGAACAATGACAGTCCATGTTCACATGTGCTACTCATCTGTAGCAAACAAAATGAAATGAAATTTTTTTAGTCACGGACAGCTCAAGCGAATGTTGTGTATAATTTTTTGATACACTGTCACAGTACCTAAATTGGTCATAATGGGCAATAATAATAATAATAATAATATGCAATTCACTTCCTACGTGTTATTGCAGCACTATTCGGAGTAAGGTGGAATAGATTCGCAATCACTGGGAACGACATGAAACCTTCAGATTCTATGGACAAGTTGTGATCACGTGTACAGTGGACAAGGCTTAATTTCAGCATGGCTACCATCCATAGGCAAATCAACTGCAAAACAAAAGCACAACATGATCAGATAATATCCGTTAAGAGTTTCCGTCGGAAAAATCTGTCAGTCATCAAATGTGTTTTCACCATTTTCTCCTAATTCTGAACGTATAGATCTGACCAGAAATCCATTAATTCTTGACAACACTGTGGATTAACTCCACGATTATTTACAAACTTTAAGAGCAATACAAGTGTCGCACTGTTTGGTTATGGAAAGAAGGCACAGAACGAGGTGTGCAAAAATAATTTGCACGGCGCCTACAGTGCTAGTCATCCACGGATACTTGTGCGACTGGTACTGACCATGTATGTTACTATTATTTGCACTCCAATTCTGATGGTGTAATCAGATTTTCAATATCTTTATTAGTTTAAAGTTTAGTATCTGACTAAATTATACAAGTAACACCCAGCAACGAATTTCCAAAATGTAACCGGTTCATCTAACGTGTCTTTAGAAAGCTATTAGTGTAAACCTAAATTGGTATAAATTACAGGCGTGTAACTTGAATAGTACATGAGTTGTTGGAGGTCAAAGTGGCCGATTATTATCGATCGCGTCAGGCCATAAGCACTCCACAGTTACACGAAACAACGGTATCCAGTGGAACTGTAGCCACCTGTCTGAATTACGACGTCTCTTAGGTTTTCAGGGTGTATACGCAGACAAGGAAAAAAATCCCGGATTTCCCGATTAAAAATACACTTTCTCCCTGGTGAAAAAAAACACTTTTTCCATGTTAAGTGACAGTATATTTTCCCTTCTCAATCCTTTGAACGGTTATGGTTTTTACACACGGACGTAGAATTTCCCGGCACTTTAGAAAATGAAACTCAGGGAAAAAGGCACGTTTTGGAAATATCTTCTATGTGTAGCAACATGTGTTTTCGTATTATGAAAGTATACATTGAAATTCCACGAAACACCGCATGTTACTTTCCGAATCATTGAAATCGAGATTGCGATGAGCTTTTGTACGCCAGTCATAGCTCATGTTACGTGATCTTGCCAGCCGATGACAGCGGATGTTCAGAGCATAGGACACATGATGTAGTCAGCCAACAGCAACATCACTGTTAAGTAGTATGAACACACACAAACAGGGAAAGTCAACAGTTTAAGTTAATATACATAGTGTAGCTACAAGAAAAGAAAAGCTCTCACATTTAATATTGGTCTCTAAGGTTAATAAGCTGCAAGAGAAGCTAAGCTTTTGCACATAATGTTGATATTTTTTGCCCGTGTTACACTTTAAGATGTATCACACAAATGTGCCAGTAAAATTTTTAATAATGACATAAATGTCTGATCTTCAGGGTTCGAAATTCTTCTAAATGGATTATCAAAAATTTTATTTTTAAACGACAGTCAAACACTCTGTGATTTAATAAATTCATGGTACATTCTCGCACATAGTACAACTTACCTTAAAGGATATTTTCTTTGAAAGTAACGCTTTTCAAACCACCATTCGCAATATTTTCCCGCGACCTGTTAGAAATGGCAGCAGTTGCCAGAGAGCGCATGTAACATGCGACACTGCGCATGTGCAGCTATCATGACGTAGAAAGCCCATTTTTAAGTACGTGCGTGTAAAACATTGAAAGATCATACATTATGTCATAAAAGAAACAAGACATCAGAGGATACTCCAAGAACATCGGAATTTCTTGAACCATACTAAAATGTGCACATTTAATGTGCATACTTAAAGTGCACATTCGTATGTCCAGATTCCCAATGAAGTAGACCTCGACCTTATATTAAACATTTCAGTGTGGTTTTCGAGATGTTCATTTTCTTGGAGCACCAGTACTGTATTATATCATGTTTGGCTCTTTATTATGGCATAATGCCATACGTGCTAGACTATGAAAACGTGCGCTTGAAATGCAGCGAACAGTTGAAACTAGTCGGTACTGTTGAATTAAACATTTTGTTTCAAATACAGTGACTGCCTCTGCGGAAAAGGTTAATAAAAGTCAAATTTCTTATTACTTCCTTGTTCCGCAAGGCGATTAATGCTTGGCTGTCAGAAAGGTGGAAATAAAATAAAATCTGAAACTGACATATTTTAGCCTTCCGTAATTATGTGAATGTATTTTAATTCACTTGATAGCTCCCGGCGGCCACAGATATCCGTTTTGTTTTCATTTGACACGAGAGTAAACTAAGGGGAATCAGCAAAACCACTAAATGTAAACACGGGTCACTTGAAGACTACCCACTATAACTCAGACTGCTCTGCACATCAGCCCCGGATCTACGATATTTGCGAACCGGGTCAGCACTAAAAAATATATAATTTTCAAAAAATATGTTCATCTTGTAGCGCACATATTTCTGAAAAGTCTGAAATAAAGTGCAGTGCCACGCCTCTTCATTAAGCATTCTTCTACAGCAGGTCACTGTCTTTCGCTCTGTGGAATTGAAACGTGTATATTTTGTAATGGATGCCATCATATTATATGCAGGACAGTGGAAATTGAAATGTTCTGTGGTGCCTCTCCTGCTACCAGTCGACCGGTTTGACAGCCTGCCCCTCTTCTCTCTCGTAGTAATTTTTTTTTCCTCTCTAATCTTGCTACAGCATTACATGGCGTGCTTTTCTTTCTGCGAAATCCCCCTGCGGGTCCGGGGTAAGAATAGGCCCGAGGTATTCCTGCCTGTCGTAAGAGGCGACTAAAAGGAGTTTCAACCGTTTCGGCATTCCATGTGATGGTCCCCCTTGGGGTTTGATCTCCTTTTTTCAAAATTCTACAGAAGTACGAGCCTTTTGGGGAAGGACGCCTTACGTGGTGTATCACTGGTCCTCAGTGCACTAAGACCTTGGCACTCAGCATTGTAACGGCGTTGTAACCACACCCACTATTCCTCCAATTGGGCCTAAACGCCTGATGGGTTGCACACGTTCCGCCCATAGTGCGTCCCCATCTGCACCTACGATCATGATGGACTTTCCATGGCACCCGAAATCCAGCACGGTAGCCAGCCCGTTGTGGTGGGGTCGTCATGTACCCTCTAGGTTGTAGCCCCCTGACAACACAGGGATCGTACTGCCGATACCTGAGCTGCACCCTCCCCACATTGGCCAAGGAGTAGATGCCCGTCTCCTTGGGGCATCAGGACTCCCGGCAACGGTCATCCTGCCAGGTGGCCCTTGCTGAGTCTGGGTGGCACCCGTGGGGAGAGCCTCTGGTCGGAGTGGGTGGTATCGGGGCGGACGTTTCGCAGATGAAACGTCAACATGTATCAGGTCGCTCTGCGGCCGAGTCTTTTAAAAAGAAAGGTACTGTCTCTGGTTCTGGTTCTCCTGCCCTTTCCCCCTTGGCCACTCCCTGGGAGGAAGGACAGGCCTGCCGGCTTGGGGCGAAGTACTTCCCCCGCTGTTTAGTCTGTTCTCGGACAGTTGGGGGGACGTTCACCACCTCCAAGCCCATGTTCTTTGTCCAGCACATCGAGGACATCTTCGTGGAAATCGAGGCTCTCAGTAAAATGCGTTCGGGGTCCGTTCTTATAAAGACCGCCTCCGCCACAGTCGGCGGCGCTCCAGGCGTGTAACCAACTAGGGGACATCCCAGTGTCCATTGTCCCGCATCTGGCACTGAATAGAATGCAGGGGGTTATTTTTCATCGGGACCTCCTGCTGCAATCTGATGAGGAGCTCAGGGCCAACCTGGAGCACCGAGGCATGCATTTCGTCCGGCGAGTTCAGCGCGGCCCCAAAGACCGTCGCATTGACACCGGAGCCTTTATCCTCGCCTTCGAGGGGGACATTCTCCCGGAGAAGGTAAAGGTGATGTGCTACCGGTGCGACATGCGACCTTATGTCCCGCCTCCTATGCGCTGCTTTCGGTGTTTGCGCTTTGGGCACATGTCGTCACGGTGTGAGGCTGAGCCCCTTTGTGGCGATTGTGGACGTCCTCTTCGTGAGGAACATACATGCACCCCACCACCTCGGTGCGTCAATTGTCCTGGCATCCACTCGCCTAGATCTTTAGACTGCCCCGCGTATCAGAAGGAGAAGAAGATCCAAGAATTAAAAACTTTGGATCGTCTCTCTTATTCTGAGGCTAGGAAGAAGTATGAGCGCCTCCATCCTGTGACGTTGACAACTTCATTTGCCTCAGTCGTGCCCACTCCTTCCACAGTATCCTCACCCCTATCCTGCCCCCCCTCCACCACCTCACCCCATCCGGGGTCTATGCCTCCGCCTCCCAAATCCCTCACTTCCAAATCCTCCTCCCTCACGGCCCCTGCCACTTCTGCCCCAGGGGCCACCCTTCCTCCTCCTCCTCCCCCTCTGCCGCCTGAGAAGCGATCCTCTTCTCAGGCGTCCATCGGGGGAACGTTCCGGACCCTGGCTTCCGAGGTCCGGCATTCCAAAACGGACCCCGTGCATGAGGACCTTCTTCGGGTCCAGCCCACCATCCCCGTGCCTCATCAGACTTCCAAGAAGGCGTCCAAGAAGAAATCTTTATCCCCCTCTCCACCCCGGCGCGTTTCGTCTGAAGCTCCATCCGCGAGTCGCTGCTCCCGGCCGTCCTCATTTTCGCCGGGACGCTCTGCTGCCAGGCGCTCAGCTGGCCTCTCGTCGGTGAATGATGCTGCCTCTCCTACGCAACCCGGGAAAGCGGCCGCAGCTGGCAACGACTCGATGGAACAGGATCCGCCTCCCGCCGGTTGTAGCGTTGTTCCCTCGAAACCTGGCCCTCTGCGGCCGTCGAGGTGACCAGCTCTTCACCCGTTTCGTTCCCCCCTTTTTTCTGACTAGCGATGGCTTTGTTACATTGGAACATCAGAGGTATTCGATCTAATCGGGAGGAATTACAACTGCTCCTCCGCCTGCGCTGTCCGCTCGTCCTTGGTCTCCAGGAAACCAAGTTGCGCCCAACTGACCGTATTGCTTTTACCCACTATACCTCGGAGCGGTCTGACCTCACCCCTGCGGACGGTATTCCAGCTCATGGTCGGGTCATGTTGCTCGTTCGGGACGATGTCTATTACCATCCCATCCCATTGACCACCCCACTCCAAGCAATAGCTGTCGGTATTACTCTTTCTGCCTTTACTTTTTCTGTTTGTACTGTCTACACTCCATCGTCATCCGCAGTTAGTCGGGCTGACATGATGCACCTGATTGTTCAGCTTCCTCCGCCGTTTTTATTGTTTGGCGACTTCAATGCCCATCATCCCCTTTGGGGCTCTCCTGCATCCTGTCAGAGAGGCTCCCTCTTGGCAGATGTCTTCAACCATCTCAATCTTTTCTGCTTCAATACTGGCGCCCCGACTTTCCTCTCGGACTCCACTCATACCTACTCCCACTTGGACCTCTCGATCTGTTCTACCACTCTTGCCCGTCGGTTCGAGTGGTATGTCCTTTCTGACACCTATTCGAGCGACCACTTCCCCCGTGTCGTTCGTCTCCTACACCACACCCCATCCCCACGTCCTTTGAGCTGGAACATACCGAAAGCTGACTGGGGACTTTACTCCTCTCTGGCGATCTTTCCGGACCACGATTTTCTATGTTGTGACAGTCAGGTCGAATACCTCACGGCTGCTATCATCAATGCTGCCGAACGTTCCATTCCTTGTACTACCTCTTCTTCACGTCACGTTTCCGTCCCCTGGTGGAATGAGGCTTGTAGAGATGCTATCCATGCTCGACGACGTGCTTTACGCACCTTTCGCCGCCATCCTACGTTGGCGAATTGTATTGGATACAAACGACTCTGAGCGGAATTCTGTAGAGTCATCAAAGACAGCAAAAAAGCTTGTTGGGCCTCTTTCACCAGCTCCTTTAACAGTTTTACTCCCTCTTCTGTCGTCTGGGGTGGCCTGCGCCGGCTGTCGGGCATTAAGGCCCACTCCTCGGTACCTGGCCTGACTTCAGGTAATGAGGTCCTTGTTGATCCTGTGGATGTCTCCAACACCTTCAGCCACTTTTTCGCGGAGGTTTCAAGCTTCACCCATTACCACCCTGCCTTCCTTCCCAGGAAAGAGGCAGAAGAGGCTTGGCGACCTTCCTTCCACTCGCTGAATCTGGAACATTATAATGCCCCCTTTACTGTGCGGGAACTCGAACGTGCACTTGCACTGTCCCGGTCCTCTGCTCCGGGGCCAGATGCCATTCACGTTCAGATGCTGGCACACCTTTCTCCGGCAGGCAAAAGCTTCCTTCTTCGTACCTACAATCGCGTCTGGACCGAAGGTCAAGTCCCCATGCGTTGGCGTGACGCCGTTGTTGTTCCTATACCCAAACCCGGGAAGGATAGACACCTTCCTTCTAGTTACCGCCCCATTTCTCTTACAAGCTGTGTCTGTAAGGTGATGGAGCGCATGGTTAACACTTGGTTAGTTTGGATTCTTGAATCTCGACGGCTACTTACCAATGTTCAATGTGGCTTTCATCGCCACCGCTCCGCTGTTGACCACCTTGTGACCTTGTCGACATTCATCATGAACAACTTTTTGCGAAAGTGCCAAACGGTAGCCGTGTTCTTCGATTTGGAGAAGGCTTATGATACCTGTTGGAGAGGAGGTATCCTCCGCACTATGCACAGGTGGGGTCTACGCGGTCGCCTGCCCCTTTTTATTGATTCCTTTTTAACAGATCGAAAGTTTAGGGTATGTGTGGGTTCCGTATTGTCCAACGTCTTCCTCCAGGAGAATGGAGTGCCTCAGGGCTCCGTCTTGAGCGTAGCCCTTTTTGCCATCGCGACCAATCCTATTATGGATTGCATTCCACCTAATGTCTCAGACTCTCTTTTTGTCGATGACTTCGCGATCTACTGCAGTGCCCAGAGAACATGCCTCCTGGAGCGCTGCCTTCAGCGTTGTCTAGACAGCCTATACTCATGGAGTGTGGCAAATGGCTTCCGGTTCTCTGAAGAGAAGACGGTTTGCATCAACTTTTGGCGATATAAATCGTTCCTTCCGCCATCCTTACATCTCGGTCCCGTTGTTCTCCCATTCGTGGAAACAACTAAGTTTCTAGGGCTCACACTGGACAGGAAACTTTGTTGGTCTCTGCACGTCTCTTATTTGGCTGCCCGTTGTGCACGTTCCCTTAATGTCCTCAGAGTTCTTAGTGGTTCATCTTTGGGAGCGGATCGCACTGTCCTGCTTCGCTTGTATCGGTCCATAGTCCGATCGAAGCTGGATTATGGGATCCTCGTCTATTCGTCTGCTCGGCCATCCCTCTTACGCCGTCTCAACTCCATCAACCATAGAGGGTTACATCTTGCGACACTAGTCCCGTCGAGAGTCTTTATGCTGAAGCTGCCGAATTACCATTGACCTACCGGCACGTCGTACTGCTTTGTTGGTATTCCTGGCGGCTGTTGTCAATGCCTGACCACCCCTCTTATCAGTCCTTCTTCGCCGATTCTCTCGACCGTCAGTATGGGTTGTATGTGTCTGCCCTGCTGCCCCCTGGAGTCCGCTTTCGTCGCCTGCTTCGACAATTGGATTTTGCCCTCCCTATCACCTTCAGAGAGGGTGAGAGCCCGACTCCACCTTGGCTCCAGGCTCCGGTTCATATTTATCTTGACCTCAGCTCGCTCCCGAAGGAGGGTACTCCGGCTGCAGTGTATTGCTCACGATTTGTCGAACTTCGTGCGCGACTTGCCAGTCACACCTTTATTTACACTGATGGCTCCAAAACTGATGATGGTGTTGGCTGTGCCTTTGTCGTCGGGGCCGTCACCTTTAAATACCGGCTCCTCGACCAATGTTCCGGCTTTACGGCCGAGCTTTTTGCTCTCCATCAGGCCGTTCAGTATGCCCACTGCCACCGCCATTCATCATATGTACTCTGCTCTGATTCACTCAGTGCTCTTCAGAGCCTTGGAGCTCCATATCCGGTCCATCCCTTGGTGCAACGGATCCAGCAGTCCCTCCATTCTTTTGCTGATGGTGGCTTTCCTGTCATCTTTCTGTGGGTTCCCGGCCATGTAGGAGTGTTTGGGAATGAGGCTGCTGATGCTGCAGCCAAGGCTGCAGTCCTCCTGCCTCGGCCAGCCTCCCATTGTGTCCCGTCATCTGATGTTAGTGGGGTTGTTTGTAAGAGGCTTGTGTCATTGTGGTGGGATGCTTGGTCCTCACTTCAAGGAAACAAGCTCCGGGCAGTAAAACCGTTCCCAACTGCTTGGACAACCTCCTCCCGACCATCTCAGCGAGAAGAGGTCCTTCTGACCAGGATGCGGATTGGGCATTGCCAGTTTAGCCACTGCTACCTGCTCTCCGGTGACCCAGCCCCGCAGTGCCCTTGTGGTCATGTATTAACAGTGCGCCATGTTTTATTGTCGTGTCCCCGTTTTAGTCAATCTCGTGTTGTCCTGTCTCTGCCATCTACTTTACAGGATATTTTAGCTGATGACGCTCGAGCAGCTGCTAGTGTTCTTCATTTTATTACTTTGACTGGCTTATCCAAAGACATCTAACTCTTTCACTTATTTTATCTGCATCTTTGTAAGAACTTTCTGGTGTGCCCCCCCCCCCCCCCCTTGTGTTTTACTAGTTTCTATGTGCTCTAACAATTGTGACTGGGCGCTAATGACCTCAGTAGTTGAGCGCCCTTAAACCCAAAAAAAAAACTTTCTGCGAAAGGCTCTATTACCTCATCAAAGTTCGTCAAACGTTTTGCTACATGAAAAATTGAAATGTCGTTATCTAATACTGAAAAAGCTGTTAACACAAATAATACCAAAGACTGGTGTGGTTTCTCGATCTGATTACGTCTATTTTGTCACTGTGTGCTAGATAAAACAAAATAGGCCTTTCTAATATTGCAGCAATTTTGTAACACACACCAAGTAAACGAGACTGTTTTGGCACAAATGGCCATTTTTATAACACGACAGAATATAATTCACGAAGTACCAATATCAAATGCCTATTAGGCCTACTACAAGCAAAAAGCTTTATGTTAGGAAATAGTTTCACATTTCATTCATACGAACCAGTTTCTCTCAAGCACGAGATCGAAAAGTAATATTACGAAATTTTTATACAAATTTGGAATCGTCTTATTCTTCCATAATTTGTGTGATGTCCCCGTTTCTTCTCCTTCCTCGTTCTAACAAACAATCTGGTCATCACCAATTCTGTAGCTATTCCTGCCATTGTCAAAATTTGTTCGCCGATAAACTTCACTAACCCTGCCAGAATTACAGGTTTAGTTAGCCCGCGCTTATTTTCCGGTTTGGCGCTATTACGTGTTCGTACAACATGTTTTCCGTGTTACTTCCGGAATAGAACTTATGCGGCTGCTAGCCGGGGACTGCAAAACTGGTCCTTACTAGTGTAGTTTTCTGTCAAAATTTCATTTTCTTGGATACACCGAGAAGATAATCCGTAATAGTTCTCACCTGTTATTCCCGTCAGTCGTTTATTTACATTTTGGTAGCCTGAATCTATGGATTTCGCTAGTAATTATAACAACGCTGATCATTCGCAAACCCAGTCAACCACATAACCAGACAGCGATTGGCATTCATCCGTTCGGCTTTACTCCGCTCAGCTCGTATAGACCCGTTCCCTTTTGTCTGTGGAAAGTTTATTTCTGGATGTGACGAGGATTATCCTGCCAGAGGCATCACATACACTATGCACGCATTCAAAAATCAACTTATGATTGATTCAGAAATCAACTTAAAATGTGTTCAAAAATGTTCAAAAACCAACAGGGAATCGTTTCAAAATCATATGAATAAGCGATAGACAAATGTGCGCTCGATGCTAGGCGTTTTGTGTAACAAGTTTTTTTTTTTTTCCTCGAGAATATGAATTTGGCACCCCCTTTTCCCGGTAGCATCTAGCTGCTTGCACAACCAACAGCCACATTCCTTTAGCGAGAAGCGGGAGAATCTACTATTCAAACACGGCTCAACTGCGCATGAGCGTGAAGCCGCTCGTAACTGTTAAATCGAATCTAAATTAAACAGTTGTGACTTCACACTCATCGTAGGCAATTTGTTGTTATGAAGCATTGCATGGTCTTCCTAAAGTCTTTGACACATTTTGCTGTTGGCAGATTTTGCATGAGCACTGTGTGTCGTTATTGTAAATAACGCATTTCCTTTGCAATTTAAAATATTTTCGTTTTGTTCTCTCGTTTATGTTTTACTGTTGAAGTATTATTCTGCAGTAGCGGGATACAGTAATATCCTTTGTCAGAGTATCGGTTCTTACCAGTCAAAATTACAAAAAATGTAACTGAAAAGTAAAACAATGAAAAATTCCCGGAATTCTAAAAAACTCCCGGGTTTTTCCCGGTTTTCTTCCGGATGAAAAAATTCCTGGGTTTTTCCCAGATCTCTCGGTTGTTCCGGGTCTTAAACACATTCTTTTTCCACTGCTTTTTGCATTGCCCTCCAGAAAACGTGGTTCCTAGCAATGCGGACCCTACCCTCCATGGCTGTCAAGGCTATTTTAAGAATAAATAAAAAATGTAAATGTCGTGTGACTGTCCCATCGGGTAGACCATTTGCCGGGTTTAAATCTTTCGATCTAATGCCACTTCTGCGACTCGCGTGTCGATGGGGATGAAATGGTGATGATTAGGACAACACAACACCCAGTCCCTGAGCAGAGAAAATCTCCGACCCAGCTGGGAATATAACCCGGGCCCCCAGGATTGACATTCTGTCACGCTGACCACTCAGCTACCGGGGGCGGACATTTTAAGGATAGTGATGACTATGAGTGTTGGGCGGTGTTTGTACATATGTTCTGGACCCTGTCTGCATCAAACAAGTGCCACTCAATAGTACTTTGGAGGCTGTGTCTATCTGACTGAGGACATCCCTAGAATTTACTGTCTGTAACGTGCATCTTGCTCCCAACAGTTAATTGTCCAAGAGTGTGTTGCCTGTACTTTTTTCTCACCTGCCCTCCACCCTTTCTAATTGTGGGTGACTGCAATGCCCACAGCACTGTGTGGTATGGGATTATGACTGCTGGCTGTAGTAAAGCTGTCAAACACTTGCTCGCAGAACTTAGTATTTGACTTCCAGTTGTTTTGACTCTTCCTCAGCATCACTCTCCCGGCTGTTGACGCAGATGGGCTCTCAACAGAGACGACTGGGATGCCTTCACCTGTGCTGTTGCCCTTAGCACCCTGTCACATGAAGATATTGATGTGGCCATCCAGAGCACAATTTCATCCATTCTTTCTGTGGCTGACGTAGTAATCCTATATTCCTCAGGATCTCACCTTCAGAAGAGATTAGTTTGGTGGACCCCCTAAATCTCTCTGGCTCCCAGAGTTCGCAGTGGGCCCTCCAGTGCCATATGCACGTCATGCCGGTAAATGACGCTGTGTCCGGGGACTGCCTCCTCATAAAACAACAGAAACAAGAATGCTGAGAACAGTATGTTGCTACTGTTGCTACCTTTGGACGACGTACCCTCCCTTCACAGGTTTGCGTGAGGATTCCATGTCTCTGTGGACACCAGTCCCCCACAGGTGTACTTTGTATCTCTCTGAATGGTTCTGTCTACACTGACCCAGATGCTGTCACCAAACATTTTGCTTTGCATTAGGCTAGAGCCTCTATGACTGAGGATTATCAGCGGGAGAGTGAATTCACTTACCTTTCACTGTATGTCAGCTGGAGCCTGTAATGCTCCATTCAGTGAGTGAGAATTCCTCAGTACTCTAGCCCTTTGCTGTGACATGGCTCCAGGGCCAGACCATATCCACAACCAAATGTTGAAACAGTTATTGTTGGATTGCTAACATCACATCCTTGCTTTTTCAACTGTATCTGGAGTGAGGGTGAGTTCCCATCTCAGTGGCAAGAAAGTGTGTCATGGTGGCACTGAAACCAGGTAAACCACCCCTCTCTTGAGATAGACTGCTATCAACCACTTAGTCTCACTAATTTTCTCTTCAAGTTGTTCAAATGTATTGTAAGCAACAGGCTGTGTTGGTACCTTGAGCCTCAGGATCTTTTGGCTCTGCCCCATCTGCTATCCACTCAGATTTGCCTGCCATCAACACCGCATCACTGTCTTCTTCAACATGAAAAAGGCTTATGACACCACGTGGCATCACCACATCCTTTTTGGCCTTTATGAGTGGGGTCTCTGGGGCCCACTCCCAATTTTTGTCTAGAACTGTGTGACCCACCATACTTACTGGGTTCAAGGTGGTACTTACAGTAACACCCCCCCCAGCCCTCCCATCTACAAAAGAATGGGTTTCCACAGCAGTCAGTACTGCTTTTGCCCCTTTTTCTAGTGTCTGTTAATGTTATAACTGCAGCTGTGTGGTCTACAGTGTCACCCTTCCTGATAATTTGTGCATTTACTGTTGGTCCTCAACTGTGGGTGTTGCCGAGCGCCGACTGGGGTGCTATATGAATGGCACAGTCCATGCCCTGACCCATGGCTTCCGGTTATCAGCTGCCAATACATGCCTCATGCCTTCCTATTGCCGTCTTACTGTTCATACACAACTAGACCACTATCTCGATGACCAGCTGTGAACGTAATGAAGTCTTATCGCTATGGACCAGATTAATACATAAATACATATTTTTGTTTTAAGTAGTTTTCATTTTTATTGTAGTTTCCTACATAAATCATGGCATTTGGAGTCTGAAAATTTAACTTTCATTTTCCATATTACAGAGTTTAGTCCATATTTTTATATCAGAATTGCATAAATCCATATTTTCAATGCTACATTATACAGAACTGATCTTATAAAAGTGTAACAGCATTAAAAAATTCATCAAATGACACTTAAAGCATGATTAAAATTACAAGCTTTTGTGAAAGCACATTTATAAACATACTGTTATGAAATGTGGTACTAGTTTGTAGTAATGATCATGATATTAAATTAAGGCAGCTAAAATGCACTTTTTTCGATGGCAAAGGTCGTTGGTACCCTCCACGTCCATGAAATCTACCTGTCGAAACTAGGGTGCAAGGGCTAACTAAGAAGTTTATAGATGGTACCTTATATGCCATGCCATCTTCATCATAGATATGTTACATGATTTCCATTCCTCCACATTTTCTATTTTGTCACTCAGTTGTCTTTTGCATGGAACACAAAACAATTACACCTTACAGTTAAGTGGGTGATTTTATGCTAGCGATGTGAACAAGAAGGCTTCAGCATTTATAAGCGAGTGTTCCATTCAACACACAATGTCTGACACGCACCTCCACAAATAGTACATTAGCCATATGTATAACTTCATGTCCGTGTCATTCACTGTTGTTAATGATGAGGTTCGCTGCTATGTGTCATTGTGTGTTTTACACACCTGTGGTCTTGCAAGTGTGTTATTTACGCATCTACATTCTTTCAAATATAAAAGTTGCATATATCAGTCTGTGTGCATGTGTGTTATATATATATAATGCCGAAAGATAAGTAACTGTTGTGTTTCAAATTGCAAAAAATATATTGAAGCTTTCCCAAACCAGTCTTCAAGTACAGATTGTGAAGTACTGTTTTGTAATGCTTGTGAACAATCCGTGTTGACTGAGGAACAATTTCTAATATCACAGCACATGTCTATCACAAAACATTAGGTACAAATTACAAGGAAGAATAAATTCAAACAACATTTTTTTCTGATTAACAGCCAGTGGCTCCCAAAGTTCTACCTTCTCGAAAGATGTGTATTATGCCATGATTTGTGCCGATATACCTTTATGGAAATTAAATAACCCAGTGGTTGAAAGCTTCCTAGAGAAGTATTCAGGCAAACGCATTCCTGATGAATCTACGCTTAGAAAAAACTGTCGGCAGCATTTACAAGGACTGTTTGGAGTTGATTCAAGACATAATTCAGGGTGGTCTTATAAGGGTCGCATTAGACGAGACTATGGACACCTAAGGGCAGTACATTGGCAATGTAGTAATTGGACGACTATTTTAAGATAAATCGGGCAAATTCTTTCGGTTGGCATGTGAAGAGCTTCCTAATTGTAACCTCCAAACATTAACAAAGCTCTTCAATTATGCTATTAAAGTGCGCGTCATATATCTTGGCGGCCGAGTTTAGGTTCGTTCTGCGCATCTGACGTCACAAAACACAGTCAGCCAATGAACAGAGAACGACGTTGCCAGACCTCGACAGCAGTGCAGAGCACGGACGAGTGTGTTCAGTTTTAGAAACGTTCAGTCATAAATAAAGTTATTGAACAAAAGCAATGTCTTGATAGCAGACTTTCTTTTACAGAAAGTTTGGAAAAAGCATTCTTTATACCAATTGCTTCATATTCTATTAATTAATTAAACCAAACAAGCAATAAGACTCCTAATTCAGGCGATAGCAAGGAAAGATGTTTGTTTCAATCTCACGAACTGCTTTTTCGCAATAAAGAACAGCGGTAATTATTTCCTATTGTACTTCTACGAAGCGTGAGTAATTCATAGTCATACCAACAGTGTTTATAAGTAGTTGCGTGACGTGTTAGAGTCCTTATAGAGTTACATTTGTTTCAGAGTTGCGGTAGCGGAACGGTTAAGGTGTTGGGCTGCCAAGTGAATGGTTATGAGTTCAAACCTTGAGCGGTGCTTAATATTTTCTTTATTTAAAAACAATATTGGAGTGCCTTACTTCACGAATTTTATTCCTTTGAATGAAATTTCTAGTGCTTTGCCTCTTCATTAACTTTTTCGCTGCTGCAGACACGTGCTCCCCGCATTCCGCGCTGTGCGCGATTTTGTCATCACTGCACTTCTCGCCTGTGCAGACACATGGTGTTCCCACTCCTTTGACACACTTATCATTCGATTTCACAAAAACTATTTGGCCAAAAAATTTGATTTTTACACGTCTTCTTGCCTGATACCTTCCCCCCATAAATGACTTAATTTTGTTTTGATGTGCAGCATTAAATGTAGTAAACCATTGCACGAAATTTTGAAGAGTTTGCAGAGGTAAAAGTCCATAGCGTATACTTTCCGTATGGTCGATTTTTAGTTGCCACAATGTTGAGAATGAAATGTGGACAAGATACCTAAATTTCATATAATATTTACTGTATAACAATATCTCATTTAATTTAAGAACCACATAGGTGTCGTATGTAATATTGAGAAATATTCCATCTTTCACGACTGTAATAAAAGTTTTATATACACACGGCGCGTTTGGCTTTATTTTAAAGCACTTCCATCGGTGAAAGGTATGGCACATACATAATGGTATTCATGTTCTATTTCTTGTTTTTGTTTCACAGTCGCAGTTTTACCAATGGTATTGAAATATATCCCTCTTCTGCAACTGTAATAAGCGACTTATTTAGACCAGACGCGTTTCTCTCTTTTGAAGCATCATAAGAGGACTGTATTTTGTGTCCTCCATTGCCAAGTAACCTTTCGTAGTTTTGTGCTGCGGTAGCACAATATTCAACGTTTGTGTTGGCTCATCAGTGTTTTAGCAAATAAATGCTGTTTGTGTGTGCCACACACAAAATTCTATTTGACATAGCTGTGAGCACTGCACTGACAGACGGTATATTCAAGTCCTAATGTTTTTGTAAGTCCACAGTTTTGTTTAATGTATTTTGTCTACTTCCTTTTGATTGATTGAAGTGCTTTAAAATAAAGCCAAACGTGCCCAGTGTAAGTAAAACTTTTGTTACAGTCGCGAAAGGTGGAATATTTCTCAATATTACATACGACACTTATGTGGTACTTAAATTAAATGAAATATATAGGTATCTTGTCCACATTTCACTCTCAACATTGTGGCAACTAAAATCGACCATACGGAAAGTATACTCTATGGACTTTTACCTCTGCAAACTCTTCGAAATTTCGTGCAAAGGTTTACTATATTTAATGCTGCATAATAACTGCGTTGAACATCGAAACAAAATTAAGTCATTTATGGGGGGAAGGTATCAGTCAAGAAGATAGGTAAAAATCTAATTTTTGAGCCAAATAGTTTTTGTGGAATCGAATGATAAAGAGTGCCAAAGCAGTCGGAACACAATGTGTCTGCACAGGCGAGCAGTGCAGTGACAAAATCGCCCACAGCGCGGAATGCAGGGAGCACGTCTTTGTAGCAGCGAAAGGGTTAATGCGGCCGTGGTGGCTTTACTTCATGAACTGCGCGCTCCCCCCTACACGTAAGCTTGCGAACTATGCTATACTATGGCGCTGCTCCTATTGGCGCGTGCGTCGTGTGCAACTGGCAACGCAGCAATCTCCAGCGTCTGGGCGGGCATGCGCGAGCCGCCAAGATAAAAGAATTGAACTATAGTATTTTATGGCCTAATGGCATAAAACACGACTAAGTTCTCTTGTATGTTACCAATGCTGCTCCTTATATGGTTAAAGCTGCAGATGTCCTGAATGTGTTATATCCTAAAATGATCTGTGTAGCCTGCTTGGTACACAAAATAAATAAATTAGCTGACTGCATAAAGTTAAATTACAAAAAATGTTGATAGTCATCAGATGTAAAAAAAATGTTCTTGAAAGCTCCCAGTAGGATCTCAAAATTTAAAGAGATATATCCCAATATTATGTGCCACCAGAGCCAGTACTGACATGTTGGCGTACATGGCTAGAAACAGTTGAATACTACATTGAGCATTTCAATGACATTAAAACAATTATTTTTCAGTTTCAAGATGAGTCTGCTTGTATTTTGAATGTAAAAGAACTTTCTGAAAATGAAACTCTACAGAGTGATTTTGTGTACATGGAAAGCAATTATTGTTTTTTGTTGTCAGATTAAGACACTGGAAAACCCTTCAGAATCTTTGAAAGGCAGTGTAAAGATTATTGAAGGCATAAATATGAAAATTAGTGAAGCAGATGGACCTGTTGCTGAGTTATTAAAGCAAAATTTGGGCTATGTACTTGAGAAAAACAGAGCTTTTAATCTGCCCACAAAAATTAACATTGCACTGTGTGGAAGAATAGATGACCAACTTGATGTCCCATACTCACTTCCAGAATTGTGCAAATTTAAATTTGCTCCAGTCACATCCTGTGACATTTAAAGATATTTCAGTCAGTACAAAGTACTGTATCATTCAAACAGAAATAGTATTAATTTTGAAAATCAAAAAAAATGTGATTATATATTGTAATAATACAAATAATGTCAGTGAACTGTTTGTTTTTTGTATAATAGTGTTGTTTATTTGAAAATAGTACTTTTTTGTCTGTCTATTTTTCCATATTTTATATTTCTGAGTCATATTATATGTACATATTGTGTCATTTTTAATTCATATTTATCTGAACCCTAGTTATCATCTGAATCGTAGAGGGAGACCAAGAGCTGAATACATTAAGCAGATTCAGAAGGATGTAGGTTGCAGTAGGTACTGGGAGATGAAGAAGCTTGCACAGGATAGAGTAGCATGGAGAGCTGCATCAAACCAGTCTCAGGACTGAAGACCACAACAACAACAACTAGTTATCATCGTTTGGGACTGGTCTTCAATGTCTTGTAGATGTGACTTCCTCATCTTTGCCAACATAAGCAAAAACGTTTTTCACCCCTGAATACTGTTCAATGTGTCAGTAACACCAGCTGGAGCACAGACTGCTCTACATTTTTACGATCCTACAAACCACTGATCCCGTCCCATCTTGTCTATGGGAATGTGGCATATGGCTCCGCATCGCCTTCAGCCCTGTGGATGCTGGATTCTATATATGGTTGTGGGATATAATTTTCAGCAGGTGCCTTTTGGACTAGACCTGTGAACAGCCTACTTTGGTCCCTTCCAAACAGATCAGATGCCAAAAACTCCTGCTCAACTATGGAATACGTGTTTTCTGTTCGTGTGAGCATCCAAACTGTCATGGCCTTTTTCCTTGTAGAGAGATCCACCTCCCGCAACCGAGGCCCAGGACTGGAATTGAAATTGCAGTTCACATACAGGATTTCCGCTCTGAACTCCTACTTCCACCATTGTTGCCTCTTGTTAGCAAGCAACTGCTCCTGCCTTCCTTGGATCTGTCTCTACCTCTCCTTGTGGCCAAAAGACCCTGTAGATCCCATGGTTTTTTACTGCCTGTTCCTGGCCGTTCTTGATGCATTTCAGAGTTCAGAATGGTACTCAAATGGAACTGTGCAGGGTTTTACCTTGGGAAAGATATGTTCTATATTTTTAAACAGTGTTGTTCAGTATTTTTTTATTTTATTTACTTATTTTTATATTTTCAGGCCTGATATAAAAATTTTCTGTTTTGTCAGTTGCCTCTATCCTGTGCTCCTCTTAATGTCTTGTTGTTTTATGCCCATAACTGCTTTGGATATGATACAGGATAGGCTTATACCAGAATGATACGAAATATATTACCACTTTAAAACTGTGTGCCAAATCAAGACTCAGTGGTTTTTCCTTGCCTTTTTTGTGGGCTAGTGCTATTCTTGACCCACCTATCCAAGCACAACAGAGGAACCATTTTCACAGATTTGGAATTGTGAAGGCAATGAATCATAACTACAGTAGATAGCTCAGTTAGTAAGAGCACTATCTGTGAAATGCCTGTTAGGTTAAAACTGTTGGCTGGAACAAAATTTTATCAGTCATACTCATTCCAGTACAGAGTGAAAGATCAGTTCTGTGGTATGAAATGTACAGGTACCAGATAATTTTTTTGAGTCCTGAACCTACTGCCTAAATACTGCTGAGGTTTGATTTTTTGCCATAAACCGTAGGCATGTGATATCATAGTTGGAGGCTTACTTGTGTACAGTGTTGTTTAATCACTCCTTGTTTTTGAAGTCCAGATTGTAGCAAACCCATACATTAGCTGCGTGGAAATTCAGAAAAACCTGGATACTACAGTCAGTAGTACACTTGCCTGTGAAAGGCAAAGGTTCTGGTTCAAGTTCCAGTCTGGCACACACTTTTAACCTGCCCAGAAGTTTCAAATTAGTGCACATTCTGCAGCAGAGTGAAAATTTTTCTAGATCCATCTTAATTTCCCGTCCTTTTTCCCCCCAGTATCTGGTTACAATTTGTGTTTTGTATATTGTCTTCCACAAGAAAAATAATGGCATCACTTTCATGTTTTGTCGCACATGACTTTATAACTTTTTGATTAATATTGATTAATATGTTTGTGATATAGGAATGTGGCAAAAAAAGCAGCAGTAGTGGGGGACTGTATCATCACATGAAATCTCATCTACCACCAGCTTATGAATGTGCAGAATGTAGTAGAAAATTTGATAGGAAAAAGACACTTGAATCACATTGGCACAGAATACATGGTGACAGTACCCAAAATCAAAAAGAAGTTCATGTGAGACCTAAATCGCCTAAGTGCAATTCCGGTACTCATCAGGTACTTTTGAAGTAAGTACCATTGTGGAAATTGTGTTCAGTAAGAAGTGTTATAAATTTATATTTACTTCATACTTTTTAATGTTTTTATTTTACCTAACTTTTTGGTATGCATCTGGCACAGATGCTGATGGGGTCTCTTTAGATTTGTAGGATGTACACACTGTTGAAGGGGTTTTATTAGGTCCTAAGCTATTTTTCAATGTCTGTTTATCCAACAACAATGTCTGTACCTTACTGTTTATTGTATATTCTGTTTGATTATGTCCTGTCATGAATGTGCTACACAGTGTATGTTTAGGAAGAACGATAAATACATAACTCTTTCCGAAAAAGGTTGTGGTGCTGTATGTAGTAGTCCTGTTCGAGGTGGAAATTGTCCATGAAAAATAAGGAACAGAGAAGAATTAAATTAGATATTAAAATAATGGATAGTAAATAAGAATGATGTGAGTTTCTGAATGCAGTTGTGTTAATACAGTCGAAATATGTTATGTCTTTGGAACCAAGACTACTCCGAATGCAAGATGACCTTCCATTGTTATCAAGGGATTACAAAAGAATGGATATAAGTATACCACATTTATTTTGGAAACTTCCAAATGGTTTCCTTACTCCGTTTCACCGTCATTGTCACGGTTACTGTGCACCATTTCCCACAGTAGATTGCCTTCATTCTCTTATCATGCATTTGTTACATGGCACTTCTTAAAGCTGTTCACAGTTCAAGCACCGTTTAAGCATATCCAGCCAGTCTGGATCCATTCTGTAATCACAGATAGTGGAGATTTCATCAACTTCCTGACAGGGATCAGGGCCTGACCACCTTGAAGTAACTAATTGCTGTGCAGCTGCTTCAGAAGGTCTTTAAATGGCTTATTTGTCACCACATCTAACACTATTAATTGCGAAGTCATACCTCCAGGAATGACGACAAGATCTGTGTTAATAAATTCAGGATCTCTGCTTTCACTTCTGGTGTCAGATGCCCGTTGCAAAAAGCATCAAGGGTCAGCATCCCACAGTTCTTTAGAAGAGCAACACCTGCTGCAGACAGTATGGAGGCAATTTATAACCAACTCATTGGTCATCTATCCTTTTCCATCGCAACAAAATATGACACCGTGCAGCAACTTTTCCTTTTGGAATAGTTTTACGATTGAGGATGACATAGAACCACATCTACAAATGCACACATCATCATGGTGATTTGCGATTTCTCATTGCCGGTAGTGTGAACCAATACACTTCTGGCACCTTTCTCCTCAACTGTGTTACTGTATGGCATGTTGAAGTAAACAGGAGTCTCATCAGTGTTTCCAATTTAAGAGGTAAGTAATTCTTTCTCAGTCTTATAATGTCTCGCTGATACTCGAACTGCCCCAGATACAATGTTGGAAGACATTGAGCAAGGGATGTTCAATGTCACAGCACAAGTCCATTGCCTTGCATCATCCTTGTACACCACCCAGAGCTGGCTTTAAATTGGACACCATGCTCGTGGCAACTCGTGTGCCTTATTTCGTATATTGTGGGAGACTGCCATTCCTTCTTTAGGTTTCTTGGGCACAGATATCATTAATTCCATTTCAGTATTTTCAAAATATTTACTGTGTAGGCTACTGAAAGCTTATGTAGTTGACTTTGCATGTTTCAGAAAACATTTGTCCTTTTGCCACCTCGTATTGGCTGTTGTGACTCTATACCTCCTCATGGCCACACAATTGTTTATTGCTTGTGGATGCCAAACAACCGTGATTTTGAAGTATATGTCCCACTGAAAAATTTGGTGTTGAATCACATTGTTCCACACTACAATCCATTCCACATTTTACTACACAGTTTAGAAGTGGGATCTCCAAAGTCAAAAAACAACTGACAAAAAAAATTGTCGCAGCAAACCCTTCCTGCTATCATACAACAATCCTTGAAGCATGCGCATTAGCTCATGGTTAAAGCAGAGTGTAGAGTTAGAGAGGTTCTAATTGGTAAAGAAAAGGAAAACTCCACATCATATGCTGTGAATGCAAGACAAGCCCCAACTTCTGGGCATAGAATCATGGGAAAAAAGATCATCTGTGATTTGGAAATATATGGTATTCTTAGAACATGCGACCAAATGATGCAGTATAGTTACATGGCATGAAACTTGTATTTGGGAGGACGGCAGTTTCATCCTCATCTATCTAACCACATTTAGATTTCTGCAGTTATCTTAAATTAATAATCCCTTGAGGAAGAAATGACTGATTTCCTTGTCTATCTTTTCCCAATCAGAGCTTGTGCTCCAACTCAATTTACCCCACTATCATCTGTGTGTTAAATCCTGATCTTTCTTCTTTCTTTTTATAAAGCTTGAGCCCTTAGTGATGAGCAAGAGTTCCGAGCCAATTGCTCAGTTGGGAGGGTTTGGCAGGTTGCACTACCTGACTTACCCAAGTTGTAAGCTTATTAGGCAACCCAATGGCCACTAAGTCTCCAGTGACCTGCAAGGACTGTCATTTGACAAGGATGAAGCTCAACATCTCTGGCACGTATGTGGAACTGCAATGAGTGATATCAGACAGATAATAAGCTGCAGATTGCTATCTGTTTATGCAATCCGATCTAATTGTTCGGTCTCCCCTCTTTTCTACCATTTTTGAACCAGTGGTCAGAACTAGTATTTTATTGCACCAATAGTGGGAAGATGTTCCAGTGCATTCAAACTTCTCTCTCCTCCCATTCTCTTTTGCTCCCAGAGCTCATTAAATATCACCAGGGCATTTAAAAATACCATAGGTACTCTCCATCCATTCCCAGAACTCAGATATTTTACATTATATGAACACTGTCTGAGCTTAGTTTTGTTTGGAGAAGGCTACCTTTTAATTGCATCCTACAACATCTTTTCTCACTTGAAATCAAGTATAAGAAGAAAGCAATGCAGCAGACTGTCCATGACTCCAAAAAATTTTGGAGATGGCCGAGTATCTAGAAATGAACAGAAGTAGGCCTGTAAAAGGTTGCTGTATCAAGGAATGTTCAGGAGAATTTTGTGGCTACCTTGCTTAAAGCAGATCTTGCACAAGACATATGTAATATTATGTCAATAATAAGCAGAATTAAGTTGACATTCCTAATATTACTGTAAAAATAAAATGTGGATGAATAAATAAGTAATCAAACGATAGCTCTTGTAAATAGATTTTGATGAAAACATACTGTTGAAAACTGTATCCACTATTTTTGCTGTAGAAATAACAACATACTTTAAAGTATGTGAAAATTAACTCATTTTGCACAATTTAATGCTGTAAGAAAGGATGTCATCATTTTTAAAAAATTGGCTTCACACACTTGGATCATTCAGGAATCTGATTAAGCGGTTAATTTTATAATTATTATCTCTATTTATTTTTCAACTGTTTATTCTTGAAGGAAAAATTATCAACACTGCCCTGTAGGAAATCTCCTTATTACAACAATTGTTACTTCTCTCATCTGTTGTCAGTGTCAAATACACCATTTGCTCTCTCAGTCCTTGCCCAAGTTCACAGAATTCTACATATATATGCTCTTGCACATTATAGAACTCTTGCAGCGGTGAAACTTGTTGCAAAATTTTATCACAGCTGAATTCTTCAATATGCCTTTGAAAGTAGAAAGAAATCTCTAGAAGTGCGTTTTTATCAATTCACCGCTCCTACAACAGTGTCCAAAGCCCTTTGTTTCCACACCTTGACAAGTGAAGTTCATATCTGTTTCCAAATGAAAAGCACTTCTCAAAAAAGACATGTTGTGTTAGTGCTAGCTTGTAACGTTTTATTGAGGTTATCTCAAGGCAGAATGATTGTTTGACCTTAATTGTCGGGTTGGTTGATTGTACTACCCAGTAATCCCACCTATACCACTAGGTTTATTTTTAATATAGTTAGCAGGAAAATGGTCAGAAGACCACATACCTGAGCACACCTAAGAACTGGCAATTGTCAGCAGTGCTGACCTCAGAGTGTGTGGGTTTCCTTGCATGTACGCAACCAGTACAGGAAGGGAAAGGGCAGTTTATTAAATGGGAAGTGCTTAGTAACAAATTGACCATATATACATGAGTGTATATGAACATGACATCTATTTATTTATTTATTCATTCATTAATTATATGTAGAGGGTGTTTCACAATTCCTATTAGAGGCTTCACAAGCTGTAGAGTTGACTTAGGTAAATCTCCCACTTCACAGTATGCACGCAGCAGGGATAATGAGCTGTGTAATCTACAGGGGGTGCTCCACATGGAGACCGTGCAGTTCATCCCAAAAGGTGTATCAGCAACACCTACTTTCATTCGCACAATCCACAGACCCTGGTGTGAGTCCATGAGTCAACCCTCTTTGTTGTGAACATACCAGTTTCTTGCAGTTGTTATTGCAGTCAGCTGAAAATTGCATGTGATGGATTAAGATGATCCAGGGAACATTCTAAATACGTGTGTTATGCAGCTCTACCATTACACACCATACCTGAAGCGGGAGATTTGAAAATAATCCGATCTTTAGACTTATTTTATATGGTACATTTCTGGACTTAGGTTCCTTATCAAAACTTTATCTAATGACACCCATGTACAACTCTTAAGAAGCCTCTAATACAGAGCAAGGTGGCACAGTGGTTAACACACTAGATTCGGATTTGGGGGGGACAACGGTTCAAACCCACATCCAGCCACCCTGATTTAGGTTTTCCATGAATTCCCTAAATCGCTTCAGGCAAATGCCATGACGGTTTCTTTGAAAGGGCACAGCTAACTTCCTTCTCCATCTTTCCCTAATCCAATGGGATCGATGACCTCACTGTTTGGTCCCTACCCCCAAATCAATAAGCCAAGCCTCTAATAGGAAATGTTAAATGTTAATCTTCCTCCAACGTATCCCTCTCTCTTCCCTGATGAAGCAACTATTCATTCCAAATGGTAGATAGTCTCTCTCTCTCTCTCTCTCTCTCTCTCTCTCTCTCTCTCTCTCTCTCTCTCCCCCCTTCACTTTAATATATGTCTGTTTGCAATACTATACATTTTGTCTCCTAAAGGTAAAAACTGGCCAGCAGTTGTCTCTCGTAATTTATTAGTTCATGCTTAACATCCACTAACAAAATATTTTAATAGATCCACACCCAGTTGCCACCAATACTCACATTCATGTATACAAAGTTCACTATTAATAAAGATATCTATAAGAAGGAGAACTGAATAGAAGTGATCAAAATAATTTTTGTTGTTTGGTTTTAATTTGAACAGCAGACGATGGTTATTTGCAATACATTTGTAAAAATATATTACTACTTTGCTTCTTTCTTGTAATTATATATTCACATTTAAAATTCAGTAAAATCCAGCCATTAAATCCTTCATAATTAAAACAGACTGATAACAGTTTTCTCTGTATTATTGTGGTTCATGACCTGTATGTGTTCATGATAACCTGTTCTTCTTTCAGATGCTGTGATTGCGATAAGACGTATATGTCAGCAACAGGCCTTAGTAGACATCGTGCTACTGTTCACTTACAAAAATTTCCACATTGTTGTATCACATGTGGGCAAGCCTTTACACAGAAATCATCCTTGTTGCGTCACCAAAAAGTACACACTAAAGTACGTCCATTCCAGTGTGGATATTGTGTTGCAGCCTTCAAAGATAAATGGCATCTTACACAGCATGAAAGGTATGTACTTCTTTGCACAACTGTACCTACCATCCAAGCAAAGTGACACTGTGGTAAGACCGTGGGTTTGCATTCCTGAGAATAGCAGTACATATTGCTGTTCAGCCATCCAGATTGTTTTCCACAGTCTTCATAAATTGCTTAAAGCAAATATGTTGGAACAGTTCATTTGTAAAGCACACAATACTTGTTCCCCACCTAATAACCTCATCTTCGACTAGACACTAAACCCTAACCTTGCTTTCTGTGGACCTACCACTTTCTCTCAAATGGCTGTTCTTCGATGTAGTTACATTAACTGACATTAAACTGAAAATGATTAATATTGTGAATAGTTATGTCTCAGTTGCGGCATATTTTTCGTAAAGTCTTAAGATTAAGACTGATTTCATAGTTTTTGGGACGTGAGCTTTAACTTGTTTCCTTGACACATTTTATCTTCAACAAGAGTAATATGGTTATTGTTTCTGAAAATACATTTCAGTAAACCATCATTACCTGCAATCTGTTCAGAGACTGTCAACTCTAACATCCAGTATTCTGTTGTGTAGAACATGGAAGAAAATACCAGGGTCTTGGGTGATGGTTCCATCATAAAAATAATTTGCACCCACCAGTGCTTCTAAATGTTGAGTTGAGAATGGATTACTACATCGACTTCCATACCCAGCAAACCACTGTGAAGTGCATGGCAGAGCATATTTCCCATTGTACCAAGTTATTACGGCGTTTTCCTGTTCCATTCATGCACAGATTATGGAAGAATGGTTACTTAAATGCCTATGTGTAAGCTGTAATTAGACTAATCTTGTCTCCATGATTCCTTGGGATGTGTTATGTATGAGAGTTCGTAGTATATTTCTAGAGTCATCATTTAAAGCTGGCTTTCATGGGATAGTTTTCATCTATCATAAAGTGCTTTTCAATTAAGGTCTTTCAGCATCTCTGTGATGCCCTCCCACGGGTCGAAGAAACCTGTGACCATTAATACTGTCTTTCTGCGTATACATTCAGCGTCCTCTTCTAACACCACTATACAATTATAAGGGGCAAATAATAATAGTTCATAAATTGCATGTGTTTTTATTAAAACAGTAAGTCTTTGTGCATCTGTGAGAGATTGTAACATCAAATGCTACCATAGAATGAAATGCATTTTGTATAAATACTTGGCAGTGAGGCTTGAATAAACATTGCATGGGTTTCCCATATGAGTTAATAACCTGCAACTTTGCTCACTTCATCTTCCTTCTGTTACTTACGTTAGCACCAGATTAGAACAAAAGTTTTTACAGTCTTCTTTTAACCTGAAAAATCATAACATAACTTTTTACAACTTCACTGGAAATCACTTTTACAAACTCACAACTAATTGTTCATGCCACTACCAGCTATATTACAAAAAGGTTAGACTGCTGCTCACCATATAGCAGAGATGTCGAGTCACAGACAGGCACAACAAAAAGCCTACTAACCCATAAGCTTCCGGCCAGAAGGCCTTCTTCTGAAAAAAAAACAAACACACACACACACACACACACACACACACACACACACACAAACAAATAAACCCACTGTCTCCAGCTGCTGTGACCAGTGGCCATGGTAGCAAGAGACAGTGGTCCTATGCGCGCGCGCGCGCGCGTGCGTGTGTGTGTGTGTGTGTGTGTGTGTGTGTGTGTGTGTGTTTCAGATTAAGGCCTTCTGGCCGGAAGCTTACACGTTTAGTAGTCTTTTTGTTGTGCCCATCTATGACTCAACATCTGCCCCATATGGTGAGTAGTTCATGCCACTTCTGTCTTATAAATAAACTTTTACCTATTTTATAAAATATTGTTTACATGTTTACAAAATTGAACTTATAATTAAAAGTTGTTTCTGATAAAAGATTGGGTAGAGTATTGAGTTTTACCATAAGTAGAAATAAGTTTACCATTTACAGACTTGTGATAAAAATACATTCTCAGTTAGGAAATTAATAACTCACATTTTGTAAACAATTGCACCAGAATCATCCTGAATTACATGTTAATTACATAATTATTTTTATTACTGAGGTTCACAGCACTATTTTATGTTAATAACATTACTTACACTCATAATTATCAGAATAAAAAGTATTAAGCTTTGGTGACAAGCTGCTAACTAGCTATACTCACAGCTTTGTATCACCTTCTACACTAATCACAGGGATCACATTTTAAACCTGTCTGTTACATTACAACCTGTTAATCCTGTTTGGTACAGGCCCCACATACATGAGCAGTATTCTAGTCTGTCACTTATGTGCATTGTGAGCAAGCTCATTTGTAGGCTGATTGCACGTCCCTAGCATTCTGTCAATGATCTGACATCTTCCAACTGCTTTACTACAACTGAGCTTGCATGATCAATCTATTTCATATTCCTACTAACAAGGGAACCTCCCCATCGCGCCCCCCTCAGATTGAGTTATAAGTTGGCACAGGGCATAGTCCTTGAAAAACTGAACACAGATCAATCGAGAAAACAGGAAGAAGTTGTGTGGAACTATGAAAAAAATAAGCAAAATATACAAACTGAGTAGTGCATGTGGAAGATAGGCTACATCAAGGACGAGACTGAGCTCAGGAGCGCCGTGGTCCCGTGGTTAGCGTGAGCAGTTGCGGAACAAGAGGTCCTTGGTTCAAGTCTTCCCTCGAGCGAAAATTTTATTTTCGCAAAGTTATGATCTGTCCGTTCGTTCATTGACGTTTCTGTTGACTGTAACAAGTTTAGTGTCTGTGTTTTGCGACCGCACCGCAAAACCGTGCAATTAGTAGACGAAAGGACGTGCCTCTCCAATGGGAATCGAAAACATTTGATCACAAGGTCATGGGTCAACCGATTCCTCCACAGGAAAACACATCTGATATATTCTATACGACACTGGTAACGGCATGTGCGTCGCATGACAGGAATATGTTGTCGACCCACCTAACTTGTACACTTGGCGAATGGGTTTTACCTTGCCCGATTTAGGTTTTCTTGTGGATGTGATAATCACTCCCAAAAAAGTGATGAATACATAAGAGTGTGTCACTATACTGCAACAAATGAATGCAACAGTTTCACTGTCGCAGAGGTTTCCCTATGCTCTGTCAAAACATATGTTTTTAACGGTTTTCTAATTTTTACTTGTGTAGACCGTCAAATCCTCTATATGTCCAAGCAAATCTGAACATGTCCCGGAATTTTGGAGAACGAAGTTGATTATGTGTGAGTGCCTGAACTTTGATAATTGTCTGAAAATAAAAAAAATTGTCGCTCGAAGGAAGGGTTGAACCAAGGACCTCTCGTTCCGCAACTGCTCACGCTAACCACGGGACCACGGCGCTCCTGAGCTCAGACTTTTCCTTGATGTTACCTGTCTTGCGCATGAACTACTCAGTTTGTATATTTTGCTTATTTTTTTCACAGTTCCACACAACTTCTTCCTGTTTTCTCGATTGATCTGTGTTCAGTTTTTCAAGGCCTATCCACTGTGCCAACTTATAACTAAATCTGAGGGGGGTGCGATGGGGAGGTTCCCTTGTAAGTGTTACACCCAGGTATTAGTACGAGATAACAGATTCCAGTGGTAACTTATTTATATTGTAGTCATAGGGTACTGTGTTTATTCATCCTGTGAAGAATAAACTTTTACGCTTTTGAACATTTAAAACAAAATGTCAGTTTATGCACCACTTTGATTTCTTATCAAGATCTGACTGAATACCTAATACAGCTTTTTTTAGACAGTACTTCATTATGAATAATTACATCAACTACAAAAAGTCTGAACTTACTATTAATGTTGTCTGCAAGGTCGTTAACATAAAACATGGACAGCAAGCGGTTCTAGCACACTATCTTGGTTCACACTTGTCAATGACTCCAACCAAGACAACATGTTGTGTCTTTCATATCAAGAAATCATCAGTCCACTGACAAATTAAATGATTTTGGGAGAAGTACTGTATCTGCCTGATAGCCTTGACCCATGGCTTTCAGTGCCAGACTGCCTTGATCCATCGCTTTCAGGATGTCATGGGAAAAGTTGTTTTCACACAATCAGTGTTTTAGGGACTGTTGAGGAGGTCACTCTGTTTGAAATACCTTATTATGTTTGTGCTCAGAACATATTCTGAGATTCTACAAGAAATTGCTGTTGGGGGTGTTGCACAACAGTTCTGTGGGTCATTTCTGCTGCCCTTCTTGTAGGTAGGAGTGACCTGTGCTTTCTTCCAACCATGGCACACTGTTTTTTTGTTTCAAAAAATCTATAGTATTTGCTTCATTCAAATATAGAAGTTTCTGAGGCGAGCAGTATTTTGGAGAGAGGAAACAGCAAACTCAAGAAAACTGCTTCTTTCATTTTAGCATTTAATTCATTAGTTGTGCCAGAGTGTGTAAGGATTTAGTTTATTTATCCCATTGTGGTTCTACTTCCCCAATCTGATATCTAATTGCCCTCGATTTGGCCGAACTGTGCAGAGAACGTGAAATCCTGTAGAATGTCAGTAGAAAATGTTCTCGAACAATAGTTGTATCCACTACATTGATTTTTTTATTTTTTTCCCAAGCTATCTCAGACACACTGTCAAAGAGTCACTGTATTTAAACAATAGAAAATCCAGGATAGAGTGTAACAATACCAGAGAAGGAAAGTTGCTACTCACCATACAGCGGAGATGCTGAGTCGCGATAGGCACAATAAAAAGATTCACACAATTAAAGCTTTCGGCCATTAAGGCCTTTGTCAACAGTATACACACACACACACACACACACACACACACACACACACACACACACACACACACACACACACACGGGGTAAGGAGGAGGCTGGGGTGGGGAGGGATAGTATGGTGGGAGGGGTGGACAGTCAAGTGTTGCAGTTTAGACGGAGGGCAGGAGAGAAGGTGCAGAGGGGGAGGGGGTAAGTAGTGGAAAGGAGAGAAAATAAAAGACTGGGTGTGGTGGTGAAATGACGGCTGCGTAGTGCTGGAATGGGAACAGGGAGGGGGATGGATGGGTGAGGACAGTGACTAACGTTAGACTGCAGATGTGTGTGCAAGTTGCGTTATGTGTGTGTGTGCGTATGTGTGTCTACTGCTGACAAAGGCCTTAATGGCCGAAAGCTTTAATTGTGTGAATCTTTTTATTGTGCCTATCGCGACTCAGCTCTGCTGTATGGTGAGTAGCAACTTTCCTTCACTGGTGTAGTCACTGTATTTATCTGCACCTATAATGAAGCGCAATTTAGTTTCAGGTATTGTAACAGCAATATAGTTATATAGAAACTAAAATTATGTCATTTACACCAGTTCATAGAAGGCAAAGATGATTATTATTATATTGCCTAGCAAGCTAAAAAAATATTTAATGTGGTATTATCAGATAGAGATTACCATTAAAGATCCTTGGAGACAAGTTGATTCAAAGTAAATCTTTAAAAATAATTTTGGGTCACTGTTCATTATCTAGCAAAATGTTTTGTGGTGTGTGTGTTGCATATGAACGTTAGATAACATACTGTAGTATTAGCAATGTTTTTTCAAAAAATATTGAGCCAGAACAAATACTGTCCCTAGTGATGCTTTGATATCACTGTGCTGAGAATCTGTACAGAAAGGACAGTGTAAGTGATGCAATAGCAAGTGTGGACTGGCTTAACTGTTTATGAAGTGTACCACTTTACTCCTTACACAATCATATTGAGGTTCTTTGTACCTGCCAGCATGTGGTAACATCAAACAAGGATCTGAGAAAACTCATTGTGGCATTACACTGCCCTCGGAGAATTTAATGCAGATCATACACTGTAGGCCTCAACTTGCACATGCCTCAAGGGATCATATCTGTGTGTGAGCATACATCCAAAACATTTGTTTATTCCAAATTCTGTTTGTGTGACACAGTTCAGCACTGCTTCTGAGTTGTTTTTCTACTTTTGAACAGGAGTAAGGTGCTGCAGTGATTTAGCACCATGTTCACTTTCAAGAGGAGTTGGGTTCCTGTCCCTTTCCAGCCATCCAGATTTAGATTTCCAATGGCTCTCATTTAAGGCCAATTTTCTGGGTATCTTTGCCTGAGGCTAAATTTACACTGCCCGCGATGCGATGCCGAGCCGAGCGATGAAGCACTGAAATCGCGTGACAATGGGCAGGCTTGGTTTAACAGTGGCAACAGAGCGGTGCCCATTTAGACTACATGCTGGGCCGAGCGATGTGATGTGATGCGGTGCTATATGATGACTCCGCTGTAGTCGCAATCAAGTTTGCGTTTCGCGCGAGTGTTTGGAGCGATTGCTTGTTTGTGCTTGCGTCTGGAGTAGTTGCTTGCTTGCGATGGACGTCGAAAGACTAACAATGTGCGTTGTGGGACCAGAAAAATAAATATTTCCACAATAGTGATTTTGTTCGTCAAGCATGAAATGAAATAGCTGAAGATTGTGGAACAGACAGTAAGTACAAAAAAGTAAAATAAATAGCTACAAGACTCCAAGAAACAAGTAACACAAACAACTTCGTTTATTTTCTAATTTTAATTGTGTATCGATATTATTACAGTATTTTGATAATGAAATGACGTTCATAATAGTTACAGTACTTGACAATTTCGACATGAAATATATTTGCATTAATGACTGTTGATGTAGTTTTTGACGGCCTCTCTGAGACTCCTCGCTCTTCTTGAAGCACTACTGTTTGCTCTGCCATTTTGGAAGCATGCTGCTAAAGCACTGTGTTCTGTTATGTCCTGGTCAATAGACAATTGAAGGAAAATGTCAGGCCCACCTTTATCCATTATTATATTGTGCAAGACACAGTAGCACTGATTAATAATGTCTGCATGTTCTACACAAGTTTCAATTTCCTTTCGGAGAAGACGCCATTTGCTGGCCATAATTCCGAAAGTGTGTTCCACCACCGTTCTAGCCCTCGATAGCCTCCTGTTAAATAACCCCTCTTCCTCAGTTTGTGACAGTCCAGGGAAAGGGTGCATTAAGTTTTCCAGTAGTGGAAAGGCTTCATCTCCAACCAACACTAATGGGGCTTTTACTGAAGTACCTGGTAGCTCTTTCGGTGGAGGCCAGTTTTGAGTTTCGTTCAAAATATTATTGTACAAGTTACTTGCTCTAAATATGCCACCATCTGATTGCTTTCCATATCCTCCAATGTCAACTGCTATTAATCTGCAGTTAGCATCGGCTACAGCTAGTAAAGCAAGTGAAAAATATTTTTTGTAATTGTAATACATTGTCCCAGAATGAGGGGGACATTTAACCCGAACATGCTTACCATCAATAGCCCCCACACAATTCAGAAAATTACAGTTGGCATACATGTGTTTTGCAGCGGTTTGAAGCAGTGGTATCGTAGGAGAAGGCAGGTGTACAGGGCTCAGAATTTCACATATTGTGGCGCACGTTTCATGCACACATTGTGCGACTGTAGTTAGACCCATCCAAAACGACTGTGACAGTGCATGGAAAGACATCCCAACCAACAAATATCTGAAAAAGGATGAAATGAGCGTAATTGAAGGATGTGTAGGATCTCCGTAGGATTTGCAGTTAATGTGCTAAGGACAAAAAATGTATTAAATATACAGTGTACTTAATTATTTACGCATACTTTCACATCTATATTTTCAGGCGAGATACTGAAGAATAAATGGAAGAACCTATGTGATACTTTCCACTCTGAACTCAAAAAAACCTCATGCTGAACGTTCAGGAGATGAGGTGGCATGCCGCCTATCCAATCAAATTGGACGTGGTACGAGCTAATGACCTTCCTGACTGACATAATGACGCCACGGAAGACAAAGACTAATGTTCATCACAGTAAAAGAACAGCATCGCAACACGACGATGTACCATTTTCACCAGCTCTTACAGAGAGAGAGAGAGAGAGAGAGAGAGAGAGAGAGTGTTTCACCTGATGAAACCAACCAAGCCAGGTCTTCAAGACTGTCTGTAAGTTCAGAGAGTAGCGTTTCGATGCTTCCTCCCTCACCCACCCTACACACAAACCAAAACAAAAGATCCAAGAAATCGACAAACTCTGAGTTGTTAAATATAGAGAAGCAAAAGTTGAAGCTAACTGCGCAACAAATGTTGAAATCAGAAACGCAAGATGACAGCTATCATTTTGTAGTGAGTTTGCTGCCAGCAATGCGAAAACTATGACCAGCAGCTCAGTTGAGAGCCAGGATAAAAATTCAGCAGGTTCTTTAGGAAGAATTGGAACAATCAACCACTTCCAGTGCACATTCGTTGATGTCACCCTATGCACCTGAAAATCCAGTTGAAATCGTAATTGCTGGAAATCCGCAAAATAAAATAGTCATTTTTGAAATTCAACCTGATGACATTGTTATATCAAGCCACCAAGATTCTGAAAACTTTGATACTTGAACTGTGATGTATTTTACTTCTCATTGTCAACTACGTCAAAATTTATTAAAAGAAAGTTTGAATCTATCACAATTTGTAAATTTTTCATAATAAAATGATTGCTGTAAACTTAATATTGTGTACTTACCTGATGATGATCATAACTTTTTTTTCAGTGGTAATAGCCATTCTGAAATTTGTGTTTTGCTTCTCTAATCTATTTGAAACAGACGACACTATATAATCAAATGTCTCTGTATTCATTCTGAAATAATTCCAAAATTTATCCTCATCTTTTCTCAAGTCACTGTACAAATGATGAAATTCTCCTAAAGCCCTCCTCTCCTTGTTGATTTCATGCACCCATTCACGACTGCGCTGAATTCTCAGAGCACTGGTTTCTAATAAAAAAGAATTTACTGGGTCGAGGAAAAACGACATCGTGCCGAGACTGCTCAGTTGCTGGCCAGATCGCGTGCAGTGTGAACGCTCCATCGCATTGCATCGCTTTGGCCATTATGCCTCACATCGCGTCACAGGCAGTATAAACGTACACTTACACAAATTCCTGCTGTGTCTCTAATGACCACATTGTTGAAGATACAGTTAGCTGTGATCTTCCTTTTCTACATCTACACACTTGGGTGGTGTAGTAAGTCTGGTAAATTTCCATGGAAGGCTGGAATGTTTTTGTTGCACCTTCATGGTTGGTGAGCTTGATTATTCCAAAGACCAAATAAAAAATCCAACAATGTACAGTGTACAGTTCATTGTTGACAACCATCTGAATTTGTCACTGTGTCTCCTGCAATTGAAAATGGTGAAAACAATTTTATGCTGTTATTAAACATTTTCATTTGAAGGGTTAGGCAGCCACACATATCAAAACAGATTTGGACAAAGTTCATGCAGACTCAGCATCATCATTGATGACCACTTACTTATGGATTAATGAATTTAAATGTGTTCAGACAAGCACTGAAGACGAAGCATGCTCCGGTCATTGAGTTGAGGTCACCACAAAGTAAACTATTGACAGAATCCTTAATATGGTAATGCGAGACCGCCAAATAAAACTAGATAAAACTTCTGAGACTGTAGGCATATCAACTGAATGAGTGCATAACATTCTGCCTGGAAAATCAACTTTGAAGAAACTGTGTATAACGTGGGAACCACTATTGCTCACAGTCGACCAAAAGGACGCCTGGCACAACATTTCAACACAATGTATGGTGATGTTTAATCATATTCTGCAAGACTTTTCATGCTGATTTGGGGCCTTTGATGAAACCTGGATCCATCATTACACGCTAGACTTAAAATGGCAGTCAAAGCAACAGACAGTGCACAGAAGAAAGCAAAGGTCATTTTCTCAGTTGGCAAGGTGCTGGCCATATTATTATTATTATTATTATTATTATTATTATTATTTATTTTTTTTTTTGGGGGGGGGGGGGGGGGGATTCCTAAGGAGTAATTCTCTTAAATTACTTGGAAAAAGACAGGAACATAAATGAACCCTGTTATGCTTCATTGTTGGATTGTTTGAAATTTTCATGGCAAAAGTGCATGAATTTGGCTTTAAATTGGTTCCTCATCCACCCTATTCCCTGACTTATCCCCAAATGACTGCATTTCCCACACTTGACACTTTCGCTTGCTGGTAAGAAATGTTCATCAAATGAGGAAATGGTAGTTGCAATCAATGATTATTTTGCAGAATTTGACGGAACCTATTTCCCTTATGGAATGAAAAAGCTGGAGGATTGATGAATCTTTTGTACATCCTTTAAAGGAAACTATTGAGAAGTAAGGTGAGTTGTTTATGAAAAAACAAAACAAACATGGTGCATGATGGAGGGTATGTTGTACCTCTGCTAAGTACACAAAATGTACATTGTGGCAATAGAATAACTCTGCAGTGAGCCACAAATGCTAGTTCTCTAAATTTTCTCAATACTGTTTCATGAAAAGAATGGCGTCTTCACTCCAGGGAGCATTGACCTATCAATATGTGGAGGTTTCAGTCACTCTTGTTACTAATTTCTGACTGAAGTTCATCTGCCAGCATACCACCTGAAGAACTGAAGAGCAAGTCAATTAGTAGTTAAACCTACAGTTATGTGCTTGTCTTCAAACTCAAATGGCATCGAAGCGTTGTTAACATAATCCACTAAGCAACTGATTCAGGTACAGCCAAGCATTAGACATCTTGAGGAACACTTTGTGGCATTATGGAATAAAAAATGGTAATCTCATATTGGGCAGATTGCTGATGCTATGAGAGTCTTTATGAACAGACCCTCTTCAGAAAACGTATGAGAATAATGAGTCATTCCAAGAGCTCAACAGTTTTTGCATCACTGAAGCAGGTAAATCGTCTCAGTTTGTTCTGAAAATGCCATTTAATTAAATTATGTTTAAACAGGCACTGAAGAAGACACCCCAAACAATGGCACACCATTTCTAAACTCTTATCTCTAATGATTAGCGACAAGATCGTGTGTTTTAACTTTGAGGAAGGACCATTGTATTTAAGTCCAGGAACACTAAAGAATTTAAAACTCTCCTCTCCACAAGGAATTTGAAATGATTTGATTTAATGATACTTTCGCAGGATTGTACAGTAGTATGTTGAAAAATCTGTGTACAATGTCGGGAAAACTTCCACATTTCTTTCAGTAAGGTTTGCTCCCATCAAGGGTAACTAGACTGATAGTGGGAGGTCTGTTTGTCCCACAAACTAAAACCTGCTAAGAATGTTCCTGTCCCCAGAAGTTACCATAGCATTGCCATAATGAGTTGAATGGAAAAATTTTCACCTGATGATAAACTGCTGCTCAAGATGGACTATTACTGGGAGCTTACATGCTCCCATTGTGGCTTCATGACATCTAAATCCATGTTTGATAATGTAATCATATGAAAAGTGGTCAGTTACTATACTTTCTCATAAAAGCATCCTCTGATACGAATTTTCTTATGATCTAAGGAAAGTATTCATCATCACTTGGTAATGTACCATTTTACAGCCAACTCCATGAGTGACAGTTGTAAGGACACTTATTGTTTTACTACGGTCTTTCCAAATTCAGCAGTACATTTAATTTGTGTATCATTCTCCGACCATTTGTCCCTGGAGTGTGTTTTAACACTTTGTTAACAAATCTCTTAAAAGGTTGTGTGTGTGTGTGTGTGTGTGTTTGTGTGTGTGTGTTTGTGTTTCTTTGTGTTTCTTTGTGTTTCTTTGTTTTGACATTCCTGAAGTACCCTGTCAGTAATTTTGTAGATGAGTTTAGATGAGTTTTTCAAAGTTGCTCTTGGTTCCTTTACATCATCTTATGGTTCCCAATTTCTGATATACCCAATGGAGACTCTGACTTTAGCACTGGTTTCTGGACTCATTGGTTTCAGGACTTGCTGGAAAAGCATATTTTTTTCATTTTTCTGGTTCTTGGCAATTATGCATTTGTTATGCACACCGTTGCATCAACGTGTTAAGCTCTGCTTTGCTTGATAATTAAATTGCTCAAGAGAAAAGTAGTGTTGGTGTTGCTTTTGAAGAGTCTGCTATAGATGATTCTAGGTATTACATAGTGTTCAAGAAGAAATTTCGAAGAGTTGAGATAATGAATGTTGAAGGGCGAGGAATGTAAGGGGTTTTGCAAAACTTCATGCCAAAGGGATTTCCAGCCGCCAAGAAAGTTGAAAAAACATTACTATGTTTCCTGTACTGAATTGTTTTACGATTGTCTGGTCAGTGCAACATAGTAAGTTCAATAATAAGTTCAACAAGGAAACCTTACAGCGTGGTACGCTCCAATTTTCTCCACACTTAAAGAATTCAAAGGTTAGTGCTTGCACATAAATTTCCCAAATCACTACAATGCAATACTCAAACAAATGCAAAAGAGAAAATAAAGAAAAAATGGCCGTTGAAGATTACAAGAGTTCTGGAAGCTGTTTAGTGTAAAGATTTCGGTCACATTCAAGAAACTGCTGTTGGCTGAAGGTGTAGCATGTAAGCATCCATGTATAATGCCCTTGGCTCAAAACCCACTTGCAGCAAGTTGTTTCCTTGTTTAACTTTTATTTAAAGTCTTTATCTATTGTCAAATGAGAATATTAATTAGCAAATGAAAAATCATAATTTTTAATGGAAATGAAATCTCTTTATTTTTAAATACGAATTGCATAACAGTAAACTAAAATTTGATACAGACATGCAAAATTTCTTATTATTACATGAAATAATTGTATACATCAAATGCACTGTTCAGCCTCAAGATGATAAGAAAAGGTATTTTAATTTCTGTTCAGTGTTTTGCATTCGTGTAGCATATTTTAATTTGTATTGAATATTTTCATGTGATTAGTACAGCGGAGTTGGTATGTGATGTGGCTGCTTTCATAAGTGGCCTTGCATCTGGTGGTATAGGATAAATCTGTAGGACTGGAGCAGGAAGTGCTGGGGAGTCAGGGTTGGCCAGGTCTTGCACCTGATTCATCCAACCCTGTGGTAAAGGGTTGGGAGTGAGAGTGGTGTAGGGAGGGACCACAGTGTTGTGCAGGTTGGGTTGGCAACAGAATGGCACTTTAGGAGGAGTGAGGAAGAACTTGGGTAGGATGTCCTTCATTTCTGGGCATGATAAATAATCAGAGCCTTGGTGAACGATATGGTTCAGTTGTTCCAGTCTAGGTGATACTGGGAGGTGAGGAAGGTGCCCCTTTGTGGCTTTTTTTATGTTGGTGGAAATTCAGAGGTGTGTGAGGAGATGGCATGGGGAAATCTGTTTGTGGTTTAAGTTTGGAGAGTACTGCTTGTTGTGAAGGCCTTCGTGCGTATAGCACATTGGGCAAGGGAATTCTCATTGCAGATACACTGTCTGTGGGTATCTAGGCTGTATGGAAGTAATTTTTTGGTGTTCACGCAATAACAGCTGTCAAAATGTGACTACTGTTGATGGTTAGTGGGTTTAAAATGGACATAGTTATGGATGGAGCCATCAGAGAGATGGAGGTCAATGTCCAGGAAGGTGGCACATCGGATTGAAGAGGACCAACATTTTCATCCAATTGCCTGAAACCTAGCCTCTTATATTGAAGATACAACCACTTCCTCTGCCCAGTCTCCACCATCTCCACTCCTTTACCTCCAGAATTCCTAGTTGTCACTGTCGATGCCACCTCCATATACAAAGACCACATGTCCATTCCAAGTGGAGTGGCACAGTGGCTAGCACACTGAACCCCTGTTCAGGAGGATGTTGTTTCAAATCCCCATCCAGCTATCCAAGCTTAGGTTTTCCATAAATTGCTGTAGGTAATGCCCAGGATGCCTCCTTCGAATGCACACTGCCAATTTCCTTCCACATCATTTCCTAATCTGAGCTTGTGCTCCATCTGATGATCTCATTGTCAATGGGACATTGAATTTTAATCTTCTCTCTTCACATCCCCATGACCATGCAACTGTTGAACACTACCTTTCCCAATGTCCTACAGACTCCAAACCCATTACCTCATTCCTCCATACATCTTATGAACTACGTCCTCACACAAAATTACTACTTCTTTGAGGGAAATGTACATAAACAAATCAGTGGCTCAACCATGGGTGCCTGCATGGCACCTCCCTATGCCAGTCTTTTTATGGGCCATCTATAAGAAACCTTCCTAGTCTCACAAAATCCCAAATCGCTTATCTGGTTCAGGTTCATTGATGATATCTTCACGATGTGGACTCAAGGTCAAGAAATCCTACCCAGATTCTCCAACAACCTTAAAACCTACTCTCCCTTTCACTTCACCTGGTCCTCCTCAACCCAAAATTGCCACTGTGCTGGATGTTCACCACCTCTCCGATGCTTCCAGCCACACCTCTGTCCTGTCCATATTAAACCCACTATCCATCAAAGTATCATCATTTCAACAATTGTCACCCGCTCTGCACCAAACAATTGCTCCCATACAGCCTGTCCACCTGTGGACAGAGTATTTGCAATGATGAGAATTTCCTAGTCCAAAATGCTGAAGGTCTCACAAATGCCTTCACAGACAGGCACTACTAACCCCCAAACCTAGTCTGTAAACAAACTTCCTGTGGCCATATCCTCACCCCTAATCCTCCCTCCAGCACCAAGAATTGATTACAAAGGAGTGTCCCCCCACCCCATATCACCCAGTATCACCCTGGACTATTAGAACAACTGAAACCTGTCTTTATCCAGGGCTCTGATTATCTATCATGCCTCCTGGAATGGAGGGACATCAAACCAAATATCCTCCCCACCCTTCTGAAAGTGGTATTCAGTCATCTACCCAACATAAACATAATTCCAGATGATTTTTACTAGCTTCAAACAGAAGTGACTTACTTTGATCTACCTGTGTCCTTAGTAGTTTAATTGGTAAATTTCTTTATGTGTGCGTGTGCGCCTGCATTCGTGCGTGTGTGTGCTTCAGTCACATGGCTTGAGGCTGTTGCAAATGGGCATGCCTGGGGGAGGGGGGGATATTGGGATCCAAGTGAGACCCAGCACCTCTCACATGTCCTCCATTCAGTGCATGACTGTGTCTACCCCAGTTGCAGTCTACACTGAGGCTCAGCCATCA
Organism: Schistocerca piceifrons; assembly: GCF_021461385.2. Lineage (NCBI taxonomy): Eukaryota > Metazoa > Arthropoda > Insecta > Orthoptera > Acrididae > Schistocerca > Schistocerca piceifrons. Next base: position 887,851,829 of record NC_060139.1, read on the forward strand.
CCCGTGGTTGAGTAGGACAACGTTCCCATGTGCAGCAGGCAGAAAAAGACTTTCCCGTGGACTGATCAAAAGGCCAACCAATTTCATCTGACAAACATGTTCCAGGTGCCATCTGTGACTATAAAGATCTTGGGCCAGATGCAGTCACCTATCCTATTTCAGAGAAAGCCTCTCAGCCTGCAACATCCAAGACGTCATAGAAGTGCTATTCCTGGTAGTTGGGATCTTCAATGGTAGGCTCACTAGAGGCCCTCTAGGAATACAGCTGGCAAGGAGGGAAGCAAGTTCAGTGTGCATGTGATAGGGAGTCATCTCGGATGAGGAATGGGTCCTTTCGGATGCCATAAATAACGGAGTTAGCAGCCAACTCCAGGTGTTGGCTCATGTTCATACTAATGATATTTGTCACTTTGAATCAGAAGAATTTCTCTCTGATTTCAGGTGTCTACCTCAAATAGTAAAGACAGCCAGTCTTGCTTGTGATATGAAGGCAGAATGCACCATCAGTAGCATCATCGAAATGACCTATTGTGCACCTATGGTACATAGCTAAGTGGAGGGTCTGAACCACAGGCTTTGATTGTTCTGCAACTGTGTAGAGGATTGGTTTTCCAATTTGTCATTCAGGGTGTTTTAATATTTCGTGCCACAAATCATCATCATCTTCTTCTTCTTCTTCTTCTTCGTCATTATCATCATCTATACCAAAAATAAATATCAGGTTACCCTCCATTCAGAGTCTGTTGCATGCAGCGACCGTTATTTTGATTTGTAAATAATAGATTTCAGCTATCAGTTGTCCTTTGGAATTTTTGTTGGCAGATCTAGATTTCAGCTAGCAACTAGCCATTCTCAATGCACTATCCTTTTTTGGTCAGTGCATGTAATGCCTGTTGGTCTGGCTTTGTACACAGTTCATGGAACACTATTCCCCCCCCCCCCCCCCCATGAACTCCATGAACTGTGTACAAAGCCAGACCAACAGGCATTACATGCATTGACCAAAAAAGGATAGTGCATTGAGAATGGCTAGTTGCTAGCCGAAATCTAGATCTGCCAATAAAAATTCCAAAGGATGACTTGTAGCTGAAATCTGTTATTTACAAATCAAAAATAAATATGTAAAACTGTTGTCTGTGTGTTTGTCCTTCAACAGGCAAATCTCCAAAACTATTAGATGAAGTTTCATGGGGTTTTCGTTGGTAACTTTAGCATAGTTTGAGGCAGTGAATAGGCTTTAGCTCATTTAGAATTGGATTGTATGTACTTATGTTCGTTCCACATCTCCTCCAAAACCATTGGACCAACTTCAACCGAACATCGTACATACATCACCTACTATCTGCAAAGAATCGCTGTGGGGCTAAGAACAACCTATCTATGAGAGGGGTAAGGGTGAAGGTGAAAAACAAGTGAAGGCCGCAACATGAGAAGACCCAGACTTGCAATAAATTTTACACATAATTTCAAATCTTTGACACTTTCTCACGCTGACTTCCGCTATGTAATGATGAAAGGGTAAAAAACGTTGGTCACTTACAACATTTTTTCTGTTTACACAGTAAAGCTGTTGCATCTGGTATGACATTTTAATTACCTGTATACATCTAACTGTATTATGTAGATAGTGTCACAGTGCATTTTGCAGACAGTGTTCACATGTAGTACTGAATATATGTGCAAAGTTATGTTATTGTACAACTCATATTTCAGGAGATTGACATCATAAACACTGAGATGTGTGAAAAACTGTTGCATTGTGGATGACATTTCAGTTTATTACTTCTTTGATACTAATTCTATTCACAACACACTTAGCACATGGTATACACGTATGCCACTGAATGTACCTACAAAATTATATCGCTGTACAGCACGGAGAGAGGGGGAGCGGGAGATGGATAGAGAAAGGGAAGAGGAGGAGATGGGCAGGATGAGGGCAGAAGAGGAGATGGACATAGAAAGGAAAGAGGAGGAGATGGACAGAGATGGGGGGGCAGGAGGAGCTGGACAGGGGGGGGGGGGGGGGGGGCAGGAGGAGTTGGATAGAGAGAGGGCAATGTAGGAAGAGGTGGCTACTGAGAGGGGAAGTGAAAGAGGAGGTGGTCAGAGATAGGAGAATGATGAAGCGGAGATCAACTAATAAAAGGGAAATAAATGTATACCGAGACAACACTGGGTACTCAGCTAGTTATAAATTTTATGAAATGTTATACTTCAAAAGTGTAATCAGTGTTACAGGAGAGAGAAATTGAATAGTGAGAAAACATTGAACCACAATGAAATACCATCCACTAATTGTATGTACAGATATTTGGCATTTAATCTTAACAGCTGAATTGCCCCCACTCTTTATTGATTGGATAGCCACTGAATTGCTATTTATTTATTTAATGGGATAATAATAATTATTAAAAGGTGGCAATTTTATTTAAGCATTGATTTTACTCTTTCGATTGTTGCGAGTCAGCGATAGTGCAATGCTGCTCGCTTTGGAGAATACACATTTTATAAGAATTATTTGGTCCAGGAAACACTTTTGCGATCACGGTTGCGATTTAGACAGTATTCGCGTAATTGTACTGATTAAAAGTTATCGTTTCCGAAAGACGCAGGTTTGATTAAAGCTGTGTGCACTTTTGCGCGTATAATGAAAATATTCATAACACATCGCATAACAAAAAGAAACATTCGAATCACAACCGTGATCAAACGAAGAAAATATATGCTAACATAAATGTTCTTCGCTGTTATTCAGGACAGCCTCAGATTAGACCTTGCAATTTTTAGTTATAGGAAATGACAAGACGTTACACTTGGGAGATACTTGGTTTGAATAACTTGTATTTACCTTCTCTCTCTCTCCTTTTTACAGCCTTTATACCTTCACATCGATTAAGGAACTTTTCCTTTCTACTGACCAGTACGAGAACAAAATTCAGACTCAACAAAATGTCTTACATCGAATTATTACATGCTTAACCCTTAACAATCATATATAGTTTCGTAGTACAAACAATGCTAATTTATTCCATGCACTAGAAAATCTTTGATACACTGAATACAAAAATGAAAATAATAAAATTATAATTGCATTTTTTAATATCATGAATACTTCTTTAAATCATGAAAATAAGGTTTGACATCGTCGTAATATTAATTTTCATCGTTGTAGCACTACACAGCACAGTTGACATTGCATCTTTTGCTCAGTGTTTTGTAAATGCCTGTGTACCATTATGATCAACCATTTTTAAGTAGCATTTTTTTGTGATTTGTCACATTAGGAAATATTTCTGTTTCAGGATACACACTGGTGCTGAGCCATATGTATGTACCATTTGTGATAAATCATTCAAACTTAAGACTGTACTAAGGGAACATATTCATGAAGAACATGGTCCTTCCGAAAGAAAGTGTCCCGAATGCAGTCATACTTGCAAGACATTTGATGCACTTGCTTCTCACTGGAAACAAAAACATGCCTCTGGGTGGGTCCATAAGAATTCTAGCGAAGGTCATAGTTCAGTGCATAATAATGAAGAAATTCCCAGTTTATCCATAGAATGGAGAAATAAACATGCCATTAAGTGGGCAAATCCAAAAACTCGCAGAAAACGGGAAAGAATCAATATTGCTCTATTAGAAGCATTGGCAGATTTATCATCACTTACAGAATATGAGGATAGAGTGAACAGTGACAGTGAAGAATTAGCTGTGTGTAATAACAAATGTATTTCACAAATGGGATCACTTTCTCAAGATATCCCTGGAAATTACTCTTCTCTGGATTTATCATCTTTGGCCAGCAGATCAGATGAGGAACTGCATGTGGCTTCAACAGATACGTTGAAAGCAGAAATAAATTGAAAGGAGACTGTGCATGTTTCTGGTGGGCACTGTAAAATGTAAAACATGGACACTCGTGCATGTTTCTGGTGGGCACTGTAAAATGAAAAACATGGGTGCTCCAAAGGCAAAGAAAAATATGGTACTTAAACAGAATGAATCAGATAACATGCCAAGTATTTCTGAAGTATCCAGCGTGAAATACAACAACACAAGTGGAAAGAAAAATTAACTGGGAAAAGAGCCATGAACATGGAAAATAAAACTGTTTCAGAAGAATATACAAATCATCAGCAAAAAAAGAAAAAGAAAAGGGAACATAGCACAGGCTTGGAGAAGTTGAAGTCTGCCATTCTCACAAAAGTACTGCATGAGACACTCATTAACAGCTTGCCTACAGAATAAAATAATATTGCACAACTGCACAGAAACTAGTGAAAAAGCACCATTAAGAGAGGAATAAACACAATAACAACTGATAGGTACTGGAAAAGTAGCAGTATGGATGCAAAGTATCAAGAAATAAAAGAATTACCAACTGGTTCAAATAAACTTGGACTAATGTGAAACACATTACTGTATAAATTACTTTATCTTCTTATGATTAAGAGAGGAGAGGGTAGTGAAACAGGTCCCTTTTGAAAGTCAAACTGTGACAAAGAATATGTACCTGACTCAAAATAACAAAGTTTTTGACAGTTAGTTGGTTATGGGACACCTACTATAGCAACAACCACTCAGAAAATGAGCTTGGTCATGCCTTCCATTCTGTTGACTGCTGTTGTATTGCTCTGCTAAGCAGAAGTGAAGAGAAAAGTGATAAGACTATTGCCATCCTCCTGAAGAAACAATGTACTGCACATTAACCAGCAGTGTGTGATTGTGTCTGGAATGAAAGGCCTAGCTATTAATGCCGCAGACATATTGTGTGCTCGGACAAATGTTAACCCTTTTGCAGGTGCTTCTTCTTCTTCTTCTTCTTCTTCTTCTTTTTTTTTTTTTTGCGATCCTATTAGAATTGTGATCAGCTGACTATATTTATTTTTTTGATAATTTTATTTTTGTGATTTAGGACCAAAAACTATGGTGGTCCATATATCATTATAGCACCTTTATGAGGTGTTAAAACAGTGGTTGCAAATGGATTTCCTTTTGTGAGCTGTTATGTGTTGCAATTACATGTAAAAAATAATAAACAGTTTTTCTGTTTTTGTTTTCTTTTACTTTATTTAAAAAGTTTACTGTCTGCAATATGAATAGAAACAATAATGGTATGAGCTGATACAAGTCACAATAATGTATATTGCAGAAGTGGAGATTGTTGTAGCAGTTTTCATACATTTGGTGCAGTGTACTACCACAAGACATCAGGCATAAACAGAGATGGTAAGACATATTCCCAAAAGCTTTGGGAAACCCATGAGGTGGTGGTAAGTATGCTTCCGAAGCATGAGGTGGTGGTAAGTATGCTTCCGAAGGACCTCAAACGACAGACTAATTTTGTGGTAAGTATACAGAAACTGCTTTGGTGGTAACCATACTTCCCAAGAACCACTAGAACAATGTTGTTCGGTGGGATATATACTTTCCACAATCCTGAAGGCTATATTTCACAACAAACAGAAACTACAGCTGGTGCAGCAGAGTGCCACTAGATCAGCTGGTGCAGCAGAGTGCCACTAGATGCCAGGAGTGTACAGAAGTGGTAACACATATTCCCTTAAACACTGTGAAGAAATACATTTAGTGGGAAATATATCCCTGTCGTCCAGCGAAAGGATTAATTGACACAGACCCCTCCCGTGCTTGACTGCCAATCACAGTGCTATTTTGATTGAGGTATAACTAATGATGTTATGACTATGTGCTATCCCTTCATCTACGAAAGTTTGAAATAACAACAATATTACAAAAAGGATAGCCTGCTACTTGCCATAAAGAGGAGACACAACAGGCACAACAAAAGGACTGCTATACATTTAAGCCTTTTTGGCTTCTTCTGAAGTAGAAAAACATGGTGTACAGCAATCTATAAATTTTCAGAATAATGTTATTGCATACTGGGCTTTCCATTACTTGATACAGTTTGACAGTGTATTGGTAATTTTATGAGTATCCTCAGGTTCACATCATTTGCAAAAGAGTATGGTAAAGAAAGGAAAATTCTTTCCTTGGGTCACAATCCAATATTGTCTTAAAATTCAGTTACTGATTTTCTCCATCGTCCAGACAACCAGCAATGCTATTGAAGTAGGCAATCACCAAAATTGGCGAATTGCTGTGTTCTGCATTAGCAGTTATACTTAAAATTAATAGTTTCCAGTATTAATAAGCCATATAATTATTTCCCAGGTAATCTGATTGTAAACTTTTCATCAATAAAGAGCTTGTATTTCTTTCCTGCCCTTGAAACACAAAGTTATTCTTTTATAAATACTCAAAATCTGAGTTTTTATAAAGTCAAAGATATACTTCTGACTCCTGTCACTTACCAGAATTAAACACCCTTTTCATATGCATCTAACAAGTTGGTTAAAATTTCATGAGACACACAAGTGAAATAATCTTCTTCTTGAATATACATATCTTATGTTTCATAAGACACTTTTGCTTGGTTTATTATGATCAATGTTTAGCCACAATAACAGAAATATTATGAAAAGGGTATATACCTACTCATTGTACAGATAACACACTGAGTTGCAGACAAGCACAAGAAAAAGACTGTTACACACTGAGATTTTGGTCAAAACTTCTTTCGCAAAAGAAAACACACACACACACACACACACACACACACACACACACACACACACACATTCATACAAGCAAGCACATCTCAAGCAGACATGATTGCTCTCTCTGGCTGCTATAGCCGAATGCAATGACTACCAACCAGCTATCCACCAGGATCAAGAGCAATCACCAAACTGTGGCACAACATGCAGCTTAACGTAATATGTTTGATTTCAATGGCTGCTTCACAAGCCGGGCTGTGTGGACCCTCCCCTCCACCACTTGCTTTTCTCAACTGCACGGATAGGAGGTATACTTACAACACATTCTCCACTACCTGCCTGAACAGTTGGGTTTCCGCACCGAGCATTCCACTACCCAACAATTCCTGCAATTTGTAGAACAAGGAATGGTGTTCTTGGACATAGAGAAAGCATTTGACCGCATTCAGCATAATGGCCTAATCTATAAACTAGATCAGAAAAGGTGCCCAGTTCATGTAATCTGGATCATCGACTCCTTCTTTACAGGATGTCAGTTCTTCGTAAGGAATGGAGACTAGTCCATCCAGACACAGCAGATAGAGGCAGGAGTCCTGCAATGCTTGGTTATAGGTCCTGTCCTTTATACTATATACATAAATGACATTCCAAGGCAGATCGGTAGAGAGACTGCTGTCTATACCAGTGATACTGCCATATACAAAAGCAGTCACATCCTCCTCCATACACACCACCACCTACAACACCATCTCGACATAGAAAATAAAAATCGTTGGAAAATAATTATCAACCCCACGAAGTGCCAGGCAAACTATTTCAATCCCAAAATCAAGTTCCCTGATCATAACTCACCATTGACAACAGAGAATTGACATGGAAAAGCTCAATAATAAACTTGGCCATGAAATAGACCGACACCTGATGTGGAACAGGCATCTCACCACCGCAGGAAACAAAGGCTGTGCACTTTTCTGTAGATTGTATTCCATCCTGAAAGGTGACGGATTATACTGTGCAAACTCTTCCTCTGGTGCCAGCTCATATTTCCAGTCATCTTGTATGGCTCGGCGGTGTGATCTAAGGTGTCAGACAGAGCACTAACCAGACTGCACTGTCCCCAGAACAAAGTTTTCTGTGTCATCTCAGGTGCTGGCAGATATGCCCACAATACACACGTAAGAGACTTTTTAGGCCAACCCACCATTTACAGTCTTATTCAGAACAAATCTACAAAATTTTACGAAACAACGCAAACTTCACCCCACTTTCTCATACAAAATTTAGGACATGAACCACCAGAAGTATCACACAGATGCCGAAAATTAAGCCTTTTGCATCACTTTAGGGACCAATAACACACATACAAAAGATGAAACACAAATTTACACACACTGAAAAAACACACACAACCCCAATCACTCATCTTCATGAAATTCCCTAGCACATTCTGAAGTCACAAGGGCAGAGCCCAGTGGCACTTCAAACACAACAAAAACAACCAGAGCCTCGTCATCACCACTTCCAAAATTATCCCGGTGTAGCCGCCCTCCGTTCACCTGCTGTCATCGACTTCCCTGACGTAAGATATTGATGTCGTTATCTACTGTATATATCTACACATCAGATGGAGCAGCCACAAACATATTCACTGTAATAGAAACTAAATTTCAGGTTGTCATAATAATTAATTTTGATTTTTTTGCGCAATCGATCACCCTTCATTTGGAGCTGTGTTTCCAAAAACAAGATAGTTGATAGCGTCTTTGGGCATTATTTATTATTTCTACTTCATATTTCTGAAGTTACGACTTATCTGCACTGTTTCTGATTTTGTATGTTTCTGTCTGATTGGAAATGAAATGTTAAGTAGCTATTAAGTCACAATTCTCTCGCGCACACAATTCCTCAAATATTCTTAGTTCATGACCTTACGATGAAAGTCTGTCCCATATAAATTGACTATAGTCACCTTTCTTGCAGCTTAATAAAAATGCTCTGATTCCTTCCGTAGCAGATCACACAGAAATGCCAGCTATATCGCACACCTCATCTACGTAGACTTATTCAGAGCACTGAAAACAAAACAAGAAAACTAAAAATACCCTTGCATGTTTTATGTAGTATAATTTAGAAATAAAAGTAGCTGTTTTGAACCCTCTTTGATTTCCCTGAGGTGCTACTTGGCTGCAGGTGTTATTCTGATGAGAGATTATGTATCGATAATTTTAATTAAAACACTTTCAATGCTGTTAATTATTTCTGATATGATTGATCAACTCTCCCCTATATGTGAATAAGCCTGACAAAAATGTTCTCAATTAAAAGAGTGGTTATATTGGCCTCAGCTTACAGTAACATACTGTTCCCACACCCTCTACCCAACAGTTTCCCCTGTCCTGTCACCTCCTCCTAATTCATGTTCTCTCACCTTCATTGTGCACAGCTCTCTGCCAAGGCACCCACTGATCTTTTTCTCTTTCTCTGCTCCTCTTTTCCACTCCCCATTCCCTCTCTTCCTCCAGAACCTCCCCTTACACTTCGCTGGGCAGCCTTGTCCTGCCACCATCTAGTCCTTGCACACTCCACGAGACAGCACTCTTCCCTCCCCCCTCCAATATCCTGCCAACCCTCTCTCCCCCCTCCCACTTCCCCACCTCACTCAAGATAGCTGCTTTCATTCAACATACCAGTTGCATTCTGGCTGTAGTGGCTGGAGACAGTAGGCCTAGTGATGTGTGCATGAGGTGTGTTTGCTTTTGTAAATGAGTGTTTGTTTTCTTTTCTAAAGAAGGCTTTGGCTGAAAGCTCAAGTTGTAACAGTCGTCTTGTTGTGCCTGTCTGTAACTCAACATTTTTTATGGTAGGCAGTAATCTATCCTTTTCAGAGTATTGTGATAGTCAGATACATTACATTGAATATTATTTATTTCGTTATTAGATCATAATCACCATAGGAGGTGTGGTGTAGCTTTAGACTTCTTGTTGCAATGGATGGGTGTTAATTGTCTGGGTATTGCATTTGGCAATTTGTTAACTCGTGTCATGCAAAGTATAGCCTTCAGCACTCACCAGGTCATGATGATGTACATATAAAAAGTAAAAAACAAACAGAACACTCTCTTTCGCAGTAAACAAAAAATTATGATAGTAAACTCATTAGATTAATTATATACAATACTATAACATCATGTAGGTTGCAAAGTTCTCTGTGATACTGCACAACTTCTGCGTCTGCTTCTTTTCAACGAATGTGGTCATAATTTATTGTGCCACATGTAGTGATATCGCTTAAAGACTTTCAGTGATAGATACCGTAATTCAAGTAATATATTCTTTTTCTTCAGTTTCCTTTTAAGTTTGATGATGATTATATCCATACCATTCACTTGTCTTGTCTTCCTCCATTATCAGTGATCGCTCAGTAAATGATTCTTTGTAAGTATTTTGTTCTCTTCCGTACTGTTTTTCCCACTGCACTTATGCTACTACAGTCAACATCATTTCATTGCCTCACTTACTGGCTGTATGATTTAGATTAGTCGCATTTCTATCTCCAATCTTGTGTGATACAATTCAGTGTTGTTTTGAAGTACCTACTGAACTGTTACTTTATGTATCATGATAAGCATAACCCAAATCTTGACAATGTTACCTGCTCATTTAAGATAAACATTCCGAAGGCTCATTTAAGATAAACATTCAGAAGCTGTGGAGCCATACCATTGTGTTTGTAACCTTCTTATTTATTGCCACACAGTTCTGAATTAATTATTTCAATGAAACTTTATTTTGTCCACCCTCCAACACTTTTCTTTGATAGGCTGCTGTGAGAGCGCTTCTTAGGAACAGTTCCCTTCACTTCCTGTATTTTGGTCTGTTGTCTTTAACAAAATTCAGGTTTCTCCATTGGAATTGTCACTTTACTGTTTCACACATATTTTTTCCACTAAGGCAGTTAGAAAATGTCTAACAGTTATTACGTAAATTGTAAAAGAAATTCCTGAAGGGTAAAATGGTGATGTTATTGAGAAAAGTCGAACTGCCAGTAAGTGAAGCAAGGAAAAGTAACAACAAAAAAATAATAGAACAAATAGTACCAAATATTAACTACTTACAGTGAATCATTTACTGGTGTAGAGAGAGATGTGAATGGTGCCCATCAAACTTCAAGGAATTACTGTATTACATGAACTACAGGTAACTGTCAATGGAAGTCTTAAAAGATATTACCATGTGTGGCACAGTAAATTTTTGCCACATACTTGGTGAAGAAGCTGTACAATACCAGACACAATGCATCTAACAAAAATATTTAAAAAGGAAACCTTCAGATTTTTTACTAAGGCACAGTTTCAAAGTATAAAATGTGAGAAGAAAATATTTTATTATCAGTATTTGAAGTGTTGAATCAGGAATTACTAAATGTGTGAAATAAATATTGGAACCAAATTTTAGTGAAATTTATGTGAGTAAAACGTCTGTAAACAAACAAAGAAGGTGAAGGTAACATCAATTATGAACATGTGACATTACAATAATCATTAAACTACTTGTTCTGGTTTGTACCCTAGGAATAAATTTCTTAGCTAGCTGGGTAAGTTCAAATGTCTTTTGAGCAACAAAAACAAGTAAGGACACCAAAAAATGCAATTCAGACATTCATAAAATGTGATGAAAGTGGCAGAAAGTAAAGTTATAAAGGCTCAAAAGTGTAGCATGTTTTAATGTTTACAACATTTATAGTTACTGTTTAGTTACATAAATTGGTTTCTGGGTACTTGATTAAGAAAGAAAGAATCTTTTCAATTGTCACTTTCCAGTATTGTCGTAAAATTCAGTTCATGATTTTCTCCATCATCCAGACAACTAGTGATGCTGTTGATATAGGACCTACTTTCTGTTTGAGAAGAAATTTGAGTATAATCAAGAACTACAAACACTGTTAGTTGACTTCAAAAGAGCCTCCAATAGTATCAATAGAAACTATTTGTGGCAGAGTATGAAATAATTCAGAATTCCACAAAAACCAACAAATATGCAGAAAAAGTCAGTTTTCAGGCTGGAAATAAAAAATTTAATTACAGGTAGCTTTAGTGCCCATTGTAACATTAAATAGGGAGAATTATCACCAGTTCTCCACACCATACTCACAGAAAAAATAATCTTAAAGCTAAACAAAGGCACAAAATTAAAAGATAAAATACAAATATTGCCTTACACTGATTCATGGGAGACAATCCTATTGAAGCACTCACAAAAATGAGTTTTGGGGAAAGAAGCTGGTTATTCATATTTCCAAAAATAATGTTATTTTGATAGTCCAAACTAGGATATTTGAACAAGTAAACAAATGTAAATATCTGAGAGATTTGTTCAACTTAGCAAAATAACTGATAATCTCTTTCAATTTCCATTTGAAGCAATTTATACTTTTCTCTTCTTGCTCTGTCTCTGTGTTTTTCATTTCCTTTCTCACATTATTCCTTCTTTTTCTCTCTGTTAATTTTCCCTTTTCTTATTGGTTCTTTATTTTCCAACTCATTTTAAGTCATTCTCTTATCATTTCTTCCTGCCATCTGTTGTCATTCTGTGGTAACATTTCCTGCTGTCAAAAATCCATAGTTTGCAATAGCCATCTCTGTATCATCAAGAATTGCTTCTGAGACCTGTGATTCCACGAGCAGTGTGCTCTTCCTTGCCTTTCTTTGTTGATCTGAAGCTTACATGCCATTATGGTGGAATACTAAAGATAGTCTGTACACACAGCACTATCAACATTCCATTAAGTGCAGTAGTTGAGCACTAACAAAATACACTTTCTGCACTATAGTCCAGGTAACAATGTGAAAGTGGCCATCAGATACTGACCTTTGTTGTCATCTTTCTGTCTGTGGTGCTGCTGCTTGTGAATACACTTTTTTTGCTTAATTTACTGCACTGCTGTGCTTATCTGGATGCTATCTTTTGCATTTGCAGATTACGTCAAAGTAACACATCACTATTTGCAAGCTTCCTCTATATCTGGCCCTATCTTAGGATTTAACTGTACACTTATTATGTTGACAGTATTTTTTGTCTAACTAATGCTGATGATTCTGATTCTACTTTACAACATAATTAGCTTCAGGCTCTTAGAAAATTTATAGCTCATGCAAATGTACTGCCATCTGGTTGTTATAGAATTACAACCTTTAATATGGACTTACAATTTTAAAAATGCAAACCTAAATTCCATTACAGTTTTTGTGTTATAAGCCCACTGGTCATCTCTATCTCTCACATACATGTTTTGGCATTCAACAACAGTGTCTAATATTGTGGTACTCACTCAAAAGAATTTTAGAATTTCTCTGTCAGTACTATACAATAATACCCCACTTCACCTTGAATTCACTTAACTATATTCTGAACCGGGTCAAAATTTGCAAACCTAGACAAAAATTGTGATGAAACAGTTGTTATAAAACCTATAAAAAATATATCAAAGAATTTACTTTCATATCTGTTTAACCAGCACAGACTTGTCAAATTATGTTAAAACAAAGCAAATTAAAGGAATACAATGATTTCAGTACATCAAGAAACATTCTTTATATACTAAATGAAGGCAGTGTTGAAACTCGGTGAATATTACTTATCCTTAAATATGAATTATGATCCTTAAATTTAAGACAATAGAGCAGTACATTTTTTGTGAAGTTTCCATTGCCTTGAATGTTCAAAGATGGCCTTGTGGAAAGAAAAGGATGAAATAGCTGCCTTACACTCTTGAGGGTACTTGACTACATTAGAGACAAGTATCACAAATATTTCCATGCGCTATAAGGAACCGAAGCCTGAAGGGGAAAAATGGTGATGAACCTTATAAAGGGAGTGTCCAAAAATAATGTGAACAATGGCCTGGTTGTTTCAAAGAAGAAAGTCGGGTGACTGAGCACTGTATGCCAAGAACTGCAAAGATCATAAAAGTCAGTAGACTAGCTGCAGCATATTAAATGTATAAAATGTATTAATTACAGCTAGTGATAGGAGATTAGAATCAGATGGGGTCTGTACTGGGTACGTCTCTGTTTAGGTAAGAACAGTTCTTGCTTTTAAGATTAGTATGCTACTGAAAGTGTCATATATGCCAGGCATCTAGTCATTTCTGCAGGAACAAATCATGTCACATCACTTACAGCTTTTTTTTTACTGTCGTAGTTTCCAAATGCTTATCAGTATCACTGTTGTAATATTATTTCCCAAATAACCATTTTTAGAAAACTGTCCTGTAAATAAATTACGTACAAGTAGAGCTAAAATTTGAGTCTTGATATGTTGTGTGATGCTACATTGTGTGTTCTATCGTCATTATTAGCTCTAGAGAATAGCACCCTTCAATAGCTCAACAACGTTTTCAATCTTGATGTGCTAATCAGAATCTCAACTATATGGTAAATTAATATATTTTGTTCAATATGTAACTGATAAAGTGCTGGCCATTAAAAATGTGACACCATGCAAGAAATTTCAAATCAGCATTGATATGCTTGGATATGGAAATAAGCATTTCAGTGCAACTGTACAAAGAGGGTAGGTTTTACACCAACTACATTCTGCACATAAAAATGGATTACGTAGTAGGTTTCATGTTCAAAAACTGCACTTAAATGTTGGTTGCTTGAGAGATCATATTACACGCTATATGAGAAGCAGAAAGTCCTACCAACAAATGACAGAATTCAATAACAGCAGAATCATGCCCTATAGAAACTGCGGTGTATCATTCCACAACATTGCTAGTCGCATTGATCAGTATCCCATGACACTCACATAAATATGGAATCAGTGGGTTGAGCAGTGCCATATTCAGTACCATGGAGGATCAGCACCCCCAGCATAAGAGGACAAACATAAAGTGCTCCTGGCCATGCAAGATTTTACAGCCACATCATGTTCCTGGGACAAGAAATGGGCTTGTTTGCAACAAAACAAGTATCCCCTGGTAAAGCGTGACTGAATGTCAGTGTGGCGACGACCACTATTGTAGTTTCCCTTGAGACATCAGAAGAGGGAAATATGGTTCAGAAGGGAAGGGTCTGACATGTGGGTCACCGATTTTGATTAAAGTTTTGCAAGGACATTCTGTATTGAAAATAAAGAAACAAATGTTTCAGACCTTTGCTAGCCGCTCTCTAGCTTTTTTAAAAGATTAAGGTTGAAGTTGATGGGAAACTGTATTTTCAGTGCTATACATTGAGAGATTCTCTAAAAACAAACAATTTTTTGTTAATATATTGTGGCGTCCAAAGTTAATAATCAGCCGATTCAAGGTACACTGCTTTGAGATGGTATGCCCGCAACTGTATTTTTGTCCATCTCAGTTGCAAGAATACACAGTTTATTGCTGCAGTGGTTACTGGTTTCAAGCTGACTCGCCCATTCTCAAACCACGCACCTCGTTATTAACCATAAACAGTTTTACAACATGGTGCCAAAAGGCACGAATAACTTTGTAAGAGAAGTCAAACTGTGTGCAGCAAATACTCTCACTGATAAGACAGCCTGTGAGGATAGCTGGCCACACACAAACAAACTTTCATGACAAGCTAGAACCCTTGGCCAGTTCTGCAGGTATCTCAGATGGATCAGGCACACTGATCTGAGGTCTGTTATTTCCCACTAATGTGCAGGCCCTACTCTTCAGATCTAGTCTCCGATTTGCGCATAGGCCAGATGCGTTCTATTGTGACACATATCAGCATATTTTTATGATTTATCCACAGACTCAGGCGTGCAGTGCATGCTCAACAGGCCAGAGGCCACGGGCAATGGATTTCAGGAATTGTGAATGTGTCTCATTACAAAAACATTGTACAGTGTGACGTTTATAGGCATTTTATTCATTGTAGTACATCTTCGCATTTTAAAAGTAATTTATGTATTCGAGAGAAAGTATGAATGATGCTACGAAGAAAACAGTGGCAGTCACTCGCAGTTTGTACGCTATATGCTCATATATTTCTCAAAAAGAAAAGTACGAGCAACATTTTGTTGGTGCCCACTGTAGTGTCGATTTATACAACTCAACGCCCCTCCCCCTTTCATGCTTCTTTCAGGATGCTTACAGCTTTCTGAGATTATTTCTGACATTTATTGGATGCGTTGTAAATCGACCTTTGCAGCTACAAGAAAATCTGTATTTTTGTCACTAAATGCATTTCATTTTATTGAAACAAATTATCAGCAGTTGTATGTAGTGAAACATATTAACAATGTGGCTTTCTTTCTACATCTAAAAACAGTTTGTTATCAAAGATGTTGATGCTACTTACAATAGGCTATGTTCTGTCTGATTTTCACTCACATCTGGAAACGCCATCCATCTACTTGCATAATTTTTAGGTAGTCTCTCGTTTGGTACTATTGTTTCCTGTACCATAATTGCACTGACAGATTTAAAAAACACTTAATTATTATAAATTAGCTACAGACAATATGGTCATGCAAATGATTTATTTTTTTCTAAAAATCAATTTCAAAGTGTATGGTTCAGTTTTACAACACTGTGCTCCACAGTTGGAATATAATCTAGAAATGTTTCAACCACATCTTTATATGCCCTATTTCCTTTACATTCTTGTTCATGCAGTGTTCAAGTGTCAATTTTCACGAACAAGATATTTCACAGTGCCATTATCTAAGTTTTTGATGTGGTCACTGATCCAGCCTCTTCTTTATACTTAAAGCAACTGAAAGCCACTCATATATCAGTGGCATATTTTGAGTAACACCTACATTTCTCTTGTTGTCATATTTAAACTAGCTTCTTTTGGCAAAATAAAGTGTAAATTGCACAAAGTCTCCTCATATCATGCAAATCCAGTTGCAATTGTGGCAGAATCCTGAAACAGTTGTTTATTAAATGAGAAACTGAGGACAATCCAGGTCAAAAGTTTACAAAATTCACATTCTTGATATACAAATGAATGTGAAATTTCTTCACTTATCTTGTTGCAAAGCCACACTAATTTTTGTATCATCAGTTACTGTAGACTTAAAAAAGTACATCATTCCATTGTAAATGTCTGCAGTTACTTGGTTATCATTGCAGATAAGAAAGTTCCACATGTTTATTATATAGCAAAATATTCTTCTCTTTCTGTGCCACAATCTCTCATTTCAATGCTGCAAACTGTTTGACACACGAGGGACATTGTGAATATTTCATTCTCGTGTGTGAGAACGCGCTATATACAATCCATTTGATATTTAAATTGTATGTTGATCTCCTTCCAAGAAAAATTCAATATATTAGCTAAATTTCGTATACAGCAATATATGGTCAAATATGCATCAAATGCAAATTCATTGCAACCCCTAGTTTTCATTGCAATGAATTTGAATTTCACACAGTACATTACTTACATGCAAAATATCACAATAACTATGACCATTATTGAAACGGTATGTATGTTATCATGAAGCTGACATACAAAGCTGTAACTAATTTAAAAACCAGTTTTTTACCGAATAATTTCTTTAAAATCCTGTAAGACATGTTCCAAGGTAGTTTCAAGGTCTGCATGTGTATGTATCTGGCTGTCAGGCTGGATCCCCAGTCCCGAGAATTGTGGGTATGGGCTCAAGGTCAGGCATCCACAAACCCCACAGGCAGAAATTGCAGGTATTCAACAATCCACCGTAAATATTCATGCTCCATTGGGAAAATTTGTTGATGTGTGTCCAGCTAATGTGAAGGTAGGCTGCAATTTGAACTAGAGCCCTTGTATCTCACAAGTCTTTCCGTAACACTGGGGGTATTCCCCTCCGATGCGATCCCTATTTGTCCACTCACCTGTGTTTTGACTCGCCTTTGAATACACACAGCTCTTGCTTACTGGCCTACTGCAGGAGCTTTGTCAGCAAAGAGTTTTCTGTCCTCAGTCCTGCGGCAGCTCTTGTGGCATTCTGGTTGTAGATCATGGCGAAACAAGGCAAGGTGAAATTCAGTGCTGAGTGACTGAATGACTGGAGGTTTGAGGGCATCAAGGCCCACAAGATGCCATTTAAGAGAGAAAAATTCAAGGAAAGGAAAAGCACCACTCTGGAGCTGGTATTTGAACCCAGGACTGACATTCAGCAGCAAGTTTTGAGTAAGGTTGTCACCTGGCATTGCTCCATGTTTGTGTAGCCCCTCACAGTCTAAGGGTATTTTAAACCAGCGCTAGAGTGTGTTTTTATTTCTGCCCAATGCTTTCTATACCTCCACTGACCCTAATGGGATTTTATTTTTGTCAAATGCGTTGTTTTTGCCTTTCCATATTGGCGATGTGTCATACCATTAAAAGGGTATTCCGGTAATGCTTTAAAATGTTAGCGAGGAGAACAGGAATGTTAGACAAGCTGGGAACCCTTTCCAGCAGGGTGGTACCACAAAGTGACCACCAGATTCTGGCATTCTTGATTTCTTCTTGTGTGGGCTGATGTAACTTATCCTTTCCTTTTCTTATGTCAGGTTTTGATGTTCATTATGGAAACTTGCCATTGGTTTTGTAGAGAAGAGGGAGGATCGGCAAGAGATGTTACTGCCTGGCATTCATGGCATTTTTGTTCCTCAAGAATGAAATTTTCACTCTGCAGCAGAGTGAAAATTTCATTCTGGAAACATCCCCCAGGCTGTGGATAAGCCGTGTCTCTGCAATATCCTCACTTCCAGGAGTGCTAGTTCTGCAAGGAGAGCTTGTGTGAAATTTAGAAGGTAGAAGATGAGATACTGGCAGAATTAAAGCTGTGAGGACAGAGTGTGAGTTGTGCTTGGGTAGCTCAGATGGTAGAGCACTTGCCCGCGAAAGGCAAAGGCCAAAGTTCAAGTCTCTGTCTGGCACACAGTTTTAATCTGCCAGGAAGTTTTGTTTTTGTTCCTCTCAGTTCTTTAGTGGATGGGGTTGGTTTCATTAATCCTTTCCTTCATTGCACACGTGTGCTCAAACCAGACATACCTACCTGTGGATGACACTGTTCCCCTGATAGTACATGGTGGTTACAATTAAACATTCCCTATTTAACATATTATAACACAGAAAGTAATTACTGTATAAGTACCAAACTTGGTAGTACTAATGTCAAGGACATGGGGAAGAGAAATAATGCAGAATCAGTTAAGTTGAAACACTTTTAATGTGCTGCTATGGCACATCATACCGTTAGATACTGGTACCATTACTGCTACAAAATGGACTCAATATGGTGGCCATCAGCGTCCAGAAGAGGCTGAAACCACAGGATTGCGTTCTGCAAAGCAGAACAAAGCACGTCCGTAGGTATGCTGGCTACGTTTCTTTATATGCTACACTTCAGATCAGCACATGTGTGAAAGCTCCCCTGATAAAACCTGCCCTTCAGGTACCCCACAACCAGAAATCACAGGGAGTGAGGTCAGGTGATCATGCTGGCCAAGCATTTGGAAACGATTGGCTGATAATTCGGTAATTTCCAAATGTTTTTCGGAGAAGCTGATGAACTTTATAAGCGATGTGTGGTGAGGTCCCATCTTGCATGAAAACTGTTGAGTTCAATGTGTCTCTCTTCTGTAGAGCAGGCATGACATGCTGGTAAAGTGTAATGCAGCAAGTCTGGCCAGTGACACTGCACTTCTTTGGTCCTTGAGCACCAACCTGTTCAGAAAAGAATGGGCTAATGATGGACGTAGCCGTGAAGCCTCACCATACAGAGAAACTTTATGCACAGTGACTGGAGGTGAAGAGCCCCACAATCGACAATTGTGTGTGTCCACCTCACCCATCAGAGAAAAAATAGCTTAGTCTGTCCATAGGAAGGTCCAGGGCCAGCCATTGTCAACTTCAATCCTTGCAAGAAAATGGAGAGCGGAGTCAACATGTCACTGTGTGTCCTGTGGTGCAAGATGCTGTACAAGATAGATTTTGTACAGATACCATTTGAGAATGGTTTGAAGTACCTTCCATACAGTGGACATAGGATGTTCAACTGTAGTGACACAGCACCTGCACTGCCTGACAATCAGGAATTGTGTGCAGCATCATCTGCCATAGCAACAGCGATTTCATCAACCATCTGTGGTGCAATCGGTCATCAGCCTCTTACCGGAACAATGCTCAGTTCTGCAGCTCCGCACAACAGGTGGAGAAAGAGGATCCTTCCATAATCCTTTCAGCCAGCGACATACTTGAAGTGCAGCCACAGGATTACTGTTGTTTTGATAATAGAGCTTCACCAATAATGCCCTGCTCCTTTTGACATTCCAACATGTGCACTGTGATGGGTCAGGTGTGTGAGACTATGAATCACGATGACTGTACACGGCACTTGGTGACTGTAGTTGGAACTGGACAGTGGCACTATGATGCATGGAAATCATGGACCCCATACTGTGGACATTTAGTTTGATTCACATACAGTAATTTGTTTCCATGTTATAGTGTGTTAAATAGGGAAAGTTTAATTACAACCACCTGGTTAACACAGGTTATGACAGTGTCTTATTGGGATATTTGATTGCCTTCAGGGCACTAGTACTTCTGGTTCATGCTCACTGTCATTTGGCAAGATAACTCAGCGTGATGAGGATTATCCCTTGATGCTTGATGAGATGGTGGCAAGTGGTGAATTGAGGCTCTCGCGGTTGATGGCCAGTTCGTCATCCTCCCAGCAACAGCAACCTGATGTTGCCTCAGCCAATGCCACCAACTTAGTATCAGCTAACAGTTATATTTCTATTTCAAGTGTGCAGAACTATTATGGATTCTGCAGGCTGTTGAAAACTATGTGCCCTTTCTCTACTACAGGCAAGCAGACTGCTTTGTTTCTGATATGGTTCCCTAACAATGTGTAGGTAGCAACATGAAGTTTTGTCAGATGAAGACATTGTACTGTATCATTTATGGGTTAACTCTGCACTTCAGAAAAAATGTTCTGACAGATACTGAAGGGACATTCTGCTTGTGACTTCATTTGACAAGTGCTTAAGAAGGTTGCTTGTGGGGCATTATGTGTGGAACTGTTGCCTTGGATAGAGGACAAGACATTGCTGAACACAATAATCGGCAGTGAAAAGTCAACATTTCACATCAGAGGCCCGGTAATCACCCACAACTGCAGAATATGGGGCAGTGAAAATCCACATGCAACCCTGGAACATGTTCATGACAACCCCAAAATTAAGGTGTTTTGTCCCCTTAGCAAATTGAAAGTTTACAGCCCTTTCTTCTTCATGGAGAAAACTGTCACTGGTATTCTGCATTTGGATATGCTTGAAAACGTTCCAATTCCACAGATCAATGAGGTCAACCAAGATGGGATGGTTTTCCTACCAGCAATGTGTTGCACCACCACATTTCCTCACAGAAGTTCGAGGTTTGCTCAATAACTGCTTCCCAGGTTGGAATGGCCATGAAGGGCCAATCACATGGCCACGTTGATCGCCAGACTTAACGCCAGTCAATTTCTTTCTCTGGGGTTTCATTAAAGACAGTGCGTATGTTCCTCCCTACAAAAAATTTAGCCAACCTGAAAAATCAAATAAACTGATTACAAGTAGAATGACATGTCACACTTTTATGTGAAATTTAGGGTTGTTTGCTGCAAAGCGACACATCTACTGATTCTGTAAGTTATCGCAATAAATTTCTATAACATTCCAAAGTTGCAAAATACTTTTTTGGCTCAAGCTGTATAGTAAAAAATGTTTGTTTTGAGATGGTATTTCGTTGTATAGCATTGAAAATATGAACTTTGACCTCAGTTTTTCAAGAACTAGGGAGAGTAGCAAAAATTGGAAACTTGTGTGTCTTTATTTTTAATACAAAACACCCTTCCAGAACTTGATAAAAATCGGTGACCCCATGCCAGACCTTCCCCTTGTCAGAGGTGTGCACAGTAACAACACTAAATCTGAGGGAGAGGGGGACACATGTTGTCATCTTATCAGAAGAATCCTAGTTCAGTGTCGTGGATGCCCCGAGGAGAATGAACTTTGCTAGATTGCATTCATCATTATTATGGGCAGCACCTGCATAATGGAAGGGCATTCCATTGGGTACACAACATGATCACCTGTTTTGTTTTGTGTAGTTGTTAATTTGGACAGCAGCAGTTACATTTTTGCCATGTCAACATTGCTGGTTGTGTCTAATCTTTGAGGAATGTGTGACACTATCTTCCAACAAGATAACCACAACTCCATGTTGCCCATACTCTCCTGTCCCACTTTCACTCAGTGTGTGTTACACTGTTGCCCCTGTCAGCACATTTTTCATATCTTGTACCCATCGAAACTGATAAGCCACCGCTTAAAGTTGATGAACCCTAGCACAGAGTGGAAACAGCGTGCAATGACATACCCATATCTGTCATCCAGTCTTAGTTCTATTCACAGCCCTGCTTTTTTAGAATCATTGTTGCTGCCAGAGGTGGCAGTTCTGTGTACTAAATTTTTGCACACTGTATACTTCCAAATCACCTAAAATTTTTATCTTGTATCCTTCCTACTGTACTGTATACAAATAGTAAATATAATTTCCTTATTTGCTATGCTTCCTGGTGTCAAGTTTTAATGACTAGCTGTCTAATTATATTTTTATCATTCATTCTTTCCAGTTTTAAAGAATTTTTGTAGACACTATATGCTAACAAGCAATGAGGCAGGGGGACAATATGGAACACAACCCTGGCAATTGATATCTGTTCATACAAGGATGATCTGCAAAAGTTTTCAGAACGAAACAGAAAAATGTACTTACACCCTGAAACTTTTTTTTATTTTTCAGTGTAGTCTCCGTGTAGATTAATGCACTTGGTCCAACAATGTTCCAGTGCCTTGATCCCATCTCAAAACTGAGTTTCCTCCAGGCCTGCAAAATAGTTGTCAACTCTGGCTATCAATTCTTCGTTTGAAGTGAATCTTTGTCCACCAAGAAAAATTTTCAGTTTTGGGAAGAGATGGAAGTCTGACAGAGCCATATCAGGTGAATACGGCAGATGAGGCAACAATTCATACCTCAGTTTGCCTAATTTTGCCATGGCGACGGCAAATGTGCAGGCGTGCATTGTCTTGACGGAATAGACTTTCTTCGTTGTGTAACTTGGCCTTTTTTCGCATATCTTTTGTTGCAGCCGGCCGCGGTGGTCTCGCGGTTCTAGGTGCTCAGTCCGGATCCGCGCAACTGCTACGGTCGCAGGTTCGAATCCTGCCTCGGGCATGGATGTGTGTGATGTCCTTAGGTTGGTTAGGTTTAAGCAGTTCTAAGTTCTAGGGGACTGATGACCACAGATGTTAAGTCCCATAGTGCTCAGAGCCATTTGGACCATTTTTTTTGTTGCAAATTGTCCAGGAAGTTAGCATGGTATTCTCCAGTAATTGTTTGCTCAGTGGGGAGATAATCTACAAACAGAATCCCCTTCGCATCCCAGAACACTGATGCCATGACCTTTCTCGCCTTTCTTTGGTGGTGGAGAATCAGCATGTTTCCACAGCTTTGACTGTTGTTTTGTCTCTGGGGTATAGTATTGCACCCAAGTTTCGTCTGTGGCCACAAATCAGCACAAAAAATCTTGTTCGTTTCTCCTAAAGTGGCCCAAACATTGTTCCGATAAGTCGATTCTCTTGCGTTTTTGATCCAGCACCAAGGGTCGCAGCACCCATTTTGCAGAAAATTTTTCCGTTTCTAATTCTTCAGTTAAAATGTGATTACCTTTTCAGATGACATCTGGCAAGTGTGAGCAATTTCACACACTTTCAATTGGTGATGCTCCATGACTGTTTTGTGCACTTTTGGAATGACTTCTGGAGTAGTGACACATCTTGGCCGACCACTGCACAGATCATCATCTGAGCTCTCCTGACCAAATTTAAATTCATTTGTCCACTTGGAAACAGTTGAACATGAAGGAACAGAGCCTCCAGTGTATTCTGGAAATCGGCATGAATGTCCTTTGCTTTCATACCTTTCTTTATGAAGTACTTAATCACTGTTCGAATCCTGATTTTTTTCCATCTTCACAAATCACTACGCATAAACAAAAACAGAGCCACATCACCGCCACAGCTCTCTTCCAAGAGCACTGACGCAGCGCGTGTTTAAAGGCAATAGCCCAATGAATATCAGGTGAACAACTCATTGTGCTAGTGCTGACCTCTTGTGGTGAGTCTGAGAACTTTTCAAACCACCCTTGTATTTTACTTTCTTCTTTTTTCATAATTCCTTCTTTGAAAGAACAGTGATAATGCACATGTGCATGCTTCCAGTGCTGGTAAACTCTTTAAAATGTAGTAAAAAAAGGCACAAGTTACTGTTATTGTGCAAAGAAGTTCAGCAACAAGCGTGACATTTCTTACTCACTATAAATTAAAATCATTTTAATTTTTTCAAATGAATACTCCATTTACTGTCTATGTAAACTACCCTTATCTGTCCAAAATATCTCGCACACCAAGAACTACCCGAAGGGTCTAATAAGAGTCTGCAATATGATTGTGTTCCACAAAACAGACTGAAGGTAGATACGGCAGCTTTCTTTACTAGTAGAGATTTACACTTGCACAATTTGTAGTGTAGGGACATGTGCATGCGCATTTTTACCAGCTTACTGTTCTTTCCGCTGTACTACACAACAGTATTTTCCAAAAACTCTTCAGAACTTTCGATAGCCACATATGCCAACCCCCTCCCCCGCCCCAAGTGGCTCGCAACTCTTTGGCATGCTTGGCTATAACAGCATTCCAGCCATTGCAGCATCTGTTTCCTTTCGTGCTGCATATCTATTCTCTTGCTCTTCTTTCTCCCCTCCCTTGGCAAACATGTCTGGGATGCTTTTGGAAATGTGAGCTGAATTTTCAGTAGCAGATATCAGAACAGTCTCTCCACTGTTTTTCGTTCCTTCCCCTTCTCTTCTCCTTCCTCCACTTCATCATTTGATGTTCCTCTTTTTCTTCTCCTTCTTCTTCTTCCTGTGTGCTCTTGAAGGCCGGCCCATACCTGTAACAGGTGACAGAGTAACGTGTAACTCCCAGTCTCAGTGCAACAGGTAGGGTTCACACATACCCCCTGGTATAGGCCAGACCCAGGGAGGGATGATTGCCTGAGCTGCTACCTTCCCAAATTGCCGATTGGTCCCTCTGTCAGACGTTCAGAAGGTGTCTGAGGTGCGAACAATCACCTAACGCGGGTACACACCCCTCTGACAGTGGCCCCCAGTCGGAAGGAGCATACCATCTGAGATTCTGACAATAATGGGAGATTTTCTCGCAATGAGCCAATCATAATCTTCACAGTTAACATCTTCTAAATGAAAATGGAGAGAGGATAACGATTCAAAGACCCTGCCAACTGCACCACGGTTCCTCGTGGTTTCACATACTGAAGAGTGGTGCTTCCGTCAAAGATCAAATCAGGCAATGAGGTTATCACAGTCTAATGTACATCCCAAACCCGATGCACTCCTACCAGTGTCATCAGTACAACAACACTTGAATGTCCTGTCAACAGCCAGCCAAATGCATAACCTGTGCTAGGGACGCTCACAAGAGCGATTGTCTGCCTCCTCCTCCCTGCTGTATCAATTGCAATGGCAACCATGTGCCCTCCTCCCAAGATTGTCCCACATATCTCAATGAGCAGAATGTCCAAGACATCCAGGTAAAGGATAAAGTGCATTACCCAGTAGCTTGCAAGTTGTAGACTAGTTGGAAGCCCTGTGTTCTACCATCCGGCACTTACAGTACTGTTCTTGCTACATCTCGCTCCATGGAGGACATGGCCATAAGACATGCGAACTCACATTCAGCACTGTTGTTATAGAATCACCCAGTGCCATGGTAGCATCCCCCATATCCTCCTCCAGCTATGCAACAAGCCACCAAACTTTTGCCTCTTGGGGCGAAGAAACCTGCTACACCGCCAGCAGGCTGGAAAGGACGGAAGGAATACTCCCACGAAGACTTCTTACATCCCTCAAGCCAACAAACATCTGAGTCTTCCTCTGCCAACCAGAAAGGCTACAAGAAATCAAACAAAGGCAAAAAAATCTTCTCCTTTGCCAACACAGAGAACCTCTTCAACAGCGTCACCATGTGGTACCCTTACCCGGCCGACCTCCATGTCATTGGTGCACATCACCAACTGTTTTTCTTCTCTGGATTCTGCAGACTGACAGAAGGAAAATGCCAATGCCTCTGTAAATCTCATGGAGCAGGATCTTCAGCGCCTCTGTGCCCTGTAGCAGTGAGTCTTCAAAGGCTGGCACTCAGCAGCCGCTGACGTGACACCCCTTCATTTTTTCCCTCTTTCCCTTTTTTTGCCATGAATCTCCAACAATGGAACATTTGCAGCCAACAACTCAGCAAAGAGGACTTACGGCTGCTCTTGGAATTCAGCGTTTACTTGTTCTCTGGCTCCCGGAAACAAAATTGCACCCTCATGACCGCTTTGAGCTCTTACATTTCTTCCTGGTCCACTTTAACCTTCCTCCCAAGAACGGCATTCCATATCATGGATGAGTCATGCTGCTTATTCAGGATGACATTCATAGTCAACCCATTTCCCTGACTACCTGGCTTCAAACTGTTGCAGTCCGCATTTTACTTCCTCACTTGACCTTTTCCCTTTGTACTGTTTACATCCCTTCATCATTCAGTGTCACCAGGGGACACGTCCTCCAGCTTATTGGGCAACTCACTCACGCCTTTCTGCTACTTGGTGACTTTAATGCACACCATTCCCTTTGGGTTTCTCCCAGAACTTGTCCAAGAGGTGCCCTCTTGACTGACCTTCTCAATTAACTTAATCTCTTCTGCCTTAACATGGGAGCAACTACATTACTGTCAGATTCCACACACACTTATTCTCATTTGGACCTCTCCTTCTGTACTGCCCAGTTTGCTCATCGTCTAGAGTGGTCCATTCTCTCTTGCACATACTCGAGTGACCATTTCCTGTGTGCTATCCATTTGCTGACTCCTCCCCACCTATGTGCACACCCAAATGGCACCTTTCTAAGGCCAACTGGAGGCTTTACTCCTCCATGGCGACCTTCAATGAACAACATTTCCCCAGTTGCGATGATCAAGTAGAGAGTCTTACAGACATTATCCTTACCACCGCAGAACTTCCCATTCCTCGCACTTCCTGTTTACCGTGTAGTGTCCCAGTCACTTGGTGTACTGAGGCATGCCACGATGCAATTTTTACAGTTTCACTCCTTGTTCCATTGTGTGGACTAACCTCCAGTGGCTCTCTGGGACCAAGGCCTGACCATAGCAGATGATGTTATCGTGGATCCTATTGCTATCTCCAATACCTTGGTCTGATTTTTTGTGAAGATTTTGAGCTCCACCCACTATCACCCTGCCTTCCTCCATCGGAAACAGGTGGAGGAGGCTTGGGTGATACCCTTCTCTTCTCAGAATCATATGTGCTACAATGCTGCCTTTCCTATTAGGGATCTAGATGATGCTCTCACTTCATCCTGATCCTACGCCCCATGGCCAGACGATGTTCACATTCAGATGTTGCAGAACCTTTCTCTTGTGAACAAGCACTTTCTCCATCATATGTACAGTCATATTTGGGCAGAGGGCATGTTCCGAGATGCTGGCATGAAGCCACTGTCATACCCATATCTAGGCCCGATAAGGATAAACACCTTCTTTCTAGTTGTAGCCCCATTTCTCTCACCAGCTGTGTTTGCAAGGTGATGGAATGTATGATTCATGCTCAGCTGGTACAGTGGCTCCAGTCTCCCAATTTACTGACCACAGCACAGCGTGGATTTTGAGCACACCGTTCTGCAGTTGACCATCTCGTCACTTTGTCAACCCATGTCATGAATGGTTTTCTGCAGAAATACCAGACTGTGGCCATGTTTTTTGATTTGGAGAAAGCCTATGACACCTGCTGTAGGGCTGGTATGCACTATACTCTACACGAGGGGGGGGGGGGGAGGTGGGGGGGGGGGGGGGGGGGTTCTGTGGTCGCATGCCCCATTTCCTTCAAGAATTTTTAAAAGATTGAGTTTTCAAGGTACATGTGAGTTCTGCCTTGTTGGACACCTTTATCCAGGAAAACAGTGTGCCTCAGGGTTCCATCCTGAGCGTTGTCCTCTTTGCTATTGCCATTAACCCTATTATGGCCTGTCTCCTGCCGGTCATCTCCAGCTCCCTTTTTGTTGATGATTTTATGATCTATTGCAGTTATCCATGGACTTATCTCCTTGAGCAGCATCTTCAGCAATGTCTTGATCATCTTTACTCCTGGAGCGTTGACAATGGATGTCACCTTTCCACGGACAGAACCGTTTGTATGAATTTCTGGTGCCACAATTGGTTTCTTCCACCGTCTTTACATCTTGGGCATGTTACGATAGGAAACTTTCTTGGTCTTTCCTCTTGTCTTACCTGGCTGCCTGCTGTATGGGGTCCCTCAATGTCCTACATGTCCTCAGCGGTACTTCCTGGGGAGTGGATCCATCCACCCTCCTCCACTTGTACCCGTCCCTTGTCCATTCAAAAATAGACTAAGGGAGTTTCGTTTATGCATCTACGCCTCTGTCCCTCTTACGCCGCCCCAATACTGTCCACCATTGTGGCATATGCTTGGCCACTGCTGCCTTTTACACTAGCCTGACTGAGAGTCTGTATGCAGAAGCCGCCGAACTACCACTGTCATACTGCTGTGACTTTCTCCTCAGTAGTTACGCATGTCATTTGTCTTCCATGGCTGCCCACCCATCCTATGCCTCCTTCTTCGAAGGCTCCTTTGATCTCCAGTATGAGATGCATCACTCTTCTCTGTTACCTCCTAGAGTTCACTTTTGGCTCTTGCTCCAGCAGCTTCATGCTGCCTGCCACTTTCCTGATGGGTGTGAACCCTTCACCACCTTGGCTTGATGCAGCAGTCTGCATTCACATTGGCCTTCATTTGCTTACTAAGGAAACTCTCAAGCCTTGCTCTATTGCCATAAGTTCCAGAACCTTCGCACGGAACTTCACTTTTGTGTATACTGATGGCACTTGAACTGACTGTGGTGTCGAGTATGACTTCGTCATTGGAGCTGACGATTTTTGGTATCGGCTTCTGGAACACTGCTCAGTATTTAAGCAGAGCTCTTCCCCCTGTATCAGGCCAGAAAGTACATCTGGAGGCAAAGGCTTTTAAATTGCGTCATCTGCTACGACTCTGTCGATGCCCTTCAGAGCCCCTGTGTGCTGTACACCATCCACCCCTTAGTGCAATGGGGTCCAGGAAAGCTGTCACTTGCTTATTCTTGATGGGGCCACTGTAATGTTTATGTGGGTTCCTGGGCAAGTCAGTCTGACAGGAAACGAGGCTGCTGACGCTGCTGCCAAGGCTGCAGTCCTCATACCTTGGCCCGCTATTTCTTCCAGTCTCACCAATGACCTCTGTGTTGCTGTCTGTCAGCAGATGGTGTCACTTTGGCATCACCACTGGTCCTCCTTTCATGGGAACAAGCTCCAGGGAATCAAGCCTCTCCCAGTAGCTTGGACAACATCCTCTTGGCCCTCTCACCATGAGATTATTTTAGCTAGGTTGCATACAAGTCATTGTCTTTTTAGCCATCGCCATTAGGTAAGTGGTGCTCTCCCGCCACTTTGTGCTCACTGCCCTCAATCTCTGATGGTTCGTCATTTCCTGGCGGAATGCCCTTTTTTAACCACTTACATTCTCATTTATGATTGCTGTCTGATTAGCAGCTGTTTTAACGAATGACATGTGGGCTGTCAACCACATTTTACTTTTTACCCATCATAGCAGTATGGCGGAGGACATTTAATCTTTAATCTCTCTGGCATATTTTATGGATCTTTCTCCAGGTCCCTGTTTTTAGCTGTCTTTCCTTCCATCAACATGTAGTCATTTTTAATTTTTTTTTCTTCCTGTTCTATGGTTCTGATATGAGTGCCTATGTTCTTCAATTGTCCCAAAGAAAACAATGTCATTCAGATTGAAAAGATGCATAGGCCATTTAAGATATCAAAGCAGGTTGTCCACATTTTCAAAGGTGTCTCGAGTGTTATGAAGTCTAAATGACATAACTTTGAACTCATAAAGCCTGTCAGAGCTACGAAGGGAATCTCTTCCGGGTCAGTCTAGTCGCTCTTGATTTGCCAGAAGCCTGCCTCTGTGTCCAATGTTGAGAAGTACTTTGCTTTTTGCAAGCGGTCTATGGTGTCATCAATAGGCAGCAATCCTTCCTTTGTGATTTTGTTCAGTCACTGGCAGTCAGCGCGGAAATGTCATGTGCCATCCTTCTTCACAAGGACCACAGGAGGTGACCAAGGACTCTCAGAAGATTCAGTGACATATTCTCCATTTTCAAATGTGCCATTTGGCTGGCAATGCCCTGTAAAGGTGCTGGCTGGCTGGCAGATAATTCTTAGTGTCAATCCAATGTTTTACCATTGAATGGTTTTTTTCTGTCTTTCTTCCACTCTGGATATGAAAGCATTCATTCGAAAATTGTCACAGAATGGTCAACACTCACTGATACTGTTCATCAGTCAGGTGAGACCTTGTTAACAGTTTGGTATTAGCTTCCTCCAATGCTTTCTTTATCCATAGTGGTAGTGGAGCACTATTTTTCATCGATGGCACAGAGATACCCATCCTACATTGATTAGGCTGTTTCAGCACATATATCTCCAGGGATGAGTTGCCAATACTTGTGACAGTTTGTAATCCAAAGTTCTCTTTGATAACCTGCAATGCTTGTGATCGGTGATGGTATGTAGATGTCTTTTGTTAGCTCAAGTACCTTTTTTTCAGTTGACCAAATATTCACATTTTAACAATGAAGCATTTCACCATTATTTAGGCATTATATTGGCTGATATTTGGTAGCAATAGGTACATGGTATACCACACATTAAATCTCCTAGCAGGTCATTTACCTGCTGGGAGATTTTATGCACAGTATCCCATACCCATCACTGCCAATATCAGCCAATCTGAAGATGCTCAAATAATGATGAAATGCTTCATTGGGAAATAATAAAAAAAATTAGCACTGCAACCAACACTGCTTGTTTCTTCATATAATGACTGGAACTCATCTTGTTGATGACAGCAGGATAACAATGTCTTCATTGGCAAACAACCACCTGGAGCAACCTTTATTTGTGTTTCTTGGAATAGCTTTTGTTTATCCAGAGCTCTGTTGCACTGTTTCCTTTACTATGTGACATATGAAGAGGTGTGGTCTGGCAGTCTTACGTAATTGCTGTATGGCCCATGTTCACAAATCAGTGCTACTTCTTTTGTCTGACTCTGTTCTGTTGCATTTCACTGATGTGCTGGCACCACCTGATGAATTTCTCAGTTTTTGTGACATGCTTTACCAGAAGAGCTTGGTACATGTCTGCTATGATACTCTTCATCAAGTACAAGATTTTGCTGGCTTATGTCATATGTGGATTTATGATGTGGCATTGGACCAAAACATTCTTTACATAAGACTGTCATTTCCCCATGATGGGTCCTGCTTTTAGATTACTGTTATGCTAAGTGGGTTGACTGCAGATCGCCACAAAATATTTTCTTCAGTTGGATGTGGGATTTTTCCGATTTGATGAGCTTCTCTGTGGTATTCTGTAACCACTGGTGGACTTTGCCATCCAAGTAAAAGTACACATTTATCAAAACAGTATGTCATACCACTTGTTGTATTTGGCAACTCAGTCAAATGCTGATGTGCAGCTGACTTCTTGCTGTTTTGGAATTCATTGATTTCCTGAATGTACAGACCTCGGGGACAATTCACTGCTCATATTCCAGTTCCTATCTGAATAGGCAACAGCTTTTATGTTGCCTAATTGGAGCTTGGAATTCGTTGATTTCCTGAATGTACAGACTTCGCGGACAATTCACTGCTCATATTCCAGTTCCTATCTGAATAGGCAACAGCTTTTATGTTGCGTAATTGGGGCCATGGTGATGTAGATATTTTGAAGTATTCAGTGCCTCCATAAAACTCTGTCATGTCGTAATCACAATGAGGTCCAAATCTCAGAGAAGGATTGTTAATGAAGTACAACACTTAGCACTATAGCACATTTACTACAAATGCCAATGTACAAATGGAAAACAACTCAACTCTTGCATGGCATATGTTGCTAGTTATTCAAACAGAGAGTATTCCAGAATACAGAAACATTACAAACATAGGATATTTCAAGAACCTTCCAGAAATGACAAATATTAAATAAAAAACAATTGCTGACAGTTGGGACGAGGACGGGATTAGTGTTTAATGTCCTGTCAACAATGGGGTCATTAGAGATGGAGCATGAGCACAGATTAGGGAATGATGGGGAAGGAAATGAGCCATGCCCTTTCAAAGGAACCATCCTGACCTTTGCCTGAAGTAATTTAGGGAGAGCATGGAAAACCTCACAAGACACTCACAGTTAGACTTGCAGTTAGATGTGTACTGGGACGCTGCATAGTGCTCAGCTCGGTGATTGACATGTTAATCTTTATTAAGGAGATGTTGCATACGGGCAGCCCATCCAGCAGCATACGTGAGGGGACAGTACCAGCTCTGGTCTCCTCTGCTGCCGCTGTCAATCAGCAATGCAGGATTAGCAGACATCGCGGCAGACTCGCTCGCTGCCAATGCTGACCACAGCAGTGAGCCATCGTCAAGATTGTGCGAGGCCTAGGCCCTGTGCATCCGCCGTCACACCCGGGTGAGCCGACGACGCTGGGGGACTGTAGCCCGTTCCGCCCATCCACGGCGGATGAGCAACCAGGAGGAGCATGGAAGAAGACGGGCTGGGATAAAGTACACTGCACTATGAGAACACCTCTTGTGCCGACAGCACCGGGACTCCAACCCAGAGCCTCCTACGCGCAGCGGCCTACTGTCCGTCGCCGAGCCGGCCAGCCAGCCGGGCGCCGCCAGCCACGCGCGGCTGAAGTAAGGGCGTTCCACTGCTACGTCACAGCACACAGCGCTGCGCTAGCAAGACTGGTGCGGCCTGGAGCTGGTGTCATCGCTCCGAGTCAGCGAGGACTCGGGGAAGGTCGTTGATATCACCAAGCTCAGCCAGCCTGTGTTACAAGGGCCACATTGTACTTGGCAGGAATAATGGTGCCATGAATTAATAATGTTTCTTTGGCGTTTCTCACATGTCCACAGTCATTTCCTAGCATCCTGTCAACTGGAGAGGTCACTGCTCGGCTTCCAGTCCACGATGGGCGACCGGGACCACCAGGGCGCCTACAACAGTCTTGAACCGTCTTCCTCCTGAATGCGACTCCTTTGTGCTAACCACTGCGCCACCTCACTTGGTTGACAGTTGCGTTTGAACTGGCAATCCGCAGTGCGCCAGCCAGTATTGCTAGCCACTACACATCATCACATGCAGCACAGTTCGCAGCAACATCTCAGTCACTCCAACGTGGCAGCGATCCATGTTGCCACCATTGCATTATTCAAAACAAAAATGCAGTGTCATCCCAAGTCACACAGAGAATGTACTAACGTCTAGTGTATCTGTCAGATCAACCACTATTCAGCACTCCCCATCACTTTTAAATTATCCTGAAGGAGACTTTTATCCAATATATTTATGTCTGCTTGTGTCTGTATGTGTGGATGGATATGTGCGTGTGTGCGAGTGTATACCTGTCCTTTTTTCCTCCTAAGGTAAGTCTTTCCGCTCCCGGGATTGGAATGACTCCTTACCCTCTCCCTTAAAACCCACTTCCTTTCGTCTTCCCCTCTCCTTCCCTCTTTCCTGATGAGGCAACAGTTTGTTGCGAAAGCTTAAATTTTGTGTGTATGTTTGTGTTTGTTTGTGTGTCTATCGACCTGCCAGCGCTTTCGTTCGGTAAGTCACCTCATCTTTGTTTTTATATATAACCTATAAAAATATGTTGAAGTACATACATAAACTGTCAAAACTTTACTGACCTACAGAATTCATTTTATATAAGCAGTACACCAGCTGAAAAAAACTCATGTCAGCACAAAAAGCCATATATGTTCCTCACTGAAAAACTGGCAGAAAAGTAGGAATCAGCTGCCTCAATCCTCATTCAGCCTTCCCCGCCAAAATATTTGGCATCTGAACATTTGGGTGCTTTTTTGTGTTGAAAGAGAGTAGCAGAGAAACAGTGACGGTAGGAGAGAGACATTGCCAGTGTGTGAGAGAGAAAGAGGGAACAGTGGCAGTAAAATAGAAAGACAGATGAGTGGGTGTAGTAGCAGTGGGAGCAAAAGAGAGATGGGTGGAGATGTACAAAAGCTTGGAGGAAGGGAGGGGGGGGGGGATGTCTGGACACATCCCACCCCCAAAACAAACACACACACACACACACACACACACACACACACACACACAAAGACTTACTCATGCTGGCAAACTTTAAGATGAAAAAGTTTGCCAACTTTACTCCATACCCACATGTTAAAGTTTTTCATTGTAGGGGTGAAAACCGTGAAGAAACCATCCCCAAGGACATGTGTGGAGAGGACAGACAGCAGACTGTAAGTGATAAAGAGAGAGACAGTGGCAATGGGAGACAAAGAATGGGACAAAGACAATGGAAGTGGGGCACAGTGAAAGTAGGAAAGAAGGAGAGTGGTAAAGAAGATAAGAGAGAAAGAGATAAAGACGCTGACAGTGGGAGATCAACAGTATAAGGAAAAAGACTGCTACTCGCCATGAAGATGACATGTTGAGTTGCAGGCAGGCACAACAAAAAGACATTTACACATTTGCCTTCTATCACATCCTTTGTCAGAAAAAGAAACACAGAAACATTCATCCACACGAGTAGGCACACCTCACGTACACATGACTGCTATCGCCGGCAGCTCGGACCGGGATGTTGCATCTCGGTCCAAGCTGCCAGAGATGGCAGTCATGTGTACATGAGGCCTGCCTGCTTGTGCGAATTAATGTTTGTATGTTACCTTCTCTGACAAATGCTTTGGCCGAAAACTAATGTGTCTTTTCATTGTGCCTGCACGCAGTTTAACGTGTCACCCTTAATGAGTAGCAATCTCCGTTTTCTGTATATATTTAACACTGGGAAAGACACAGGATAAATTGCCAACAGTAGGAAGAAACAGTGGGAGAGAGACATAGATAGACAGTGGTAGTGAGGGGGAGATGCTGAGTTTGAAGGCTTCACTTTGGAGAGTGACTGGTAAAAGGATTTTGAATGTTCTGTGTTAAAAAACTGCAAATATGTTAGCATACCAAAATTTTTTGTAAGGAACGTGGAATGAGGGTTGAGGCAACTGGGTCCCACTTTTCTGTCAGAGTCTTTTAAAGAGGAGCATATTTGCCTTTTTTGTGCTCAGAAGGAGCATTTTTCAGTTGGTGATAGGCCGATCTCTGTAGGCTTTCATTGAGGAAATCTACATGCTCCAGAAATGTTATAATGTTCACACTTCGTAATGTTCACACTTTATAATGTTTCTGAGAGTGGAAATAAACATGTTATATGATTCCACAACAGACTGATGTCAGAAATTCATCCCTATAATTATTTACATCTGCTCAACAACTCTTCTTGAAAATGAGAACTCAATTTTTATTCAAGTTTTAATTAACATTAGTTAAATAACTTATGCAAAACTAGTTATCTGAGTCAAGGTATTTTGACCTCATGCTTTGACACAGATATCGCAGTTGTCTCAAAAGACTTTATTAAGAAATGCATGAGAAAGAAATTGAGCAGTGCTTACAGTGTCACTGTGAATGAAATGTAGTTCTGTTTCACTAAATGTTATGCATTATTCCTAAAAATGAAACCAAGAGTCCAAACTTCAGTCACATGATGGCAGCTGATAGAGTGGAAATAAGAAACTTGAATGGTATAAAACTAGATTCATTATTTCAAGCATTTATGTTGTAGTGATAAGGGGCTGTTAAATCACTACACGAAACTTTAGGTTATCATGATCAAAGTGTTTGCAATTGATATTAGATTAGTAAAAAGAACAGAGAAGTCAATAGGATTTATCACAACCCTCATATTTAATGGTTCCAAGTACAGTAGTAGTCCAAGACACTTAAACAAGTTGCTTTAGGTCTCCAAGACATGCGAGGGGCAGTAACAGAAATTTCTTGATTACTGTTGGTTATACAGTTCATTTCATTTCATACAATTTGAAAATGCGTTACTTTTGATCAGAGAGCTACTTCTGTCCGGGAAAAAGGAAATGGGAGGGAAGGAGATTCAAAAATTTGAAATTTTTAGGTTTTTTTAATTCTTTATTTATTTATTTTAGGAATTTGCAAGTATGGCAGACAAATAAATTGTCCTTTTCTGTAGGTTTTCACAAAATATGAGCCCTAAATACTGGTATCAGTGCATCAAAATCTACAAAATATAAATTCTGTAAGGCAGCATTACTTGATATGAATGCCGTAACATTTTGTTTTAAATTGGCAACATTTTCTAGGATTCATGCAAAATAGTCATACATGGCATTCTTTTAGTATAGTTTTTTTCCCCTTGAAAGCAGACAAAATATATAACACTTTCATTCTAAGAAGAGACTACAAATTGGCCTTCAGAATCACATACACAGTGCTTTCTCCAGTTGACTACATTTCTTAACATGATCATTAATTAACAACAATGAAAAATAAAAAGTTTTATTATCCTAACATTGCAGAATAACTCTCTGATGAAATTAGATCAGTTCCTGTTTACAATCCCAGTTCAGTATCATTGTTAAGGTACTGTGATGTTTTCATTAGTAAATGGTATTTAAGCGCACAAAAAACCTTGTCTTCCTGTCAGATGTTCTATGAGACATATATGTGGGGCTGAAAGGTACTGGACCTGTATCAGTGGAGATTTGAGGCATTAATTGTTAAACTGTAACATGATTGTGTCATGTAAAACATACACCTTATCCTCATCTTCTGATACAGCTCCTGTCCAGTTTCAGAAATAGTTATGTACATGAATGGTTGTCTAGTGGATGACAGTTCTTGGTGAAAAGGTGCACATCATCAGCTTTAAAATTAGTTAACCAAAGCTTTACTCCACACTAAATCAGGAAAATTGAGCACATATAGTAACAATGAAAGGGCCTACATAATAGGAAAGTTGCTGATAACACCAGCACCACACTTTCTTTTAGCAAATTTTAATATCAAATTACTTCATAATTGTATTTTTTTTTTTAGAAGGGAGATAAGCACTAAGGTTTAAATTCTGTTAACACAGTTAATGTCTCCAGGAAATTTAAGAATTATTATACCAGTAAAAATCATTTGCATACACAGCACTTCACTCTATATGTATACAACAAAAGCTAGTTGTAATTCCTTATTGAATTAATAACATCTTCACATTTAAAATGACAAACAGCCGACCACTTTATCTCATCAATAAGCAAATCATAACAATGTGTAGTTAATCCACCTTATCAGACAATAATATAAGCACTGAAATTACCACAGAAAGTGGCATCAAATCAAATACCTTGCACAAGGATAGGAGATACATTTATGTATTTTTTTTATTGAATGATGTACTTTTGTTACAATTAGTGGCTATCTAGATGAAAACATGAGCCTTTTGAAATGTCTCAAGTTTCATAGGGAAAAAACTAACTTCATAGGGAACCAATAAATCCCTCCTATTGCAGAAAAAAAGAAAGTTAAAGTAATAATGTAAGCTTGTACTGTTTATGTGAAGCATCACATTTATAGTGTACAGTGCATACTGTCTGGCTTTTTTGTTCTTTTTTCCACTAAGTGATCATGATTATAAATATAAAGCTGCAATTTAAGGTAAGTCATAGGACTGTTAAACGGGCACAACCTTATTAAATGTAAAACAATATGCTGTTGGTGTTTTTCTTTTTCTAAAAGACTGTTGCATGTGCTTATATCAATTTAAATACAATATTAAACAAATTTCCAATGTGTTACAGCAAGTCAGTGAAAAAATTCACTTGTTTAAAAAAATGTTGGTGGACTCTTTGAGAGAATAGTTCTAGCCCTAACAATAATTGTGACTCTCATATCTATCGTTGAGATGCTGTATGATATTTTAGAGGCTCTGCCCATTTATCTTGATTTCTCAGAAATACCAATCTTGACTTTTAGTGTATCGAAAAGCTGAAGAATCACAATTAACAAATTTTTCACAAGTGTTGCTACAATGATAACATCCTCTGCAACTGCTAAAAGTTTATGAAAATTAATCACAGTTTCATGGTTTCTAATGTGGTTTTAATCATAGTGGACACTAAAATTTAAAATGAAATGACTGACTGAATCATCATATAAAAGTAAAGCCCTTATAAGGGTAAATTCGGTACTGGTATGGGAAAATAGTAACTTTTCATAGTTACTTATAACTATCTTAGGAAATAACAAAATATTGAGCTTTGGCCATACTCTCATTGAAAATCCTTAAAAAATAAATTAAATAAATAACTAAAACCTGCAGTTTATAAAGTACAAGTGTTTCTCAATGCTGTTCACATTCTTTGATTAAAAGTCCAGTTTTTTTGTCACTTATCACAGAAAACATTTTCAAAAGCCGTCAAGTGCACTTTTATAGGCATCAGGACAGTTCACACGTGCAATCTTGGCATAAGCAGAGTGAGGGAGTGTTTTGCGGCTGATTCTGCTTAGCTTGTTCCATACATGAACAGCATACGCTGTTTCCAGCTTGGCAAGTGTTGTGTTTGCATCCTCCTCTGAGAAGTACATCTGCCATGAGTTATAATGAACTGGGAAAAATAGTGCTGCTGGCAGCACACGAAAGCCACCACAATCTGCCATAGCTGCTGTCTGAGGGAAAAAAAGAGTAATTGTAAAACAAAACCTCATTTTATTAAATCTCCCACCAAATTGTTACCTCTAAATTTTAAATAAATTATGTAATATTGGTTCTCGTGTTCTGAATGAGAGTCACTTCTTTCCTTCAAAATGGATGTGTTATTGTTGGTTCTGCTCTTCAAATATCAAAAAATGCTTCTTTTATTATTTCTATTT
The DNA here is from genome assembly GCF_021461385.2 of Schistocerca piceifrons. Lineage (NCBI taxonomy): Eukaryota > Metazoa > Arthropoda > Insecta > Orthoptera > Acrididae > Schistocerca > Schistocerca piceifrons. Next base: position 887,890,430 of record NC_060139.1, read on the forward strand.
TTATCTTTTTTTTCATAATGCATTTTTCATATTATTCTCCAAAGTCTCTGTTTACCTCTCTTGACAGTCTGACAGATTTTCTATATATTCTCAGTGTACTTTCCAATAATTGCAATGACTGCTCTCTGTTAATATCTTTAATGTCAGTATTTAATGAATGTAAACAAGGAAGTCTGTATGCAAGCAGTTTGAGTGAGATTTAAGGGAGAACAACCAAAATTTAATTTAATACTTTGTACAAGTTACCTTTCATGTTCTACAGTGTACTGAGTCATCAGTGAGATTATGTGCATGCAGCCAAAAGTAGTTAGCACACTATTTCACTGTAGCACACTACATCTGATGATATGCCTGAAAGCACTTACCTATTCCAAATGCCAGTTATTAACATTTAGCACAGATTCTCTATCCACTGGGAATCAAATATTTAGGAAATATTTTATTTTATTTTGTCCTTCTTACTACAGTTTTAACACACATACAGTTGTTCAGTGGTGACCTGTATGTTCAGTGCACAAATGCCAACCATAACAATTTACAGGGTGTTGCCCTGACTGTGTTAAAACAGGATAAAATAGAAACTTAAAATTCAATAGCACACACACAATATTTTGCCTTGACACAGGAAGGCACCTAGAAGAAATACAGAGTTAATGATTTAATACAGTACTGCAAACTGATTTATTAGATATATGTGCTTTCTTGTTCTTGGTAGAACAATATATGAGACATTCAGCCACACATTAATGCCATCACTCTAGTAATTTAGGATGAAACTTCAACAACATGACGTTTTTAACATCATATTCATTTCACTCACATCTAAAATAGAGCAGAACCTCAGGGCTATGCTAGTGGTTGTTGTCTGGTGAGTTAATTTAATAAAACAAGATGCACTGAAAGTAAAGGGCAAAGTCTTTGCAGGAAAGTTAAGTGTGCTGTCTGCATGAGATAACTACAAATCTTTGTCAGTGCTCTAGTTAAATTTCAGGTCGAGGTGCCACTGCATCTCATCACAGTGGCTGGAATAATATTTCTTCCATCATCCACATATAGCTATTCATTACCTTTATCCCTCAATGTTCCATTTTTTTAAGTTCTTCTTGACAGTGATACTTTCGCACATAAAATTAGAGCTCAGTGAACAGCTTCACACGATTCATTTGTTGTTGTTATTGTGCTTTGTGCTAACTGCTAATTATGTTCCTTGCACTTAAAAGTATTCTAGTATCCAGAAAAATGAGACAATGTTCCTCTGTTTGCAAATGGAGGTATGAATTCAAAATGTGCTGGTTACCACGTAGAGGAGGCGTTGAGTTGCCAATAGTCACATTGAAAAGACTGCTGTAATATAACAAACTTTTGACAAAGTCCTGTGTCTAAAATAAAAAACACATTCACACAGGCACAACTCACATACATATGGTATTGTCTCCATGCACTGGAGGCCAACGGCCCAAATCTTTAAGACAGGATCTCCAAAAATGTAGCTGCTGTTAGACTGGATAACCATTACACCTAAAATTTTTCTGATTTGTACACTACATTTACAAGTGTTGAGCAAAACTGGCATTGCTGACAGAATAAAATTTTGTGTCGGATGGATATTCAAACCTGGATTTTTGCATTCATCATAATGCTGCACCATCTGACTCATCTAAGGACATTTCTTGATCACAGTGAAAGCTCCAGTCAGCCAGTATCACTGTTACTTTTCTTAACTGCAAATGGTTCTCCATCATACATTACTGGATTAGCATCCAAGAAAAAAAATTCAGTAGAAAATGACTCGGTGACACCCGAGAGGTTGGCTCCATAATATTAGATGTCTAAAATTAGTCAGCAATGTTTTAGGGTCTCACCATTTGCTCAACAGCAAGGGCCTTCATGAACTCCACATTGTATCAGTTTTCAGAAGGGATGGAGAAAATAATCATAAAACTGTTAATGAAACTATCATCCTAGAGTTTCCTTTGAATGGTTAATAGAGCCACAGACATTTTTGACTAGGATTATTAAAGTTTGAAATTTACTTTGACAGTTAAGAAGCCAGTATTTTACCACTGCTGCTAGTCTGCCCAGTAAAATGATGAAATGTTATATTTTGAAAATATACAGGCTGTAGGCAGTTCATAAAAACTTTCCCTGTGAGAAACAACAGTTATGTCTGTACTACTTGCCTACGCACATCACAATTGCAGTGCTACTTTAAAATGTTTTTTTAAAAGTTAAATTTTTTTTAAGTACAGTCTCTTTCAGAATAATCCATATAACTGATCTCACTGTCATGTGATGCATGTAAATATCTAAATTTGTTCAAAATCTTGAGAATGAGACATATCCCATTTTCATAGCAAGTAGTGTGTTTCCGCTGATTTTGTTGCTTTTGGTCCTCATGATGTGTGTAGACACACACACACACACACACACACACACACACACACACACACACACAGAGCTGTTCTCATTTAATAGGTCAAACTAACGTTTTATTTAACTTTTCACTATTGTTATCTATATAACGGTGAAGTATGAACTAAATTCACACCACTAAACCCAAAATTCTGATAAATTATAGAGGTTCTGGTTAATAAGGTACCCTCTTTCTTTGGTTTTCAGTACTTAGAGATTGTCAGTTTCCTGCCTAATGTCTGCCAACAACCTGTCGAACCCAGAATTTAAAGATCTCTTCTGAACCTCGGATATCAATGCATAGTTTATATTAAAATTACTTTTGCGTACAATATTGGAGGTGTGAATTTCATAGTTCATCCACTCGACACCCCAGTCTGTTCATAATACCAGGAAACCCTGAAGTGACATGCTTGTTGCAGTACAGCCTCTAGATTAAGCTGAAGATAACATTAGCTTAAGTAATCTACAAGTTATGTAGAAATGTGTTGACCTGATCCAGAAGCTGCTGTTGTAAACATCTAATATTCACAGGAGTTAATATCCCAGTGAATAACTGGCTGCTCACACTCCTCTAGTTTGATCTCAAATGTGATGGAACATGATATTTGACTATCAGCAAGCAGCCATTAAGCTCATAATCAGACCAATTAATCATTATTTTATAAGAGTTCAACACCTCTTTTTAGCACTGCTCTGAAACAATGTTCAACTGGCATTGTGGGGAGTGGTGGCTCCGAGTACAGCCAGATGCTTAGTTGTAAATTACTAATTACTTTCCAAGAGCAACCGTCATTTCACTTAAATCACCATGCTTCCCTTATTATACTCCTATCACTATATTTCATTTATTTCTTCATATGTGACAAAAATTTTAAGCTGCTTTAATTGATCAGCATGTAACACTCTGGTGTGCGTGTTTGCTAAATGTATCATAACATAGCACAACTGGTGGGTGTTGTGGGTGATACTCAGCTAAAGTTTAGGATACTTAAAAATTTAATCATTAACTCACCTGTTAAAATATTGAAAAAGTCATAAATTAAGGCTAAGTTAAAAGTTAAGAACAGGATCAAATATGTCTGGTTGATCTCATTCCTACACACATGATTAACAACAAACACAGATACCTAACTCCTACAAAAAGAAACAGAAAAAGGAAAATACTGACCAACCTTTGTAAAGCATTCAAATTAAAAATTATGTCCAAATACTTTCACAAACTATTAAGATATGCTTTAACTTTAATCTGTCTGAAAGTAGCTCTATAGAAGTGAGCACTGTAAGGTAATTATACATAAGCAAATTCAAGGAGGACAGCAGTCAGTCATTTTATGTCTACTATGTAAAGGCTAGTACCATTTTATCTTACTTTATGCTTGTCACATTGTGACCTGACTCACTCTTTGGTAATGAAACAATGATAACCATGTTATAGTTGAAATCTAGATCTGCAATAAATTACAGATTTTGCGACTTTCTTGAATTTTAATGCTCAATGATAATTGCAGACACAGGCATCCAATGGATTCCAGCTCATTAATTGTAAACATTAGATTTGTTTCACACAACTTCATCTTTAATATTGAAATTGAACTTAATTCATCCAAAATAACTTGATTCCGTGATCAAGAGTTTAATGTATTTATTTCTGTCGTGAAAATTGGTGGTGACAAGATTCCTTTGGCAACTGTAATGTGTAAGAATGTCTCATTATTAAAAAACTGCTCAGATGACTTGTTTGCAATTTTGAGTTGCAGAAGTTTAATTGTAGTGCCTTTACAGCTATAGCAATATTATCATATCTGTACCTATGAGAAAAAAGTGTGTTACAATAAGAAAATCTGTTGCAACAACATTTATGACAAAAGTTAAGTTTTAATATTTACTTTCAGGAATGTATCAGTAAATATGGACACTTATTAGTTTTGTTAAACTTCAGTATTCACAAAACCATTAGCACTAGTTGAACATAAATTGATACACAATTATTTTGAATGAAAAAGTATGCCAGAACTTTTCACCTTTTGGACTTTAAATTTCATCAGGATCAGAAAAGACACACATTCATACAAGAAAAAGCCATCACAATTTGCAACCATATGGCCACTGTCGTCTTTGGGCACTAAGGTTTGACTGCAACTGTGTCTGAATAGAGAAATGGCAAGAACTACATATGTGAATTGGTAGGAAAGAAGATGTGAAGTACTGGGGTGGGAGCACGGGAGGGAATGGAGTTAGGTAGAGGCCAGAAAGTAATGGAGGTTGTGTCCAGGCAGGGCTTATGGGAATAAAAGATATGTTGTAGGCAGAGTTTCCATCTGTGCCATCCAGAAAAGCTGGTGTTGATGGGAAGAATCCAGATGGCAAAGTCTGTGAAACAGTTGTTAAAATAAAGCACATGGTGTTGAGTGGTGTTCCATATATCCTTATACTATTATCTACTCCAGTTCCGCCATGGGCATCTCCTTGCCCATTAAGGGCAGGGCTGCCTGTTTAAGCAGATATGAGATCAAGAAATGTAGTCGCACCCATTATGCTGCATTCAACATGGATATGACTACTAACAAGCTGTCTGTCTGCATGTATGGCATGTATGATCACTGCCAGTATGTGGCTAGGAGACAGCTGGACCAGCCAGTTCCAAGAACGCCGCTCAACACAATGTGATTCACTTTAATGACTGCCTCACAGCCTGTGCCATCTGGATTCTTCCCACCAACACCAGCTTCTCTGAAGTGCACAGGTAGGGACTCTCCTTGCAGTATATCCTTTGTTCTTGTAACTCCCTTGGCTTCAACCATCATTAGGACCTGTCCTCCATCTGCTTGTCCTCTTCTCTGCTCCCCATCCAGTACTACACATGCCTTCTATCACGACAATGCACATACATAATCCTCACTCCCCACCCCCTGTTTCACATTAGTGTGAAGTTCGTTTCCAGTGACGTGGTATGGATGTGAGTGATGCTTCATCCCCCCCACTCAGTTGCATCTAAATGCTTCTGGTAAGTGGCCACTTGCATAACTAATTCCAAGAAGCATTGTCCAGCTAAAGCAATATCAGTCTTATCCCAGTGTGTTCCCTGTGCCTTTTTATGGTAAATTCATCGAAATGAGAGCAGAAAAATAAATATAGTTGGATTTGAAACACCTACTATGGAAAAAATATAGCTTTAACAAAGCCAGGGGTATTAAAGAAATTGAATTTAGTATCTTACAACAAAAAATCAGATGTGTCAGTAATGGAAAAGGACAAACTTGACTTTTGCAGACAGGAAAATGAAAACATAGATGGAATTTCAGTAGACTTGTTGTGCATTTGTGGAAACCACTTGGAAATAACTGAAGTGGAAAAGTTCATCTTGATAAAATGGGTTGCAATAGAATGTTGCCTCATTTAACAGAGCAGAACTTGTTAACATCCTCTGAAAAAGGGAATGCCTCAGGCATGGCTAACAAATTTGGCAACTTGTTTGTATACAACCTGAAATCGAAAGACTAAGATAGTCTGGCTCAACACCCCTCTGATTTTATTTTTGAGGAAACCACCCTTAAATTTCTTGATGTGCAATCTGCTCAAAATTGATGAGATCAATAGATAATTGGAAATGGAGCAGTTTTCATTGTCATAAATGAGGTTTGCAAATGTGTATTTTCCTAGAAATCAAAGATAGAAATTATTAATTCTGCCCTTTATGTATCCCCAGGATAAATACTAGTGAACAAAAGTACCACTGGCATAGCAACCAAGGCGTTTGACTAGGGTATGGAGAACACCTGAGTTCAGTTTTCAAACAAAGACTGTCGCCCCCCCTTTTTTTTAATACCAAAAGAGATAGGAATACGAGGGTTAATAAGATACATAAATCAATAGGGAATAATAACAAGGTAGGCACATAAATTCCTCAAACAACATTACTAATGAAAGAACTAAAATTTTAAGCCTTGTTGTATGAAAACAATTCTGAATAAGACTGCTGCAAATCAGTCATGAGGGGCCACACCCAGCCAACTGTGCAGACGGCACAGGACAGAATTTTATTTTGGTGGTTCAAAATTGCACTGCTTTTTCTAGAAACCCAGAGGGAATTGCCCAACTGCACAGATGCAATAATAATTCATAGCATGATCAACTGTAAGCACCAATTTATCAGGCAATGTTATTATATGTCTGTTTAAATGTAAACCAAGTCTGTTTTTCACCAAATCTTTAGAAGGAACAATATAGTGACACAAATATTGTAGTTATTAGATGTTCTGGATGCCATGAGTATATTTGCTTTGAGTGTTTTTATGCCAAATACCATTCATGTTGTTGCTAAAATGGTATACAGATGAGCTAGCTCTCACTAGGGAGGAGATGCTCAGACTGTACAGAATATATAAAAATTCTTGTAAACAAGGACCTGAACTAGATAATACTTCTCATAGAGCTTCTCTAAAATGTAAAAAAATCTACAAAGACAAACTGTCCTTGGCCAAAAAACAGGCATGAGAACATTACGTTGAAAGTGCTGCCAACAAATGTAAAGCAGCGTGGGATATCATCAACCAATGTAATTCATAAACCCATACACAAGATGCAATGCTGCTCCCAGAAGAAGTAAATAATTACTTCCTAACCTAAGTGAGTGAGCTGAAAAACTGGCACTTGTGCACTAGATCATCTTGGTGCTGTGCCCCATTCCACTGGAATGTTGTCACCCCAGAGGATATTGTAAAGCTGTGGCAAGGTTCACCAACTCCGAAAGTATGGACTGTTATTGGTTTTCTAGCTATGTAATGAAAAAATAATACACCTTATCTGTCAACCTCTTTCTTTCATTTTTAATATGTGTTTAGAATCTGGAGTTTTCCCAGATGCACTCAAAACTGCTAAAGTGATACCAGTCTTTAAAAAGGGAGATAAGCATCTGCCCCAAAACTATCGACCAGTTTCTATTGTCCCAATTTTCTCTAAAGTTTTTGAATATCTAATGTACAGTCAACTAAATAACTATTTTGAAAAGCATGATCTCCTCTCCAACAGGCAGTTTGCATATCAACGTGGTAAAAATACCACTACTGCTGTCACTGAAGTTGTTAACGAGGTGTTAACTGCATTCGAAAATAAGGATCTAGTATCAGTTGTACTTTGTGATCTTAGCAAAGCCTTCGACTGCATACCATCTAACACCCTACTTGCAAAACTGGAATTTTATGGCATACACAAACCATTTTTAGATGTAATCAAATTATACTTAAGTAACAGGAGACAGTTTGTATCTATTAAAAATAGATCCTCCTCGCTGAAGGAAGTTCGGACTGGAGTGCCTCAGGGCTCGGTCCTAGGTCCTTTTCTGTTCATCATTGCAATTAATGACTTACCTTACCATGTAGGAGCAAATTCAATTGTGTGTTATGCAGATGATACAACATTGCTCAATACACACCATGACACAACAGAACTGCATCAGGCAACACAGGAAAAACTAGAACTAGTAATGGATTGGTTTTCTTCTAATGAACTCCTGTGTAATCCTGATAAAACACAAGAATTAATTCTGGGTTTAACTACAGCTGTAGAAAGCAAATCAGTAAAATTGTTAGGTTTCCACATTGATTCAAAATTAAACTGGGAGGAACACATTGGCCATATCTGCAAGAGAATAGCAAAAGTGTGTTATCTCATTTGGAGATTGACAGATGTAGTCACTGATGAGTATCTAAATACTCTTTCAATCACACATTTCCTACGGCATATTGTTATGGGGACATTCTTGCTTTGTCAGTGAAATTCTGAAAATTCAAAAAAAGTAATCAGAATAATAAGCAAAGTTAAGCCCAAGGAACACTGCTGCCCCCTCATTATCAAGCACATGATATTAACTGTTGTGAATCTATACATCTACACAGCACTGCTTTATGTCAAAAGCAACTTAAATGAGTTCGAGACCAGAGAGAACATACATCCCCAGAACACCAGAGGCAAACTGGATTTCGACATACCAAGACACAGACTCACAAAGACTGCAAAACTCACACAAAATAATGAGTTTAAAACTCTTCAAACTTCCAGCATCGGCTCGGCCACTGACCAGTAATATTTTCAAATGTAAGATTTATGACTGGTTACTCAAACACCCATTTTATAAGATAACAGAACATTTTGAATAATCATTGACATTAGTATATAAGAATATTCCTAAAAGAAAGGGAATTAAATTGTAAAACCTTTACTGTAAAGTTATTGTTAATTGTATATTTAATGTTCAGACCTATTCCGCTGTAAGTGGTCAATGGTGAATAAACTGAATACTGAATACTGAGGACGTAACAGAATGAGTGAAAGATCCATTGTAAGACAATCTGGATTAAATTTTTAATTCTTTACTAATCAAAGCCATTCGAGAAATTTATTTGCTTACCTTATTAACCCTCTTTCTACCTTATTTGATTCTGGAAAAATACATGTAAAAAAAAGTGACAGAATTCATTTGGGAATCAGACATGAGTTCCTCACTCCCCATCCAAATGCCTCAGTCATTGCGCCAGTGGCACTTTCATTCACCAGCATGTATCTTAAGGTTAGGTAAGCTTCTTTCCTCAATTTCCAGAAAAATATTTGTTTGTGGACTCTCATAAATGATAATGAAAAATGCTCTATTTTCAATTATCTATTGACCCCATCAATTTTGAGTCAGCTGCATGTACTGATCTTTAGGGGTGATTTTCTCAGAAATGGGGAGGTGTTGAGCCCAAATATTTTAGAGCCTTTTGTTTCAAATAGCACACAAACAGCCTGCCAAATATGAGCTGAATCGGTTGACCATGGCTCATGCCTTTCCCTTGTGGGAGTTATCTTTCATAAAGGAATCCCCACAGATAAAGCAACACAAGACCTAATGTGAAGTGTTGGCAAATTTAGTCAAGAAAAATTATCCTGCTGGTATATCCTGAAGCATTTCCGTAAGACTCGTTTGATGATCAAACCTACCAGTAACAAATCTAGCAGCCCGCCTCTGAATTGCTTCTATGTCCTCCCTCAATCCGACCCGATAGGGATCCCAAATGCTCAAGCAGTACTTAAGAATAGGTCACACCAGCATTCTACAAGCGGTCTACTTTACAGATTCTACCAATGAACCGAAGGCGACCATCCGCCTTCCCCACAACTGCCATTACATGCTTGTTCCACTTCATATCGCTCTGCAATGTTATGCCGAAATATTTAATCGATGTGACTGTGTCAAGCGCTACACTACTAACGGAGTATCCAAACATTACAGGATTCTTTTTCCTATTCATCTGCATTAATTTACATTTATCTATATTTAGAGTTAGCTGCCATTCTTTAAACCAATCACAAATCCTGTCCAAGTCATCTTGTATCCTCCTACAGTTACTCAACGACGACACCTTCCCGTACCCCACAGCATCATCAGCAAACAGCCGCACATTGCTATACACCCTATCCAAAAGATCATTTATGTAGATAGAAAACAACAGCGGACCTACCACACTTCCCTGGGGCACTCCAGATGATACTCTCACCTCTGATGAACACATCGAGGACAACATACTGGGTTCTATTACTTAAGAAGTCTTCGAGCCACTCACATACTTGGGAACCGATCCCATATGCTTGTACCTTAGTTAGGAGTCTGCGGTGGGACACCGAGTCAAACGCTTTCTGGAAGTCAAGGAATATGGCATCCGTCTGATACCCTTCTTCCATGGTTCGCAAGTTATCATGTGCAAAAAGGGCGAGTTGCGTTTCGCAGGAGCAATGCTTTCTAAAGCCGTGCTGATGCATGGACAGCAACTTCTCTGTCTCAAGGAAATTCATTATATTCGAACTGAGAATATGTTCGAGAATCCTGCAACAAACCGATGTTAAGGATATTGGTCTGTAATTTTGAGGTTCCGTCCTTCTACCCTTCTTATATACAGGCATCACCTCCGCTTTTTTCCAGTCGCTCAGGACTTTATGTTGGGCAAGAGATTCGCGACAAATGCAAGCTAAGTAAGGAGCCAATGCAGTAGAGTACTCTCTGTAAAACCGAATAGGAATCCCATCAGGACCTGGCGATTTATGTATTTTCAACCCATTCAGCTGCTTCACATTATTACTGGCAGGTTGTATACGATTAAAAAAATAATATTTTCTGGAACATTTCAAGTTTATTAGAAATTTTAAAACTGATCAGTAATTATAAGAAGAATTTTGTGATTGGCTTCTACCATAGCATTTCATGCCTCTTCATTTTATCACATGTATATAGTTCAATAACATTGAACAGTACAGTGGTATTGCATTTTTAATATAGTATACAGATTAAGTTTCTCCAATTTCCACGCCCAGAGAAAATGGTGAATGGATGACAATTAAAGGAAGACGAATGTGGGCAAGCATTAAAACGAAGTGTTCAGAAACAGAAGTGCAGTTCTTCTAGAAAAGAAAAAATTTCAAATCAGACAAAAGCAAAGCAGCATCAAATGAGATTTATAACAATGAAGGCAATCAATTATTGACAAAATTATTTAATTGAATAGATAAAAAATCTACTCACCAAGCGGCGGCAGAACACACACATATAAGAACATTGTAATTGCCAAGCTTTCGGAGATGTTAGCTCATTCTTCAGGCAGAAGAGTTGAAGGGAAAGGAAGAGGGGTGAAGGAAAAGGACTGGAGAGGTCTAGGAAAAGGGGTAGGTTTTGAGAAAGTCAGCCAGAACTGCGGGTCACAGGAGACCTACCATACAGAATGCGAAGGAAAGATTGATTGTTGGGGACTGCATCGGACAATATTCGAAAACCTGAGAGCATAAATATGGAAGACAGGGTATATGCAAGACAGAGATTGCTACTAAAACATCATGAATTAGTTAATAAGAATGAAAAGCTAAGTGCATTGTACGTAACAGAGATGGAAGGGGGGCAGTGAAAAGTAGATGGAAAAGACAATGAAAGATGTAGAAAACTAAAATGATGTGAAGCAAAGAGTAGTTACAATGAAGGAATGCTGAAACGGAACAAATTAACATAAATTAAGGCCAGGTTTGTGGCGAGAACCAGGTCTAGTTCCCCCCGCAGAGTTCTGAAAAACTGGTGGCTGGGGGAAGAATCCAGAAGACGCATGTGGTGATACAGGCGCCATGATCACAAATGTCATGTTGTAGAGCATGCTCTGCAAAAGGATATTGCGAGTTGCCAGTATACACCATCCGCCTATGCCCATTCATCCTAATTGATAATTTGGTTGCAGTCACCAGTTTCTCAGAACTCCACAGTTGTAAACTATCACTAAACATGTCCTTAGTTCTTGCACCCATCTGGCCTTAATTTATGTTAATCTCTTCTGTCTCAGCATTTTTTCATGGTAACTACTCTTTGCTTCACTCCGATTTAATTTTCTATATCTTTCATTGTGTTTTCCATCTACTTTTCACCATCACACTCCCACCTCTGTTATGTACAATGCAGTTAGCTATTTATTCTTATTAACTCGTGTACCCTGTCTTCCACATTTAAGCTCTCAGGTTTTCAAATCTTGTCCAATGCAGTCCCCAGCAATCATTCTTTCCTTCTCATCTTGTACAGTAAGTCTCCCATGACCTGTGGCTCTGGCTGACTTTCCCGAAATCTACCCCTTTTCCTAGTCCTCTCCAGTCCTTTTCCTTCACCCTTCTTCCTTCCCCTTCAACCCTTCCACCTGAAGAAGGAGCCAATGTCTCCAAAAACTTGCCAATTACAACATTCTTTTATGAGCATGTTCTGCCGCCACTTGGTGAGTAGATTTTTTTCTATCCAATTAAATAATTTTGTCAATAATTGATTGTTTTCATTGTTTTGTTCATTGTTGCTAATAAGCCAAAATGGCCATCATTCCTTCTTATTTAACACTCTTGTCCGTCTTTGTTGTCATCTGTCTTGTTCAAAAAAATGTGTTGAAATGTGTGTGAATTCCTAAGGGGCCAAACTAATGAGGTCATCGGTCCCTAGACTTACACACTACTTAAACTAACTTATGCTAAGGACAATACACACACACCCCTGGCCAAGGGAAGACTCTTACCTCCAGCAGGAGGGGCTGTGCAGTCTGTGACTTGGTGCCTCTAATTGCGCAGCCACTCCATGCAGCTGTCTTGTTCAAACTGTCGTCTGTTTTCTACCTTATCAGCTAATCTATCCGTTTATTTATCTGTGTTGTTGTTGTTGTAGTCTTCAATCCAGAGACTGGTTTGATGCAGCTCCTCATGCTACTCTATCCTGTGCAAGCTTCTTCATCTCCCAGTACTTACTGCAACCTACATCCTTCTGAATCTGCTTAGTGTATTCATTTCTTGGTCTCCCTCTAGGATTTTTACCCTCCATGATACCCTCCAATGCTAAATTTGTGATCCCTTGATGCCTCAGAACATGTCCTACCAACCGGTCCCTTCTTCTTGTCAAGTTGTGCCACAAAGTCCTCTTCTCCCCAATTCTATTCAATACCTCCTCATTGGTTATGTGATCTACCCATCTAATCTTCAGCATTCTTCTGTAGCACCACATTTCGAAAGCTTCTATTCTCTTCTTGTCCAAACTGTTTATTGTCCATGTTTCACTTCCATACATGGGTACGCTCCATACAAATACTTTCAGAAACGACTTCCTGACACTTAAATCTATACTCGATGTTAACAAATTTCTCTTCTTCAGAAATGCTTTCCTCGCCATTCCCAGTCTACATTTGATGTCCTCTCTACTTCGACCATCATTAGTTATTTTGCACCCCAAACAGCGAAACTCCTTTACTACTTTAAGTGTATCATCAAGACTAATCAACAATTTGCCCCTACATCTTTTCTAATTCTGATTTCCATGCTCGTGGACGGTTCCACTTTTAACTGCATATAAAAATTCCATTGCTATTTACGAATTTGCATACAACAATTTACACTTCATTGCACTGCATGGCCTTCTCCCGATCATCTTTCACCTATTTATTTGCAAATTTTACAGCTATTTTTTTCCACCATCCACTTTCTTGTTTATATGTCATTTTTTCACGTTTTTGTGCATTTGTTTTTCGCCAAACCGATCTTATCGACTTTTATTGCCATCTCTCACGTCACTTTAATTGCCAAGTTAAGTAGTTTACATTTTCTCCTATGACTTTCACTTTCTGTTTACCCAGTTTCTAAAATTTCATCTGTTTTCACGACTTTGCCGATCGATTTTTTCCTTTTATTTTTTTTCATATCATATAGATCGCCCACTCATTACCTCTTGTTCTATTTCCATACGAATTTTTTGCTTGCTTTTCTTCCATTTTTCTATCTTTTCCACCCTCTGCTTATTTATTTTTTACCACTCTCATGATTTCTAATTCTCCAAACTGTTCTCTTTTGCCATGGTGAATCCCATCTGACAATACACCCATTCTTTTTGAAAACATACCTTTGCACTATCACAACTAAGGTCCCACATTCTGTTTCTTGAAACCTGATTGTCCCTTGGAGTTACTTCAAAAGGCATAACATTGGAAGTCACTGTTTCTAGATGCAATCCTACCCCACTCCAGGCTCTTTTACAGTTTCAAATACAGCAATCTCTTGCTCTTACCTGGCTAACCTGTGACCTATATGCCTCATCAGCAAATTTCCACTCTACCAGACTTCTCTCCTTCTACAAAATCGACCAGTTATCTGCTCCTTATGTTTCCTTGAATGTTATCATCCACCAAGCCAACTTTGAACTGCAACAACATGCCAAACTTGTTCTCGAAAAGCTATCCCACCTTCTCGTAAACTACCTGAAAAGTGGTATTTCCCTTCCTGTCCCTCTGCAGCTCCCTAAACAGCCACACCATCAACCACCACTCTTCTCCTGCAAACTGAGCTTGGCCAACCTTCTTAACACCACACAACCTTCACCACTGCCTCCCAGAACAAGAATAACCCATAATCCCAAGAACCAGTCTCAACAGTACAGTGTCCTTAACCTGTCATCTAAAGCACTCTCCTCTCCTAAATTGTATTATCTAAAGTCCTCACTTTCAGCCCTAAACCTGCGTTTGATAATGCTGCTTTGGTGAAGGACCTACTTTTCTTCACCCGTAATATCTGTTGGAAATATCACTTTGCAACCCAACCACAAAACCTTTCCACCAGCAAACCTGACATTTAACCCTGACTTTAACAGTTCAGACCATGATCCCAACCTGATCCACTGTGACTACCTCAAAATCATCCCTTACAAGCCTTCCACGAATTCCTCAAATCCAGTATTTCTTCACAACCCTTCCTCAGATCCCTATAACATGACTGTAACCTGTCCTCTGCAGAACTCCAGGCTCTATGTTTCCCAAAAGCTGATGACTCCATCATTTTCCTCCCAGCAGATAAAGGATTTGCCATTGTAGTACTTGACCAAAAGGAGTATGTTAGTGAATGTCTACGCCAGCTGTCTGACACCTCTACATACAGCGTCCGCCAACAAGATCCCATCCCTGTAATCCAAACTGACCTGCAGTCCCTCCTTTAAACATCAGGACCCTCACAAGGATTAACACCTCAATCCAAAGAACTTATCACCTCATCCAAACCATGCATCCCCTCCTTTTACCTTCTTCCTAAGATCCACAAACCCAATCATCCTGGTCGTCCTATAGTAGCTGGTTTCAAAGCACCCACTGATTATATATCTGCCTTAGTTGTTCAACACCTGCAACTCATAGTACAAAGACTCCCCTCCTACATCAAAGATACCAACCATTTCCCAGATTGTCTGAAATCTGTGCCTGTTCCACTCCCACCACACACCTTGCTTGTCACCATTGATGCGACCTCCCTCTATACCAACATCCCCCACGTACATGGTCAGTTTGCCGCTGAACATTTCCTCAGTCAGCGTCCATCTGATCCCAAACCTATGACATCCTTCCTACTCACCTTAATCAACTTTGTACCTACCAACAACTACTTCACTTTTGAGAGGCAGACATACAAACAAATCAGTGATATAGCCACGGGAACCAGGATGACTCCTTTCCTTGCCAACCTTTTCATAGGTCACTTGGAGGGGGCTTTCCTGGGATCTGTAAGTCTTCAGTCCCTGGTTTGGTTTAGATACATTGATGACATCTTTACCATATGGACTCATGGTGAGGCTGACCTGCTAAAATTCCTGGAATCTCTGAATACCTTCTCCCAATTAAATTTCACATGGTCCTATTCCGAATCCCATGCTACTTTCCTTGATGTTGATCTCATACTCACCAAAGGCCAGCTACACACTTTTGTCCACATTAAACCTACAAATAAAAAACAGTACTTACATTTTGACAGTTTCCATCCTTTCCATGTCAAACGTTCCCTCCCACACAGCCATGGCATCCGAGGCAAACGTATCTGTTCGGATGCAGACTCTTTACATCAATACATCACCATTCTCACCTCAGCTTTCATTGCATAATTACCGCACCAGCCTAGTTAAAAAGCAGATTTTCCAGGCCATCACATCCAATCCTGGAACTGCTGACCCCTCCAAACAACAGCTTTGGAGTACACCATTGGTGACTCAGTATTATCCTGGCCTGGAATATGTTAATCAGCTACTTCAACAGGGCCATGTCTTTCTAAAATCATGCCCTGAAGTGAGATCCATTCTGTCTGAAATTTTTCCCACCACTCCTAGGATGGACATGGATGGCTGGTAGGACATGTCCTGAGGCATCAAGGATCACAAATTTAGCATTGGAGGACAGTGTGGAGGCTAAAAATCGTAGAGGGAGACCAAGAGATGAATACACTAAGCAGATTCAGAAGGATGTAGGTTGCAGTAGGTACTGGGAGATGAAGGAGCTTGGACAGGATAGATTAGCATGGAGAGCTGCATCAAACCAGTCTCAGGACTGAAGACCACAACAACAACAACTCCTAGGATAACTTTCCGTGTCCTTTCAACTTCCGCAACTTTCTTGTCAGACCCTACGCTCCTTCTGCACCCATCTCCCTACCCTATGGCTCCTACCCCTGTGACCCAGCCCACTGCAATACTTGCCCTATGCACCCTTCTACCACCACTTATGATAGCCCTGAAACTGCAAAACATATACTATCAAAGGGAGAGCCACCTGCAAAACAACACATCATATACCATCATATACCAGCTATTACGTAAACACTGTTCAGCCTTCTACATAAGTATGACTACCACCAAATTATCAATTAGGATGAACTGGCATAAGTGGAGGGTGTATACTGGCAACTCACAATATCCTGTTGCATGCTCTACAACATGACAATCATGACCATGGTGCCTGTTTCACCACATGCGTCATCTGGATTCTTCCCCCAGACACCAGTTTCTCAGAACTCCACAGGTGGGAACTAGCACTACAACTTGTCCGTAGTTCTCGCCACCCACCTGGCTTAATTTATGTTAATTTCTTCCATCTCAGCATTACTTTACTGTAAGTACTCTTTGCCTCACACCATTTTAGTTTTCTACATCTTTCACTGTCTTTTCCGTCTACTTTTCACTGCCCCCTCCCACCTCTGTTATGCACAATGCACTTAGCTTTTATTCTTATTAATGCTTGCATGATGTTTCAGCAGCAATCTCTGTCTTGCTTATTACTCTGTCTTCCACATTTAAGCTCCCAATTTTTCGAATCTAGTCTGATGCAGTCCCCAACAACCAGTTTTTCCTTCGCATCCCATACAGTAAGTCTCCCCTGATGCATGGTTCTGGGTGATTTTCCTGAAATCTACCCCTTTTCCTAGATCTCTCCAGTCCTTTTCCTTCACCCTTCTTCCATCCCCTTCAACCCTTTTGTCTGAAGAATGAGTCAATGTCTCCTAAGGCATGCCCATTACAACATTCTTTGATGTGTGTGTTCTGCCACCATTTGGTGAGTAGATTTTTTTATCTTTCCAATTAAATAATCAAATGTGATTTGAATAATAAACAATTATCTGTTAAATTATCAATCACAGAAATGAAGGAAACTGTCTTCTGAAATAATACAGAAATTTATACCAAAATTTTCAAGATAAACCCAAGGAGTAACAGGTAATATGCATGTTTCCAGAATGAGATTTTCACTCTGCAGCGGAGTGTGTGCTGATATGAAACTTCCTGGCAGATTAAACCTGTGTGTCGGACCGAGACTCGAACTCGGGACCTTTGCCTTTCGCGGGCAAGTGCTCTACCGACTGAGCTACCCAAACGCGACTCACGCCCCATCCTCACAGCTTTACTTCTGCCAGGTTTGCAGGAGAGCTTCTGTAAAGTTTGGAAGGTAGGAGACAAGGTACTGGCATTAGTAAAGCTGTGAGGACGGGGCGTGAGTCGTGCTTGGGTAGCTCAGTCGGTAGAGCACTTGCGAAAGGCATAGTTCCCAAGTTCGAGTCTTGGTCTGGCACACAGTTTTAATCTGCCAGGAAGTTTAATATGCATGTTCTTCAAAGGTGAAAATTGTATAATACAATGCAAAAAACCTGCTGATAGAAGAGGAACACCAACAATTTTACACACAGGATCTGCCGTGCATAAATAAACTACAGACATCATCATAGATTTCAGTTCAGTATCAGAAAGGATCTCCCCAATGACCTTCAAATCAGGAAACATCAGATATGCAACCATCATTATACATGCATTGACAAATGATCACAACAGGAAGAAACTACAGGAAGTCTAGGTCTTTTAGGAGGACCTGGAAGAAATAACAAACAAAATACCAGAAAGACATGTTAAAATTGTATTAGGAGATACCAGTGCATGCCTAGGCAAAGATAAAAAGCACAAGCAAATCACAGGCCCATACATAGAACACAAACCCCCAGCTATGAATGGGGGCATCTCATACATTATTGTCAAAATAATAACTTAAAAATTATGTCACCACAATTCCAAATGCCAGGACAAAAACTCACATGATAAATGCTCAAAAACATATGGGGAGAGTTTCAGATAGTTGTATATAGGTAAATATAACAAACAAAAATACAAGAGAGATTTTGAACTTGAGAATACATAAAGGATACTTGGATTCTGATCACCACTCGCCACAAGTAAAGATAAGACCAATCGCAACAAACTGAAAGGGAATACAAAATAAAATTAAAAGACTGGATCCAGAATACTTGAAAATAAAAAAAACTCCATCTTCAGGCCACGAGTGGCCTACTGGGACCATCCGACTGCCATGTCATCCTCAGGGGAGGATGCGGATAGGAGGGTCGTGGGGTCAGCAAATTGCTATCCAGGTCGTTATGATGGTATTCTTGACCAAAACCACTACTATTCGGTCGAGTAGCTCCTCAGTTGGCATCACAAGGCTGAGTGCACCTCGAAAATGGCAACAGCGCATGGCGGCCTGGATGGTCACCCATCCAAGTGCCGACCACGCCCGACAGCACTTAACTTCGGTGATCTCACGGGAACTGGTGTAACCACTGTGGCAAGGTTGTTGCCATACTTGAAAGTAAACAAAGGCAAACTTATTGAAGAAATTAATCAAAAAACAACACAAAATTGGACACTTCTTGTGAAGACAGTTAAGAAGGCAAGTCATTGGGGTCAACCTCCTACAAAACACCAACATAGATGGTGGAAAGCAACTTGAGATCAGACCACTGAATATAGATTCCAGGCATGGAAGAAGTTTAACAGTAACAGAAACATGGCAGGATTTCCATTAAGTCCAGAAATGAAAACAGTCCTTGAAAGATATTAAAAAAGTGAAAAGGGTATACAACAGAAGTCAACTGAATGAAATCAAGGAAGACTTTAAAAGGAATAATATGAGAAACTTTTAAAGAATATTCAAGGATAAGCATTAAGCAGTTATCAGCCTTCAAATATCTGCTTCTAAAGAACAGACAACCTCTAGAAACAAACACTGAAGAATACTGGAAAATTCCTTCAAAATACGAGGGCAGTTCAATAAGTAATGCAACACATTTTTTTCTGAAACAGGGGTTGTTTTATTCAGCATTGAAATACACCAGGTTATTCCCCAATCTTTTAGCTACACAACACTATTTTTCAACGTAATCTCCATTCAATGCTACGGCCTTACGCCACCTTGAAATGAGGGCCTGTATGCCTGCACGGTACCATTCCACTGGTCGATGTCGGAGCCAACGTCGTACTGCATCAATAACTTCTTCATCATCCGCGTAGTGCCTCCCACGGATTGCGTCCTTCATTTGGCCAAACATATGGAAATTCGACGGTGCGAGATCGGGGCTGTAGGGAGCATGAGGAAGAACAGTCCACTGAAGTTTTGTGAGCTCCTCTCGGGTGCGAAGACTTGTGTGAGGTATTGCGTTGTCATGAAGAAGGAGAAGTTCGTTCAGATTTTTGTGCCTACGAACACGCTGAAGTCGTTTCTTCAATTTCTGAAGAGTAGCACAATACACTTCAGAGTTGATCGTTTGACCATGGGGAAGGACATCGAACAGAATAACCCCTTCAGCGTCCCAGAAGACTGTAACCATGACTTTACCGGCTGAGGGTATGGCTTTAAACTTTTTCTTGGTAGGGGAGTGGGTGTGGCGTCACTCCATTGATTGCCGTTTTGTTTCAGGTTCAAAGTGATGAACCCGTGCTTCATCGCCTGTAACAATCTTTGACAAGAAATTGTCACCCTCAGCCACATGACGAGCAAGCAATTCCGCACAGATGGTTCTCCTTTGCTCTTTATGGTGTTCGGTTAGACAATGAGGGACCCAGTGGGAACAAACCTTTGAATATCCCAACTGGTGAACAATTGTGACAGCACTGCCAACAGAGATGTCAAGTTGAGCACTGAGTTGTTTGATGGTGATCCGTCGATCATCTCGAACGAGTGTGTTCACACGCTCCGCCATTGCAGGAGTCACAGCTGTGCACGGCCGGCCCGCACGCGGGAGATCAGACAGTCTTGCTTGACCTTGCGGCGATGATGACACACGCTTTGCCCAACGACTCACTGTGCTTTTGTCCACTGCCAGATCACCGTAGACATTCTGCAAGCGCCTATGAATATCTGAGATGCCCTGGTTTTCCGCCAAAAGAAACTCGATCACTGCCCGTTGTTTGCAACGCACATCCGTTACAGACGCCATTTTAACAGCTCCGTACAGCACTGCCACCTGTCAGAAGTCATTGAAACTATACGAGACGAAGCGGGAATGTTTGAAAATATTCCACAAGAAATTTCCGGTTTTTTCAATCAAAATTGGCCGAGAAAAAAAATGTGTTGCATTACTTATTGAACTGCCCTCGTACTTAGATAAACCCCTCAACTGCAAAACCTAAAGAAAAAAGTCATCAAAACAAAACCAAATGTTGATTCAAAACAGCCTACAATCACAGAGGTAGAGGAGATTTTAAAAAAAAAGGACCAAAACATCACACCGAATATTCACAAAATTCTTGCAAAAATCTGGATTACAGAGAAAATATGACAGGAATGGAAATTTTCATTGATCCACTGACTGCACAAAAAGGGCAACAAGACATTCTAATAATTACAGATGTATCTCATTATTACTGGTCACTTACAAAATTCTTCCCAAGGCATTACTCAACAGACTGGAACAACATGCTGATACAGATAGGTGAATACCCAGCAAGCTGCAAAAGGGGAAGATCATAATTATATTTAACATACTTTGAACCTGTGAACACTCCTGAAAGTCAGGCAGATGAGCAACACTGTAGTCCAGTTGTGGACTTAAAGGAGGTGTACAACTCCACATACAGAAAGGAACAGTCAGAAAAACAAGGGAACCCATACAACAGACAGTGAATGTCTGTTGTATGAATGCTCTAGCCTTTCTTTCTATTCTGTATTCTTCTAATATGACAAAGAGGGTCTACCTGTCTATGGAGTTTTAGGCCGTCTTAAAGACCACAGTTTGGACTACAGTGTTGTTCATCTGCCTGATTTTTCAAGTGTGTTCACAGGTTCCAAATCTGTTCAATTCAGACACCACATTACATAAAAAGCAAAATCTCAACCATTTGACATACATATAGTGGTCAGATGAGGAAATGGGCTCTCACAACTTTCATTCAACGTGCTGTTGGACAACATTATCAAACAGTGGGAAGAAAAAGTAAAAGGGATTCAGTTAGGAAGAACATGTGCAAACAAAAAAAAACATAAAATGACTAGAATTTGCAGATGACCTGCAGACAACACACAAAAGCACTGGAACACTTAAGTGAAGTCTGTGCCAGAACGGGTCTACAGATATCACATGAGAAAATGCAATACATGGAAAGGAAGAACACCACACAAGCCATGCACACAAAATATAGAAGTGTTAAAATAGTGGAAAAATTCAAGTATCTAATGGAAAACAATCCCAACTTGAAATAATTAATATAGAGTAATGAAATTTTGAAAATACTTTGTCTATGTAACATACTTAAGTGATTAACATCACAAGTTCACAGAATAATGTAAGTGAACTGTGACTTCCTGTGATGCTCATGGCAGGATAGTTTCTCAGTTGAAGTTATGTCCTTTGTGGTGTCCTGGTTGGCTAGAGCCCTCTATTTAAGAGGGTCGTGGCTCACGATGTGGGATTCAGTCAAGGGCAGTGACGGAGACTTGGCCAGCAGCAGTGACAGAGGGAAGACAGTGCACAGAGCATTGCGAGTAGTCAGTCAGCACTATGAGGATGGACAGTGTTGACATTCCAGTGCCTGGGTGTGGTGGCAAGCAGAACTGGAGTGCGGAAGCAGTCATCGGTCAACTTAGGCTCTGTTTAAGAGTCGTGTCTATCTTGAATCCTGAGGAGAGTGCATGAGATTACCCTGGCATGCATGTTAACAGCAAGCTCCTATACTACCTTTAAATAGTGAGCCATTTTGTGGTGGAACTTTTGGATGTGATTGCTTCACGTAGACATTTTGATTTTCACTCATCATTACATAAACTATTTGGACATGGGTCCAGGATACTTGGTATTGCAAGTCCATAAAACTGTGCTGTGTCCTGGTTCACTTGCATTTATCTCGAATCACAAGTCTGGCCAATATTCAGCAATTCCTTTTTTATTATTATTGTCAATATGTTAAGTGGTCAATTTTTTGAGTCAAAGGTTAAGATTATTTGCGGATTGTCTGGTCATTATCACCTTGAGCTAGTTGTGGTTTATAAATTTATCAAGTGAAATTTCATGTCATAGGAGATTGTTTAATGAACTACTGCTTTAACAGTAACTGCGGTCATCACACTATAGCGTTTAACATCTCTTCCTGCATTTGGTGCTACCCAGTGCTTGGCTGTTGGTTTTAGTATTTTAGTGAACTGTATATTAATACTGGGTTTTTGTGTACTAGAAGCCATTATTGGTGTGTGTAGGCCCTCTTGCCTGTTGTTGTCACTTGAGCTCTCGAGCACAGAATTCAGACATGTGTCAATATGAACGGAAAACGTCGAGAATGTGCTGGTTGCTGTGTAGATTTTTCAGGCTATCATAACATCATATTGCCAAATGTTATTTATGAGATCTTGCTATTTGAGTATTTTTGAAAACTAATAGCTTTTACAAATTGTTATTTTTCATATTCACAAGGCCAGATAACTGACTTAATTTCACAACTAGTGAGCTCAGATCTGCAGTTATGTTAAAGTTATATCTGTGTAACATAATTTTTAGTAACTTAAAATTGGGCCATAAGGCTGTTTTTCTTTTAAATTTTTTTGAATTGTTCTCATTGCTTTTAAAAAATTGAATAAGCAGTGTAAATCACTGCAATTTGTGCAATTTGCAAATGCTAATTAATCAATGTGTTGTTACCAGTGAAAATAAAATTTTGTATCCTCAAATAGGGTCAGCATTCCACTCCAGCAACCCAAGTGCCCTGCTTACCATTCCTATACCTTACCAATGGTAGCAGAGTGTGGTCGCAATTTTCATGGGAGGGGGATACTAAGTAAAGTTCACTGGTAACAGTGTAGTAACTAGTGTAACACCTGTACTCATTGAATTGTATTGCTTGTTCTTTGGATTATGGCTGTTGTGCTGTTTATTGTGTTACAGTATGGATTCCACAAGAGCCCATGTGCCCTGCTTAGCAATCCTATACCTTACCAGTAAGTTTGAGAAAAACCATTGCAAGCTTCAAATGCTGGCACATGAATAACCAGTGTAACTGACAGAATGATGAATGCAAGCATGCAAATGTGCACGCATTGTGTTGTACAGGTGCAGGATGTCAGTTTGTAGGATGGACTTCCATGTGTGTTGTGTTTTATTGGTCAATACAGGGTGGGTTAATAATGCTGGTTGTGGATGCTGCTGGAGTTGTCATCTGATGATGTCCCTTGCGTGCTTGGCTGGAAACAGATCTAGTGATCGAGCAGGCCAAGGTAACATGTCAACACTTTGTAGAGCTTGTTGGGTTAAAACAGCAGTATGGGGATGAGCATTATCCTGTTGAGAAACATTCCCTGGCATGCTGTTCATAAATGGCAGCACAACAGCTCAAATCATCAGACTGATGTACAAATGTGCAGTCGGGATGCCTGCACCTGCTGTCACATGAAATTGTGCTGTTGGTTGCAGGTGGTCACCTGGCCTCCTCCTAACTAGCATACTGTCATTGCTGGCATTGAGGCAGAACCAGCTTTCATCAGAAAACACAACAGACCTCTCCTCTGACTTACAACAAGCTCTTGCTTGATGCCACTGAAGTTGCAAATGGTAGTGGCCTAGAGTCAGTGGAATGCATGCTACAGGATGCCTGGCCCAGAGCTGTCCTTGAAGTAACCAATTGTAACACTAACAGTTCATTGTGTCACTGTTGTGCCAACTGTTGCTTGAATTGCTCCTGCAGATACAGTATGGTGTGCCACAGCCATGTGAAAAACGTGACAGTCTTCCCTCTCATTAGTGCCACATGGCCATCCAGAGCCCAGTCTTGTTGTGACCGCACATTCCCGTGACCACCACTGCCAGTGGTCATGTAAAGTGGCTGCAATCATGCCAAGCCTTTCTGCGATACTGTGGACGGAACAGCCAGCTTATCATATTCTTATTACCCAACCTCGTTCAAACTCGATGAGCTGTTGATAATGACATCTTTGTCATCTTAAAGGCATTCGTGATTAACACTAACGTATGTCCAGTCTCAAGAGTAATGACCATTACAGTGTGTACTTAAAGCAAACCTGATTTGCATCCTCATACAAGCACTACCGGTGCCACATTCATTTGACTGGCGTGCAATTTGAATAGGCATCATCTTTCAGTCCTTCTTGGTGTTCAAACTTTTTTTCTGTCAGCGTACATGAATAGGAGGTTCAGACAAGGCAGCCAACATACAGGAACAGAAAAACTTCAGAAATCATAAAAACTCACATGGGCACACTACAATAAAAGAAACATATCAAGACAGGCCAAACTCAGGCACTACAATACAGTTGTAGTTCCAAAAGCTGACTGTGCATCAAAAATGACCACAGACAAAGCATCAGGTGTGAACAGTACACAGAGATGGTATATGGATGAAGGGACCAACCAAAGAATTAGACAAACATACAGATGGACTCGCAGTTATGACCAGAAAATGCTGCTTCAAATCCTGTGGACATAATATGAACAACAGATTCACAAAGAGGATTTTTAACATAGTACACAGCTCAATAAAAAAAACTGGCTTCAAAAAATAGAAAAAGATGTAAAATGCGCAGGTATCAGTACAGAAATAATGAATGAAAGAGATAAATTCAGAAACAAAATCTGAGGTAAAAGGAAGGATGAAAACTGGGACAATGTCAATAATTCACTACAGTATGTTCTACAATGGCACAACAACAGGATAATTTACAGGTCTCTGTAAACAGAGACATGACAGACAAGAAATCTCAAAATCTGGTATCAAAAACAAAAAATTAAAAAGTAAGTAACATAATTCATGACAATTCAACAAACGTAAAAGTGAAATTTAGGGAAGAAAATTTTGAAATAACTAATGTTTTTGACACTGCTTCGCCACCTTACAATCAAAGTGCCATCTTCCAACCTAAACTAGGCCTGAGGCTATGTTTACAGATCAGTATTGCACCACAACTAACATTTCCTGTTTACATTTATTGGCTCCACTAACTCTTGTTACTCTTGCTCAGTCACTTTTGAATGTAGCCTATATCTCAGACTACACTATAGATCAGTCTGTTGCCGCTGCCTATGTATTAAAAAACATGTTTGAAAAATATTTCCAATGTTCTGTTCCCTTTCTTTTTGATATACTATATCATCATTATGTTGCAGGATAAGGCTAACATCTGGTATCAGTAGGTTCAATCGACTTGATACACCTTGACCAATCAAAATTTTAAAAAAAGTGGTTTAATGGAGGAGTATGGTCCAGCAAATATACTGTTCAATTGTGATTTATAGAAAAGTAAGTATTCAAAATGTAGAATGAGGAAAATAATTTCATTAATCTTTTACGAAGAAAAACAAACAGAAGTAAAATAAACTATGTTTTATAATAGAAGTGATCACAAAAATACATCCTTTAAGAAAAGTAGACAACAGGACTGGTTTAATAATTGTCATTGCAAAAAATATTTATGATAGACATGAAACATGCACCAAAACACGTGAACGAGATAGGTCAGTATATTTACTTGTACTTACACTATCAGCATTGCATCGCTGTGCAAGGATGCGTGTAAGGAGAGCAGGTCCATTGTGTGTCCACTGTTCACCATCAAAGCAATCCCTTAGTGACTGCAGGCAAGCAGCAGCCACCTCAGGACCTGCACTGTCAGGCCGTGCAGACAAGGACAGTGCACAGTTGGCTACTGTTGCAGAGTCCTCAGCACCAGCCCAGTTCTCACCCAGTTCTGATAACTGCCTGTGGACCATAAAGCCCAAGCCCATTATACACTGCTCATTAAACAAAAGAGTCATTGTATCCTAATGTTTCTAGTCCCATAAATCAGAACAGTTGTGAATCAAACTGAAATCATGAACAATGGTAGAAAAATGTGCATGGTCAGATTCATTCATTTGTAATGGCCCACTAATACCATCAGAAAGGAAGACATTCAAAGATGTACAATTGTGTCCAGGATTTGAAGTGGGGCCCAACTCCCATTACTTGTGGTTTTGAGAGTTCATGTGCAAACCATTCATTTTCTAGCCATGCTTCTGCAGAACGCCACTGGCAGCCCAACTCCCAATTTTAGAGCTTGAATTAAGAAAATTCTGCAAATAGGAAGAAGGCTCAAGTGACTGGAGTTGGGCCAATCTTGGAATTCAATGACCTGTTTTTCAGAACTCTCACTATGTGACAGCGCAGCCACAGAGCAATAGTTTCGCAAATGGCTTACCCTTCATCTGCTAGCAGTGCTTCAGAGATTGATTTTTAATTAAGTAAATGTGAAAATAAAACAAAATGAACAGGATTGGACTCAGAATAAAAGTGTGTTTACTTGTTCAGATCTGCATGATATTTGTTCATAAATTGTTTTACTGTTTGCAGATTTTAACTCATAAAAAATTTGTATTTTATATGTTGATGTTCATGTTAGCACTACTTTTCAGAATAGTGCAAAAAAACTGTTTGAAAAATTAGGAGATCAAAATGGACAAGATGCAGTTTTACCAGGCATGCTTACACATGAGAAAATAAAGCATAAATATCTTAAATTGGAAGAAAGGAACCATCAAAGATCACATCGGCTTATTTATAAGGTATTTTAAGAAAAATACAGAAAAAAGTAATTTCATTTTTGTTTTGTTATTCACAACAGACCTATTAAATATATCATATGCGGGTGTCAATAACAAAATGCATGGTGTCTGTTCATCAAGACATGTCCAAGAGAACAGACACCACACATTCACCTAGCTGGGCAATGGATCCACCTTTTTCAGTGTGGATGCATAAATACGTACAACCTCCTATGGGAATCTCAGAACAGCAAACATGGAGTAAATGGACGGGGACTGTGGATGGGTAGCACTTGATGGGAAAGTGGATTGACCATGAGGAATTAGGGATATTCCACACAGCTGTGATAACACTTTGGCCTGGACGGCACAGTGGTTAATGCAGCTGCTTAGTAAACAGGAGATCCTGGGTTTGAATCCCAGTCTGGTACACATTTTCCCCTGTCACCGCTGATTCTGAATACTGTCCCTATGCAACTGACAGCAGTAGTCCCCTCCCTTTCCTTTCCTTTCTCCCCCTCTCAACCTCAATTTGCATATAAAATGTATTGCTTGAAACACAAAACAACAAGCAAAGCAACTGCCAACAGGGTTAATATTTGTAAATTCAACACTTTCTTTTTACATGAAGTCATATTTCTCTAATTTTAGGTTACTGCAGGTACAGAATGTGGAACTGTGTGTCATGAAGGTCTTGTCACTTTGCATGGTGTATCTGTGAAATGACTTAGAAGAATACCTATATTGAAAGCTCAAGAAGAGACTCCTGTTGATCAGAGAAACATAATAATAGATGTTGAGCAAAAGTAGAAAATATTTCCTTACAGAGTGATTCATTATGTAAAATCAAAAGACAACATGAAAAGAAGATATTTATCTGCTGATTTGTCTGTTTCAAAAATGTATTGTACATTTTTGCAAATAAATGATCCAGATAATTATGATGAAATTGTAGCTAGAAATACTTATGTAGAAAAAGTGAAATCTGAAGTATCATGCAGGTGTTATGTTAAATGTTTTAGAGATCATTTTAGTTATGCTTTTGGGAGCTCAAAAAAATGTATTTGTAGCCTTTGCAATCAAAAGAAGATCCAAATTCATCCAGAGAAGAGTAAAGAGGTAAGAGATCGGCTTCAAAAAGATCTTGCAGTCCATAAATTTTATTCCAGTTTTAAAAAAAGTATGAAGAAAAGGCTGGGACTAGTGATGAAGCAGAAATATTGTGATTTGATTTTATGGTAAACATACCATTTCCTCATTTACCAATCTGTGAAATATTTTATTTAAGACAACTGTGGTTGCATGTTTTTGGTATATACAGTGACACAACCAAATAATCTAAAACTTTTTTGTGGCCCAAAATAAAAGCAAGAACTAGGGGAAATGAGATAATCAGTTCCTTATACAAATATTTTAATGAAAAGTTAGATAAAAATGTCACAATGTTGTATCTTTTCAGTGATGATGCTGCTGGGAAAAACAAAAGCCATGGTTTCAGTTCTCTCATCTTTAATAAAAAGAGAGAGATTTAAGAAGATAGTTCATACATTTTCTCTAAGAGTACACCAGATTTTCCACATGATCTTTGTACACGCCTGCAGTTCCTGCAAACCCAACAAAACTGCAGGATTTAAGTAAAATAAGAATGCATATGGAAACACTTCAGTTTGCAGAAAATGTAGAATGTGACAGTGAAGTGGAATAATATAATAAGATCACAAGTGGTTAAGTTCACAGAATCGCTCTGCTTTGAAAAATGTATCTGAAGATAAATACTGTGTGTAAAATGAAACTATAGGAGATTTGCATTACTTCATTAGTTGTTTTACATTTTTATTTACTGCAACAACTTACTTTAATATCCCAGAAGTACTGTTATTTCAGGCAAATTTTCTTTTCTATGATATCAGATTCCAAGAAGGGCCTAAAATTTTCATTTTTAATAATTCACTTAAACAAGTTTGAAATGCATTTTCATGCTTCAAGTGTATACATGAATCAAAAATATTTGCTTAAAATAATTTTTTCACATTGTAATACTCAATTCTAAATTTTAAACAGTTTTTCTTGATTTCCCACAAAAATGGTGTCGTGGAATTGGGCCTCTCTTCGAATCCGAGATTCAATTTATAATGAAGGAAAAACTACTTTACATCCCATACAGAGTGCTGATATACATCACCCGCCCAAAACATTCAGAGACTGATTGTATGCCTAGTGTACAAGCAGTGTCAGTACAGTAATTATGATGAAAGCTGAAACAAATAACTGTAAACAGCAGATGTGCATTCAACCAGTGAGCTGCGTGCAGGCAGTGTTAAGCAATGGATGTGCAGCCGTAATGTGTCAACACTGTCATGTCACAAATCTCAATGGAGCAACATCTCTAAGTGTTCAAGGCATTCCCTAGAATGTTTTGAAGAAGTAAAGAGTGTGTACAAATTTTGTTGCACACAAAATAACTCCCTAACAAAAACAGAACCCTTGAACACTTGCCATGACTTGAGTCAAATACAAAACGTGGAAAATTCTTTTCTGGAAAAAATCATCAGGTATGATGAAACTTATTGTTATCAATATGAATCTATCACAAAATGACAAAGTGCAGAAGTTCATATCGAGAGTCAGTGCTTTGATAACATAACTGACATTCGAGCCAACATGACATGCGAATTGAACAATATCCCAAAGAAGGACTTTCCTGACGCTTTGACATAAATTGACTGTGCATTGTTCTCAACTGGGAGGAGACTATGTAGAACACCTGAAGATTTAATACTACCACCTTAACTTTTTTTAATATTAATCCAATCCCAAAACTTTTTGAATTGACAGGTAATTTTACAAACATTATACAAAATACAGAAAAGAAGGCAATCAAAGCAACTGAGATAACAATGGCTCACTGCCGAACTCCTGAACATATTTTCA
The DNA here is from genome assembly GCF_021461385.2 of Schistocerca piceifrons. NCBI lineage: Eukaryota > Metazoa > Arthropoda > Insecta > Orthoptera > Acrididae > Schistocerca > Schistocerca piceifrons. The sequence continues at coordinate 887,920,442 of NC_060139.1, forward strand.
GTTGTAATATAGTAAATTTCATTTACACAGAAAAGTTTTTATCAGTAAATCAACATGGTTTAGGAAGCATTGCTCATGTGAAACTCAGCTTGCCCTTTTCTCATACAATATCCTGTAAACCATGGATGAAAGGTTTTTGTCACAGTGCCCCACCGCAGACTGTTAATGAAGGTACGAGCATACAGAATAGTTACCCAGATATGTGAGTGGCTCAAAGACTTCTTAAGTAACAGAATCCAGTACGTTGTCCTTAACAGTGAGTGTTTATCTGAGACAAGAGTATTGTGGGGAGTGGACCCAGGAAGTGTGAAAGGACTGCTCTTATTCTCTATGTATGTAAATTATCTGACAGATAGGGGGAATAGCAATCCATGCACATGATGCTGTGGTGTACAGGAAGGTGTCATCATCAAGTGACTGCTTGGGGATACAAGATGACTTGGACAAAATTTCTATTTGGTGTGACAAATAGCAGCTAGCTCTAAATTTGGAAAAAATGTAAGTTAATGAGTAGTAAAAACAATCCTAGCATTAGTAGTATGTTGTGTGACACAGTAATGTCAATCAAATATCTAGGTGTAATGTTGCAAAGCAGTATGAAATGGAATGAGCATGTAAGGATGGTAGTACAAAAGGTGAATGGTTGATTTTGGTTTATTGGAAGAATATTAAAAAAAGTGTGGTGCATCTCTAAATGAGACAATGTATACAAACTAGTGCAACCTATTCTGGATTACTGATCAAGTGTTTGGGATACCCACCCAGTCAGATCAAAGGAAGACATCAAAGCTATTCAGAGGCAGGCTACCTTAACTAGTAGGTTTGCTCAACATGCAAGTATTACAGAGATGTTTCAGGAACTCAAATGGGAATCCCTGGAAGGGAACACTATTGAGAAACTTTAGAGAACTAGCATCTGAAGCTGAATGCTGAACGATACTAATAGCGCCAACCTCCATTTCACATAAGGACCATGAAGATAAGGTAAGAGAAATTAGGGTTGCGGAGGTATATAGGCAGTCATTTTTCACTCACTTTATTTGTGAGTAGAATAGGATAGGAAATGACTAGTAATCATACAAGGTAACCTCCACCACATGTCACAGCCTTGTGGAGTATGTAAGCAGATGCAGATGAAGCTAAAAATATTCATGTAACTGTTAACATTAATGTATCATTTGGTACAGGAATATTCCCAACAAACCTAATATGAGTGTGTGTTACCTGAAAACATGTGGAATCTTCGCAATTAAGCAGCCAATTACAAAATTAGTAGAAATGATTTTCACAGAGAAGTAGATAGGAAGTCTCTTATCAGGGAGGTGTGTCAGATCAACCTAAAATAATATTCAGTACATTGCCTGCAGAAATGGAGAACATAAAAACAAACAATGGAAAATCCAAGAGTTGTGAATTTCTGTGACTCAGCATCTGTGCTATATGGTGAGCAGCAACTACATTGTAACATAAAAACATTTCTTTAAGAAAGAAGAAACAGATGCTAATAATTAGTAGTATTTATAGCATTGAAGAATACATATATTATTCACATTGGCACAGGTCTTCCACTTAGTTGAAGAATGTGTTTGATGCATTTACTATGCCTCTCGTGTAAAGAACATTTATGGTGTGGCATCTCAAAGAAATACATGAAAAGTGGGGTGAGGGCAGGTGGGGCGGGGGGGGGGGGGGGGGGGCATGAGAGGGTTTATGTGTATATAAAAGTGATGAGACCTGTGGAGTATAGCATAAAAAGAGAGACCTGATCTGCTCATATCTAGATTACAGCTACAAGACACCTGAAAACGCACCTTAATATATTCTCAGAAGAACTGATACAATACATTTCAGAAGCTGTGCATCACTAAGACTAATGCTGTTCTAATTAAAGCTGTGGAAATGCCCCTCTATATCTGAAGGGAATTACTAGCCAATAGTAAAAAAAACACTACTATTAGTCAAAGGATACATTCACTAGATACGTATCATACCTCTAACACGGAAGCACAGCATAAAATAAATGTTTAGAAAGGTGCACGAGCTGACTATGTTCCAGCCTCCAAAATTCTATGTGCTTAACTGCTTAATCATGCAAAGACTCAATCAGTTCAGTGGTACAAAATGATCAGAGCATTTAGCAGATTTATAATACAGGCAGAATTGCTTCGCCAGTTTCCCCCTCTCAACTGTGCTATATAAAACTCTCCCTTCCTATTAACACTAGAATTTTTACCGCAGAAACTGTGATCATGAAGAAGGCTCATGCTTATGGTATAAATTGGGATGACAAAATTGCAATTTTGACAGTTTTGAGCAGCACTTTGAAAAACTTATAATTAGGACCAAATCTTAAGTCTACAATTGAAGAGTTATATATACAACATTATAGAGGTAATCAAGACAGCAAAAGCAAGTGGAAATACTGTTAATGTGAATTAGTTAAGGCTCATACTGACAAATAACACATTGTAGTGGCTTGCTTGAAAATGCACAGTAATTCTAATCTTAACATTACACAACAATCATGCAATGTGTTGAGGAGGATTTTGTGTGTGCAGCAGGGCGTGTTCAGTGAGTTAACAAATACATGCAGAATGAACCAGGCTCAGAATTTAAATGTCCCTAAGCCATTTCATTCAAAAACCACAGACAGAACTGAACATTCTAAGTTGACCTGGAAGCTATAAGCCAAACACGAAAGAAAATTTGTAAGGACAAGCATGCAAACTATTTCTTAGCGTTCTTACATCAGCGGGTAAAAACAGAACCCTTATAGGATCACTTTATGTCCTTCTGTCTGTCTGTCCTATTGTTAAGACCTCTTTTCCTCGGGAACTGGTATAGGTATCAAGTAGAAATTTATGTCACATACTAAGGGCTACAATCCCTTGATGATGGGAAAAATTTAAGCTTCTCAGCCAGTACAATCAAAAACTACAGTCAAGCATGTCACATATTTTGATACTTGCAAATTCATCATCAAAATCTATGGGTGAACTAAATACATACATTTCAGCCCTGGTAATCTAGTGGTAAAGCACATGCTTGGAAACTGAGAGGTCACAGGATAGGACTGTGGATTTTTCAGTCTTCCATTTAACCTAGTCTTCGCCTTTCATCAGTGTGAGGAGTCACCAGAAAAAACACATTGTTTGTATTCTGTGTTTAACTGTAGTTTACCTTTCCCTGGTTGGATAACTGGGGTAGGATAAGGACATTAAATGACCAAAGTGGCTTCCACTGAGCCACACAAAATTATCATTATCATTTATATTCATAACTAAGCTTGTTAGAGTATCAACCAACTTCAAATGGTGTCAGGTTTTTCAATGGACTTTTTCTGGCTTGCACTATGTTTTCTGATGTTTGGATTTATTTCTGGTGGTTTTCTACTGGTGTCTTCATTGTGTAGATGACATCATCACAAAATGGCAAAAGGAAGTTTTATTTTGGCCACCCTGTATTATCTGACCATCCAAACTTACACCTAACTTGATTTAATTATTTTTTCAAGCCTGAAAAAATGACCACTTCCTTAATTTGAAAATGACTAGAGCATGGGTTGTTCACAGTACACTTACTCAATCTAGGTGCCATCAACTCTTAACACTGTGAGATCAATCAACAAGAAATAGCCGATCTGCATTATTTACTTCTCATGTGCTCTGAAGTCAACCCGGGGTTAGCATGCCATTTTTGTGCAGGATTGAGAGGCAGCTGTAGGGAGGATGCAAGCCAGTGGCAGCACATTAAAACAGTACCAACAAGTCAATCACTTCATTACAACTCATGAAACTACACTTAGATGACACAGGGTGACAGTCAGGCCCCTCATAGCACGTGATGAATGCTGACGACTGCAGCAGCTAGTAGCACATGACCCAGTAATCCTTGCTGTGCTGTGCAAGTGCTGTTTGCTGTGTAGGAGACAACCGGAACACTTGCAAAGGATGCCAGCCTCCTGGTGGGAAGTTCCACCTCAGCGAGCAGTGGCATGAGGTGCTGCAGCACCCACACCATTGTAGAAGGAAGGGCGGCTGTACCATCCCAGTTGGAACCTGCTGTTCCCTGGGCATAAGTTGTGCTACTGCTGGACAAGCCTAGAGTGGCTCACCAGTGAAGCAGCACTATGTCCTGGAAAGTAGACGTAGTGCTAGTAGGTGGTGCTATGATGGCAGCTGCCTAGGCTATGGTAGCTGCTTGCTGGCCCATGTGCAGCAGTTCCCATCGTAGTCCACTCATCATAGTCTGGCAGGCTGTGAATGTCTCTGCTAAGAGAGTTAGTGGCTCATTTGTTGTGCTGAAGCACCACTTCTAGTTACATCTTTGACAACATGTTTGCAGCTTGTCAGGGGAGGGGGCAGGGAGGGGGGGGGGGGGAGAATCACTTGCATCCTGGGTTATTCTGTAAGATCACTGCCTTACTGCTGCACTGGTAGGCGCATGGTGCTGGGCTTGGTCTGTCTTGCAATACAAAAACAGCTCTGTCATTGTAATTGGCAGGCTGCCGTCCTGCACTGCTGGCCGCTTGCAGTTTCTGCAATGCTGTATTCCAATCCTTACACGGAACTGCTAAAAAATAGTGGGCAGTGCTACAATACCACCATCCTCTGGAAGACCCAGGCCCCAAGTCTCTAACCATGACTGGTCTGCAACAAAACTCAACATGCATGGACAAGAATGTACAAAGATTTATACTTCATTAGTACTAGGTAGCTTGAACCACAAGGTTCAGAGCCTGTGAATTTACCATACAATGTTTAGCTCATTAGATCATTCCTTACAACTACAAGATTACACCTTTTTTATAATAAATAATCAGGGGCCTCAATATGTGGAAACGAAAATTTATAATAAGTTAAAAGGGAACAAGTTAATGCAGATGAATTTGGGTCCACTTAAAAGGAAGCTATATGAGCCACTGACACTGAATGTTATTACTCAGTGGATGAATTCATACAGGATGAACTGGAAACTTGAGCTAGATCAATGTGTTACATATCCAAATAAATATCATTGTAGTGTTATTATTTATTTTAGTGCTATTATTTATTAGTACAAGGGCCGTTCAGAAAGTAACCTCCGGTTGATTTAAAAAAATACACCAAGTTAAATAAAAATATTTTAATATGTACATCTTACAACTACATCTTTGCACTATTTTTCTACATAGTCTCCATAGCGATTGAGGCACTTATCGTATCTCTTCACAAGCTTTGAAATTCCTTCTGCATAAAAATCACCCGCTTGTGCCTGGAGCCAGCCTGTGACCGCATCTTTGAGCTCTTCGTCGTCATCAAACCGCTGTGACCTGAGCCATTTCTTCAAATGCATGAAGAGGTGATAATCACTTGGCGCCAGGTCTGGGCTGTAAGGTGGATGGTTGATAACGTCCCACTTGAAGGACTCAAGAAGGGCCGTTGTTCTGCGAGCAGAGTGAAGACGGGCGTTATCGTGCAAAAAAACGATGCCGGAAGTCAGCATACCACGGCGTTTGTTCTGTATAGCCCGTCGTAACTTTTTTATTGTTTCACAGTACACGTCTTGATTAATGGTTGTACCACGTTCCATGAATTCAACCAACAACACCCCTTTGGCATCCCAAAACACCGTTGCCATCAGTTTTCTGGCAGAAAAATCTTGCGAGGCTTTTCTTGGTTTGGTAGGCGAATTTGAATGTGCCCACATCTTTGATTGTTCTTTTGTCTCAGGGTTCACGTACTTAATCCAGGTTTCGTCACCGGTCACGATTCTGTTTAACAATGGTTCTCCTTCGTCCTCATAACATGACAGAAAGTCTAATGCAGAGGCCATTCTTTGAGTTTTGTGGTGGTCGGTAAGAATTTTGGGCACCCATCATGCACAGAACTTACGGTAACCCAATCTTGCTGTCACTATCTCATACAAGAGAGTCTTAGAAATCTGTGGAAAACCAGTAGACAACTCCGACATTGAGAAACGTCGATTTTCACGAACTTTTGCATCAACTGTCTGAACGAGTTCGTCAGTCACCAATGATGGTCTACCACTCCTCTCTTCATCATGAACGTTTTCTTGTCCACTTTTAAATAAACGTACCCATTCACGGACAACTCCTTCACTCATAACTCTTGGTCCGTACACGGCACAAAGCTCACGATGAATAGCTGCTGCAGAATATCCTTTGGCTGTAAAAAACCTTATGACAGCATGCACTTCACTTTTGGCAGGGTTTTCTATTGCAGCACACATTTCAAACTGCCACAAAAACTAAACTAGCGCAGGTACGACGTTCACTCGACCACGGCTTGATGCCGACTGACCTGTTGAGTGCGTGAATGCACAGATGGCGTCGCTACTCCCCCCACAACCCGCACTGTGACCAATCGGAGGTTACTTTCTGAACCGCCCTCGTATAAAAGTAATTGTAGCTGAATTACAAATTTTTGATGTCTCCTGTACGCAAACCAAATGGATTGCAAATGTACGTCATGAGATGAATAAACCGCAATTCCATTCCAATAGCTTTTGTGAGGACAAACAACACAACTAATATCTCACTAGCCATGCCATCTTCACAAATTTCTGCACACCACTTAACACCTCATCTCTCTTCCAAGGTCTACATGACCTACTCAGTGGCCTTATACTTCCTAAATGATAGGAAATGCTTTCCTTACTATCACATACATTACATCACACATACAACAATTAACTTTCACTTCTCACTTTTCACTTACAGCTAAGAACTGTACTGAAAAACTCCTTCCTTCTTAATAAATTATCTTGAACAAATCAGCTTTAACAATACCTGGCGTAATGTAGCAGAATGGGGCATTATTAGACAAAGAGTATGACTCTACCCATATCTGAGATTAAATGCCATCAGTGGAAACTACTTAAGATAAAATTAAACAAGTCTGATAATTTTATGGATATATTGTGCTACAAATCAAAAGATATATCAAACATAATGTAAACATAAGCCCAACTTACCCTTTGTGAAGTTTATACATAGAAAAGTAGTATGATTATGATAGACACCACTGTAAAGACTCAGTATTCATCTTAGGAACAAAAGTTGTACTGAAGTTGCAAAATAATTAATGGAAATAATTATCATTGTTATTGATGAACATTTTATAAAATTTTAATATGAAAACTGTGATATTTTGAAGTAACTAATTGTATCAGGGACATTGTAAAGCTGAAATCCATGAAAGCATGTAACTGTTAATTGTAAGTTCAGTTATGTTAAATTTAAACAATATGTGATGTGACTTTTTAATTGTTGGAACTTACATAAGCAACCTTGGTGATGATCAAATCAAGTTAATGCTGCGTCAATATTGCAGGAGTTAGTGCTGAGTTAGTATTGTGTCAGTCTTTTATCTATGTTGTCTGTTTTCATTACGTTATTTTTGGTGAACTCATCACAAGTTGCCTAACACTACGTAAAACTGAACCCAGATGATATTTTAAGTGGAGGAACTGCATTAAACCTGAGTTACAGACCTCAGTGATATCTTCGGTAATCAGAATGTTAAGTAACTGAAACGCAGCCACAAAATCTGGTAATGTTTTACTATGATATTTGGAGATGGGACATGTTTAAAAAAAGTCAGGATAGACTTATTAACAAATTTTGAGTTTCCGGTATCTATGCATCACAAAAATATTTCAAACAAAATTCTAAATTGTGAATATGGACAGCACTGACAGCATAACTGACCAAAAATGAAACAACCAGATGGGCAAGGAATGCGGTGAACTACATTTATATTTTTTTTCCATGCAGCTGAAAAGAAAAGAAAAAAAAAAAAACAGTAGTTAGCTCGTATGACCTGAGAATTTTTTGGTGTGTTAGGTGAAACTGTTTAATGTGGAAAAGAGAAATGAGGCATCTAAACAATGAGTAGGATTTAATTATGATTTTGTTGAACAACAAAATAATTTTATAAAGAAACAATCTAATAATCAAAATAAAGAATTACACAAAATATTCAAACAATCATGGAATGTACTAAATCAATCACTAGGTGAAAAATTGAGACATTGACAAATAAACTATTTAACAGTCCACAGAAAATAAGCAATAAAACTGAGGCATCAAGTACTGAATTGAAGCATCAAAAAGTCATTTAAGCGGTAAGCTTGATACAATGAACAATGAAGTAAAAAACTTGAGAAACTCCTTCAACAGCTTTTAGGTGGGGTTGCCAGTCTTCAGGCGCTACTGGAGCCACAAGGCACCACTTAACTGAATTTATCTCAAAGTCTCTGAGAGGTACTTTTGTAATGTGGTCAACAAAGATGCATGGGTGGCACCGAGGGTGTTGCTGTATTGGGAATCATTGAGGGACACTTTGCCCTTTTATTCACCCACATGTCAATGTTACACTCTTCTGTGATCAAACCACAGAAAAGCACACTGTAGGAGAGCCAAAAAAGAATAAACACCTTTTGCTGGTTTGGATCACATTCAAATTTTGTCAAACAGTTTTGAATAGCCCTAGTAGTTCCACCCTGTGTACCAGAGCAAAAATTGTGGTTGCACTACACACCAAAGAGGTCAGATCATGTTCATTAAGGTTGCAGCCCACGATTTCCTTAGAACGGGGTTGAATCATCTGAGGGCTGTCAGCAGTATTGAACATTGTTAAGAACATCATCCTGTTGCTCATTACACTGCAAACTGTGATTATCAACTGTGAAACATATGGGAATCAATGTCCCAAGAGAAGGGGTGGTTCCATTACTGCCTTTTATGCTACCTCCTGAGAGCTTTCCCTGTCAATTACGAGCAGTGGTGTGTCTGAAATATTTTCCTTGGCCACCTGTAAGAAACTACTTGATTTAAACGCTGGATATCTAGGTTCTGACTTACATTGCAGATGCATAAAAAAAAGGGGTGAGAGAGGGTGTGACGACCTTCCCATCATGTGACATGTGATGGTGCTGGGCAGAATTGCGGTGAAATCTGGTGCCTATGTGACATCATTAACCCACCTTACACTTTACATAAACTTTTGAGCTGTGGGCTATTTTTTACATGTGTCAACATCTTGCTGGTTCAAGCATCATTGACCCTGAGGGTGACATTGCAGGGTGCCATGCATTTGCACCATCGCAGAGGAAGGTTGTAGGCACTTCTAAGCCAAATTTCAAAGTTAAGCATCACAACCCAAGACAATCATGTGGTTTCAAAAAACTGATATTATTTTTTTGTGCAATGCAACTGTTCTATTGGAAGCATTGGTAAAGGTTATATGAAGACCATTTTCACACAAGTCAACATCTACAAAAAGCAGAATTTTCAGAAGACACATTCTATTGAATTACTGGAACAATATACACTGCTGCTGTCTTACAAAATTATATTTTACAAATAATCTCTGGATATGTGATACAATGATGGAAATAAAAAATGTGAAAGTCATAAATTTTTTTCTAAACTGAAAATCCACAGATTAATTATTTTGTAGGAGTAATGTTTTAGTTTATTTTAACCTACTGAACAAATAATAATTTAATAAATTTGTTCATTAAGCTAATGTACTTCATTATTTTCACTGTCAAGTTCATCACAATACTCTAGGGCCTTACTGTAGAACTCTTGGGTTCTTCTAATGATGTTCTGAAAAATCTCTTTAGCTTCTGTACATCATCAGCTTTTTTGACACTCAAATTGTTTCTAGGTTTTATTACAGCTGACTGTTTGATGTCCTTCAAACAATCTACATTAGGTTTTTTCACTTCAATAATGATTGGAGAGGAAAGATATGTTGCTCCGATTCTGCAGAGGGTTTCTTTTTTTATAAATAAGAACTCTGGTTTCAAAAAATTTTAATGGTAGCTTCGCTTTCATTAAGCTGTTAGCGCTTGTCTTCAAATCACAAACATGCAAGTCCTTCCCTAAAACCTATGGTTGGTCATAATCTCATGATAGTGTGATGGTAAGTTTACAGTTTCAAGTTTTCTCAATTCCTTTTTAATGGTATCAGGTATCCTACCAGGAGGCACATATGGCAAAGTTCTGCTTATTATGGCAATAATGTGATAACTGTGCATCTCATATGACAATACTTGGCAAAAAGTATAAATAGTTTCCACCATATTATCATGTTCTATTAAAGTGAATTCATACAAGTATCAGACATCTGAACAAGTTACTTCACAATATGTAACTGGTGCTTTTATTTAACATTTCGTGCATGTAAATGACATGGCATTACCTTCCACACAGAAGTTATCAGTAGAATAAAATGTTGAATCAGTTAACTTGTTTAAGTTGTTGCAATCAGGTAAAACTATTCATCAGTTAATGTTTACAGAGAACAAACTAAAATATGTTGAATGTAGAGAACTAGTGTCAACTTTGGTGCTACCAGAATTAAATTCTAGGACTTCACTATGCTTTACAATGTGTACAAAATTCTTTACAGTATGTACAAAACTCAAGAGTAAGCATGTATCTCATATATGGCAAAATGTATTAGTGACAACATGACGAAACTTGTTTTTTACTGATCCACCTTCTCAAATAAGTTTGAAAAATATTCTCATAACTTATATACATGATTTACAATTAATGGGACAAATTAAGTATAATCCCACAGCACTTTCAAATTTCCATGACAGAAGGTACTTGTAGACAGTAGAGATTCACAGAATTTTTTTATCTTTTTCACAAAATTATTTCATAAGAGCAGTGTTTTTGCACAGCCTCTGAGAGTACAACCCCCCCCCCCCCCCAATTCCCCCACCCACCCCCAACACCACCACCACATCTTTTCTACCTCAGAAACAATTTTCTGGTATCATTTCAGCTTGAAAAAGTCTCGATTCCTTCTTAAGCTCTGTTTTCTTTAATAGTCTACACTTGCTACCAGAAATATGCAGCTGGTACAAAATATTAGTCAGCAACATCACTTTCTTCCAAAACTATTTTCCATGGATTACTGTCCTACTATTTTCATTACCTTAACACATGTTTTGTTATAAACTCATGAGATATAGTCAGGATACTTCATTATAGTATCATCAGATTAATGGTAAACACAGTAGAAGCCTTCATCTTATTTCCAGGTACAACAACATACTACGTGACACAACTGATTATCACAACACACCACAATGAATAAAAGTTCCCTAACACAAGGCAAACTCATCTTAATTATCATCTCCAAAATAATACAATGCAACCTATATATCATCAAAATCTTATCAAAACATGAAGAAAATCACTGTATTTCATCATCACAGCATTATAGACCTACCTCAACACAATATCATAATACTCATAGACAATTCATATTTCAACATAAATGCAAAACCTACGAACTCCATGTTTTAAAATACTTGACCATTGTGTATCAGTTCTCAAATCATAATCATCTAGCACATGTTCAATATGTCAGAACCTATTTTCCATCACATTTCAAACAAACATTAATCCAGTTCACACATAAAATTACTGATATTAGTCATATTTCTCATCTGTTACTAGTTTTCAAAGATAACAATGTAGCTTGAAAAATAATCTCCTTAACCTAAGCATCATCTACAGTAAAATGTACTTGAGTTAATAGACAAAAGTTATTAAAGTCTGAAAATTTCAACTTAATACTCTCTTATCATAATATGAGAACCATTTCCACAAAACTCAACAGCCACAAACTACAAATGTGTTTGAACATCACGTACACTCTGTTGACTGGATGATTGTGCTAGAGGAGTATTCTATGCTGAGAGTAATTTACCAGTGGAATATGTTGACATAAGAAAATACTTTTAACTGCAGAAACAAAATGAATTTCTATTCTATTTGACACATATTTATTGTCATATGGTGATGCTTCTTGATGAATTAACAAAACAGTTAAATCCATTCTAATTAGTAATATGTTTAATTAGCATTTTATCTTGGAAATTTTGGATCCACACATACCACATGCAACCCCAATGCTAAAAGAAGACATTCTAATCACTAAGAGTCTATATAGGCTGAAGAAAGAATGCCACACTTGGTGGTTGGCATATGATTCCTCATCTCAATTCAAGCATAAGTGTCTCTAGTAAAATCTAGCACTACCAATAGATGTAATAGAAATGCAATGTTAAAATAATAATAATAATAAAAACATGCATTTTCTTATATTTGCAACAATACAATGAAAATACCTTCAAGTATTAAAAAAAAAAGTCCCTCTGGCTATGCTGCAACCATGTGCAGCATGGCCAAGAACAGGTAGCATGAACTCTGCACTGTGCCAGAGCTGTTCCATTAACTCAGTGATATGAGGCAATGCTGTGGGGAATGATATGCAGACTCATCAATGTTTTAGTCACATTTGCACAAAACATTTATTTGTCAGTAAAAGCATCAAATTGTATCCAATTTACACTTCCACAGTGAGGTATCTTGTGTATTTCTTTCGGTTACTGTTACCTTTGTTTGAACATTAAGACATGACATGAACTTCTTACAGATGTAAATGACCATTTTGTTTTATCCTTGATCCAAATAAACCCAATAGAAAATAATAGGGGATACAGTAACATCATCTGTATCCAATGAGGTACATAAAACACAAGAGGCAGGCTAAACTAGACTGCACATTATGCTATGCACAATAATTCCATTCTGTATGTTTAATGTACAGAGCAATATACACTTTAGAGAAAATGTTCAAAGTGACCAGCTTGCATTTGCAAACACTTCACCCCTCGCTGGATCATACTTTGCTGGAAACTATCCAACACGCCTGCATCCCCCATTGCCAAAGCAGCATGCATGCAAGCTGTTAGTTCATGAACATCCATGTGTAGAGCACTATAAACTTCTTCCTTTAAGTGTCCCACAAACGAAAATCTAACAGATTAAGGTCCGGGGAACATGGAGGCCAGAACATTGGACCTCCATGACCAATCAATTTTCCTGTAAATGCTTTATTTAAAAAGTTAAGCACATTCATTCCAAAGTGTGGCAGCACATCATCATGCTGAAACCATAGCAGTCACCAAGCACCAAGTGGAATGTTTTCTTATGTGTCAGGCAATGTATTGCAAAGACATGTACGATACAGGGGTGCATTCAACTTGCCCAGCCATAGATAAAAGCCCAAAAGCACTCCTGTCATAATTCCAGCCCACAGGTTATGCCAAACATGCCTGAAAGCCACATTTGTGGGTGACATGTGGGTTCCTTTCTGAACAATAATGGCTGTTGTGGAGATTAAAAAAACTTTCACGAGTGAAGCTAGATTCATTAGGTCATGACATATTACTTATAAAGTGTTCATTATGTCCAATTCTGAAAAACTCATTCACAGAACTTGACTTGTTGAATGCGGTCTTCTGGCCACTAGGGTTGAGTTAACGTGTAATGATATGAATGTAGTTGTTCATTGCACAACACTTCAATAACAAGTTTTTGAAATATATGCTAGAACTGCCTTGCAATTCATGGGTACTTTGGCAAGGTGTTTGGTGAACAGTTTCACAACTCATGTCCTGTACTTGTGGAGTACATCTAATCCTTGGACTATCTCTGTCCGTTACTTATAGATGAAGATTACCAGTTTCTCAAAGATGTTGCTCGAGGCTACGAAAAACATTCAAGATGGCATCCTTGAGGATACTGAGCAGTATATGCAAGAGCAGCAGCAGTAGCTTTGGCATCAGATGCACACAGCACCAAAAGCATGTAGATGTATTCATCATTAATGTAAACAGTTGGGAAGCTGCCCTGCAAGAACCTGACAAGACCAGTTATGGTTTTGCATTGCATGTTTAGTAGACAAATGCATGCAGTTGAATTAATCCCACTGAGATGAATTAAGGCTATTGTTGTATGGAAAAATGATGTCCTGCTTACAAACAGTAAGAACTAGGGAACCAACATCCAAAAAATAAAAAAAGAACCCGGCAAGGATTTGAACCATATCTCCATGATGGATGGATGGATGGATGTGGGTTTCATATCCCAGCAGTCTACTCAATGAGCTGTGAGGGCTGGTACAGTAGTGTTGGGTGATAAACTTTTCTCTGTACATTCCAATGTGCTGCACAATATGATAGTGTTGTAAGATCCGTGTTTTCATGCATGTGTTTTCAAAACACACCTGATCTGACTTTGCTAGATAAACTTTTGACTTGAATCTGGATGAGGAATAGCATGCCAACCTCCAAGTGTGGCATTTTTTCTTCACCCTGTATACATGAATAGGTTTTATAATAACTGAAACATGAATGACATAACCATATACTTGTACTGTTCCATAATACAATTATCTGAAACACTTAATTTTTAATTCTGCAATATTAGAAGCAGTAAAGCTTAACTGTTCATTGATCACACAGGATTGTTTATATTTTTCTGTAGTTGTGCTCTGACTGAACTACTTGTAATGGAGACTTTCCTTGAAAGACAAAGTATCTGAATGAAATTGAGGAGAAGTGGGATGCTGAATGGCAACACTTCAAGGACAAGTTTTGGCTGTTTTTGCAATTTTGTGAAATGGAGGAAGGACACTCTCAGGGCATTTATCAAAGAAAAACATGTGTTAATAATTTTCGTAAAATAAATAAATGTGTGTGTGTGTGTGTGTGTGTGTGTGTGTGTGTGTGTGTGTGTGTGTGTAGAGAGAGAGAGAGAGAGAGAGAGAGAGAGAGTTAAAACAGTACTTTGTATAAAATGTAAATAACAGAACTGAATTTGTCACTACTTTGTTTCACTAACAGATGCAGACACTGCAATCACTTTGTATAACAAACCTCCTATTCTGATGCATGCCTGCCACGATAAAGTTTCAACTTTACATGTGATATTTTTGGCATGGGGTGGGGGGGTGGGAAGGGGTATGTATTGTAGCAGAATGGAACAGCGTTAGATGAAGAATACGATTTCACTTATATTGGAGATTATGATACTATCACACAATGTGAAGTTATTTACATGTACAAGTTTAAACTGTAACATTGCTTGCCTAGTGTTCTAATGAAAACTAGTTGACTTCAGATGAAATTAAACTAATACTGATACGTTTATGGAGATATTGCACTACAAATCAAAGATATGTCAAATATAATGTATACATAAGCCCAACTTATTCTTTGTGGAGTTTATACACAGAAGAGTAATAGTGATTACAACAGAGTGCACTGTAAAGACACAGAATTCATCTTAGGAACAAAAGTTGTACTGCAACTGTAAAGTAATTAACAGACATAATTAAGATATTGTTACTGATGCACATTTAATGAAATTTTAATATGAAAATGTGTCATACTTCGACATACTAAATGTGTCAGGGACATTGTAATCATCTTTAAAGCTAAAATCCATAACTGGTTCTATGGAAGCATGTAAATGTTAATTGTAAATTCAGTTATGTTCAATTTTAACAACATGTAATGTGACTTTGTAATTGTTGGAACTTACATAAGCACCCAAACCAGTAGCCAAATTGTGTTACTATTGCATCTTTGTTGCAGGAGTTAGTATTGAGTTAGTACAGCACCACTCTTAGGTCAGTTTTTGGGCACTAACCCCATTTCAGTTTTATCTGTTTTGTGATACAGAAAACATATTTTAAAAGTATTTTGTGTGTTTTGACTACATTATTTTTTGGTGAACTCATCACAAATTGTCTGACATTATGTAAAACCGAACCCAGATGATATTTTAAGTGAAGGAACTGCATTAAACTTGAATTACCAACCTCAGTCATATCTTCCATAATTAAGTTAAGTAACTGAAATGTAGCCATTTAAGCTGGTTATGTTTTAAGAGTCTGACTCCCTGAAACTCTTGTGTTCAGCATCTGTTTTGTCTATCTAGTGGTTTTTTAACTCATTGTTTGAGAACATCATTGAGATCTTTTTGAATGCAATAACAGATCCTCCTATACTTCCCTAGGAAACATATTCCCACACCTATCCTCATACACGAATCACTTATGATACTACCACTTGCAGTACGTTGATAGGTAATCCTCTTTTCGCTCCTATTGCAGTGTTAACACAGACTGGATTTTTCTTGAAATTCTCCTCCGAAAAGAGCCTTCCTGGTGCCCAGTGGCATGATATGATACAAATTAAGCCTCCATGGTCTTGTTTGCAGAGTAATCAATTTGTCCCTCAATCCACTGATGACAGTTTCCCTTAGGTAGAGTTTTGTGTGTGTACGTTTCAGCATGTGTCACTGAAGGTCAGTTCTGGCATTATGTTTTGGCACAAAGTTTACTGCCAGGATTGCCCTGCACCCTTCATCTACAACACACTCATCGTGCACTTCAGACTGTGCTTGCATTGTAAACACCTCATGGCATGCATAAGCAGCTTGCTCTGCAAAACTGTGACCTAGTGCTCATGCTACTGTAACATTATGAACCTCAGGTATACACTTCTCAAAAGATTTTGCCTTGTTGGTCTGATCAGTAACTTTACAAACATGTTCCCCCTTCCTTTCCCTATGCCCGCCATGCTTCTGAGAAAAGAGGTGAATATTTACCATTTTTTTCAGAACATCTGTGGCACAACCATCAGCATCCATGTCAACAGTCTTGTGCATTCCTCATTGTATCTCCAGTAACCTCATCATCTGCAGTGGCACTCTGCATGATGCAAAAATCAATGGCACACATACTCCCCTCTGGCCCTGACTTCATAACGGCTAGACAACTCCCATTTTCACCCAATGAGATATCCGTCTCTTGAATCATCCATGTTGTTATCCACACTCTTATTCACTCCCATGCACGATACATTCTCTCCATATGGGAGTACAGCTGCTTCAGACTCCAATTCCACATGACATCATAGTGGATATTTCAACATTCAAATGGTTCAGATGGCTCTGAGCACTATGGGACTTAACTTCTGAGGTTATCAGTCCCCTAGAACTTAGAACTACTTATACCTAACTAACCTAAGGACATCACAAACACCCATGCCCAAGGCAGGATTCAAACCTGTGACCTTAGCGGTCGTGCGGTTCCGGACTGTAGCGCCTAGAACTGCTTGGTCACCCCGGCCGGCATTTCAACATTACTCCTTTTAACGTCCAAGTTAGTACTCTGCATGCTGCATAAACTCTGGAATTTTTACAATGCTAGCACCCTCTTCATTAACTATCATAACCTTACCACTTACATCATCATCCCACAACAAAACAGCAAAACCAAAATCAGAAGGACACTTAACTGAAGCAATACCAAAAGACATCTTACTGTAACTTAATTACTCTGTTTGAGTGGCTGCCAGTAGTTACTACTTCACACACTAAAAACAATGAATACTTCTTGACAGCCCTTAGCTTCACCTCTTGAATAGCTACACATTCTTAACTACACGTAGATATTACCTTATATATTCCTGGACAATGAGCCACACCCCCACAATTACGCATCTTTATCCATGGATGGCAATTGTAGGCACTGTAGATGCTGCTTCTGACACAAACTGAAAGCAACGCTGGTGCAGGATTGGGGTGTGGCAATAGGTGATTGTGAGGATGTGAGTGCTGGCAGCTCATTCAAACAGTACCAATAAGGCAGCCATTATCACAATTCTTGAAGCTACACTCAGATGCTGTGAGGTGGCAGCCATAGCTCTCACAGCACGTGGCGGGATAGGCATGTGTGGCACAGTGTCAGGTAGCATCCAGCCGGCAGGCTCTCACTTATGCATCCCAGAATGCTAACATCTGTGGCCGGCTAGCAGCACATGACCCAGTTACACATGTCACACTATGCAGGCACTATTAGCAGTGCAGGAGACAACTGGAAAACTTTCAGAAAATGTCAGCCTACCAGTGGGAAGTCCTGCCTATGTGAGTGATGGCACGAGCTGCCACAGTACCCACTTCGGTGTTGACAGAAGGGTGACTGTACTGCCCCAGTCACAACCTGATGCTCCTTGGGCAGGAGCTGAGCTGCTGCTGGGCAAGACTGGGGTGGCTCATCAGTGAAGCACCACAAAGTCCCAAAAGGCAGACTTGATAATAATAGATGGCAACTAGCAACTGGCAGTGATCATAGTGGCTGTTTGCCGTCCTGTGGTGGACAGTGCCTAGCGTAGCCCCCTCCTCATAGCTAGTCTGCCAAGCTGTGAACAGCTCTGCTACAATGTCACAGCAATTTGTTAGAGGAAGTGGTTCATTTGTTGTGCTGATGTGCTGCCTCTAGTCACTTCACTAACAACATTTCCATGGCCTCCCAATGAGGAAACCACTTGGCTCATCTTGTAAGACTGTTGTGTAGGCAAGTTCATGGTGGCTCAATATACGAAAACCACTCTGTTGCTGTAATCAGCTTGCCATCATCTTGTGCAGCTAGCTTCTTCCAGTTTCTGCAATGCTGTGCCACAGCTCGAACCCAAAGTGCAATGCAAGGAATTGTATGCCCCAATAATAAAGAACAAAATGCAAGTACTAGTCAAGGTTATGCATGTTTTACATGTATTCCACACTACAATTTACTCAGGAATATGTAAATATCTACTTGATACAGGGCTTTCAATGTAATAGGTAGTAATATTTACTGGTATACTAAAATACATACTTCATGCATACACCGATGCTCCATCTCACTCAGTAATTTGTATCAAGATGTGCCCCATATTTTAAGACACAAGGTTGTACACAGGGAGCGATGATTTAGGCCCCTGTCAAGGGTGCAGGCATGGAAGGGGGTGGAAGAACTGACAAAAAAAATTCAAGAAAGAAACATGGTTAAAGAACTAACTAGGAGAAGTACATGAGGTCTCCTGTTCCAAGAAGCCTCGCATTCGCCCCATGACAGTAAACACACACAGCTGGCACTATCATTTCTACAATGTCATTACACCCAAGAAGCACCTTAAAGAAATTACTAGCAAACAGACCTCTATCACTAACATGGTTTACGTGGCAGCAGTGCATTTGGTTCACATTGCCACCAGCTATGTGGCCCAGCCATGTTCAACAATATTCATACTGCTATTTTGTTATGGTGTAGTAGGGTCTCACAGGTTGGTGAGTGGGTGCTGAATCAAATATGCTGTTAAAGGTTAAGATATGTTGATCCAAATATTCAAATAGCTGTGAGGTTATTTCTGACTGTGCCAGTCACCTTGTAAATGCAGTTCCAGCAAATTAAAAATGATAAATTATGTAAAATCAAATATGGGTGGGAAAGCAGACTATCAAATTTAGCTATTTTGTTGATAGAATGTGACAAAGTTGCTAATTTTCACTTTTATGACATAATTAATGAGTTTGCTTTGCTCAAAGCAAGAAAATGCAAACTAAAATTATAATAAAAACACAATTCCTGGAAAGAAGTATTTCTCAACACTTAATTACAGAGTTTTTTGGAATAATATCCATGGAAAAACCGCAGTCCATAAAACTTTAGTAAAATTATTTCAGTAAAAGCACTCTTGATCACACATTAATTACTATTTCATTCTGTGACAGGGTTTGATCTTTTATAGGATCATCATCCATCCATTTTACTGTGTGAAGAAGAGTAATACACTTTCTTAGAGGTCAAAGGACATGAATACAATGATAAGAATAAAATAATATAAAAATATGGTTGATATGCTTTTAGTGACAGTAGGATACAGTGCCCATAACGCTCTTGAGAGGTGTGAAGAACAAGGCTGAATAAGGCTCAGTTACTCATAGTTTAATAGCGAAACCTCCACCCACCGCCTCCAGCATAACATCACTAATATGTGACAATTTCATAAAGAAGACTCTGTCCACCATCTTTTGCGTAATATTACATATTACAGACATTATGCTGGAGGTGATCAGTGGAGCTTTCGCTACTAAACTTCAAGCGACTGAGCCTTATTCAGCAGTGTCCACGCACCTCCAGAGCAAGCTTCTCCACGCCACTGTCTCCTGCTGTGACCAAGGATATATTAACCATACTATTATATTATTTCATTCTTATGACTGTATTTATTCAAGTCCTTTGATCTCTATGAAAGTGTATTACTCTTCTTCACAGAGTAAAATGGTCTGATGTTGATCCCACAAGAGGTCAAAACCAGTCACTGAATGGAATAAGTAACTTATATGTGATCAAGGCTACTTTTATTGACATAAGTTTATCTTAATTATAAACCTTTTCCTTTTACTGCTAACTAATAACTTATAAACTATTAATAACTTGTGAGGAGCAAATAAAATTTGATCTTCATTACAGATCTTAAAATGGTTCAAATGCCTCTGAGCACTATGGGACTTAACATCTGTGGTCATCAGTCCCCTAGAACTTAGAACTACTTAAACCTAACTAACCTAAGGACATCACACACATCCATGCCCGAGGCAGGATTCGAACTTGCGAGCGTAGCAGTCGCGTGGTTCCGGACTGCGCGCCTAGAACTGCTAGACCACCACGGCCGGCTACAGATCTTACTAAAACTAACGTACGGTAGTGTCTACAAACAATAAGATATAGATTTTTTGCCTCAATTTCTTTTAGGAACAATATAGAATCTGTAATAACTTAATACAGTGATACATTTAATTTGTTGTATGCAATATTTTTCATTAGTATAGTTTATTAGTGTAATATTCTCTGGAATGCTATTTTTATTTTCAGAAGAGCTGTATTGTTACAAAATTTGTAAATAATGCATGGGCAGAAAACGTATAATGGTTTTGTACAATACTAAAAGGGGGTGGGTTGTCTTCTGCAGTTCTGACAAACACACACAATCACCTAGGTAATCTTCTGACCAAATATATAGATTTTTCCCCTCTTACAAGCTTTTATGAAAAAGTTTTTGCTAGGCTTTAGTCAAACAACTATTTTCATTTTCTAGAAGTTCCGAACATTTTTTTCTCTGCATGCTTTTTTATGCTTTTTATTAACTTACTTTTTTAGCTCCTTACTTATGAGCAAATTGTTTGACTTACACTTTTAGTCACATTACTGTGACCACCAGCCAAAAGCCTGAATACCAACTTTTGCAGCGTGTACCTCTGTGACACATGCAGGAAGAGAGTCAGTGAAGTTCTGGAAGGTACTGACAGGGATGTGAAGCCATGCTGACTCCAATGCACTAGGTTTCCCAGTTGTGGATCCATGGTACAAACAGCCTGATTGAGGTGATCTCAAAGATTCTTAATTATGTTTAAATGCAGAAGTTTAGTGGCCAGGAGATTAAGGCAAACTCATCCTGGTGCTCTTCGAAAGATGCACAAACACTGCAACCTGTGTGAAATGTTGCATGGTCCTGCTGGTAGATGTCATCATACCAAAGAAAAACAAACTGCACATAGTGGTGGACATGGTCCTCAAGGATAGATGCATATTTGTGTTGATACATTATTACTTCCTGAATCATGAGATACGATACCACAAAAACATTCCTCAGGCTATAAGAACTCCTTCCTCCAGCCTTGAAGCTCTGCTTTCAGATGTGTCATGCCACAGACGTCAACAGCCATCTGCCCGATGAAGCATAAAACATGATTAATCTGAAAAGGCTACCCGTCATCACTCAGTGGGTGTCCAGTTAGGGCATTAGCATGCTAATTCTGGCCTTCAATGATCATGCCCTCCTGGATGTCAGATAATTCACTCCATTTGCACATTAATGACTGCACTGTTTTCCGAGACTCCTCGAAATGCTTTATGTACCCCCCACTGCTGGTGCTGCTGTCTGTCATCTGTGAGTGTTTACTGCACATTGACATTGAACATAGGCGGTGGTCACATTAATGTGACTGGAAATCATATCAGTTTAAACCTATAACTCATAAAAGGTTTTAACCTATTATCACTATCATTTTGACATATAAGATGTTGGAGGCACCATAGACATTTCTTCAACAGTAGGTTCCTTGGGCATATCTCCAAGAGCTACCACACTTTGCAGTACAAGTCATCTGATGTAATGATAAAGTATCTAGTGATGAGAAGCAATGCAATCTTTCAACAGACAATGAGCAGCAAACAAACCTACAATTAGAAGGACATAATTGAGCAGCACTACCATGAAAAAAGCTTCACTAGAGTCCAGTAGAGAAACTGAACCAACAGCTCATGTGTGATAATGTGCACAGTTTGTTATTTCAAATAGTTTATATCATGGACTTACATAAAAAGAAGTTGGTATCACATACTAGGGCCATTCAATAAGTAATGCAACACTTTTTTTTCTGAAAGCAGGATGGTTGTATTCAGGGTTCTGAAATAACACATTACTCCACACTATTTTGGCTACAAAACCCTGTTTTTCAAAGTAATCTCTGGTCGACATCAGAGTCAACATCTTGCTAAATCTATAATCCCCCATCATCCACGTACTGCTACCCTTGGAGTGCGTACTTCACTGGGCCAAACAAATGGAAGTTGGAAGGTGCGATATATGGGCTGTAGGTTGGATGAGGAAGAAGAATCCAGTGAAATTTTGTGAGCTCCTCTTGGAGCACAGACTTGTGTGAGGCCCAGCAATGTCATGGAGATGGAGAAGTTCATTGAATTTTTTGGTGATGAACACACTGAATGAGAGTGTCTGTATGTTCCAATGTTTCAGGAGTCACAGCCACATGCAGCTGGCCGGTACACAGGAGACCAGACAGATGATGAGAGACACCTCAGCCAATGACTCACCATGCTTTTGTTCACTGCCAGGTCTCCATACACATTCTGCAAGCATCTCCGAATATCTGCGATACTATGGTTTTCCACCAAAATAAACTACCGGTAGCTCTCTGCTTGGAACACGCCTCCATTGCAGACGCCATTTTGAAGGGTACATAAAATGCTGCAACCTTAATGAAATGGTAGGGGCTGATGTGGGAATATTCCACAATGTCCCACAACAAATTCCGCATTTTTTCAACCAAAATGGTGGAGCAAAGAAAATGTGTTGCAATACTTATTGAATACCCTTTGCAGAAAGATTGCTTCCTGGCCATTCTGTGATTTTGCGTAGACTAAAGGGATTTTGGAGTAAAAATTTCAGAGTAATCATTTTTTAAATCATACTGGAGTGGCAGTGATTGTGTTTAACAGTCAAAACAACATTCAGTCCAGATTGCAACAAATCTTATTTTATCACTGGCTTTGGTCAAAAATGACCACTTTCAGACCAGTACCTGAGTATATACACAACCTTTTTTTTTTTCTATATTGCTTGTATGTTAGTTTGTAAGATGAACAGCTGCGCCATACTTAGCCAATTTAGTTAATTTCAGAGTTACTGGTCTGAAGAGGTCACTTTTTACTAAAACCATTTCCTTCAATTAATAAATTAATATTTGTTACAATCTGCACTGATTTTTTCATACGAGATAAGAGTAATTTACCTGAGTACGACAAAGTCGAGGTCCAGGTAGACACCGCCATATTTCCATAGCGCCACCAGTCGCATCACGTCAGAGGCATGTTCTATTGGCCAGTTACTGGCAGCAAGAGCGCCTTGCTCTATGAGTGGCGTGTATAGTGGCGTGTCACTCAGGAACTCTGCCAGAGGCACATACACTGCTGTGGCACCCGCTGGCACCCAACGGACAGGGAGGGGTGTAACACACGTGTGCAGCACATAGATATGCCACCCAGGATGGTGCCGTGCTGCAGACTCCACAGCACATGCTTGTCTCGGTCTCAGCCCAGACCACGACACATTCTGTAAAACGTAAGCAAAATGTGTGTCTAGAGCAAACACTTAACTATGTCGTTGAGAGCTGCTTCTACTGTCTTCTTGTTTCTTCCTTGCTCTGCAGATTAAGGGTTTTAAAATGACAGAGTGTAAATTTGAAAACAGGCTTTGTTAGAATCGAGCAGCAGAGACTAAAAAAGGGGGAGGGTACAGGGCACTGGCAGGTACAGAAAATCCTCAAGGGGGGGGGGGGGGGCTAGGTATAGGAAACAATTGTTACATTATTAGTAAAAATATTTTTTCGAGTCCCGTAACAATATTTTTACTGAGAAATTGTTATGAACTACTATTATTAATACTTCATAATCAACTGATCACTCTCACGCTTGACTAATCTTCACACCTGCACTTGCTACAACTAGGACTTATTACTTATTCATTCCTCAGTCTTAATACACTCCTGGAAATTGAAATAAGAACACCGTGAATTCATTGCCCCAGGAAGGGGAAACTTTATTGACACATTCCTGGAGTCAGATACATCACATGATCACACTGATAGAACCACAGGCACATAGACACAGGCAACAGAGCATGCACAATGTCGGCACTAGTACAGTGTATATCCACGTTTCGCAGCAATGCAGGCTGCTATTCTCCCATGGAGACGATCGTAGAGATGCTGGATGTAGTCCTGTGGAACGGCTTGCCATGCCATTTCCACCTGGCGCCTCAGTTGGACCAGCGTTCCTGCTGGACGTGCAGACCGCGTGAGACGACGCTTCATCCAGTCCCAAACATGCTCAATGGGGGACAGATCCGGAGATCTTGCTGGCCAGGGTAGTTGACTTACACCTTCTAGAGCACGTTGGGTGGCACGGGATACATGCGGACGTGCATTGTCCTGTTGGAACAGCAAGTTCCCTTGCCGGTCTAGGAATGGTAGAACGATGGGTTCGATGACGGTTTGGATGTACCGTGCACTATTCAGTGTCCCCTCGACGATCACCAGTGGTGTACGGCCAGTGTAGGAGATCGCTCCCCACACCATGAAGCCGGGTGTTGGCCCTGTGTGCCTCGGTCGTATGCAGTCCTGATTGTGGCGCTCACCTGCATGGCGCCAAACACGCATACGACCATCATTGGCACCAGGGCAGAAGCGACTCTCATCGCTGAAGACGACACGTCTCCATTCGTCCCTCCATTCACGCCTGTCGCGACACCACTGGAGGCGGGCTGCACGATGTTGGGGCGTGAGCGGAAGACGGCCTAATGGTGTGCGGGACCGTAGCCCAGCTTCATGGAGACGGTTGCGAATGGTCCTCGCCGATACCCCAGGAGCAACAGTGTCCCTGGGAAGTGGCGGTGCGGTCCCCTACGGCACTGCGTAGGATCCTACGGTCTTGGCGTGCATCCGTGCGTCACTGCGGTCCGGTCCCAGGTCGACGGGCACGTGCACCTTCCGCCGACCACTGGCGACAACATCGATGTACTGTGAAGACCTCACGCCCCACGTGTTGAGCAATTCGCCGGTACGTCCACCCGGCCTCCCGCATGCCCACTATACGCCCTCGCTCAAAGTCCGTCAACTGCACATACGGTTCACGTCCACGTTGTCGCGGCATGCTACCAGTGTTAAAGACTGCGATGGAGCTCCGTATGCCACCGCAAACTGGCTGACACTGACGGCGGCGGTGCACAAATGCTGCGCAGCTAGCGCCATTCGACGGCCAACACCGCGGTTCCTGGTGTGTCCGCTGTGCCGTGCGTGTGATCATTGCTTGTACAGCCCTCTCGCAGTGTCCGGAGCAAGTATGGTGGGTCTGACACACCTGTGTCAATGTGTTCTTTTTTCCATTTCCAGGAGTGTATTTCTGCTTCTGAATGTAAACTAGCATCCTATTTGGCGAATAGCCCGAATTTATAGCGCTACTTGTCGAAGATTCTCTGTACCAGAAAACAGCAGACTATTCGCGACTTTTCTCAACCAAGTGCCAGACAGAATAACGCATCGAGATCACTAGAATGGCCGCGATTTTTCTCGTAGGTATGTGTTAGCTATCTATGTTCCAGACAGAAACGTATAAAATACGCTGACGTGGGTGCTACATAGGAAAGTACAACTACTCGATAACTCGATTCAGTCGAGTCGACTGACGAAAGAAATGAACGAATAGCGTGCGGACTGACTGGCGGAGGCGGTGCGGGTGGGAATGTGGGCGCCCCGCGCGCCATATGCTGTGCTTTTCTTCTGAAAAAAAGTTTGATAGTACTCTGACATTGGATATAATGCAGCGAAAATTACTTATTACTGAAGCATGGGATACCACCCGTCTGCTTTTAGCCATGACGACATCAACATGTCGAACTAAAAAAAAGGTATCGGTCGGACTCTACAGTTTACTCCAGCTCAAATGAAGCAGGCGATACCGAGAAACACCCAAACATACAAGAGAATGTGGTATCGAACACTTCAGTTTACTTCAAATGAAGCATGCGATTCCTATCATCTCCGGAACAATAAAAGAAAATGGTATCATACACTTCAACTGACCTTTAATACACCTCAATGAAACAGGTGAGTCCAATGAACCCTCCAGTCAATGACATCACTTTTCCCACCAAAAACTGTACTGGTATCGTCCGTATTGCAATTACCAACACAAAAAATGAGATAAAAAATTTACGTCCGTGAAATAAACCTTTGGCACTCTTCCAAGTTCTCAACATCGTAAAAAAATTACTTTGTCAACGAAAAAGTTTAGGGGGACGAATCCCCAGCCTTCCCCCAGAAAAACAGCACTGGCCATATGTATTCGCCACTGGTACAGGGCAGAAGATGTCTGGTCGTGGGGGGCGGGGTCTTCATACCTAGAAATGTGTTAGAAATTCTAGAATCACGATGTTTAGTGCCGGCCGTGGTGGCCAAGCGGTTCTAGGCGCTTCAGTCCGGAACCGCGCGACTACTACGGTCGCAGTATCGAATCCTGCCTCGGGCATGGATGTGTGTGATGCCCTTAGGCTAGATAGGTTTAAGTAGTTCTAAGTTCTAGGGGACTGATGACCTCAGATGTTAAGTCCCATAGTGCTCAGAGCCATTTGAACCATTTTTTGATGTTTGGTAAACAGATAATACTTTATCAAATTGCAAGTTAAAAATAATCTTTTTATCCACTTAAGGAAAATTAGCTTTATAGTCAGCCACTATATAAACGCTACACACAACATTCATTTGAAAATGACCATGCATTTATGATCACGATGGTTCCTAACTACTCTCTACTACGAGCCTACAGGCTACATGGAGAGATAAAAATTACTGTTAATGGATGTATAGTCCATGATCTGTCATCGAAACGATCTTGCGAGTCTTTTTTTAGTGAAATGAATTCACCCACCTGTCTTCCAGAAAAGAAACGTAAGAAAAGCAAAGCCCGAAGAGACACAATCACTAACTGGATCTTTATCCTAATAGTTTCCCCTCGTGGAGTAAATAAAGATGGCAAAGAAATGAGTAATCAACATGTTAAATATGGCTCTGGTGGACCTATAATTATGGTTGTTAAGCTTAAAAACACAGGTGAAAAGCCTAGCGCATGCGATTTTAGTGATGACTTTTGTGTAACTGGCACTGAGAAAAAGTGATGATATGGATAGTAATGATGAGAACATTACTGAGAAACGAAATGTTTCAAAAAGAATCGTGAAACCTTATGTGGTCGTTTCCACTGTGTGATATCAGGTAGGTTGTTCACGATAGATGTGGTTGTCACTCTTTCCCGATTTATTATACTCAAGAAAGATGCGGCGGGGTCAGGGATTTTCTCTGGCTCGTGATGACTGGGTGTTGTGTGCTGTCCTTAGGTTAGTTAGGTTTAAGTAGTTCTAAGTTCTAGGGGACGGATGACCATCGATGTTAAGTCCCATAGTGCTCAGAGCCAAGAAAGATGTATTTCATCATGCAGTGGTGTTTCGTGTTTTGTGTGCTGATGTAACATGGCAGATGGATCCATGCCACATCTGTAAACAAAGTTATGGAGAGAATGTCTGAACGGTGAACAAGAAACCCCTGAAACCATCAACAGTAACACAGTCTTCTCTTATGATCTGTTTCTTGCAGTACTTGGACCATGTGCATTCTGTATGGTCGCAGTGCGGTTTTCTTCGCAGCCATCTGACATGTGCCACTTGAATTGCTTGACCAGTGGCTCATTCGACGCAACAATTTCCTTGGAGAGCTCTCCAAGCGTCTTCGAACATTATCAATAACCAATGCACTCAGTGATGGTTTATGTTTACCACTGTTACTGTTTAGTACACCCGTTGTCTCCAGCTTTCTTCCAATTGATAAAACTGTTACCTTTCTTGGAACATCGCGCACACTGTATTCTCTCCGGAATGCTCAGTGTGTCTGTTTTTCAGCACGATGTCACCATAAAAACTCGCTTTCGAAGTGTGTACTGCATGTTTCTGCCATCTAAAGACTGCGAAGAGTCGCTAATGTGTTCGTTATTGTCACGCGGCCCGAACTACACACTCACGGATTTCACAAACCGCGGCTGACAAGGCTGCGAACGAAATAATACGAGCCGGGCAAGCGCAGCGTTATGCTGGGCATAGTCCAGTCAATGAATGCCCAAATGAGGGGAGTAGAGTGCATGGGATGTGCGAAAAATTTTGACTTCAGCACTTTATTAGGAACAGTTAGGCGTGAAGAGGGAGGTGGGGGGTAGAAAGGTCCAATTTTTTTTATTTTTCAGTTATATCTCGTAAACGGTGCACTGTAGAAAATAAAGTTCCGGATAAAAATGAAAGCTTTTTAAATTTCCCATAAAATTGTTTCAATAGATATCAGACTAACTCCCAAAGGTTTTCTAGAAATATGTTATTGAAAATCGATGAATTTCGAAAAAAAAATTTTTTACGTCGCTCTTTCAGTCAGACATTTGCTTCTAGTGTCTCCCACGACCGTTTCTCATAAAAATGGTCAAAGACGAAGCTGTAGAGCATTAAATGTCCAATGTCATATACAGTGTGAGTCAGGAGGAAAGGTACATGCTTTGAGGGGTGATAGTATTAGTGATTCTGAACAAAAACTTCATGTGGACGTATGCCCTATGCCGGCCACTGTGGACGAGCAGTTCTAGGCGCTTCAGTCCGGAACCGCGCTGCTGCTACGGTCGCAGGTTCGAATCCTGCCTCGGGCATGGATGTGTGTAATGTCCTTAGGTTAGTTAGGTTTAAGTAGTTCTAAGTCTAGGGGACTGATGACCTCAGATGTTAAGTCCCATAGTGCTTAGAGCCATTTGACCCATTCGTATGCCCTATTCCGAATGTGTTCCAAGATAGAAAACATTTAATATCACTTTTGTATGTTTTTCTTGAGTAACTCGAGAACCGCATCCTCCAGCGAAATCGTGTCGCATTCCAAAATTAAACTATATTAAATTTCCTACAAAAGAGGTCCTATTCATTTTTTTCTCTGTAACTACTGGTTTGTGCGAAGAGAGCGCGAGAAATGATGGAAAACTCACTCGATGCGCATGCGCTGTAGCTTACGTAGTTTCTGTAGGCCAATTTGAGGTATTTTCCCGACTTGATAGACAGCAAGTGTCCCGTATCAAATTGTTCGCCTCAACTTGGTTCAAATGGCTCTAAGCACTATGGGACCTAACATCTGAGGTTATCAGTCCCCTAGACTTAGAACTACTTAAACCTAACTAACCTAACGGCATCACACACATCCATGCCAGAGGCAGGATTCGAACATGCGACCGTAGCAGCAGCGAGGTTCCGGACTGAAACGCCTAGAACCGCTCGACCACAGCAGTCGGCCGCCTCAACTTGCTACCTCAATATACTATCATCATGAAGTTAGTTTTTCCTTTAGCGTGTTCACCTGGTTTTTCTACAGACTCAAAAGGTCCCTCCGTGTTTTGATAAACTTCACTATCCTTTTCAATAATCAAAGGTCTACTGTGGTTTGAAACAGGTATTGGCAAGTGTGCAGTATCATATGGATGAAGAGGAGTCAAAGTTAGATGCATCAGAAATATGTTCATCCTGCACTGACACACACACTTCTCTAGACGTGTCTGTTCTTGGTATCAGACGCACACCCACAATGAAGTACTGTACCCAACCAACATTTCATGTGCCAGACGTAGATGTGAGTTTTCAGATCACAGCTAAGTCCTCGTTTCTTTCTTATGAAGAGGTGACCATACAGTCTTCCACAGTAATGATAAAATGGTTCAAATGGCTCTGAGCACTATGGGACTCAACCGCTGAGGTCATTAGTCCCCTAGAACTTAGAACTAGTTAAACCTAACTAACCTAAGGACATCACAAACATCAATGCCTGAGGCAGGATTCGAACCTGCGACCGCAGCGGTCTTGCGGTTCCAGACTGCAGCGCCTTTAACCGCACGGCCACTTCGGCCGGCACACAGTAATGATAATCGAAATGGATAAGGACTTGTATATCTGTTACTTCTTGCGTGGGCCGCCAACCATAATGTGTCTCCACAACTCAGGAACAGGGCTGACGCATAAAAATTATTCTTCAGGACGATGTGACTTCCTTAAATAATGAATTCAGTTCAGTCTTACAGATCCTTATGTACGATGTTCACTAACTAGAGATATTTTATTTGCATAAAGATATTTTGAAAATACGTACTTTGCGTTTTGTATTTAAATACTTTTATTTAAAACCACTTTGCATTTACAACTGAAAAAGAAAAAAAAATAATTTGAATACTTTTACTAAACTATTTTGCACATCTCTGACCGTGGACAATTGCTGAAGTCCGTGAGGCCACTAAACTTGAAATTAGCAACACTAGCGGGGCTACACGTACAGAACGTTTGGGAATATGGGGAAACGAGTAGAGCCGAGCATCGATGCTGGTGGAGGCGACTTCCGACATTTGTAGTGAGGACTTTATATGTACGTATGTACTCTTCCAGTTGTGTATTAACATTTCCCAAAATCGCAAATGTGTTCCATTATTGGTTCAAATCTTATGACTCATTAAAGTAGTTCAGGTTTATACGATTCGCACAGTATTTGAGTTATTGTCAGATTTGTTACGCACTCTGTATGTGATTGCACTCTGGCCAGACAGCAGCTTGTAGAGATTTTACGCCTGTGAGCATATATATGAGCTTTTATCTGACAAGGAGACCTTGTGGACTGACCTTGTCCGATGTCCTTTATTATATTCGTAGAATTTGAAAGTCTGTGACCAGAAATCTGTTTATTAACGACAGAGTAAGTAAAAAGAATTCACAAAATGGGTGTAGGTAACTGTAATCGAATGAATAGCATCGAAGTTACATGCTGAAAGAAAGTCAACTTGGATCATGTTTTCCACGCAACTTTTTATGCTTGTATTTAAAATGGTTCAAATGGCTCAGAGCACTATGCGACTTAACTTCTAAGGTCATCAGTCGCCTAGAACTTAGAACTAATTAAACCTAACTAACCTAAGGACATCACACACATCCATGCCCGAGGCAGGATTCGAACCTGCGACCGTAGCGGTCACGCGGTTCCAGACTGAAGCGCCTTTAACCGCACGGCCACACCGGCCGGCTGCTTGTATTTAAAGTCTATATTTTTTGTCAAGTGTAAATTACAATAGACAAGTACTAAATCATAATTTTCTAATTTATTTATTTATTTAATCGTGTCAGAAGCATCGTACATAAAATCAGAATGATTAACACATTCATATCAAATATATAACAAACACAAAGTTTTCTAATGAAAATTATATTTCATTTTCAATTTTGGGTCACACGAAACAAATAAAGATTTGATACAGACATGTGAAAGGACACAAATGTACATCAATAATACTCCATAAAGAATTTTCACTCTGCAGCAGCGTGTGTGCTGAAATGAAACTTCCTTGCCAAAAACAGTATTATTCTGCCAGGAAGTTTCATCAATAATACTGGTGCAATTCGTATGCTCGTTTCTCCACAGAATGAAGAAAAAAGTAGTCGTGGGCTTTCGCAGTAAATAGAGGAGATATAGAATACCCAGGAAAAATGTAATTGCATTTGACCAGCAGTCCAACCTCTTGTATTTTTATGTACTTGAATCTACGATATGATCCTCTGAGGGACGGCTGTCATGTTATTTGTTTGCTTTCCCACTTCCCTGACAGTGTCTCTCAAAGTTTTGCACGATTAAATTAGTTTGTTTCTGTAAACAGCATTCATTCTACCAAGTATGCAAACGCACCAATTTTTTTGGTGATTTACGTTTCTGTGAATTATCGTGCACACGACCATCACACTTTATGTAGGCTTTATCTTCCAATCCTTGCTGATAACGTGAAGTTTGAATTTCAGTTTTGCCACGACCCAGAACACCAGGTTTTGCTTCGGTTTCACTACTACCACAGAATGTTGACTCTGATAAATTGTAAGTGATGTGTAAATGATTTGACATCCACTGTTATTAGATCAAATGAAGACATTAGTCCTATGTCTTGTGGGCAAGGGTATGTGACCATGTGTTGTATGGTATGGGGGCAGTGCCACGTTTGTCATCTGTCCTAATGGACGAAAGTCTACTTAAGTATAGGCAGTTTCAAGTATTCATTCACGAGAAAAAATGTACACATCCCTACATGTTCATCAGGACTTTTAAAAATGTACTACACAGCTCATAGACTGATAAACAAAGAATTCAGTACTTCACTGACTTCATCCAAGAGGAAATTGCCCTTTGGGCCACTGAGACTGAAGAATTGGTAAGATTATGCTCAATTTGAATAGGCATTTTTGCCAGAGAATTGGTCTCAGTTTGTGCAGAAACGACTTATAAAGGAGGATTTAATCCAGAGTCCTTTAACACCAGACAGGATAGCTTCCGAAAATATTTTGAAAAATGTTTGGGTCAAACCTTTATTCAACTAGGTCACTCTCAGAATTTTAAAGGCCAAACCGCCGATGGATCTCCTGGATAAATTAGTACAAGTACCAGAAACCGACCTTCATCACTTAATGTCAGTCTTGGATTCTCTTGTCTTATACAAGAGGATCCAAGAGTGAACAACCGCAACAGTAGTGATGTGGCACAATCTTCTCCGACATACGAGGTGGAATCCAAAATTTTCGGGACTGGTGCTACTATCTAGAAAGTAGGAGTAGTAGATATTTGCACCACTAGGTGGCGAGAGCTGCATATCTGATGAGTCAGTGTGCGGCGTGGCACTCAGCTGGGAGGACATGTTAGGTGTCCACAGTGATTTCCGTAATACTCTGTGTTTGGTGTGTGGCGATTTTACGATGGATCCGCGAACAGAACAGCGCATGTGTATCAAATTCTGTGCGAATGTCGGTAAAAGTGCTACGGAGAGCCTTCCAATGATTCAACGAGTGTTTGAGGGACAGAGCATGAGCCATATGCGTGTGTGTGAGTGTCATGGTCGGTTCAGGGCAGGCCTTACAGACTTCGAAGATGATGCTCACACTGGAAGACCCGTTAGTCGCACAATGCCAGACATTGTTGCCAAACTTCAACAATTGGTTCGTGAGGATCGACGTAGAACCATTCAAGACCTTGCGGACGAAGTGGGTATTGGTTATGGAACATGTCAACGAATGTTGACTGATGAATTGGTCATGCATCGTGTCGCTGCAAAATTTGTGCCAAGGATCTTCATTGCTGATCAGAAGGCACAGCGTGTTTAAGTGTGCATGGACCTTCGTCAGACTGCATCTGATGATCCAACCTTCTTGTTACGTATTATCACCGGTGACAAGTGCTGGATTTACGGTTATGACCCAGAGACAAAGCAACAAATGTCCTAGTGGATGAGCCTGGGCTCTCCAAGACCCAAAAAAGCGAGACAGATGAAGAGCAAAGTGAAGAGTGTGATCACCATTTTCTTTGATACCAAGGGAATTGTGCCCAAAGAATTCGTCCCACCCAATCGAACAGTGAATTCCGCGTACTACTGTGAAGTTTTGCGAAGGCTCCATGATAACGTGTGGCGATGATGGCCCAAACTCTGGCGTCAAGGGAACTGGCTGCTGCATCACGACAATGCGCCCTGTCTCACGTCCTTGCTCACCACGTCCTTGCTCATCAGGGCCTTTTCGGCAAAAAACAACATGTCGGTTGTACCCCAGCCACTGTACTCGCCAGATTTGGCACCTTGCGACTTCACGCTATTCCCAAAACTGAAACTCAAGTTGAAAGGCCGTCGGTTCGACACTAGAGAGGATCCAAGAAGCATCGCTGGTGGTGATAAACACCCTCAAAGAACAGGACTTCCAGAAAACGTTTGACCAGTGGCAGAAGCGCTGGGACCGGTGTGTACATGCGGATGGGAACTACTTCGAAGGTGATGGTGACCATTAGTCCAAAGGTAAGGTTTTCAACAGATGGCAGCACCAGTTCCGAAAATTTTGGATAGCACTCGTAGGTACAGTGATACTACAACAGTGTCCAATACATTATGTAATGCAATCGGGTTTACCTCCCACGCAAAATCCGGAGCATATAGATTGTGGACTACGTGAGTTTAATAAAAGAAAGCGAGATGACAGCCACTATTCCCCAGGATAGTATGGAAATGATCACTCACCAGGCCACCGTAGTAACTGAAATAACCACTACAGCTGGGAATCTCCCATGGGAGGTCATTAGAATAAAAGTCCAAATACAACAATTTGTCTGTGTCAATCACTTTTTATTTTCTCCCACGAAGCATTTCGAGAGTTTGTACTCTCCCATCTTCGGGTGGATAACAGCAGTATCTTGTTACATGTATACCAGCTGGATGCAGCCAGCTGGTGCCCATGTAACAAGATATCGCTGTTTTCCACCTGAAGATAGGAGTAGAAACTCTCAAAACGCGTCATGAGAGAAAATAAAAACTGACTGACACAGACAAATTGTTTTATTTGAACATTTATCGTCAATAGAGTGGCGGTTTCCTTAAAAGAAAAAAAGGTCCAACATGGATGACATAAGGTTAGGTCATGACAAACTGCAAACGCATAATCGTAATAAAAGTAATGAAATGCACAAGGCACCAGTACAGACTTGTACCATTAAAGATGACTGGCAAACCCGACACCCAACAGTAAATATGACTGCATTGTCAGATGAGCCACACGTCTCCAATATGGTGTTGAAATGTAGAGCTCACCATGGGCTGGATGTGGGCAATGCAGGGCGTCCAATAAATATACTATGTTACAACGATGATACAGATATCATGGTGGAATTACCCACAGATCAGTTTAAATGCAGTAATAACACTAAAGAGATTGTACAAGTTAGTATACATGCAATGGTAGGAGGTACTGCCAAGGGTTAAAAGTAAAGTTAATTGAAACCAAGACAGCACCCATCTGTAACACGTATACAGGGTGTTACAAAAAGGCACGGCCAAACTTTCAGGAAACATTCCTCACACACAAAGAAAGAAAATATGTTATGTGGACACGCGTCCGGAAACGCTTACTTTCCATGTTAGAGCTTATTTTATTACTTCTCTTCAAATCACATTAATCATGGAATGGAAACACACAGCAACAGAACTTCCCAGCGTGACTTCAAACACTTTGTTACAGGAAATGCTCAAAATGTCCTCCGTTAGCGAGGATGGATGCATCCACCCTCCGTCGCATGGAATCCCTGATGCGCTGATGCAGCCCTGGAGAATGGCGTATTGTATCACAGCCGTCCACAATACGAGCACGAAGAGTCTCTACATTTGGTACCGGGGTTGCGTAGACAAGAGCTTTCAAATGCCCTCATAAATGAAAGTCAAGAGGGTTGAGGTCAGGAGAGCATGGAGGCCATGGAATTGGTCCGCCTCTACCAATCGATCGGTCACCGAATCTGTTGTTGAGAAGCGTACGAACACTTCGACTGAAATGTGCAGGAGCTCCATCGTGCATGAACCACATGTTGTGTCGTGCTTGTAAAGGCAAATGTTCTAGCAGCACAGGTAGAGTATCCCGTATGAAATCATGATAACGTGCTCCATTGACCGTAGGTGGACGACGAAACTAAAATGAGCTCTAACATGGAAATTAAGCGTTTCCGGACACATGACCACATAACATCTTTTCTTTATTTGTGTGTGAGGAATGTTTCCTGAAAGTTTGGCCGTACCCTTTTGTAACACACTGTATACAAAGTAATAGGGTTGAAGATATTGATAACCAGATAGTGGTCGAAGTAGCCGAGTGGACCACTTCTGATTCATCGCAATGAACTGGGTTAAAAATTTATTTTTAAAGTATGTGCGCATATTCAGTAAAGAATATGGTATTATAAACGCTTATCAGCATCGTATGGAAATCCAGTCCCATGAGATTTATGTTACAATATTTATTCCATCCAGTGATCTAAGACAGCAGCAATTAACAGCGAAATAAAACAGATGCTTGAACGGATTATAATAGAATCTTCTATGTCACCATTTTGCAGTCCACTGTTAGTTGTGGCGAAACCTGACAACACTGCTCCATGTGCAAACTTGTCTGGGGAATGTGGATGAAAAATTACACAAATTTATTGCAATTAAATTCCTCTCTAGCACTGATTTACAAAGTTCTTACTGGCAGGTAAGTCTCACCAAGGAGTCTAGGAAATACACTGCCTTTATTTACAATGGAAGAAGCTAGCAGTTCTGTGTACTGCTATTTGGCTTAAACATGAGTTCAGGAGTATTTATAAATGTCTTAGATACTGGCTTAGGATCTGAACGCTCTGGCCGAATTACACTCCATGTTGATGATATACTAATGGCCACTCATACCTGTGAAGAACATGTAGAATTGTTAGAAAATACACTGAGGCAGGAGTGACAGCTAATTTGCAAATGTCTAAATTTGTCAGGGAGAAGATTAAGTTTCTTGGTCCATAATTATCTCTACTGTAATAACACCTAACCCAGATAAGATTAGTGCCTCCAAAAATTTTCTATAACCTCTTACTAAGCAACAATTTAGAGTTCTTTGGTTTATGCTAGTTCTGCACCCAAACAGCTTTTAAGCAGTACAAACTCGCTAAGTCTTTTGAAGAAAAATACAACATGGGTCTGGACCAGTGAATGTGAGAATGATTTTAAGGCAATAAGAGAGGCTCTAGTAAATTTTGACATTCTGCATCATACTGATATGACTACGGATTTCTCTTTAGTTACTGGTGTGTCATTTTTTGAATTAGGATCATGTTTATTTTAGATCCATGAGGGAAAAGGAAAATCAGATATTCGAGTCATGTTTTGCTAGAGGTCCCTTATCTGAATGCAAAGGATCATACTCTGCTACTGAGTTAGAAACTTTAGCGATGATTTGGGCGTTTAGAAAATCGAACAATTACATTTGCAAAAAAGAACATTTAAGTCTGTTGTAACTATCAGGCGTTGAGCTTTCTCATGTCATGCAAAATGCTACATTCATACTTCGTGTACTGGTCTTTATTTCTTCGGGAATAGAATTTTGAGGTCATTTATACGTCTGGAAGAGATAACTTGTAGCAGATTCACTGTCATGATTACCACAAGGCTTGTCAGAATACACGAAACCAACTGAACAACTGACTACTGAGTAGCAAGATTGTAATGATAGCCAATGTTATTCAGATATGTGCAAGAACATGGCTGATTTATAGAACGTAGACAGTCAAGAAGGTAAAGACGTTAGTTTCAAAATCTATTAGACAAACTGAAAAAAGCGCTACACGATACAGAATTATGTCCCATTCTATGGACAAATTCCTAAGTCCAACATCTGGTATGTTTGCATTCCTAGTTCATATGAAGAAGCATTAATCTGATATACATGTTCTCCGCTAGCTCAGCCACAGGAAAGCAAGCAGAGAAGACACGATATATTCGCCATCGATACCGCACTCTAATATAATATCGATGATAGATTTTTTTTACTTTTAATTAAGGGGCACTACTTTATTAATTGTATTATGATTAACTGATCTCTTAGGATAGAAGATTTCGTGATTTTTTTTTATTTTATACTTTTTATTCTGGCATTCATAAAAGGTTGTATGTTACCTAACCAGGCTAAGGGCTGTATTGTATAATATTTGTGCTTTTTATGGATTTCAAGTATAAGTCCAATTTCACATATAGTATATCAGCATATATTTTTAATGTCAGACGCTCATTTAGCCAAAGAAAAATTTTAACTAAAGACAGTGCATACTGCATTTTAATCTTCATATTTGCGACACTGGTTTACTATGTACTCTACCTAAAGTGCCCTCTGTTGGCAGTAGATTCTTGTATAAATGCCTGACGCAACCTGAGTATTATCAGCACGTACCATGTACTCACATGTTTAACTTGACGATGATTTTTTATCAGAATATTTTAACGGTATATATGGCTGCTATACAAGGCTATAAATATTTCATATTTTTATATTCCATGCATCATTAATACTGTATAGATTTAGTCTTAACTAATTGAACCTGGTCGCTTACACAATTTTTATATTTACAACAGATCTGAAGATGGCGGTAAGCCGAACCCGGTAATAAAGTGTAAAGAAATCTGTGTGATCAAGACGGGCTTGTGAAAATAAAAGTGCCAAAAATAAGATGATTGCGGACTCATTTACAGACTTCATGTCCTCAATTGATACGATTGTTAAGTAAATATGCTTCATGCAATTAAAATTAACAAATCAGTGCGCTACTGATAAATATACATACATACGAACCTAAAGTTTCAACCTCTGAGACCAAAAGAGATCATCTTCTTTTGTTGTTTTTGCTTTGGTGCGCAATAACGATCACATAACTTCAGTTAAAGGAAACAATTATAATCAGTTATTTTGCACACCGAAGTGTTGGGTATAATCTGTGTTAACATTTTTACAGTTTAACAGCTCGTAAGAAGCTCTGTGATAAAAATAATAACCATTATCTGTTTAAAAGACACTTTCAAAAACCATGTTACAATTACACTACACACACACACACACACACACACACACACACACACACACACACAAACAAACACACAAATATATACTGGCCAGTTCCGAAAGTTACTAACGATATTCTACACGTTCTCTCTAAAGCACTCAACCACTAAAGTTCCTGACCTAGGCTGCCTATAAAAGCATCTGATTACCATTTTCGACCGATCTTTGATGCTTAACTTCAGTCAGATTAATTCACATTTAGAATATGTGATAACTTCGCTCGATATTATCGAATAATTCATTGCAATAATTACGCCACCAGCGGTGGGTGTAACCCATCCTTACAATAAATAATCGCATCTGAATTTATGATTTTGTTGCTGTTCACTTCTGATTTCAACAAGCTTTTTGTTCCTAATACTGTCTGATCATTGTAACCTTCAGTGAGTGATACTAATTCTATGACCTTTCCCTGGATGTTCCTGCAGTTTACTATGTCATGTTAACATCTCCTCTATCTGATCCGCGAGAACGAGCACTCGCTGATGTAACAGCGACCTATGCAGGCAATCCGTCTCTGATCCCAAGGAGGGGTTACTCTAACCTAAAAAACCTCATGTGCACACCACCCAGACTCCGCTATCCTAGAAGCTGCCACCTGCGCGTAATGCACGCCTTACCTATTAAGGGTAACCCTACAACTCTCCACCTAATAGCAGAGGTGAGAAATTTGCACCCGATACTGCCACTGAAACGTCTGAGCCTCTGGTTTAGACCTTCCACTTTGCTCCAGACCAGAGGACCATGACTGACCCTGGACAAGAAAGGCATCCCCTGCTGGCTCAGATCATCGGGCAGCATTTCATGTCTGTTGCTAAGAGTAAGGAGCCAGCCGTGTGGTCCATTCCCTCTTTCGGTTTCCGGCCTGTGACATGTACCTACCACTATCCGCCACTCATTCTTGAGTGGAGATGAACTGGTCAGATGTTGTGTATTAGAAGATGCAACGACAACTAGGTCACCGTGGGATTCTAACGGCACCAAGAGTCTCGCAGCTCTCGTAACCGGCCCCCTGATGTCGCCGCAGGTTTAAGCATCAGTGAGAAGCCTCTCGACCGTGGCCGACGCAGCCTCCAGCTGTTTACAGATAACAGCAAATTCTCCTTGTGTTCATTCACAATAAGCACAGTCCCTATACATATCGTAAGTAGCTGAAAGAGTACAAGCAGACATCCAAAAAGCCAAAAAGGAGGAAATTATCCGACTGTGGCGATTCCTAGGCAAAACCTCACGCTGCTGTATGCACACCAACTCACTGAACACAATTGCACAGCACACAGGGAGACAAAAGGCAAACTGATTCTCTAAACGTTCAAACTACTCGATTGTCGTGCTATATTCGGCGTAAATCTGCACTACTAAAACTACGATACATGAAAATCTTTACACAAGGAAACAAAAATTAAATCTGGTGTCTCTTTAGACGGCAATGAAGGCAATATTAATAACCAAACTCACAAAATGAAAAGCGCAAGCAACTGTATAAAAGCTAACTCGCTGCACACAACTGCACAACACGCAGGGAGACAACGAACTGGTCCTTATGAGATTATGAGCGTACCCCGCAATGGAAGTTATCTTCCGGCTTATCCTAAGAGTAATAAGATAAAGGGCTAATATTACCATCAGGATTTGAAGAAATATTTTCACAAGTAATTCATCTCATTTTCGTATATGTAATATTTATGTTTAAGTATACTCAGTGAAGTGATTTATAGCTGGTTAACGAGTAACGAAACTTCCTGGCAGATTAAAACTGTTTGTCGGACCGAGACTCGAACTGGGGACCTTTGCCTTTCGCGGGCAAGTGCTCTACCAACTGAGCTACCCAAGCACGACTCACGCCCCGTTCTCACAGCTTTAATTCCGCAAGTACCTCGTCTCCTACCTTCCAAGCTTCACAGAAGCACTCCTGCGAACCTTGCAGAACTAGCACTCCGAGTGCTCTGTCAGACTTCCATTTCTTCCCAAAACTGAAAATTTTTCTTGGTGGACGAAGATTCACTTCCTACGAAGAATTGATGGCCAGAGTTGGCAACTATTTTGCAGGCCTGGATGAAACTCATTTTCGAGATGGGACGAGGCACTGGAACATTGCTGTACCAAGTTCATTAATCTACAAGGAGACTAAATTGAAAAACAAAAAAAAGGGTTCAGGGATGTAAGTACCTCTTTTCTATTCCGTTCTGAGAACTTTTCAAACAACTCTCGTAATATGAGGTCTGTCCGCCCTTCACCTTTGCGAAGACTTGAACTCTGCTGGGGATACTTTGGGCTTTCAGTGTCTTTGTAGAAATGTCATACTACAAAAATGCACCATACTGGATTTGCGCCAATGTGTATATGCTTAGGACAACAGCACTACATCCTGAGTCATGTCATTGTATTGGCCTGAGAAGGTAGAAACGCTGGGGTCTGACGTGAAGTCGACTATCTGACTCATCCCCAAGGCGTTCCATTGGCAACAGGTCGGAACCCTGAGCAGGCCAGCCAATTTCAGGAATGTTATTGTTAACAAACCACTGTCTCCCAGATGCTGCGTTATGACAGGATGCATTGTCATGCTGATACGAACAATCACTATCTCTAACAGTTCCTCTACTGTGAGCATTACACAACGCTGTAAAGCGTCTTTAGATCCTTCCGTATTTATCGCTTTCTTAGGCGCAATAAGTGGACCACAACGTAACCATGAAAAATACCTCCATACTCTAACATCACCTCCTGCGTGTTTCATTCCTGGCACTACACATGATGGCACGTAACGTTCTCCAGGCATTCACCACACACAAACCCTTCCACACGATTGGCACAATGTATAGTGTGATTAATCACTCCAAATCAGTCATTTCCAGTCGTCCGATGCCCAGTGACGTGGCTCTTTATACCAACTAAATCGTCGCTTAGCACT
The DNA here is from genome assembly GCF_021461385.2 of Schistocerca piceifrons. Classification (NCBI taxonomy): domain Eukaryota; kingdom Metazoa; phylum Arthropoda; class Insecta; order Orthoptera; family Acrididae; genus Schistocerca; species Schistocerca piceifrons. The sequence continues at coordinate 887,961,945 of NC_060139.1, forward strand.
AACTGCTAAAAGTTTGGTTTAGGAGGAGCTGCTCGACCATAGTAACCTGTTATTTTTAACTCCATCCGCAGAGTCATCGTGGTAGTTGGACTGCTGTTAGCACTTAGACGAACTCACAAGTGATTTCTTCCGCTGCCTGCATGCGATTTTTTACAATCACCCTTCCCAATACGTGATGGTCCGTTTCCATCAGTGCATGAGGTCTTCCTATTCTTGGTTTAGATTTGATTGTTATTTCGAGATTCCACGTTACAATCACATCACAAACAGTCAAATTGGGCAACTTTAGAAGGTTTAATATGTCCTTGATGGATCTGTTGCTCAAGCGACATCCAGTGACTAGTCTACGTCCGAAGTCTCCTGGTCGTCAGCTACTGCTGTTACTGCATCTCTACAGACAACACAATTCCTCAACCCCTTTTCTACTGGTGGGCCCGCCTTTCATAACATCTAATGGGCAGTTCCGCAATACATAGCAGCGTCCAGTTACTTCTCGTCAAACAACGTTTATCAATTACAGTAAGGTAAAGAAAATGTATAATCACCAAAGCGAAAAGAAGATAATGCATGTAAACAATGAAGTCATGCAAGCAGTTGTGTTTTTGGTTTTAGGGCCGTTAAAGACGGCGACTGGATACAGCAAAAGGAATAAACAGAAGAGCAGACATGACCACGAGTGTTTTTGCAAAATGAGGTGGATTTCTCAAAACCAAGCTTCCGAATTGAAGGACAGTTTATAGTCAGTGTGTGTTACAAACAATGATTTATTATTGTGAAACAGTCATTTTCAACGGAAAAAACGCCAGTGTTAGGGACTAAGTTTTGAGACATAAAAATGAAGAAACAGATCGGGAAATAGGCTGGCGTGGAAAACGGTGATTTTGACTGTGTTCAAAATGTGTGGGAGTGGGGTTGCACATGCAGCCCGGGGAATGAAAAGTAGATGAACCAAAGGAGCTCTTTGCCGGAATCCAAAGAATTAGAAAAGATCGGTACGAAGACAATTGAAGGTGGGTGCATGACATTGTAATACACAGGACGACAGAGCAACAGCTGGCCGGTGTGGCCGTGCGGTTCTAGGCGCTTCAGTCTGCAAACGCGTGACCGCTACGGTCGCAGGTTCGAATCCTGCCTCGGGCATGGATGTGTGTGATGTCCTTAGGTTCGTTAGCTTTAAGTAGTTCGAGGTTCTAGGGGACTGATGACCACAGATGTTAGGTCCCATAGTGCTCAGAGGTATTTGAACCATTTGACAGAGCAACACAATTATGAATCCTGTTAATAAGAGATCATAACCGAACTGTACACGGACAAGGCACGAGATATTGGATCTAACTGAAGAAAGGACACAATCACAATCTAAAAAAGTGAATCATGCAAAAGGGAAAATAGATGTTCAATAAGTTAGGGAAGTGCAAAATGACAAAGTAGGAATGGTTAGACGAGAAATTAGGGGATGTAGAAGCATACATATCTAGAGGAGAAGAGGTGCTGAGGAAAATTATAGAGAACTTTCGAGAAAAGAAAAGCCGCTGTATGAACGTGAACATCTCAGATTGCAAGCAAGAACTTAGCAAAGAGGGAAAGGTGAAAGGTTTGGTTTAGTTTAGTTGGATGGAAGGTGTATGTGGAAGGGTTATAAAAGGGAAATGAACGTGAAGACTTTATTATAGAAAGGAAGAGGACGCAATCGAAGATCTGTAGGGAAATACGAAGAATTTGACAAAGAGCATTGAAAAATCTAAATTGAAATAAGTTCCTTGGAATAGAAGAGATCAGGACATTACCTTTGAATTATTGAGTTCCTTACGACAGTCAGAGAGAAAAAAACTACTCGACTTGCTGTGCAAGATATATGAGGCAGGCGAAACATATCTTAGAAGATAGGGTAAAGAACGGAAAACCTTCGTTTACAGCATTTGCAGTTTTGGAGAGAGCTTTTGACAATGCAGACCGCAATATATTTTTTGAAATACTGTAAGTAGCAGGCCTAAAATCCAGGGTGCGAAAGGTTAAAGTACAGAAACACGATTACAGTTGTAACAGTCTAAAGACATGAGAACGTGGCAGTGGTTGAGAAGGGACTAAGACAGGGTTGTAGCTTATTCGCATTGTTGTCAATCTGTACACTGAGCAGACTATAAAGGAAATAATAGAAAATTTGGAGACGGAATTAAATTCCAGGGACAAGAAGTAATATCATTGAGATTTGCCGACGGCACTTTAAATCTGTCAGATACAATAATGGATTCCGAAAAGCAGACGAATGGAATAGACAGCGCCCTGAGAAGAGCAGTTATATGAACACCAATGAAAGTAAATCAAGGAGTATGGAATTAGGTGATACTGAAGGATTTAGGTAGGGGGATCAGATAGTAATAGTAGTAGATGAGTTTTGCTATTTGGGCAGCAAAACAACTGACGATGGCTGAAGTACAGAGGAGGTAAAATACAGACTGGTTATAGCACGAGGAGCATTTCTGAAAAAAAGAGGAATTTCTTAACATCTAATATCAGTTCCAGTGTCAGGAAGTCTTTTTGAAAAGCATTTGTCTCGTGTGTAGCCTTGTGCAGAAGTCAAACGTGGGCGATAAGCGTTTTAGACAAGAAAATAATCGAAGCTCTTGAAATGCAGAAGACTGCTGAAGATTGGTCTTTCAGGTCAAGTGACTAAAAGGAAGGTACCGAACCGGATTGGTGATAAAAGGTATTTATGGCACAACCTGACTATAAGTAGGAACCAGTTGACAGGACACATTCTGATGCATGAAGGGATCGTCAATCTTGTAATGGAGGGAAGTGTGGAGGGATGAATGCAGTACGCACGTTCAAATGGATATAGGTAGCAGTAGTTATTCGAAGAAGAATAGGCGTGACAAGGATAGAGTGGTACAGGGAGAGTTCGGATTGAAGCCCACAACTACAACAAGCAGATTGTTGTGAAACGTATGCTTCTACTTTGCACACCTGCTACAGTGACACAAAGAGAGATCTGCTTACCTTGATGGCACAAGTGGTCTCTACGAAAATAATGTTACGCGCTCCACGCCGGGGCATGAACGGCTCATCGATGAGCAACGGTGGCAGGATGACAACATCGGGAAGCTTGGGTGGAGCTGCCAGCCACGTGAAGAAACTCGTCACACTCAGCAGGAGGGCCGCCACCAGTCCGTACCTCTGCCATCGATACCTGCCAAAGAACGTACACAAGTTGAAGCATTACGTTCTCCATGTGTCATAGCAGTAGTATCTGTGCTTTGATCTATAGATTAGCTACAGTACTAGACCGAAACCGTGGTTCTCTGCGTTAATGAGTTGGTGGCTAATGTATAGGCTATTAAGCAGGAGTTCACAGGTCAATCACAAACCGCTAAGGGACAGTTTTTAAGCACCCCAGTGACTTACACAGTTTGTGTTCTTATCTTTTTTTTTGGGGGTGGGGGTGGGGGTGGGGGGGTGGGGGAACTTCTTTCTTGGTACTCTTGTGACCACAGGAAATCACTACGTACGGGTATATGGAAAGCTGCGTTCTCATCGAGGTTCCGTAGAACGCTAATTGTGCCCTACTGTGAACGGGACAACGAGACCTGTGCACACTTTTCAGCCTGTCAGCGTGGCTCACACGATAATTTCAAGCTTCGACAGTGCACGTTGTCCCTTTACATATATGTAGGGGTGTCTGTTCATTCGGACATGTCCAAAAGAACAGACTCAATTTTTATCCTGCAGCCACTATGAATCAAAACACAAAGGAAAGACATTAGCTGCTAGTGGGCAATGATTTACACACATCAAAAAAAGTTTTGCATCACTCCGGTTCCCAGAACTCCTGAAGATAGACGATGACTGTGGATATTGTATCACAGACACACTCCCTTTGTTCAGAGATGTCACTAAACCCGCCCAAAGATGTAATCAACCATGCATGAGCAGCGCCTATTAGACAGAGGAGGTCCGACAGCCGACCAGTTCCAGTTACTCCTCCAGGAAGGTGGTACACGGCTCGTGTTCTCTGTATGTGCCAGGATGGGCTCTCAACAAGGGAAGTGTCCAGGCGTCTCGGAGTGAACCGAAGCGATGTTGTTCGAACATGGAGGAGATACAGAGAGACAGGAACTGTTGATGACATGTCTCGCTCAGGCCGCCTAAGGCTACTACGGCAGTAGGCGATTGCTACCTACGGATTACGGCTCGGAAGAACACTGACAGCAACGTCAACGTGTTGAATAATGCTTTTCGTGCAGCCACGATTCAAACTGTGCGCAATAGGCTGAATAATGCGCAACTTTACTCCCGACGTCCATGACGAGGCCCATCTTTGCAACCACGACACCATGCAGCGCGGTACAGATGGGTCCAACATGCCGAATGGACCGCTCAGGATTGGCTTCACATTCTCTTCATCGATGAGTGTCGCATATGCCTTCAACCAGACAATCGTCGGAGACCTGTTTGGAGACAATCCGGTCAGTGTTAGACGCACTGTCCAGCGAGTGAAGCAAGGTGAAAGTTACCTGTTGTTTTGAGGGGCCGACGTACGCCGCTGGTGGTCATGCAAGGCGCCGTAACGGCTGTACCATACGTGAATGCCATCCTCCGACCGATAGTTCAACCATATCGGCAGCATATTGGCGAGACATCCGTCTTCATTGACGACAATTCGCGCCCCCATCGTGCAAATCTTGTGAATGAATTCCTTCAAAATAACGACATCGCTCGACTAGAGTGGCCAGCATGTTCTCCAGACATGAACCCCATCGAACATGCCTGGGATAGATTGCAAAGGACTGTTTAAGGACGACGTGACTCATCTACCACTCTGAGGGATCTACGCCGAATCGCCGTTGAGGAGTGGGACAATCTGGACCAACAGTGCCTTGATGAACTTGTGGATAGTACGCCACGACGAATACAGGCATGCATCAATGCAAGAGGACGTGCTACTGGGTATTAGGTGTACCGGCGTGTACAGCAATCTGGACCACCACCTCAGAAGGTCTCGCTGTATGGTGGTACAACATGCAATGCGTGATTTTCATGAGCAATAAAAAGGGCGGAAATGATGTTTATGTTGATCTCTATCCCAATTTTCAGTACAGGTTCCGGAACCGACGTGATGCAAAACTTTTTTTGATGCGTATATATCAGCAGGGAAAGTTGAAAGTTCGTGCCAGACTGGAATTCAACCCTAGGTCTCCTTACTAGGCAGATGCGTTGGCCACTAGCCTCTGGACACACTGCACAGGCTACCCTAGCATGCCTCCAGTCAGACCCAAATTCTCAACCCATCCACACACTACTGACGTAGTGTCTCTTGCCCATTATCCTCATTACTCACAGCATTTCGCTGATTCCCATAAGAGTTTTGGGTTGGTGTGCATGTGCACAGAAGTGACCTTTGCCCATCCTCGCCTTAATTATGTATATGTGGTGTCTGTTCTTTCAGACATGTCGGACACATGACACCATTTTGATCCTGCAGGCACTATGAATCAAGACACAGAGGAATTAAAGGCGTTAGCTGCCAGTGGGTATTGATTGAAAATTTGTACCAGACTGGTTTCTGAAACCTGTCTCTCCTCCTTACTAGGCAGATGTGCTGACCACTACGCCATCTGGACATAGTGGTCAACTTAACTGTATGTGCTACCCTAGCACGCCAGTAGTCAGTCCCAAATCCTGATGTAGTGCCCCTAGCCCACTATCCTCATTATTCGCGGCATTTCGCTGATTGCTTTGAGAGTTTGAGCTTGCTGAGCATCTGCACTGAAGGGATCATTGGCCATCGTCGCCTTAATTATATGTATGTATGTGTGTGTGTGTGTGTGTGTGTGTGTGTGTGTGTGTTGTCTGTTCTTTCGAAATGCCGCGAGTAATGAGGATGATGGGCAAGGGTCACTACTTCAGTAGTGTGTGGATAGTCGAGAATTCGGTTCTGACGAGAGACGTGTTTGGGTAGTTTGAACAGTTGTGTTGACCACTGTGTCTGGATGGCGCAGTGGTCAGCGTCATCTGCCTAGCAAGCAGAAGACCCGGATTCAAATCCCAGTCTGGCACTAATTTTCAACTTTCCGCATTAATATAAATAAATGTCCACAGGCAGCTAATGTCTTTAATTCTGTTGTATCTTGTCTCTTCACGGCAAAAAGTGTTGCCAGCATGGATTTAGGACTTATTAGATGATAGAGTTCAATACATTGTTCTTAATGGGCAGAAGTCTACAGATGTAAACATAATTTCTGAAGAACTCCAAGGGAGTGTTACAATGCAGCCAGTACTTTCAGTGTACATAAATGAACAAAATGTGTGAAGTCGGAAGCTTCGGGAGGCTGTTTGCAGACGATGCTCTTTATAGGAAGGTAGTAATGCAGTAAGACTGTAGGGAAATGCAAGAATAACTGTGGGGGATCGGTGATTGGGGCAGGAACTGACAGTTGACCCTGAACGTAAATAAGTGTACAAGAGCATGCTGAAAAAGATTCCATCCGAATTTTTAATTCTGTTCTCGATATCGGTTGAGGTTTTACATTCACGCACATTACTCGGTCGACTTTCCCGCTTCGCTTACGCAAATTGCAACATTCTGCCGCTAGAGGACTCTATAGCGTAGCATTTAACATGGCGGTGCATGCTGTAATCGAGTTTCTAACCGCAGAAAATGTGTCTCTGACTGAAAAATCGTTGAAAAATGAAAGCTGCGTATGCTGACGACTGAATCGACATCAGTAATGTGTGACGTTGGTTTCGTAATGAAGGAAGCAGTGGTGCTAATCTCAACGTGTGTGACAAGAGTTCAGAGCGGACAACCGAAAGACTCATCGGAATAGATTTGACGAATTCACCCGAGAAAATCGTTGGATAACACACTTCCAAGTAAGTGTGGCATATCACGAGAGCTTCTACAGGCTATCGTTGCAGCACTGCGGTACAGAAAATTGTGTGTACAGTGGGTGGCTCGAATGCTCACTCCCATCGTGAAACAGAGCAAAGCTGACATCCGTCAACATTTCCTTTGCTGTTTAAGCATGAGAGTGATGGGTTCCTTAACAACATTGCGATAGGTGATGAAAGCTGGGGTCAACATTTTAACTCAATCTCGCACATTATTGACTACGATACAGTCATCACCGTATGACAGCTTTCAGTCTTCTATGGATTTCAATTGGAGGCGCGTTTTATGTGGTTTGAAACTCGGTTACAGCATGTTGTTTCTCATGCACCAACATCGAAACGTTACACATTACGGAGACCTTAATCAGAAGAGGGTTGCAACCTTCGGCGATGCGAGAAAGTCAACCAAGTAATATGCATGACTTGTAATATCTCAACAGATACTGAGAGCAGATTAAAAAATTCCGAGGCATTACTTTTCAGCACCGTCGTAACATATTGCACACAAACAGGCGAAGAGACCCATTATTTTTCAGTTATACTATTATTAATAAAACACTGGGAACGGCAAAGACCGTAGACTATCAAGGAGTAGTCATCCGAAGCTACCGCGACTGGCAGTTAAAACAAATTGTAGGAATGCAGAAAAAGCAGATACAGTACATTTCGTCACAGGATCGTTTAGCAAGTGTGACAGCGTTACAAGATGCTCAACAAACTCCAATGGCAGACGCTACAATTGAAGATTTGTGTGCAACGGAGAGTTTATTGTTCAAGTTCCCAGAATGCGAAAAGAGTCGGCCGATAATACGTCTCGTGAACTAACAAGTGAATACGCGAACACGCGATTAAGGGCGACCTGAGTCATGCAACTGTAAGCGACTGGGATCGTCCTCTGCAAGTGACTTCGTGCGACAGGCAGTTTGCAACCAGGTAGGTGATCAAAAATTTACAGTGAGTCCAGTGGATAATGCGGATATGACTTACTTTTTGGAAACGCTATACCTGATCAGGCGTATTACGCAAACTGCTAAAAGAAAACGTAGGTTCTAAATTAGACTATAAGTCCTTGTAGAGACGTGCAACCATTATGAATATAATGATTGGGAAGAATTTTAAAAAGCTGAGTGGGTCCTTACAAACAGTCGCTGGTTTTTTCTGTATTTCTTTATCATCAAAATATCTATTACGTTACAAATTTTACAGTAACACAAACTTCTTATAAAAACCAGTTCTAGACAATATTCAAGAACAAAAGGCATTTTTTACATAGAAATACATACCATTTTAGATACAAATACATGAGAGTTTGATGTAGATGTCAAATTCCGTCACTACTAATATGTACAATAACCCAAACTGTTGAAATATCACACAAGCAATGGCCAGCGGCATCGTGCGTATGTGTGTTGGGAGGAAGGCTCGTTCACACTAGGTGGTGTAATCCTGTCGATGAATGTTTAAGGAGCGCCACACAGTTCGTAGCCAATGTAGGTATTACATTTAAATTTTTAAGGCACAACTGCCGAAAGTGCGTGTCAATATACACTGAAGCGTCAAAGAAACTGGTATAGCATGCGTATTCATATACAGAGATATGTAAACAGGCAGAATATGGTGCTGCGGCAGGCAACACCTGTATAAGCCAAGCGTCTGGCGGAGTTGTTATATCGGTTACTGTTGCTACAATGGCAGTTTATCAAGATTTAAGTGAGTTTGAACGTGGTGTTAATGTCGGCGCTGGAGCAAAAGGCACACAACATCTCCGAGGTAGCGATGAAGTTGGGGATTTTCCCGTACGATCATATCACAAGTGTCTCGTGAATATCAGGAATCCGGTAAAAATCTCCGACATTGCTCCGACCGGAAAAAGTTCCTGCAAGACGGGGCCAACGACGACTGCAAATAATCGTTCGAGACTGCAAATAATCGTTCGACTTGACAAGTGCAACCCTTCCGCAAATTGCTGCAAATTTCAATGCTGGGCCATCAACAAGTGTGAGCGTGTGAACCATTCAACGAAACGTCGATATGGGCTTTCGAAGCCGATGGTCCACTCGTCAAACGAACATTTGACTATTGATGACTGGAAACATATTGTCTCGTCGGACGAGTCTCGTTTCAAATTGTATCGAGCGGATGAACGTGTACAGGTATGGAGACAACCTCAAGAATCCATGGACCCTGCATGTCACCTGGGGACTGTTCAAGCTGGTGGAAGCTTTGTAATTATGTGGGGTGTGTGCAGTTGGAGTGAAAGGCGACCCCTGATACGTATAGATACGACTCTGAGTGGTGACACGTACGTAAGCATCCTGTCTGATCACCTACATCCATTCATGTCCGTAGTGCATTCCGATGGGAAATTCCAGCAGGACAGTGCGACACCCCACACGTCCTGAATTCTTATAGAGAGGCTCCAGAAACACTCTTCTGAGTTTAAAAACTTCCGCTGGGCACCAAACTCCCAGACATGAACAATATTGAGTTGATCAGGGATGCCTTGCAACACGCTGTTCAAAAGAGATCTCCATCCCATCGTATTCTTACGGATTTATGGGCAGCGCTGCAGGATGCATGGTGTCAGTTCCCTCCAGCACTACTTCAGACATTAGTCGAGTCCGTCCCACGTCGTGTTGAGGCACTTCTGCGTGCTCGTGTGGCCCTAAACGATATTAGGCAGGTGTATCAGTTTCTCTGGCTCGTCAGTGTGTAAAACACTTAAAATTGCTTACCTACACACGGGCAGAAATCCTATCTTGCTTATAAAAATTCAAATTACATACAAAACAAGGGTATGGCTCTGAGCACTATGGGACTCAACTGCTGAGGTCATTAGTCCGCTAGAACTTAGAACTAGTTAAACCTAACTAACCTAAGGACATCACAAACATCCATGCCCGAGGCAGGATTCGAACCTGCGACCGTAGCGGTCTTGCGGTTCCAGACTGCAGCGCCTTTAACCGCACGGCCACTTCGGCCGGCAAAACAAGGGTACAAGAATGTTTACAAGGCTTTTTGTTTGCATAGGTATGTAAAATTTTAAATATATGAGCAACTGAAATCTGTTACAGTGCAAATTAGCTATGTAATTTAGCACAAAAATATATATTCATTTTTATTACAAAGTAAAAGTTCTTGGATCATTGTTTATCCGGCCAAGTGCAAATATTTACAACATTAGATAGAGTTAAATCTTCACAAATTAATTTACAGTTTCAATCTCACAACAGAACAAAGACTCATGAGTCATCACTCAACCGGTGTAGTGCAAAAGAGGAGGAATATTGGATGAAGTTAAATTTTCATAAATGAAAGGTTATGTTATGTTATGTTATGCTAACTGGGGACCTAGAAACGACGGAGAAGCTCCGTCCCCGCCGCAGCCGCAGTGGTCCACAACCCCACGACGACTATCGCAGTCCACTTCACCCCTCCGCTGCCCCACACCGAACCCAGGGTTATTGTGCGGTTCGGCCCCCGGTGGACCCCCCAGGGAACGTCTCACACCAGACGAGTATAAACCCCTATGTTAGCGTGGTAGACTAATGGTGGTGTACGCGTACGTGAAGAACTTGTTAGCGCAGCAATCGCCGACATAGTATAGCTGAGGCGGAAGAAGGGGAACCAGCCCGCATTCGCCGAGGCAGATGGAAAACCGCCTAAAAACCATCCACAGACTGGCCGGCTCACCGGACCTCGACACTAATCCGCCGGGCGGATTCGTGCCGGGGACCAGGCGCTCCTTCCCGCCCGGAAAGCCGTGCGTTAGACCGCACGGCCAATCGGGCGGGCCTAAATGAAAGGTTGTCAGTAGTGCAGATATTGGTACAAACAAGAACGGGATACTCTATGATTATATTTTATTTCGATCGAAGAACAGTTCGTCGTAAAAAAAAAAAAAAAAAAAAAAAAAAAAAAAAAAAAAAAAAAAAAAAAAAAAAAAAAATATATATATATATATATATATATCCGGTTACGGTTGCTCGTTGTCTGCTCGTTAATCGAAAATTTTGTGTTCGGCAGGTTACTGACGTAAAATATCATTACTACGAGTATGTCCAAATTATTACCGTTAATTTCATTGTGCAATGTTGATAAACAATTTTTAGTGGAAACTAAATGATCATTCTGTTCCCTTAAGACTTAAGTGGTATCCCAGGTCTTCCTGTTTGGCCGCTGTAGTAACATTCACAGGATCCACATTTGATCCTTTACATACCAGCATTGCAAAACTTATTTTTTGGGGCTTCCAACTTTCGTCGTATACTCTGCCTTTGTTTGTTACTGATTCGGAAACCGACCCGTATATTGAATTTTTTTAAACGTATTTGCAATTTTATCTGATAATGGACCATGGTAACATAATGGAACATGTCTAATGTTTTCCTTATTTGTTATCATTCACTTTTAGGTGTTGGATGAACCCAATAATAGTTAAAAACCACAGTATTTCTTTGATTATTGCAGGATGCATCCAGAGCACGTACTCACAGGAGATCCGATCAATGCTGGCAGCATGGCAAAATTATAAGCATTACTTCTCAATTTTAATGCAAGCTGTCGTTAACTCCGAGCGGTTCTAGGCGCTTCAGTCGGGAGTCGCGAGGCTGCTACGGTCGCAGGTTCGAATCCTGCCTCGGGCATGGATGTGTATGATGTCCTTGGGTTAGTTAGGTTTAAGTGGTTCTAAGTTCTAGGGGACTGATGACCTCAGATGTTAAGTCCCTTAGTGCTCAGAGCCATTTGAACCATTTTTTGTCGCTAACTCAGATTACAACGTACATCGCCGCTGACATGGGAGCATACGGTAAGGAGAGCAACGGTAGTATTTTCTCCAAATCTAAACTTGGCACACATCTTGAAACTGAAGGACTACACATTCAAAAAGTTTCCACATTGTCTGGATCGAATATTAAAGTTTAGCATGTTTGGGGATAAGTGTATCCTCTTAAAACGTACCTAATGATTCTGTTTCCCGCGTCAAAACTTGGTTCATCAATAACAATATTTAGTAAGGGAGTTTCAAAGCCACGGCAAGTTACTGAGTGTACATTCGGTACCATGGCCAGCCAGTAGCGAGTGCTCATGTACTGAGATCAACTCCGATTCGCTAATGCTATTGATAAATATTTGCAGCTGTTACATAGTATTGTCAGAAATAAAGAAGGTGAACAATAATATGTGCTTCATTACAAGAGCAACCACAAACAGAAAGCAGTGGAGCTCCCATTAGATTTGCTGCGCTAGATGAAAACAAACGCGTCACAAGAGACAATGTCATCAGAGAGAAATATGTAGCATATTTCTGTGAACACGACTCGAATGCTTGAGTATGTGCTTGAGTAATATATTCATTATTGCAAAACCTTTCTGTACTATTAACATCACATGCATCTATAAGGTGGTTATAATTAAACTTTCGCTACCTGAGAGGGCCCCATGAAAAGGAGTGATCGTAGGAGAATGAAACTTTTTGGAAACATTTGTAAGGACATACAGAAGAGAACGAATAAACCACTGAAAGTAACATTTTAATTTCCATGTGAGAGGGTAACATCTGCTAATTCCGTGCGACGTTTACGTCCCAGGTTACAAATGTTGTTCATCGTGACGAGCATCTGCGTCCATCACAGCCTGGAATTGCGCAAGAGATACAATTTCACAACTGTTCGCAGCGCTAGTAGAATAGTGCATCACGGAATATTCAGCTGATGTGTGATATCTCGCGCACTTCTTGAAGGTGGCACATTGCGTCCAGGATTCTCCGCCATGGCAACAGTAACTCCCTCAACAATTTGTGGCGCAATTGGCCGTTGGCCTCTACATCTACATCTACATCTACATCTACATCCATAGTCCTCAAGCCACCTGACGGTGTATGGCGGAGGGTACCTTGAGTACCTCTGCCGGTTCTCTCTTCTATTCCAGTCTCGTAGCCGGCCGGTGTGACCGAGCGGTTGTAGGCGCTTCAGACTGGAATCGCGCGACCGCTACGGTTGCACGTTCGAATCCTGCCTCGGGCTTGGATGTGTGTGATGCCCTTAGGTTAGATAGGTTTAAGTAGTTCGAAGTTCTAGGGGACTGATAACCTCAGATGTTAAGTCCCATAGTGCTCAGAGCCATTTGAACCATTTTGAACCAGTCTCGTATTGTTCGTGGAAAGAAAGACTGTCGGTATGCCTCTGTGTGGGCTCTAATCTCTCTGATTTTATCCTCATGGTCTCTTCGCGAGATATACGTAGAAGGCAGCAATATACTGCTTGACTCCTCGGTGAAGGTGTGTTCTCGAAACTTCAACAAAAGCCCGTACCGAGCTACTGAGCGGCTCTCTTTCAGAGTCTTCCACTGGAGTTTATCTGTCACCTCCGTAACGCTTTCGCGATTACTAAATGATCCTGTAAAGAAGCGCGCTGCTCTCCGTTGGATCTTCTCTATCTCTTCTATCAACCCCATCTGGTACGGATCCCACACCAGTGAGCAGTATTCAAGCAGTGGACGAACAAGTGTACTGTAACCTACTTCCTTTGTTTTCGGACTGCATTTCCGTAGGATTCTTCCAGTAAATTTCAGTCTGGCATCTGCTATACCGACGATTCATTTTATACGGTCATTCCATTTTAAATCACTTCTAATGCCTACTCCCAGATAATTTACGGAATTAACTGCTTCCAGTCGCTGACCTGCTATATTGTAGCTAAATGATAAAGGATCTTTCTTTCTATGTACTCGCAGCACATTACACTTGTCTACATTGAGATTCAATTGCCATTCCCTGCACCATGCGTCAATTCGTTGCAGATCCTCCTGCATATCAGTACAATTTTCCATTGTTACACCTTCTCGAGATCGACGTTAGAAATGTAGGTCTATAGTTCTGCACATCTGTTCGACGCCCCTTCTTGAAAACGGGGATGACCCGTGCCCTTTTCCAATCTTTTGGAACGCTACGCTCTTCTAGAGACCTACGGTACACCGCTGCAAGAAGGGGGGCAAGTTCCTTCGCACACTCTGTGTAAAATCGAACTGGTTCCCCATCAGGTACAGCGGCCTTTCCTCTTTTGAGCAATTTTAATCGTTTTCCTATCCCTCTGTTATCTATTTCGATACCTACCATTTTGTCATCTGTGCGACAATCTAGAGAAGGAACTACAGTGCAGTCTTCCTCTGTGAAACGGCGTTGGAAAAAGACATTTAGTATTTCGGCCTTTAGTCTGTCATCCTCTGTTTCAGTACCATGTTGGTCACAGAGTGTCTGGACATTTTGTTTTGATCCACCTACCGCTTTGACATAGGACCAAAATTTCTTAGGATTTTCTGCCAAGTCAGTACATAGAACTTTACTTTCGAATTCGTTGAACGCCTCTCGCATAGCCCTCATCACACTACATTTCGCTTCGTGTAATTTTTGTTTGTCTGCAAGGCTTTGGCTACGTTTATGATTGCTGTGAAGTTCCCTTTGCTTCCGTAGCAGTTTTCTAACTCGAATGATCCTCTCCCACGAGCGATTCCCAAATCGCCAGACAATTCGAACTTCCTAATCATGTTCTCCAGCCACGGTGCGGAAGGAGGAACTCTCCGCATTCGTGAAAAGTATCGATACTCACCAAGAGCAGCGGCACTATTACTGCCGGTTTAATAAAACAGCTTTACGAGTCAAGCCCTGGTCACCTCGCCCATTCCTATGTTGACCGTCCACAACTGCAATGCACACTGATGCTTCAGTTGCAAACCTACGTCGCCGTACCAGTACTGGCGCCTAACGGCAGGTGGCGACACTATCACAACTAACAACGCAAATCGCGCAACACACAGTTTGGGCATCATTCCTATAAAGTTCGGTACCCATAAGGTAAATAGTTTTCCGTCTACACTGGCTGACGTAGCGGAAGTTTAATTATCCTGTGCCGGCCGCTGTGGCCGAGCGGTTCTAGACGCTTCAGTCCGGAACCGGGCTGCTGCTGCGGTCGCAGGTTCGAAGCCTGCCTCGGGGATGAATTTGTGTGATGTCCTTAGGTTAGTTCGGTTTAAGTAGTTCTAAGTCTAGGGGACTGATGACCTCAGATGTTAAGTCCCTTGCTAAGAGACATTTGAACCATTTTAATTATCCTGTACTATAAAAGTGACTACATACTTACCACTGCTGACACCCACTTCTTCTATAACTTTCAACCATAGTTTTCTTTGAATACCACGAGAATAATACTTATCGTCTTTCGTACTGCACGGAGATGATTTTGAGCGAACTACAACAATCAATTTTACACAATCTACATCCGTGACGATTGTGGTTGCAGCAGCATGTGTACTGGGGACGAGCGACTACAAGCGACTATTGCCGTTCCTAGTAGCCCACCGTTGCGTATAATCGCGTCGAATAGCCGCATGTAATGGACGATGTTCCGTAACACTGCTCGTACCGGTATCGATTCCGCGACTGCTCTCGTAATCGCTTCCAGCGGACGAGCAGCCTTACAGTTATGTGCTGAATATGCTCTCTTTTTTTTAAAAAAAAAAACAGTGCTACTGTGAAGCTAACCAGAATGAAATTTCAAACAAAAAAAAGTTTTTCCTCGTGTATGTACCTGTGTCAGCCTGGCGCCGCAGTTACTCCAGGGCCGATACACAGTGCTACGAGCAAGAGAGGTCGTTCCGCCGTAACTTCTGACATTTCGTTTCGCATTGTCAGTCACCTTCCGTGTTGATTCAGCCAGTGGCTTTATAACTCTGCCAACTGTCTCTGAGTGCTGAGCCACAGCCTCTCAGGCAATCAATGGCATTGGCAATGGTCCAACCTCTGCGGCGGCTTTACCTGAACGAGAGCAAAGTTGTTCTTTATTACTCATTAACGATGACTTCAAAGAGAAGATTTTGTATACATGATCAGCCATTTCTTGACGCAAACCTACGTAATTGTGACTATGATGTAGCAGCATCAATATGCCATACAGTTCGTTGGGCCAAATATCTGGTGCGTACCTAATCAGTCATAACGCAAGCTAAACCCGAGGAAAACGTGTTTACCAACAAAAAACAAAAAATGGCTCTGAGCACTATGGGACTTCGCTTCTGAGGTCATCAGTCCCATAGAACTTAGAACTACTTAAACCTAACTAACCTAAGTACATCATACACATCCATGCCCGAGACAGGATTCAAACCTGCGACCGTAGCGGTCGCGCGGTTCCAGACTGTAGTGCCTAGAACCGCTCGGCCACCCCAGCCGGCGTTTACCAACAGATTTTTGTCATTTAATAGTAAAAATAAACAATAAGGTCGAACAGGAATGTAGCAATCACAAAATACGTATTTTCCGTTACGTTTATAATGCCTTATCACCAAACTATTACAGTATTAATTTCTCACGCAGCTTCTATGGTAGCAATGAACTGTCATAATCAAAGCTGCTCCCGGCAATAGTACGGTCTGGGAAAGGGGGGGGGGAGTTGGTAAAAACCTGCAACAGTGGCTACCTTTTTCTTCCCAAATAGTGACAAGTGTACGAAAATCCTGATCATTTGAGGGGGGGGAGGGGGGTTGGGGAAGGGGTGTTGATTTGCGGGAAGGATACCAAACTGCTAGGTCATAGGTCTCATCGGATTAGGGAAGGATGGGAAAGGAATTCGGCCGGGCGCTTTTGAAGGAACCATTCCGGCATTTTCCTGAAGCGATTTAGGGAAATCACGGAAAACCTAAGCCAGGATGGCCGGACGCGGGATTGAACCGTCGTCCTCCCGAATTCGAGTCCAGTGTCCTAACCACTGTGCCACCTCGCTCGGTGTCCTGATCATTTGGCTTGACCTGAAGCCGAACCCACGATTCACCTAACTTCCATGACAAAGATGCCTACGAATGTGGTAGTGTATGCGTACGCACTGATAAACTAGTGTTTCGATATCTGCACGTCTGTACGCGTGGAACTGTGACTGCACAGATCTATGTACAAGGTGCGACAATAAAGTGATGAGACTGATGTGAAAAAAAATGTTGCTTACCGTTTTAGTCAAGTTTAGTATTGCCTCCTTCAAAGTAGTTCCCTTCTGATTGCACACACTTTTTCCAGCGCTTCTGCCACTGATGGTAACATTTCTGGAACACATCGTCTGTAATATCCTCCAAGACCCTCGTCACAGCTTTTTGGACATCTTGTGTTGTTTGAAAATGGTGTCCCTTGACCGCCGTTTTGACTCTTGGAAATAGTGGCTGTGGCAGTACTGAAATTAGCCGGCCGCGGTGGCCGAGCAGTTCTGGGCGCTTCAGTCCGGAACCGCGTGACTGCTACAGTCGCAGCTTCGAATCCTGCCTCGGGCATGGATGTGTGTGATGTCCTTAGGTTAGTTAGGTTTAAGTAGTTCTAAGTCTAGGGGACTGATGATCTCTGATGTAAAGTCCCATAGTGCTCAGAGCCATTTGAACCAGTACTAAAATTTGTTATGAGGTTAAAAATTGCTGAACTGACAGAGCAGTATGGGATGGCGCATTATCGTGATGCAGAATCCAATCTTTCTCACACCAAGATCTTCAGTTATTATTAGACAAACTGTTTCTCGATTGATGTTCAGTTCTTCTGCAATCATTTTCACGAATAATCTTCGATCAGATCATAAGAGTTCACGCACCCTGGCCAAGTTGGCATCCGTCCATGAGGTTGATGTTCGTCCATTGCGGTCTTCATCTTCAACATTCGTTCTGCCTTCACTAAACATTTTATGCCAACGAAAAACTTGAGCTCTTGGCATAACCTCCTCTCCAAAGGCCTTCTGAAGCTTACCGTAAGTTGTTGTCGCGTTTCCACCCAATTTAACGCAAAAATAAATGGCATACCGTTGTGCAATATTACGCGGTTCCATTTCCGTGACGAGTGACGCAAACACGTGTTAACTTATTACAGCACATCTCACGACTGAGCAGTTGCATCGATGTGCTGCTTGGACTAGAAGCAGCTTATAGACCAAGGTCAAAGATATTGTGCCTACAGAAGCCTGCAGGGTTGCCACATCTTGCAAAGAAAATCAGTATCATTACTTTATTGTCGCACCTCGTAGATCTATTATATCCTTAGGGCAAAATCCCCCCTTGGTACTAAACCTACATTAATATTTACATGAAACGCATTCGCAGTCAATATGGACAACCATCAGCTGTGTAATGGAATGACGATAGTGAAAATTTTTGCCAGACCAGGACTCAGACCCCAATTTCCCTTTTATCGCGAGAGGTTGCCTTACCATTAGGCTATCCGAGCACGACTCACGGCCAAATTTCTATATGTCGTCAACCACGTGTTTACAATCTGTGCTCGTGCATCCATTGTGTATATTCCCGTACAGGCGAGGGCATTTTACTGAAAACTCACTTGACTGTAATCGGCAGATAAATACGGTATTACAGTGCTTGCGTTGCTCAGAAGTGCGATGCAGTGTCCCTTTGGACGTGCACGGGAATTTACATAACAAATGTACAAGTCCAGGTTGTAGACGCAATGTTGACAACATTTGGAAGTTTGAGTCTGGCCGTGAACCGTGATCGAATAGCGTAATTGTAAGACGACCGCTCGTGTCAAGGGGGAAATCTAGTTTCGTGTTCCGGTCCGGCACAAATTTTCATCGTTGTCGTTTCATTATTACAGATGATGGTTATCCATATTCGGAATTGCGAATACATTTCACGTAATTCTTAACGGCTGTAGAGGCCGCAGTACCTGTCCCTTCGGACATGCATGCTTGCATGTCCATGTATGTCCATCAATATTTGTCAGTCTAGTCACGGAAGTCTGTAAAAAGTGGAATAGGCGGCGAGTAGTGGTACTGGCCGTTCCTCCGTGCTCAATAATAAAAAACGGCATGCAGGACGTTCTCTCACATGTTCTGTGCAAAGTCCCCACAGATGTAGTCCCTTCAAACAGTTCTCGTAACATATGGGATTTGTTCAGAGATCCTAACAGTCTTCCTATACAACTATGAATGGATTTGCGGGTAGCTTATCTACTTTAAATAATATTTCAGGGTGCCATTACTGCCCATATTTTGACAATCACCGCCAAATAATTAACAATCACGCAGTTTTATACAATCAACCTCTAAAAGTTACGGTAAACTGAGAGCATGGTTTCCACGGTGACCAGAATCCCTAAAGCCGACAGAGGTGCGTAGCCTGCGACAGAAATCTCTAGTGCTTTTCGCGTAACTTTCGAACGATTCGTACAATGATAATTATCATTTGTTTCTTAATATGGTAGTTTACTGTGTAGCAGAGTTACGGTAGCAAAGCTTTAGTTATACTTAAGCTGCTCCTAGCACTTATTATGTCACAGGTAAGTATTAGTAATTAATATTTGATATAGAAAAGTTCTTAGCTTCGTGCCTCTGTGTTGTTGGATCACTGTCGTTCAGAATCGCCGAGTTAGTACCACTCTTAAGTGTATTCATGACTCCTCTCGCCAATGGGATAGTCTCAGAACAATGAGGCGCTGCCAGCGATCCAACTGTGGTAACTGTTTTCCTTCTCGCCGCAGTAGGAATATGTATTGCTGCTTAAGAGGGCGAACTCGCAGTGACATCGCCTTAAAATCCACCAAATAACATTGTAACACCCGATATCAGCACTATTCTCAACAAAGCACCGTGACTCATCGCCGCTAGGGATCTGAGCGCAGTACACCTCGACTGGAACTCGCGAATACGAAACCCCAAAGGCAAAAAAGCTATACGATCACTCACTAGCCCAAAGCTCCATGACACTAGAGCCGGACGTACCCACGCTCGAGCCCAAACACAGGCGACAGAGGTTAGATGTTATAGACATAGCCCTCATCAAGAGCATCAAATGAACACTCAACATTGCAGTTGAGAACGATGTGGTCTCTGACCACATGCCAGTAATACCGTACAAGGAAGAAACACAGCAGGACGCAGAACCACACCGGATACTAAACCACAAGCGCACGAAATGGGCTCTATTCAAGGAAAAGCTCGACAGCAGTATCCCGAAAACATACGAAATTACTCACACAGCACAAACCGATGAAGCTGTCGAAGCATTTACCACTGCGGTCCAGGGCGCAATTGGTGACGCCATTCCAGCTCTCACAACGCGACGACGCTCAACGGCCCTACTCCAGGAAGTCCTGGAAAAACGGTATCCCATTTGAGTCAATTGATGTTTCAAAGTACTGCACTGAAAAGGTGTTTGAATGTTGTGCAGGTGTGGTTAAATTTAGTGGAGCTAAACTTCTTACTGTTGTTATTTATAGATCCCCAGACTCCGATTTCACAACATTTTTGCTAAAGCTAGAGGAGGTTCTTGGTTCACTTTATAGGAAATACAAAAAGTTAGTTATATGTGGTGACTTCAATATTAATTGTATAAGTGATTGTGCAAGGAAAAGGATGCTGGTAGACCTCCTTAATTCATATAATCTTATGCAAACCGTACGCTTTCCAACGAGAGTGCAAGGGAACAGTAGAACAACCATAGACAATATTTTTGTTCATTCGTCATTATTAGAAGGGCATTCTGTTAGCAAAAAGGTGAATGGCCTTTCAGATCATGATGCACAAATTTTAAGACTAAAAGATTTTTGTGCTGCAACACATGTTAAATATAGTTACCAACTTTTTAGGAAAGCTGATCCAGTTGCTGTACAGACTTTTGTAAACCTTATCAAGGAACAAGAGTGGCAAGATGTTTATAGTGCTGATACAGTAGACGATAAATATAATGCTTTCCTCAAGACTTTTCTCGTGCTCTTTGAAAGTTGCTTTCCGTTAGAACGTTCAAAACAGGGTACTAGCACAAACAGGCAGCCTGGGTGGCTGACTAAAGGGATAAGAATATCTTGTAGAACAAAGTGGCAATTATATCAAAACGTTAGAAACAGTCAAAATCTAAATGCAGCAGCCCATTACAAACAGTATTGTAAGGTGCTTAAAAAAGTTATTAGGAAGGCAAAAAGTATGTGGTATGCAGATAGAATAGCTAAGTCTCAGGATAAAATTAAAACCATATGGTCAGTCGTAAAGGAAATGGCTGGTCTGCAAAGACAGGTCGAGAACATAGAATTAGTGCGTAGTGGGGATGTCCGTGTTACTGATAAGTCGCATATATGTACAGTACTTAATAATCACTTTCTGAATATAGCGGGTGAACTAAATAGAAACCTAGTCCCAACAGGGAATCATATAGCGCTCTTAGAAAAAAGTGTTCCGAGACTGTTACCTGAAATGCTCCTCCATGATACTGACAAGAGGGAGATTGAGTTAATAATTAAATCACTAAAGACCAAGAACTCTCATGGATATGACGGGGTATCTAGCAGAATACTGAAGTATTGTTCCACGTATGTTAGCTCAGTACTTAGCCATATCTGTAACTTTTCCTTTAGGAGTGGTCGGTTTCCTGACCGATTAAAGTACTCGGTAGTGAAGCCATTTTATAAAAAGGGAGACAGGGGTAATGTTGACAATTATAGACCTATTTCTATGCCATCGGTGTTTGCTAAAGTTATCGAGAGGGTTGTATATACAAGGTTACTGCAGCATTTAAATTCACATAATTTGCTGTCAAATGTACAGTTTGGTTTTAGAAATGGCTTAACAACTGAAAATGCTATAGTCTCTTTTCTCTGTGAGGTTTTGGACGGATTAAATAAAAGGTTGCGAACGTTAGGTGTTTTCTTTGATTTAACGAAGGCTTTTGACTGTGTTGACCACAAAATATTACTGCAGAAGTTGGAACATTATGGAGTAAGGGGAGTAGCTTACAATTGGTTCGCCTCCTACTTTAAGAACAGAAAGCAGAAGGTAATCCTCCGCAATATTGAGAGTGGTAACGATGTTCAGTCCCAATGGGGCACTGTTAAATGGGGCGTTCCCCAAGGGTCGGTGCTGGGGCCACTGCTGTTTCTTATTTATGTAAATGATATGCCTTCTAGTATTACAGGTGATTCAAAAATATTTCTGTTTGCTGATGACACCACCTTGGTAGTGAAGGATCTTGTGTGTAATATTGAAACATTATCAAATAATGTAGTTCATGATATAAGTTCGTGGCTTGTGGAAAATAATTTGATGCTAAATCACAGTAAGACTCAGTTTTTACAGTTTCTAACCCACAATTCAACAAGAACTGACATTTTAATCAGACAGAATGGGCATGTTATAAGCGAGACGGAACAGTTCAAGTTCCTAGGCGTACGGATAGATAGTAAGCTGTTGTGGAAAGCCCATGTTCAGGATCTTGTTCAGAAACTAAATGCCGCTTTATTTACCATTAGAACAGTATCTGAAATAAGTGACATTTCAACACGAAAAGTAGTATACTTCGCATATTTTCATACGCTTATGTCATATGGTATTATTTTTTGGGGTAATTCTTCTGATTCAAAAAGGGTATTTTTGGCTCAAAAACGGGCTGTTCGAGCTATGTATGGTGTAAGTTCGAAAAGCTCTTGTCGACCCCTATTCAATAATCTGGGAATTTTGACATTGCCCTCACAGTATGTATTTTCTTTAATGTCGTTTGTTGTTAGCAATATTAGCTTATTCCCAAGAGTTAGCAGCTTTCACTCAGTTAATACTAGGCAGAAATCAAATCTGCATGTGGAATGCACTTCCTTGACTCTTGTGCAGAAAGGAGTGCAGTATTCTGCTGCATCCATTTTCAATAAGCTACCACAAGAACTCAAAAATCTTAGCAGTAGCCCAAACACTTTTAAGTCTAAACTGAAGAGTTTCCTCATGGCTCACTCCTTCTATTCTGTCGAGGAGCTCCTGGAAGAGCTAAAAAATTAAGCAAATTCCAGTGTTACATTCTTGATTTTCTTTATTTAAACTAACGACTTGTCGCCTGAATATGTTTCTTATATTTCATTTTATCTGTTTCTACAATCGTGTTATAATTTCATGTATTGACTCGTTCCATGACCATGGAGACTTCTCCTAAATGTGGTCCCACGGAACAATAAATAAATAAATAAATAAAATGGCTCTGAGTACTATGGGACTCAACTGCTGAGGTCATTAGTCCCCTAGAACTTAGAACTAGTTAAACCTAACTAACCTAAGGACATCACAAACATCCATGCCCGAGGCAGGATTCGAACCTGCGACAGTAGCTGTCTTGCGGTTCCAGACCGCAGCGCCTTTAACCGCATGGCGGCTTTATCCTAATAAGAAACCGTCTCAGTAGCCGGCCGCTGTGGCCGAGCGGTTCTAGGCGCTTCAGTCCGGAATCGCGCTGCTGCTACGGTCGCAGGTTCGAATCCTGCCTCGGGCGTGGATGTGTGTGACGCCCTTAGGTTAGTTAGGTTTAAGTAATTCTAAGTTCTAGGGGATCGATGACCTCAGATGTTAAGTCCCATAGTGCTCAGAGCCATTTGAACCATTTTTTGCTGCAGGCTTCAGATGCACGACCACTTCCTGACACCAATTTTGCAAGAGAAAGCTATTGGTAGGGCGCTAAGTAGAGTTGGTTATGTGTCAGGAGCCACCCTCGTTGTACGCTCTTTGCCAGAAGGACAGTAGCGACCTGTGGTCACCAGTAGGCGCAGGGCAGCATCTTGACTCGTGGTTGGCATTTGAAACAGTCTCAGTAGATACCGGCAGCGCACCAGGCGCCTATTGTACACACTGCATGCTAACAGGCTCCAGGGTATCAAACGGGAAAAAATTCAAACATTTGAAACCACACAATGGGACCAAAAACTCGGTGAACTGATACTACACGACCGGTAGTGTGGAATTTAGCTCGACACTTTACCACGGAGCGACCCCCGCTCTGGCCGGCCTATGTGGCCGAGCGGTTCTAGGCGCTTCAGTCTGGAACCGCGCGACCGCTACGGTCGCAGGTTCAAATCCAGCCTCGGGTATGGATGTATGTGCTGTCCTTAGGTTAGTTAGGTTTAAGTAGTTCTAAGTTCTAGGGGACTGATGACCTCACATGTTGAGTCCCATAGTGCTCAGAGCCATTTTTGACCCCCGCTCTGTGAGGACCAGACTCGGCGGAGAAGGTCGAACTAATGGTCAGAACTCTAGCAGAGTCCTTCACACAGAATTTGTCTCTCTCACACACATCATTCACGCTTGAAACGGACCAGGAGGTTACACGACCTGTAGACCAGTCCGTGAGCGATAAAATCAGACGTACCAGCGCACATTAAACCACGTGGGCTATTAAGCACTGCTCAGCTAGGAAAGCTCCTGGTCCCAACGGCATTCAAAACCGTATACTCAAAGAGTTGACGGATAAAGCCAAAGAATCCTTGACACATCGCGAATGTCATCCTACGACACCAACAATTCCCTGTCTTTTGAAAGGTAGCCAAGATCCGGATGTTCAGAAACCAGGAGATCAGAATGAGATTTTCACTCTGCAGCGGAGTGTGCGCTGATATGAAACTTCCTGGCAGATTAAAACTGTGTGCCGGACCGAGACTCGAACTCGGGACCTTTGCCTTTCGCGGGCAAGTGCTCTACTAACTGAGCTACCCAAGCACGACTCACGCCCCGTCCTCACAGCTTTACTTCTGCCAGTACCTTGTCTCCTACCTTCCAAACTTTACAGAAGCTCTCCTGCGAAGCCAGGAGATCACTTACTCCCCAAAAATTACCGACTCATCAGGCTGCTGAGCTCGCTCACCAATATTGTTCAGAGTGTGATTCTAAAACGACTCACTAGGCACTGCGTCAACAACGACACCCTGAGCCGGAGCAGTTCGGCTTCAGGAATCACCACTCAACAACGCAACAACTACTTCTCGTAGTGGAGCATATAACAGGCGGCTCCATCGACGACGGCTGTGTTGCTGGACATCTAAAAAGCCTTCAGCGATCTCACCGACGCTGGTTTCCACGGCGGACTCGTATGCCTGATGCTCCCTTATCTGACGAGCAGATGTTTCAACACCGACATTCATGGCAAACAATCAACACGACATGGCATTCTGGCCGCAGTACCCCAAGGCAGCGTCCTGGGGACCCTCTTGTTTAACTTCTACATAAGTGATGTTCCAACAACACATAACACGATGGTTGCCATCTACGCAGATGGCACTGCCATCCTAGCACAAGATTGGAAACCATCAAACATTAACTTTCGACTACAAATAGCACTCAGAACAGTCGAGACTTGGTTAGAGAAATGGCGTGCCAAGGTAAATGTCGACAAATGCGGGGCTGTTCTGTTTACAAGCAGACCGAGACAACTGCAGAAACACCAGTACTGTAGAAAATTATACACTCACACCCAAGACTGCAGATGTAAGTCGTCTGTTAGATTTCCGGACCTGCATCCAATAAGTATGATTGAAATGCTCTCGACAGGATATTATGTTTCGCAGTCGTTTCCCCCATATCGTAACAACGCCGAGATCAGCGTTGCTAGGAGAACTGGAATTCATTTCCAATGGAACTAATCCCTTTCAAACGAACCATTCTGGCACTCGCCTTAAACTCCACGGAAAATCCAACTTGGGTGCTGGGTCGGAAATGTCAGATTACCCTCTTGAATGTCAAACCAGGAGAACAGCTATCTCGTCACCTCATCCTTATCTTGCTCATTGGTTGGAAAGTATTGCCACAGGCTGAACACTTTAAGGCGTGTGCCGTCGGTTTTCGGTACAATGTCCATAATCAGTGTAGTCACGTACTCTACAAAGGGGTCACTTTAACTCTAGCATACCGAAATAAGCTCAGTGAATTATAGTAGGCAGAAGATTTCGTTGCGAAGTTGTTTTGAAGTTTACAGCAACGCCCAAATGGTGGAAGGCAGTTCAGTTTTCTTGTGGTAGCCGCGGACACAGTGCAGAACATGTTTGGTCTAGACGCGTTCCAAACTCATGAATTTCCACCTCCTGTAATTCGGATTCCTACGGCAGTACTGCTCGAAAATCTGGTAGTCTAGTATACGGAATTGTCTTTTGAAAACTGATACCGGTTGTGCTAAGAACGCTACAGCTTTCACAACGCAGAAACATTCAACTACTGCCATTTTTTTGCGCTTGACAATACCAATCACATTAAGCGAGGACTTAACTACTAAAGTCGAAAAGTTCAGACGCAACACAATCTAACGTCTACCGCTGAACAACTGAGCTTTTTGGCATGCAGGCCAATCATTATGATCGTTGAGCAGAAACTTAAAACCATGTTTACTGAACGCTCTCTCAACAGGTCATAAACACCAAGAGGAAAACTTCCCTGCACCAGGCCTATTGTTCTCATCATTTCCATGTCTACATTTCTAAGCGGCTAAGTTTGTCACCATTTCCAGTTGTAGGTTGCATATACACTCCTGGAAATGGAAAAAAGAACACATTGACACCGGTGTGTCAGACCCACCATACTTGCTCCGGACACTGCGAGAGGGCTGTACAAGCAATGATCACACGCACGGCACAGCGGACACACCAGGAACCGCGGTGTTGGCCGTCGAATGGCGCTAGCTGCGCAGCATTTGTGCACCGCCGCCGTCAGTGTCAGCCAGTTTGCCGTGGCATACGGAGCTCCATCGCAGTCTTTAACACTGGTAGCATGCCGCGACAGCGTGGACGCGAACCGTATGTGCAGTTGACGGACTTTGAGCGAGGGCGTATAGTGGGCATACGGGAGGCCGGGTGGACGTACCGCCGAATTGCTCAACACGTGGGGCGTGAGGTCTCCACAGTACATCGATGTTGCCGCCAGTGGTCGGCGGAAGGTGCACGTGCCCGTCGACCTGGGACCGGACCGCAGCGACGCACGGATGCACGCCAAGACCGTAGGATCCTACGCAGTGCCGTAGGGGACCGCACCGCCACTTCCCAGCAAATTAGGGACACTGTTGCTCCTGGGGTATCGGCGAGGACCATTCGCAACCGTCTCCATGAAGCTGGACGACGGTCCCGCACACCGTTAGGCCGTCTTCCGCTCACGCCCCAACATCGTGCAGCCCGCCTCCAGTGGTGTCGCGACAGGCGTGAATGGAGGGACGAATGGAGACGTGTCGTCTTCAGCGATGAGAGTCACTTCTGCCTTGGTGCCAATGATGGTCGTATGCGTGTTTGGCGCCGTGCAGGTGAGCGCCACAATCAGGACTGCGTACGACCGAGGCACACAGGGCCAACACCCAGCATCATGGTGTGGGGAGCGATCTCCTACACTGGCCGTACACCACTGGTGATCGTCGAGGGGACACTGAATAGTGCACGGTACATCCAAACCGTCATCGAACCCATCGTTCTACCATTCCTAGACCGGCAAGGGAACTTGCTGTTCCAACAGGACAATGCACGACCGCATGTATCCCGTGCCACCCAACGTGCTCTAGAAGGTGGAAGTCAACTACCCTGTCCAGCAAGATCTCCGGATCTGTCCCCCATTGAGCATGTTTGGGACTGGATGAAGCGTCGTCTCACGCGGTCTGCACGTCCAGCACGAACGCTGGTCCAACTGAGGCGCCAGGTGGAAATGGCATGGCAAGCCGTTCCACAGGACTACATCCAGCATCTCTACGATCGTCTCCATGGGAGAATAGCAGCCTGCATTGCTGCGAAACGTGGATATACACTGTACTAGTGCCGACATTGTGCATGCTCTGTTGCCTGTGTCTATGTGCCTGTGGTTCTGTCAGTGTGATCATGTGATGTATCTGACCCCAGGAATATGTCAATAAAGTTTCCCCTTCCTGGGACAATGAATTCACGGTGTTCTTATTTCAATTTCCAGGAGTGTATAAACCTTCCAGGAGCAAAAAATATGATTTTCAATATTTCATATAATTATTGACTGAATTTAAAATTTTGAAATGCTGTCGTAATCTGCTTATTAAGAGACACAATTTAACATCAATGGTTTAATACCAACCTTAGAGTCAGAAACTGTGGATACGTCTTGACCAGCGTAACTCATGGCGCGAAAATTACTCGTACTGTATTCATCCAATATTTGAGACTTAGCGACTTCAAACAAACTTAACACATAATTTCAAACTACCACAAAATAATGAAATTACGTTTTCGTCAGTCATGCAGTAAAACTTCAGCATGTGGCACCACGTTTCAATTTGTTACTTCTTTACTACTTGTAACGCTACCTCCTTCGTAGCGCTGTGGGTTTTATTCTAATTTTCAAGTAAGAATACGAAATGTTAACGAAGGATAGGCGCATCACATACACTGAAAAGCCAAACAAACTGGTACACCTGCGTAATATACTTTAGGGTCTCCTCGAGAACGCAGAAGTGCCGCAACAAGACGTGACATGGACTCGACTAATGTTTGAAGTAGTGCTGGTGCGAACTGACACCATGAATCCTGCAGGACTGTCCATAAATCCGTAAGAGTACGAGGGGGTGGAGATCTCTTCTGAACAGCACGTTGCAAGGCATTGCCCAAGTCCGTCAGAATGCACAATGGACATTAATGGATGCAGGTGATCAGTCAGGATGCTTACGTGCTTGTCGCCTGTCAGAGTCGTATCTAGATGTATCAAGGGACCCATATCACTCCAACTGCACAAGCCCCATACCATTACAACACCCCCACCATCTTTAACAGTCCCCTGGTGACATGCAGGGCCCATGGATTCATGAGGTTGTCTCCATACCCGTACGCGTCCGTCCGCTCGATAAAATCTGAAATGAGACTCGTCCGACCAGGCAACATGTGTCCAGTCGTCAACAGTCCAGTGTCTGTGTTGACGAGCCTAGGTGACGCGCAAAACTTTGTGTCGTGCTGTCATCAAGGGTACATGAGTAGGCCTTCGGCTCAGAAAGCCCATATCGATGATGTTTCGTTGAATGATTCGCACGCAGACACTTGTTTATGGCCCAGCATTGAAATCTGCAGCAATTTGGGGAGGGGCTGTACTTACGTCACGCCGAACGATCTCTTCAGTCGTCGTTGGTCCCATTGTTGCAGGATCTTTTTCCGGCCGCAGCGATGTCTGAGATTTGATGTTTTACCAGATTCCTGATATTCACAGTACACTCGTGAAATGGTCGTAAGGGAAAACCCCCACTACATCGCTAGCTCTGAGATCTGTGTCCCACTGCTCGTGTGCCGACTGTAACACCACGTTCAAGCTCACTTAAATTGTTATAACCTGCCATTGTAGGAGCAATAATCGATCTAATAACTGCGCCAGACACTTGTCTTACACAGGTGTTGCCGACCGGAGCGCCGTATTCTGCCTGTTTACATATCTCTGTATTTGAATACGCATGTCTATACCAATTTCTTTGGCGCTTCAGTGTATTTACCCGTGTGACCCAGCATTTATGCATTGAATTAAGAACGATTTGCCTTGCTGCGTATCTCATTTTTGCTTTCATCAAAGGTCGAAATCGACGTTAGGAAGCGGCAAGCTCGGTGACACAAAACTGTGCCATTGTTAAGTTTCAATGCAGGGAAATGATCTGCATTCAAATAATAATGATGATCGGACTTCGTTAAATGCTTGTATTGCACGCTCGTTTTACAAATATTGGAATGGATAAACAATAACACGGTTATGGTGTGCGATAGTTGCGTCACCAAACCAACCACTTGCAATGTACGCATTTAAAACGCTGCAAAACAAACATTTTCACAGTGAACCTCTGAATTCATAACTTTTAAACGCTTCAGCAAACGCATTTCAACAATCTCTAGACACAGTCCAGAGTAATACTCTTCAAGTTTTTTCCACTTGTATTATGGAGCAGAGGATAGATGGAGTGTGAGTTACTATTTTTTGTACCATACGTGATAATTTTTAAATTGAGCTCTGAACTGTATTGAGCTGGTGAATATTTCGTGTTCTGTTATTACGAAATGGACTTAGTTTTGAAGTAGCTTTTATTACAATTTATTTTTATGATTTTACTACCATTCTCGTAAAGCTCTCAATGCAAAATTTATTTGCATTTTATAAGGATATTTTCTATCTGTATTTTAACTGGATATCGTAGGACCACTTCCAGTTTATTTAAGATGTCCTTTTTTCAATAGGCATTATTCAAAAAAAATCTCTGTCGTCTGCATCGGTTACAATAGAACCCTTGTTAATAAATTATTCATTTAACTTTCGTTCTGTATTTCTGAGTATTTGATTAACTGGCAATTCTAGCCAGCGCACAGATTATTTGGCTGCACGATCACAGCTACAGGTGAATATTTGCAGCGAATGAGCTGCGGGGCATAAAAGCAGTAGTGCATGGCTCGACGTAGTGACTACACCGAGCTGTTCTTTGTGTGCATACCCCAAGCACCTAAAGCATGAGTAACCACACGTAAATATGCAACTGATTTGCTCGTAAGGGATGCTGTTTGGAAGAGCAAACACAATTGCCGTAACCGTTAAACAGCCGGCACACGGACCGTGCTGTCGAACGTTAACGTTGAGCGTGCCAAGTTCAACGTGCTGCCGAACGCTCAGGAATGATACAACTTGTGCATACGGTACGTGGGCCCCAGCGTGGTATACGCGATCGCAACGCACTCCAGCAGCAGTTGAGGGATGTCTCTAGTTCGTAAACCACACTGTTTACTCAACGGGCGCGCGTAAAATTCCCACGTTAGCTCTATTAAAACGCACATTTCCTCCATCGTCCACGAAAAGGAAAGTACCGCGTCCAATCAGTAAGGACAGAGACATATAATAGTTCCATTACAAACAGTGCGGTACAAATTTGGAATACTTGTCCGCATACGATAAACATTATTTCGTCATTGCCCGCATCTCGTGGTCGTGCGGTAGTGTTCTCGCTTCCCACGCCCGGGTTCCCGGGTTCGATTCCCGGCGGGGTCAGGGATTTTCTCTGCCTCGTGATGGCTGGGTGTTGTGTGATGTCCTTAGGTTAGTTAGGTTTAAGTAGTTCTAAGTTCTAGGGGACTGATGACCATAGATGTTAAGTCCCATAGTGCTCAGAGCCATTTGAACCATTTATTTCGTCATTCCCACATTTTAGTAAAACCCCAAGGTCAGTCTTACTCGATCACTGTTCCTACCCAGTAGCAGAATCTTTGCAACGCGTGAATTACGAAGAGTAAAAGAAAAAGGAGCAAAATAGCTTTACACAAGTAGCGCAAGGTGTCCTGTAGATCAAGCCAATCGAACAAAGTCACCCCTAAAAAAAAGGTGAACTTGTATTTACATAACATCAAATATTATAGTCTATACTTATATTGAGCTAATAATAAAGTATCAGAACCTAATGAAACCGCGAATGTTAGGAAAAAAAATTGGTTGTGTCAGGACGCGAACCACCGCCCCAACAAAAAAACTCCCTTAAGGTGTGACGCTATCCAGGACGCTAAACCAACTTCACAACTTCCATTGTAAATCATAGTGACTTAGCACTTTCTAAAAACCTTAATCGTAGGTATGTTACTAACGGAAATCTAATTATAAGAAATTGTACCAAGAACAATGTGTTTTGGGTGGTTCTTCAGTGTGTTGCTGCCTTCAAATAGCCCACTCCCATTATACGCAAGTTACAATAATTCTTTTGCCACGAATATGATGTTTCTCATTATTTTATTGCAACGAATCACACAGTTAACAACGGGTTTTGCAGTGATTCTCAATTTTCTGGTGCTCGGAACGTTATATATACATATAGCCTTGAAATGAATGCCAATATGGCGCCTCACAACTCTGTACTGAAGGGAGACGGCGTGCATGTGACGTAGGTGGCGTTGCGCCATCTCAATGGTCAACACTCAGACGCACGCTCAGAATATCTGACATGCCAGATATTGCTCTGCACGTTCGGAAAGACTTCCGAACGTGCTATTCCACGCCATGACGTCAGAAACTCGGCACGCTCAACGCTCAACGTTCGGATGCACGGTCCGTGTGCCGACGGCTTTAGGTACGGCTCGGTTCCTCAGTGGCAACATTGTGTTACATCTACACCTATACGTAGTTCATGAGCGTCTTCACAGCTTGTATCGTCCAAATGCTTAATGAAGTGGAGATCGATGGGGCGTGCTAACCCAACTTCGACCCCAGCAGCAGTAGGACAGGATGTTGGCGGCAATGTTGCAAGTCCTTTCCGCCTCGTCCGAGGTCCTCATCACGTGTAAACCACGTGCTTCCTCATATCTGCAGCGACACAACCTTCGGAACATCGTTATAAATATAGTTCTCCAATGAATAGTCTCACCAGGCTGTTAGTTTATATTCATTAAAAACTGTTGGCCAGTTTCGAGTATGTGATCATTTTTAAGAGTACAGTTGGATGAGGACACATCTTCCCCGTAAGTATCTAGGATGTTCCAAGATTAGAGGGCATAATTTGAGGTATGTAATCCAGATATGTAGACAATAAAAGAAATTAATTATAACATGTGTTCTGAAATGTACAGTTTCTGAGTTTGGTCACCAAATAATAGCGATATTCACCGAAACATTTCTCTTCCCACAGGTAGTTGCAGTGGCAGAAGACATTAAGGGAAGCGTCCGATTCCACTCGACTACGTTGACCCATGACGCCATCAATGTGGCAGAAACGCCTACTTGCACCGTATACAAAACAATGACGATGTTGTCACTACACGCCAACAAACGCGGACAAAAATACACAGTAACTTCCAACTCCAACAATAAAATGAAACTAACGTGACAACCGCGGGGAAAAGGGAGATTTAGGGCGGGACAAGCTAAATATATAACAATACAAAACACTGCACCATCCTAAAACAAATATTATAAAAAAATCTCAACTTACGACATAGCGCTGCAGCCACAAAACCAACAGGAATCACACATTTCATTCGACCTGTGTAGTTCAAAAGAAGCCCACAATACCAAATAACCAACATCTGAAATTCCGAAGAGCGAAATCGGACATTTCAATTTACCTAATAGCTCAAACGAAGCCCTCGATACCTAAAAACCAACACCTTCAACTACCAGAAGTGGAATAGGGCATTTCCCTTGTCCTGTGATCTCAAACGCAGCTCGCGATGCCTACTGGCAAACCACTAACAAAAAAATCACAAGCACAAACTTCACACTCCTATATAACTCATAAAACACCACCGAAACCAAACACCCAACAATTCGAAAACCTCAAAACTCCCATATTCACTAGATCAGTTAAAACAACCGAAATTATGTAAATATAAAACGGGCACAGCATCACGATTGCTATACAATAAAACCAGAACAAAAATTAGTTACTGACAAAAGCATCCGACAAAATCACTTAAGTTGGATACACACCCACCCACCCACCCGCCCACACACACAACCACAACGACGACAAGTAATCAGACATAACAAAAACGTCAAACACATAAACAAGAGGGAAAAACCATAACAACTCACTGAAAACAAAGCAAACACTTTCAGATCCACGTTACAGCACTGACTACGCAGGCAGATAAACCCACGTCACCACGGCGTTATCCAAGGCTCAAATGAACCAAATACCGCACGTTAAACCCAATCCGTCAACATCCACCACCTGAGGGCGCCAACTACAAACAATTGAAACACACTGCGTCATAGAGACGTCACACACCACAACACCGTTACGTCACAGGTCAAGGCAGACTAGTGAAATCGGACGCTTCCAATGACCCGGACAGTTAATTCCGAGACGATGCGTACAGTCTGGCGTTCGACATGCACATAAATCAGGAGCTGGCAAAGAGGAGCCTGATTTACGATATGGCGGACAGCAATGTCGCGCTGGCTTATCGTTTGTACCAGGAGAGGTACCCACAGCGAAGGTGTCCAGTTCGGAAGACATTTGGACGTCTGTATCGCCGTCTGTATACTCTTGGGAAGTTTACATCTCCTGCTTTGGTGAGGGGACGATCCAGATCTACAAGTCCAGGCATAGAGAAGGAGATTCTGGATTCTGTGCACACGATCCCTTCTAAGAGCACACGAAGGTTAGCACTGCAAGTGAATGTTGCTCATACGACTGTCTCGAAACAGTTGCGATAGCAGCAACTGTACCCTCATCATTTGTAACGTGTATTCGCCCCATCACCAGCAGATTACCCTGCTGGAATTAGATTCTGCCAGTGGTTCTCGCAGCAGTGTGCTACAAATCTGAACTTCTTAGCCTTAGCATTATTCACAAATGAAACATACACCAGCTGGCATTACAAACTTCCGTAGCCAGCATGTATGGGCATGTGAAGACTGATACGAAATTGTATTATCTAATCACCAAGTGCCGTTCTCCCTCAACAGGTAGGCCGGTATCGTTCGAGATCAGTGAGTTGGATCCCATGTATTTTGTAAACAGACTTACGGAGCAGGGATACACAAACTTCCTGGAAAGCACCAAACCTCAAGTTTTTGAAGAAACTCCGTTGATCTTTCGTCAACAGCTTCACATGCTGCGATGGATAGAATGTTTCCAGATCGATGGATAAGTAGTGGTGGCCCAATTGTCTGGCCTCCACTCTCACGTGATGTGAACCCTATCGATTACTACTTACGAGGGCATTTAAAACCATCGGTGTATTCGTCTCCAGTGCCTGACATGGAGTTTCTTTGGAATCGAATAGTGGTTGGTTGTGGGGAAATACGCAAAACACCGGGAATTTGGGTTCATGTTCGGAGAGCCGTGAGACATGGATGTGAGACCTGTATTCAAGTAGGACGTGGGCATTTCGGACGTCTTTTGTGAAGGCAACTAACTACCTGTGGGAAGAAAAATATTCTGGTGAATATCACTTCGATTTGGAATTACATTTTTTATAATAATTCAATGATGACGAGATATAGTCCGAGAAGATACATACCATGGACTACATACAGGGTATGTCTCAATTGGATTACGATGAAGGATAGTTTTATTTATTGCATCAGAAGCCGTAGTCTTCGTATAGTCTTTTGAGGTTTTTTTTTTTTTTTTTTTTTAGTAGTAGTCTATCACCCAACGACTATCACTGTCTTGAAGGTCATACGTCTGGAAAACCAAGGATTTCCAGACACGTATTGTAATAATTTTTTATTGTCGAGATACAAGAAATACATATGTGAAATTATTCCCTCCAGTTTTGAAATACCTTGTACAACAAAAATCACTCGTTATGCTCAAATACGATGACATTCTCGTCAATTCTGAGTTTGTATCCATTGAAGACCATGCCATATTTATTTATCGAGGCTATGGTGCCTCCCCCCCCCCCCCCCCCCCTCCTCTCGACGAAGTAACAAATGCCTTGTTAAGTGCAAACGCAAGACATACAGGATGACACCTGAACCTAACAGACAGCTATCGACATTTCACTCTACACATAATTCTTAAACTTCATTGTTACAGGCGTGTCGCCTGATAAGAATTGCGAGTGTTTTCACACATCTACAACTGTTAAGGTTTGCTTACATGTGTAAAAGCAATCGAAAGGCGTTCTGAAAATTTCTGAAGACTTTCTGTTTGTAAAATGGTCTTTCATTAACTACTCCAGAATGAAGGAGTTTCGTTCATATGTTTACATGTTGTGATCACCAGCAGGATAGACTATTCAACAGGTCAGGCAGGTCTTAGTCGAATACCACAGGGCTTGTAAGATGTCGTGGTCTCCTGACCTTCATTGCTTACATATTCCGCCCCCACAATCATATTCCGCACATCAAGAGGCTTCATTCGAACCCAAACTCGATAAGATAAAGTCAAATGGTTCAAATGGTTCAACTGGCTCTGAGCACTATGGGACTTAACTGCTGAGGTCATCAGTCCCGTAGAACTTAGAACTACTTAAACCTAGAATGAAATTTTCACTCTACAGCGAAGTGTGCGCTGATATGAAACTTCCTGGCAGATTAAAACTGTGTGCCGGACCGAGACTCGAACTCGGGACCTTTGCCTTTCGTGGGCAAGTGCTCTACCGACTGAGCTACCCAAGCACGACTCACGCCCCGTCCTCACAGCTTTACTTCTGCCAGTACCTCGTCTCCTACCTTCCAAACTTTACAGAAGCTCTCCTGCGAACCTTGCAGAACTAGCACTCCTGGAAGAAAGGATATTGCGGAGACATGGCATAGCCACAGCCTGGGGGATGATTCTAGAATGAAATTTTCACCCTACAGCTGAGTGTGCGCTGATATGAAACTTCCTGGCAGATTAAAACTGTGTGCCGGACCGGCACACAGTTTTAATCTGCCAGGAAGTTTCATACTTAAACCTAACTAACCTAAGGACATCACACGCATCCATGTCCGAGGCAGGATTCGAAACTGCGACCGTAGCGGTCGCGCGGTTCCAGACTGTAGCGCCTAGAACCGCTCGGCCACTTCGGCCGGCAAGATAAAGTCAATGTTGTATGAATTCATGTAAACTATATGGAAATAACTAGTAAATCGCAAAGGCACACTGTGGTTGAAACACTCAAGGCTGGCGTACACACACACATTCAAGACACGACCGTCACAAAAGCTTTTTGTTGGGGAGAGTGCAAACCGCACGCCGGGGGGCCGGTCCCTTCAGAGGACGAGTCAACCTATCTACGTCGGCCGGCGACCGCCCGTAGAGTAGACAGCGTTTGCCCGAGTGAAAGGGAGAATGACCCTGTGTTCAGCTTAAAAGCAAATTCCGCTACATTGTGTGGGAGCGCCCAGCCTACGCATTCTTTACAAACATAGCATGCAGTTTCAGAGGTTTTCACAGGGAGACAGCAAACACGCTACAGATTCCCAGACTGGTCGCCTTAAACGAAACGTCATTCTCCCGTTTTAGAAGAGCAATGCTGATTGGCAGGCTATATTCCTGACGCCTTGAGCTGAAGGAGTAATGGAAGAGACTGAAAGATATACCCCTTCACATCTGGCGTAAAGAGGGGCTGTTCTGTTGTCGCTCTTGGAGCGAGAACACGTAACAAGAGCGTGTGCGCTCGTACATGTACTCAAAGAGCGAGGAACAAGTCTCTCCTCAGTGCTTCACTGGGAGAGCACCTCTGTCGAGAGCGAATCGGAGTGCGACTCTATACTGAGTCCTTGCGATTAAGCGTTGTTCACTGTGTTGGCTGCCACAGTTATTGTGCGGTGTGAACGGAAAGAGTTATAGTTAGCCGCCTGCGAGCGAATTTTTGAGTGGCATCGTGGTGGACTGGTTCTCTAACCGGTGTACCACGCCAATAGTTAGACTAGGGGCGAATAGGAGTCCTTGACTTCATCAAGGCGTAGGGAGAGTTTGATTGGCGAAGGCCAATCCAAATAGAACGAGAGTTATCTTATTTGTGAGCAGCGAGCGGCGCAGCTTACGGTATTGTGCACTACAGCTCTTGCGAGCCCCATATTTCCTCCACAACAGTACACTTCACTGCATTTCAAACGCGACAGCCTCGACCGTACCTAGCAACATTCTAACGGATAATTATTCAAGTTGAGTAGGCGTGGCTCTCAGCCATTCTGCCAAGTCAATAACAATCTTAAACTTTGTATAGAAATTTCATTAGCGAATCCTATCCGTAAGAGGTAACTTCACATTCCGAACAGAACCCGGAAATAACTTGTTCAGTTCATAACTAAAAGTGCCATTGTAATTTCTCAGAATTTTAGCAAAATAAATAATAATTTTCGTCAGTTTCATGTTTTTCTTACACTAACTAGCACTACTCCAGTACCCAAGTATCCCACAAGTTACGTAAGAAATTTTGTGAATTTTTGTGTCATTTCCTTACAGCGGACAACTCCTGAAGATATTTATTGCTGAACGTTTTTCAGGCATTTCTCTTTAGAACGTTAGGAGTGTCTGTCTGACTTCCGTAGTAGTGTGGGGGTGGAAATTGCATGTTGCAGGAGCCACAGGGTAAAGGGTACAGCTCAGATTAATCCGCTGCACAGAATGACAGAATAGCACCCACACACCCATAGGCTCTTGACACCGGCACCCTACTTTATGCGGTTCAGAAACCCAGACTAATCATCATCGGCTATCTCTACGAAACGACGTAGATTTTCTTTTGTATATAAGTGCTGTATCTTGTATTCACCATTCACTATTGCGTTTTCCAATGTCTATAATGCACTTTTTCTCATTTTTTCTGAATTTTTCATTCCTTTGCTTAACTCAATAATCTTTAGAAATTGTTCAGGGTGGTTCAATAAGAGTCACTCGATTTAACAAGACTTTATCTTCTACATAAACGAAGATAACAACTTCCAATAACTAAGAAGACAGTTTACAGCACTCGGTATATTAGAAAAATCCTAACCTCGTTGACAGCATAGGTTCTAACCCCCTTGATCCCATCAAAAATTGATGGAGGAGATCGGTCCCACTGTGACCAAGCGGTCGGCTGACGGGGTCTGGCTGCCGTTGTCGGTGCCACTGTGAACGCAGCCCAAGCCGGCGCCGTGGGTTTTCAGGCAGAACGTCAGAACGTGAAACGTGGGGAACAGCAAAACATTACGAGTATATCAAAGCGCTGGAGGCGTCAAGCGCAACGAAGCTAGCGTTTACCCTCCGACACGTTCCAAATCTCACAGCGGTGTGCAGGAAAGTGAAAACCATCCGCTTTCAAGTGGCCCAAATGTTAGTTTCCCTATCACTTCGTGGCCTGGCATAAAGCTGCGCCGTACAGTGAACGGAACCATTTGGTCCTCCCGTGTATGGTACAGGATGACTTAGACAAACTTTCTCGTTGGTGTGATAAACGGCAACTAGCTCTAAACGCAGAAAATCATAAGTTAATGCAGATAAATGTAACGTTCGAATTAATCATTAGTAGTGTGCTGCTTGACACACCCATGGTGATTGAATATCTAGGCGTAACATTGCAAAGCCGGCCGAGGTGGCCGAGCGGTTCTAGGCGCTTCAGACTGGAACCACGCGACTGCTATGGTCGCAGGTTCGAATCCTGCATCGGGCATGGATGTGTGTGATGTCCTTAGGTTAGTTAGGTTTAAGTAGTTCTAAGTTCTAGGGGACTAGTGACCTCAGATGTTAAGTCCCATAGTGCTCAGAGCCATTTGAACCATTACCAAAGGGTTATTACATGGAATAAGAACGTACGGACGGTAACAGGGCAGTGGTCGACTTCGGTTTACTGGGAGACTTTTACGAATGTGGGATTTAAGGAGACCGCGTACAGAACACTACTGCGGCCCATTCTTGAGTACCGCTCGTGTGTTTGGGATCCGCACCTGGTCGGTTTAAAGCAAGACGTCGAAGTAATTCAGATGAGGGCTGCTACATTTCTTACCAGTAGGCTCGATCAACAAGCAAGTATTTGGAGATTCTACGGGAACTCAAATGGGTATCCCTGGAGGGAAGGTGACGTTCTTTCCGAGGAACAACAGGGAGAAAATCCACAGAACCGACATTGGAAGCTGACTGCAGAACAATACTACTGCCGCCAACGTACAACTCGCGGAAAAACCGCGAAGATAAGACGAATTAGGGCTCGAGCGGAGGCATACAGAAAGTCGTTTCTCCCTCGCTCACGTATTAAGGTACAAGGTACCCTTCGCCGCGCACCATCTGGTGGCTTGCGGTGTATGTACAGATCTGTATATGTAGAACTAATGCGTTGGACAAATCAGCTTGTGACACGCCTAGGGAATAAGAGTCTGCTATCTGTTAATGAATAACTAAAGCCTTAGCAGAAGTAAATGATCGTATTAAAATGATTGCCGAAAATGTGTGGTTACAACTGAACAGGAACTGTTTATATTCTGAAATCAGTCGAGATCAACAATGTAAGATGCGTACAGCGCCGAGAAAGGATTCCACTGCCAGCGACGATTTG
This sequence comes from Schistocerca piceifrons, assembly GCF_021461385.2. NCBI lineage: Eukaryota > Metazoa > Arthropoda > Insecta > Orthoptera > Acrididae > Schistocerca > Schistocerca piceifrons. Next base: position 888,001,513 of record NC_060139.1, read on the forward strand.
AATTTCATGAGTCTGAGGAGCCCATGCCATAGTTATTTATCTTCCGAATGTTCTCTGTGACGAATGGACGAATTTCAGAGGCATTCTTCACGTATTAGTTGTGAGTTGACCTTTACTTTTACGTAAGATCTACTATAACCAGACACTGAACTTTATTTATCAAGGTCTAAGTTTAGGTCTGATGATGGCAGTAGCCGAAACATGTTACGTGAAATAACGATAAAGATGATACCTCAGCGACTATGTCAGTGTTATTGGTCATAAACATTTAATATGTTTTGTTAACACAGTTTATCAGAAAATAAAATACAAATTTTAGGAGGGTGTCCCCAAGGCAATAACAAAACGTTAGATACAGAAATATCCTCCAAACCTGTTTGAAATATATTTTCACACTTAACTACATTCTCGCTATGCTTATATTTCTGTTCAGTATTCATTTCCAAGTCTTTCAAAACTAAGTTCGTAACGGCCCTCGATTGACTGTCCCACTATTACGAGCACTTATGGCGCATACTGAATCGCCTCAACGGCATGTGTAAACAAATATCGCAGATTATTTATTGCAGTAGCATAAATCGATATGGCTAAACGCCTAGTAATTCCCAACAAGGAAGCGCCCGTCGGGATAAGTCCTGTGAGTGAGATGGTCATGCTACGAGTATACGCCTGCAACAGCTAATGTAAAACACCATCTCAGCGTCGGTAAACATTACAAAATAAATGAGATGGTGCTCCATCAAAGTGTGAACTACATTACAGTGTAAGAGACAAATCGTAACTTGCTAATTTCGTCATTATTTTGAGCAGAATACACGAAACATTTATTTTCATTAATTATGTACTAACAAGGGAACCTCCCCATCGCACTCCCTTCAGATTTAGTTATACGTTGGCACAGTGGATAGGCCTTGAAAAACTGAACACATATCAATCGAGAAAACAGGAAGAAGTTGTATGGAACTATGAAAAAAATTAATAAAATATACAAACTGAGTAGTCCATGCGCAACATATGCAACATTTAGGAGAAGTTGAGCTCAACAGCGTGGTGGTCCCGTGGTTAGCGTGAGTAGCTGCAGAGCGAGAGGTCCTTGGTTCAAGTCTTCACCCGACTGAACATTTTACTTTCTTTATTTTCGCAAAGCTACGATCTGTCCGTTCGTTCATTGACGTCTCTGTTCACTGTAATAAGTTTAGTGTCTGTGTTTTCCGACCGCACCGCAAAACCGTGCGATTAATAGACGAAAGGACGTGCCTCTCCAATGGGAACCGAAAACATTTGATCGCAAGGTCATAGGTCAACCGATTCCTCCACAGGAAAACACGTCTGATATATTCTATACGACACTGGTGACGGCATGTGCGTCACGTGACAGGAATATGTCGTCGGCCCCTCCTAACTTGTACACTTAGCAAATGGGTAAAAAGATTCTTCTACCTTGCCCGATTTAGGTTTTCTTGTGGATGTGATAATCACTCCCAAAAAAGTGATGAAAACATAGGAGTTTGTCACATAAACTGAAAATAAAAAATTAAACTTTTCACTCGAGGGAAGACTTGAACCTAGGACCTCTCGTTACGGAGCTGGTCTCGCTAACCACGGGACCACGACGCTCCTTGACTGCCAGTCTTCTTGATGTTGCATATGTTAAAATGGACTACTTAGTTTGTATATTTTACTAATTTTTTTCATAGTTCCCCACAACTTCTTCCTGTTTTCTCGATTGATATGTGTTCAGTTTTTCAAGGCCTATCCACTGTGCCAACTTATAACTAAATCTGAGGGGGGTTGCGATGGGGAGGTTCCCTTATAAGTGATTCGTTCTGCTTCAGGACAGTGCTATGGGTGAAAGGCATACATCTCAGTGCCCCACTTCTACATATTTAGTCAAGTTTCTGCACTTCTGCATTTTTTTATCAAGCTTCTTTTTGGTGTTGATTCGAGAGTAGTCTTTATTCACACACCGTATTGGGCCTCCTGGTGCATTCGTGATCAGTGAACTGGAAGAGCGACTGTTGTTTAGCTTCTTTGTTATTGTTATTTTTATTGTCTTCAGATTTGTTTGAAGCAGCTCTCAACATTAGTCTATCCTGTGCACGCCTCTTCATTTCATTAACTACTGCAACCTACATCCATTTCAAACGGCTATCTTTATTCAAGCCGATTATCCCTCTACAGTCTATGAATTTGTATTATTTGATGCCACTGATTTTATTCCGCATATTTTATGATACCTGATGATAGTCCGTGGACTGAAACTGGTTGTGTAATAAAGAATTTTTTATCTCTAGCTCTTGCCTGTGAATTATCACGTATTTATGAGCTATCGGGTGACATCTCCTTAAAATATAGATTAATATCTCAAAAGATCATACTCCAGCTATGTCCGAGCTATTTTTTGGGCATACTAATCCTGAAAAATCGCCTGGACCTGATGAAGCCCTGTGAAACACAGTTTATATGACTATTATAAAATTTCAGCATGCTTGTTGATTATCAGTATCCTGTAACCAAGAAGAAATTAAACGCTTTGTCACCGATGTGACAAATTGCTTCCTTTGCCGAGGTGGTTAATGCACGTTAATGTAATAGTGACAGACCCCTGTAGCCGTCGGCGTTGACCCAGACTTGTGCGGAGGAGTTCCGCTCTTAGGTACACGGTTCGAACCTCGAGGGAGTAATTCACTTTAATGCTTGGCACTGTGCAGTGGAGCAGATCGCCAGCTTTTCTTCGCGTGTCAAGACACCACGTAGCGGCTGTAACAGGCACTTTTTTGTGAAGGTGAATGTGCTGTTCAGAACCACTTTCACTGTGGCAGCTGCAGTGGCTGGCAGTGACTAGCACTGCATTACACCTTGGCCTCTGCATCGCAAAGACAAAACTCAGGTGTCACGTTGCCTTTTTACGCTTCGTTATCGATTACAATGATAATTCTACGATTAGCATGATCAGTAAACTTATGAAAATCTCGACAAAGTTCTATTTAAAGCGCTCTGCCACTACAACTCCTAATGTAGTTGGTCAATAAAAGCAACCAATAACATTTTTGTTTGCCTTTGATGCTTTACCTCACCCAGATTATTTCATACTTGGAATCAATAATAAAGACTGTCAGATATTATCGAGTTCTGTAAGGCATTAAGTAGGATGCCATAATTAGCATCTAACCTATCATTCCGATATACATTGGTGTGCGAAACTTATATACGACAGTTAGTTTTGCATAATGTGCCACTGCCAAGCAACTTAGGTAGATAAAAGTTGGACCATACATAGAAAAAACTACTATGGTATAGTACAGAAGGTAACTTACAGATATGCGCAGTGAAACGTGCAGAAATAAGAAGGCACTGCGATTCATGATGGTCCCCTCGACGTTACAAAAGGGCAGCAGGATTCTTAATAGGGTATGAGATCACCAAGGACAGCAATGCACGCTCTGCAACGTGCTCCCAAAATAGCCGCAAGGTTAGTAAGGAATTCTTCTGGTAGGGCGTTCCGTCCCCCACCACCGCCGTTAACAATTGCTGAATGGTCGTTGCCCTTGGAGGTCCTGCAATACGTCTCTCCGCAATGCTGGACGTTCCCTCATATAGTGAGAGGTGTGAACACATAATGCATCCTGGAAGACTGTCGAACATGATCTTTTGGTGGTCCAGATGTTATAGTGTGGGGAAGCATAAAGTTGCATGGGCGTATTGACCTCCAAATCTTTGACACGGTACGCTCAGCGGTCGCCATTAACCCGCCAGGTTAGCTGAGAGCGCTAAAGCGCTGCTTGCTGGACTCAGGTAGGCGCGCCGACCCCGGATCGAATCCGCTTGGTGGATTAACGACGAGGGCCAGTATACCAGCCAACCTGTACGTGGTTTTTAGGCGGTTTTTCGCATCCCAATAGGTGAATACTGGGCTGGTCCCCACGTCCCGCCTCAGTTACACGACTCGCAGACATCTGAACATGTCCACACTATTCCATGGATTACACTAGACGCAGCCAGCTGGGGTGCACTAATTCCGTCCCCAGGGGTACGGAGTGGTGGCTGGAAGGGCATCCGGCCACCCCTTTACATTAACCTTCCCAAATTCGATACTAACCATGCCGACCCTGTGGAACCGTGGGATAAAGACATTAGCGAAAGGAAGATGAATCCTCAGCACTCGCCTTTACTGTGGCACTGTATACGTTTTACATGAGCGTCGTTTCTGGTGTGCACAAGATCCCGACTTCATTTTTAATGTTCCGTACCTCAAAGTTAAAATTTATATCAAACACTGGCTCTACGGTTCCCTGGCCGTGTACAAAATTTAAGCTTCTAAGTCAATGCAATCTAAATATACAGCAACTTATGTCACATATTCTGATGCTTCCAAACTCACTCGTCAGAACCAATAGACAAACTATCCATATACATAATTAAGTTTGAACAGAACCATCAGACCGCAAAGTCCCTTTCGGACTTGTCCGTTTTTTTGCGAATGACAATGCGTGACCGCATCCCATAGCGTGTAATATCATCTTTTAAAAGTGTCATTTCCGTTCGACTAATTGCTTATTTGTTTCACTTACCTTATGTACTCTACTGCAGCAATTCTTTCTATCTATAGTCCATATTTCACAAGTTGTTTTTCTCGTCAGTTCATGCGAAGGTTATTGTCATCCTTGAGCTTTGCATGCCAGTGTATATTTCAGTCTGAATTTAGGATGTTACTGCTATTCACTTCCCGTTTCAGCTAACTTAATGTACCTAATCATATGTAGCCACTACCAGCGATACTAATTCCAGGACCTTACCACGGACGTTCCTGCACTTTACTAATATCACATTAACAGTTTATCTTTATGATCTACGACGAAGTTCTCGTATCTTTCCTCTCTCTCTCTCTCTCTCTCTCTCTCTCTCTCTCTCTATCTATCTATCTATCTATCTATCTATCTATCCCCCCCCCCACCCTCCGCCAAAGTAGCTACATGCATATACAGTGAAACGCCAAAGAAACTGGTAAAGGCATGCGCATTCAAATACAGAGATACGTAAAATGTCAGAATACGTCGCCGCAGTCAGCAGTGCCTGTATAAGACAACAAGTGTACGGAGCAGTTATTAGATCGGTTACTCCTGCTACAATGGCAGGTTATCAAGATTTAAGTGAGTTTGAACATGGTGTTATAGTCGACGCACGAGCGATGGCACACAGCATCTCCGAGGTAGCGTTGAAGTGGGGATTTTCCTGTACGACAATTTCACGAGAGTAGTGAATATCAGGAATCTGGTATAACACCAGATTTCCGAAATCGCTGAGGCCGGAAAACGATCCTGCAAGAACGGGACCAACGAAGACAAGAGAATCGTTCAATGAGACAGAAGCGCAACCCTTCCGCAAATTGCTGCAGATTTCATTGCTGGGCCATCAACAAGTGTCAGCGTGCGAACCATTCAGCGAAACATCATCGATATGGGCTTTCGGAGGCGAAGGCCCACTCTTGTACCCTTGATAACTGCACGACACGAAGCTTTACGTTTCGCCTGGGCCCGTCAACACCGACATTGGTCTGTTCATGACTGGAAACATGTTGCCTTGTCGGAGGAGTCTCGCTTCAAATTGTATCGGGCGGATGGACGTGTAGAGGGTATAAAGACAACCTCATGAATCCATGGACCCTGCATGTCAGTAGGGGACTGTTGAAGCTGATGGAGGCTCTGTAATGGTGTTGGGGGTATGCAGTTGGAGTGATATGGGATCCCTGACAAGTCTAAATATGACTCTGACAGGTGACACGTATATATACTGTCTGATCACTTGCATCCATTCATGTCCACTGTGCGTTCCAACGGACTATTGCAATTCCAGCAGGACTATGCGAAACCCCACACGTCCACAATTGCTGCCGAGTGGATCTAGGAACACTCTTCTGAGTTTAAAGGCTTCCGCTAGCCACCAAATTTCTCAAACATGAACATTATTGAGCATATCTGGGATGCCTTGCAACGTGCTGCTCAGAAGAGATCTCCACCCCCTCGTACTCTTACGCATTTGTGGACAGCCCTGCAGGATTCGTGGAGTCAGCTGCCTCCAGCACTGCTTCAGACATTAATCGGGTCCATGCCACGTCGTACTGCGGCACTTCTGCGTGCTCGCGGGGTTCAAATGGTTCAAATGGCTCTGAGCACTATGGGACTTAACATCTGTGGTCATCAGTTCCCTAGAACTTAGAACTACTTAAACCTAACTAACCTAAGGACATCACACACATCCATGCCCGAGGCAGGATTCGAACCTGCGACCGTAGCGGTCACGCGGTTCCAGACTGAAGCGCTTAGAACCGCACGGCCACACCGACCGGCGTGCTCGCGGGGGTCCTACACGATATTAGGCAGGCATACCAGTTTCTTCGGCTCTTCAGTGGAAACTGCACTGTAGCATTCATCAACAAACGAACTCTCTTTCCAAAAAAATAATCTAAATTCCAGAAAATATGTTTAAAGGTCTAAAATTACTTGTATCAAAAAGCAACCGACAGAGAGGGATCACTGCGGTAAATGGAGTTTTAGTAACAACAAATTTCACTGAAGACAAAGTGAAGTGTATGACACTGTACTCTTGTAGTGGCATGATCAGAAACAGTTACAACAAACTGATGCAGAGCGCTGCTAATGTGGGAGGAGGATGAAAGCACAATTACACGGCTACATACGAGAACATTGTGACTGACAATATGGCGTATAGAGTTAGTGTTAGTTGTCTCTCCATGTTGCTTGATTGACGGCGAATGAGTTATATGCGGGCCGGCCAGGGTGGCCAAGCGGTTGCAGGCGCTACAGTCTGGAACCGCGCGACCGCTACGGTCGCAGGTTCGAATCCTGCCTCGGGCATGGATGTGTGTGATGTCCTTAGGTTACTTAGGTTTAAGTAGTTCTAGGTTCTAGGGGACTGATGACCTTAGAAGTTAAGTCCCATAGTGCTCAGAGCCATTTGAACCATTTTGTTATATGCGGTACTTGCGGATGGAATACAACCAGTGGGCTTTGGCAATCAATTAAGTGGGGCTATTGTCTCTGTAAGGACTAGCCATCACGAAGACAGACTGACCTCGCTGGGGACGGCTCAGAATAGTTAACACAAGGCACACATTGAGCGGCGCATCGTTAAAGTATTAATTAAAGGTGTCGACGGTGATTTAAGTAGAACTTAACGGTAGAGCTAACGTCTTAAGAAAACTTCAGAATTACGTTCAAGCAATGGCTTAAGGAGGAAGATCACAGTTGCTCCGAGCATTAGGAAAATAAATGGACAGTTCAGAAAACCATAGCAAATTCGTCAGCAACATGTACACACGACACGTAAACGGACAGATATAAGAGAAACCAAGAAGCTGATATTTCGGGAAAGCCGGTATTCTGTGGTAAAATGTTCTGAAGTGCGATTTCATTGCATCCCGGGCGAAAGTATTAAGAGGGTGCGTCATAAAATTTGCCACGTATTCCAGCAGTTCACCAACCTGAAAACCTCTGGCTGAACAATTAATCGTACGACAATTATTTGGAAAGGAGCAAGGAATAATAAGAACAACAACATATATATAATTTTTTTAAAATATAATAACAGTCATTTCTTTAGTTGAATTTGTCTGTTTGTACTATCTGTAATCGTTTTGTCGTAACATCCAAGAAACTGCATTCCTCCAAAAACTTCCTGCACTCGAAAATTAAGTGGCTTAAAACGTTGACTGCCACGTGAAGCTATAAAGCATGGTTTTAGTGGGAGCAGAACTTTTGCCCCGCGTACTACGTGATGCGACCGGCGTAGTGCTTCGTCCCCTCGGCAGTGGTAGGAGAATGAAGGTGTTTTCCGACAGAGCGCAATCCGTAGTGCGTCAGCGCTTTACGTCAGTGAATCTCGACAAGTCTAGTGCGTTATATGTTGCGTTCTAGTGAAGGAATTGCTGCCAGTCAGGTAAAGTTCGTGTGCCAAATGCCTAGAAGGTGAGCTAGAAAGCTACAAGTGCGTTTCAGTGCTGAGGAAGATAAAATGTCGATTAACACCGTGTCAAAAATATGCTGCTATCTGCTTTCCTGTGCTTCGCGTATGTCTGTAGCAAATAATCCTCTTCTTCATCGTCCATTATATGTTTGGCTATCAGCAGTGACTTTCAGTAACTGCAAGTACTAAGCACTGGGTTCCGTCGGAAAACCCCTTCACTATTTGATCACTTTTGACAAATCGAGGAGTTTTGTTTTATTTTCTCTCACGCAACCCAGCAATACGGTCACGGGCGCCCATATCCATGGGCAAGAGGGGAGCGGGGAGGCTAGCTCTCAGGGGAAGAAAAAAAAAATAGCGTAGTCCGGTGTTTTTATTTCAAGAAAAGTATTTAAAATGTATTATGTTGGTTTTTAACAGGGTTGGAACTGAAACTTTTTCATGTCGCCATTCGTCTTCCAGAATATTAAAAATACACCATATTCTCCGGTCTTGCCCTCACCCCTCCTCGTACAAACTATCGTACTGGCACCCTTGAATACTGTACAGTAGAGTAGCACTTTTAAGCAACAACATTTTGTTTCAACACTCTTCCCAGGCAGCACGTGTGGAATGAATAGTTAACGCGCTTGCTGTTTCATTTCTGGGAAAAAACAGATTCGCAACTTGTTTAAGTTTTGCTTCCCTGCGGATGAAAACCGACCTGTCCAGTTCCCGCGGCACAAAATTCCTGCTCGTAGGAAAACCAGTCTTACGGAAATCCCTGTTAGGCCACGCGGCGCTGCTTTCAAGGGCGCTGCTATAGCACAGCCAGGCGCACTTCTAAGTGACGACATTTACCCGTGCAAGGGTGTAAACATACTAGGCGCCCTCCTGGTTGGCCGTGCGCGCCTGGTCCCCGGCACGAATCCGCCCGGCGGACTTGTGTCGAGGTCCGGTGAGCCGGCCAGTCTGTGGATGGTTTTTAGGCGGTTTTCCATCTGCCTCGACGAATGTGGGCTGTTTCCCCTTATTCCGCCTCAGCTACACTATCTCGGCGATTGCTGCGCAAACAAGTTCTCCACTTACGCGTACACCACCATTACTCTACCACGCAAGCATAGGGGCTACATTCTTTCTGAAATCAAAGGAAGAGGAGGAACATGTTGAAGAATGGCATGATCGGAGAAGTGATCAACCAAAGCTTTAATCAGACCTCTTGGGGTTAGAACTGAAATTTTGAGTATAAGGTCAGATTTAGCGGATAAATTGTTCGAGGCCATTGCCGAACAAACTTACTTGCCAGCAGTGAGAAGATGGGTGGATACTCGCAGCGCTTGAGCAACTGGACAGTGAAATACAAAAATGAAGTAAAACGATTTTTTGGGCTAGTTATATGGTTGGGGTTGGTTAGACTATCATCTTTACATTCATACTAGCCCCATGATACTGCATATATGCAAACATTTCCGAAAACAACATGTCCAGGAACAGATCTGAAATATTATTGAGAATGACATGTTTTGCTGACAACAGAAAGAGTAACTGCTTGTTCAAAATACAACCACTTACAGACACTTTGGAAATGAATGACAAAAAAATATTACAATCAACACGAGACACACGTACATGTATTTATAAATTATTGATCCCGTTTCGTGGCCGTATTATATTTAGACAATATTTAAAACAAACCTCAAGAATTAAAATATTTAAGTCGCGCTGCAGATCTCATTACACGTATGCCCTTCTCGCATATACAAGGGAATTCTAGAAGAGGAAAACTTTGCGCCCACTAACAATGTAATGTCTCTTTGTAGAGATTTATTCGGTAAGGGATACATGTTGTATACCGACAACTGGTATACGAGTTTAGAACTGGCAGACAAAAAATGGTTCAAATGGCTCTGCACACTATGGGGCTTAACATCTGAGGTCATCAGTCCCCTAGAACTTAGAACTACTTAAACCTAACCGCTACGGTCGCAGGTTCGAATCCTGCCTCGGGCATGGATGTGTGTGATGTCCTTACGTTAGTTAGGTTTAAGTAGTTCTAAGTTCTAGGGGACTGATGACCTCAGAAGTTAAGTCCCGTAGTTCAAAAATGGTTCAAATGGCTCTGAGCACTATGGGACTTAACTTCTGAGGTCATCAGTCCCCTAGTACTTAGAACTACTTAAACATAACTAACCTAAGGACATCACACACATCCATGCCCGAGGCAGGATTCGAACCTGCGACCGTAGCGGTCGCGCGGTTCCAGACTGTAGCGCCTAGAACCGCTCTGCCACCCCGGCCGGCTATGTCTCATAGTGCTCAGAGCCATTTGAACCATTTTTACTATGGAAGTCAGTCCCTCAGGTCTTATCATCCTGTTCCTTCTCCTTATAGTACTTTCCACATGTTCCTTTCCTCTCCGATTCTGGGCAGAACCTCGTGATTCCTTACCTTATCAGTCCACCTAATTTTCAACATTCGCCTGTAGCACCACATCTCAAATGCTTCGATACTCTTCTGTTCCGGTTTTCCCACAGTCCAGTTTCACTACCACACAATGCTGTACTCCAGACGTACGTTATCAGAAATTTCTCCCTCAAATTATGGTCTGTGTTTGATACTAGTACATTTCTCTTGGCCAGCAATGCCCTTTTTGCCATTGCTAGTCTGCTTTTGATATCCTGCTTGCTCCGTCCGTGATTGGTTATTTTACTGCCTAGGTAGCACGATTCCTTAACTTCATCTACTTCGTCACCGTCAATCCTGATGTTAAGTTTCTCGCTGTTCTCGTTTCTACTACTTCTCATTATCGTCCTCTTTCTTCGATTTACTCTCAATCCATATTCTGTACTCATTACACAGTTCATTCCGTTCAGCAGATCATGTAATTCCTCATCACTTTCACTCAGGATAGCAAATGTCATCAGCGAATCGTGTCATTGACACCCTTTCACTTTGAATTTTATTTCCACTGCTGAACCTATCTTTATTCCCATCACTGCTTCTTCGATGTACAGATTGAACAGTAGGGGGAAACACTACACCCCTCTCTTGAACCCTTTTTAATCCGAGCACTGCGTTCTTGGTCTTCCACACTTATTTTTCGCTCTTGGCTGTTGTACATATTGTATACTACCCGTCTCTCCCTATAGCTTACATCTATTTTTCTCAGAATTTCGGACATCTTGTAGCAATTCACATTGTCGAAGGCTTTTTCCAGGTCGACAGATCCTATGAACGTGTCTTGATTTTTCTTTAGTCTTGCTTCCATTATCAACCGCAACGTCGGAATTGCCGCTCTCGTGCCTTTACCTTTTCTAAAGCCAAACTGATCATCATCTAGCACATCCTGTTTTCTTTTCCATTCTTCTCTATATTATTCTTGTCAGCAACTTGTACCCGTGAGCTGTTAAGCTGACTGTGCGATAATTCTTGCACTTGTAAGCTCTTGCAGTCTTCGAAGTTGTGTCGATGATATTTTACCGAAAGTCAGATTGTATGTCGGCACTCTCACACACTTTACACACCAATGTGAATAGTCTGTTTGTTACTACTTCCCCCAATGATTCTGGAGATTGTGAGAGAATGTTATCTATCCCTTCTGACTTATATGATCGTAAGTCCTCCAAAGCTCTTTTAAATTCTGATTCTAATACTGGATCCCCTATCTCTTCTAAATCTACCCCTGTTTCCTCTTCTCTCATTTCATACAAATCTTCCCCCTCATAGAGGCTTTCAATATATTCTTTCCACCTATCCGCTTTCTCTGCCGCATTTAACAGTGGATTTCCCGTTGCGCTCTTAATGTTATCACCCTTGCTTTTAATACTACCGAAGGTTGTTTTGACTCTCCTGTATGCTGAGTCTGTCCTTCTGACAATCATTTCTTTTTCGATGTCTTCACATTTTTCCTGCAGCCATTTCGTCTTAGCTTCTCTGCACTTACTACTTATTTCATTCCTCAGCGACTTGTATTTCTGTATACCTGAGTTTCCCTGAACATTTTTGTACTTCCTTCTTCCATCGATCAATTGATGTATTTCTTCTGTTACCCATGGTGTCTTCGCAGTTACCTTCTATGTACCTATGTTTTCCTTCCCAACTTCTGTGATGGCCCTTTTTAGACATGCCCATTGCTGTTCAACTGTATTGCCTACTGATTGCTGTATCTACAGTCTTAGAGAACTTCAAGCGTATCTCGTTATTCCTTAGTACTTCTGTATCCCAATTCTTTATGTATTGATTCTTCCTGACTAATGTCCCAAACGTCAGGTTACTCTTCATCACTGCTACATTGTTGTTTGAGTCTATATCTGCTCCTGAGTATGCCATACTTTCTAGTATCTGATTTAGTAGTCTGTGTCTGACCATGATGAAACCTAGCTGAAATCTTCCCGTATCACCTGGCCTTTTCGAAGTATACTTCCTCCTCTTGTGATTTTTGAACAGAGTTTTCGCTATTACTAGCTGAAAGTTATAGAACTCAATTAGTCTTTCGCCTCTCTCATTCCTTGTCCCAAGCTCATATTCCCAGTAACGTTTTCTTCTGCTCCTTCCCCTACAACTGCATTCCAGTCTACCATGACTATTAGATTTTCGTCTCCCTTTACATACTGTATTACCCTTTCAATATCTTCATGTACTTTCTCTATCTCTTCATCTTCAGCTTGCGACGTCGGCATATATACCTGAACTATCGTTGTCGATGTAGGTTTGCTGTCGATTCTGATAAGAACAACCCTATCACTGAACAGTTCACAGTAACACACTCTCTGCCCTACCTTCCTATTCATTAGGAATCCTACTCCCGTTATGCCATTTTCTGATGCTACTGATATTACCCTACACTCTTCTGCCCAGAAATTCTTGTCTTCTTTCCATTTCACTTCCTTGACCACTACTATATACAGGTTGAGCCTCCGCATTTCCCTTTTCAGGTTTTCTAGTTTCCCTACCACATTACCCTTTCGTTGATTATTCAGTCTTTTTCTAATGGTCACCTCCCCCTTGGCAGTCCCCTCTCGGAGATCCGAATGGGGGACTATTCCGGAATCTTTTGCCATTGGAGAGATCATCATGACACTTTTCATTATTACAGGCCGCATGTCCTGTAGATATGCCTTACTTTCAGTTGAGCTCTTACTGAATACTTAAATTCAGAAACTTTACATTTTATATAAAAACATCACCAAGAATTACCAAATTCCGGAAAAAATTAGTCGTACACCTCACAAATTGCCGGGACGAAGACATTCCATTTAGCAGTATTGCTCATACCTCTGTTAATCCACGACAAAAACTAAAACTTGGAAAATCCTGTCAGTGCGAGGATGTTCTAAACTGTAATATGAAGAAAAGTGCCACAGTTTGGTAGGGAAACTGTTTGTATATTTATTGCGATTCGCTAAAAATCTGTTAAAATGCTGTTGTCGGAGATATTAAGAACATTAATGGAACGATCCTGTAATTTAAAAAATTCAGTACATGTTAAATAGATAGTATGTAATTATCTACCATAATAATATTTAAAACAATGTCTTTGAAACAGTGTAATTGTTTTAGCTTTGTACTGAATTTTACACTGCCAGTCGCTGGTGACCGACGCGCACTTAACGTGTTAACTTTTACGTTTTATCCTTTCACAGGTTTCAGTTACATTTCATTCCACTTAAAAACAGTAGTTCTTAGTTATAATATTTGCCAAATAGGATGATCTTCAACTGAACAACCTTACAGCTATTTGTTAAAAAGCTTTAGGCATGATACATGATTTTTACGCATTACTAGTTGTGGCTGTTATGTCAGCTGAAATTCAATGGCAAACATTATAATCTTGCCTTATGTGATACTATCACAGAACTAATTGCAATATGACCAGCTGAAAAATGCTCATGTTAGAGAACAAAAAAGGCGAATATGCTCCTCTTTAAAAGAATGACAGAAAAGTGGGAAGCCAACTGCCTCAATCCTAATTCCGCCTTCCTCACCAAAGAGTTTGGCAAGCGTACATACTTGCGCTCTTTCAACACAGGACATTTTAAATCCATTTATCCAGCCCTCTTTTTAGTGTAGCCTCCATACTCATCATTTCCCTTCCACTGCCGCCGTGTACATAGACTGTGGCGAAAAAGGTCAAGAGATAACGATATTAACACATACAGATGGCGGTAGTATCACGTACACAGGAAATAAATGGACATTGTATTGGCGTACCTGTCAATGGTGTTCAGATGGTTGACGCGAAAATATGTCCGACATGATTACGGCTGCACAACGGGAATTAACACACTCTGAAAGCGGAATGGTAGTTGGAGCTAGACGCATGGGCCATTCCATTTCGGAAATTGTTGGGGGATTCAGTATTTCGAAATCCACAGTGTCAAGAGCGTGCCGAGAATATCAAATATCTTGCATTACCACTCGCCACGGACAACGCAGTGGCGGACAGTCTTCACTTAACGACCGAGCTGCAGTGTTTGCACAGAGTTGTCAGTGCTAACAAACAAGCAGCATTGTGTGAGTTAGTCGCATATATCATTGTGGAACGAACGACGAACGTACCCGCTAGAAAAGTGCGACGAAATCTGTTGTTACTGAGCTATGGCAGCAGTAGACAGACTTTGCTAACAGCACGAAATCGCCCGCAGCGCCTCTCGTGAGTTCGTGATCACATCAGTTGGACCCCAGACGACTGGAAAACCGTGGCCTGGTCAGATGGGTCCCGATTTCAATTGGTGAGAGCTGATGGGAGGGTTCGAGTGTGGCTAGGACAGCGCGAAGCCATGGACCCAAGTTATCAACAAGGAACCGTGCAAGCTTGTGGTGGCTTCAGAATGGTGTGGGCTGTGTTTCCATGGAAGGGACTGCGTCATCTGGTCCAGCTGAGCCGATCAGTGGCTGGAAAAGGTGATTTTCAGTTACCTGGAGACCATTTGAAGCCATTCATGGTTTTCATGTTCCCAAATAATGATGGAATTTTTATGGTTGACAATGCGCCATGTGACTAGGCCATAAGTGGTCGCGAGTGGTTTGAGGAACATCCTGGAAAATTCGAGCGTATGATTCGGTCATCCAGATTTTTTCCCATTTAAGTTCGCCAGTCTGGGAGTGTGGGGATGTCCAGACCACCCCCCGTCCAAGTCTCCTCTCATCTCTCTCATTTTAATTTCCACTCTCTCTCTTTTGCTCCCACTGCTACTGGCTCCAACCATCCATCTCTCTCTCTCTCTCTCTCTCTCTCTCTCTCTCTCTCTCTCTCTCTGTCTATTACTATCCATCACTATCTCCTTTCTCTTTGGCTCCTACTGCTGTTGTCTTCACCCATCTCTCTTTCTCTTTCACTGACACCTTCCCTCCCTCACCATCACTGCCTCCTCTCTCCTTCTCTTCCACTGGCACTGTCTCCTCACTCTTCCACCGTCACTGTCTGTCTGCTACTCTTTTTCAGCACAAAAATGGACGAATATGTCCGCACACATAAATTTTTGTCGAGGAAGGCGGAATGATGATTGAGGCAGCTGGTTATCCACTTTTATGTCCTCACAGCATATTCGCCTTTTTTTGTGCTCTATCAGGAGCATTTTACAGCAGGGTGTGCTGCTTAGCAGAGTGATTCAGCTGACTCTACCTATGGGTTTTATGCAATCCGCAACGCCTTCGTAAACCTCTAATTCGTTACATGCAAACCATTAGCCCTACAGAAAAAAATGAAGAGGACCTTTTTGTAGGAAATTTAATGAAGTTAAATTTTGTACTGGATGCGTTTTTCTTGACGGCGATGTCATCCTTCTATAGTACAGCTGTTCGTGCCTCGGAGCCAGAGACGTGCAAAAGTGGTTTGAGGAACATTATAGGGAACTCAGGTTGATGTCAAGGTGACCAAATTCGCCTGATGCAAAACCTACGGAACACATCTGGGTCCACCGGTCGCTGTCACTGTGAACGCAAATCGGCGTCTCGTTATTTACACGAATTACATGATCTGTGAGTAGACATCTAACGCCACATATCTCCACAAACCCACCAACCAACTGTCGGATCTCTGATAAGCAGAATCAGTGATTGATTTCGTTCCAAAGACGGACAAACAAACTATTAAGCAGGTAGTCATAATGTTTTGCAGAATCAGTATTCGGCTCCAGTGAAATCGCGTGCAACGTTTTTACTTTTCTTAGGTATGATAATCAGACAGTGTTGACAAAATTGTTTCGAAGATCCTGTTGCTTACTACGAATGAAATTTTTCTTTACGAAAAGAAGATCGTCTGTCGAAGCATACCAGTGATTGGCGTATTGCGAACTTCCTTTTATGTCAGACACAATCACATTCTATCACCAAATTATAATTGATTTCGGCCTAAGCTGGCCATCTTCAGGTGCTGTTGTTTCCGTGCGGCATATGGAGAACAAAAATTCTTTATATGGGTTGCCATCGCAATGGACAATGTGTAACCTGGTGTATAGTCCTCGTGCCAAAATACAGGGTGCCTCAAAGTAATGCCTACACTCGCTGAAACTGTATTTCTCTCTAACTAAAGCCGATTAAGATGAAAAATTTTGGTATCATATACATTAACATGTAACTCGAAGTGGTATATGCTGAAAATGACAACCTTCCACAGCAGGGTGTCGTCGACAATAGCTTAGAACAAAGGACATACCACTATTACTGTTTGGAACAGCATCGAGGGCTTACTCATTTTGTCTCTTAGATCATCCAGTATTTGCGGTTTTGCGGCATACACTGTGCCCCTGACAGTATCCCAAGGACAGAAGTGTACAAAGGTCAAGTCCGGCGATCGAGCTGTATATTCCACAGCACTTCATCTTCGTCCTACCAGTCACTAAGAGAAGGGCGACTGACAAATTCCCTTCACGAAGTTGAAAGTGAGGTGATGCCCCATCACCCTTGGTTCAAATGGCTCTGAGCACTGTGGGACTCAACATCTTTGGTCATCAGTCCCCTAGAACTACTTAAACCTAACTAACCTAAGGACATCACACAACACCCAGTCATCACGAGGCAGAGAAAATCCCTGACCCCGCCGGGAATCGAACCCGGGAACCCGCGCGTGGGAAGCGAGATCCCATCACCCTGAAAGTAATAATCTTCACTGACAAAAAGGTCAAACTTAGAGTTACTAAGCGCAACAGTTCTACATAAGAGGCACTGCTTCGTATTGTGTGTGCACCTGAATCACTGTATCAACGCGTTCGTGATCTGTTGAACGTTTCTCTTCCGCTAGGTCCGGTCTGTACAACATGCACCGTTCCCTCAACTTCCAACTTGTCTCGGAATCCTCTAATTGTTAACAGTAAAGGTGGTGGTCTTCCAAATTCAACTCTCTAACGTCATCGAATTCCACTCACATTCTCAGTTTTCCAATCACAGTTTAGCACATGCTTCCGTTTTTCAAACGATAACGTCATGCTTATTTTCCATGCTGCAACAAGTGGAAGCGTTGTCAAGTTTTTCGCTACCTTCTGAATTATTACACAAAAAAGAATTAATTATACCAGCTTTAATTAAAGAGAGAGAGTCACTTTCGAAGAGTGAACACACTATTTTGGACATCTCGCATGTCTTCCGCGCTAATGTTGAGCACTCCCAACTCACTACGAAAACTTTCTAATGGTGCTCTGTAATTTTAGCCAGTTGTGAAGATTACTACTGTAGTAAGATGTACTTTTTTCTTTTCTTTGTGTTTTCTCAGGTTTTTATCAGGTTACTTTCCATTCAGAAAGCTGTTGCCCTCAGCGACTGTTATATTGACTTGTAAATTGTAGATTGCAGCGATCAGTCGTCCTTTTTAAATTTTATTGTGCAAATCTAGATTTCGGCTAGAAGCTAGCCATTCTCAATGCATTATTATTTTTTTGGATCAATGCATGTAATGCCTGTTGGTCGGGCTTTATCCACAGTTCATTGGCTACTCATACACACAAAATAGAGTGATTCTTGGAGTAAATTATTGTAGCTGAACTTAGTAAGGTTGTAGAGACGTCGGTCGTCAGCCGAAACAGATGTTAGTTAATCAGCTGATCGGCCGGCGCATGTCAACAGGGTTCGCGCGCTGACCGCCAGGAGCGCTGTGAGACGCTTTCTCCGTGCTGCAGAGCTCGCTCCATGAATTTAATAATTTTCCTTGCCTTCTTTAGTATTCCTGTTACTGTTACTGTTTTCCTTACTTAGTTACCAAAAAATGGTAATATTCGTTGCACTGGAAATGTTTCATAATGTTTTTCCTACTGTTATGTGAGCTTGAAATAAACTTCTCGTCTAAATAAAGTGTTGAACAGAATTATACGTCGTACGTATCTTATTCTCGCTGCGGCGTCACCCTCGACCGTCGCCTCTCCTGGACTCCCCACCTCCGGACAATCCAAGCCAAGGCACGCTCCCGACTCAGTCTCCTCAAGCTCCTCTCCGGCCGCACGTGGGGTCTGGACCCCTCCACCATCCTCCACACTTATAAATCCCTCATCCGCCCTATCCCTTGTTATGCCCATCCGGCTTGGATCTCCGCCCCCCCTTCCTTTTATAAATCCCTCCAAATCCTCGAACGCCATGGTCTCCGCCTCCCTATCACATCCGTCTCCCCTCCCCTACGCGGATCCTGTACGATCTCATCCCCTTCCCCCACCTCCTCCTTTTCCTTGAAAGGATACGGATCTTGTACACCTCCCGCAAACTCGATCCTCCTCACCCGCTCGTCTCCCCAATCCTCTCCCACCCCCGCCCGCTGCCGCGCCTGTATTCCCACGTCCCACTTGGTCTCCATCTCTCCACCCTCTTTATCCTCTCCCAAGGTGGCTTCCGCCAGCTCCCCCTCCCTGATGATGTCCTCCTCCCCTCCATCTACCCCTCCTATCAACTTTGACCCTGCCCCACCCCCCACTTCCGGTGTCCTTTCCTTTAGGCACCCTCCCTCCCTCCCTTCTCCTCCCTTCCCGTCCCTTCTCTTTCCTTTTCCCCCGACCCCTCCCTCCACCCCTCTTCCCCCCGGGCTTCCCCTCCCACTTCCTCCCTCCCCTCTTTCTACCCTGCCCGTGGCATCTCTGCTCTCCCCTCTCCCTCTCCCACTCCCCTTCCTCCTCCTCCTCTCTTGGCAGGTCCCCGGACTCGCACACGCATAGTGAACATTCGCACACCGGAGATCGTCGCCATCAGTGTTTAGTGTGTGTGCTTCGTTTTGTGTTTCGTGCAGTTTCAACTCAACTGTTCACATGTGCCGTCGCCGTTCTCCGTGTTTTGTGCGCTGTGTCACCAAGTGTTAGTGTTTTTATCGTCCAACGTGAACGGCTTCTTGTTTTTTGTTTTTTGTAACTACTTTCTTTGCCCGCCATTTTTTGTATTGTCTATGTCACCTATATCATATTATTGTACCCCATAAGGCTGAAGAACAGCGTATTAAGCTGCTGCCAGCCCGCCTGTATCAGGTGATGAAAATTACAATAAAGGAAAAAAAAAAATTCTCGCTGCGGAAAAGAACACGAAAAGGAGATTGCAATTACAACACATACGACTGGCGACAGTGATGACCCTGACGTCGCTCACCATTATAACGCCGTTTGATCTTTTGTCAAACTTGTTTATGCCGTTCGGATTGAGAAATGCTGCCCAGACATGCCAAAGATTTATAGATTCCGTTTTGCGAGGCTTGCAGTGTTGTTTTGTATATCTTGATAGTATACTCACCTTTTCAGCGACCACAGAAGAACACAAACAGCAGCTGATTGAGGTAGTTAAACGCCTTGACGAATACGGAGTAGTACTAAACACCGCAAAGTGTGTTTTTGGCCAGACAGAGGTTATCTTTTTAGACCACTGGATTTCATCAAAGGGATCACTGCCATTACCGGAGAAAGAAGAAGCTATACAGGGTGTACATAAAGTCCGGTAACACTTTCAATTCAAATGGTTCAAATGGCTCTGAGCACTATGGGACTTAACATCTATGGTCATCAGTCCCCTAGAACTTAGAACTACTTGAACCTAACTAACCTAAGGACAGCACACAACACCCAGTCATCACGAGACAGAGAAAATCCCTGACCCCACCGGGAATCGAACCCGGGCGTGGGGAGCGAGAACGTTACCGCACAACCACGAGCTGCGGACACTTTCAATTATTTATTAAAAAAGAACATATTGAAATTTGAAGAAAACCTCAGCTTTTTTTGTTTTTTTTTTTACAAAATTCGATATGTGAACCATGAGTGACCTGGCAGACGTCAATTTTTTTTTTACAAAATTCGATATGTGAACCATAAGTGACCCGGCAGACGTCAATAAGGTAATCGAATTCTTGCCATACCCGTCCCAGCACGGCATAGTCGACTGTGGCAGTCGCTTCCCGTATTCTCTCCCGGAGCTCTGCGACATCACGTGGCAGCGGCGGTACATACACCCGATCTTTAATGTGTCCCCACAGAAGAAACTCACACGTAGTGAGATCTGGTGACCGGGGAGGCCATTTCATGAAACAGCTGTCCCTTTCTGTAGTACGGCCGGTCCAGCTCGCCATGTTTGCGACTATCGGCGAATTACCAAACTCCCCTGTGGCGGTATACATGAAAAACAACTTTCAGGGTTTCTCTTCAAAATGATATATGTATGATATCTGTACAATGTTTGGTTCTTGTGCAATAAATAATTGAAAGTGTTCCCCGACTTTATGTACACCCTGTATTGAGTATTCCACGGCCAGAAACTGCTAAAGGACTGCGACGAATCTTGGGAGTCCTTAATTTCTACCGACGTCACTTACCTCATGCGGCAGAACTCCAAGAGCCTCTTACCGCAGCTCTAGCTGGTCTTAAGGCTAAAGGCAAAACGCCGGTATTGTTGAAACAGTCGATGAAAAACACGTTCGAAGCGGCCAAGAAAAGTATAGCAGACGCAGCTCTTCTTACGCATCCTGCTTTGGAAGCACTTCTCGCGCTGGTAGTAGACGCTAGCCAACCGGCAATCGGTGCTGCCTTGCAACAGTATGTGGACGGAGCCTGGCAGCCTCTCGCATTCTTTTCACGAAAGCTATCTCCTGCGCAGCAACAATGGAGCGCATACGACCGCGAATTGTTGGCGATGTATGGGTCCGTTAAATAATTCCGTACACTGTTGGAAGCTAGAGTTTCTGTCATTTTTACAGAACATAAACCCCTCAGCTATACCTTTCGGCAAAATAATGACAAATGTTCTTCCAGACAATATGATCAACTGGGATTCATCGCGCAGTTCACTACTGATGTACGACATATGTCGGGAATCGACAATGTCGTTGCCGGCCGCTGTGATCGAGCGGTTGTAGGTGCTTCAGTCCGGAACCACGCGGCTGCTACGGTCGCAGGTTCGAAACCTGCCTCGGGCATGGATGTGTGTGATGTCCTTAGGTTAGTTAGGTTTAAGTAGTTCTAAGTTCTAGGAGACTGATGACCTATAGTGCTTAGAGCCATTTGAACCATTTTTGACAATGTCGTTACAGACTGCTATCTCGGGTGAGCAGTATCACGAAGACTGTAGATTTCGCACAGCTAGCCCAAGCACAGGGCTCAGACCTCGAACTTCCAGATTTTTTACAAGATGTCACGTCTGGCCTTGAGCTTCGGCCAATCGAAGTTCCAGCGACAACTGGGTGAGGCTTCAACTGGGAAAACTCGTCCTTTCGTTCCTTTGGTGCTACGCAAGCAAGCCTTCGAAAGTCTACATAATTTATGTCCCTCCCTCCCCCCCCCCCCCCCCCCGTTGCCATTTTGTATGGCCTGAAATAAAAAAAGACTGTCGAGCATGGGCTCACGCATGCGTACAGTGTCAGCGCAGCAAGATTTCTCACCATATCTCTGCGTCGGTGAGCAAATTTCCGGACACAACAGCGCATTTGCCCATATTCATATTGATGTAGTAGGTCCGTTGCCCCTTCAGAAGGACTACTTACCTACTGACAGTAATAGACCGATTCACGCGATGGCCAGAAGCCATTCTGGTAGATAACATTTCTATTGAGACGCTAGCCACTGCATTTGTGCCACACTGGATCGCCCATTTTGGTTGTCCGCTTCATATAACCACGGACAGAGGACGGCCGTTCGAATCTGACCTATTTGCCCAACTAAGTAAATTTGCATCACACAACAAGTTACCATACTGCCAATAACAGCATGACTGAAAGCCATTACCGATCGCTTAAAGCCGCCCCAATGTGCCATGAATCACAATGGATCTCCGCCTTGCCACTGGTTTTGCTCGGCCTACGTAACATGTATAAACCGGATGTAGACGCCTCACCGGCAGAACTGGTATATGGAGAAGTCCTACGGCTTCCCGGTGAGTTCGTGGACCCATACGCGATTTCGTTGGACGATGTTAATGCACCACCACTATTCGTCGCCCACCTCAGAGAAAGGCTGACGCAGATCCGACAGCGACAAGAATCGCGCCATGGTACTCGTACATCGCAAACATTCGTACCCCGAGAGTGACGATCCTGTACACACGTAATGTTGCGAGTAGAGGGCGTCAAACCGCCACTCACACCGCCATATACTGGTCCGCATCGTGTTGCCATTAGAGGTGACAAAGTATTTGATATCATCGTCAACGGCAAGATTAGTAATGTTTCCACTGCTAGAGTGTAACCAGCGTTCGTCCTACAACACTTTCACATATGTAACGTAATCAGGTGAAACCTCCCACCACCCAAACCTCCACCGGCTCCAACTGAACGGCAAAACACGTTCCGGACGACGGTTACACTTCCCGCCACGCTGCAGGGACGTCACTTCCGGCTTCATCCAAGGCCGGCGCTTCCCTTTACCGAAGGGAGCTGGTGTAGCGACGTCGGGCGTCAGCCGAAACAGATGTCAGCCAATCAGCTGATCGGCCGGCGCAAAGTGTTCAACAGAATTACACGTCGTGCCTATCTTAATCTCGCTGCGGACAAGAACAGGATAACGAGATCGCAAGTGCAACACACACAACCTGCGACAAGGTGAAAGCTGTCAGTCGGGACAGGGTAAAGACAGTTGTACCAAGTTGTCCGCTTTTTATAATAGTGAAGTACAAGTAAAAAAATTTAATTTATTGCCACGAACTACTATTTCACGCAACAATTATCTAAAAGCTACGGCTTTTGGACTGTGGAGCGACGTGTCTGCCAAGTGAACACCTTCCGATACACATCGCAGACTGCTATACATAACGTGTTACTCGCACTAAACTAATGAGAACACTACAACGTTCGAACCGTCGTGAGAAATGATTAGTAAGCGCAGTGGCGTCGGTGAACATTGCCTGTTCGCTGCGTGTAGCACGTTTGATCTACATCGCCGACAGCTGGTACTTCAGTCAATGAGAAGAGTGCGAATGTCCCAGTTTCGTTCTGCATCTATAAACGATTTGCCATTTCGGAAGGAACAAGTACAGCAACAATTATTAAGGAGAATTTCGCTACTGGTTTATGGACCATCGACGTGGGACAACGGCATGCCGAGTCCGACTTCATAAATGATAGGAAGCTCTTCTCTAGTGGACAAATGCCCTAAACAATTTCGTAACAAACGCATCATTTTGTTCTGATGTAATTATATTTACCTGGAGACCAGAGTCTCAACTTTAGCTCTGATAAAGATAGAAGCTGAAGCAATAAATTAAAATCGGTGCTATAGCTGGGACTTGAACCCTGGTCTATTGCTTACTTGGCAACTGTGCTAACCACTACACCACCGTAGCACTGCTGATACCTCCATTACACTCTGCTATTCCAGTGTCGGAGTGTCAGGAATACTGACACCTCAAGTCTGCGTTAAGGGGCATTGGACGAGGGTTTTCCGTGCAGCTATGGTAACTGAAATGCTATGGTGGTTAGCACACATGTCTAGTAAGTACGAGAGCTGGGCTCAGTGGTACACATTTTAATTCATCGTTTTAGCTTCTATTCTTAACGAGCATCATTTTGCGTTAATGTTATGTTTAGAACTTCTCATTGTTGCTACCGTTGTCACGTAACTAAAATCCCAAGCATTTGAAAGAATACGCTCGGTGATTTCAAAAGCTCAAAACAAAATTAATGTCTTTTATTAAATGAATTTCAATAGCAAATATTGTATTTTTGCGAATACTTTATCTTTTGACACTTCTTTCATTCTTGTACCATTTACGTGTACTACGTATTTACCGGCACCTGCACAAATACAAACCTTTTCAGTTTTGTTTTCTTCTTTTCCTGCTACATACAAATGTGGTGTTGCAGTGTTTGTGAGCTTTTCTCCTATCTTCGCATGTTTATCCAAATTGCATGTTGAATTTTGTGCTGTTTAATGCAATGCGCTATTGAAATACGCGCGTCGTATAACATCCGCCATTAAACTAGCAATTTAATTGGTATAGATAGCATGAAAACTTTGAATCTGACAGATGCATGTTGTTCCACAGCATTTGTTTATATATCAGAATTCTTCGTACTATGGTATTCCAGAGCCACTGTGGGGTTTGTGCGTACTTCTTCAGTGAATATTAGTATTACTCGCGCAAACGAAGTTGACACTCGGCGAGCTGGTTGATGGAAGCGACTGTTAATGGGAAATGCCTTAACAGCCGCGCGGAGTGGCCACGCGGTTTGAGGCGTCATGTGACGGACTGCGTGGCCCCTATCGTCGGAGGTTCGAGTCCTCCCTCGAGCATGGGTGTGTGTGTGTGTGTGTGTGTTGTTATTAGCTTAAGTTAGTTTAAGTAGAGTGTAAGTCTAGGGACCGATGACCTAAGCAGTTTGGTCCCTTAGTAATTCACACACACATTTGATTTGGCTCAAATGACTCTTAGCACTATGGGACTTAATTGCTGAGGTCATCAGTTCTCTAGAACTTTGAACTACTTAAACCTAACTAAACTAAGGACATCACACACATCCATGCCCGAGGCAGGATTCGAACCTGCGACCGTAGCGCTCGCTCGGCTCCAGACTGTAGCGCCTAGAACTGCTCGGCCACACCGGCAGGTCACATTTGATTTAAAATGCCTTAACAGTCGCTCCCATCAGACACCGCGCCGAGTGTCAACTTTGTGTGCACGAGTAATAATCGGGTCACTCCAAGCTGATGTATTAGTTAGTGAATTCTGGGAACATCAGTGGACTGAAAAAAAAGACAGCCAACCAGACGCAAATTACAGATTTATTAAACCTTGACCATGGTTTCGACATCATCTTCTTCAGAATTCTTCAGAAGATATTGTACACTGATGCAAATATTATCTATATCTGATGTGGGAGCTTGTCTAGTACATGCGTGTGTGATCCACTTAATCAATATTTAAAATACTTGATTTAAAAGTAGTAGTCTCTACTGTAGAGCTTTGTCTTAAAACATTTTAAAATACCACACATTTGACAATGGATCCTACAACATATGGAGAGCTACTACTTGTAAATCTGAAGAAGACAGTTTAAACATTTTCGAAACGATGGTAAACGTTTAATAAAGCTGTATTGTGCCCACACGATTAGCCGTGCGGTTTAACGCACTGCCTTCAGGGCGGGAAGGATTGCCGGTCCCCGGCACGAATCCGCCAGGCGGATTAATGTCGATGACCGGTGTGCCGGCCAGTCTGTGGATGGTTTTTAAGGCGGTTTGCCATCTGCCTCGGCGAATGCGGGCTGGTTCCCCTTATTCCGCCTCACACTATGTCGGATATTGCTGCGCAAACACTTTCTACACGTACGCGTACACCATAATAACTCTACCACGCTAACATTGGGGTTACACTCGTCTGGTGTGAGACGTTCCCGGTGGACCGCTCAATAACCCTGGGTTCGGTGTGGGGCGGAGGTGGGGTGAGTGGACTGCTGTAGCTTGTTGTCGGGTTGTGAACCACTGAGTGTTACGGAGGCGATGACGCCTCTCCGTCGTTTCTAGGTCCCCAGTTCCATACAATACAACCTGTATTGTGCAACTATTTGGCTGTTATTTCCAGTCCACTGAAGCTCTTGCATGCACAGTTGCTGAAGCACACCAATGTTTAAATTCTTAAAATTCTGAAAATAGTTAGAACTTATTGATTTTAGTT
This sequence comes from Schistocerca piceifrons, assembly GCF_021461385.2. NCBI lineage: Eukaryota > Metazoa > Arthropoda > Insecta > Orthoptera > Acrididae > Schistocerca > Schistocerca piceifrons. The sequence continues at coordinate 888,027,529 of NC_060139.1, forward strand.
ATCCCAAAACTTTCGTAAACGAGATCTTGTACTCATTTCGTTAGGAACGTATCAGGTTTCCGTAACTTTTAATATATGTTGGGGTTAAATTTTGCTATAATTTAAAATATAAATTGTTTTATTACTAAATTTTTATATGAATACGGTCATTTCTGGTAGAAGTAATTCATGGGAGTTTCCTGTTTCGTTACACAATCACTGAATACGATTCCCCGAAATTAATACTTGATCACTGTGTCAAAAAATTGTTATCATCACCTACCCAGCGGAAAAATGGATTTTTCTGTTGTAGATATACTTTCACCTTCGCTCCGGCCGGTGTGGCAGTGCGGTTCCAGGCGCTTCAGTCTAGAACCGCGTGACCGCTACGGTCGCAGGTTCGAATCCTGTCTCGGGCATGGATCTGTGTGATGTCCTTAGGTTAGTTAGGTTTAAGTAGTTCTAAGTTCTAGGGGACTGATGACCTCAGAAGTTAAGTCCCATAGTGCCCAGAGCCATTTTTTTGAAATCCATGTTCTTCACAGTCACAAGGACTCCAGACGTCCTTCAGGCTATATTTCACCGTTTCCAAACAAGGTTTTGAGATAGCTTTCCGCGAGGTCTTCCACTTCCAATAACAAACACAACAGCCATGGCCCACTTAACTTATTTATAAGCAAACTTCAATCAGGATATTGAGTACACTTTTATCCAGACAACTTCAACAATCTGTTGCTACGGTCTACTAGCAAGATACCACGTATTCTATTAACTACTTCTTCAGAAAGATCCTCGATTGGACGACCGGAAGGAAGGAACGAAGGAAGGAAATAAAGAAACAAGTAAGGAAAATTAGGATTTAACGTCGATCGACAACGAGGACATTAAAGATGGAGCACAAGCTTCGGATTGCGAAAGGTAGCAAGAAATCGTCTCGGCATGATCTGATGTGGATTCGAACTCCACTTCCCCTCGCAATTAGCAACCACAGAGCCACAGCAATAGGTATCAGACGCCCTGAACGCGACAAATCTGCATGATTGTACGACCTCGTTATAACTCATCTATCCAGTATCAAACAGACTGATCATGCAGAGCCACCTGTCATTCTCTCCTTCTTCCCTCCCGCCCTTCCCCCACCCCTCCCCCAACTCTGCCTCAAGTATTTTCTTTATCTGAGCTGTAGTTCACTTTTAAATGAGTCAAAAGATCATCCAGGACAGCTGCCAACAAACAGTTGGATGTTGTTGCTTCCGATCCTTCGAATAATATCTACAATAAAATCATTTTTGCCAAAATACGTGCCCCTTAACAATATTTCTCATTATTTCGCACAAATTTTGATGACGTATCAATCCAACCTCGTAACAACCACCCCTGGTACGCGCGCCAAGCTCTCCATTGTATTGGCTCCTTGAGGAGTGCAGCGCCTTGATAGTGCCGTGTAACAAAAGGCCTTTCACATGCCGAAAATCAATAACCAGCAAGGGCTTCACTCCTTAAAGGGGAGGTCAACGAGGATCAGCCAACAGGTTAAAATCCGTCACTTTTCATCACATCATGGACTATCACTGACCGTGTCCTAAGGAACTACGCAAGAACGTGACTGCATGTGCAACTACACTTTGAAAATCTCTATAAATTTCAGACCAGAAAGTACAAGTTGTTGTGTCACGTATTAAGATTTTCCCAGTTCTGTCTTCCTGTGTAAGAAGTGTGGGAAAAAAGCGAGTACTTATAAGCATTCTGCAGTTTTTAGTCCAAATTCTTCTTCCACATTCGCTACGTGACCATTGTTTACAGAGATGAAGATCATGCTTTGGTTACTCACAGAACAAAACTTCTGAAAAATTTGTATATTTTTGCGAAGTATTACTTGGCTTTCCTCAAGCGAATGGCTCTTCCGATTTTACAGCAATGCCTTTTTTTCCTATACTCACTGTCTTATGTTATCCCAACTTGATATGGGTCCCACCAGTGCTGGAAGTATCCATTGTAGGACATAATACGTTATTTCGTGCATACGCACATCAAAAAACTGGTGCATCACCTCGGTTCCGAGAGTTCCGGAAACTTTACAGAAAATAGGAATAGAGATCAACATAAACATTATTTCCGCCCTTTTTATTGTCCATTAAAACCACACATTCCATGTTGTACCACCATACAGCGAGACCTTCAGAGGCGGTGGTCCAGATTGTTGTACACATCGGTGCCTCTAATACCCAGTAGGAAGTCCTCTTGCATTGATGCATGCCTGTATTCGTCGTGGCATACTATCCACAACTTCATCAAGGTAATGTTGGTCCAGATTGTCGCACTTCTCAACGGCGATTCGGCGTAGATCTTGGTCCTGATTATCCCACTCCTCAACGGCGATTCGGGGTAGATCCCTCAGAATGGCAAGTGGGTCACGTCGTCCATAAACAGCCCTTTTCAATCTATCCCAGGCATGTTCGATAGGGTTCACGTCTAGAGAACATGCTGACCACTCTAGTCGAGTGATGTCGTTATCCTGAAGGAAGTCATTCACAAGATTTGCACGATGGGGGCGCGAATTGTCGTCAATGAAGACGAATGCCTCACCAATATGCTGCAGATGTGGTTGCACTATCGGTCGGAGGATGGCATTCATGTATCGTACAGCCATTGCGACGCCTTCCATGACTACCAGCGGCGTACGTCGGTCCCACATAATGCCACCTCAAAACAGCAGGGAACCTCCACCTTGCTGCACTCGCTGGACAGCTTGTCTAAGGCGTTCAGCCTGACCGGGTTGCCTCTAAACACGTTCCGACGATTGTCTGGTTGAAGGCATATGCGACACTCATCGGTGAAGAGAACGTGATGCCAATCCTGAGCGGTCATTCGGCATGTTGTGTGGCCCATCTGTACCGCGCTGTATGGTGTCGTAGTTGCGAAGATGGACCTCGCCATGGACGTCGGGAGTGAAGTTGCGCATCACGCATCCTATTGCGCACAGTTTGAGTCGTAACACGACGTCCTGTTGCTGCACGAGAAGCTTTATTAAACATAGTGGCGTTGCTGTCAGGGTTCCTCCGAGCCATAATACGTAGGTAGCGGTCATCCACTGCAGTAGTACCCCGTGTGCGCCTGAGCGAGGTATGTCTTCGACAGTTCCTGTCTCTCTGTATCTCCTTCATGTCCGAACAAAATCGCTTTGTTTCACTCCGAGAGCCCTTCCTGGCACAAATTAACAACGCGACGCGATCGAACCGCGATATTGACCGTGTAGGCGTGGTTGAACTACAGAAAACACGAGCCGTGTACCTCCTTCCTGGTGGAATGACTGGAACTGATCGGCTGTCGGACCCCCTCCGTCTAATAGGCGCTGCTCATGCATCGTTGTTAAGATCTTTGGGCGGGTTTAGTGACATCTCTGAACAGTCAAAGGGACTGTGTCTGTGATATAATATCCACTGTCAACATCTGTCTTCAGGAGTTCTGGGAACCGGGGTGATGCAAAACTTTTTTAAGTGTGTATTTTAGTTTCCTAGTATCCTATCAAAGAATCTAAATATTCTATTACTTCAGTTCTCGATTTGCTTTACAAGTTCGTTCCATCGTATACTGCCACTCACAGTTACTATTAGCTACATTTACTACACCACTGACCAAAGTTAAGACTTATAAATCCTGTAATCAAGGCTATTACAAGTTTAGATTTAACACTTGCCCTATCGTCTTGTGCTTTTCCTGTCAGTGTTTTCCACATGTTAATCTTTCGCCGATTCTACGAAGAATCTTGTTATTTCTTACCTTAACAGTACAACTAATTTTCAAAATGTTCTAATGTGTGTGAAATCTTATGGGACTTGACTGCTAAGGTCATCAGTCCCTAAGCTTACACACTATTTAACCTAAATTATACTAAGGACAAACACACACACCCAAGCCCGAGGAAGGACTCGAACCTCCGCCGGGACCAGCCGCACAGACTAATTTTCAGCACTCTTTAATAGCACCATCTCGCAAACGTTTCGATTCTTTTCTTTTCCGGTTTTTCCACAGTCCATGATTCACTTTCGCACAATCCTGTGCTCCAAACGTACCTTCAGAGATTTCTTCCTCAAATTAAGGCCAATGTTGGATACTAATAGTGATCCAGTGAGGTTCTGGAAGGTAGGGACAGGGGTGTTCGGATGCCGATTCCAGTGCTGTGGCCAGCTGCGCTAGCTTTCTCGGTTGAGGATCGGTGGCGCGAACAGCCCGATCGAGGTGGTCTCACATATTCTCGATTGGGTTTGAATCCGGGCAATTTGGTGGCCAGGGGTTTACGGTAAACTCTTCCTGGTGCTCTTCGAACTAACGTTCACTGCCAAGCTGTGTGAAACGTTGCATTGTCCTGCTGATAGACGCCACCATGCCGAAGGAAAACAAAATGAATGTACGGGTAGACATGGTTCCCCAGGATAGGTACACACTGTTCTTATGTTGATCCATTATGCCATCCAAAATGGCGATGTAACGCAGGGAATGCCTTCTAACAGTTGTTGCAGGGTATTTGGTTTCAGACGTTTCACACCGATTGAGCATAAAAGTGATTCATCTCAAAAGGTCAACCGGCCCCATGAAGTGCGCGTCCAGTTACCAGTTGCAGTATTGGCGTGCAAAATCCAGCCATCGTTACCGATGAATACCATTCACCATGGGTGCACGAACCAGGCGCCTGCTGCAGGAGTCCATAAACAGCAACGTTCGCTGAGGGTCGGTGAGGAGTCACTGTTGGTAGCCACTTGGTTCATCTGGGCGGTTAGCTGCTCAACAGTTGCACGTCTATTCACTCGTACACACCTTCGCAGTCGTCGTTCACCCCTGTCATCTATGGGTAATGGTGCAACACAGTTGCCTCGGCGCCGGTTTGGATAGCGCCATATTGTCATGCACGATATACACTACTGGCCATTAAAATTGCTACACCAAGAAGAAATGCAGATGATAAACGGGTATTCATTGGACAAATATATTATACTAGAACTGACACGTGATTACATTTTCACGAAATTGGCTGCATAGATCCTGAGAAATCAGTAACCAGAACAACCACCTCTGGCCGTAATAACGGCCTTGATACGTCTGTACACGTACAGCTGCCCATGCAGCTTTAACACGATACCACAGTTCATCAGGAGTAGTCACTGGCGTATTGTGACGAGCCAGTTGCTCGGCCACCATTGACCAGACGTTTTCAATTGGTGAGAGATCTGGAGAATGTGCTGGCCAGGGAAGCAGTCGAACATTTTCTGTATCCAGAAAGGCCCGTACAGGACCTGCAACATACGGTCGAGCATTATCCTGCTGAAATGTAGGGTTTCGCAGGGATCGAATGAAGGGTAGAGCCACGGGTCGTAACACATCTGAAATGTAACGTCCACTGTTCAGAGTGCCGTCAATGCGAACAAGAGGTGACCGAGACGTGTAACCAAAGGCACCCCATACCATCACGCCGGGTGATACGCCAGTATGGCAATGACGAATACACGCTTCCAATGTGCGTTCACCGCGATGTCGCCAAACACGGATGCGACCATCATGATGTTGTAAACAGAACCTGGATTCATCCGAAAACATGACGTTTTGCCATTCGTGCACCCAGGTTCGTCGTTGAGTACACCATCGCAGGCGCTCCTGTCTGTGATGCAGCGTCAAGGGTAACCGCAGCCATGGTCTCAGAGCTGATTGTCCATGCTGCTGAAAACGTCGTCGAACTGTTCGTGCAGATGGTTGTTGTCTTGCAAACGTCCCCATCTGTTGACTCAGGCATCGAGACGTGGCGGTACGATCCGGTACAGCCAGGAGGATAAGATGCCTGTCATCTCGACTGCTAGTGATACGAGGCCGTTGGGATCCAGTACGGCGCTCCGTATTACCTTCCTGAACCCACCGATTCCATATTCTGCTAACAGTCATTGGACTTCGACCAACGCGAGTAGCAATGTCGCGATACGATAAACCGGAATCGCGATAGGCTACAATCCGACCTTTATCAAAGTCGGAAACGTGGTGGTACGCATTTCCCTCCTTACACGAGGCATCACAACAACGTTTCACCAGGCAACGCCGGTCAACTGCTGTTTGTGTATGAGAAATCGGTTGGAAACTTTCCTTATGTCAGCACGTCGTAGGTGTCGCCACCGGCGCCAACCTTGTGTGAATTCTCTGGAAAGGTAATCATTTGCTTATCACAGCATCTTCTTCCTGCGGTTAAATTTCGCGTCTGTAGCACGTCATCCTCGTGGTGTAGCAATTTTAATGGCCAATAGTGTACTTTAACCACGGCGGCCGTGACCAGTGCACAAACGTAGCCGTTTGGGAAATCCTTCCACATTTGGCCTGAAAGACAAAAAAAAAAAAATGCCTTTCTTTACGTCAGATAAATCGCTCCATTTCCACATTACGACAACTGCACTGTTTTCCGCGTCCCCCGACACGCTGTATATAGCCTCCACCGCTTGTGGAGCCACCTGCCGTCAAATATAGACGGTGATCACATTAATGTGACTGGACCGTGTATATGAGCAGCTTGCATGGATACTATTGGTTTGTTTCTTCACGTCTCCTGTAAAATCTCTAGAATACTATTAAACGGCTGATGGCTCAGTGCAGTCTCTTGGTGCCATGCACTTGTTTACAGAACTAGCCGGTGCACCGAAAGGCAGCCATCATGAATTGCTGCTGAGATGGCCATCGTTACCAACACAAGAAAGGGGCGTTCCGGTGAATGGGTGGTGGAATGGAAAAGCGAAACAAAGAATCAGGTCACTACGATTTTAAAGTAAGATTTGGACTTTACATCCGAATATTTATACCATGTTTTTATTTTAGGAATACTTCGTGTTTTTAAGTACCTTTTAAGAAGGGTTGAACGTAGGCAGCCAGATGATGATGCGTAGCTGTCGATTATATTCCTCACATTTGTGCGTTGTACACTACGTAACAAAAAAATGGTTCAAATGGCTCTGAGCACTATGAGACTTAACTTCTGAGATCATCAGTCGCCTAGAACTTAGAACTAATTAAATCTAACTAACCTAAGGACATCACACACATCCATGCCCGAGGCAGGATTCGAACCTGTGACCGTAGCGGTCGCTCGGCTCCAGACTGCAGCGCCCAGAACCGCATGGCCACTCCGGCCGGCACAGTACGTAACTTTATCGATTATCGTTACAACCGCTTCTCCATTGTTTAAGATGGATAGTATTAGACTGTACATCAATTTTATGATCCTATAAACGATAGTTTTTATTTTTGTTTATGCGCTACTATTAAAAGTTCGCCTTATAACAAGGACTTTGGGTAGGTGAGAGCTCACAGTGCAAGAAAATTGAAATGATCGTATGGCATATTATAGGTCGAGTGATTGACGTCTTTTAAAGTTTTAATTTTGTATCATCTAACATCATCTATAAAATGAAATGTTACTGAATGAATGTGCGACTTTCAATATTTATACTTGAGCCTGCACCCCCACAGTCTTTATGTTAAAAGTGTGTCGTAGTCTATCTTCTACGCTGAAGAAGCAGGCTTCCGGAATACGTCTATAGTTTCAGATGGCGGCGAAGCCTGGTTGTGTGCAATGCTCCATGCGCGATGAAGTTTTGTGCAAGAAAGATTAAATGAAGGAAGAACCTAATACGAGTGGCGTTCAATAAGTAATATAACACATTTTTATTCTGAAAGCAGATTGGTTTTATTCACCATCTTACTACTGACCACTCTTTTGATTACAGCATCCTACTTTTGAACATAAATCTCCGTTTAATGTGACGGCCTTAGGTCACCTTACTGGGAGGGCCAGTATACCCGTATGCATCAATAACCTCCCCATCATCCACGCAGTGCTTCGCGCGGAGTGCATCCTAAATGGGACAAACAGATAGAAGTCGGAAGGTGCGAGATCCGGGCTGCTTGCGCGACACTGTTGCGTTGATGACAAACGTCTCACTCAACGACTCACCGCACTTTTGTTCACTGCCAGGTCTCCGAAGACATTCTGCAAGCGCCTGCTGCGATGCTCTAGTTTTCCGCCTAAGGAAAACGACAGCGCTCTGCTTGGAATGCACCTCCGTCACAGACACCATTTTGAACGCTACATATAACGCCACCACCTATTGAAACCTTATGAAGTTCGAGGGACTGAAGCGAAATATTCCACTATGTCCCACAACACATTTTTCATTTTTTTCGTGGCCAAGGAAAAAAAGTGTGGTGCATTACATATTGGACCCTCATCGTATTATTCGTTTTGAGTAATAAATTATTATTTTTCACGTTGTTTGACGGCACTAACTGTTGACGGACACAGCCTAACCAAGCGGGGTGGCGCAATGGTAAGCACACTGGACTCGCGTTCGGGAGCACGGCAATTCAAACCCGCGTCCGGCCATCCTGGTTTCACTAAATCGCTTCAGGCAAATGCCGGTATGGTTCCTTTGAAAGGGCAACGCGGACTTCCTTCCCCATCCTTCCCTAATCTGATAGGGCCAATGAATTCTCTGCTTGGTCCTCTCTCCCGAATCAACCAACCAATTCAGCCTGACGAAAACAGTGAAGTACCAGGAAGACATGGTCGGAAAATAGTGTAACTTCGTACACATACGCATCATCGGCGGGAATGTAAATGATTAGAGGTGCATCTCCGAGACAGGTAGAACGGCCACCAGAGTGCATTAGTGTTGTTCGTGTTTAGTGTTGTTACCAGGCCTGGTAGGGTATATAAGGAGCGTGAACGACGTCAGATACTGAATGATCAGTCTGAAAGATAAGTATGTTGCAGAGTAGGATGAGACAGTGTTATCAGCACTCGATAGAGTTTGAAAGGGGCCTGACTGTGGGTTTCTACACTCCTGGAAATTGAAATAAGAACACCGTGAATTCATTGTCCCAGGAAGGGGAAACTTTATTGACACATTCCTGGGGTCAGATACATCACATGATCACACTGACAGAACCACAGGCACATAGACACAGGCAACAGAGCATGCACAATGTCGGCACTAGTACAGTGTATATCCACCTTTCGCAGCAATGCAGGCTGCTATTCTCCCATGGAGACGATCGTAGAGATGCTGGATGTAGTCCTGTGGAACGGCTTGCCATGCCATTTCCACCTGGCGCCTCAGTTGGACCAGCGTTCGTGCTGGACGTGCAGACCGCGTGAGACGACGCTTCATCCAGTCCCAAACATGCTCAATGGGGGACAGATCCGGAGATCTTGCTGGCCAGGGTAGTTGACTTACACCTGCTAGAGCACGTTGGGTGGCACGGGATACATGCGGACGTGCATTGTCCTGTTGGAACAGCAAGTTCCCTTGCCGGTCTAGGAATGGTAGAACGATGGGTTCGATGACGGTTTGGATGTACCGTGCACTATTCAGTGTCCCCTCGACGATCACCAGTGGTGTACGGCCAGTGTAGGAGATCGCTCCCCACACCATGATGCCGGGTGTTGGCCCTGTGTGCCTCGGTCGTATGAAGTCCTGATTGTGGCGCTCACCTGCACGGCGCCAAACACGCATACGACCATCATTGGCACCAAGGCAGAAGCGACTCTCATCGCTGAAGACGACACGTCTCCATTCGTCCCTCCATTCACGCCTGTCGCGACACCACTGGAGGCGGGCTGCACGATGTTGGGGCGTGAGCGGAAGACGGCCTAACGGTGTGCGGGACCGTAGCCCAGCTTCATGGAGACGGTTGCGAATGGTCCTCGCCGATACCCCAGGAGCAACAGTGTCCCTAATTTGCTGGGAAGTGGCGGTGCGGTCCCCTACGGCACTGCGTAGGATCCTACGGTCTTGGCGTGCATCCGTGCGTCGCTGCGGTCCGGTCCCAGGTCGACGGGCACGTGCACCTTCCGCCGACCACTGGCGACATCATCGATGTACTGTGGAGACCTCACGCCCCACGTGTTGAGCAATTCGGCGGTACGTCCACCCGGCCTCCCGCATGCCCACTATACGCCCTCGCTCAAAGTCCGTCAACTGCACATACGGTTCACGTCCACGCTGTCGCGGCATGCTACCAGTGTTAAAGACTGCGATGGAGCTCCGTATGCCACGGCAAACTGGCTGACACTGACGGCGGCGGTGCACAAATGCTGCGCAGCTAGCGCCATTCGACGGCCAACACCGCGGTTCCTGGTGTGTCCGCTGTGCCGTGCGTGTGATCATTGCTTGTACAGCCCTCTCGCAGTGTCCGGAGCAAGTATGGTGGGTCTGACACACCGGTGTCAATGTGTTCTTTTTTCCATTTCCAGGAGTGTATTTGGCTGGCTGGTCGAATCGTGTAATATCCAGATTTGTGGGGCATTCGAATGTAACCTTGGCCGGGTGTCAGAATGTATGGGAACATTAGGGCAGGCATACTGCTCGATATGGTTCCGGTCCACCATATCTGACCACCACAAGGGAGGGTCATTGTACTGAGCATTAAGCACATCGCACCCCCTTCACATCTGCACTTGCCATCGGAGAACAGATAATGGACTCCATGTGACATTCTACGCCTTCTCCCAACATTTGGAGACTAGCAGCAGCTGGTATAGGAAATTACCGGCTCATATGTAGACTGTCAGTAACACCACAACACAACATCCACGCCTGCAGTTGTATCGTGCCCGGAGAGCAGGGACTGCTGATGAATGTGTCGCTTTATGTTCAGCGATGAGTCGTTGCTCTACATCACCCCGTCTGACTATCGTTGGTGGGTACAGCAGCGAAATGGGCAGCGGTCCCATTCTTCCAATGTTCTGGAGAGGCACAGTGGCGTCATGGTGTGGGGAACCATCAGGTACATACAACAGCTTTACGACACCCTTCACGACCGAATCAGTACTGGCATCCAACCCAGAGCGGGTGCAACATCATACTGATACCTACGCTAATGCTACCAAGTTATTTACAAATCTGACTAGATTTTGCAATCACTGACTTAACATCAGGCCGGAATTCTAAAACTAGCTTTCAAAAACTCGTTTACGGTAGAGGACTGCAGCACCATTCCCCCTTTCAACTATCGAACAAACGCAAGTATAACTGACATAGTATTTAGTGTACCTGGGATTGTAAAACAGTTAAGATCCTTAGACGCCAGGAAGTCATCTGGCCCAGACGGCATCCCCGTAAGACTATATGGTGACTATGCTACAAATACAGCACCATTCTTATCCATCACCTATCAGAGATCACTGAAACAGCGGAAAGTTCCACGGGACTGGAAAAGGCCCAGGTCATCGGAATCTATAAAAAGGGTAGAAAATCGGATGCACAGAATTACCGGCCAATTTCACTGACATTGATTTGTTGTAGAATCATGGAACATATTTTGTGTTCAGACGTAATGACCTTTCTAGACTCTGAGAAGCTCATCTGCAGTAACCAGGACGGTTTTAGGAAACAGTGGTCATGCGAGACACAGCTGGCCCTCTTTGTGCATGATATACAACAGGCTCTATATACCGGCTCCTAGGTTGATGCCATTTTTCTCGACTTTCGAAAGGCGTTCGACTCAGTTTCGCACTGACGTTTGATCCAAAAAGTGTGCGCTTACGGTCTATTCGATCACATATGAGGTTGGAAGATAGTTTTCTAACAGGCGGCGAGCAGTATGTCGTCCTGAACGGGGTGACTTCCACAGAAACAAGCGTAACTTCAGGTGTGCCCCAGGGCAGTGTAATAGGTCCGCTGCTTTTTACGATTTACATAAACGATCTGGTTGATGGTATTGACAGCGGCATTAGACTGTTTGCCGATGATGCTGTAGTCTACAGGAAAGTAGTATCACACGAAAGCTGAGAACAAATCAATGAGGATTTGCAGAAAATAAATGCGTGGTGTAATGACTGGCAGCTATCTCTCAATTTAGTAAGTGTAACCTACTGTGTATAACAAGGCGAAAATCCCGATTAATGTATGAGTACAAAATAAATGCCCAGTCTTCGGAAGCGGTAACATCCGCCAAGTGTCTTTGTGTAACTATTCGAAATTATCTCAAATGGAATGACCAGATTATACAAGTAGCGGTAAGGCAATCTCTAGATTGCCGTTTATGTCGGAATCCTGAAGCGATGCAGTCCTTCAGCAAAGCAAATAGCTTACGATACGTTAGTTCGTCCAGTCTTAGAGTATTGTTCGTCTGTATGGGACCCTTACCAGTTGGGTCTGATTCAAGAGATTGAGAAGGTGCAAAGAAGAGCGGCAAGATTCGTAACTTGTACATTTAGCCAGCGTTACAAATCTCATAGAAAGTTTGAAGTGGGACACACTTGCAGATAGATCGCGCGCTAAACGGAAGGGGCTGCTGACTAAATTCCGAAACCCGATCTTCGCCGAGGATGTAGAGCACATATTATTACCACCAACTTTCAGACCATCACCACTTAAAGATAAGGGAAATTGGAGTTCGTACTGAGGCGTTCAGACAGTCGTTTTTTCCCTCGCGCGATTTGGGAGTGGAACAGAGGGCGGGGGGTGGGGGGGGGGGGGCGGAATATGACTTTGGCGCGGATTGTGCCCTCCGCCACACAGCACTTGGTGGTTAGCGGAGTATATATGTAGGTGTAGATCACATATCCCCTCAAACTGTGAAGTTTGATTTCATTTTCTTCTCGCCTTCTGGGAGCATAACTCTTTTTTTCAAAAATGGTTCAAATGGCTCTGAGCACTATGGGACTCAACTGCTGAGGTCATTAGTCCCCTAGAACTTAGAACTAGTTAGACCTAACTAACCTAAGGACATCACAAACAGCCATGCCCGAAGCAGCATTCGAACCTGCGACCGTAGCGGTCTTGCGGTTCCAGACTGCAGCGCCTTTAACCGCACGGCCACTTCGGCCGGCTCTTTTTATCAGGTAGTATATAAAAGAAGTACCGATTCCACAGCTTTGGTTAATCACGTCAGACATTTTATCAAATGAAACTATTTAATTTTTTTTTTTACTTGCAACACTCTCGTCCTTCTTGCACCCTCGATATTCTATCCAAGATGTTAATTTCATCAGCGCTGCTGGTAAACCTTTCGGGATATAAGGTCGAGTTCCACGAAACTCTTCTGTTCCTAATGTTTCGTCCAGACCTGCACTGGTCATCTTCAGAGGCGTTGCTCCTCCGTTAAGTCTCGCCGACAGTCAGCAAGAAGCAACGTGGGAGCAACGCCTCTGAAGACGACCAACGCAGCTCTGGATGAAACGTTAGGAACAGAAGAGTTTCGTAGATCACGATCTTATATCCCGAAAGGTTTACCAACAGCAATGACATCCTGTCGTGAAAGCCTTCATTCTACCAATTTCATCAATACTTTTCCGTACACTCCCACGTCATCGATCGTCTATCCCTTTGCTGCTACCGTTCGACCACACTGAGTTGGCGTGACTTCCCTCGGGTGCGTCCATCTGCGTCACACGTTGGAACATCACGTGAACAGGATGCAGGGATTGACAGAAAAAAAAACACACGCGCGTTTCATGTGATCGTTAGACACATCGCAGCATTCATCTGGACCTTTTTTTTAAAATGTACTTTTAGATGAAACAGCTGCATCAGAGGGGAACTTAATTCAAGGGATAATTGAGATATTCTTTTACATACAGGGTGTCCCAAAAGGAATGGTCAATGTTCAGAGATATGACAGTAACGATCATTCGGAGGAAAAAAACTGGAGTAAACAAGGGCTTTGAAACGCTTACCTTAAAAGCTGTGAGACTTGTTCATCTTCAATACAGTAAAATATATATCTTCTACTTCACACGTGCTCACAGTTCTTAAGATGTGTATTGTACACCCCATGTTTACTGGACAATCTTTTCTTGTTTTGGTCCATACTACCTCCTCCCAAAATATGGAAAGCAAAGAGCTTGCAGTAGCGGACATTTATTTCTAGTATTGAAGAAGAAGAAGGCCTCATAGCTTTTAATATTGTGACCAGACGAAACTACTTTCATTCGGCTGTAAATGTGGGTTCTTTGATTGCTCTGGGAGAAGGCCCATCAAACTAGGACACATAAAATACTTGTTCACTTTATTACATAAATAAATAAAACATTTACGAGGGGCGTTCCATAAGTGAAGCACCACTTTTTTTGTTACTGCAAGATGGCTTTATTCAGGGTTCCAGTATACCGTATTATTCCTCACTATTTTGGTTACAAAATCGTATTTTTCAACACCATCTCCGTTCAGTGCGACGGCCTTACGCCACCTTACTTGGAGGGCCTGTACGCCCGCGTGGTATCGCTCTATTGATCGACGTCGGAGCCAACGCCTTGCTGCATCAATAACCTCACCATCATCCACGTACTGCTTCCCGTGGAGTGCATCCTCCGCTTGGGCAAACAGATGAAAGTCGGAAGGTGCGAGATCCGGGCTGTATGGTGGATGAGGAAGAATAGTCCAATGACATTTTGTGAGCTCCTCTCGGGTGGGCGTGAGGCCATGCGTTGTCATGGAGAAGGAGAAGTTCGTTGTTAGTATTTTTGGGGGGGCGAACACGCTGATGTTTCTCAGTTTTCATGAGGGTACCACCGTTAACTTCAGAGTTGATTGTTGCACCATGAAGGAGGACATCAAACAAAATAATCACTTCAGCGTCCCAGTTGACCGTCGCCATGACTTTACTGGCTGACATTGCGGCTTTCAACTTTTTCTTCGGACGAGTGGACGTGTGTCGCCACTCCGTAGGTTGCCATTTTGTTTCTGGTTCAAAGTGATGAAACCTTGTTCTGTACATGCACCCAAGCCAGACGGGGTGCAACATCTTACTGATAACTACGCTAATATTACCAAGTTCTTTATAAACCTGACTCGATTTTGCGGTCACTGACGTAACACCACGTATCCTCTCAAATTGTGAAGTTGTTCGACAAAAAAAGTGCCTTCTAACACGCAAACAAATCCGCAAAGCTGGTCCTTCGTTGTTGTGCCCTTTATGGTCTTGGGTGGCGAGGAAACCAACAGGCATACACCTTTGAATGCCACAATTCTTGGATGGGTGTATCAGTACTACCAACAGAGAAATCCAGTTGTGCAGCGATGTACTTGATTGTGATCTGTCGATCACCTTGAATGAGAATATTCGCACGTTCCAACTCTGCAGGAGTCACAGCTGTCGCGATCTGCTGGAATGCTGCAGATCGGAGAGGTCTGTACGACCTCTGTTGCGATGATGACCGACGTCTCGGCTAAGGACCCACAGAGCCTCTTTCACTGCCAGGTCACCGTAGACATTCTAAAAGCGCCTCTGAATATCTGCGATGCTCTGGTTTCCCGCCAAAAGAAACGCAATGACAATTCCGTGTGTGAAATGCCTCTCCGTTACAGATGCCACTTTGAAGGCTACGTATAGTTCCACCACCAACCAGAATGTCATAAAACTAAAGGGGCAGAAGCAGTAATATTCCACAATGTCTCACAACAAATTCTGCATGTTTTCAATCAAGATTGGCCGAGTAAAAAAAAAAGTGCTGCATTAGTTATTGAACGGCCCTCCCGTACTTAACTTTGACACAGTTCTTTCGCACAGGACTGCTTGATGATTTAAAACTGTCATTTGATGCACTAAGTAACGCACTGTTCTCTTCAGGTACAATGGTCGACATTTGCAACAATATAAGCTCACTGATAACGTAATAACTCGTTTGTCCTACACTATGATGTTGACTCCTTCGGATGAGTTCATGAATTGATGTGAGTTCTTGCTTGCTCGAAGTTATACTGACCTCAGCGAGAGTGCGCTGCAGTGTGGTCCAAGGAGAAAAATGACATTTCAGCATTACCAGATAGCGCTGTGTCCAGCGTCGAGCTAAGTGAACATTCCTGGTGAAATGCGTGCAAAGCATGGTGCAAGCTGGAGGCAGTTGTTACATTCTGAAATGATTTAAATACGATGGAATGGATCCTTTGGACAGTTTCACTCATACCTTCAAATTATTGGCTAAAACCAGATTTTGGCTTTAGTCCTACATCTGGTCGATAAATAACTTTGAAATTACTCATCACGTCCACGATTAGGATATAAGTTCTACAGTTTTGTTGAGCAGGTTGCAAAAATAATGATACTCTTTACAGACAATGTTTTCCATTTATCAAAATACTGTAGAAAAATGGCATGGCGTCTACAACATGGCACGCCACTGACTGCAAGAAGAAGATACACTACTGTTAGCAAGTTGTCATGTAAAATACATAACTCATATTTTCACGGTATTCAATGTAAATATTAGTTTTTGTATTACAAATACACTGTCATTCCAGCTGCAAAAGAAACTAAAAAAACACAGAAAAACTGGCAAATTATAGAGCTTATCAGATCAACTGCCAAAACTGCGACCATTTCTACATAGGTCAAAGTGGCGGAAATTTTCGAGTGAGGCTTAAAGAACATCTTGCAGCCTTTGGCCTACAACAAGGAAATGAAACGGCGGTAGCTGCCAATTTACTTGAAACTGGGCACACTGTTGACAGTACTGAAAATGACCTGGAGATCGTACATATACAAGACAAAAGCCGAAAACTGGACATCCCAGAATATTTAGAAATCTTCAGGCACAAAATCACGCAACCAAATCATAGCCGGCCGGTGTGGCCGTGCGGTTAAAGGCGCTTCAGTCTGGAACCGCATGACCGCTACGGTCGCAGGTTCGAATCCTGCCTCGGGCATGGATGTGTGTGATGTCCTTAGGTTAGTTAGGTTTAAGTAATTCTAAGTTCTAGGGGACTGATGACCACAGCAGTTAAGTCCCATAGTGCTCAGAGCCATTTGAACCATTTTTGCCAAATCATATACGTAACGAAAAGATAGGCAGCGAATACGCTACACTTGTAAATACTGGCTTAAAGCAGATTCACCCATTGTAGCTCTTATATCATGCTATCTTCTTCTGTTCCTTCAAAAATAAACGCGAAAAAAAATGTAAAAACAGTCCGTACCTTTTGTCATTATAATTTGCATAATTTCAGGTAGCAGTGAAAAATTGTAGTCTTAAATAGAAATTATTGCCCCTCCAGTGTCTTATACCTAAACCAATCTATAAACGAGTATCTTTGGTCGCATTGACTCTTTATTTTAAGTTTTCTTCTTACGTTTGTGGCGCTTTATGTACAAGAAAAATCAAGAAATTTCACCATGGGCCTCCAGTTAAGCAGTTTCGCACAAGATGCAGGTATTCCATAGCGCCGCAGTTTGTTTTTAATTGATCTCATTCATTTTGCATTAAATAACGACATAACCTCTCTCAGGTGCAACTGTTTCACCAGCTGAAAACGGAAAGCCTCTTGTAAATATGTAAACCTTTGATGACGGAATAGGTATTGGAAATTTAAAAAAAACGAACAAATGAGAATTGGACTTAATTACGTATGTACACCGAAGAGCAAAGTAACTGCCACACCTGCCTAATATCGTGTAGGGCCCCTGCGAACGCGCAGAAGTGCCGCAAGACGAAGTGGCGTGGACTCGACTAATGTCTGAAGTAGTGCTGAAGGGAATTGACTCAGCGAATCCTGCAGAGCAGTCCACAAATCCGTAAGAGTGCGAGGGGTGGAGCTCTCTTCTCAACAGTACGTTGCAAGGCATCCAAGATGTGCTCAATAATGTTAATGTCTGGGGAGATTGGTGGACAGCGGAAGCGTTTAAACTCAGAACAGTACTCCTGGAGCTACTCTGTAGCAATTCTGGACGTGTGAGGTGTCGCATTGTCCTGCAGGAAATGCCAAAGTCCGTCGGAATGCACAAAGGACATGAATGGATGCTGGTGATCAGACGGAATGCTTACGTAAGTGTCACCTGTCAGAGTCGTATCAAGCCGTATCATGGGTCCCATATCACTCCAACTGCACATGCGCAACAGCATTACAGAGCCTCCATCGGCTTGAACAGTCGCCTACCGACATGCAGAGTCAATGAATTCATGAGGTTGTCTCCATACCCGTACACTTCCATCCGCTCGATACAATTTTAAACGAGACTCGTCCGATCAGGCAACATGTTTCCTGTCATCAACAGTCCAATGTCGGTGTTGACGGGCCCAGGCGAGGTGTAAAGCTTTGTGTCGTGTAGTCATCAAGGGTACACGAGTGGGCCTTTGGCTCCAATAGCCAATATCGATGACGTTTCGTTGAATTGTTCACACGCTGACACTTGTTGATGGTCCAGCACTGAAATCAGCAGCAAATCGCGGAAGGGTTGCAAGTCTGTCACGTTGAACGATTCTCTTCGGTCATCATTGGTCCCGTTCTTGTGGGATCTTTTTCCGGCCGCAGCGATATCGGAGCTTTGATGTTTTACCGGATTTTTTATATCCACGGTACACTCGTGAAATGGTCGTACGGGAAAATCCCCACTTCATCGCTGTTTCGAATATGATGTGTCCCATCGCTCGTGCGCCTACTATAACAGTACGTTCAAACTCACTTAAATCCTGATAACCTGCCACTGTAGCAGCAGTAACCGATCTAACAGCTGCCCAAGACACTTGTTGTCTTATACAGGCGATGCCGACCGCAGCGCCGTATTGTGCCTATTTACATTATGTCTGTATGTGAATACGCATGCCTATACCAGTTTCTTTGGCGCTTCAGTTTAGAAGCTTCATCTTTAGGTTTTGATGAGTTTGCGAGTATCAAAATATATGACGTAAATGGCAATGGCCTTACATCTACATAGATAGGCCTACTCTGCAAATCACACTTAAGTGCCTACCAGAGGGTTCATCGAACCGCTTTCACACTAACTATTATTTCAATCTCGAACAGCGCGCGAAAGAAACGATCACTTATATATTTCCACGCGATCTCTGATTTCCTGTACTTTATTATGATGGTCGGTTGTCCCTATGTACGCCGGGGTCAGTAAAATACTTTCGCATTCGGAGAAGAAAATTGATGTTTGAAATTTCGCGAGAAGATTCCGCTGCAACGACAAACGCCTTTCTTCCCCACAACATTTTCTATGTGTTCTTTCCAATTTAAGTTGTTCGTAATTGTAATTCCTAGATATTTAGTTGACTTTACGGCCTTTAGACATGACTGAGTTATCGTGTAAACCAAGTTTAACGGATTATTTTTTGCACTCTTGTTGATGACCTCACCCTTTTCTTTCTTTAGGGTCAGTTGCCAAATGATTGCATTGCTTTCGGAGCTTAATTTTTTTTATCGTCAAGGTATGTAGTCGTCAGTATGTGAAATAAATTTCAACTTCAATGCCTCTAACCGTCCCTGAGAAAAAGGATCTTGACAGACAAGCAGACAGACGGACAACAAAGTGATTCTACTAGGGTTCCGTTTTTAGCGACTGAGATACGGGATTCTAAAAATGGAAATATCGAAACGCTAGCGATGGACCTTTTTTCACAAAATATTGACCTGATAATAAGGTCAGAGTACTGCAGGGTTCATCGGATCGAACAAAATTCTCCAAGTAGCCAAAGATTGGAAATTCACCGTTCTGGAGCAATAGACATAAAATGACAACCAATCAGCGCAGATGTTTAGCCGGTAAGCGATATTTTTCAGTGTGTAACAATACAGTTTTCTCCATATCAGTAAAGCGTATTACCTTGACAAATTAATGACATTATGGTACTTTTAGCGCATCTGATTTAATAGTCAAGCTGTAGCCAGTTAACACCACAGGAAACAGCGTCTAACAGCCAAACGGGCACAGTATAGTTTACATTATGTGTTAGAAAAACTATGGCATTACCGGTCGATCAACGCTGGTGTATGCGTGAATAGTTGATCTTGAGAGATCAACGGGCATTTAGAAGTCAACTTGGAAATATGGATACTTTGACAAAATGCCTTTTAATTGTTAAGTAATGGCAGTTTCGTACTGTTATTATTTTTTATATATTTGACTCCTTAGTCTTAACGTAACATTTACGTAAATCACGTACGTTGTACTTCTAACTTCCCACGCCAGATGGTGGGTATTATGTTTTTCTTTAAAAACCTGTGTTACACCTCATTTATGTTATTCATTTATTATTGTTTTTCATTACCTTTTGCTCTTTTATATGTCCTGTACTCTGACAACTTATCATCGATCTGTTTTATGTTTTATAAGTTCGTTTTTTAAAAAACAATACGCCAATGTATTTTAGATATTTCCTTCCCCCTTCGTCTGCTATGTGTTGTACGTACATTTTAAATTTTAATTACTGCACGATTCACAAATGCACAAGAGTTATTTAGTGTTAATATCTCGCAAAACCAGTAATACTATGTCTTCACGTGACACATGTCACATAGAGGGCGTGTCAAGCCCCGTCACACCGAGGTCTGCTGAACAAGTGCATGTAAACAGCGACCTCAGTCTATGTGATCGCCGTAAGCTTATTGACACCAGTGCTTAGTAATTTAAGTTATAATTACAGGTATGTTCCTAACAAGTGTTATGTTCATATGCAGATGTAATTGTGATTTTCTGTTTTATACTCTCTGATCGTAATGTGGAAAAAATTTTTAACTTCTAGCACTGAAGATGGTCATTAAGTGACAGAAAATCGATTTTGCGATAATAAACAAAAATATACGACCAATGCTGTCTCTCCTTCCAAGTATACCCATTATCTGGTCGTAGTGCACAGGACACTATGGAGTCGCCAATCAACAGTTTTATTGCTAGGATTTTTCTTAATTTATTACTGGGATTCTTATATTATCGCAATGCTTCTGGTTGTAAATATAGAAGTTGTCGAGGAATCTCCAACCGTTTCCTTCTTGAAAAAAGTTACACCACAAGGCATGTCCTACATGACTTTCACCTTTTATTTTCGATCCGTCCGCGCAAAGTGGAAAATAGTCTGGCGATCTAATTTGCAGTGTTAACGAAAGATTGGATGTAACAGACCCTAAACTATTGTAATGTGTAAGAAGCGGAGGAACTTTTCAAGCCCTCGATATGGGAAAATGAAGAAGGGATAGGTGTTAATGGAACTTACCTGAATCTCTTTTGCTTTGCGGATGCCATGGCACAGATGGCTTCTAGCCCAGATAAACCTCAGTAGCGAATGGAAAGATTCGCGGGAACAAGTCTGCAAGTAGGCCTGACATGCAGTTACAATAAGAATGATACAATGTGTAACCATCCCACTGAAAAAGTATTACAAATTAACAATGTAATTATAGAATAGATTCATAAGTTTTTGCATTTAACAGAGTAGAGATAGCTATTGGATGCACAGAAAAAGAAACAGAAGTAAAAAATACATAGGGTGTTAGGGGTATAAATGCTGATATTGTGATCATTGGTACGTTAATACCCGTATGTATCCCCATCAGTGTGATAACTGTTTTTCTCTGCATTTCTTCCCATGAACACGTCACACAATGTGTGCCTGATGTTATCTGCACAGACGTAACTGCACCAATTAGTTGACTACAACCGTCAGCTTAGACTAACCATTTTGTGTCCATACACCCACACTTCAACACCCAATCTGCTTCCCAGGGGAAAATAAGCTCCAATGGCTCCGCTCTAGCAACACATACTAGGATGTACTACCCAATCTAAAAACATACTACTCCTAATAACTATAATTATTGGTCTGAAAATGAAGTAAATACTTATGTAATGAAGTTCTTACACTGTCGTCGCTCACCAATAAAAATCTCTCCACTTATAAGCCGAACATCCTGTATGTGTGATGTCTGTTCTTTCAAACGTGTGCAAAGGAACAGACACCATTTTTGACTCAGTGCCCATATATGCACACGAAGTAAGAGAAAGACCTCAGCCGCAATCAGGCACTGAAATAAATCCAATGGCGACAAGTGGAAATTTGTGCCGAACCGGGACTTCAACCTTGATTTCCCGCTTTACGCTGTCGTTTTAACTGTTCGGCTAACAAATGGCTCTGAGCACTATGGGACTTAACATCTGTGGTCATCAGTCCCCTAGAACTTAGAACTACTTAAACCTAACTAACCTAAGGACATCACACACATCCATGCCCGAGGCAGGATTCGAACCTGCGACCGTAGCGGTCACGCGGTTCTAGACTGAAGCGCCTGGAACCGCACTGCCACACCGGCCGGCGTTCGGCTAACAACGAACACTTTCCGTCCAACCCAAATTCTCAATTTGCTGCAAGCTGCATATGTAGCGTATACTGCCCATTACCATAATTGCTTGCAGCTTGATCTGGTTCCCGCAAGAGATCGTATGTGGTGTGCATCCGCAAAGAAGGTATCATTGTTGACGGCGAATGATGACACCTTAGGTGCGGACGCACACCACATCCTATCTGAAACTTCCTGGCAGATTAAAACTGTGTGCCAGACCGAGACTCGAACTAGGGACCTTTACCTTTCGCGGGCAATTGCTCTACCAACTGAGCTACCCAAGCACGATTCACGACCCGTCCTCACAGCTTTAATTCTGCCAGTACCTCGTCTCCTACCTTCCAACCTTCACAGAAGCTCTTCTGCAAACCATGCAGAACTAGCACTCCTGGAATAAAGGATATTGCGGAAACATGGCTGAGCCACAGCCCGGGTGATGTTTCCAGAATGAGATTTTCACTCTGCAGCGGAGTGTGCGCCGATATAAAACTTCCTGGCAGATTAAAACTGTGTGGAAGGTAGGAGACGAGGTACTGGCAGAATTAAAGCTGTGAGGACGGGTCGTGAGTCGCGCTTGGGTAGCTGAGTTGGTAAAGCACTTGCCCGCGAAAGGCAAAGGTCCCGAGTTCGAGTCTCGGTCTGGCACACAGTTTTAATCTGCCAGGAAGTTTCATATCGGCGCACACTCCGCTGCGGAGTGAAAATCTCATTCTGGACACTTCCTATCTGTTGCAGGAACCAGATCAAGCTGCAAGCAATTGTGATAACCGACAGCGGAGGCTACATGTGTACTGTGCGAGAAGTTGAGAATTTGGATCGTATGAAAAACGTGCTCTGATAGGCACGACGGTTAAGCCAACCGCTCACGTAAAGCAGAAAATTCGGGTTCGAGTCTCGGACAGGCACAGATTATCATTTGTCGCTACTGGATTTGTTTCAATGCCCAGTTGCCGATGAGATCTCGGATTCTCTCACGTCAGAAATAAAAAAAATGTTCGTAAGGTTTTGTAAATGCGTTGCCATCCATGTCATGGTGAATAATAATGTACCATTCATACGTCACTTTATACCATATCATCTACACCCTAAAAGAATTTTGTGGGAAATAAGCTTGTTGTGGATACGACGGGACATTTATAACTAGTGTGTGTTACGAGTTCAGACTAATGGGAGCGAGACTTTTAACGAAAAATACTCAGAAACTGAGGGTTGTTAAGAGAACAATGGAGAAGTATATATTGGGAGTTAGATGAAGATATAGGAAAAATAAACACATGGATTAGGGACATACTGGAGTGGAAAAATAATTAGAATTGCAATGAAAATGAAACGGTTGCGGCGGACCATATAGCCAGGCGAGTGAATGATGGAACCAAAGAATTTCTTTGCTAGGTCCCAAGAGAGAAGGGAAGACCGACACGATGACGTAATTGAAGGCGAGTAGACAATGTCAAGAAACACGTAGGATCATCAGGCAGCTTATCTCTGAGGACTGCCATCTCATTTAGCCAAAAATGAGTTTTAAATGGTTGACGATTATGTTGATGACGATGATGACAGTGAGATCTACGAACTCTTCTGGCTAACTTTTGCAACTTCTTGAATGAAGAAACAATGAGACGTGACAGTGGCCACCGATCTGAATTTCCGTCAATTGTCTTTTGATTTCAGATGCGAGTTCAAATTAAAAACTTCTTGCATGCTAAGTACCGAGTGGAATGGCACAGAAGGAACGTTACTCGTGCTTAAGGAAAAGCGATGTTCAAATGTAAGTTACTCAGTATAGTTTGTCTTTTTTTTTTAAATCCAATCCAGTAAAATCCCGACATGGTTTCTTTAAGTAGACTGTAGACGATTGCTATTCCTAGAGAATTTATCCAACGCTACACAGTTGAAGTCACGGTGGAGCGGATATGAGCGACAAGCAACAGTTTAAAGAATTGTTCTCTAAAGGAGTGAAATCCTGTAGTTTTAATCAAACGACTGGTCGCATTCCTTGTAACAAAAATTAAAAACTGAGATCATAATGAGCTAGGATGTGAGCGCTGCCTGGTGGCGACAGGTGGGTGGGGCAGATATGCTGTGTGACGTCACATGACGAATCGCTCACTGGACATTACTTCCGCTCTGGCTTCCACGAAAGAAACGTGAGCTTCTGTTGCCTGAGGGCACCTGCGCGCATTATCCTGTGACAGTTCTCCGCCTTGTATCCATAGCATGCACAGTCAGTAAAATAGATCGTGTAGAGACCGGTCGATATTCTTGGAGAAAACTAAGCACGTGAGGGCCGTAAACTTCACGTATTCATCGTGCAAATATAATACTGTTGGAAATAAACGTATTCCTTAAGAATTAAACACAGAACGCCAGTTTTATACTGAAACGCATGTAGTCACCAACCGATGTAATGTTCACACCCCATAATATTTGACAAGCTGTTCAAGATATCTAACAAAGTTAAAATTATAAGAACGCAAGAGGCAGAGTTATTTTGTTAATAAACTGAAAGCGATTAGTTATTGGAACTTAACTATGAACTTCGTGGAATGATAGCGGATTTCATGTAATCAAGGCTTTCGCGATCGGTTATCTCAGTTATTGGTGAATCTTTTGGTCTTTATGGACGTAGTACATGGAACTTTTCGCTCTCAGCGTTTGCCCTGAGCTTCGTTGCATATCTTCAGAGGTTCTCCTGGTTGCGTTGAGTCGTGGATTGACGGGTCGGGTGTACGAGAGCGACACAAATACTCCACCTTTTTCACGATGTTTATGTCGCTCTAAGCTGCATTTGGAATCTTCAGTAGTTTTCTCAATCAGCTTCACTGTTTTCTTTGAATGTTTCTGAACTGTACGAGGAGACATGTAATGTCATTAATCATAAGCTCTAAGTTTAATTTGAAATCTTCAGTAGTTTTCTCAGTCAGCTTCACTGTTTTCGCCGGCCGCTGTGGCTGAGAGGTTCTAGGCGCTTCAGTCCGGAACCGCGCTGCTACAACGGTCACAGGTTCGAATCCTGCCTCGGGCATGGATGTGTATGATGTCCTTAGGTTGCTTAGGTTTAAGTAGTTCTAAGCCTAGGGGACTGATGACCTCAGAGTTGTCCCATAATGCTTGGTGCCATTTGATTTTCACTGTTTTCTTTGAATGTTTCTGAACTGTACGAGGAGTTATGTAATGTCATTTACTGTGTATTAACTGTGTAGGAGGTATGTAATGTCATTAACTGTGCATTACGATCATATGACAGGCATCCGTTTCATTATCTTTCTTTTCTAGTATGGATAATTTATCTACGAGGGTCTTGAACAATGCGGGTAGGGAAGGGACTATCAGAGCCTCTAGATTTTTCATGTCAGATCCCTTCAAGAAATTTACGTTAAAATCTCTACAAATTAATAATCCCTTCTTTGTATCTGACACAGCAAAATAAACTATCAAAATATTTCATGAAAATTCTCCAATTATTCAGTGGACACCTGTGTATTGTAACAACAACAACTTTTGCATTTCCCAGTATTAACTCACAACGGTACGTATCCTGAGATACACAGAATTTACTTCTTTCTTCATTTTTGTATTCTTTTTCAATGAATGTGACAACTCCCCCTGAGCCGGTCGCTGGTGGCCGAGCGGTTCTGGCGCTACAGTCTGGAACTGCGCGACCGCTACGGTCGCAGGTTCGAATCCTGCCTCGGGCATGGATGTTTGTGTTGTCCTTAGGTTAGTTAGGTTTAAGTAGTTCTAAGTTCTAGGGGACTTATGACCTCCGCAGTTGAGTCCCATAGTGCTCAGAGCCATTTGAACCATTTTCAACTCCCCTGATCCATACTGGGACTACATGAATTAACAACTAATTTATAAGCACTCGCATTAAGAATTTCTATCCCTATGGTTATACGATGTTCAGAAAGACAAATTATTTCAGTTTCTTTCCAACCGCTAAGATATTGGGAAAAAAAGAAGAAAAAGAAAGAAGGACTGGCACATCATTTACTTAAAATTTTTTCCCCGAAATACTCTGATGAAGGAATTTGCTTTCATCTTTCCCTTCATTATTTTCTAATTCACAAGCACTTTTACTCTCTGTGCGTTCTCTTTGAAGAGAATACAGTTAGACGCCCTGTCAGGTGTGAGCTCTGCATGTTATCGAGACCTCCTAGCACAATATCTGAATCCTGCTTTGGAAGAGCGCAGCAGTGTTTTCGTGCAAAATGGGCGACAACTCACGTCGCTCGTCCAGTGAAAGATCTGATTAATGGAATCTTCTACGAATGCGTTATCTCCAGAGGTTTTCCAGCTGCATGGCCCACGAGATCACCTAATCTAAACCCGTGTGGCTCTTTTGTCTCTAGGGATATCTAAAATAATGCGTTTACCAGGGACACGTTCGGTCTCTACCTGAAGGTCAGTGTAGAGTAATAAGTTGCTCAGTTTCCACCGCATCTGCTGCGAGCAACCGTTTATCACGTTTTACTGATACAGGATCTCGTCGACGTATTCGGTGCTCATATTGGACAAATTGTGTAAGCGGCGGTTAATAATATCAAAAAATGTATTTCTCACTCGTTTGACCTTCTCTGCCCACCTCGCGGTCGTAATCTGTTACGTACGGACATATTTCTACACGTCTTTCCTGCGTTCAAACAACCAGATTTGCACCTGGTGGCCAAAACTGAAACTAAATTTTTTTGCATTAATCGGTTCCCGCATCAAAGCATTAGCGTAGCTACCAAGTTTAGCTGTCACATAAGACAACTACAGCCCACTCTAGACCTCTGTGAGTAGCTGCACTTTAATTTTAAGCACCCAGTACCAGTTATGAGAACAGAGGTGATCGTGTCGCAATACACAATGGTGATCCGTGTCCAGTGATGTCAGGCACTCCATGTGCTGATACACACTGCTCCTTGTGACACGGAGCACAAAAATATCCTCTTATGAACAAATATTCACAGGTGATTTTTGCTGCATTGATATTCATTCGCGTATCCAACCACGTAGAGCACCTCATGCCAACTTCCAGTTTCATACACTACTAGCCATTAAAATTGCTACACCAAGAAGAAATGCAGATGATAAACGGGTGTTTATTGGACAAATATATTATAGAAGAACTGACATGTGATTACATTTTCACGCAATTTGGGTGCATAGATCCTCAGAAATCAGTACCCAGAACAACCACCTCTGGCCATAATAATGGCCTTGATACGCCTGGGCATTGAGTCAAACAGAGCTTGGATGGTGTGTACAGGTAAAGCTGCCGATGCAGCTTCAACACGATACCACAGTTCATCAGGAGTAGTGACTGGCGTATTGTGACGAGCCAGTTGCGCGGCCACCATTGACCAGACGTTTTCAATTGGCGAGAGATCTGGAGAATGTGCTGGCCAGGGCAGCAGCTGAACATTTTCTGTATCCAGAAAGGCCCGTACAGGACCTGCAACATGCGGTCGTGCATTATCCTGCTGAAATGTAGGGTTTCGCAGGGATCGAATGAAGGGTAGAGCCACGGGTCGTAACACATCTGAAATGTAACGTCCACTGTTGAAAGTGCCGTCAATGCGAACAAGAGGTGACCGAGACGTGTAACCAGTGGCACCCCATACCATCACGCCGGGTGATAACACCAGTATGGCGATGACGAATACACGCTTCCAATGTGCGTTCACCCCGGTGTCGCCAAACACGGATGCGACCATCATGATGCTGTAAACAGAACCTGGATTCATCCGAAAAAATGACGTTTTGGCATTCGTGCACCCAGGTTCGTCGTTGAGTACACCATCGCAGGCGCTCCTGTCTGTGATGCAGTGTCAAAGGTAACCACAGCCATGGTCCCCGAGCTGATAGTCCATGCTGCTGAAAAGGTCGTCGAACTGTCCGTACAAATGGTTGTTGTCTTGCAAACGTCCCCATCTGATGACTCAGGGATCGAGACGTGGCTGCACAATCCCTTACAGCCATGCGGACAAGATGCGTGTCATCTCGACTGCTAATGATAAGAGGCCGTTGGGATCGAGCACGGCGTTCCTTATTACCCTCCTGAACCCACCGATACCATATTCTGCTAACAGTCACTGGATCTCGACCAACGCGGGCAGCCATGTCGCGATACGATAAACCGCAATCGCGATAGGCTTCAATCCGACCTTTATCAAAGTCGGAAACGTGATGGTACGCGTTTCTCCTCCTTACACGAGGCATCACAACGTTTCACCAGGCAACACCGGTCAACTGCTGTTTGTGTATGAGAAATCGCTTGGAAACTTTCCTCATGTCAGCACGTTGTAGGTGTCACCACCGGCGCCAACCTTGTGTGAATGCTTTGAAAAGCTAATCATTTGCACATCACAGCATCTTCGTCCTGTCGGTTAAATTTCGGGTCTGTAGCACGTCATCTTCGTGGTGCAGTAATTTTAATGTCCAGTAGTGTACTTGTTGCGTGCCGCTGCCATATCGCGCGATTTTTACAGGCAGCAGTGTAGCAGTTACCAAACCACGTGGGACAATACAGTCAGTTAGCCCCACAGTCGCAGATGAATACGCAACAGTTTAAACAAAAAATGACAAATGCACAAGAAATTTACAGAAAATCTTCTAACTAATATCTTATGATGCTGGTAAATGCATACATTTACACGTACTTGCACAGACACATACATATAGCCTATAAACACACACAGATGCATACGTACGAAATAAGAACCATGCAGAGCATACAACGCTTCCCATATGCGACCTCGCAGCGCCTCGTGAAGGGAGCGCCCTATTTGTGGCGCTGTGCAGAAAGTTGCCAAAGACGTCCGCCGACGCATTTAGGACCGCGTCAAGACCGCGCTATTTCTGTCTCCGGCGCCACAGCACCCGACACCCATATAGCGGCGCCGAAAGCATGGCACAGCTTGAATTCAGGTGCACTCGTTCACTCCCATAAGGGCAACTGTTAACTAACTGCAAACTTCACCCACTGTAAGTATAAGATACAGTTATTATTAGGTAGTGACAACGGAGGGCAAGGTTCTGTAACATTAGGTTGGTGCATAAACTCGTAGCACTTTTGTTTGGCATGTTGGTATTCCGGTTGATATGGGTTTGTTTATCGAGCGACATTTTTTATTCGTAGTTCACAGTTGCTATTTGAGTTTACAAATAGCTTTGGTCTTATGTCTTACGTCAAAACGGTAGGTGTATCGAAACAAAATGTCCAGACACCCTATGACCAAAATTGTACTGAAACAGAGGATGCCAGACTAAAGGCCGAAATACTGCACTGTAGTTCCTTCTCTAGATTGTCGCACAGATGACAAAATGGTAGATATCGAAATAGATGACAGAGGGATAGAAAAACAATTAAAATCGCTCAAAAGAGGAAAGGCCGCTGGACCTGATGGGATACCAGTTCGATTTTACACAGAGTACGCGAAGGAACTTGCCCCCCTTCTTGCAGCGGTGTACCGTAGGTCTCTAGAAGAGCGTAGCGTTCCAAAGGATTGGAAAAGAGCACAGGTCATCCCCGTTTTCAAGAATGGACGTCGAACACATGTGCAGAACTATAGACCTATATCTCTAACGTCGATCAGTTGTAGGTATTTGGAACACGTATTATGTTCGAGTGTAATGACTTTTCTGGAGACTAGAAATCGACTCTGTAGGAATCAGCATGGGTTTCGAAAAAGACGATCGTGTGAAGCCCAGCTTGCGCTATTCGTCCACGACTCACAAGGGGAGGCCGCCAATTGTGAAATTCAGATTCGATTCATACTGCGCATAATAAAAGCTCATGGCCAGAGGTGTAATGTGGCAAAGCAGCAAGATGCACTTCTAAGCTGTTGTCGAGAAAATCGACAGTTAAAAGAAACCGTTGCGGTGAAATACTACAGCGTCGTGGCGCAGCGGTAAGCGCTCGGATTCGTAATCCGAATGGTCGCCGGAACGAATCTCGCGCCATGCAACCTTTTTTTTTAGTATTTGTTTTTTGTAATTCAAATATATATATACATATATATATATATATATATATATATATATATATATATATATATATATACATAATTCCCGGCAATCAGTTGCAACAATTATGCATATAATAAGTTGTTGAAACTCGTTTCTCGTGGAAAAACTGGCGACTTCGAACATCATTATGTTTTCCGCAAACAAAGTTGTATTTCACAAATGTTATTAATTGTCTTCATAATGTTAACCACGTATAGTTAACGGAAGACGTAGAAACGATATTCCGAAACGAATACGTGTAGCGTAAGTCAAACGTTCGAATTAGAACAGAGACCCACGAACACAAATTTCCTGTGGCAGGTATGAAATATAAACTCCGTTACTCGCTCGTTACACTTGAATGACAGATGTTGAATGGGCCGAAACGAGCCACCGCATAACAGTGTAGTTGCCTGCTAACTTCGAAAGAAGTTAGATGCGGTCCCTAGCGCAACTTATAACGTCGTCGAAAATCAGTGCGGACGGGAGAGCTTTGGTACACCCTGTTAAAAAAAACGGAAAAATGGAGGCGGTACAATTGGAGAGCGATCCGCCTTCACCAACATGCATAAGCAATTCATTAATAGTTTATATATATATATATATATATATATATATATATATATATATATATATTAATAAGAAATATTGCATGGCGCGAGGTTCGATCCGGCGACCTTCGGGTTACGAACCCGAGCGCTTACCGCTGCGCCACGACGCTGTAAAAAATCATTAATCGTTGAGAGTATTTCACCGCAACGGTTTCTTTTAACTGTCGATTTTCTCGACAACGGTTGAGAAGTGCATCTTGGTGCTTTTCCACATTACACCTCTGGCCATGAGCTTCTATTATGCGCAGTATGAATCGAATCTGAATTTCACAGTTGGCGGCCTCCCCTTGTCAGAGGGCCATAGACACGGGTTCTCAGGTAGGTACCGTGTTTCTTGACTTCCGCAAGCGTTCGATACAGTTCCCCACAGTCATTTAATGAATAAAGTAAGAGGATATGGACTATCAGACCAATTGTGAGATTGGATTGAAGAGTTCCTAGATAACAGAACACAGCATGTCATTCTCAATGGAGAGAAGTCTTCCGAGGTAATAGTGATTTCAGGAGTGCCGCAGGGAAGTGTCGTAGGACCGTTGCTATTCACAATATACATAAATGACTTTGTGGATAAAACAGATGTTCACTGAGGCTTTTTGCGGATGATGCTGTGGTATATCGAGAGGTTGTAACAATGGAAAATTGTACTGAAATGCAGGAGGATCTGCAACGAATTGACGCATGGTGCAGGGAATGGCAATTGAATCTCAATGTAGACAAGTGTAATGTGCTGCGAGTACATACAAAGAAAGATCCTTTATCATTTAGCTACAATATAGCAGGTCAGCAGCTGGAAGCAGTTAATTCCATAAATTATCTGGGAATAGGCATTAAGAGTAATTTAAAATGGAATGATCATATAAAGCTGATCGTCGGTAAAGCAGATGCCAGGCTGAGATTCATTGGAAGAATCCTAAGGAAATGCAATCCGAAAACAAAGGAAGTAGGTTACAGTACGCTTGTTCGCCCACTGCTTGAATACTGCTCAGCAGTGTGGCATCCGTACCAGATAGGGTTGATAGAAGAGATAGAGAAGATCCAACGGAGAGCAGCGCGCTTCGTTACAGGATCATTTAGCAATCGCGAAAGCGTTACGGAGATGATAGATAAACTCCAGTGGCAGACTCTGCACGAGAGACGCTCAGTAGCTCGTACGGGCTTTTGTTGAAGTTTCGAGAACATACCTTCACCGAGGAGTCAAGCAGTATATTACTCCCTCCTACGTATATCTTGCGAAGAGACCATGAGGATAAAATCAGAGAGATTAGAGCCCACACAGAGGCATACCGACAGTCTTTCTTTCCACGAACAATACGAGACTGGTATAGAAGGGAGAACCGATAGAGGTACTCAAAGTACCCTCCGCCACACACCGTCAGGTGGCTTGCGGAGTATGGATGTAGATTTTGTCAGTTGGAGATAGCGAGTGGAGCTGTGGAAGCTACAAAATGGAGTGCCAAGTGGAGGAATCGGAACATTACCGACAGATTCTTCTGTCTGAGTTCAGTATATGGGTGAAAGCAGCCGAGACAACCAGAAACATATGCGCCCTCTATTGACATAATGGCACGGGACAGGGCGCGGCAAGAAAATTGTTTCCTCGTTTTTAGGAGGACTTTTTTGACAGTAGTGACACTCTACGTTCAGGAAGACCTTCAGGGTTTGATGAATATCGTTAAAACGTATTAATCCACAATGATCCACGTCAGCGCACTCGAGAATTAGAAAATGAGATTTGCTGTGATCATTCCACCATCGTGCGACATTTGCATGCAAAGCGGAAGATTCAGAAATCGGGTGTATGGGCACCGCATATTTTAAGCCAAAATTACAAGAATCAAAGGGTCGCCATATGTGCATCACTGCTTTGTCGCAGTCAGTTGGCTCGTGAACAACGCCGAGCATTCCTATCCTGTCTAGTTAATGGCGACGAGAAAAGGTATCTGTAACCTGGTTGGTTCTAGGCGCTTCAGTCTGGAACCGCGCGACCGCTACGGTCGCAGGTTCGAATCCTGCCTCGGGCATGGATGTGTGTGATGTCCTTAGCTTAGTTAGGTTTAAGTAGTTCTAAATTCTAGGGGACTGATGACCTCAGATGTTTGGTCCCATAGTTCTCAGAGCCATTTGAATCATTTTTTGTAACCTAACGTACGGAAAAGAAAAGCCTAAACAAACCAGCAACTCCCGTACAAAAGACCCACAAAAGCTAATAATTTACATCTGGTGGACCTGCTGATATTTGTCAACAACTGAAACGTCTTGCAGATGAAATCCAAGAACAGCGACCCGGAAGATTGCGTAAAGTGACATTATTCCACGATAACGACCGCTCGCGTTCTGCTAGACTGTCAATAAGCACTTTACAGGAGTTAGGTTGCGAAGTCATTCCGCATCCACCTCATTCACCTGATCTTGCACCCTCAGATTTTCACATTTTCCACCGTCTACCGAACAACCTGCAAGGAATTTCCTTTCCGGATGAAAATGTACTCCGAACATGGCTCGACAAGTTCTTAGCCTCAAAACTAGGTGATTTCTACAGTCGCTGAATCGAAAAGTTACCCCAGCGTTGGCAGACTGTTGTAAACACTGCAGGAGAATATATTATTGTGGACTAAAGTCTTTTTTATATCTACCTGTTGTATTTATTACACTTACGCTACGAACTTATGAACCAATCTAATACATTCTAAGGCCGGCCGGGGTGGCCAAACTGTTCTAGGCGCTACAGTCTGGAACACGATTGCTGACGTGCTGCAATGTTAAAAGTTCTCAACCTATATTTTTCCGTGCCAACTCGGACTTCCCTCTTTTTATTATGATGATCGTTTCTCCCTCTGTAGTTTGGTGTCAATAAAATATTTTCGCATTCGGAGGATTTATTTATTTAATCGTGTAGTTATTTTATACAATATACAGTTGATATAAGACAAGTGATTTTATACAATATACATATGATATAAGGCAAGATTAAACCTTGAAGTCCGTGTTTTTCAACCAATTAATTAAGCTGGGTATGAGAGTGAAAAAGTCGTCGGGAATTCCAGGGTATGAATGAAGTGGACTGCGTTGGACTATATGTTCAATTGTCTGCTCTTCTTGATTACATTCACACATTGGTGAACTGATCCAGCCCCATTTGTACCTGAAGTAGTTACAACAACCATGTTCAGTCCTTAACCTGTTGAGGCGGCACCAGAGCTTCCTCGGTAGGTCAAAACCTTTTGGCTTCTTTGTCGGATCAAGGTGATGGGCTCTTGTTCGCAATGTTTTTGTTGACCACTCATGCTTCCAGCTTTCATTTAGATCAAAACCATCCGCGATGAGTTGTCCTGCACTAACACTTGCTGATCTTCTTGATCGCAATCGTTGCTGTGGCGGATGACAGAATTCCTGATGCAGTGGTAGAGAGGGTGATGCAGAGATTTTCTTAGCCTCCCTCATTAGAGATTGTTTCCACCTTAAGCGAGCTCGGGGGGGGGGGGGGGGGTGTCGATCGTTGCTCACGTCCGTAAGTATAACCTAAATTACCCTACACGTGACCCCTGACGCCTGGATGGTGCTAAACGAGCAACAGTGTCATAGGTGATATACAATATGTCCGGAATTCGGAGGAGAAAGTTGACGATTGAAATTTTGTGAGAAAATTCCGCCGCAAACAAAAACGCCTTTGTTTTAGTTATGTCCACCCCAAATACTGTATCATGTCAGTGACACTCTCTCCCCTATTTCGCAATAATACAAAACGCGCTGCTCTTCTTTGAACTTTTTCGATATGCTCCGTTAATCCTATCTGGTTCAAATGGCTCTGAGCACTATGGGACTTAACATTTACGGTCATCAGTCCCCTAGGACATAGAACTACTTAAACCTAACTAACCTAAGGACATCACACAACACCCAGTCATCACGAGGCAGAGAAAATCCCTGACCCCGCCGGGAATCGAAGCCGGGAACCCGGGCGCGGGAAGCGAGAAGCGAGAACGCTACCGCACGACCACGAGCTGCGGACTCCTACCTGGTAACGATCTCAGACCGCGCAGCTGTACTCCAAAAGAAGACGGACAAGAGACGTGTAGGCAGTCTGTTTAGTAGGTCTGTTACATTTTCTAAGTGTTCTGCCAATAAATCGCAATCTTTTGTTTGCCTTACCCACAACATTTTATGTGTGTTCTTTCCAACTTAAGGTGTTCGTAATTGTAATTCCTAGGTATTTAGTTGAATTTATGTCCTTTAGATTTGACTGATTTATGGTGTAACCGAAATGTAACGGATTCCTTTTAGCACTTCTGTAGATGACCTCACACTTTTCATTATTTAGGGTCAATTGACAATTTTCGCACCGTACAGATATCTTTTCTAAATCGTTTTGCAAAATGGCTCTGAGCACTATGGGACTCAACTGCTTAGGTCATTAGTCCCCTAGAACTTAGAACTAGTTAAACCTAACTAACCTAAGGACATCACAAACATCCATGCCCGAGGCAGGATTCGAACCTGCGACCGTAGCGGTCTTGCGGTTCCAGACTGCAGCGCCTTTAACCGCACGGCCACTTCGGCCGGCAATCGTTTTGCAATTTGTTTTGATCTTCTGATGACTTTTCTAGACGATAAACGACAGCATCTTCTGCAAAGAACCTAAGACGGTTGCTCAGATTGTCTCCTAAATCGTTTACATAGATGAGGAATAGCAGAGAGCCTAAAACACTATCGTAGTTAGCGCCAGACATCACTTCCATTTTACTCGATGGCTTTCCGTCGCTTACTACGAACTGTGAACTCCCTGACAGGAAATCACGAATCGAGTCACATAACTGATGGATGATATTCCATAAGCACGCAATTTCATTACAAGCCGCTTGTATGGTACAGTGTCAAAAACCTTATGCAAATCTAGGATTAAGGAAACAATTTTAAATTCCGTGTCAATAGCGCTCAACACTTCGTGTGAGTAAAGAGCTAGTTGTGTTTCAGAAGAATCATGGTATCTAAATCCGTATTGACTGGTGTCAATAGACGGTTGTCTTCGGGGTAATTCGTGACGTTCGAACACAGAATATGTTCGAAAATCCTGCTGCATATCGACGTTAATAACGTCGGTCTGTAATTTAGTTGATTGCTTCTACTACCTTTCTTGAATATTGATGTGACCTGTGCAACTTTCCAGTCTTTGGGTACGGATCTTACGTCGAGCTATCGGTTGTGTATGAGTTAAGTATGTAGCCACTGCATGAGCATACTCTGAAAAGAACCTTAGTTGCTTCACTACTCCGAGGATATCAATTTCTAAGTTACTCATGTTGGCAGCTGTTCTTAGCTCGAATTCTGAAATATTTACTTCACTCTCTTTGGTGAAAGAATTTCTGAAGGCTGCGCTTAGTAACTCTGCTTTGGCAGCACTGTCATCAGTTCTTCCATTGCTATCACGCAGAGAAGGCGTTGATTGAGACTTTCCGCAAGCGTACTTTACATACGACCAGACCTAAGGAGTAGACTATAATCGTGATTTCCTGTCAGGAAAGTCGCAATTCGTAGTAATTTATGGGAAATCACATACTAAAACAGAAGCGATATCTGGGATTTCCCATGAATAGATGTACGCCCTCTTCTGTCCTTAATTTATACAAATGAGAGAAGTCCTGTTATATTGTTATGCAGATAATGCTGTCGTTTTCTGTCTAGTTTAGTCATCAGTAGAATTCCAAACGATTCAGACTTGATGTCTACATGTTGTATGACTCTCAACAATAAAGTACGTGCACATGAGTTCTAAAACAAATACGTTAAATTTCGGTTACACATCAATAACATAAATTTAAAGGTCGTATATTCACCTGAATGCCTAGGAATTACAGTTACAACCAACTTAAACTGGTAGTATCGCAGAGGAAATGTTATGCGAAGGTGAACCAAAGACTACATTTTACTGGCAGAAAGGAAGTTGCAACAAATGTACTAAAGAGATTCCCACACTACACTTACCCGTCCTCATAATGGAGTACTGCTGTGCAAAGTGGAATCCTTACCAGACAGGATTGACGGAGCACATCCAAAAAGTTCAAAGAAGGGCAGTAAGTTCTGTATTAAACGTAATTGTGGAATAGAATGCAGCAGGTATCATAAATGAGTTCGGATGGCAATCATTGAAACACAGGCATTTTTCGTGGCGGTGATATCCTTTTCACGAAATTTCAGTTGCCAACTCTCTTCTCTGAATGTCAAAATATTTTGTTGACTCCCACGTACACATAGAAAAACGACCATCGTAATAAACCCAGAGCTTTAGATTTAGGCGTTCATTTTTCCCAAGTGCTAATCGAGTCTGGAACGATCAAGAAATTGTCTGAAAATGGCTCTGTTAACCGTCCGCCAAACAAATAAGTGTGAACTGAAAAGTAATGAAATAGATGTAGCATGGGGTGGGGAAATAAAAGTTGCTCGGAGAAAAAGAGTTCAAAGATAGTTCTTGGAGACCATGAGGGTTGTTGCGATATACTTTAGACTTGAGTGCTCCCCACACAAAGCAATCGCACACTGACAGATCAGTCACCTGGGTGGCCAGTAAGAGCCACGACAAGACCAACCTCTTGTAACAACTCAGTCAGGCGTTAAGACCGTGTAAATGTGCCCCAAGTTTCGGCCAGCTGTATGGGCAGTTGCACCATCCTGCTGGAAGTAACTGTAATTCTCTTCCTACTCTGTTGATGCTGCCACAAATACACGTCCAATCGAATCCATTTGTCTGGGTCACTTTTACTTGCACGACGCTGCATATGTAGAAGGAAACCGTAGAAGCACCGTGGCCGAGAAACTACTGGAGTGCACAATCTGATCTAAGATATCCGGGCAGCCTTATGTAGTACGTAATTGACTACTAGATGATAAGAGAGGCAGACGGACCAGTACAAAAGGAGGCAGGGAGGCCACGCGGGATTAGCCGAGCGGTCTAAAGGCGCTGCAGTCATGGACTGTGCGGCTGGTCCAGGCGGAGGTTCGAGTCCTCCCTCGGGCATGGGTGTGTGTGTTTGTCCTTAGGATAATTTAGGTTAAGTAGTGTTTAAGCTTAGGGACTGATGACCTTAGCAGTTAATTTCCATAAGATTTCACACGTATTTGAATTTGAGGCAGGGAGTATTGGGTTGCCGGTACAGAGGCAGTAACAGCAGAATGAGGCGGTCATGACAGTTCAGTGACTTCAAACGTAGATCAGTCATTGGCTGTCACCAGAGTAACAGATCCATCAGGGACATTTCAACCGTCCTCAAGCTACCCAGGTCGTCTGTTGGCGATGAAACTGTGAAGTGGAAACACGAAGAAAGAACCGCAGTCCAGACAGCATTGTGACTGTGCGTAGGGAATTAAAACGGATGGGGTACAATGATCGAGCAGCTCCTCATAAGCACACATTTGTGTAGCCAAAGATAAGCGGCGCTTGAGGTGGTGTAAAGAGCGACACATACGGACAGTGTGACTGTAAACGAGTGAATTGGAATGATGAATAACGCTACACCTGCGGCAATCCGATGGAAGGGTTTTGGTTTGGTGAATAGCTGGAGAATGTTACCTGCCATCATGCCAGCAGAGAAGTACGGAGGAATTGGTATGAGGGTGTTTTCTGTAGTTAGTGTGGTCCCCTCACTGCACTTAATAAAACGCTACTGTGGAAGGATATGAAGAAATTTAAAGCACTGTGTACCGCGTGCAATAGGGGAACAGTTCATTGGCAATTATTAAATGGTTCAAATGGATCTGAGCACTATGGGACTTAACTTCTGAGGTCATCAGTCCCCCAGAACTTAGAACTACTTAAACCTAACTAATCTAAGGACATCACACACATCCATGCCCGAGGCAGGATTCGAACCTGCGACCATAGCGGTCGCGCGGTTCCGGACTGTAGCGCCTAGAACCGTTCGGCCACCCCGGCCGGCGGCATTTATTATACGAGCATAATGCACCTTGTCATAAAGCAGCATCTGTGAGACAATGTTTTGTGGACAATAACACTCATGAAATGCCGGCCGCTGTGGTCTAGTGGTTCTAGGCGCGCAGTCCGGAACCGCGGGGCTGCTACGGTCGCAGGTTCGAATCCTGCCTCGGGCATGGATGTGTGTGATGTCCTTAGGTTGGTTAGGTTTAAGTAGTTCTAAGTTCTAGGGGACTGATGACCACAGAAGTTAAGTCCCATAGTGCTCAGAGCCATTTGAAGGGTGAACACTCCCCAGAGTCATGTCCACTAATATGTGTCCGGATACTTTCTATCATGCAGTGTAGAAATCAGAGATCTTGGTTTCAATCGTTAGTCTATACTGGAATTTTTTTATCACTTTCGCATGTGACAACGATATTGTTCGTGTAAAAAACCTCAGATTGCATTGTGCTTCGGAGCACACGTTAAACTATAGGTCCACCTGCAACAGGTTAGCTAAGTAAGTTGGAAGGACGGAGGAAGGCATGGACATATCCCATCAGCTCAAAATGTTTAGAGACCAAGTTAATAAAATATGCAGAAACCTTAAGAAGTTGGTTTTAATGTTTTTGAATAGTCTCCACCCCTCCCCGCAACCCTCTCCATGCACTTGAATACAACGCAACACAAAACATCCGTAAGGCATGTGACTCTGTCAGGAAAGTCCTTTTTTTCTGATGTTATTCAACTCGGGCGTCACATGGCTTGAATGCCGATGGACGTCGTCAAAGCGAATTTGCGCACTTTGTCATTTTGGGGAAGGATCGTACTGATAACACAGTCTAGTCACCCAAGACGATTTTTCTTCACGAAAGAATTGTCCGCGTTTTGCATTTTAACAAAGTGGCCGCAGGGCTCCACGCGTTGTTGTTTTTGTTCGAGAGTCAAGGGTGTGCGGGACAAACTATGCAGAGACTTTTCTTTAAATCCTTCTGGAGAATGTCTTCAACACTTGATTTAAAAATTTTGCTCCACTGCAATCTGCGACACAATAACGTTGCCACACTACGGCCACACGTCCACTATTTGACACTGTCTGCTTCCAAATGATTGATCGAATGCCCGTATATTGTTTGCAGTTGTTAAAGTTGCCACCGTATATTCTGCTTGCTCTTAAGTCGTTCATACGCCAAGAATAAAATCGGTCTCGAAACTTTTTAGAGGGACGGTGTTCTTCATTCAGTATGATCCTGTCGCGTTCAAACAAGCTTTCCATTTGATGGCAACTTTGCTTAGATACATGTAAACAGTTAACATTCCATCTTCCTTGAGTTACGGAACATGGTAGTCACTGGGACACACTGTCGACAGACAACTAAAATTCAATCAGGCAGATTATAAGCGGAATCAGTAAAGCGAATGGATCAACGAATTTCCTAATGTGAAAGCCCAATATGTTGTACACTTACACTGGACAGCTAACGTTTTATATTAATGAAATTATCAGGTGTGCTCGGGATGTCACATTAGGACCGCTAATGTTGTTAAATACATAGATTCTTCGCTGACAATACTGTCCTATGTCTACTGTAATCTTCTAGGAACGTAGCAGCGTGCTTCTCTGAACAACTAATACTACACACATCAAAAAAAGTTTTGCATAACTCCGGTTCCCAGATCTCCTGAAGTTAGACGTTGACTGTGGATATTATATCACAGACACAGTCCCTTTGACTCTTCAGAGATGTCACTAAACCCGCCCAAAGATGTAAACAACCATGCATGAGCAGCGCATATTAGAAGGAGGGGGATCCGACATCCGATCAGTTCCAGTCATTCCATCAGGAAGGAGGTACACGACTCGAGTTACCCGTAGTTCAGTCATGTCTAGACGGTCAATACCGCGGTTCGATCCCTTCCACATTGTTACTTTGTGCCAAGAAGGGCTCTCAACAAGCGAAGTGTCCAGGCGTCTCGGAGTGAACCAAAGCGATGTTGTTCGGGCATGGAGGAGATACAGAGAGACAGGAACTGTCGATGGCATGCCTCGCTCAGGCCGCCCAAGGGCTTCTACTGCAGTGGATGACCGCTACCTTCGGATTATGGCTCGGAGGAATCCTGACAGCAACGTCCCCATGTTGAATAACGCTTTTCGTGCAGTCACAGGATGTCGTGTTAAGACTCAAACTGTGCGCAATAGGCTGCATGATGCTCAGCTTCACTCCCGGCGTCCATGGCGAGGTCCATCTTTGCAACCACGACACCATGCAGCGCGGTACAGATTGGCCCAACAACATGTCGAATGGACCACTCAGGATTGGCATCACGTTCTCTTCACCGATGAGTGTCGCATATGCCTCAACCAAACAATCGTCGGAGACGTGTTTGCAGGCAAACCGGTCAGGCTGATAGCCTTAGAAACACTGTTCAGCGAGTGCAGCAAGGTGGAGATTCCCTGCTGTTCTGGGGTGGCATTATGTGGGGCCGACGTACGCCGCTGGTAGTCACGGAAAGCGCCGTAACGGCTGTACGATACGTGAATGCCAGCCTCCTACCGATAGTGCAACCACATTGGCAGCATATCGGCGAGGCATTCGTCTTCATCGACGACAATTCGCGCCCCCTTCGTACACGTCTTGTGAATGACTTCCTTCAGGATACCGACATCGCTCGACTAGAGTGGTCAGCTTGTTCTCCAGACTTGAACCCTATCTAAAATGCCTAGGATGGGTTGAAAAGAGCTGTTTATGGACGACGTGATCCACCAAACACTCTGAGGGATCTACGACGAATCACCGTTGAGGAGTGGGATGGTCTGGACCAAGATCTACGCCGAATCGCCGTTGAGGTGTGGGAGAATCTGGACCAACATTGCCTTGATGAAGTTGTGGATACTATGCCACGACGGATACAGGCATGCATCAATGCAAGAGGACGTGCTACTGGGTATTAGAGGTACCGGCGTGTACAGCAATCTGGACGACCACCTCTGAAGGTCTCGCTGTGTGGAGGTACAACATGCCATGTGTGGTTTTCATGAGCAATAAAAAGGGTGGAAATGATATTTATGTTGATTTCTATTCCAATTTCCTGTACAGGTTCCGGAACTCTCGGAACCGAGGTGATACAAAACTTTCTTTGATATGTGTACATATGACATCAGGCCTTAGCGTGATCTTTAGTGTCTTGTACGCTTTTTCTTGAATATTTGAAGAAAGGTAATTTCTTTCTCTGGAAACTATTAGGAAAACATAGAGAATCAGTCTTTCAGATAGGCTGTAACACTTCTGGCTCCATAGTCTACCTCGCGTATGCATCATAAGAACAGCGTAGTAGATTAGGTTGAAAGCGGGGGAACACTGAAATGTTTCATACAGAGAGGGAATATCTAACATTGGCAGCAAGTAACCTACACCGTGCTCTGTAATGAGAATCGCTCGAAGGGAGATGATATATTAACGGCAATGAAACGTCTTCGTACGCTAATAACAAGCCTTTCAAATACCTATTGACAACTGAATAAATTAGGATTGAGCGAACAATGCAATTTCAAAATGAACGGGTAATTAGTATTCGTAGCCACGTCATTTCACTGTGAGGAATAAGGGGCCCGTATACTTCCCAAGTGTTGTCAAGATGTGTCCTTGACATATTATACTTACCACACACAGCGCTGACTTCAGTATTATGAAGTACGCTGAACGCGATCAGAGACCAAAAAGTCAAATTTTTTATTATAAATATTTAGTGGGGAAGAAAGATAGCAGCAGTTATTAAAGAAAAGACTGAAGGCAGATGGAGGTAAATAGCAACGCACCTTAATCTTGTGACTGTGGTAATATCAGTTTGACAGTTTTGAGGTAAGCATCATTTGTATGTTGAACTGTGTATTTAAAGAGAAAGATGAGGAAACAGTGTAAGAACAAAGTTCTCTGATCTGAAGAACATTAATTAATTAATTAATTAATTAATGGAACTGAGATCAGATTCCTGACCCAGTAAGTAAAATTCAACGGGAGTTAAATACAAAAGGACGTACAAAGTGTTCCTACCTGTAAAACGTTCGATGAGCAGTAAACAGAAAATACAAAGAAAACGATTTAATTACCGTTCAAAGCCTATTTGACAACTTTTTAGAAGCCGCTGGAGATTGCTAGAAAGATTTTCTTGGATAGATCTTTGTAAATTAGGCTTTCTGCTTCTATTATCGTAAATAATTCGCCTTT
Source organism: Schistocerca piceifrons (assembly GCF_021461385.2). Lineage (NCBI taxonomy): Eukaryota > Metazoa > Arthropoda > Insecta > Orthoptera > Acrididae > Schistocerca > Schistocerca piceifrons. Next base: position 888,070,328 of record NC_060139.1, read on the forward strand.
ACAGAACTGGGACAATGTTGAATGAGCTCGCTGCCTGAGTAGCGAATAAGATCTTTGACTCTGTTTTAGCTGTGGTTGACGTGCTAGTCAGTCAGTTGGCCAGCGATGGGCCATTAATGTTTGAGGCTTTGTAGCGGGCTGTTGCGTTTTTCAGAGAATGACATCGGTTTGTGTGTGTGTGTGTGTGTGTGTGTAATCTGGGAGAAGCTATCTGGAATACTGTATTATGATGAAAACTCATCTATAATACTTTCTTGTTCTTTATATTGATGGAGAAGATTTTAGAGGAATTTTGAAGGGAATCGTTGTCCCTCAGTAAACTAATAACTTTCAGGACTAGGTTTAATCTGATGTCTTTGTTTTTAATTATGTCACGAATAACTCAACTAACTGAAATGTTTGTAGTTTCTTTGTAATGAGAGAATTTTGTAAGTGTTAGTCTTTTTATGTTGTGTAGTTCTTTTGTAAATAATCAGAGTACGATTTCTCAAAAACGATTTACTTTAAAGTAAAACCCACGTCCGTGATTTATAGAAAAGTTTAGAACATTTTATCGTGTGTGCATTGCACCTTACGCCACACAAAGTCGCAGACTGGTTCTGACCAGCAAAAAGAAATAAATTAGTAGTGAGAAGTTTATTTTCCTTTAGCTGCCGCATCTGCTGGTTTGTACTCGTGTATTTGCTTGTGAGAACGTTACTACAACAGACACAAAACAGCACGCTGAGCAAGAGGTGAGTCACTTTTATTTCAGGGCAGATCTCCTCTTACATTCCTGAGCAAACAGTGTGTAGTAGGTGTCGTGCTAGCATGCAGATTATTTTTCAGTCAACAGTAGCCGGCCGGTGTGACCGAGCGGTTCTAGGCGCTTCAGTCCGAAACCGCGCGACCTGCTGCGGTCGCAGGTGCGAATGCTGCTTCGGGCATGGATGTGTGTGATGTCCGTAGGTAGTTAGGTTTAAGTGCTCAGAGTCATTTGAACCAGTCAACAGTACTGTTAATATCGAACATTTATTTTCATCTGAGTAGAACAGTAATTTATTTCTGTCGCTATTCCATGTCAAACAAATGGTTCAAATGGCTCTGAGCACTATGGGACTTAACATCTGAGGTCATCAGTCCCCTAGAACTTAGAACTACTTAAACCTAACTAACCTAAGGACATCACACACATTCATGCCCGAGGCAGGATTCCGACCTCCAACCTGCGACCGTAGTGGTCGCGCGGTTCCACACTGAAGCGCCTAGAACCGCTCGGTCACACCGGCTGGCCCCATGTCAAACTGTGCACTTCATGTCACACAACATCCCTAATGTACTTCGCTACTGAATTTCAGTTATATAATTTTCAATGAGCACGTAATTAGTTTCTTTTGGCATTTAATTAGATTCAGTTTCTTTATTTGAAATTTTGCATTTCATGAATTTTATTTCACGACACTGTTCACATAGGACCAACTAACAGCCAGCTTTGCTCAGCAATTGACTACGAGACCTAAAGTACATGTTGCATGAGGAGAAAGTTGCTGGAATCAACATATTCACTTTGCTCACATACAAATTATATTTTTTATAGAAAGCTTACACATTACAAGAGTTTTAACAAAAATTAAAATTTATTAGCGTATCACATTCGTCATTAGAGCTCATATTCCGATGTTATCAAGAAGCTGCCACATAATTCAAGAGCTGTTAGACCCGAGTACCGAGAGTTGTTACCTAAGATTGTGTTACAATTCCGTTCGTCTAATACCTTCATGTGTGTTGTTTTGTCAAAGGCGGCGTTGCTATAACTACAATGGTTTTCTTTGTTATAAAATAACATTTGCGCCGGACTGTCACTAGTTTTATTTATTTTCCTCAGGATGTGTGTCGCGAAATAAATTCCACTTTTAAACGCGTTGTGCTGTACTATCATACTTTTAAACGTGATGTTTTGGATACGTGGACTGCTGTTCTATTCTGGTGAGGTTAATGTAATATAAACACACGTAATTTTATAATTACTGGAGTAATGCCATTAATATGATTTTCTGTAATTTACATTTACATAATTGAAATAAAGTTGTTACAGGTTTTTACAAAGATATGAAACTTTTCTTAATACTTCCATGTCACATAAAACAAAACCATAAGAAAAATTTTTGTGTATACTTTCTAAAATAATATAACTTATGTATTTTCTCTCATAATATTCCATTCACCGAACCTTTTAGATGCATCTTTTAAATGATATCAGCTCTCAACGGTATACTGTAGTAACTAAGTGACTAAAATAGTTGCATGATACGCGGTAAACTAAATCGCACGCTAGACTACAGAAATACGACGTCACCATTAATGACACATTTGAAGAGCAGAAGAAAAGAAATCGGTTCGTGTTTGTTAAATGTAATGAAATTGCCCTGGCGTAAATAAAAAAGTAGTATTGTATATTACTAACTGACAAATTACTGACTTACGTTTCAGTTAGGTAAGACAATTCTAACGACTCCATTGCAGTCCACTAGGGACCGGTTGTCGGAGAAGTAATAGCTAAATTCGGATTTTAGTCAGAAGAGAAAATTTACCTACTTTTTAAGAACGAAGCGACTGACCCCCGTGAGCATCGAGACGAACAGCCAATGGAATTCTTAGAAGACTTCCCGACAAGCATGAGGGCTAGGTAACCCCTTCACTGACAGCCTCAGAGGGATGAGGACATTTCCCACAAATCTGAGCGTAATGTGGCATTCGTGGATGCTTTCACTATACGGATTATTCAAAGGGTTACCGTGACTGGTCGTGAACTTGCCAAATTTGGTTATCAGTAGTTTCCGCAAGACTTCCTAATCGAAGAGAAAGTTGTCATTAGCTGTAAAAGGAGCTGAGCGAATGAGAATGCTCGTGTATAAGAAACAAGCTTATCACTCTGCAGCCAATGCCTAGTTGGCTATGCGGCTTAACAGTTCAACAAAATTTCCAGAACTGTGTGCTAACGTAGCTTTAATGTCAGACACTTTTGCAGGGTCTAAGGGTCCTGGACGCATTGTTTCTAAGGCAGTATCGAGTTCCCCAGGCGGACTTTAACTTTAGGAGAGCGTGATTTTAAAGCAGGAGCTTCGCTACAGCACTGGCACATTAGTAGTTGACTCTACAGTTACACTCCTGGAAATGGAAAAAAGAACACATTGACACCGGTGTGTCAGACCCACCATACTTGCTCCGGACACTGCGAGAGGGCTGTACAAGCAATGATCACACGCACGGCACAGCGGACACACCAGGAACCGCGGTGTTGGCCGTCGAATGGCGCTAGCTGCGCAGCATTTGTGCACCGCCGCCGTCAGTGTCAGCCAGTTTGCCGTGGCATACGGAGCTCCATCGCAGTCTTTAACACTGGTAGCATGCCGCGACAGCGTGGACGTGAACCGTATGTGCAGTTGACGGACTTTGAGCGAGGGCGTATAGTGGGCATGCGGGAGGCCGGGTGGACGTACCGCCGAATTGCTCAACACGTGGGGCGTGAGGTCTCCACAGTACATCGATGTTGTCGCCAGTGGTCGGCGGAAGGTGCACGTGCCCGTCGACCTGGGACCGGACCGCAGCGACGCACGGATGCACGCCAAGACCGTAGGATCCTACGCAGTGCCGTAGGGGACCGCACCGCCACTTCCCAGCAAATTAGGGACACTGTTGCTCCTGGGGTATCGGCGAGGACCATTCGCAACCGTCTCCATGAAGCTGGGCTACGGTCCCGCACACCGTTAGGCCGTCTTCCGCTCACGCCCCAACATCGTGCAGCCCGCCTCCAGTGGTGTCGCGACAGGCGTGAATGGAGGGACGAATGGAGACGTGTCGTCTTCAGCGATGAGAGTCGCTTCTGCCTTGGTGCCAATGATGGTCGTATGCGTGTTTGGCGCCGTGCAGGTGAGCGCCACAATCAGGACTGCATACGACCGAGGCACACAGGGCCAACACCCGGCATCATGGTGTGGGGAGCGATCTCCTACACTGGCCGTACACCACTGGTGATCGTCGAGGGGACACTGAATAGTGCACGGTACATCCAAACCGTCATCGAACCCATCGTTCTACCATTCCTAGACCGGCAAGGGAACTTGCTGTTCCAACAGGACAATGCACGTCCGCATGTATCCCGTGCCACCCAACGTGCTCTAGAAGGTGTAAGTCAACTACCCTGGCCAGCAAGATCTCCGGATCTGTCCCCCATTGAGCATGTTTGGGACTGGATGAAGCGTCGTCTCACGCGGTCTGCACGTCCAGCACGAACGCTGGTCCAACTGAGGCGCCAGGTGGAAATGGCATGGCAAGCCGTTCCACAGGACTACATCCAGCATCTCTACGATCGTCTCCATGGGAGAATAGCAGCCTGCATTGCTACGAAAGGTGGATATACACTGTACTAGTGCCGACATTGTGCATGCTCTGTTGCCTGTGTCTATGTGCCTGTGGTTCTGTCAGTGTGATCATGTGATGTATCTGACCCCAGGAATGTGTCAATAAAGTTTCCTCTTCCTGGGACAATGAATTCACGGTGTTCTTATTTCAATTTCCAGGAGTGTATTTAGCCCGAACTGGGTTTGTGTTGGTGGGTCTGACAAGTAATAGTTAACTGGACAGGTATTGCTCGAAGACAGATTTATCAAAGTGACGTATCGGTTTTCGTTCAATTGAAATGGATTTTCGTATGACTATACGTACGTGTCTGCAGCCTGTATCGCAAAAACTTACTTTACTGGGACACTGAAGACGTCACAAACTGCCAGCTGGAGATTAAACGGCGATTGACGGTGGTGTATGATACAGCACCGTTGTGGTTCAAATGGCTCAATGGCTCAGAGCACTATGGGACTTAACATCTGAGGTCATCAGCCCCCTAGAACTTAGAACTGCTTAAACCTAACTAACCTAAGAACATCACACACATCTAGGCCCGAGGCAGGATTCGAACCTGCGACCGTAGCGGTCACGTGGTTCCAGACTGAAGCGCCTAGAACCGCTCGGCTTAGCGGCCGGCAGCACAGTTGTATAATTTTTAATTTCTCTACGTGCAAAAGGATTGCCAACACTGCAGTCACCAGTAAAATCTGAATTCTTTTAACACGTTCACTGCCACTGTAATTGGCCTTGCTTTGCCACGTAACCAATATTTTTCTTAATAGAATCTGAAAATATATTGCTAAAAGTAATATAACATGTATTTATTTTATAAGTACACAATCAAATTTACTCTCGTGAATCAAAGTTGTTTTGGGGCGCACTAAGGCGTCAGTGGCATATCAGGCCATATTCTGTAGCGGGTGGCCGTGGACGCGCCAATGCGTCTAGTGTATTGTTCCTGGTTAGTGTGACAGTTTAGGTTACTACAATTTCATTTTATATTCATAAATGAAACGAAACATCCTACTGACAAACGACATATTTATTGGACAAAAAATATAGTAGAAACATTCAAATACAAACACAAGATCTCGAAGAAACTTCTGAAATAAAATGTATGTCAAATCTAAGAAAAATACAATCTAGAGCTTTATCCATTACACTCTCAAACAAATAAAATAAATACAAAGTTTACGAATAGTACCGACACATAACTGTCGAAAAATAAATGAGCAACGAAAGTGCTATCTGCCTTTAGAGGTGGTGAATAACACAACAATTCAAACAATATCCTGCTTTATTTGGGCAATCTAGGCACTCGTAAATCGTGTCTGTTCGTTGTCCACGGCTGGCGCATGATCTGCACTTTTTTCGCGGTGTTTTTGATTTTCCATTTGATTCTCGTTTTACCACAACATGTTGGGGATTTCTGACTGGCCGTTCTACCTGCTTTCGTGGCAATAGTGCTCTTATAATACTGAGTCTAAATTCTTGGAGGGGCATTTTTGTGCCACAATATTTATTGTGTAGGGCATGTGCGTTTGTCAGTATCATTTCCACAACGTGGATAAAAAGTTTCTTGTACCAGCGTATGGTTTTGCGTTCCGAGAGGTAATATGATAACATCTGATCGTGCCGATCAACTCCCGCCATAAATTTATTGTAGTTTACAATGGCCAAGGGCTTAGATTTCTTCTCCTTTCTTTTGGTTTCAACCTCAACCATTTCATTTGTAAATGCATTAGAAATGTAGCAAACCTCCCTCTTATCACGCCACTTACCTATCATAACTCCTTCCGCAAATCTGGCAACGGCTTCACCTTTTCGTAGTTTTGCTTCCTGTATTTCCTTGGGTGTATCCTTCCTATTCGCCCTCAGAGTTCCCGTGCAGTGGGTCTTCTTATCCAGGAGCAGCTTTGCCAATGCGAAGCTGTTATAGTAATTGTCCATGTACACATGGTGACCAGCATTCAACTTTTCATCTAGTAAATGAAGAACAATTTTTTGCGCATGGCCTCTTCCTCCTAAATCGTCCAGCATGCCAGTGTATACCGCGAATTTTAGGACCATTCCAGTGGGAGTTGTCAAAATATATAGCTTTATGCCATATTTGTGCTTTTTGTTTTTGATGTATTGGCGGAAAAGTAATCGTCCACGCCAAAGGATCATTGATTCGTCCAGAGACAGTTCCCGTCCAGGGTAGTAAACTTGGCACATCCTTTCATTGAAAAAATTGATAACGGGACGTATTTTATACAACCTGTCGGATGGTGTTGGTTTGCCCTGTTTTGGATTTTCAGAAAAGTGTAATGCACGTAGTATTAGCAGAAAACGATTTCGTGAAATACTATCGGCAATTCCTTTCACGTTGAATAAAGCGTCCTTTTTCCAATAGTCCTGCAAATTCCTCATCTTTACATTTCCCATGTGCAGGAAAACTCCCAAGAACACTAACAATTCGCCAACAGTCACATCTTTCCAACAGTTTATTCGTGATTGTCCTTTGGTTCCCGCAGAAAGGAATAATTCAATCGCGTTTCGATTTGTTTCTTCTACAACTGTCAATAGAAATTCGTCCGTCAGCAAAAGACGAAAATAATCTAAGGGAGTGTTTTCCGTCGGTTGAATAAGCAGTCCCTCATTTTTTATAAATGGGCAATTTATCATTCCAACTGGCTCTCTTTCCCACGCAACAGTTGTATCAGCTGCGTTATCTCTTGTTACCACTCCTTCTGCCATTTCCCTGTCGCTAGGATTCACAGCCATTTCTACAGTCTCATCTAAAACAAACTCGGCTCCGTCAGACTCTTCACTGGATTCCACGCCGTCCTCCTCACTGGCCAGTTCCGTTTCCGAATCGCTTTCTTCTAATATTCGTAATAATTCCGCATCCGTTAGTTTTTGTACGTTTCTTGTGTCCTGTGTTTTACGTTTCTTAGGTTCTGAAGGGCCCGCCGTGTCACGATTGTCTTCCATTTTCAGTCCCACAACAGAGAAAAACTGTAGGGAAAACACACGAACCGCACCCGCAAAAATTGAAAACAATACGTTCTTAGAGTGCCTGCGCAATGAACCACACCGAATGGCTGTGCCCGACTAAACTGTGGCGCTGAGAAACAGCTGAGTGTCTCGCCGCGCAGGCGCGTCGACGGCATATGCACTAGTATCGGCCGGACGCGCTGGTGCGCCGATGGCAGTGAACGTGTTAACCCAGTATCGCCGGTGAATGCGACGTTGTTGACCGGTACCATAAACAAAAAAACTCCACCCAAACAGGCCATGAAAACCCTACGGTAACCGGCCGGCCGCTGTCATCCTCAGCCCGTAAACTCACCGCTCTCCCGCCCGTATGTCAGTTTACGAGGCCGGAGCTGCTACTTTTCAGTCAAGTAGCTCCTCAGTTTGCCTCACAAGGGCTGAGTGCACCCCACTTGCCAACAGCGCTCGGCAGACCGGATGGTATTCATCCAAGTGCTAGCCCAGCCCGACAGCACTGAACTTCGGAACCGGCGTTACCAGTTCGGCAAGGCCGTTGGCTACCGGTACCATAAACCGTTTCGATAATGCAACAGTGGAAAGCTTGATCCGAGTTGGCCATTAAGTTTCCCTTCACCGATAGCGATACAGTATCGTGTAGCAGGATCGAATGTGTTGCAAAAATCACGAGCGCCTGGACTCGGGACAGACGGGATACTGTAACTGCGAGCGGCAACCACAGAGGGTTTGATGACTGTTACACAATAATGATTTCGGTAACGTAATACATTGCTAGACTGATACTTTACATGTACGTAGCCCTGAGGCGCAATTATTAGTCAGTGGATGCTGACGACAGTGTCAGTAGCTGAAGGACAGTTACACATTCGGTACACAAACCAACCTATGCCACATTATCAGCATAGCTGGTAGCATGAAATTAAAGCTTTTTTGTGGGGACCTCAGATTTCTGGCTGGACTGATGCTGCCTGTCACGATTTTCTCTTCTGTGCCAAACTCTTCTGCTCAGAGCAGAACTCGCTGCCAACGTTCTCCATTATTTTTGGATATATTCCAGTTTTTGTCTTCTCCTGAAATCTTTACCGTCTACAGATACCTATTTTACTATGCAAGTTATTCCCTAATGTATTAACACATATCCTATCATCCTGTATCTTATTCTTGTCAGAATTCTTCATAATATGTTCCTTTCCTTGTTGATCCTGCGGAGAACTACTCATTTCTATTCCACCAAATTTTCTATGTCTTTCAGTAGCACAACATCTCAGACGTTTCGATTCTCGTCTTCTCCGGTGTTCCCACAGTCCATGGTTCACCTCTACACAACGTTCTGGTCCAAACTTAACGTTCTCAAAAAACTTTTTCTGTACATTAAGGGCCATGTTTGACGCTGGCAGACTTCATTTGGCTAAGAACCCCGTCTTCACCTGTACTAATGCTTTTTACCTTCTTCTTGACTCACCCTATCTGTGTTATTCTGCTTCAAGGGGAATAGAATTCGTTCATATCGTGGTCACCAATTTTGGTGTTGGGTTTATTGTTAATCTAATTTCTTCCAATCTTAATTACTTTCCCCTTTCTTCGGTATACTGTCAGCTTCCATTCTGTGCTCACTAGACTTCATTCCATTCAACAAGTCCTATAGTTCTTCTCGTTCCAACGGAAGATAGCAATGTCGCCAGTGAATCTTACCCTGAATTTTAATCACAGTCCTGAACATTTACTTCATTTCCGACATTGCTTCTACGATTTATTGTGTGTAGGGGTGAAAGACACGCTTTTTAATCCGATCACTTCGTTCCTGAACATCCATTCTTGTTGTTCCGCCTTGGGGTCTAATACATATTGTTTGTAATGGCGGACAAAAAAACACTTGAGACATTCGCAACGGCACTCTAGTGGATTCTAGCAAACCTAGATTTACTTCTGCACAGATTCTACAACACACACAAAATATTAAATAAGTTTATTAAAACTTGAACAGTCTGAAATGCTTAACTTGGAAATAATTCATGTCCATAGGAATATTTATGTATTTGTTACTGCGGATGAACGCTATGACTTTCGTCATTTGATACCATTACAGAATGAATCTCCCAAGATGCAGTTGACTATAAACTTCGATGCTGTTCTGACTTTTAATACTACGTAAGTACTCTTCCAGCAGCGGTGCCGTATCGAACCTCTTGAGAGCGTGTCTACACCGACAGCTCTCATTCGTTGCTGCGTCAGGCAGCGACTGTCCTTACTTGTCGTTTTGTCGTGCGATACCAAGTTTGCCATTGGACCTCGTGCTTTGGACTCCACCACATTGTACACTGAAGAGACAAAGAAACTGGTACACCTGCCCAATACCGTGTAGGGTCCTCGCTCGAAACTGCCACAACACGACGTGGCATAAACTCGAGTAATATCTGAAGTAGTGCTGGAGGGAACTGATACCACGAATACTGCAGGGCTGTCCATAAATCCGTAAAAGTACGACGGGGTGGAGATCTCTTCTGAACAGCACGTTGCAAGGCATCACAGATATGCTCAACAATGTTCATATCTGGGGAGTTTGTTGGCCAGCGGAAGTGTTTAAACTCAACAGAGTGGACGTGTGGAGTGTCGCATTGTCCTGCTGGAATTGTCCAAGTCCATCGGAATGCACAATGGACATGAATGGCGTATCCAGACGTATCAGGAGTCCCCCACTACTCAAACTGCACACGCCCCACATCTTACAGAGCCTCCACAAGACTGACAGTGCCTTGCTGACATGCAGAGTCTATGGATTCATGAGGCTATCTCCATACCTGTACACGTCCATCCGCTAGATACAATCTGAAACGAGACTCGTCCGATCAGGAAACATGTTTCCTGTCATCAACAGTCCAATGTAGGTGTTGACGGGCCCAGGCAAGGCGTAAAGCTTTGTGTCATGCAATCATCAATGGTACAAGAGTGGGCCTTCGGCACCGAAAGCCCATATTGATGATGTTTCGTTGAATGGTTTGCAAGCTGACATTTGGTGGCCGCGGTTCTAGGTGCTACAGTCTGGAACCGCGCGATCGCTACGGTCGCAGGTTCGAATCCTGCTTCGGGCATGGATGTGTGTGATGTCCTTAGGTTAGTTAGTTTTAAGTAGTTCTAAGTTCTAGGGGATTGATGACCACAGATGTAAGTCCCATAGTGCTCAGAGCCATTTGAACCATTTGAACTTGGTGGCCCAGCACTAAAATCTGCAGCAGTTTGCGGAAGGGTTGCATTTCTGCCACGTTGAACGATTCTCTTCAGTCGTCGTTGGTCACTTACTTGCAAGATCTTTTTCCGGATGCAGCGATGTCGGAGACTTGGTGTTTTACAGGATTCCTGATATTCACAGTACACTCGTGAAATAGTCGTACGGGAAAATGCCCACTTCATCGCTACCTCGGAGATGGTGTGTCCCATCGCTCGTACGCTGACTATAACACCACGTTCAGATTCACTTAATTCTTGATAACCTGACATTGTAGCAGCAATAACCGATCTAACAATTGTGTCAGACACTTGTCTTGTATAGGCGTTGCCGACCGTAGCGCCGTATTCTGCCTGTTTACATACCTCTGTATTTGAACACGTATGCCTGTACCAGTTTCTTTGGCGCTTCAATGTATATTAGCCAGAGTTAGTTATAGCTTACGCTTTTTTTGAGAATTTCGAACATTGCTACTATTTTGCAATGCCAAACGCTTCTTCTAGGTTGACAACATGACCTATGAACATGTATTTTGTTAAGTTTTGCTGATTACAGTGAGATATTTATGACAAATTGTTCCATGTGGAAAATGTCATGAGGCGCAGTATAGCTTACACCCAACTACCACATATGATCCCGCGCTAAGTTCTTGTGTGATCACGTGAACAACCATTTGTCGCCCCCCATTGGCTGCCCGCAGGACGCCCTTGTTAAGGAAAGTTACATTTCCTGCCCTCTTATCGGCCAACAGTCGAGAACAGGTATTCCAAAATAGCTTGAAAATAAGTTTTCGGCGTCAGTTCTCACGATAAAGTCGCTCTGGGCAAGAATGTGCTCTGAGACAGATATAAACTCAGTGCGACAGTGCGTTCTTATTCAAAATGGATTGTGTTTAAGCATACCAGTGTATTTAACAAAACGTAGTGGCACACATTACACCATTGCAATAAAAGCATTGCCGAGTACCTGAAAAATTTAGTATGGTTCAGGGGATTTAGAGAATCCTACGTCCTCATTAGAGTCACGATGTGTACCTTCAACAAACAGTGCGAATTCTTCTGCGAGAGGGACACAATTATTATACGCCGCCAGGTGAGTGCACAGAAATTTTGCGACATGTGCCTGAAATGAACACGTTCAACAGCAATGTCCACGTGATCTGTCAGGCTGTTACAGCTAATCCATATCACCAGGTTCAAGCCGACCGGTGTGGCCGAGCGGTTCTAGGCGCTTCAGTCTGGAACCGCGCGACCGCTACGGCCGCAGGTTCGAATCCTGCCTCGGGCATGGATGTGTGTGATGTCCTTAGGTTAGTTAGGTTTAAGTAGTTCTAAGTCCTAGGGGATTGATGGCCTCAGAAGTTAAGTCCCATAGTGCTCAGAGCCATTTTTGAACCAGGTTCAAGATCTCAAAACAATTAGTTGGGGGTCCTCTATCATCTGTAATATTTTGAACCTAGGGCGTCCAGGGAAGGGCGACAGATCACACAGATCAACATCATGTCACATGATCTGCACCCAGCTCGCTCGTGTATTGGCAAATCGCAGTGTTCGATCTCTGATCGTTAGAAATTGCCAGGCAATCTGATGAATCCCAAGCGACAGATAGCCAGTCTTTCATAATACGGTTGTCTGGTTCCGACTCGTTTTTCTAGTTGTTATTCGAAGTTGACTTTTAATAATTTTATTTCATTTTGCTATGTGCAGTGGCGTTAGAACTTTACGATAGAATATACGGTTACAGAAGGAACATGAACCTCACTCAAAAGTTAAGATAAAGCGGAGTTGTAGCCATTATTAAGAAGGGATAAATATCTAAAAACATTGATACCCTTCGATTTTGCAGTGAGCAGCATTTTGAAGCTTGTTTTGTAAAAGTAGAAATTCGTGGGAAGTCACAATTTACTGGGCTCCTGCTGGTGAATATTAGCAACTAGACGGGGTAATATTAAGAATGTAATATTAAGAGTTGAATGTTTAGGGCATACCTATTCAACAGCCATACAGAGGTCCCCTGTCATTTGATATATTCTAACTCTCCGTCACAAAACTTACAACACGAGTTATGGAAACCAGAGTGCTGCTGTTGGTAGCATTTCTATAGTCACATCGAAATTGCGAAACCACTATGTAGATATTTCTAGTTAAATTACAAGACTAATTAAAGAAAAAAGGAAATGTAGATTTTAAAAAGCATGCAGAATCGATAGATGTACACAGCCCACTTGGCGTCAATGAAAAATGTAATGAACACTAATAACTGGTAGCATTTAACCGTTTCTTCTGTCCCACGCAAGACTCAACAATGCTTTTCTAGAGACAATGCTGTAATCATCAGGTAGTCAATGTGTTCTGTAACATATTCTACAGTTCCCAGAAAAAGTGCTGCAAAAATGGCAATTCTACTTATTATTATTATTATTTTATTCTTTTAGAATATTAGACGACGTGCAGAGAGATCAATTAGCACTGCCGCTAAACATAGCATTTCATTTTTCGTAGCAGAAACACACGGCACAGTGCCGTTCGAAATATTGGCTGAAACTGCACACTAAATCGCGATATTACCAGCGATCTGTGTCGCTCATATGTGTTGGGGGGGGGGGGGGGGGGGGAGGCAGCAATGTTCGGACACCTCGTATAGTGTTGTTAATAATAATCAAATCGGTAACCAAGCATAAGGCATTTTAATTCAAATTCAATAATCCCCCCAGGGGGTCCACAACTCTTTCGTGGATACGTGCGTGGCGAGCACGGGGCCCCGAGCCATTGCAGCCTTCTTTCTCTCCCGGGCTGCATTTCCTTTCCCTTCCCCTCCTTTCCCCTCCATACCCCTTTCCCCTCGCCCTCTCCTCTCCCTCTATTGGTGTCCTTGCTTATGTTGGCCCCCGCTATCCTCCTGGTTCTGTTGGTTTTACACTCCGGCTTTGTTGCGTAATCATCTCCTCCTTTTGGCATTCCTTGGTCCCCCTCTGGGGTTTGACCTCCATTCCAAAATTTCTCTTCCGTAGTGTGAGCCATTTGGGGAAGAGCACCTTACCTAGTGTCTCTGACGTGTGCCCTACTAGTACATTCCACCTTCTCTTTTACGTCGTTGTCTGATGCTAGGGTGCATAGCCAGCACGGTAGCCAGCTCGTGTGGTGGGGTCGCTATGTACCCTTTTGGTTGAGCCCCCTGAACACACAGGGATCACACTTCTGATACCTGAGCTGTGACCTCCTCATGCATGCCTTGGAGTGGTTGCTCGTCATCCTGGAGCATCGGAACTCCCGGCAATGGCCGCCGTGCCAGACGGCCCTTGCTGTGGCTGGGTGGCGCCCGTGAGGAGAGCCCCTGATCGGAGTGGGTGGTATCAGGGCGGACGCTATGCAGATGAAACGCATACGGGTCCAAAACTCTGGCCGCTCTTCTGCGGCCGTCTCTCTGCGTGGTACTGATTCCTCAAGTGCTGCTTCTCTTGCCCCTTCGGCCTTCCCTTCCGTGGCTACCCCCTGGGAGGAGGGTCAGGCCCGTCGTCTAGGGGCAAAACCCTTCCCCCATTATCTAGTTTGCACCAGGACTGATGGAGATACTTTCACCAGTGTCAAACCTTTATTCTTTGTGGAACACATTGAAGACAAGTTCGGCGAAGTGGACTCCCTGAGCAAGATGCGGTCGGGTTCGTTACTGATAAAAACTGCTTCGGCTGCCCAATCTGCGGCCCTTCGTGCCTGTACCCATCTTGGCACAATTCCCGTGTCCATTACCCCTCACCAGTCTCTAAATATGGTACAAGGTGTGATTTTTCACAGAGACCTCATCCTTCAAACTGATGAGGAACTTCGAGACAATCTCGGACGGCGGGGTGTTCACTTTGTTCGGCGTGTTCAGAAGGGTCCTAAAGATAATCGTATTGATACTGGTGCCTTTATCCTGGCCTTTGAAGGGGATACCCTTCCTGAGAAAGTTAAGATTATGGTCTATCGCTGTGATGTGAAGCCGTACATCCCACCTCCTATGCGGTGTTTTAAGTGCTTGCGTTTTGGCCACATGTCTTCTCGCTGTACCCAGGTCCCTCTCTGTGGTGACTGTGGACGTCCACTCCATGAGGGGAGTCCCTGTGTTCCCCCTCCTGTATGTGTAAATTGTCATGGTAGTCATTCTCCACGTTCAGCAGATTGCCCAGTCTATAAGAAAGAAAAAAAGATACAGGAGTATAAGTCTCTTGATCGTTTAAGCTACACAGAGGCCCGTAAGAAATATGCACGATTGCACCCTGTGTCCATGACATCTAGTTACGCCTTGGTTACCTCTTCATCCCTTCCTCCCCCTTCCTTACCCCCATCCCGGACCCCTCTCCTTCCCCCCTCCCCTGCGGCTCCCACCCCTTCTCCTCTGGGCGCCGCTCCCCCTCCCCAGCCGGAGAAGTGTCCCACTCCTTCGGCGTCTGCCGGTCAAGGGCGCCTCTCCCGGGATGCCCCTTCCCGGCACCTTCCAGGTCAAAGGTCTGCTGCAGCGCGGCGACCGCGAGAGCCGCGGTCTATCGGCCCCCAGGTCGCCCGGTCTCTTTCTGTTCCTGATCTTGCTGCAGCTGGCTCCATTATGCCACACAGCCCTCCTCGATCTCAGCCTGAAAAGAAGAAGAAACATAAGTCCCGGGACAAAGAGCCTCTGGTGTCACCGGAGGTCCCTTCCCCGGCTTCACAACCGGATTCTGACCTGTCGTTTATGGATGTCGCCCCCTCCTTGTCGGTGACGGGTGGGGACCCGGCGGTATGACTGGATTTAGCGTGTTCAGCCCTCATTTAAACCATCGTTCTGTGGTTCTCCAATGGAATTGTAATGGCTACTATCGTCACCTTCCGGAATTGAAATCCCTTCTTTCGTCCTACTCAGCAGCTTGTGTGGTTCTCCAGGAATCTCATTTTACTGATGCTCACTCACCGACCCTCCGTGGGTTCCGTGTTTTCTGTCGAAATCGGGTCGGACCCTTGCGGGCTTCTGGTGGCGTTTGTACGTTGGTCCGTACAGACATTGCTAGCACGTGGATTTCTCTCCAAACTACATTGGAAGCGGTTGCTGTTAGGGTCCACTTAGACTCTGCAGTCACAGTATGCAATCTTTATCTCCCTCCTGACAGGACTCTTACACCTGCTGCCTTAACCACCCTTCTTCAGCAACTTCCTCCTCCCTTCCTCCTCCTTGGGGATTTTAATGCTCATCATCCTTTGTGGGGCAGTGCCTTTCCATCTAGACGAGGTCTTCTTATAGACCAATTTATTGCAGACCACGACCTGTGCCTTCTTAATGATGGCTCCCCTACTCATTTCAGTGCTGGTCATGGTACCTTTTCTGCCATTGATCTTTCTCTTTCTTCTCCCTCTCTCCTCCCTTCATTACACTGGTCGCCACACGACGACCTTTGTGATAGTGACCATTTCCCGTTGATTATCACGCTCCCTTCCCGCTCCCCGATGGACAGGTTACCTCGTTGGTCTTTCCACCGCGCCGATTGGCCTCTATATACTGCACAGGTCGAGTTTTCTCCCTCTTTGTTGGGTTGTATTGATGACGTCCTACGTGACGTGTCTGACGCGATTGTTCGCGCTGCTAACCTTGCTGTCCCGCGCTCATCTGGACAATTTCGTCGTCGGCAAGTCCCGTGGTGGAGTACGGCCATTGCCATTGCCATCCGTGATCGCCGTCGAGCTTTGCAACACTTTAAGAGGCACCCATCTGTAGCCAGCCTTTCTACCTTTAAGCGCCTTCGCGCTAAAGCCCGTTATTTAATCAAACAGAGCAAGCGGATATGTTGGGAACGATTCGTTTCTTCCCTTGGTTCCACTGTCCCTCTGTCACGGGTATGGGCTACACTTCGCTCTCTCCAAGGTTGCCATCGGCAGTCCACCCTCCCAGGCCTTCACCTCCCAGATGGCATTTGTACGGACCCATTAGTTCTCGCAGAACATCTTGCGACCCATTTTGCAGTGGCATCAGCGTCGGCCTCCTATCCAGCTGCTTTCCTTCATCAAAAACAGCAGGCTGAAGCTGTCACCTTATGTTTCACCACTTGTGAGTCAGAATCTTACAACGAACCTTTCACTGGATGGGAATTTCTTTCTGCTCTATCTTCTTCTCATGATACGGCCCCTGGCCCAGATTCCATTCATAACCAGCTGCTTCAACATCTCAGTGCTCCACAACGGCACCATCTTCTTCGGGTGTTTAACCGTATCTGGCTCCAGGGTGACTTCCCTTCTCAGTGGAGGGATAGCATTGTGGTTCCTGTCCTTAAGCCTGGTCAGAACCCCCTATCTGTTGACAGCTATCGGCCAATTAGTTTGACCAATGTTGGTTGTAAGTTACTTGAACGGCTGGTAGCCCGTCGGCTCACTTGGGTCCTCGAATCTCGGGATCTATTGTCCCCTTACCAGTGTGGCTTTCGAGAGGGACGATCTCCAATCGATCATTTGCTTCGCTTGGAATCCGCAGTTCGGCAGGCTTTTTCCCAGCGTCGCCATTTGGTTGCAGTGTTTTTTGACCTTCGCAAGGCCTATGACACGGCCTGGCGCCATCACATCTTACTAACCCTTCATCAGTGGGGTCTTCGGGGCCCACTCCCGATTTTTATCCGCCAGTTCCTGATCCATCGGTCATTCAGAGTTCGAGTTGGTACTGCTTTTAGTTCTCCACGGACCCAGGAGACGGGCATCCC
This sequence comes from Schistocerca piceifrons, assembly GCF_021461385.2. Lineage (NCBI taxonomy): Eukaryota > Metazoa > Arthropoda > Insecta > Orthoptera > Acrididae > Schistocerca > Schistocerca piceifrons. The sequence goes on from NC_060139.1 coordinate 888,087,625, forward strand.
ACAGGGTTCTGTCTTGAGTGTCCTTCTTTTCCTCATTGCTATCGATGGACTTGTGGCCTCTGTCGGTCCCTTGGTTGCCCCTGCCCTGTATGTGGATGATTTCTGCATTTGGGTTAGTTCCTCCTCGATGCCATCTGCAGAACGGCAGCTCCAGGTGGCTATACGGCGTGCCTCTGCATGGACCCTCTCACACGGGTTTCAATTCTCTCCTTTAAAATCGCGGGTGGTCCACTTCTGTCGCCGTACTACGGTCCACCCTGATCCAGAGCTCTATCTCGCTGCACAAAGATTGCCTGTGGTTCCACAGTTTCGTTTCCTAGGTCTTCTTTTCGACAACAAGCTCACTTGGCTGCCCCATATCAGACTCCTGAAGGTAGGTTGTTTCCGCAAACTCAATGTCCTTCGCTTCCTTGCCCACTCCTCCTGGGGTGCGGACCGTTCCCTCCTCCTCCGTCTTTATCGTGCTCTAGTTCTGTCACGTTTGGACTATGGTTGTCAAGTTTATGGTTCAGCTGCTCCTTCCACGCTGCACGTGCTGGATCCAGTCCACCATCGTGGTATCCGTTTGGCCACCGGTGCCTTCCCTACTAGCCCTGTTGATAGTCTCCTGGTTGAAGCTGGGATCCCCCCCCTTTCTGTTCGGCGGTCCCAGCTTCTGGTGTCTTATGCCCTTACTATCCGTTCTTCTCCCGCTCATCCTTCCTATTCTATCCTATTCCCAGACCATGGACGTCGCCCGCCTGACTCCCACCCTCGGGCGGGTTTACCGGTTGGACTGCGCCTTGCGTCTCTAAACCGTGATTTTCGGCTTCCTTCTTTGTCCTGTCTTCCTCGCTCCCTCCCCTCCACCCCTCCTTGGTTAGTTCCTCGGCCTCGAATTCGGATGGATCTCCGCCGCGGTCCGAAAGATTCCATCCCCCCCGGTGGTGTTCCGTTCCTTTTTCCGCCAAATTTTAAGGGAGTTTCGGGATGCTGTTGTTGTTTACACTGATGGCTCTAAATCTGCTGATCATGTTGGGTATGCCTTCACGTCCTTTGTTGGAACGGAAAATCATCTACTGCCACCCTCATGTGGGGTGTTTACTGCGGAATTGATGGCAATTTCCCAGGCCCTTACCTTTATTAAACAATCCCAACACAACCGCGTTTTGTTATGTACGGACTCGATGAGTGGCCTTCTTGCTATTGACCGGTGTTTTTCACGCCATCCCTTGGTCTCTGCCATCCATGACCATCTCGCTGATCTTCACCGTGCTGCTTGTTCCATTGACTTCCTATGGGTCCCAGGCCATGTGGGTATCCCGGGTAATGAGCTCGCTGATCGTTTGGCTGGGGGAGCAGTTACTTACCCCCCCGTTTTCTGTAACCCCTCCTGCAGCAGATTTACGGCTTCACATCAAATCCCACTTTGCCCAGTCATGGGCCAATTCTTGGGAGGCTACTCCACTGTCTAATAAACTTCGTGCCATTAAGGTGAATCCAGGCCCATGGCGTTCTTCCTTTCGCCTCTCCCGCAAGGAAGCGACCACACTGTGTCGTCTCCGCATTGGCCATACCAGGCTGACCCATGGTTTCCTTTTGCGTGATGAGCCACCCCCGCTATGTGGTTGTGGAGCCTTCCAGTCAGTGGCCCACATTTTGGTTGAATGCCCCCTTCTTTTGGCTCTGCGTGCTAAGTACAGACTCCCCCACACTTTACCTTTGATGTTGGCTGACGATTCCCGGATGGTCTCTCTGGTTCTAGGTTTCCTTCGGGAGAGTGGTTTTTATTCTCAGTTTTAAAGTTTTTAATCTCCCTCTGGTGTTGGGGCAGGGCGGTGAGTGTTTGGGTGTCTCCCACTGTAGGCAGTGTTCAGAGATTCCCGATTCACCTCTCTGACCGGAATCCTCTTTTCTTTCCCTTTTACTCTGTTTTTACCCCTTCATTTTAAGGCTTGGTTAGTTTTTCTATTCCCATACGTACTTTCTGCATTATAGCAGTTGTACCTTTTAAGTCACAGGTGGTCTTGCCTATGCTGCTTCAGCATAGTGTTGGGTTCGTTCTCTTGCCAACTTCCCTCATTTGTTTTTACTAATGACAACGTGACTGCCCTTTTACGTTTCCCCTTTATCCGTTTTATTTTTCTGACTATACTGAGATGTCCCGTTAGCAGAATGGAGTCTATTTGAAACGAGGGACTGATGACCTTGCTGTTTGGTCCCTTTAACCTCAAACAACCAACCAACCAACCAACCAAATTCAATAATGCTACGTTTGATTCCAGTTCATGTTAAGCTTTACATTCTATGAAAGACGTACGATCCTGATGACAACAGTTATTGAAACATCGTAATGAATGAAATTACATTAAGCGATCTAGACGACATTATTCATAAGAAAAAGTAATACGTACAGTTTAGGGAAGTAGCGGTGACCCATAATTTACTAGTCCTCTTAAAGCTACAGGTATGCAAACTAATTGTGTGTGAGGAGTGCATTGGGTGCGCTGGAGGAGTTCCTTGTGCTGTAAAGCTGCAACCTGTGACAAGGTCTTTGTGGGTCACATTATAATTGCTGCCGCGCCGCGCAGCATTTAGTGATAATTCGCAGCCTCGAAACACCGACTGAGTCCGCCTTCGGTAATTAACTGCTCAAAAGGAGATTTGAACCACACTCGTGAATTATTTAGTTTGTTTTTAATCTCTTCTGAAAAAAATCACAAACCTCTGGCACAATACACTTTCGCTCGCAGGAAGGCGCTGTGTAATATAGATAAGAAATTTCTGTGTTCGCAGTTCGGCTCCACGTCGTAAATTTTTGGTCAAATGCCGGGATAAAATCATAACAAGTGTTTCGTAATAATATGTAATTTAATTATAAATTTCTATTATACATTGGTTACACAGTGTAGTGTAATGGTTACATAATAGATAAGTAAGTGTAGGATGTTGCTGCCCGCGGTAAGCCCGACGGGCCAGCAGCGTAGTCTCTCTGCGCTGTTTTTGCATTTCTTCTTCCATTCTGCCTTAGTTCGTTCTGGAATTCGCTCGGCACCATAATTTTTAGGCTTTCTGGATTCTTTTCGACCAGAGCTTTCCTGTGACGCGTTTTCTATCAGTCTGAGCATATTTACGAGTCATATGATGGTTCAAATGGCTCTGAGCACTATGGGACTTAACATCTGAGGTCATGAGTCCTCTAGAACTTAGAACTACTTAATCCTAACTAACCTAAGGATATCACACACATCCATGCCCCAGGCAGGATTCGAACCTGTGACCGTAGCGGTCGTGCAGTTCCAGACTGAAGCGCCTAGAACCGCTCGGTCACAGCGGCCGGCGAGTCATATGAGACGACATCTTTCATTACTTTGTAGTTTTCAATTTAATACCGATTTTCATTTATATTCCGGTGAATACTTCGCAAGCCACCATATGGTGCGTGGCGGAGGGTACGTGGTACCCCTGCTAGTCATTTCTTTTCCAGTTCCACTCGGAAATGAAGCGAGGCATACACGGCTGTCTATGTGCCTCAGTACAAACCCTATTTTCTTTTTTTTTAATCTTCGTTGTCCTTATGCGAAATATACGTAGGTGGCAGTTGAATCGTTCTGCAGTCAGCAAATGTCGGCACTCCAAAATTTTCTCAATAGAGTTTCACGAAAAGAACGTCATCTTGCCTCCATAGCTTCTCATTTGATTTCGCGAAGTATCTCGGTAATATTTGCGTGTTGATCGATCTTACTAGTAACAAATCTCCAGCCCGACTCTGAACTGCTTCGATCTCTTCAGTTAATCTAGACCTGGTGCATATCCCAAACTCGCGAGCAGTACTCAAGAATGAGTCGCATAGTGTCCTCTACAGGCGACCCACACTTTCGTAAAATTCTCCCAATAAATTGAAGTCGACCATTCGCCTTCCCTACTACAATCCTTACACGCTCCTTCCATTTCATATCGCTTTGCAGCGTTACACCCAGATATTTCAACGACGGGGCTGTGTCAATAAGCACTATACTAAGACCGTATTCAGACCTTAAGGGATTGTTTTTCCTGCTCATCTGCATTAACTTACGTTTTTCTACATTTAGAGGAACTGCCAGTCATCACTCCAACTACAAATTTTGTCTGATTTATCCTGCGCCCTCCTACAGCCACTCAACGTCGACACCTTACCGTACAGCACGACATCATCAACTAACAGCCGCTGTTCATTCTGTCCGTCAGATCATTATGTACACAGAGAATAGAAGCGGTTCTGTCACACTTCTCTGGGTTACTCCTGCCGATACCCTTGTCTTTTATCAACATTCGATGTCCAGGACAACGCAATGGGTTCTTTTCCTTAAGAAGTCTTAGAGGGATTCACATATCTGGGGACGTAATCGGTATCTTCGGACCTTCATTAACAGTCGGCAATGCGGCACTGTGTGAAACGCTTTCCGGAAATCTAAGACTATGGAATCTCCCTGTTGCCCTTCACCCATGGTTTGCACGATATTATGTGAGGAAATGTCAAGCTGAGTTTCGCACGAGCGATTCTTTCTAAATCCATGCTGATTTGTTGGCAGAAGCTTTTCAGTCTCAAGAATGTTTGTTGTATTCGCAATCACAATATGGTGAAGAATTTTTCTGTAAACCGTCTACACTGGTACGATGACGTCATAGGCAAAACAAATACTACGAACACACGTACAGACCATTGTGGGCTCAACAGTATACGCCTTGTAAGTCTCGTAGCTATTAGCGATTCAAATCTGGTGGTATTTTGTCACACAACAAAGTTAGACTGAGAAGCGAATGGACGTTTACACAATGAAAGTAAACCTGCATTCTTGAGCGGCTGAGCGCCCTGTGTTTCCGATCGTGAACAGGGCGGTGAGGATCGGGTACACTGTAGAATCTACCAACATACCTCGAAGATTCACTTAAAGTTCAGACCGCGCATGCAGTGATAGCTCACGGTAAGATGGGTCCTCAGCCCTTGAAACTGGCCGCTGAATTGGCTTACACTACAGCGACATAATTCGGACAATCATCCACGACAGTGAGACAATACACTGAAGATCTGTCACGTACCGGATGGCTGTGTCGACCCGGACTGTACGCAATGTCTCCCCACGATCAGTTTGGCCTAAGGCGTCCACTATGAAAACTGTGGAAGCATAAGAGATGGGTAAGGGAACATCTAGAATGGAACGTGAATCAACGGTGTCGGTTCCTCTACATTGAGTGCAAAATAGTCAGACGCATGATACTGTTGGTAGAAGAAACGTGCTTTGGTACGAAGTCGCCTGCACATTCAAGTACGCAGTCGCCGGGTTTCAGCAAGAAAGTGTGAGAGTCATGTTTTAGGCCCATATCATACATGGTTTTCGGACAACTCTCTTCGCATTCGAGGCTGATTTGGCGCTGTACATTACCGGAACAGGATGTTCCAGCCTATTTTTCACTCCTAAGATCTCGGCGACAGGGTCGGCTTTGACGACGATAATCCAAGAGCAGACTGCGCACAACTCGCGAACACGCGTCATTCAAGAGCCAAGAATCACGTGTGTTCATTAGCCAAGCTGTATCTGCTGAAAAATTCTGTTGAGCATTCTTGCGACCAGTTGGAACTTCCATAGTCGCAGGAAACTGCCTTAGGCTGCTTTCACAGCGGCGACTTCGTCGTGGTAACAGCGTGGTTCAGTCTCTCATTAGCCAAGCTGTTATCTGCTGACAAATTCTGTTGAGCATTCTTGCGACCAGTTGGAACTTCCATAGTCGCAGGAAACTGCCTTAGGCTGCTTTCACAGCGGCGACTTCGTCGTGGTAACAGCGTGGTTCAGTCTCTCATTAGCCAAGCTGTATCTGCTGACAAATTCTGTTCAGCATTCTTGCGACCAGTTGGAACTTCCAGAGTCGCAGGAAACTGCCTTAGGCTGCTTTCACAGCGGCGACTTCGTCGTGGTAACAGCGTGGTTCAGTCTCTACAAAGCGCGATTATTCGTGCAGTTGAGTTGCGCGGTTGAATCGCCGAGCACGTGACTGAACCGTGCAGCTGAAACTGAGTGGCGAGAACTGTCTGTGTGCTTGCCGAGCAAGTTACGGAAGGTGTCTGAGGAGAATATATTGCTTTTCGGTTTTTTGTTGAAAAGGAAGTACAGACGTCAACGAAAGTATTGAATTTTCGCAGTTGCGGTGCAAATATTTTGCACATCTCCTCCCAAGCAATACATTTTTCAACCTTGCCTTCTACTGTTCCTGATCATATGGACGACATAGGAGACAATCCGAGCAACCCTCTTGTATTTTTTGCTGTTAATGCTGTCATTTACCATCTTAAAGTCGTCAGTTGTTCATAAACCAATCGCAAAATGACGTAGACAAGGTATCTGTACGGTGCAAAAAATGGCAATTGACTCTAAATAATGAAAACTGTGAAGTCACCCACATGAGCACTAAAAGAAACCAGTCAGATGTCGTTTACACAAAAAACACACAAATCTAAAGGCTGTCGACACGTTTGATGTAGCGCCATTGCAACGATCCGCAACCAAGGGTCATCGCGCAGCCCTTCCCATAACATGTGTTTATCTCGGAAAGTATGCGTTTAAGGACCTATGTTTATTGGACTTACTTTTCTTGTCTTGATCAATATTACCACCTCTCAAAGTATTCGACACCTTTTTTTGAACACCCTGTTTAAGCCATGATTGTTGGGGTAATTTCACGCACAGAGACCGAGTGCATCATTTTACCCCACTTCAGTTTGACACTAATGGAGGTAGGTAGCTAAATGCAATTTAATGAACGCATATTTAACAAGTCAAAATAACACAGTGAATCATTTTTATCAGAATGGGTCCCTCTGTTCAGATGAGGATGTACATCCGTAAAACATAGAGAGCTTCTTGGATGGCGGGTGAATAAGAAATGCCGTCAGTGCTGTTCACAACGGAAATTCTGACAGCGCCACCCGACAAAGTAGGCCAGAGGCAAAGGTGTATGCGTAGTATGTGGTGAATTTGAGAAAGATAGCGATAAATGGTACCTGTGTATTTCTTGTGCTTTTGGTATCATTCTGAATAGAGTGGGTGGGACAGCCCTGAAAACTGTAACTGTGACTCCCGTCTGAAGAAGCATTAGTTGTTCTTCAGATATGCAAGAGACCAGTCACTCGAATCTTCTTTATTTCTGTCGCTATTTTGTCAGAAAACTATTTTTTTATATCTATTCCTTAGTTAACTAAGCTGATATTTTCGCCTTTTACCATTTGAGAACTATGTTGTTCAGTGTTTTGCTTAATAAAAGTAATATTCAAAACATATATTTTGTGCTGTACCCGGTATGTCGGGTAAAATGACACAGTCCGATGATGTTATACTTACCAGTTTCTTTTCTAAAGCATGGAGTTGTAAATTTATAGTTTTAAGGTATGTTACAGTAAACCAATGTGGCCAATACTCTACGTAAATTGGAGCCTCTAGGTGTTATATAATAAAGATTATAATCAAAATCCCTTAGGTGCGCAACCACCCCATTTTCCGCTAACCGTTTTTTAATAGTGTAGAGTAACGAACTGTTCATCTTCCACTTGCGAAGCCATTTTATTCCACCGTGACTGGACGCTGTACTATTCCTGGCAAGCTAGATTAAGATGCCAGAAATTTCTATGGAGGTAATTAATATTTTGTAGAACTCACCCACGGCGCTGGTCAGGGATCAATCTCTTTACGGCAGCCATCCATGACGGAATTTTCTGGAAAGAAATTCACAAATCGTTAAATACTATCTAACGTTTTTTCGCTGTTTGAAACTTTTCTTTAATTGTGCTACAGCTTGTCTTATCACACACCCGCCCTCAGCCCTTCCTGTTACAGCCACATATAGTAACTTAAAAGTTATTTATGGAGAACTGCAATATTCACATTACCATCATCAACTGTAATACGCACAGTTCGTCATTAAAATTGTACGAATGTCAAATAGGAACGCCATCGGTATGATTTCAGGTCATCTATGGAAATGATTCAGGGAGGCATTACGTCACAGACATTCGGTATCTTCGAGTGTTAGCTCTCATGATAGTATCCTGACACCATTTTCAATAAGAAAATGCTCTTTCCACACGCATATTGTCTGAACTGCATGCTTGATGTTAACGTACGCTGTTTATAACATATACAATAAAAACTAAAGTCACACACGAGAGGGATGATTTTTTTATTTGATGTAGAAAATGTTAGAATAATAAAATTTATTAGATTTGCCATCAGACACAATACTTTCATCATTAACATTTTTGAAAGTAAAGTCCTGGGAAGGGAAGGAAGAGGATGGACCACGAAGAAATATTTGGAAGAAATCGAGAAGAGAACAGAATGTGACAGTTACATGTAACAATGAACAGCTAATGACAGAAGAAAGTTGTTGCATTCACAAGATTTTAGGCTTTAGACTGTGTGATGTAAAATTACATATATTATTATTATAAAAAATAAATGAATTAGTCGTATTTTTACACACTGTAAAGAAAATATGAGAATTTTAAATATCTCCTTTGCATAACGACAGGCTTTTACACCACATATTCCCGATCACTCCCTTATTCTCCTTCGTGACACTATGTACCCTCCCTCCCATTTACTACCCATCATTGTCGATTTATATGCTGTTGCAGTACGAATTGATGTTGGTAATATGTGCATCCCGAAAGAAAGGCTAGCAGACTTTCAAGGCTGCGTGGTGCTGTTGGAATTTCTTTATTGTATAACTCTTGGATGATAACTTTCATCTAAGGAATCTTGAACCATCTCGGCTTTGAACACTAATGTATTACTACAATGAAACTTGCTAGCAGATTAAAACTGTGAGCCAGATCGAGACTCGAATTCTGGACCTTTGCCTTTCGCGGGCAAGTGCTCTACCATGTGAACTACCCAAGCACGACTCACGCCCCGTTCTCACAGCTTCACTTCTGCCAGTACCTCGTCTCCCACCTTCCAAACTTCACAGAAGCTCTCCTGCGAACCTTGCAGAACTAGCACTCCTGGAAGAAAGGATAGTGCGGAGATATGGCTTAGCCACAGCCTGAGGGATGTTTCCAGAATGAGACTTTCACTCTGCAGAGGAGTGTGCGCTGTCCGCGAAAGGCAAAGGTCCCGAATTCGAGTCTCGGTCTAGCACACAGTTTTAATCTGCCAGCAAGTTTCATGTCAGCGCACACTCCGCTGCAGAGTGAAAATCTCATTCAGGTATTACTACAATGTAGAATTTTAGTAAATTATTTACCTTTTTGTTTATTTATTTAAACGGGTACTTACTATTTTGTATCCACATTTGGAAATGTTCATTATATACGATCAAAACTAGACATTAATCATCGTCCTTACAAAATACCAAGTCTTTAAACTATTATTGCACGAATAATAAGTAAATGTATTATATTCTCATTAGTTCCTGTTGACGAGTTAGATAAATTTATAGCCATATGATGTTACGATCAAAAAAATACCGTTGGACAGTAAAGCACGACAGTGGAAGCAGACTGGTTACGAAGCTGGCAGGACGCGGTAAGTGTCCGGTACGAGCAATCGTAAACGTTGATCCGTTAGTATTACTCTTCCATCGGCAGTTATGAGCCAGATAGAGTTATACATGAGCAGTATGTGGAATGGAAAAAAGAGACTCCAATACCAGCGCTGGTTCACATTCTACAGCTCATAAACATCAATTAAAGACATACAGCTCGTCAACATAATTTAAAGACAAAGTATAATTCCGCCAGTACTGTATCAGGACGTGCCTAAGAGAAATTATTGTACCATTGGAGTTGCTGGAAGGAATTTCCATCACAATCTTTCTTTATCCTGAAGCAGCGAACACGTAAAAGGATACTTACCTGCTGCGAAAAATAAACGCTTTTGTTTTTTCAACAAAGTTCTCAACAGTCCTCAACAGTGCAACTTCAAAAAAAATCTCGCCACTTTAAAATTCATTCAATTTAAGTATGCATAGTTTAATTTCGAATGTGATATGTTATTTTAATTACTTATAAGCATAAATATTTTCCCTTCTTTCCTGTGCTGTTTATGAAAAGTGTCGAATATGGGTTACCTTGTTTGTCCCTGAGCGACAGTGGTTAGCATTGAAATGTACTCGTAGGTAAACAAATTAAGTAAGGTAATTTTGGTTCCGAATACTCTAAAGCGAGGTGTTGAGTGAAGTATATATTGAATAGAGATAACCTTGTTCATGTCACAGTAATTAAATTTTCCTGTGATAAACATTGACCGAACAAAAAATGTTGGATGTCAATATTACTTCATACAAGTACACATCATGGGCGAATATGTAAACGATTAGACTTGCAGTTCTGTACATCAGGTAGAATGACCACCAGAGTGCGTTAGTGTTGTTCATGTTTTGTGTTGTTACCAGGCTCCGTAGGGTATATAAGAAGCATGAACAACGTCAGATGATGAGTGATCATTACGAAGGACAGAGAGTAGCCGAGTACTCGTGTGAGATAGCATTATTAGCACTTCACAGAGTGAAAGCTGTTTCATTCTGGGTCTAGAAATGGCTGGATGGCCGAATCGTGCAATATCCATATTGGTGAGGCATTCAGATGTGACGTTGATCCGATGTTGGAATAAATGGGATCGTGAGTGAAGGTGTACTCATCATCAAAGTTCTGGTCAGCCATGTCTGACCACTACAAGTGAGGATCATCGTATCATGCACCAAGTACATTGTAACCCCTGCCAGTCCACCCCAGCCATATGGCATCATGTAATAGACTCCCTGCAACATACTGTCATCCCACACTCTAATTGGAGGCTAGCTGCAGCCAGACTAGGAAATTACCGTCCCGTATATCTGCTGCCGTTAATACTTTACCACAAACGGCAGCGTTTGGAGTGGACCGAAAACCGGGGGTGAATGGTGACTAGTAGTGTTTAGTGATCAATCGCGGTTCTGCATTACTGTAGGTGGCCATCTTCCAGATTATGGCCGCCACCTGAGAAGAGGTCTCCAACTCCCAAAGTTTTGGAAAGCCGTAACGGTGTTACTCCTCGTGTCATGGTGTGTAGAGCTATAAAGTATGGCTTCAGGTTACGTTGGTAGTGACTGAGGGGGAACTACACTACTGGCCATTAAAATTGCTACACCAAGAAGAAATGCAGATGATAAACGGGTATTCATTGGACAAATATATTATACTAGAACTGACATGTGATTACATTTTCACGCAATTTGGGTGCATAGATCCTGAGAAATCAGTACCCACAACAACCACCTCTGGCCGTAATAACGGCCTTGATACGCCTGGGCATTGAGTCAAACAGAGCTTGGATGGTGTGTACAGGTACAGCTGTCATGCAGCTTCAACACGATACCACAGTTCATCAAGAGTAGTGACTGGCGTATTGTGACGAGCCAGTTGCTCGGCTACCATCGACCAGACGTTTTGAGTTGGTGAGAGATCTGGAGAATGTGCTGGCCAGGGCAGCAGTCGACCATTTTCTGTATCCAGAAAGGTCCGTACAGGACCTGCAAATTGCGGTCGTGCATTATCCTGCTGAAATGTAGGGTTTCGCAGGGATAGAATGAAGGGTAGAGCCACGGGTCGTAACACATCTGAAATGTAACGTCCACTGTTCAAAGTGCCGTCAATGCGAACAAGAGGAGACCGAGACGTGTAACCTATTGCACCCCATACCATCACGCCCGGTTATACGCCAGTATGGGCGATGACGAATACACGCTTCCAATGTGCGTCCACCGCAGTGTCGCCAAACACGGATGCGACCATCATGATGCTGTAAAAAGAACTTGGATTCATCCGAAAAATGAGGTTTTGGCATTCGTGCACCCAGGTTCGTCGTTGAGTATACCATCGCAGGCGCTCCTGTCTAAGATGCAGCGTCAAGGGTCCTTGCTGATGCAAACGTCGTCGAACTGTTCGTGCAGATGGTTGTTGTCTTGCAAACGTCCCCATCTGTTTACTCAGGGATAGAGACGTGGCTGCACGATCCGTTACAGCCATGCGGATAAGATCCGTGTCATCTCGACCGCTAGTGATACGAGGCCGTTGGGATCCAGCACGGCGTTCCGTATTACCCTCCTGAACCCACAGATTCCATATTCTGCTAACAGTCATTGGATCTCGACCAACGCGAGCAGCAATGTCGCAATACGATAAACCGCAATCGCGATAGGCTACAATCCGACCTTTATCAAAGTCGTAAACGTGATGGTACGCATTTCTTCTCCTTACACGAGGCATCATAACAACGTTTCACCAGGCAACGCCGGTCAACTGCTGTTTGTGTATGAGAAATGGGTTGGGTACTTCCCTCATGTCAGCACATTGTAGGTGTCGCCACCGGCGCCAACCTTGTGTGAATGCTCTGAAAAGCTAATCATTTGCATATCATAGCATCTTCTCCTTAAGTTTCACGTCTGTAGCACGTCACCTTCGTGGTGTAGCAATTTTAATGGCCAGTAGTGTATTATTGGCAACAGTTCCATGTGATCGTATTGTGACTACTAGCATAAGCAATCTCTCACGCTCTTGTTTGTAAGTTTGAGTCGTAATTGCAGTGTCGCTTGTGCGAACCCAGCTTGCAAAACCTCTTATGCAGCTCCTGGATTCGAGATGTAGTGTTATAGTTGGCTACGGATCCAGAATTGTTCCGGCGTAACGTCAAGCGGCGGTACATCGGTCAAGAATATTAGAGCAAAGAGGACTGTGAGACGTCAGACAATAGTACGCTGACCGACCCCTTCTCTAGGACGACGAGACAGTAGCGCCATCTACATGAAGAGGACAGGAGCGCCGCGGAGCCTGGCCGCAGCCCAGTGGAAGTCTAACCGACCTACGAGCTCTACAGCAGTGGCTTATGAACTGTATTGTTTCGCTTGTATTACGAGTTGTATACACTGAAGAGACTTCTTATTTGACTGTCGCCAATTGCTTGCTACATACATTGTAAATTCCCAAAGTTAAGTATAGTCACTTACCTGTAATAAAAATTTATTAACACGATTTGCTTGAAATGATGTCACCGATCCGAGAAAGAAGGTTTCCTAGGCATCCTATATTAGACGAGTGGACAGGACATGACATTGGAGACGACGAGGATGGAATACGTCGGACGGGCATGTTGGAAGAAACAAATGCAGGCAAGGCTAACAATTTTGTTGCACGTATTACCATGAGAGGCAATGCTCAGCCGAAATTTTGCCGGGCCAGAACTGTTCGCATTGCATTACGGGACAAAGTCGCTGCCGAACTTAAAGAATTGCAAGATAACGGAGATATTGCGCCCGTACAAGGTAGTCAATGGGCTAGTCCACTGGTTTTGCTCCCCAAACCTTCTGGTCGCATTCGCCTCTGTGTTGACTTTAAATCTTCAGTCAACCCACAAACTGTGATTGATACTAACCCATTGCCACGCCCAAAGGATCTCATGGACAGATTAGGTGCTGGTCGTTACTTTTGTAAAATTCATTTGCGTGACGCATATCTTCAAATACCACTAGATGAAGAATCTCAAAAAGTGTGTGTTGTGAACACTCATTACGGCTTGTTTCAGTATCCGCGTTTGCGTTTTGGCAGTGCTTCCGCACCCGCCATTTTCCAACGGTTTTTGGAACAACTGACTGCCCAAGTACCAAATTGTTCAAACTATTTGGACGATATTGTCGTATCAGGTCGTACATCTGAAGAACACATTGCAAATTTGCGTGCTTTATTTCGTGTGTTATCTGATGCAGAACTAAAGTGTAGACTGGAAAAGTGTGATTTTTTTTAAGCTTGAACTACAGTACCTTGGTCATCTTATAAGCAGTCAAGGTGTGCATCCTCTTCAGTCACATTTGTTAGCCAGACGAGACCTACCAGTTCCCCGCAATGTCACAGAATTTCAGTCAGTGTTACAGAAAATGAACTATTATATCCGCTTCGTACCGATTGCTGCACAAATCGCAGCTCTATTGCATCGCTTGCGTTGCAAGAATGTCCTCTTTGTTTGGGCAGCTGAGTGTCAAGAAGCTTGGAACCGCGCGACCGCTACGTCGCAGATTGTTATCCTGCCTCGGGCATGGATGTATGTGACGTCCTTAGGTTAGTTAGGTTTACGTAGTTGTAAGTTCTAGGGGACTGATGACCTCAGATGTTAAGTCCCATAGCGCTCAGAGCCATTTGAACCATTTTTGATCCTAACAAACCAGTTGTGTTGCAAATTGACGCTTCCTCTTATGGAATTGGTGCAATGCTTTCGCGCAGAATTGGTGACAAAGACAGCCCTATTGCTTTCGCATCAAAAGTGTTGTCCAAAGCTCAACGTAACTATTCACAAATAGAGAAATTCCACCACTACTCGCATGGCAGAAAATTCTACTTAGTAACGGATCACAAGCCATTGCAATCCTTGTATCATGCGACGAAACCGGTTCCTGTACGAATTGCCCAAAAATTCAAGGATGGGCTTTGTCGTTGTTTCAATACCAGTACGAGATTGTGTATCGTCCGACAGCTAAACATGGTCATGCGGATGCACTTTCACGTCTTCCTCACACAGAATTTGACGCTTCTGCTGCATCTTGTTGTCATATCGATGCTGACGATTCTTATCACTTAAATCTTTACTCTGAACTATGGGAAAATTGCACATGTAGGGAAGCAGCCTACTCACACTGTAGTAAATTCACATCAGTTTCCATTGTGTGCCAGCCAGTCTGCTGTAACTAGCTCTGACGTCATAAATGTTGCGCAATACCTTAAAAATCAAGAAAATGACCTAAAACTTTTCTAGCATGTCAGGAATAATACTAAATTAATGTGTGTTAAATATCAGTTCGATAACTTCAGCCATTTTCGAAATTTGGACGTTTTTCTAAAAAAATCATTGGCGCAACAGAAAAGAGCTAGAGACTTCAAAATTTATATTTAGATTCATCTCTCATAATGATTTAATAAAAACAGTACTTTGGATTTCACAAATTAAGACTTTAGTGGAAATTCATGATTTTCTGGTTTTCGTCTCAAAACTGAAGGAAGCAAGATAGATTAAGTAGGCTAATAAATAAGGCTAGGATGTTTAGATTTAAATAGATTGGAGGTCCGCTATGACTATGAAGATGTGAAAAGTTTCTTTTGAATACCTATAAAATTACAGCGATAGCGGATCTCAAAAGGGCCAGTTCAGAGCTCATCTACTGCGTGCAGTGTAATTAAATTAATTCTCTCGCCCAAAATATTTAACTTAGCCACGTCAAAATTTTATTATCAATACTTACCTGCGTGCTGAATGCACGTTTAAATTAAGAGCTTCATCGGCCATCAGCAAAAGAAGCTATAAATTATTATGTAACTTGAAGTGGTGCGTTACTAGCCCAGCGGCTAGTCGGGAGAGCCGATTTGATCAGGCGTTCCCTTAGCCGTCCGCACCGCGGCTATATATATAAGAACGCTGCGCGAGGAAGGAAGGCCCCAGTTCTCTCCAGAAGCTGAATAACACGCCATCTGTGTCGGGAGTCGCGTCGCATCGGTATCACTGCTACAAACAGCCTCGGGTGCCGTATTAAGTTACTAGAGATACGCGGAACCATGAAATCATTTCAAGTGAAGGGTTAATTCTGGGATGATTTTCATTATCTAGCTTCAGTTTGCGTATTGTCGTATTTTCACGTGCCGTCGCGGGACAGACATTCTACCAATTATTTAGCGTGGCGTTTGATGAAATACTCTCATCAAATTATGGCGAGCATTCATTTCAATATTTAATTCGGACATTTATAGTTGCATCAGCGCATTAGACTCTGAACTGCTCTGTTAGTTAGGTTGAAAGGATACTTGTGTTTTTTATCAGTGAACTTCAGAATATACTCAACTATTTTGGAAAATCGTTTTTGATTAGAAATCCCGGACAATCTCCTAATTCCTCAGAGCTATAAGCTGCAGCTATAATGGTATTCTGAGATGAAGTGGGCACTAGGAACTCTAATTACAGACTTCACGTTTTGTTAAATCACTTTCTGGGTGCTAAAAAGTAAATAGAGAGCCAGTGTTGAGAACGGCGAAAGACAGCATTAACAACATTCTAAAAGCCTGAAACTGATTCAACATGCAAGCATTTATACAGCAATTTATTTTTACAACTTAACCGCCGCCCCACACACAGACCACGGAAGATGATTCAGATTTGAACATTTTGCTACAATACATTCGCATATCTTGGCCTCGCTCTCTGCATAGCATGTAGAACTCTGTAGTGCACCGATACTTTGCACGTCGGCATAGCCTCGCTATACAGAAAGGTGTGATTCTTGTTCAAAATGGCAGTGGACAGTGTTGATCCCTAAAGCTTTGTAAAACGAAGTGTTGCTGTTACTTCACCAAGGACACTTGACGATTGTTCGTACGAAACAGCGCGTCGACACTGTACCTGGCAGGGTACGGACACCCAAGTAGTACAGATGACGTCACAGTGTCACTCATGTGCGGAAAATCAGTCCGCTCCGCCACAAAAATTCTCTGCTTGGCCTAAGTCGCAATCACAATGGCAAGGTGTGCACATAGACTATGCGGGACCTTTTCGGAACACTTGTTGATTGTGGCAGACTCATACAGCAAGTTTCCTTTTTCTGTGCCAATGAACTCGACAGCGTTGCGTAGCACAGTTCAGGCGCTCTCCTCTGTTTTTTTGCCTCGAAGGTTTGCCTGAAGTCATAGTGTCGGACAACTGCCCTCAGTTCACTTCACACGAATTTGAAACATTTTGTGAACGCAATAGCATGCAGCATCTACCAAGTGCATCGTTCCATCCACAGTCAAAAGGCGAAGCGGAACGTTTTGTCAGAATATTCAAGCAGCAGATAGTCAAACGTCGCACCACAGACACCAGGGATCAAGTATCGCCATTGTTTCTCGCCTCCTACCGTTCACATCAGATCCACGGATCCCGAGAATACCGCGGCCACAGCAACCGCCAGGAGGTGTCATCACGACACCGCAGGACGACCCCATGGAGCCTTCGCCACCTCCGTCTCCTTTCGCCCTACCGATGGAGCTGGACCCGCCCAGGTTGCAGCAGCCACCGCCTTCGTCACTTTGCAATGGGACTCAGACACGTACCCTTCTGGTCGTTTCCGGGGGACGTTTCCGCCAGAATGAAGGCCGGATAGCGGGGTAGGTCCAGAACCTGACGTCCCCTGTAACCACAGCTTCTGATCCGAAGTAACATTCACACTCCTGCCTCCTCCGCCGTTGTCGAACTCTCTATACGACGACGGTCCGTCACTTTGTGGGGAGGAATGTTCCGGCGTAACGTCAAGTGGCGGCAAGTCGGTCAAGAACGTTAGAGCAGAGAGGGCTGTGGGACACCGTCAGCCAACAGTTCGCTGACCGACCCCTCTCTAGGACGACGACGAGACAGTGGCACCATCTACACGAAGAGGACGTAAGCGCCGCGCCACCTGACCGCAGCCCGGTGGAAGTCTAACCGACCTACGAGCTCAGCAGCAGTGACTTACGAACTGTATTGTTTCACTTGTATAAGGAATTGTATACACTGAGGACACTTCTTAATTTGACTGTCGCCAATTGCTTGCGACACGATTGTAAATTACCAAAGTATTGTCATTTATCGTACTAAGATAAAAATTCATTAATACGATTTGCTTGAATTGCTGTCTAGCGATCCAAGAAAGCAGGTTTCCTAGGCACCCTATATTAGACGAGTGGGCAAGACAGAACAAGAAGTAGACACTGTCGTTCTCAAGGTGGACGATATTTTGAAAATCGTGCACTCTTTCGAAATAGCGTGGGCAGCATATGAGCGCCTCATGATTCGGCAACTAGTAGCAGTTGATTCAGACGCCACATCACCTCCTAGGAGGGATGGGTGTGGGGGAGGGGGGGGGAGGGATTTGCGGCATTCTCGCAACACGCTTTCCCAATGACGACACCACGTTTCGTCAATATCTGGTGTGTCGATGACCTCTGAAAAGCCGGCCACACCCTATTGGTATGGGTGACGGTGTCTTCTATTTTGTCTAGACTCCTTCGTGGCACACCCACATGTGAACTCCCATATTGATTCGCACATTGGCCCATAGTGGGACAGATGGGCATCTCCAAGCTAAGAGCTTCAGGACAGTCAGATCCCTGTCATCCATATGTATCAAGGGATGGGGCATGAACTTCAAGTGGTTGTTCCCCAGGGCGATCCTAACTCTACCAAGTTGTTCATCATTCTTACAACTGTGGATCAGGATATCCATTTCCAGGTGGACGCGGGATCTACCGTTTCCTTGGTAATCCTCCAAAATTATGTTCATGTGGGTTCCCCAACACAGGCACCATTCTCCCACACCTTCGTCACGTATGGTGACAGTTCAGTTCCCTTCTGAGGTCAGTTCACAATTACAGCTGCCTGCAAAAAGGCCACATAGCTGATAACACTATTTGTTGTCAGCAGACAGTCAAATGGCAACATTTTTGGTCTGGATACCTTCTCACGGCTTAGATTCGCCATTAGTGACAAGGTTCGGGTCATTCTGATACAAGGTCCATCCTAGCTTGTACTAGCTATCTCAGTGACTTCATTGTCATGGACACTTTCCATCAAGATACCTTGCACAACCTTTGCTGCCTCTTTACTAGGTTGCGTGATAAGGGCTCAAGTACTGCTTACTGAAATATCACATTTTTTCAGGAGCATGTGGAATACCTTGGATACTTGCTCAACAAAGAATGTATCCAGCCCACTGACTGCAACATCACTGCTGTTGACTCTCTAACCCGCCCCCCAAAACTTACAGAAACGGCAGGTTATTTTAGGAATTATTCCACGTTCCCCCTTGCACTGGCTGCAGCTGCAGGCCGACCTCCACCTTGGCGGCCTATCAGTACTCACGGCCACCCTGTAAAGCTACCACCACAGCGGCTCAGTCTTCAGTCGTGATTCCACTGTGGTCTTGTATTGTTGGCACTAAGGATTGTTGACTTGGTTACAGATTTCGCTATGCCTAAGATTTTTTATTTAGATTACTCGTTGGATTTGTTATTCTTCTGTGCCACCTCTGTTGCCTGTATTCCTATTGTTGTTGTCCTGTTTCCTCCTGACGTCTCACTGTTGATGGCATTTGCCCATTTTGCAGGTTCTCACGCCATTCCCGGTTTGTCAGATTCTGGCCACAATAAAAATAAAGACACAAGCAAAATTAATTTTCTATGATCTTTTGCAAGATTCGTATTTTAGTTTTTTATTGTTGCAAATTATTGCAATGAGGGCCTGACAAGGATCAGCAATGAGCAAAAAAGCAGCAGAGGCTAGGCGACTGGCAAGGATTCATCAGCAATGGTTAGCTAAGAGTCAGCAGGAGTACAACAACGAGAGAAAATCAGACAACGGAGATGGCACTGCGGGATGAGGAAGTTCTGATGAGTAACGCAAGAGTGAAAACCTAAAGGTAAAGCACTCTGAGACCAAATCAATGGCGTATAATGAGAATGATACCATAGCATAGTAAATACACAACTGAAGGCAAAGCCATCATGTGGCTAGCTTTGTGCAGCAGCAAGTAATATTTTGCCAGCAAGGTGGCTGTGGCCCTGTGGTGCCATGCATACTGACTGGAATGAATTACGATTCAACCCTCACAGCACAATAGTCCTGCAGGGAAGTGGAGATGTAAGGCATTACCAACCATCCCCTCCCCCCCCCCCCCCCCTATGAAATCCAGATGGAGCAGACAGACAGTTCTGAGCTACGTTTAAAATATCAAGTCTCTACGCCATTGGGAACATAGGTTAAAATCAGTTACAAAACTTGCACTGAACAGGCAGACAAGAAAGCGACCTAATAAAGCTACTTAAAAAGAAAACAATGATCACTGCACAAGCCATGTTCCAAGATGGCTGCTCGGTGTGATACGTAGGTCTATTTAGTCCAGAAAAATAAGTTATTTAAGAGTAAGTGGTGTTTAATTTAAATTTATTTAAAAATTTACAATTGTACACCAGCCACAAGTCGCATATAGCTTTCTCTTTATTTTTACATGTTTCATTCGACCAATGTGAGAATCTTCAGAAATTAAGTAGCTGTGGGGTACACATCACAAACATTTGGCTGTGCATTGTGTCACCATCATTCATAAATGACATGTATGATGGCAGCGCTATACAAAGCCCGACATTTGCAACATGAAGCCTTCAGGAACGTAATTCCGAAGATGCCAGCGTTGGTCGAGCGAAACATGTAAAAATAAAGAAAAAGTTCATGTGACTTGTGGTTGGTCTACAATTTTAATTTCTAATGGTAGCTGTTCCCATGCAGGCAAGTGCCTGCACTTCCTAAATTTCTTTTTTGTTCTATGTACTTGTGTTGGGGGATGGGGGAAACTGTATTGGGCCACCAGCATTTTCAGACTAAATGCAGGGCAAAATGATAGAGAAATTAGGGTCCGTGTGTGAGGATTTTTCAAATGAGGGCCATGTAGTGACAGTGGATGGATGGGAAACAGTTCGGATAGGGGTGGGGCATACGACATAAGTGGTGACTTGGACAAGATATCTCTCCAGACTCATGGTACGAAGTAGACTTTGTCAAGCTGTCCTGGGACATGGTTAGCTGCACCTTGATGGAGTCATGAGGCGGATTAATGTGGGGTTAGAGATGGTTGCCGACTTTGCTCTGATACTAGTCAGGTCTATAAATAAATGGGATTTCACTAGGAATTGCCTACACCTAAACTGCACTGGAAAGTAAAGATTGGCATAGCTGATTCATGAAAGTACAGGGATGGATCTTGGACCAGGCATCGTCAAATACCTCTTGTTTGGATAGGAGAAGTAGGTATTTTTTAGTGTAGATCCATAAAACAAGTACACCTATCCAAAGAGTATTTCCACTAGTTTTAAAACATTCTGCAGTAATCACTAACAAGGTAGATTCTAGCAAACCAAAACGCAGACATACACAAGTAAAAGAAAAGGAAAGCATTTGATAAATGAACACAAGACATTTCACAGAAAATAATTCTTCGCCAAAACTTGCGATAAATAAAAAATAAAATATAGAGATTTGAAACCGTGTCCCAATATTCGAACTGCATCACAATTAGTATTATTGCAGACTCTAACTACTTCTACATCAGAAGGTGGAAGGTGCATCATGCCTTTATATCAGGGAAAAGCAGTTGAAATCAAGACATGACCTTATTAATGTAAATGAAGATAAAATCTTTTAAATATCAGCTTTGAATTAATAGTGGTTAACGTCACTGTGAAATTAATCATTCTGTGCGTGTATCAATCACCCAGTGCTGATCAGTAAATTGACAGAAGTTCTAGATAAAATCTCAAGTGCAAAAGTCAACATAATTTTGTGTGGGGATGTAAACATAAACACAATCATCACAAATGCAACTAATAGCACCCTCATTAACATGCCTTGAAGTTTTATGGTGCCCCTCTTGGCGAATAGTGTAGCAAGAGGTATTACAGTGACTGCATCAATAACCGATCATGTGGCCACGAGTAGAGGCAAGGAAGAGTGTTATGTAGCTGTAAAAGATCTCAGGCTCTCATTGTCAGACCGTTTCTGCAGAATAATAAAGTAAAATTGAGTACGGAAAAATCTGTAAACTGTTAGCCTCCAAAGACACCTATAAATCATAAATCAAAAAACAAGATTTTTGAAGAGGACTAGCAAACCAAATGTGGGATGAAGCATAGAGAGAAACGAATGTAAATGCGAAATTCTATACTTTCTCAACATTATTTAAACTGAACTTTGAAAAAGAAAACTTCAAGGCACCCACAACAGTATTAATTTCACAGAAATGTAAAGTGATAACAGTTATTAGGAAGCCCTCTCAAACCCTTAACTGCTTCGTTTCCAAGAAAGAGAACGGTAATGTGCTGGTGTTCTGAAATTACTATCACAGGTATAAAAAGATGTATAGGAAGGTGCTAATTGCTGTAAAGAAGTCATTTAATGACAAAATAATATACAATGCAGAGAATAAAAGAAAAACAGTCTAGGGTGGTATTAAAAAGAAAACAGGAAGAGACAAACAAAGGCATAATAACACACTGATAATGGTGGGGATGAAGTAACAAACAATCCTCATCATCTAGAAAATTATGTGAAAGAACATTTTTCAAGTGCCTCAGAGACATTACAAGAAAAACTCCCAAAAACAAATATAATGCCTGTAAATAACCATGCACTGATTACAATATTACTTCCAGCCACAGAGCATGAAGTCAGTAAAACTGTCCAACACCAGAACTTCGCATGTGGCTTGATTATTTTTTGTTACGGTAATAGTAAAGGTAGCTTAAAATATCTTTGGCGTCCCCTCCTGGATGGTTTTCTGTACCCGCCACTGCTCCCACATGTTACAACAATTACTGTTAGGTTCGCAGTTTTTAAACTGTCCAGAATCACCCCAATTCATGGAATATGAAAGTGCAGTACGTCTGTTTTTGTAACGCGTTTTACACCCACGAGATCATTATCTGGCCAGTAACATTCACATTTACGGGTTTTCCCAGGAGGAATGGTTAATATTCGGGGGTATGACAGGTACGATAATTCGAAGCGAAAAGGTTTATTAAACATGGACTTTAAAATGTATACCGTAACGGCTATGAGCACTTGTTAAGCAGAAGAAATGGGTTTCACAATATCGAAGATGAAGAAGTGCTCACAGCTCTTAAGGTATCCGCTTTGGAGCCCATGTTTACTGGGATTTTCTTGCTTTGAATGATTGTTCGTGTCGTATCACCCAATATTGATCATTTCTCCTGCGACACCGATATATAAAACTGTTTAAGCTGTTTGCATCACTAATTTTAGTACCTGAACGCGCGTGAAGCCACATTAGTTTGCAAAAGAAAATATAAAACGCGTCAGTTTTCCGCCACTCACGTCACATTATATCCGTCCATCCAAGCAACAATCAGTTTACCCGCTTATACATTGACAAGATAGCCTGTAGCGTATCATGAGGCTCAAACTACTTAAATCTATCTCCCTTCACACAATGTTTGAGATGAAGTCCATAAATTATTCGAAATTTAAATGTTCAGTTGTGCGTGGAATGCTTTTTATTCTGACACGAAACAGACCTGCTGCTATATCTGCGTTCACACGAACTCTCACACGCACGCTCACTCTTGTCAACTCTCGGCCCATCGATTTAGCACTCGGTCTTTCCCACTCGTATTGCAGTTCCCCTTTAGTATACGAATATTTATTACAAAAATTTACTTGAAACTGAAATATTGCACGCCCAAAAAGAAACACGTTAATAATAACTAGATAGCATAATACAATACAAATAAAACGCACATGTACCCTAACACTTCAAGAAGAATATAATAATTCCAGCCGGCCGAAGTGGCCGAGCGGTTCTAGGCGCTACAGTCTGGAACTGCGCGACTGCTACGGTCGCAGGTTCAAATCCTGCCTCAGGCATCGATGTGTGTGATGTCATTAGGTTGGTTAGGTTTAAGTAGTTCTAAGTTCTAGGGGACTGATGACCTCAGCACTTAAGTCCCATAGTGCTCAGACCCATAATAATTCCAATCCCAAAGAAAGCAGGTGTTGACGGATGTGAAAATTACCGAACTAACAGTTTAATAAGTCACAGCTGCAAAATACTAACACGAATGCTTTACAGACGAATCGAAAAACTGGTAGAAGCCGACATCGGGGAAGATCAGTTTGGATTCCGTAGAAATACTGGAGCACGTGAGGCAATACTGACCTTACGACTTATCTTAGAAGAAAGATTAAGGAAAGGCAAACATATGTTTCTAGCATTTGTAGACTTAGAGAAAGCTTTTGACCATGTTGACTGGAATACTCTCTTTCAGATTCTAAAGGTGGCAGGAGTAAAATACAGGGAGCGAAAGGCTATTTAAAATTTGTACAGAAACCAGATGGCAGTTACAAGAGTCAAGGGGCATGAAGAGGAAGCAATGGTTGGGAAGGGAGGGAGACAGGTTTGTAGCCTCTCCCCAATGTTATTCAATCTCTATATTGAGCAAGCAGTAAAGGAAACAAAAGAAAAATTCGGAGTAGGTATTAAAATCCACGGAGAAGAGATGAAAACTTTGAGGTTCGTCGATGACATTGTAATTCTGTCAGAGACAGCGAAGGACTTGGAAGAGCAGTTGAATGGAATGGACAGTGTCTTGAAACGAGGATATAAGATGAACATCAACAAAAGCAAAACGAGGATAATGGAATGTAGTCTAATTAAGTCGGGTGATGCTGAGGGAATTAGATTAGGAAATGAGACACTTAAAGTAGTAAAGGAGTTTTGCTATTGGGGAGTAAAATAACTGATGATGGTCGAAGTAGAGAAGATATAAAATGTAGACTGGCAATGGCAAGAAAAGCGTTTCTGAAGAAGAGAAATTTGTTAACATCGAGTATAGATTGAAGTGTCAGGAAGTCGTTTATGAAAGTATTTGTGTGGAGTGTAGCCATGTATGGAAGTGAAACGTGGACAATAAATAGTTTGGACAGAAGCGTTCAAAATGTGATGCTACAGAAGAATGCTGAAGATTAGATGGGTAGATCACATAACTAATGAGGAGGTATTGAATAGAATTGGGGAGAAGAGACGTTTGTGGCACAACTTGACTAGAAGAAGGGATCAGTCGGTAGGACATTCTGAGGCATCAAGGGATCACAAATTTAGCATTGGAGGTCAGCATGGAGGGTAAAATCGTAGAGGGAGACCAAGAGATGAATACACTAAGCAGATTCAGACGGATGTAGGTTGCAGTAAGTACTGGGAGATGAAGAAGCTTGCACAGGATAGGGTAGCATGGAGAGCTGCATCAAACAAGTCTCAGGACTGAAGACCACAACAACAACAAACAACCAAAACACGTGAACCAACAAAGATATAAATAATGTGTAAGTAGGCTGTTCAGGTTTTTATGTTGGTGACGTCACGTAGCGCTCTGTATGAAAATCACTGGCTGTGCTGTATGCAGTCTGTGGCTGGTTGGCATTGTTGGAATATTCGCTATTGTAGAGTTGGGCAGTTGGATGTGAACAGCGCGTAGCGTTGCGCAGTTGGAGGTGAGCCGCCAGCAGTGGTGGATGTTGGAAGAGAGATGGCAGAGTTTTGAGAGCGGACGATCTGGACGTGTGTCCGTCAGAAAAACGAAATTTGTAAGACTGGATGTCATGAACCGATATATATAAGGTAAATACATTGTTTGTTCTCTATCAAAATCTTTCATTTGCTATGCCTATCAGTAGTTAGTGCCTTCAGTAGTTAGAATCTTTTACTTAGCTGGCAGTATTGGCACTCGCTGTATTGCAGTAGTTCGAGTAACGAAGATTTTTGTGAGTTAAGTGATTCATGAAAGGTATAGGTTATTGTTAGTCAGGGCCATTCTTTTGTAGGGATTATTGAAAGTCAGATTGCGTTACGCTAAACATATTGTGTGTCTGTTTAGTGTTGATCAGTTCAGTTCTGCTCAGCTGTTTGAAAATCGAATAACGTAAGATGTTTACCAGCGCAGTTATTCATAAATTTTTTCTAAGGGGACGTTTCAAATGTTTCCATATTGCAGCGACATAAAAAGAGAAAAGAAGAGAAAAAAATACCACTGGGAATTAGCGTTGTCTTCACAAGTTGTACAACATATCTCACTTAAATTCATGTCTCTCGATCCTTGAGCTCTGTGACAGCAGTAACCCAGCCTTGTTCAGTATTTTAGATGACACACTCACGGACAATTCCATAATAAACTAAGACAATCCATAAGGTCAAACTGTGTGTCATTTGTTAATGTATGGAAACGGCTTTGACATTGCGCAGCAAGACTTAATTAATATGTGTGAAAGAGAGGAAGGACGTTACACCGTGAGCAGCAAGATCCCACGATGTACAACTGATGTAACAGGCCCAGACAACTCCATCCGAAGTAAAAAAATCCAGGTTATTAAGGACCTCTGACAAAAATTGTGGGCCTATGTCCCTCAAGAGAACTACGACACTCTTTCCATCCGATTCAGGGCATGCAATGCTGTTCAAAGGGGTGAAGCATCCAGCTGATAAGGGACAAGCAGCGCACTCGCATTCTCAGTTTCTTTGTCCATTTAGCTTGATTCTATAATCATTGAAATAAATCCTCGTAACTGTGCCGTGTGGTCCTACCCTCCGGGGTTTCTGAAATACCGCCACCTGCCGTGTATGGTGCTGCTGTCAAAGTGACGCTCTCTACTGGACGTTTTCGCGGCGAGAACGGAAACGACATAACGTTTTGCACTATCCCAACCATGTCGTCCAAGCTCTCACCAGGCGACCAATGAAAAATCAGAATGGGAGAGCCAATGGGAAAGCGCTAATTTTCACCAGCGTGCATGCAAACTGAGCTAATTTCCAGATTGGAAGTATGTGACTTTTGTTGACCATCTAAAGCACTGCTGCTTCTTTGAAAATTTGTCTACCTATGTGTGAAAAATTTTTCCTCTGAAAATTATATTTATTTGAACTCAGGTAACCTAAGCGTGTTTGAAGTGCAATCAAAAGCTTCTAGAACACTAGAATAGTTTCTGTAAGACATGTTTGGTGTATTTTACAGTGCAGTAGTAAAAGCAAGCCCTATAACGTGAATGCTATCAAATGGGCGCCAAATAAATTATATGACGTGCAGTTATTTTACACAGAGCACTATACGGAAAAGCAGTATTTTTCGTCGTAATGTTCGATGCAGTATTCACACGCTATTCTGTTACCAAATGCAGGCTTTAATCACGGAAACTGGACCTCCTAAAGTTGCTTAAACTGATCACCTTCCTTTTTTACATTTAAAGTTTTTCTGTGGCAGTACGCGTTCTTATTCTCTTGCTCATTGCAAGTGGGTAATAGGGAGGGTTGATCAAAGAAAGTGGTTTGTCTAAAATGACTAGAGCTATTGATGTCGTTCAAAAACAGGTGAATTGGAAGAAGGTCACTGAGGAGTTTCATGTTCTAAAAACAACTCTTATGAGGGCGTCCAACAAGAAGTACAGTACACTTCAGGAAGCAGCAAAAACAGTAACAGCCAGACCTACACTTTTGGGTAAACATCTTGAAGAAGTGCTGGTTTAGTACTGTCTTGCCACGGAAACTTCTTTCTTCTTGCTTACTTGCAATGACTTGTGAAGAAGGCTATACAACTGGCAGAGAGAAATAACATTGAACAAACTCTCAAAGACGAAATTGCTCGAGAAAGGGGGGTAGTTCTTAAACGACTGTCAGAAATAATTCCTACAAAATGGTTCAAATGGCTCTGAGCACTATGGGACTCAACTGCTGTGGTCATAAGTCCCCTAGAACTTAGAACTACTTAAACCTAACTAACCTAAGGACATCACACACATCCATGCCCGAGGCAGGATTCGAACCTGCGACCGTAGCGGTCGTGCGGTTCCAGACTGTAGCGCCTTTAACCGCTCGGCCACTCCGGCCGGCTAATTCCTACAGGGATATGCTACAGCAGAGATCTTTGGTTCGGCAAAGAAAACAAATAGAAATTCTACATCTTTCCTCCTATGCAAGTAGATTGTTTTCTCCGATTTAATGCCGTCTTCTAATTTTGTTTAGTGCTACTTTGAATATTTGTTCATGGGATTCGACTTTGCCATCTATTTATGGAACTAACTAAGTGTAAAGTTTTTAAAAAATTTCATAATAACTTTTCGTTTACTTCCTGTTACTAAAATGCAAATGTTGCATAAGATTATAAATATTACATGCATTTAAAACATAATTTTTTACTCTTTTTTATTCGTTAAATAAGAACGAAATGGGGGACAGCTTTTAGGCACTTTCCACACTAAAAGTCATTTATGCTCATTCACTCACAACAATTTAAGCTGTAGCCTTAGGTTCCTGTCTAGCCACAACAATGAAAATCGCGATATAGTCGAAAAAGACCGTCAGATATTTGTGACAAGTAACAATACAAATATTGCTGGTCTCAGAATCCGTTAAAAATATGAAAAAAACTTTTGCATACAACGAGCTGCAATTCTGCGACCACTAACACGCATTTCTTTTTGAGTCATCAATGTTCTGGCTGGTTTGATGGGCCCGCCACAAATTCCTCTCCTGTGCCAACCTCTTCATCTCAGAGTGTCACTTGCAACCTACGTCCTCAACTATTTGCTGAATGTATTCCAATCTCTGTCTTCCTCCACAGTTTTTGCCTTCTACAGCTCCATTTAGTACCATGAAAATCATTCCCTCATATCTTAACAGATGTCCTGTCATCCTGTCCCTTCTCCTTGTCAGTGTTTTCCACATATTTCTTTCCTCTCCGATTCTGCGCAGAACCTCCTCATTCCTTACCCTATCAGTCCTCCTAAGTTTCAACATTCGTCTGTAGCACTACATCTCAAATGCTTCGATTCTCTTCTGTTTCGGTTTTCCCACAGTCCGTATTTCACTACCATACAATGCTCTGCTCCAAACGCACATTCTCAGAAGTTTCTTCTCCAAATTAAGGCCTATGTTTGATACACAAGATCTGAGGCGCCTTGCCAGGGTTCGCGCGACTCCTCCGGACGGAGGTTAGAGTCCTCCCTCGGACATGAGTGTGTGTGTTGTCCTTAGCGTAAGTTAGTTTAAGCTAGATTAAGTAGCTTGTAAGACTAGAAACTGATGACCTCAGGTTTGGTCCCATAGGAACTTACGAATTTAAAAAAAAAAAAAAAAAAAACTGATGCTAGCAGACTTCTCTTGGCCAGGATTGCCCTTTATGCCAGTGCTAGCCTGCTTTTGATATCCTCCTTGCTCCGTCCATCATTGGTTGTTATGCTGCCTAGGTAGCAGAATTCCTTAATTTCATCTACTTCGTGACCATCAATACTAATGTTAAGTTTCTCGCCATTCTCATTTCCGCTACTTCTCATTACTTTCGTCTTCCTTCGATTTACTCTCAGACCATATTCTGTACTCACTAGACTGTTCATTCCATCCAGCAGGTCACGTAATTCTAATTCACTTTCACTCAGGGTAGCAATGTCATCAGCCAATTGCGTCATTGGTATCCTTTCATAGTGAATTTTAATTCCAGTCCTGAACCTTTCTTTTATTTCCATAATTGCTTCTTCGGCGGCGTACAGACTGAAAAGTAGGGGCGGTGTGTGTGTGTGTGTGTGTGTGTGTGTGTGTGTGTGTGTGTGTGTGCGTGTGTGTTTGACGAGTTACGTGTAATCACTGCGTATAAAAAAAAAGAATTAGTGGTAGGAACGACTAATTTAAAAGACTAAAACGGTCAGTAAGTTGTCATATTTTTCGCTGTTGATGGGCATTATGAACGTAAACTAACACATTCGATATTACAGTGACAGACCGCATTTATAATCCATTGAACAAGCAAACAATTAACCATCATCTGCGAATAACTCCATGGGATCTGACCGGTAACATCGAAAACCACCGATATCTCGACAAGTAACAGTCACTGTGATTTTAGGGCCTTACCAGTTAGTGCCTTGAAAATGACAGAGATTTACAACATGGTGGGAGAAGCTTAACTTCTCCTTGTGCAATATGTTGAACATTATAGTCTGCATAATTAAAAGGATACAGAGTCCTAATCAAAAAGGCTAGGAAGTTATAATTACTATGTATGCAACGTATATGTTGACAAACACATTTTTTAAACCAAGAGTCTTTAAAACTAAGAAATATTATTACTTCTACATTGTAATACTATCGTTACTTCAATTTGATTTTGTTTCCAAACAATCTGATTTTAAATTTATTATGATACGTTCAAGGCTTATATCCATCATTACTTCCCTGTCAAATTCTTTGTGCCCACACTGCAGGTGGGATGTTGTCTGTTGCCTCATTGTCTATTAACCTCATGCACAAGTGATTCACTGTATGTTATCTTGAATGTTTTGATTTTTTTTCACCCACATAGCCTTAAAACCCTTTGCCGAAATTAATTCCATGGAGATACATTGACAGTGACACGTGGGTAAATGCAAAGCTGTGTGATCCCATTCACGTGCAAGGAAGTCAAGTTTGTACGCTCTGTCACGTGACTTGTACAGTATAAATTAACGAGCTGCAGGAGACTGGCACGAATCTGGTTTACACGGTGCTTCATATTTTTATTTTTAAGCTGGGGAAAAATATCCTCTTTTCTGGTGTTTGTGCATTATGTTTTCTCTATAACGGTTGAATTATAACTGGCAATGACCGACTTCGAAGTGCTTGTGAAGCACTTCACATTTATTGCCGTCACCTGAATCTTCGTTTTAATCGCACTGAAACATTTACAAGATACACATTCACAGCTATACCGCAACAAGAAAATGAAAACGAAATAAAAAAATTGATAGTTGAATGAATAAATCGATTGTCACAAAGCGCGGCAACAGTGCAGCATGTAGGAGCGTGATTATCGCTCTCTAGCTGTAACTCACTACTAGCTGCTCGGAAAGAGAATGAATATTACTGGCCGCCAGTGGCTAGTGGAGGGGGATGCGCAGAACGGCTGAAAATTGGGCCGTCTTCTTACATCACATGAACAATAGCTGGGAGTATGGGCCGCCTGTAGCGATTGTGGTGATAGACTTTCGTCGTCGTATGGCTCAGGTATGTAGGCGTGTGTTTAGATGTGGTTCTAGAAGGAGATTTTCACTCTGCAGCGAAGTGTGCGCTGATATGAAACTTCCTGGCAGATTAAAACTGTGTGCCCGACCGAGACTCGAACTCGGGACCTTTGCCTTTCGCGGGCAAGTGCTCTACCAACTGAGCTACCGAAGCACGACTCACGCCCGGTAGTCACAGCTTTACTTCTGCCAGTATCTCGTCTCCTACCTTCCAAACTTTACAGAAGTTCTCCTGCGAACCTTGCAGAACTAGCACTCCTGGAAGAAAGGATACGAAACATGGCTTAGCCACAGCCTGAGGGATGTTTCCAGAATGAGAGAAGTGAATCAAGGCAAGAGAGTGGTCTTAGATTTAGTGCATCATCTGGCTGGCAGTGGTAAGAATATTACCACTGACAAATTTTTCACGAGCTATGACCTTGGCCAAGTATTGTTGAAAATGAAGTTGACACTTGTAAGTACTCTACGTTCTACAAGAAAAGAAGTCCCAAAAGAGTTTTTGTCTTCGAAAACTAGGGAAGAATGCACTACCAGATTTGCATACAGTGGTAAAATCCTATTAGTTTCGTATGTTCCAAAAACAAATAAGGCTGTGCTACTCCTGTCAACACAACATCAATCATTTGAAGTGCCCAAAGAAAACAACTTGAAACGAAAACCAGAAGTAGTGTTGTGTTACAACTCAACAAAATCAGGTGTTGATACGCTAGATCAAATGAGCTCTTACTATTCTGTGAAAAAGGGTACAAAACATTGGCCATTAACATCTTGTCGATCTAGCTGCACTCAATGCCTACAGACTCTTCTGTGTTGCTGTTGAAAAAACAGAGAGACGTCTTTTTCTAATGAAGTTGGCCAAAGAAATGGCAAAGCCCCAAGTGGAACGTCGTTTGAGTTTACCACAAGCAAGGAACAAGGATATTATTAGCAGTATCAAACGGTGTGGATTTGATGATCTGTTAGACAATGGACATCCAGACGTAATACCCGACAATCAGAAGAGAAAGCGAGGCAGATGCTCCATTTGCCCCCGATCAAAGGACACAAAATACAGTTCAACATGCAAAAAGGGTAACAAATTTGTTTGCAAGGAACATTCTGAAATAGTTACTACTTGCAGAATATGTGCAGATGACTATGGTACGGATTCCGGTTAGAATTATGTTTCCTGTTGAGTTGTTCATCACATTTTCTGTAAATTTGAAGCCATTGTGAAATATTTATGAGTGAAACAAATTATGATTTAGAGTAATATTGTAACTTCTGATATGTAATTACTCTGTCATATGTAATTTAATTCTACTATGTACATACCTGTTACAAAAGCTGTGAAATGTGTCTAAATAATAAATAAAATGTAAACAAACAGTATTAAACGACAGACCGTTGTTCTCTGAATGATTAGTACACACAGTCAATTATATATTGATTGGGGTCATGTATGACCCCAGATGGAGTACTAGGGAAATTTTAGCAGAGTGAGTCCTAGGGTTAATTTGTTCATGCTCTTCTGTGTCAGTGAAGGCTACAGGTCTTGTGTCATTCAGATCATCATCTACCTCTGTAGATAAGTTAGTGAACTGATCCGAAAGTTCGGCTACTTTCTCCGATAGTGAACTTATTTCCTCAGTGTGTTTTTCTGAACCAAGTTTCAGAGTGTACATTTGTGTTGAAATCGTATCTACTGTGTCCTTTAAGTTTTCCTGAGTTTTTGCAAGTTGCGTAACTGAATCGGTAGATGCAACTGAGTCAATTTTAGCTTGCAAGGTGTCGTGATTTTCATGAACAATAGTATGCGGTTCTTTTACGGCTGCTTCGTGATTCTGTAATGCATTTTCATGACGCGAAAAAATAGGTTGGAAATGCTCACGAATTTGTGTTTTTACGTCATTACAGACTTTTTGACATTTCGATTCTATTTTAAATAACTCAGCAGTTAAACCTTCACGTGTTTGTTCAAGCGTGGTGTCTAACTTTTGAAGCTGTTGCTGTGACTGTTTTTGATTTTGTTCCATTGCGTCTAACTGTTGCTGTGTTTGTTTCTGGTGTTGTTCCATTGTGTCTAACTTTTGAAGATTTTGTCCCATTTGTTTCTGATTTTGTTCAAGCGTTGTGTCCAACTTTTGTAGTCTTTGTCCCATTTGTTGCATTAACTGTAATAGCAATGCACTGATGTCTGAAACACGTTCCTCAGTGCTATTTCGCAGTGCATTTGAACCGGCAATATTCGCGTTTTGAAAATCAGAAAATGTTTCTTGATTTATTTGAGAAAACGGTGAGGACGAAAAACCTGAATCTACAGTATTTGCAAGATTGTGTCCTGATATTTCGGATTCCTGAGGCGAGCTGTTGCCGACCGGTCGATCGATAATGCTTCCGTGTTCACTAATTGTTTCACTGTCTACACCATTATTTGCAGCCCTCTATATGCATACCACAACTGTTTTACTGTACAACAATGAAAAACTACAACTACAACAGAAATTCTCTCTATAATTACGCGCTAGCAATAAACAATAGCTACACTAAATACACAATCTACGAGAACAAAATCAGAAAATTCCAGTGAGGTATCCTCGGCTAAGGGTCGACTTATGTAACGCCCCCTTAGAAAAATTTATGAACGACTGTGCTGGTTAACCCCTTACGTTATTTGATTTTCAAACAGCTGAGCAAAACTGAACGTACTCAGACATTTCTCTCTTTACTTATTCTGATCATCTAAACTGACACACAATATTTTTAGCGCAACGCAATCTGACTTTTAATAATCCCTACAAAAGAATGACCCTGACTAACAATAACCTATACCTTTCATGAATCACTTACCTCACAAAAATCTTCATTACTCGAACTACTGCAACACAGCGAGCGCCAATACTGCCAGCTAAATAAAAGATTCTAACGACTGAAGTCACTAACTACTGATAGGCATAGTTAGCAAATGAAAGATTTTGATAAAGAACAAACAATGTATTTACCTTAATAGCGTTCAAAAGTCATATATATATATATATATATATATATCAGTTCATGACATCTGGTCTTACAAATTTACTCTCTCTGATGGACACACGTCCAGATCATCCGCTCTCAAAACTCCGCCATCTCTCTCCCCACATCCACCACCGCTGGCGGCTCACCTCCAACTGCACAATGCTACGTGCTGTTAACAGCCAACTGCCCAACACTGCAATGGCAAATTCCAACAATGCAAACCAGCCACCGACTGCACACAGCACAGTCAGTGATTTTCATATAGAGCGCTACATGGCGTTACCAACATAAAAACCTAAACAGACTACTTACAGTGCCAACTGGCACAGTTTTAAGTGACATTAAATTCAGTGAATTTGATAGGTGAGTGCAGCAGCTTAAGTAGGTGTCACTGCAGTTAAGAGGGGGGCGGCAACTCTGTCTACTAATATAAAGTACTTTTCATTACTATCTGCGCACGTGGGAAAAAGTTAAGTACCATCTCTCAAGGCCAGTTTTTGGACCATTATGCGCGTTTGTTTACTGAATGCCATTAGGTTTCAGGACAATATTCTACTGAATGTTTTGGTGCTATTTTAAGTGCTGTCAGTCTATGGTGGTGTTGCTTGAAGATCAGGTTGCTTACTCAGATCTCAGTTTCAGACAAAGTGTTTGTGTTTTCCGTCCATTCATACAAGGTTGGCGCCGTTGGCGACACCTACAACATGCTCACATGAGGAAAGTGTCCAACCGATTTCTCATACACAAACAGCAGTTTACCGGCATTGAATGGTGAAACGTTGTTGTGATGCCTCGTGTAAGGAGGAGAAATGCGTACCATCACGTTTCCGACTTTGATAAAGGTCGGATTGTAGCCTATCGCCATTGCGATTTATCGTATCGCGACACTGCTGCTCGCGTTGGTCGAGATTTAGCAGAATATGGAATCGGTGGGTTCAGGAGTGTAATACGGAACGCCGTGCTGGATCCCAACAGCCTCGTATCACTAGCAGTCGAGATGACAGGCATCTTATCCGCCTGGCTGTAACGGATCGTGCAGGCACATCTCGATCCATGAGTCAACAGATGGGGACGTTTGCAAGACAACAACCATCTTCACGAACAGTTCGACGACGTTTGCAGCAGCATGGACTATCAGCTCGGAGACCACGGCTGCGGTTACCCTTGATGCTGCATCACAGACAGGAACGCCTGCGATAGCGTACTCAACGACGAACCTGGATGCACGAATGGCAAAACGTCATTTTTTCGGATGAATCCAGATTCTGTTTACATCATCGCGATGGTCGCATCCGTGTTTGGCGACATCGCGGTGAACGCACATTGGAAGCGTGTATTCATCATCGCCATACTGGCGTATCACCCGGCGTGATGGTATGGGGTGCCATTGGTTACACGTCTCGGTCACCTCTTGTTCGCATTGACAGCACTTTGAACAGTAGACGTTACATTTCAGATATGTTACGACCCGTGGCTCTACCCTTCATTCGATCCCTGCGAAACCCCACATTTCAGCAGGATAATGCACGACCGCATGTTGCAGGTCCTGTACGGGCCTTTCTGGATACAGAAAATGTTCGACTGCTGCCCTGGCCAGTACACTCTCCAGATCTCTCACGAATTGAAAACGTCTGGTCAATGGTGGCCGAGCAACTGGCTCGTCACAATACACCAGTCACTGCTCTTGATGAACTGTGGTATCGTGTTGAAGCAGCTTGGGCAGCTTTACCTGTACACGCTATCCAAGCTCTGTTTGACTCTATGCCCAGGCGTATCAAGGCCGTTATCAAGGCCAGAGGTGGTTGTTCTGGGTACTGATTTCTCAGGATCTATGCACCCATGTCAGTTCTAGTATAATATATTTGTCCAATGAATACTCGTTTATCATCTGCATTTCTTCTTGGTGTAGCAATTTTAATGGCCAGTACTGTAGATTGGCATCGTCTGAAGATTCTGTTAATAAAATATGAGACTGAATAATTAAATGAAGGATAAAAAATGTCAGCCCAACCACTCTCAGTCGCAAGGAAACCAGAGTTCCACATCCCAATCATGATGTTGCTGGCCTTTACACTGACCTCTCAGTGCATAAAGTTTCAATTCATCCTCTCTCTCTCAGGTACATAAATTCGTCAGAGAGTGAGTATGGAAATCCAATTGTTTAAGACAACACTGCCAAGATCCATTAAGAGCTATTCTCGAATCGTTGATATGTAAAAGAGCAGAAACTTTTATATGTGTTTTAGATTAAGCTGGAGCACTTAAATTCCCACACAAAACCTGCAACTGCTTCAGCGAATGTTACGTTCTTATGTTAACGTCTCTCTCTAAAAATTACGTCGTCTCTCTCAGGGCTTTCCCTTATAACTGAGTGGGCAGGTAAGTTCTCAGCCAGTGCAGAGAAAGTGCGTACCACCCCCATGCATGGGGAAAGTATTGACAGAAGTCAGCCAGTGACAATCCTACACAGCTTGCTCCCGAAATTACTGAAAATGAAATAACGCCCCGGTCACACTCCCAAAGGTGATACCGCAGAGGTAATTGTCAGTAACGTCATTCGAGGGACTAAAACAAATAGACTTCCAACGGTAAATGTTGCTTGTGAACAAAAGTTGAACAGGGAAAAATAGCTCCAGAATTATGTTAGGACTTAGACTAAAGAAACTATTTAGAAGCCCGCCTGAGCAGCTTTCTTAGATTTTTGGAGATGAAGGTGTCGTTGACTTTGAAGGAAAGTCATCAGAATATCAAAACAAATTGCAAAATGATTTAGACGAGATGGTGTGAAAAGTGGTAGTTGACCCTAAGCAACAAAAAGTGAGAAGCCCTTCACATAAATACTGAAAAAAATATATATTAATTTTGTATTAGAAGATAAACCACACAAATTAAAAAGTTGTCGATTCGGTTAAATAACTAGGTATTACAATTACGAACAACTTAAATTTGTAACATCAGACACAAAATATTGTGGGAAAGGCGAATCAGCAACTGCTTTTTATTGACAGAGATCATAGAAGATGTAACAAATGTACTGAAGATACTGCCCGCTGTACGCTTGTCCGCCTCCAAGAGCACTGCTGCGTAGTATGGAACCCTTACCACATAGGGTTGCGGAAAGACATCAGAAAGTTGAAAGAAAGGTACTTCGTTCGATATTATCGCCTAATAGGAGACAGACACAGATACGATATACGACAGACATTTGGAGTGGCAGCCATTACAACAAAGACGTTTTTCGTTGTGGCGAGATCTTTTCACGTAATTTCAATCACGAAATTTCTCTTACGATTGCGTTAATATTTTCGTGATACCCCCTAGACAGGAAGAAATGATTACCGTGATGAAATAAGAAAAATCAAAGTTCTTGCGGAAAGACGTAGGTGTTCATTTTTCCCACATGGCATTCGACAACGGACCGTTGAAGAAACAGTCTGAAAGTGGTTCTGCGAACCACTCAGTGAAACACAATTGTGAATGCAGAGCAGTCATCCACGTGTAAATTTAAGAAAAGTGCATGGTAGATTTCCATATTCTGCTAACAGTCATTGGATCTCGACCAACGCGAGCAGCAATGTGGCGATACGATAAACCGCAATCGCAATAGGCTACAATCCGACCTTTATCAAAGTCGGGAACGTGATGGTACGCATTTCTCCTCCTTACACGAGGCATCACAACAACGTTTCACCAGGCAACGCCGGTCAACTGCTGTTTGTGTATGAGTAATCAGTTGGAAACTTTCCTCGAATCAGCACGTTGTAGGTGTCGTCACCGGCGCCAACCCTGTGTGAATGCTCTGAAAAGCTAATCATTTGCATATCACAGCATCTTCTTCCTGTCGGTTAAATTTCGCGTCTGTAGCACGTCATCTTCGTGGTGTAGCAATTTTAATGGCCAGTTGTGTATTCACGCTTAACGAAGAACAGGTTTCTGAAACGAGAACTTCATAGCAAAGCATTTCCCGGGAAAAAAAAGTTGGCCTTGGGAAAAACGGAGAAGGTGATAATGGAAATTTATTGACGCAGGACGACATCTTTAAGTACTTTTCGAGAATAATATAACACAGATTACAAACAGATATCCCATGTTTAAAAATCAAATGGTTCAAATGGCTCTGCGCACTATGGGACTTAACATCTGAGGTCATCAGTCCCCTAGAACTTAGAACTACTTGAACCTAACTAAACTAAGGACATCACTCACATCCATGCCCGAGGCAGGATTCGAACCTGGGACCGTATCGGTCGCGCGGTTGCAGACTGAAGCGCCTAGAACCGCTCGGCCACACCGGCCGGCGTTCAATAAATACCACAGGCCTAATATGTAAGAAATATATTCTGGCCGCCTTCCCACTCCCCCCAGGAGTTCACGTGTTCTCTTGAGTTATGTTTGTGTAAGTCTGTTGGTGTAATTGGTTATAATATTACCTATTATCTCGGTATTCCACAAATACCACTTTTCAAGAAGAGGCACATAAATGCAAGACTTTTAACGTTTAACAGTTATCGCCACAGTGCATTATTCAACAATAGACAACTACATTGTACCGAGTCCACGAGAAATTTATCCATGTATTATTAGTGTGTAGAAAAAAACAATCACGTCGCTATAAAGGTTGCCTAAGATGAGTATGACACGATGGGACTATATAAATAATGGCGGAAAATCCAAGTATGCAAGCACACAACACATTCTTAAATTTGCACTGTAAATCGTTACCCCCACCAGCATAGGATGAACATACGACAGACGTGCGCTTCTTTTAGAACAAACTAAAAAAGATGAGGAGGAGATCGTGGTGCCATTCTCTCCGCAGTCATGCGCTGATCTGACGATAGTCGGCTTAGAGACCACTGCCGCCGCACCTGCCCCGGGGGCAAATACGAGTACTTTTGCGACCACTCGCTGTCTGCCTTTATGACACAATAAACCACCTTCAACTACCGTCAGAATCACTCATTGTCGCTCCAGCTAACGGCCAAAGTCCTGCCGACCGGAACTGGTCGACGCAGCTCACAAACCGTCAGAAGGAGCGCGGCTACACATAATAAACAATGCCGCTGGTTAATATATACTATCGTAAAATGCAGTCTACGAAGCTAGAGATCTCATTGGCCTAGGCATTATCCAGTTAGAGCCCATATACTGGATGGTATTTACTACTGGCATGATTTGTGGCCGTTTCCCAGCCATATAAACATACCGTTGCCGCAGCGGCACAGCGCGAGCAGTCTAGTATCAAGAACAGCTTCATTCAGTTCCTGTTCAGCACTGTAGTAACATGCCGCGTAGCGGCATACAACACTTTGATATGGTCAGAATATGGCTTTACTTTCATCAGGTCATACACAAATTGGAGGTGGTAAGTTTCTACGGGACCAAACTGCTAAGGTCATCGGTCCCTAGGCTTACACACTACTTAAAATAACTTACGCTTAGGACAACACACACACACACACACACACACACACACACACACACACACACACACACACATCCATGCCCGTGGGAGGACCCGAACCTCCGACAAGGGTAGCCGCGCGAACCGTGACAAGACGCCCCAGATCCCGCGGCTACCCCGCGCGGAGGTCATACACAACATGTCACTCAAAGTAGCGTGTCTAAGGCGGCGAGAAAGTACAGAGACACGGGAAATGTAAACGATAGACCTCGCACAGGCCGTCCTCGTACGACAACACCAATGTAGGGGCCGACATCATCTACCAGGAATATTGGAAATGACTTCTCCTCGGCAATAGGGATTCGTACCTCAGAACAAACAGTACGTAGAAGATTGCATCAGGGTGGTCTTCGTTCCAGACCAATGAAAAGTTTTACACTGCGCCAACGGGACCGACGCAGTCTAAGCACCCTGCCTCTTGCACATCAATATTGGACCGTTGCAGAATGGAGTAATGTCATTTCTGCTGAAGACACCAGGATTGGATTGCGACCGGAGACGTGTCAGGGTTTTGGAGAAGGGCAGATCCATCTAATTCCCATCTACGGCAGTTTGAATGGTCCCCGATACCTTCAAGAGGTTCTACAAACGACTGTAAGGCCCTGCAGACGTGAAGTAGATGACAACTTCATGCTAGTCGATGACAATGCAAGACCGCACCGCACTCTAGCAGTGTCTCAGCATCATCAAAGATGCAACATCAATCGAATGCATTGGCTGGCAAGCTTCCACACATGAACGCAATTGAGCATGCATGGCAGCTGATGAAGGTGGTCATTGCACAGCGTCCGAGTCCATCTGACAGTAGTCAGAACCTCACTGAAGCTGCCATTGAGGAGTGGGACCTCACACCTCAGGATAAACTTGTTCTCATCCAGAGCACGACTCGCAAAGAACTCAGATTTTTATTGTTTTTGTATTCAAGACGTGCACTTAGGAGCGAGCCAGCTTTGTTTGGTAAAGACTTTTTTTGTGACTAACCAAAATCGTTGTTGTTTTCAAAATGAATTATGTTGATTTTGTTTATAAGGTATTGTACAAATTTCAATAGGTGTACTATAATAAATCATTGCAGTAAATTATGATATTCCAAACTTTTGTTGAGGTGTAGGGCGTTCGGTAAACCCCGTTACAAACTTCTAGGACTTGTAGAGGAAGTGAGTACGTAATGTTCTGAATAGGAACTCATGTGCGGAAACGTCATCCCACGGCGCTGCAGAGCATTGAAGTTACATACGCCGGCGCCTGTAAATGTATGCATACAGGGTGTTTGAGAAGTAATGGTCAATATTCCAAATGGTCAATATTCAGGGATATGTCAGGCATGATCATTCGGAACAAAAAAGTCAAGTAAAAATCGGCTCTAAAACGCATGCCTTAAGAGCTATGAGCAATTCTTGATCTTCGATACTGTGAAACAAATCTCTTTTATTGCAAGTTCTTTACTTCCCATATTTTGGAAAGTGGTAGCATGCACCGAAACAAGGAAAAAAGTCCAGTCAACATGTTCTCTAAATTGCATACCTGAAAAGTTTTGAGCACTTGTTCATTAGAAGAGTTGTTTGAAAGTAGCTTATCTGAACAAGTGCTCATAGCTCATAAGGTATGCATTCTAGAGCACATGTTTACTGGACATTTTTTCCTTGTTTTTGTCCACACTACCACCTCTGAAAGTTGCCTATACTACAATCTTAGCAACAGTACCAGTACATGTATTCCACTGTCGGAGTTATCAGAATTACTTTCGCTTATAACTTCCGACTCGTTTGTTTCCGGCATAGAAACCATTCCCTCAGTTAGATACATTTGTCCTTCTTTCTCCAACATCCTAGAAAGTATACAACATCTTCACGGTATCACCCCGCGTATACATACATTTACAGCCGCCGGCGCCTATAACTCTGACGCTTTGTGGCATATATATATATATATATATATATATATATATATATATATATATATATATATATATATATTGGCCTCCACGGGTACACTTCTGCGAATGGTTCATCCACCAATGTGTCAATCCTCATTTCAGTGGAAATGTTCTCTTTACGGATGAGGCTTCATTCCAACGTGATCAAATTGTAAATTTTCACAATCAACATGTGTGGGCTGATGAGAATCCGCACGCAATTGTGCAATCACGTCATCAACACTGATTTTCTGTGAATGTTTGGGCAGGCATTGTTGGTGATGTCTTGATTGGGCCCCATGTTCTTCCACCTACGCTCAATGGAGCACGTGATCATGATTTCATACGGGATACTCTACCTGTGCTGCTAGAACATTTGCCTTTACAAGTACGGCACAACATGTGGTTCATGCACGATGGAGCTCCTGCACATTTCAGTCGAAGTGTTCGTACGCTTCTCAACAACAGATTCGGTGACCGATCGATTGGTAGAGGCGGACCAATTCCATGGCCTCCACGCTCTCCTGACCTCAACCCTCTTGACTTTCATTTATGGGGGCATTTGAAAGCTCTTGTCTACGCAACCCCGGTACCAAATGTAGAGACTCTTCGTGCTCGTATTGTGGACGGCTGTGATACAATACGCCATTCTCCAGGGCTGCATCAGCGCATCAGGGATTCCATGCGACGGAGGGTGGATGCATGTATCCTCGCTAACGGAGGACGTTTTGAACATTTCCTATAACAAAGTGTTTGAAGTCACACTGGTACGTTCTGTTGCTGTGTGTTTCCACTCCATGATTAATGTGATTTGAAGAGAAGTAATAAAATGAGCTCTAACATGGAAAGTAAGCGTTTCCGGACACATGTCCACATAACATATTTTCTTTCTTTGTGTGTGAGGAATGTTTCCTGAAAGTTTGGCCGCCAGGGTGAGTCACCTAACATTACCGCCGGCCGGTGTGGCCGTGCGGTTAAAGGCGCTTCAGTCTGGAACCGCGTGACCGCTACGGTCGCAGGTTCGAATCCTGCCTCGGGCATGGATGTGTGTGATGTCCTTAGGTTAGTTAGGTTTAATTAGTTCTGAGTTCTAGGCGACTGATGACCTCAGAAGTTAAGTCGCATAGTGCTCAGAGCCATTTGAACCATTTTGAACCTAACATTACCGCTGGATATATTTCGTAAACCACATCAAATACTGACGAATCGATTCCACAGACCGAACGTGAGGAGAGGGGCTAGTGTAATTGGTTTATACAAACCATAAAAAAATGCACGGAAGTATGTTTTTTTACCCAAACCCACGTTTTTTTAAATGGAGCCCCGTTAGTTTTGTTCGCACATCTGAACATATAAACAAATACGTAATCAGTGCCGTTTGTTGCATTGTAAAATGTTAATTACATCCGGAGATATTGGAACCTAAAGTTGACGCTTAAGTACCACTCCTCCGCTGTTCGATCGTGTGTATCGGAGAGCACCGAATTACGTAGGGATCCAAAGGGAACGGTGATGGACCTTAGGTACAGAAGAGACTGGAACAGCACATTACGTCCACATGCTAACACCTTTTTATTGGTCTTTTTCACTGACGCACATGTACATTACCATGAGGGGTGAGGTACACGTACACACGTGGCTTCCGTTTTCAATTACATGTCAGGCCAATAGATGTTCAATGTGGTGGCCATCATTTGCTGCACACAATTGGAATCTCTGGCGTAATGAATGTCGTACACGCCGCAGTACATCTGGTGTAATGTCGCCGCAGGCTGCCACAATACGTTGTTTCATATCCTCTGGGGTTGTAGGCACATCACGGTACACATTCTCCTTTAACGTACCACACAGAAAGAAGTCCAGAGGTTATACGATCAGGAGAACAGGCTGGCCAATTTATGCGTCCTCCACGTCCTATGAAACGCCCGTCGAACATCCTGTCAATGGTCAGCCTAGTGTTAATTGCGGAATGTGCAGGTGCACCATCATGCTGATACCACATACGTCGACGCGTTTCCAGTGGGACATTTTCGAGCAACGTTGGCAGATCATTCTGTAGAAACGCGATGTATGTTGCTGCTGTTTGGGCCCCTGCAATGAAGTGAGGACCAATGAGGTGGTCGCCAATGATTCCGC
The DNA here is from genome assembly GCF_021461385.2 of Schistocerca piceifrons. NCBI lineage: Eukaryota > Metazoa > Arthropoda > Insecta > Orthoptera > Acrididae > Schistocerca > Schistocerca piceifrons. The sequence goes on from NC_060139.1 coordinate 888,130,772, forward strand.
ACCATACATTTACAGTCCACGGCCGCTGTCGCTCTACCTGCCTGAGCCAGCGAGGATTGTCCACGGACCAGTAATGCATGTTCCGTAGATTCACTGCCCCGTGGTTTGTGAAACCCGCTTCATCGGTAAACAGGCAGAACTGCAACGCATTCTCTGTTAATGCCCATTGACAGAATTGCACTCGATGATTCAAGTCATCACCATGTAATTGCTGATGTAGCGACACATGAAACGGGTGGAAGCGGTGACGATGCAGTATGCGCATGACACTACTTTGACTCAGTCCACCGGCTCTCGCAATGTCCCGTGTACTCATGTGTGGGTTCATGGCAACAGCAGCTAACACACCAACTGCACCCGCTTCTCCTGCGACGGACCCGTTTGCGTGCTACGCCCATACCTGTTGCATACAGTTGGCGGTAGATGTTTTGCAATGTGCGGCACGTTGGATGCTCTCTGTTCGGGTACCGTTCTGCATACACCCTGCATGCTTCAGCTGCATTTCGTCGACACTCGCCATGGATGAGTATCATCTCCACCTTTTCAGAGTTCGAATACACCATGGTCACAGTTCCTACAACAATACACTATCACAGACGTCTGGTAACACGGTGTACTACAGTTGGTCTGCGTGCGGAGACGAATGCAGCATAACAATAGCAGCAAGCGCTACATGCGGACACTGCGACAGCTAGACCAAACCACAACAGTGCACTACAGCCACACTCGTGAACACGGTCGTCATCGTAAACATGTCCCTGCAGATGCTGCTCGCCGACCGTGGCCCGTGTTTGTTACAACACGCAACGGAACGTTGGAGGTTTCAAGCGTCAACTTTAGGTTACAATATCTCCGGATGTAATTAACATGTTACAATGCAACAAACGGCACTGATTACGTATTTGTTTATATGTTCAGATATGCTAACAAAACTAACGTGGTTCCATTTAAAAAAACGTAGGTTTGTGTTAAAAAACATACTTCCGTGCATTTTTGTATGGTTTGTATTAAACAATTACACTAGCCCCTCTCCTCACGTTCGGTCTGTGGAATCGGTTCGTCAGTATTTGATGTGGTTTACGAAATATATCCAGCGGTAACGTTAGGTGACTCACCCTGTATATGACCTGATAAACTACATCAAAGGCCTCTCTCTCATCTCCTTCAATCGTATAATGCTTGTAGCCCCATCTCAACTGTGCTCAAAAGTATCTGAGATATTTATCAAAAATATACATCAAAGTCTCTGAACTGCATACAAACGACGAACTACGTTTGATTTACTGACTTCCAAAAACTCGTTTATGGACTGGCTCACCAGTCTCATAGGTAAATTTTATTCAAAGCTGAATACCATTCACTATGGAATATTGGATTATATAATATACTCCCTACAAATAATAAAAAAATCAGTGGATGCTTATAAAGTGTTATTAATGAATTAGTTACACATAATATAACTGCGTAGGCTTCTGCGGTCAGAGTCAGCCGACATAATAGTTTTTTGGTTAGGGTACCACGTCATAATGTGTAAAACTACTGGTGCTGGAGAAAGATCAACGTTTCGGCCACGGTTGCAGCGGCCTTCTTCTGTGTCTACTGGTGCGTTCTAGCTATGCAATGTCCCTTATATTTTGTTGTACTGTTCACTATCTTTTTAAAATTATGACGTAATGGCATGCGCAGTGAACAGTACAACAAAATATAACGGACAGTGCATAGCTAGAATGCATCAGTAGCCCAGAAGAAGGCCGCCGCAACCGTGGCCAAAACGTTGGTTTTTTTCACCGCGCATGCCATTACATCATAATTTTAAAAAGATAGCGAACAGTACAACAAAATATAAGGGACACTGCATAGCTAGGTAGGTCCAGAAGAAGGCTGCTGCAACCGTGGCCGAAACGTTGGTTTTTGTCCAGCAGTAGTAGTTTTATAGTTATACATAGTTGTCAACCTGAGTTGTACTTTAAATAATATTCAGCAAACCTTGAAAGCCGTGAAATAAAATCATCTGCTGTTTGGGAACCAGTAGTTCATTGTCATCGACGGATAGCTACACTTTTGAAAACGTGTGTTGTCCGATCTCTCTACCAAGAGTTTCTTCCTGTCAACAGCAGATTTCTGCACTTCTAAATTCAAGCATTGTTCGTTCTCTGTACAACGCTTGGTTCAAGACACAACAGAGCTTAAATTAATTATTTTCCAAATCTATGATGCTTGTCAAATGTCACAATATCATTTCCAAGTATAAAATGACTGCAAAAATACGACTGACACACAAGTAATTGCGATGTCTATGTTGATTATCGTAATGTTTATCTCCACACGGACACATAATCGCTAAATTAATGGCTACAACTCTGAAGTAAGTACTCCAGTGCTAATTCCACGTCTAATAACAGCTGCCCACTTTCCATATCCAACGTGATTGTCAAGTGTAACAATATTCTAAAATGTTTGCAGGAGTACTTTTCAGTGTAAACAAAATGTGATATTTACCTCAAGTATCATAATGTTAATTTCAACATACACACACTGTCGTCAAATCAGAGCCAAAAACTCTAAAGTAGGTTCTGTGATGCTATTTCCATAGTTAGTTACAAATAACAGTTGACATTTTATTCCTAAGGGATCACTGTTATAAAACTAACCTGACCGAGCTTACAACTACAGAATATAGGTATTAACTAAAAGATTATACTATGTAGGCAAGCACACAATCAGTTTGACACCCTGAATGTAATTAACTGGGCGTTCTCTTAATGTAAGTCACTATACACCCTCAAATTAAATATACCCACATTTAACTAGCTCACGCACACCATCTTAAGAGGGATAAATACAATGCATCATGTTATACCTACAAAAATATGATCAATGTCGCTGAATGACAGTTACGGATATTACTAAAATAACACATGCTACTGGAGCTTATCTACTATAACAACTTTTGCAGTCAGAATATTGTACCAAAGCTGTCTAAAAGTTTTACAGATTGTACCTCCTATAATCAAGTGTTAAATAACAGCATCTAATAAAATACACGACACACACAACATAGCTTAAAGACACCAAACAACATATCAGGAAGGAAGGAAGGAGAAAGGAAGAAGGTATTCGATTTTAGAAAGGAAGAAGGTCTTTCATTACGATGAATTACTTGATCTGCGGAATGACATGCTGTGTTTCATCTCCCTCGTGAGTCAATCAAATATAGTCACAGAGACAGATGTGACATCTCCAAAAAGAATGGCAGTGTCGATATCTCTAAAATAAGTAAAATTAATTATCAATTATTGTATTCTAGGTAAGGTAACAATTTCTAACTGTATCGATCTACACTAAATAATACCGCTTTTAAAGAGTCTGTATAACCCATTAAAATACAAACAGCTTACATGCTTCTCGTAAAATGCAAGGACTCTATTAAAATTCGAGTAAAAATAAAGTTGTGTTGCATGTAAGATTTCACAAACTTTGCAAGCACAGTAGGGAATCAAATATCTTCACACCTAAATGTCTGTTTAACTGACATGAATTATAAGTCAGCAGATAACAGTAATACGATTGCATTAGATTTATCTAAATACGTAAATTGTTGCATCTGGAAACTTAGTCTCATTACTTTCTCATCTTGCCATTTAACGTGGGTTAAGAGTTTTAAAGAACTGTGGTAACTTTTTAGGGAACATATCGCCGACGTAGAGTGCACAATACGATGCTAACTGTAGCTCGACATACGCAAGCAACCCGTAGTAGCTTGATGTCCATGTATTCTACTTTAAAGATTAATGACTAAAGCTTTATATTTATTTTATTCATAACATGCTGATTTGAATATTTTATTTCCAATGAAGGCACTCATAGAAGTGTCGAAACCAGGTCAAAAGACTTAAATTTTGTGACCAAGGACTGTAACTGCTTTAACTTTAATTTGTAAACGGTCGTGGACTATGCAGCCATGTTCCAAACTTTAATATTTATATCACATTTCTAATAATCCTACCCCATAAGGGTTTCAGACTGATGAGTAATTACCATAACCCGATGTACTTTTATATTACACACTATGAAAAACGCACTCAAAAATGCAAATCATCTGCCGAGACGTGTTCTGCAGGTGATAAAAAATTATGGATCAGATCAATCAAGGGGAGTATTCACAGGTATTTTTATTATGGCCTACTGACATTAGCATAATGTGGCAGAACTGTAACATACACACATTAAAAAAAGTTTTACACCACCTTAGTTCTGAGAGTTACGAAACCTGTACAGAAAATTGGAGTAGATATAGACATAAACATTATTTCCGCCCTTTTTATCGCCCATTAAAACTACACATTGCATCTTGTACCACCATACAGCGAGACCTTCAGAGATGGTGGTCCAGATTGCTGTACACACCGGTACCTCTAATACCCAGTAGCACATCCTCTTGCATTGATGCATGCCTGTATTCGTCGTGGCATACTGTCCACAACTTCATCAAGGCACTGTAGGTCCAGGATGTCCCAGTCCTCAAGGGCGATTCGGCGTAGATCCCTCAGAGTGGTTGGTGGGTCACGTCGCCCGTAAACAGCCCTTTTCAGTCTGTCCTAGGCATGTTCGATAGGGTTCATGTCTGGAGAACATGCTGGCCACTCTAGTCGAGCGACGTCGTTATCCTCAAGGAAGTCATTCACAAGATGTGCACGAGGGGGGCGCGAATTGTCTTCCATGAAGACGAATGCCTCGCCAATATGTTGCCGATATGGTTGCACTATCGGTCGGCGGATGGCATTCACGTATCATACAGTTGTTACGGCGCCTTCCATGACCACCAACGGCGTTCGCCGGCCCGACATAATGCCACCATAGGGAACTTCCACCTTGCTGCACTCGCTGGACAGTGTGTCTAAAGCATTCAGCCTGACCAGGTTGCCTCTAAACACGTTCCGGCGATTGTCTGGTTGAAGGCATATGCGACAGTCGTCGGTGAAGAGAACGTGATGCCAATACTGAGAGGTCCATTCGGCATGTTGTTGGGCTCAATCTGTACCGCGCTGCCTGGTGTCGTGCTTGCAAAGATGGACATCGCCATGGACGTCGGGAGTGAAACAGCGCATCATGCAGCCCACTGCGCACAGTTTTTCGTCGTAACACGACGTCCTGTGGATGCACGAAAAGCTTTATTTAACATGGTGGCATTGCTGTCAGGGTTCCTCCAAGCCATAATCCGTAGGTAACGGTCATCCACTGCAGTAATAGCCCTTGGGCGGCCTGAGCGAGGCATTTCATCGACAGTTCTTGTCTCTTTGTATCTCCTCCATGTGCGAACAACATCGCTTTGGTGCATTTCAAGACGCTGGACACTTCCCTGTTGAGAGCCCTTCCTGGCACAGAGTAACAATTCGGACGCGATCGAACCGCGGTATTGACCGTCTAGGCATAGTCGAAATACAGACAACACTAGCCGTGTACCTCTTTCCTAGTACGGAACCGGAACTGATCGGCTGTCGTACCCCGTCCGTCTAATAGGCGCTGCGCATGCATGGTTGTTTACATCCTTTGGTAGGTTTACTGACATCTCTGAATAGTCAAAGGGACTGTTTCGGTGATACAATATCCACAGTCAACGTCTATCTTCAGGAGTTCTGGGAACTGGAGTGATGCAAAACTTTTTTAGATGTTTGTATTTCTTCACATACTGTTATCTGTTCGTAGTGTTACAGCAGTTGGCTAGCAGCACCTAACATATACACATCAAAACATCATGAACCAACCATTCACGCAATGCAATTTTTATCAGTTGTGTCAACACAGCTTTCAACACGTCATTAAATGTACCCAATTTCGTGCGTTTTCTTCTAGAACTGCATTTATGTGCTGAGATGTAGCTCCTACTGTGGTCTCATGATTATTTTATAACATTCATATCTATTAGTCGTATACATCAGTGATACTGACAAAATATCTTACGCTACATGACTCAACTGTTGTTGAACTCTTCAGATGCATCACCAAGTGACTGTTTATAGCATTCAATCTATTAGTTAGTATATTTGGGTGATACTGAGGGACATGAGATTACCTTACGCTGCATGGCTGGAGTGCAGTTGAACTGTTGAGGTGCATCATCAAGTGACTGTTTATAGTATTCCGACAATTAGTCAATATGGATGAGCGATAATGCTGGAAATTACAGCAATGTAACCCACATTACGATTGTAAAGGATGGACACATATGGTATTAATGTGCACAAATAGATGCTTTTGATCATATAGTGTATGTGTTATTTCAGCTACGTACTGTATCTTAAAACGAAATGGTAACCTATTACCTCATGGCGCTTAGATTAAATTTTGTAACCTGAAGTCATAGTTTACGGAAGTTGAAGAAAAAAAAATCAAGAAAATAAATACTTTATGAGGAATCTTTATTCTCCAAGTTGAGGGATCTTTATTCTCCAAATACCATCTCATCATTACTCTTACACCAGTTATCGTCAAAAGTTGATCATCAGTAGTATTGAAACATTTCTTCTGTCTTTTGAATAACGGACCACAGTGCAGATGATAATCATTTTACTTCCTCATCACACGTTACCATAATTTAATCTGAAAATCTACACAGCTCCCACCGCGTTTGTCACAGTAAGCAGCTGTGTTACATCCATTCCCCACTGCCGATGGTGGTGATATCATGATAACCTGGAGTGTGCTACTGCGTTTTCTCTTGCAGGTTCCTGACTATTGCATCCTGTGCTATTGTGAGAGAAACTTTAGCGATAAATTGCTTGCCATCTGTGAAATTAGCAGTTGCTTGTGTTAACACAGAATTATTCACATCTTGAAATCCTTGCATTTCTACAAACGCTTTCTTCAATCTGAAAGGATGATGGTGATACCATTTAATTTTTTAATACCATTGAATACGGTATTATACATCACATATGACGTTTACTATTGTGTTTTCTCTTTCCTACCAAGTTTTTGCTGACCACTTGCTTTTACAGAGGCATAGTCAGAACAGAACTGTTACCATAATTCTAATTGTCAATGCTAACCCTTATATACACTCAGAGGCAAGGATAATGGTGGGAGTGGGGGAAAGGGGACATTTGCCGCATTTCATCCCTCCACCCGTCCCACACACAGAACCACTTACAAGTGGAAGATAAGGCCCGGTTTGTGTATCTGTGCATCTACGTTTAGTGGGATTCTTAATATTGCAGCTGGGTCTGGTCAAGTGGTGTTTGCTTACAAATAATCACTGTAAATGTTCTCAGTCTGTAGAAAGATGTGTAATGCAATTTTTTTTGTATAGCCTCTGATGACTGCTCTGACAAGATGAAACCTGCCAGTATTATCTCGCCTGGTTCCCACCAGGTGGCTCCAGTCTACCATGTGTGGGCGTTTTTTGGCTTGCATCTGTATCATTTAGTGGTCAGGGACACGTGGAAGGGAGGATTCAACTGCCAGCACTAGCAGCACACTGATCGACAATTCCCCACCTCCTTTGCAGTTGCATCTCTTATGCGGTTGTCAACAAGTTGTGATTGCTGTTGGATTGTCAAGAGAGGGCATATGAACACTATAGTTCTCAGTTGGGCACTGAGTTGTGGCAGGAGATACCTCACAGTAACGAGTGACTGCAGCAATGTATTTCCAGTCAGCTACCAGTAAGTAGAGTGTGGATGGTTGTTTGTTGGTCTCCATCATCTCCCATTTTTAATATGTTTTAAATATAGTGCCTGTCTATCTTATTCCTATCTTACGATGGTAGAGGTAATTATTTTGAGAGTACAAATTTAGCGACGTGTTGTGATTCGTTTTTTCTCCTAGCTTCTTTTTTACTAGTAAACTAGGGGTAGTCCTATAACAACGTCACATGCTGATAATATAGAGATAATGTTTATTTGGTACATATTCATTGCAGTGTGTTATTTGTTTAACATGGGATACACACGTATTTCTTACAGAATAGTCCCATTAGAATTAACCCACAGACTGGCTGAACTGCATTTACCGCACATGTTATAAGAAAAAAAGATGTACATTACAAAAATTTGGTTCCTGTGATTTATCGCATGTTTTGCATTTACAGTTTTGCATAAGGTTGAAAAATTTTTCCATCCACTCCTTTAGGCTAATTGTTTATGACTAGGATCTATCCTAGTCATTCTTGCAGAATATACTTTGACGTCACTAATTTACAGTGTTTAACCATGCACTGTAACGTCAGTGAGTCTTATCTCATAATTTATGATAACATTTGCTGACGTTTTTCCAGCACTCTACTTTATTCTCACCGAGAATACCAAAGAGTGCAAGGGAATATCGCAGTATCAATGTAGGCTACAGACAGATGACAGTAACTATATCTCTAGCCTTGCAAACCACGATGTGTGTATTGTAAGTTGATCACATAATCACGACGTCACTTCCGGCTATCAATCTTAAAATGAGAATACATAATAACACTACTGAACTGCGTTATGCAGTTGGAGGATATTACGCTGTCATTCACAAATCGCCTAGAACCCTAGAGGACTAAAATTTTTCAGCATTTTGCGAAACATGATATGACATTGTATGTATGTAAGCGTGATGGTCACAGAAAAATATTACGTGCCTGAGTTGAAGGCACAGTGCGAACTGCGGCTATTCCTAGATCAGTCCGTGGAAAAAAAAGGTCCTTTCACATACATTGTGCCACTCCTGACCACGTTTGAAGAAAATTGCTTGGGATTTTCCCCCTGACTAACATTACCTAGGTAATGGACACAGAGGGACTGGCGGAGTTAGTACAAAACAATCCCGAAGAATTCTTGAAATGATTTTTCTTGTAGCAATAGTTTATTTGCTGCGCAGTCTCGTATTTCGATGTAAGGTGGAGTGCTTAAAAATGTCCGATACTTTGCTGCTAATTATGTTCATTTACATTTGAAACTTGAAGGTGGCCATTTTGAAGCATTAATTATGGCAACATTGGCTACCACTTTTAATAAGATAGATCCTAGTCATACACAATTAGCCTAGAGGAGTGGATGGACTAAATTTTCCACCTCATGCAAAACTGGTAATGCAAAACATCCGATAAATCACAGGAACCAAATTTTTGTAATGTACATCTTTTCTCTTAAAACAAGTGTGGTAAATGCAGTTCAGCCAGTCTGTGGGGTAATTCTAATGGGACTATTCTGCTTCATGTATGTATAAGCCTGTGTTTATGATCAGCCATCATACTCACTAAGCTACGTGACCACACATATTTAAAGACTCTTAATCCACTTAAAATGACAAGATGGGATGGTAACGAGGCCAAGTGTCATGTGCAACCATTTTTTACATATTAAGAGAAATATAACGTGATCAAACTATTGGTGTCTGCTAACCTATAATTTATTTAAGTATAACAGACAATTCAAGTGCACTAAATATTTGTGTGATGCCTCACTGTGCTTGCAAAGCATATAAGATAATTTCCACTTTTTCTCGAATTTTCGTAAACGTCTTGCATATTACAACAAACATGAAGCGTAAATCTTTAGATCAAGTCCGCACAGAATCTAAAAGTATGGTATCTTACATATAATACAATGAATGATAATTAATTATTTGTTGTTTGCGAGATATCGACTCAGATCTTGTTATTGGAGATGTCACATCTCTCTTTTACTTTCTTTGGTTGTCTTGTAAATGTGTTTAAACATAACATGTCATTCTGCAGATTAAGTGACATTCTCCTAAAAACATATTTAAAAAGAGAGGTAACATCTGAGTCACTTTTTATGTTTTTTCCGGTTACCGGTTTTGCCTGTGAGTAGAAGTCACCTTCATCTCCAAAGCTAATAACTGCAAACCACGCTTCATAATTTGGGGCAAAGCTTCAGTTTCAATTGCGATTGAAACCAATAATACGAATACACATAAAAGTGACCCAGACAGTGTCTGCTTTTTCATTACATTGAAAGCAGCCATCCTGTCCTCATGTCTTGAGTTGTGCGATGATGATTGAGAAGAACACACTTGTAGGCGATTACGTATCATGCTTTTGCCCCAAGACACACTCTGATACTGCTTTGTGGAATGCCTACGTCAGTGGTTGCACACGATCAGCATACCACATTCTACTATTAACCATTCACACAAGCAGCAAAGCTACACGAGGACTGCAATCGTTAGTTTAGAGTCGGAATGCTCCAAGAATGGCAAGATGTAACACTTGCAAATTAAACTGGGCATTCGCAGCCACCGCAAAGGCTTTCTTTTAACTGGAAAGGAAAGCAGGCAGCCATTTGAAATAGCATCTGCCATCTTGTGTCTTTGGTGGAAAGAAAGGCATCATGCAAATACAAATATAAGTCACTTGTTCCTTTCCTTGTAGGAGGTGTAAAACAGTAAACACGCAGTGGCATTGTGCCTCATACACGTTTTAGTACTGAGTACCCCCAACACAATGTAGAAATCTCACAAATGGCACAAGACACCGAAGCAACATTACTGGTAGTTAAAAGATGCAGTGAGTTAATAATTTTGCGCTATAGTTGATAATCCAAGGTAATCTGATGTATCAAAATCTTCAAGTAATTTTCGCATTAATAGCCAGATGATGTGCTAAAAGTAAATGGCGAGACAGCTAGTAAACATGTTTCTAGGCCACTACCACAGAACCATCGTACAACGATCCTGAAAAGGATTATGACAAACAACATCCCTTTTTTTTACCATTGGTCTGCTGTCTACGACGTGCCCTTTACACAGAATCAGATGCTTGTCGTGACTTTTTTTTACATAAAGCTCAAAAAGACGATATTAATTACAACTTTGAGAAGTAACTAAATAACAGCCAAACAACAAAATTCCTCTTACATAAATATTACGTGAAATACTGATGAATACAGCCAGTAAAGACTTCATTTGTGTCGAAGTACCGTGGAGCATCTTAATATGCTTTGATGATGGCGTCAACAAGTAGCAGCGTTGACTCTAAAGGCACCGAAAGTGTTAAGTAGTCTTCCCGATCGTTATCCCTTGTCGTCCCCAATGGGCTCAATAAGCTTGAGGCCATGTGACCTGGGTGTTCACACATCTGCCCTCATATCTGTGGAGCGTTCCTCAAATGTTTCTGAGAATACACGAACGATGAGGTTATCCATTGTCTTGCAGAGAACACAAATTATTTTTTGAGTACTGCGGCGAAAAAGCGACTGTACATGAGCGCATCGGTAGATTCGTAAGTCGTTTGGCGGTAGATTTATCAGGGGCAGTATTTCATCCCACACAGACACCACTGCTTGAATGGCGGGCTATTGGCTATCAATCGGTTTGACCCTAATATCGACATGTAGAAACGTGTATAGCAACTCATGTGTGTAGGCATCCTATCTCAATGCTTTGAGTCTCCGATAGTGGTGTTTATGCGCCGACTGTAAAGTCAGCAGCCGCGCGGGATTAGCCGAGCGGTCTTAGGCGCTGCAGTCATGGACTGTGCGGCTGGTCCCGGCGGAGGTTCGAGTCCTCCCTCGGGCGTGGGTGTATGTGTTTGTCCTTAGGATAATTTAGGTTAAGTAGTGTTTAAGCTTAGAAACTGATGACCTTAACAGTTAAGTCCCATAAGATTTCACACTTTTTTTTTTTTTTTTTTTTTTTTAAGTCATCTTGTTCTGAAGTGATGCGAGTGGAGCTGTATGTTTATAATGGCCTTCAATGCGATAATTCCTGACTAAGTAAGCTCACCAGTTGTTTTCCGTCAACCAATTACAGCTTTTTGTACTGTGGCCCCTCTATCGAATGTTTCAAACTGTGTTCGTCAACATGTTGTTGCTCTCAGCAACTGACTCAGGATGCAGCACTATCCCTTAATATTATGGTATTACTAAAATTCTGGCTGCATGACCTCTGAGCGTTGGTTACTTAATAGCTACTTACTAGCGAACAAATGTCGACATCGTGCGATGCAGCCATCTTGCGCCCGACTGTCACGCAGATGGCCAGTGCAAGCTGAGACAACACCCCAATAATGGTACGTAGAACTATCCTATCTTCTGTGGCGAAAGGAAACCCCCTCACCACAGTATATAGCATCTCTAATTCAGTTTCTTATGCCATTTTCTGCATTACTAAACATAATGACCTCGTCCATACCACTCAGCATGGAATCTGAAAACATCAATCATGAGAAACCAAACTTGTGCTTTTGTCACAAGATGTCCAGCAAGACAGGGATGATGAAAATCAGGTGGATGCAGTATTTATTTACTTCCGAACTGCATTAGACTTGATACCACACTAACAGTTATTAACAGACTAATTTCTTAAGGGACATCAAATACAATTTGTGACTGGATTGAGAGTTTCTTCGTAGGGTGGTCGCAGCATGCTATCTTGGATGGAGTGTCATCTGCAGTAGTCGAAATAACTTTAGGTATGACCCAGGGAAATATGTTGAACATGTTTGTTTACAACGTACGTTAATGAAGTGGTAGACAATTTTAACAGCAACGTCAAACGTTTTGTAGGTTATGCAGTTGTCTGTAACTTTAACGAAGTACTGTCCGGAAAAAGCTCCATAAATATCCAGTCATATACTGATAAGATTTGAAAGCGTTGCGAAGATTGGCAACATGGTTTTACACTCAGAAATTGCGCGCTTTGTAAAATTCAAAATAACAGTATCGTATTTGGAATATGTCGAATCTTACGAATACATGAGTTTAGCAATTTGTAGGGGTATGAAATGGAACGATCACATAGCCTCAGTCATAACTATAGAGGCCGTCACGAAAATAGGCACCTAAAGGTTATCTCACTATCTTACAAAAATGGTTCAAATGGCTCTGAGCACTATGGAACTTAACTTATGAGGTCATCAGTCCCCTAGAACTTAGAACTACTTGAACCTAACTAACCTAAGGACATCATACACATCCATGCCCGAGGCAGGATTCGAACCTGCGACCGTAGCGGTCGCGCGGTGCCAGACTGCAGCGCCTAGAACCGCTCGGCCAATCCGTCCGGCTCACTATCTTACAGCATTGCCAGTTAGTGGTAATTTCAAATGTCAGTAAAAATTCTGAAAAAATATAAGACATCTCTATTTTTATTAAAAATATACTGTAGTACTGTTTGAAATAAAATTCTTGCAAGCTGCTACGAAAAAAATATAAATACAAACTAGCGTTACAAATTTGGAAGAAAAACAATCTTTTACTCCAACTTGTTGAAAAAACAGAACTGACATATTTGGACTGAAAAAAATATGAACATTCTGAAAGAGTGTAAATGCAAGTGATACACATTTTATCATGAAAACGTAAAAGTGTTCCGAAATACAAAACAAAATACCGTAAGGGATGTGAAACTGTCCCGCCCGTGAACTAAAACTGTCGCTCCTGATGAATTTAGGTTCTGTTGGACCGAGAAAATTGTTACGAAAATCATAAAATTAATTGTATCGTGTCACCTATGAAAGCATTTTATTTGCGAGAGATCCGCTGCGCCGCAGCACCGGAGCACTTGCATGCTGCCGCCAGGATTATGGTTCCGACGGCTCGCCTTACGAGCGAGAATATTCCCTACCTCCAGAAATTTTCTTCGTTTTCAGCTCTTAACTGAACATTTGTCACTGCAAGCAAATCCAAATCGCCGATATGTGCTGTGAAAAAGTAACTGTACGTATTTTCAAGGCCAATATTTCTGTTGAAGTCGAGCAAAATATATTTGCGGGTATGGTTTTGTGATGCCTAAGTTTTCTCGAAGTATACTACAAGACTACTGTCCACAGCTCGCAGTAAATGCATTGTGCACAAAACTTCGTTCTTTCTTCCGCCATGTCTCTCCATTTCACTGCAAATTTTCGTTCATTATTACACGTTCCGAATCACAAACCAAGTGAGCAGACAAGACAAACAAGGAAGGTATCTGAGCCACAATACTAAACTTTTTCATCGACAATACCCCAAATTTTGCTTGTGTTGGATACTCTCTTGTGCTGTAGTGTCTAAGTACGGCTCTAAGCACTAACTTTTTGTCACAATCGCCCAGTTCCGTAGATTCTCTGTACCCCTTTCTTGGATAATCGAAAAAACATGCTAGCATCTAGAGATTCTGCCGATGTTACTGCACTGTCAATCTGGAATACAATCTATTCCGAAATACAACAAGATTTTGTCGTCATTTAATGAACTAGCGCAAAATTTATTATATTCTTGATTTCTACACGTTGGCCAAATAAGTAAAAATTTTCCGTGTAAGTAAAAATTTTCCGTGTATTCGAAACGACAATTTTAGATTGTTTTCTGTCTTTTCGCCTTTTACGCACGCCGACTGGAATAGCAGTACACGTAGGCCCATGCCCATATTTCGCTCGCTACCAAACACACGTCAATGCACTGTTCCACGTAAGATTGAAACCAAACGTGATCACACGATATTGCAGGGAAACACTAAACATTCAGCCGGCGCTGACCTTCAGCATTGTTGACAGTGTATATGTGGCAATAAAGCTATGAGGCGGGAGAATCTCAGGGCTTAGCTCCCATGGATTCTACAATCCGAACCACAAACGGCGGAGGTTCGCGCAAGACGACAAACGAACGGAGATTACATTGTTGCCCGTTCCGAGAGACTTACGGTACGCGCATGAACGTGCTTCGCGCTTGATGCAAGCGTGTATCCTGCAAGTTACCTCTCTCACTTGTTTGTAGGGAAGATGTCGCTTGCAGTCATCATCAGCCATGACAACTAGCAACAAATGGAATAAAAATTCACTACATAACTAGCTACGATGAGGTTTAATGTTAGGATTAGCAGAGCGCTCAGAACACTACTGAACGCTCACTGGCTGTCGGAGACTGCGTGTCGTAGGTGCGCAGAACGAGCCTTAACTCGACCGCCATCGTTTGTAACTCAAAATAGCAAGTGTGACCTTGACGTTTGATGGCCACTCTAAAGTAACTAACGAAAGTAGAAGAAATTGGGGTCCCAACACTCTTCCCTGGCGTAGGCCTGATGTTACTTCTATATCTATCGATAGCTATAGGCTCAAAATTACATGCTGTGTCCTCCCTACCAAGAAATCGAAAATGGTTCAAATGGCTCTAACAAGGGAACCTCCCCATCGCACCCCCCTCAGATTTAGTTATAAGTTGGCACAGTGGATAGGCCTTGAAAAACTGAACACAGATCAATCGAGAAAACAGGAAGAAGTTGTGTGGAACTATGAAAAAAATTAATAAAATATACAAACTGAGTAGTCCACTGGAAAATAGGCAACATCAAGGACAATGGGAGTCAAGGAGCGCCGTGGTCCCGTGGTTAGCGAGAGCAGTTACGGAACGAGAGGTCCTAGGTTCAAGTCTTCCCTTGGGTGAAAAGTTTAATTTTTTATTTTCAGTTTATGTGACAAACTCTTATGTTTTCATCACTTTTTTGGGAGTGATTATTACATCCACAAGAAAACCTAAATCGGGCAAGGTAGAAGAATCTTTTTACCCATTCGCCAAGTGTACAGGTTAGGTGGGCCGACAACATATTCCTGTCATGTGACGCACATGCCGTCACCAGTGTCGTATAGATTATATCAGACATGTTTTCCTGTGGAGGAATCGGTTGACCTATGACCTTGCGATCAAATGTTTTCGGTTCCCATTGGAGAGGCCCGTCCTTTCGTCTACTAATCGCACGGTTTTGCGGTGCGGTCGCAAAACACAGACACTAAACTTATTACAGTGAACAGAGACGTCAATGAACGAACGGACAGATCATAACTTTGCGAAAATAAAATTCTCTGTCGAGGGAGGACTTGAACCAAGGACCTCTCGTTCTGCAGCTACTCACGCTAACCACGGGACCACGACGCTCCTGAGTTCACATTTTCCTTGATGTTCGCATGGACTACTCAGTTTGTATATTTTATTAATTTTTTTCATAGTTCCACACAACTTCTTCCTGTTTTCTCGATTGATCTGTGTTCAGTTTTTCAAGGCCTATCCACTGTGCCAACTTATAACTAAATCTGAGGGGGGTGCGATGGGGAGGTTCCCTTGAAAGCACTATGGGACTTAATCTCTGAGGTCATCAGTCCCTTAGACTTACAACTACGTAAACCTATCTAACCTAAGGACATCACACACATTCATGCCCGAGGCAGGTTTCGAACCTGCGATCGTAGCAGCCGCGTGGATCCGGACTGAAGCGCCTAGAACCACTCGGTCGCAAAGGCCGGCCTTGAAGCTTTCCCTGATGCAAATATTCTATCGTGGAAGACATGGAGTATATCAGAGACTTCAGGAATACTAGCTAAGGTCCCACATGGTACTGTCGTTCCAGATAAGCCCTTTGTTTTGTCTACAAGAAGAAAGAAGAAACTGAACGCTGACGTGTACCTGTTTATTTGGGCCAAAGTAGTGCTAGGTACCCGTCACCGTTCAGCTTCTTCTTTCTTCTTGTAGATAAAACAAAGGGTTTACCTGGAACGACAGTACTTCTGGCATTAAAAATGGAGCTTGGTTGGTTTTTAAATGTTAATAACATTATATGGGTTCAAATGGCTCTGAACATTATGGGACATAACTTCTGAGGTCATCAGTCCCCTAGAACCTAAACCTAACTAACCTAAAGACATCACACACATCCATGCCCGAGGCAGGATTCGAACTGCGACCGTAGTGGTCGCGCGGTTCCAGACTGTAGCGCCTAGAACCGCTCAGTCACGCCGGCCGGCAACGACACTATGAATTTATGTTTAAATAAATTAACATTTACTTTCTTTTTTAAATTTATGGAAGCTCACTTTCATCCTGCTACCTGGCATCCATCACCGATAATTCTCTTTCAGTATATGACGATATGAGGTGATCAGAAAGCGTATAAAATAAAATTTTTAATTTATTTTATGGCTTAATCACTTGCTTTAACTATATAACGTCGAAGGCATTTTTTTCGCAAGAAATATTTGTCATTAGTCGTTAATTGTCTTTGAAAACTTAGTTTCAGGATGTGAATCATTCTTTCAGATGATGTATATGGCAGTAATTAATCCCGAGAGCCAATTTTTATCCAGTCATATGGTTTCTTTCATTTCCACGCTACTGGATGTTTCGGCAATTTGTTCCAAAGTTCACAACTGGGTAAACACCTGGACGAAAAACTGAACTAATAGCCGGCCGCTGTGACAGAGTGGTTCTAGGCGCTTCAGTCCAGAACCGCGCTGCTGCTACGGTCGCAGGTTCGAATTCTGCCTCAGGCATGGATGTGTGTGATGTCCTTAGGTTAGTTAGGTTTAAGTAGCTCTAAGTCTAGAGGGCTGATGACCTCAGATGTTAAGTCCCATGGTGCTTAGAGCCACTGGAACCACTTTTGAACTAATAGAAGCAAATATCGGAACGACCATAACAGTGACGACTGATGTCAAGCCATAACACAGAGGAGTTAATAATACCGTTTAAGCACTGCCAAAACGACCGAATGTCTCACCTGAATGCACCGGGGATCCGGGCGACTGTTTTCATTCGATTGCAACCACCGACAGATTTCACTCAAAAGAACCAATCGATATTTCAAGCGACGCGTTAAACTACAACCATTACCCAAAAACTGATTGAAACGGTTGTTTTCGTAGTTTGTTCCCACTGGTAGAAGACATCTGGCGCGGCGAGCATGAGTTTCCGTGCAAGACTCGTAGACGCTAGTGTGCCATTTGTCGCACTGCTGTTACGGTGAAGGAGGGCGTTCTACCAAATTTAAAAGAAGGGGCAGATCCAATATAAGACGGAGTAGGTCTAGCTAGGATAATTTAAGCTACAAGTCTTCTAATTTTTATTAGGAATTTGCATCATTTAGTGCCAATGGATGGGATGCCCTAGCCAATGTTCTCATATTTTTCTGTAGTTTTTCTTGTTCACTCTTACAACCAATTGAAATGAGATTGCCGAAGTTTATTATTATCTTATATTTTATAGCTTCTGAACAGTGGCGTACTAAACTTTTCAAAACTATGTAAGTTCTCGGTTCCACATAACGCTAAAAAAAATCACAAAGGTTCGGGAAGACCGTCGGATGTCACAGAAAAGGTAAAACGGAAGCTGCAATGCTAAATAATTTTTTATAACGGATTTAGAGAAAATTTTCCTTTGATTTCATAAAAAATCTGAATATTTCTTAAGCAATTGTTCAAGTTTCAGCTTGGAACTATTATCGGTATCATCGGCACAATATTATCTTCTTAGCTTCTTTCGTGACCTTTAATTTCGAAAAATTTGCTTCATCATTTTGAAGTGGTTTCAGAATGAGATAGGGAGCTGTAATCAACAGTATTTAATTTCAGATAGCGACTGGAAGCGGTACAGTGCTTGCAATACTGTGGGTTACGTTCAGTGCCAAAGAGAGGTACCAGCACTGAAAGCGTCAGCTGTGTCACATCTTGAACAATATTCAGTGAATAGTCATTAAATAACTTCTCACAAAAATTTAGCTTCTGGCACATGATCAACACTTTAAACGTGTGGCCATTTTTTGACAGATGCTTGGAAGCAAGAGGGGAAGACAATCCAAAGATCAAAATACTATGATGACGAAGTAATATATTCATTAAAGTGTACTTCATACTAACCTGACCATCAGTCCGGAATTTTTGTTTTTCGGGACAGTCACGATTTCTGTAGCTCTGTCTTGAATCTTTCCAAAAGTAAGCCCGGGCACCTATTATGAAACGATTTACTCCGAATTAGATATTTGTCACCTGAATCGGAATATGTTATTATTGGTCTTCGTTAAGTTGGCCAAACTATTTGAGAAAGAGACTGCTCTTACCAAAAAGTGTCCTCTTACATTGCAACATACTATGTCGTTGGTTTTGGCGTCAACAGCGCTGTGCACGTTGCGCACATGGCATAAAGCTGTTTTTTACCACCATATGTCATATGCACGAACGAAACTATGTTGTGTCGTGTGTTACGTTATATTACGTTATGTAAGTTAGTTGCTTTTCATCGTCATACTTCCCTGTAAGAATGATTGCTCGTTCAAAGACAAACTGCAAAAAGAATTTCCATTGATCAGTGTCATTAATCCTTCGGACTCAAGAGGGGGGTAGTCTTTGCATATCATACAACTCAGCACACTCGTAGCTTCACAACTATGGATTGCACATCGAAGCTTCTTCAAGCAAGACTAGAGACTAAATCTGCATGTGCACGTACAAAAACAGAGGCCATAACAGTGAATGTGTTAGCTCCTTATACTTTAGCTATGCCGCGAGGTGAATTAGAAAATGTGACATTTATTCTACTTCTTATTTATGCACCTAACCGTAAAGAAATTTAGATTCCTCCTCTCCTTGTTACATATTTTGATTACAAAAATGAGGTAAAGGCAAGAATATTAGAATTGAAATCAGTGCTTAAGAAACATCTACTATTGTGAGTGATTATTTAACAGAGTGCTCAGAGAAAATGGTGCGGAAGCTGTAGAAACTATGAAATCAATGTTAAACTTGTGTTGAATGTTTTAATATGCTGTCCGATGCAGACATGCTGAAGAAGATTCACAGCACCGATAATTACTCCTTGATATTAGGAGGTCCAGGGTGAACATAAAGTCCGGGAATACTTTCAATTATTTATTGCACAAGAACCAAACGTTGTACAGATATCATACACATGTCATTTTGAAGAGAAACCCTGAAATTTTTTTTCATGTATACCGCCACAGCGTAATTTGTTAATCTGCCGATAGTGAGCGCTAGTCGCAAATACGGCGAGTTCAGGTGTGGAGCGAGCTTTCTATGTGTTGGAGTTTGACAAAAACAAGCTTACTACAGCTGTTGAACGGATGTCTACAACCAAGTACGGCAAGAAGCCGCCAACAAGGAAGGCCATTTACCACTGGCACAACAAATTCGTTACGTCGGGTTGCTTGTGCCCAGCAAAGTGAAGCGGACATCCCTGTATGAGTGAAGTGAATGTGGAGCACGTGCGAAAGACATTCATAAGGAGTCCAAAGAAATCGGTGCGTCGTGCCTCCCGTGAACTAGAAATGTTTGTTAAAAAACTTTCAGAGTTTCTCTTCGAAGTGCAATATGTATGACATTTGTACAATGTTTAGTTCTTGTGCAATAACTAATTGAAAGCGTTCCAGAACTTTATGTACACCCTGTATACTACAGGGCCATTCTCGAAGGATTTTACAACTTAACTTACACAGAATTTTATTGAGAAGGCTTGCAATGAAGTGACAAAAGTCATGGGATAGCGACATCCACATACACAGATGTCGCTAGTATGCGTACACAAGGTACAAAGGGCAGTGCTTTGGCTGAGCTGTCATTTGTACTCAGGCCATTCATGTGAAAAGGTTTTCGACGTGAAACGCGGTGTGATAGTTGGAGCTAGAGCATGGGAGATTCGATTTCGGAAATCGTTAGGGAATTCAATATTCCGAGGTCCACAGTGTCAAGAGTACGCCAAGAATCCAATTTTCAGGCGTTACCTCTCGGCCGGCCGGAGTGGCCGAACAGTTCTAGGCGCTACAGTCTGGAGCCGCGCGACTGCTACGGTCGCAGGTTCGAATCCTGCCTCGGGCATGGATGTGTGTGATGTCCTTAGGTTAGTTAGGTTTAAGTAGTTCTAAGTTCTAGGGGACTGATGACCACAGCAGTTAAGTCCCATAGTGCTCAGAGCCATTTGAACCATTTGAACGTTACCTCTCACCACAGACAAAACACAGTGGCCGACGCCCATCACGTATCGACCGAGAGCTCCGGCGTTTGCGTAGAGTTGTCAGTGTTATCAGACAAGCAAAGCGTGAAGTAACCACAGAAATCAATTTGGGATGTACGACGAACGTATCTCTTAGGACACTGACTGGTGTCAATGGGGCTAAGGCTGCCAGACGATCGACACGAGAGCCGCCGGCCGCTGTGGCCGAGAGGTTCTAGGCATTCAGTCCGGAATCGTGCTGCTGCTACGGTCGCAGGTTCGAATCCTGCCTCGGGCATGGATGTGTGCGATGTCCTTATGTTAGTTAGGTTTAAGTAGTTCTAAGTCTAGGGGACTGACGGCCCAGTGCTTAGAACCATTTGAACCATTCTTGACACGAGAGCCTTTGCTAACAACACGGTATCGGCTGCAGTATCTCTGCTGAGCTCGTAGGCATATCGGTTGGACCGCACATGACTGAAAACCCGTGCCTGGTCTGATGAGTCCCGATTTCAGTTGATAAGAGTTGATGGTAAGTTTCGAGTGTGGCGCAGACCTCCATGAAGACATGACCCATGTTGTCAACAAGGCACTTTGCGAACTGGTGGTGGCTCCATTATGGTGTTGGAAGTATTTATACGGGATGGACTCTGTCCTTTGGTCCGACTGAACAATCATTGACTGAAAATAGTTACGTTCGGTTACTTGGAGACCATTTGCAGTCATTCATGGACTTCATGTTCCCAAATAAGGATGTAATTTGTATGGATGACAATACGCCATGTCTACGAGCCACAATTGTTCGCGATTGGTCTGAATAACATTCTGGCCGGCCGCGGTGGTCTAGCGGTTCTAGGCGCTCAGTCCGGAACCGCGCGGCTGCTACGGTCGCAGGTTCGAATCCTGCCTCGGGCATGGATGTGTGTGATGTCCTTAGGTTAGTTAGGTTTAAGTAGTTCTAAGTTCTAGGGGTCTGATGACCACAGATGTTAAGTCCCATAGTGCTCAGAGCCATTTGAACCATTTTGAATAACATTCTGGACAATTTGAGCGAATGCTTTAGCCACTCAGATCGCCCCACATGTACACCATCGTACATTTATTGTAGATAATCGAGAGATCGGTTCGTGCACAAACTCCTGCACCAGCAATATTTTTGCAGTTATGGACGGCTGTAGAGGCAGCATGACTTATTGTTTCTGCAGGGGACTTCCAACGACTTGTTAAGTCTATGCCACGTCGAGGTGCTGCGGCACGCCGAACAAACGGAGGTCCGACACGATATTAGAAGGTATTCATGACTTCCATCACCTTAGCGTACACAGGTAGTGGAGGATTAGCCATGTAGCAAAATGCTGCAAGTTTCATCCCATTGTATTGTATTGTATTGTATTGTATTGTATGGAACTGTGGACCTAAAAGCAACGGAGAGGCTACGTCCCCACCATAGCCCTCAGTGGTTCACAACTCCACAACAGGCAACAGCAGTCCACTCACCCCACCGCCGCCCCACACCGAACCCAGCGTTATTGAGCGCTTCGGCCCCCAGTGGACCCTCCCAGGAACGTCTCACACCAGACGAGCGTAACCCCAATGTCTGCGTGGTAGAGTGATTATCGTGTACGCGTACGTGGAGAAATTGTTTGCGCATCAATCGTCGACATAGTGTAACTGAGGCGGAATAAGAGGAACCAGCCTGCATTCGCCGAGGCAGATGGAAAACCGCCTTTTAAAAAAAAAAAAAAAAAAAAAAACCATCCACAGACTGGCCGGCACACCGGACCTCGACAGTAATCTGTTGGGCGGATTCGTGCCGGTGACCGGCACGCCTTCCCGCCCGGAAAGCAGTTCGTCCCATACATTCACTTTAAGTCACACTTTAATTTACTCTTTGGTGAATGTGCCTGCCCATTGGTCATACAGCAAACATCCCACATGACGCCAGTTTCTCGCCACACTTTATTCTGCATATCTGGCGTCAGTTATGCAGTGTTAGTCTGTATGGCTTCAGGTGCAGTCTTTCTCGTAACACTGTCCAGGCAGTTGGTTGAGGAACTCCAAGCTTTAGCCACGCATAATGCGTTCATTTCCTGGGACTGCGAGCAAAGCTAGCTCTCGCTCTCGCTCGCTCTCTCTCTCACTCACTCACTCGCTCGACGACAGGCTTTGAAACTCGAGGGCAACTTGGAGATTTGTTATGACGAATGCTACAACCAGTTTGAACGAAATTCTGGTACCAGGAGTAAATTGTAGGCCTACTAGCGGGTTCCTTATAGTATTTGGTACGAAGTTGTTAACCCTTTGTTGCCGTCTTTGTTAGTTCCATTCAAAACACGCAACGAACACATCCAGATCCTTTGAAGTCTGCCATTTTTGACTTATAACTTTCTGTCGTTCCTAGTGGCGGAATTGTGTTCTATAACACTATGTGCATGAAAGTTTCACTACCAGATGGGACATTAACTACATAATTTTAAATTTTCTGGTTCTATTAGTGAAGCCGGCCGGAGTGGCCGAGCGGTTCTAGGCGCTACAGTCTGGAACCGCGCGACCGCTTCAGTCGCAGGTTCGAATCCTGCCTATGGCATGGCTGTGTGTGATGTCCTTAGGTTAGTTAGGTTTAAGTAGTTCTAAGTTTTAGGGGACTGATGACCTCAGAAGTTAAATCCCATAGTGCTGAGAGCCATTGGAACCTATTGGTGGAATTCGGTACTACAACAATAAGTGAATGAAAGCAAGTATTTTGGTACAAGATGCCACCTTAACTTCTTATCTAAATCGTCTCAATAAAAGTCTATACATAAATGAAGTTGTAAAATCCTTTAAGCATCAGCCCAATAACTATGCAGGTTTCTACCGCCACTCAGCTAATAAGTTTCCTGGATGTAGTTCCGCGCCAAACGGAAAAGAAAGGCTAAAGGCTATGTTGGAGAAACGGACGTTGCGGCCACGGTTGCAGTGGCCTACTTCTGAATCTACAGTAGACCCAGAAGAATGCCACTGCAAGCATGGCCGAAACGTTGGCTTCTCCAGCATGTTCTTTTTTTTCTACATTATGACGTTGTATCATACCCAGAAAACTTTTGTTTCAAATAAAGTGTAAATTACTGTTTATTTTGTAACAAACAGAGTTATATTTTGTATGTATCACATTTTTTTTTCTCAATATCAAAATTTGTAAGACGTCGAGAATTTGGGTGTAGAAAGTATGGCCCCTAATTAAAGCATTTTTATGCAAACTGCAGCTTATTAAAATGCGTGCAGTTTTCATTTCAGGCCGTTCATCGTGACGCTTCACCGATCCCTCTTTCGCCGCGAGTACGATCGAATCGTCCTCTCGTGAGCCCATCTACTGGAGCCAATAGTTACGAGCAGCACCACTTTACATCTGCATCTACATCTACATGGTTACTCTTCAGTTCACACCTAAGTGCCTGGCGGAGGGTACATCGAACCATTTTCTTACTACTTCTCTACCATTCCTCTCTCGAATGGCGCGTGGGTAAAAGGAACACCTAAATCTTTCCGATCGAGCTCTGATTTCTCATATTTCATTATGATGATCATTTCTCCCTACGTAGGTGGGTGTCAACAAAATATTTTCGCATTCGGAAGAGAAAGTTGGTCAATGAAATTTCGTAAATAGATCTCGCCGCAAAGAAAACCGCCTTTGTTTCAGTGACTGCCACCCCAACTCGCGTATCATATCAGTGACACTCTCACCGCATTGCGCGATAACACGAAACGAGCTGCCCTTCTTTGAACTTTTTTGATGTCCTCCGTCAATCCAACTGGTAAGGATCCCATACCGCGCAGCAATATTTCAGCAGACGATGGACAAGTGTAATGTAGGCTGTCTCTTTAGTGGTTTTGTCGCATCTTCTAAGTGTTCTGCCAACAAAGCGCAATCTCTGTTTCGCCTTCCCCACAATATTATCTATGAGGTCTCTCCAATTTAAGTTTCTCGTAATTGTAATTCCTAGGTATTTAGTCGAATTGACAGCCCTTAGATTTGTGCGATTTATCGTGTACCCAAAATTTATCGGATTTCTTTTAGTACCCATGTGGATGACCTCGCACTTTTCTTTGTTTAGTGCTAATTGCCACTTTTCGCACCATACAAAAATTCTCTCTAGATCATTTTGTAATTGGAATTGATCGTCTGATTATTTTACTAGACGGTAAATTACAGCGTCATCTGCTAACAATCTAAGGGGGCTATTCAGATTATCACCCATATCATTTATGTAAATCAGGAACTGCAGAGGGCCTATGACACTAACTTGTGGGACGCTAGATATCACCTCTGTCCTACTCGATGATTTTACCGTCTATCAGTACGAACTGTGACCTCTCTCAGAGGTAATCACGAATCCAGTCACACAATTGAGACGATACTCCATATGCACGCAATTTGATTAATAGTCGCTTGTGAGGAACGGTATCAAAAGCCTTCTGGAAATCTAGGAATATGGAATCGATCTGAGATCCCTTGTCGACAGCACTCATTACTTCATGGGAATAAAGCGCTAGCTGTGTTGCGCAAGAACGATATTTTCTGAATCCGTGTTGGCTATGTATCAATAAGTCATCTTCCTCAAGGTGATTCTGCTCCTGAGAGCAGCTGCCAAGGTCACGAGTAGCGAGTGAGCCCGATGCGCTTACTGCCTACTTACCGCCTGTTATGTATCAATAAGTCATTTACTTCAAGGTCATTCTGTTCCTGAGAGCAGCTGCCAAGGTCACGAGTAACGAGTTAGCTCGATGCGTGTACTGCCTACTAACCGCCAGTGCCGCACTGCTACACCATTTGGAGACTCTCGGTTAATCTGACATCACCGTCTCCGCCGACGTAACGAGATGTTTGTTTGCGACAGCGGCGGGCAATGTGGAAGAAAATGGGCCGATCAATGCAGCAGGGCGTCATCGCGGGGCTTGGGCCGTCGCCCAAGCAGCACAGCGACGCCTGCCCCTGCCCACAGCCTCGGCGCCGAGGCGACGCCTCCTCTCCCACCACGCGCCGACGCCTGGCGGCCAAGAGTGGCGCGTGGGCGCACCGCGGCAAGAGCACGCCCTCCAGGAGACGGCACCGCGCCTCTCCCCAGAAACTGACCACGAAACAAAACAACAATGAAACAGATGACGGTTTAAGAACTGTTCGTCGTGCCCCTATCATCTACCTACTAGGAGAAGTCTTTCCCGCCGGCCGGTGTGGCCGAGCGGTTCTAGGCGCCGCAGACTGGAACCACGCGTACGGTCGCGGGTTCGAATCCTGCCTCAGGCATGGGTGTGTGTGACGTCCTTAGATTAGATAGGTTTAAGTAGTTCTAAGTTCTAGGGGACTGTTGAACTCAGATCTTAAGTCCCATAGTGCTCACAGCCATTTGAACCATTTGAAGTCTTTCCCGCAGCCTGTTTGCCGTTGTCACAAAATCTTTTCTACAATTTCAGTTCATCCAAAACGACAGTTCGCTATTACTTTTGCAAGTGTCCAAAAAACACCAAATTTGCCACACATTAGCGATTATATTAGCGGTTATATCCCTGCTAATTCGTCCTTTTTTCTGCTATTTCTGCGTATTTATTTTCTCGTTTTTGCGACCTAAAGCACAATTTTTCTTACTGGTGACACTTTGAGGTGTTTATTTAACGCATTTTACGTACTTGCTCCCAGTTTATTAAATAAATACTAGACTGAGTAAGAAGGGGGAAAAAGGCGATCGGAGAATAAATGTACTGTAAAGCAAATACAGTTGGTCATGTAACAGTCAACCCATATAACACCATTAAGGGAAGTGGAAAGTGCCACAAATGAAAGAGTTTGGGGACATGTTTACTAATATTTTACGCTTCTTAATCAAATGGTGAAGAAAATAAATTGAAGGCAAAATACACCACAGAAGATGAAAGTGTACTTTGATTAGCTACACTATTGTGTTTTTTATTTGACTTGTGCAGAAAATGTATTTAAGCTGAAGGCAGAAACTGGTAGTAGGTGCTGTGGAAAATTAAAAATAGTTGGTATAGCATCTACCTTCAGCCACACACGTCCAAATTTTTCTCTGTCTAAACATTCCTCTTCAAAGTGTTTTGAACTTACTTTGGAATATTTTGTGGGGACAAAATTACTCCTCCTTATTTCCTGGAGCCACATCTTTACTCGTTGTTCATCCGTCGGGAAACTAAAATGTAAATCACACATAATCATTCTCCATGTCCTATACACACTTAACATGGTCTCCTACTGTAACTTTACCATAAACAAAAAGATTTGGACACACGTTTTATACGACGACAATTATAGACTCCCACTCTATTGAATTTATCTGTCTCCCGTCTTTCAAATCTATATACATAATCGACAAGTCACTAATAAATGCACTGAGGATAGTATTAGCTGCAACAACTAACCATTCCCTTTCCTGTTCCACTAGCAAATTTACGAGAGCAAGCGACTGATTGTAAGCTTTTGTACGAGCCGTAATATCTATTATATAGTCATAAAATCGTAGAAAAATAGGTCTACAGAATCAAACCTTAACTGTAATGCGTCTCGAAATTTTTAAACATAGTACCCATGACAAGTTGCTATCCCTCCTTTCACATATTTTTCTTTGCATCCGTAGCAACAACAATAATTCACCATCGCTATTACACTATCAACAAACGGTGAAAACACAACAAAAACTCTTGATATTATAAACTTCAAACTCTGCGGAAAGCACACACGCACAGCGAAGTTCCGAAAACACATGACAATCCTGCTTTAATGTTGACAACATGCGCAGAACGCAAATCTCACTTCAGAGATATTTGCTCTATGGCTGTATCACACGAAACTAGTACCTCAAGACAGACGTCAACGCTAACACGGTTTGTGCGACAGCAGAGAGCTCGGTTCACATAGCTGCCGCCGTCGCTCATGTTCAACAGTGGAGTAGTAGTTGTATCGCTACGGTATTCTAGGATATCAAAGATCACCTAGCGGGTAGGGACGGGAGAAACCATCCGGTTAAAACCGATACCGGTATCTTAATTCAGAATAATCGTATTTTTCGGTAATTGTTTGGCCTCGTTTATAACCTAAATACCAATTAGCCGTACCAGTTGTGCTAAAATTTTACGTTTTTATATATAGCTTTTTTTTAAAAAGGAGTAATTTTTAATTGTAAACTTTATATTGTTTGAAATATTGCATCATTACAGAAAATGGAAAAAGTGATCAGTGTTATTTCATTAACAATGCCGACAGAAACGAGCAACAAACACATGGCGTAAGAACTGGTACAGCATTGTGAGACAATAATGTCACTACGTATGTGGTGTCTTCTTCCGAACATGTCTCAAAGAACAGATACATTTTGATTCCGCAGCCATTATGAATCAAGGTGCAAAGAAATTAATGACACTAGCTGTCGGTGGGCATTGATATACACTGAAGAGTCAAAGAAACTGGTACATCTGCCTAATATCGTGTACGGCCCCCGCGAGCACGCAGAAGTGCCTCAACACGACATGGCATGGACTCGACTGAAGTAATGGTGGAAGGAATTGATATCATTATTCCTGCTGGGCTGCCCATAAATACGTAAGAGTACGAGGGGGTGAAGATCTCTTCTGAATAGGACGTTGCAAGGTATCCCAGATATGCTCAATAATGTTCGTGTCTGGGGAGTTTGATCGCCAGCGGAAGTGTTTAAACTCAGAAGAGTGTCCCTGTAGCCAGTAATTCTGGACGTGTGGGGTGTCACGTTGTCCTGCTGCAATTGCCTAAGTCCGTCGGAAAGCACAATGGACATGAATGGACGCAAGTGATCAGACAGGATGCTTACGTATCTAGACGTATTAGGTGTACCATATCACTCAAACTGCACTTGACCCACATCATTACAGTTCCTCCACCACATTGAACTGTCCTCTGCTGACATGCAGGGTCCATGGATTCATGAAGTTATCTCCATATCCGTACACGCCCATCTGCTATATACAATTTGAAACGAGACTCGTCCGACCAGGCAACATGTTTCCAGTCATCAACAGTCCAATGTCGGTGTTGACGGGCTCAGGAGAGGCGTAAACCTTTGTGTCGTGCATTCGTTGAGGGTAAACGAGTGGTCTTTCGGCTCTGAAAGCCCATATCGATGATGTTTCGTTGGATGATTTGCACACTGACACTTGTTGATGGCCCAGCATTGATATATGCAGCAATTTACGGAAGAGTTACATTTCTGTCACGTTGAACGTTCCTCTTCAGTCGTCGTTGTTCCCGTTCTTATCGGATGTTTTTTCGGTCGCAACGATGTCAGAAATCCTATGTTCTACCGAATTCATGATATTCACAGTACACTCGTGAAATGGTCGTATGGGAAAATCCCCACTTCATCGCTACCTCGGAGATGCTCTATCCCATCGTTCGTGCGCCGACTAGAACACTATGTTCAAACTCATTTAAATCTTGGTAACCTGCCATTGTAGCAGCAGTAACCGAGCTAACAACTGCGCCAGACACTTTTGTCATATGGGCGTTGTCAGCCGCAGCGATGTATTCTGCTTGTTTACATATCCCTGTATTTGAATACGCATGCCTATACCAGTTTCTTTGGCTCTTCAATGTAAATCATTGGGACAAGTTTTCCGGTACAAATTTTCAACTTTCCCCATTGATTTAAATCAATGCGCACTAGCAGCTAATCTCATTAATTCCTTCGTATCTTGAATAACGTTTCTGTAGTTGTGTTTAGTGGCTTAAGGTACTCGTGTACGTGCGTGGAGTGTGCAAGGCTTGCCCCCACCTGGTCAATACGGAAGTTTCTCGTTGTTGTCGCCGGACACCCGTTGTATTGCTGGATTGGACCAACCGCAGTCTGTAGACATTTGTACAAAGTGACGCAGCAATGAAGTACAAAGCTTATTTCTATGAAATAAAAAAAGAAGGAAATTAACGATAACAGAAATAAATTAAAAACTTAACGATTCATTCATAGTACACAATAACAAAAGACAGTAGCTGATCTGCTGCCTGTGTCTACATAATATGGCTTTAGCTCTTTGAAGTCCTCGAAAACAGACAAATTAACACAAAAAACAGAGTACCTCAACTAGTTTTCGCCCTTTAGCACTGACTATTCGTAATGCCCAAATAGTGTAACAAACCCTGATTACAACATGATTTTTGAGCAAAGTTTCAAAATGTTAGAATCAATAATATAAAACTGCTGATTTTTTGTAGTGTTCAACCACTTATTACATTTCGTGAAAAGCGGCGAACGGTGGACGGACTAAGTTTTCTTTTATTTACATACCTAATTTATTATTTTGATTCTAAATATCTTGAAACTGAGAGAGTCAAATTTTTTCAGTTTTTATTCGATTTCTACGTTTACTACAAAAAGCAATAGTAACAGAAAACCGAAAATAGCTTATTTCAGAAACTGCTTATTTCGATCGGGTTTAACAGTCAGGTTAAGCTAGCGCGGAAGGAAAACGATATAACCTAAAACCGGTTGTTTCAGAGATAACAGCTGTCCATAATAGCTGGTGCTGAAGGAAATATGCTGTTTGACTGAAGTCTTCCGTTTTTTCCGGTTGCGGATTGGAGCGAGAGGGAACAAGAGTGCTTCTACATCAGAAATTCAGAAAGTAGATTCCAAATGTCATCACTGCACCATCAAACAAGCTTATATTCATTCATTCGATTATGCTTGGCCGCAGCTGATATTTCAAAAGTTCAGTACTTACGATGACAATCATGAATTTCATCAACCTAATCGTGAACGAGGAACTGCTGGGTTCAGAAGCCTCCATCTCAGTTGTGAGTAAATTTTGCTCCAGCTCCAAGAACGCTATCCGCTGCCGATATTGTCAGTGGAAGCGGCTCATGAGGTGAGGCTAGCTTCTAGCCGGATTTTAACGACAGCCCAGCCGCTTAATCCAACATTACCAATGTGGAGAAACAAGTCTGAAGTTGTTTGGGAAAGACGAAGCCCTTGCTGTCTTTCCAGCCAAGGTGACTGTTATGGTTATTCTCAATTACAGATTATCATAAGAAATTGCATGTATTACTGGATGAGAGCACATACCGGATTCTTAAACGAAATCCCACATCGGCACTCAGGAGGAGGAAAGATCTTTAGCCTCCCTGCCGGATTGAATAATAATAAGGACATGTGCACCTAGGCGACCTGGGTTGCAACATCCGTCCAAAAAACACAAAGACGATGTTCCACTGAGACCGACAATTAGTGCTGTTGCCAGCCCTACATACAGGCTGGGCAAGTATTTAACTAAATTATTGGCACCTATAGCCATCCACTGCAAAGGACATATTAACACTCAAATGTTTCTAGAGATTGTAAAACAGATAAGGGGACGTACCAGCAGAACAGACATTGAAACTACTGGTTATTCATTTCTCCCCTGAAATTGTAGAAGTGTTTCGATCACCTATATGACCATATAATTTTTGTGTGTTAAAACTTATTATGAAATGACTCTTGCAATAGACGCATGTTCGCAAGTGTCACCAGTGATAGCTAATTTTTTCAACTAAGTTTTGGAAGAACGAGGGTTTGAACAGTGCCTCCCTCAATCCATCACATTTCTTCAGGTAAGTTGATGATACATTTTTAATCTGGCTGCATGGTAGTGAGGCACTGCAGCATATAAATGGTATACATCCTAACATAAGAGTTACAGTAGGGATACAGCAGGACAGGAACTTGCTTTTCTTAAGTATAGGGAGAGTATTGTACCTTGGAACGCTTTTCAGGCTTTCACCTAAAGTCATTCCTGCAATACACGTTTAAAACACATTTTTATTTCATTTCTAAATGACAGCATTCACTTTTTATATTCTGCAGACTTTTTCTGAAACTAAGAAAATTACTCCAGAAAATTAAGGTTTTTCCAAATGTAAAAACGTGCTCCAAGGAACAACACGCTCGTGTGCCTGGCAACAAATATTCTGTTGAAATCTGAGAGAGATGCGATCGAGTATAATCTTTTCGTTACTGTATTCACTCGTCAATCTGTTACATTATAAAAAATGGTTCAAATGGCTCTGAGCACTATGGGACTTAACATCTGAGGTCATCAGTCCCCCATAAATTACAACTACTTAAATCTAACTAACCTAAGGACATCACACACAGCCATGTCCGAGGCAGGGCTCGAACCTGCAACCGTAACAGCAGCGCGGTTCCAGACTGAAGCGTTTAGAACCGCTCGGCCACACCGGCCGGCCGGACTGCTGATGACTGGAAACATTTTGTCTGGTCGAACGAGTCTCGTTTCAAATTGTATCGAGCGGATAGACATGTACGGATATGGAGACAGCCTCATGAATCCGTGGACGCTGTAGGTCAGCAGGGGACTGTTCAAGCTGGTGGAGGCTCTGTAATGGTGTGGGGCGTGTGCAGTTGGAATGATGTGGGACCCTCGGTACGTCTAGATACGACTCTGACAGATGACACGTACGCAAGCATTCTGTCTGATCACCTGCATCCATTCATGTCCATTGTGCATTCCGACGGACTTAGGCAATTCCATTAGGACAATGCGACACCCAACACGTCCAGAATTGCTACAGAGTGGCTCCAGGAACACTCTTCTGAGTGCCCAGACATGAACAATATTGAACATATCTGGGATCGCTTACAACGTGCTGTTCAAAAGAGATCTCCACCACCTCGTACTCTTACGGATTCATGGACTTCCCTGCAGGATTCATGGTGTCATTTCCCTCCAGCACTACTTCCGACATTAGTCGAGTCCATGCCACGACGTGTTGCAGTACTTCTAGGTGCTCGCGGTGGGCCCTACACAATATTAGGCAGGTGTACTAGTTTCCTTGGCTCTTCAGTGTATAAAAGCTGCTTGGTTCTTCAGTGCATAAAAGCTGCCCATTGTTTACAAAATATCGGAAACGAGTAAATATTAGAAACTGGTTCTTCGGTGTGAGGCACTTTTCCCATATAACGTTGTCTTTTTGCTGGCCGCGACCTTACTATTAAGCAAATCAGTGCTTATCATTCTCTAACTCCCCCTGAATGTCAAGTCGTCTGAATGTAGCGCTATGTTCTATCACAAGAACCCGCACAACAGAAAACTAACTGACTTCAGATCGACCAACCAGGAACTGAAATATTCTAAATGTTTCCTTGTATCTTTCTCTTAGCGGATACATAAGGTTGATGACCGCGCGAGGTGAGATGGCCTTCTGGTATGCAAGCAGAGGAACGAAGTAAGTTGATTCCAAACTGACATTTATTAACAACATGGAACATACTCATGAACTGATGAACATTTAATACATACAAAAACTTAACTGTTCAGTTGGGGGAAAGTTATTTTCGTTATTCAATGAGGATTAGGTTGACGAAGAAACGCTACATCTACTCGTACACAGAGGTTCAGACATTCTCAGAATAACCAAAGATAAAATTCACTGTCTTTTTCTAAAGACTGGGTCGTCAAAGCTCGCTTCAGAAAAGGACCGGGAAACTTAATTGGTGTCACGAAGTGTGAGGTGAAACGTGAACGAGTAAAGAACAAGATTGGTACCACTTACATCTAGTTACGCAAAAAAAAAAAAAAACATTACTCGCGAGAACCCCATAATGTTTCTGACAAATAACTTAGAAAATTATGGAAAGTTCCTAGCACAAAAATCTGGGCTAGCAGCATGTAAAATCACCTCGCAAGTGCGCACAGAAGCGGCACGCCATACTCAGCAGACAACAGCACAGCGTTTGCCCCACTCTGCACAAAAACAAGCCTGCCTCCCCGCCGTGCACAGAAACCGAAAACTCTTGGATGGATCGAATTGACCAATGGACGTGATGAATTTTTCAGTGGTACCCGGCGTCCCCTCCAGTCAGAAGACAGGAGAAACAACGCCCTGTTCATCAGGCTGAATTCCATTAGGAATCGTTGTTCTCAATCATGTGGCGTGATTACAATCAGCGATGAACACAACAAACAGTCGCCTATTAATCCGTATCTTATTGAAGATTTACGAGTAGCTAGATTTCAGATACAGTATAGCCATCATCAGCGGTAAAAGGAATAAGAAAACATAGCAATCAGACGCTTGAATTGAATATATCAATAAGCATCTAGCAGTTGCTTACTGTATTTATGTCTCTACAATTTTAACCCCTACACTTGCTCCATTACCAAACTGAGTAACGCTTGATGCCTACGGAAGTGTCCTATCGCCTGATCCCTGCTTTTAGTAAAGTCATGCCTCCAATATATTTTTCCCCCAGTTCGATTCAGTACCTTCTCATTAGTTATGTGCTCTATCCATCTAATTCTCAGCATTCTATCCAGCACCATATTTCAAAAGCTTCTATTCCCTCACTGTCTGAAAAGTTCCACGTTTCACTTCCTTACAATGCTGTTTTCTGAATCTTTATTCTTGTGACCTATTGGTGTGGACTGCCACGAATCCCTCGACTGTGTCAACCTCTTCAGCTCAGAGTAACACTTGCAAACTACGTCCTCCATTATTTGCTGAATGTATTCTAGTCTCTGTCTTCCTCTATAGCTTTTACCCTTTACAGCTCCTCCTAGTACCATGGAAGTTATTCACTGATGTTTTAGCATTTGTCCTATCCCCCCTTCTTGTCAGTGTTTTCTACATTTTCCTTTCTTACCAGATTCTGCACAGAACTTCTCATTCCTTACCTTATCACCTCCCTTATTTTCAACATTCGTCTGTAGCACCACATCTCCAATGCTTGGATTCTCTTCTGTTCCGGTTTTCCTACAGGCCATTTTTCACTAACATACAGTGCTGTGCTCGAAACGTACATTCCCAGATATTTATTCCTCAAATTAAGGCCTATGTTTGATACTACTAGACTTATCTTGGCTAACAGTGCCCTTTTTGCTTTTGATGTCCTCCTTGCTCCGTGTGTCGTTGGTTATTTTGCTGCCTAGATACTAGAATTACTTAACGTCATCTACTTCTTGACCATGTTAAGTTTCTCGCTGTTCACAGTTCTGCTATCTCTCATTACTTTCGTATTTCTTCGATTTATTCTCAGTCCATATTCTATACCCATTAGATGTTCGTTCCATTCAGAAGACCATGTTTCTTCAGTTTCACTCAGGTAGCGCCGGCTGCGGTGGCCGATTGGTTCTAGGCGCTTCACTCCGAAACCGCGCGACGGCTACGGTCGCAGGTTCGAATCCTGCCTCGGGCATGGATGTGTGTGATGTCCTTAGGTTAGTTAGGTTTAAGTAGTTCTAAGTTCTAGGGGACTGTTGACCTCAGATGTTAAGTCCCATAATGGTCAGAGCCATTTTTTTCACTCAAAGTTATCAGCGAATCGTATCATTGATATTCTTTCACCTTGGATTTTAATTTCACTCTGAACCTTTCTTATATTTCCATCATTGCTTCTTCGATGTACAGATTGAATAGTAGAGGCGGAAGATTACATACCTGTCTTTCACCCTTTTTGATCCGAGCACTTCGTTCTTGGACTTCCACTCTAATTACTCCCTCTTCGCTCTTGTATCTGTTATATATTAACCGTCCCTCCCTATAGCTTGCCGCTATTTTCCTCAGAATTTCGAACGTCTTATACTATTTGACATTTTCGAACTATTTTTCCAGGTCGACAAATCTTACAAACCTGTCTTCGTTTTTCTTCAGCCTTGTTTCCATCATCAACGGCGAAGTCAGAACTGCCTCTCTGGTGCCATTACCTTTCCTAAACCCAAACTGATCGTCATCTAACACATCCTCCGTTTTCTTTTTCGTTCTTCTGTATATGATTCTTGTAAGCAGCATGGATTAATGAGATTTTAAACTGATTGTGCGACAATTCTCACACCTGTCAGCTCTTGGCAATCTTCGGAATTGTGTGGATGATGCTTTCCCGAAAGTCAGATGGTAAATCGCCAGACTTCTGCACATCAATGTGAATAGTCATTTTCATGCCACTTCTACCAATGATTTTAGAAATTCTGATTGAATGTTATCTATCCTTTCTACCTTTCTTGATCTTAAGTTTCAAAAGCTATTTTAAATTCTAAAACTAGATCTCATATCTCTTCTAAACCTACTCCCGTCTCTTCTTCTATTGCACTACAGAAATCTTTCTCCACATAGAGGCGTTTAATGTATTCTTTCCACCTATCCACTCAAATGGTGCAAATGGCTCTGAGCACTATGCGACTTAACTTCTGAGGTCATCAGTCGCCTAGAACTTAGAACTAATTAAACCTAACTAACCTAAGGACATCACACACATCCATGCCCGAGGCAGGAGTCGAACCTGCGACCGTAGCGGTCGCTCGGTTCCAGACTGTAGCGCCTAGAACCGCACGGCCACTCCGGCCGGCCCTATCCACTCTCTGCCCTGCTTTTTAACAATGGAATTCCCGCTGCACTCTTCAGTGTTACCACCCTTGCTTTTAACTTCACCGAAGGTTGTTTTGACTTTTGTACATGCTGAGTCAGTCCTTCCTTTTCTTCTTTTTCAGTTTCTTCACATTTTTCATGCAACCATTTCCTCTTAGCTTATCTGCTCTTCCTATATATTTCATTCCTGAGAGACTTGTATGTCTGTATTCCTGAATTTTCTTGAACATTTTTGTACTTCGTTCTTTCATCGATCAACTGAAGTATTTCTTCTTTTACCCACGGGTTCTTCGCAGTTACCTTCTCTGTACAAGTGTTTTTCTTTCCAGCTTTTCAGAGATGTCCCTTCCTCTGCATCTGAGGTGCTTACTGAGCTATTCTTGTTATAGGATCTGCAGACTTAGAGAACTTAAAGAGCATCTTTTCATTCCTTAGTACTTCCATACCCCCCTTTTTGAGTGTCGATTATTCCTGAGTATTTTCTTAAACTTCAGCATACTCAGTACCTGATTTAGGAATCTCTGTCTGAACATGACTTAATCTAACTGAAATCTTCCCGTATCTCCCGGCATTTTTCAAGTATATTTCCTCCTCTTATGATTCTTGTACAGAGTATTCGCTATTGCTAGCCGAAATTTATTGCGGAACTCAATTAGTCTTTCTCCTCTCTCATTCCTAGTATCAAGCCCGTATTCTCCCGTAAGCCTTTCTTCTACTCCTTCCCCTACAACCGCATTCCGGTCCCCCATGACTATTAGATTTTCATCTCCCTTTACGTACTGAATTATCGTTTAATATCCCCATAACTTTCTCTATCTCCTCGTCTTCAGCTTGCGACGTCAGCATGTATACCTGAACTATTGTTGTCGATTCAGGTGAGAACAATCCTATCACTGAACTATCTACAGTAACACACTCCTGCGCTACCATCCTATTCATAACGAATCCTGCTCCCATTATACCATTTTCTGCTGCTGTTGATATTACCTTACATTCATCTGATCAGGAATCCTTGTCTTCTTTCCATTTCACTTCACTGACTACTACTATATCTAGACTGAGCCTTAGCATTTTCTTTTGCAGATTTTCTAGCTTCCCTACCACGTTCATGCTGCTAGAATTCCACGCCCTAACTCGTAGAACATTATCCTTTCGTTGGTTATCGAATACTTTCTCATGGGCACCTCCCCCTTGGCAGTCCGCTTCCGGAGATCCGAACGGGGAACTATTCCGGAATCTTTTGCCAATGGAGAGATCGTCATAACACATATTCAGTTACAGGCCACATGTCCTGTGGATACACATTATGTGTCTTTAATGCAACGGTTTCCGCTGCCTTCTGCATCCTCATGCCGTTGATCGTTGTTGCTTCTTCCGCCTTTAGGGGCGGTTTCCCGCCCCATGGCGAAAAGAGTGCCGTTGTCAGAATGAGGGTGGCTTCCTATGCCGGAAGTCTTCGCCCGCCAATGGTGATTTTTATTCAAAAGCTAAGCGGTGGCAGTGTTTGATCCTGGGACCTAGAACGTTTTCATTACTAATCAAAGACGCTACCCCTAGACCACAATGCTGTACTCCAGATTAGTACTTCCAGAAAAGATGTTTTCCCTTTTTCAGAATTGCTCCTCTTGCTATTGCCTGTTTGCATTTTACATGTTCTCTACTTCCACCATCGTTTATTTTGTTACTCATTTACTACTTTTAGTTGCTTATTTCCTAATCTAACTCTCTCAGCGTCGCCATATTTAATTCGAATACATTCCAATACTTTCGTTTTACGTGTACCGGTGTTCGCATTAAAAACCCTCTTAAGACGCCATCCATTCGGTTCAGCTGCTCTTCCAGGTCCTTTGCAGTCTCTGATAGAATTACGATATCATCGACAAACCTCTAAATTTTTGTTTCTTCTCCCTGAAATTCAATTCCTACTCCAGAGTTTTCTTTGGATTCCCTTACGGTTTGCCCAATGTACAGACTAAATAATATCGGGGAAACGCTAACACCCTGTCTCACTCCCTTCTCAGGTATTGCTTCCAAAAAATGTTCAAATGTGTGTGAAATCTTATGGGACTTAACTGCTAAGGTCATCAGTCCCTAAGCTTACACACTACTTAACTTAAATTATCCTAAGGACAAACACACACACCCATGCCCGAGGGAGGACTCGAACCTCCGCCGATATTGCTTCCCTTTAGTGTCTTTCGACTTATAACTTATTTTGCTCCCTGCATTTTATTCTTGCTGCCTTTAAAGATTTAAACTGTATGGTCTAATCAACATGTCAAAAGCTTTCTCTAACTCTACAAATACTGTGAACGTACGTTTGCCTTTCTTCAGGTTACTAAGATAAGATGTAGGGCCAAATATTGTCTCACATATTCCTACATTTCTCTGGAGCCAAAATTGATATTCTCCGAGGTCGGCTTCTACTAGTTTTTCCGTTCTTCTGTAAATAAATTGTATTAATGTTTTGCAGCTATGACTTACTGCCATACTCCTACTATATCTTCGCCTGTTTCCTCTTTCCTAACTTATTGCCCCTACACAGATCCCTTAAATTCCTTCTCCTTTCCCTTCCTTGCTTAGTACTGGCTTGCCATCTGACCTTTTGGTATTCATGTACGAATATCCAGAGCTCAGATGGGATAAAACAAAGCAAGGAAGGGAAAGCTGAAGGGTGGAAGGAATATATAGAAGATCTGCATAGGGGCAATAAACTTGAGGGCAGTATTATAGGAAGTTTCTAATTCTCGTGTAGACGGCGTCTATGTTTCTCCAAGTAATTCATATTTTTACAGCATTGAATTTGTCTTCCAGCAACTCCTAATCAGACATTTTGCATTTTCTGTGAATCGCACATTCTCTTTCGCCTGATACATTTCCATCATTTTTATATTTTCTCCTGTCATCAGTTCAATATCTCCTCTGTTATCCAAGGATTTTACTACGCCTTCTCTTTTTACCGTGCGATCCTCTGCTGGCTTCACAATTTAATCTCTCGAAGTTAACAATTCGTCCTCTACTGTTTCCTTTGTTTCAGTTCAACGTTGCCTAATTCTCCTCATGAAACTCTCAGCAACCTCTGGTTATTTCAGTTTATCCACGTCTTAATCTGAAGTTTCCGACTGCCGGAGACGACATCTGTCCCTGGAAAAACTTTTCGGTTTAAAATCTGGTTTCGAAATCTGTCTTGCTATTATATAATCTACAAACTTCCGATATCTGCAGGTATCTTCTAAGAATACTGACCTCTTTCACGATTCTTAAACAGAGGGTTAAGATTCTACCAGCTGGCTTTTCCTTTCATTC
This sequence comes from Schistocerca piceifrons, assembly GCF_021461385.2. Lineage (NCBI taxonomy): Eukaryota > Metazoa > Arthropoda > Insecta > Orthoptera > Acrididae > Schistocerca > Schistocerca piceifrons. The sequence continues at coordinate 888,170,138 of NC_060139.1, forward strand.
CAATTTCCCGTTCCATGTTATACTATTATTTTTCCTTCTCTTTCTTTTCCTATTATCAGATTCCAGACGCCCATCACAATTAAAGTTTCGTCCCTCTTACCCATATCAATAATTCTCTTTATCTGATCACACATTATTTCAATCTCTTCACTTCGGAGTTGATTTGTATACAAACTCGTATTACAGTAGCGGATGTTGGTTTCACGTCTGTCTTGGTTACGATAATGTGTTCACTACGTCGTTCATAGTAACTGTTCTAATTTCCTATTTTCTTATTCCTTTTTAGGCCTACTCCTGCATGGCACCTGCCCTGATAACCTTGTAATTGCCTGACCAGAAATTCTGTTCTTCTTGTCACCACATTTCTGTATTTCCTATTATATCTAGTTTCAACCATCCATTTCGTATCAAATTCTCCAACCTAACTACCTTATTAAGTGCTCGAACATTTCACAGTACGACCCGTAGATTGCCAGTTCTGGCGACATTCTCCCGAATGGTCTCCACGCGGAGATCTGAGTAGGGAACTATTTTACCTTCGGAATATTCTACCCAGGATGATGGCATCATCATTAAGCCATACAATATAACTTAATGCCCTAGGGGAAGAAAAATTTTTCAACCGCCCGCCACACCAGCGTTACAACACAGTACTGGTTAATGTTGCAAGATCATGTCAATTATACAGACTGTTGCACCTCCTGTTACTGAAAACGTTGCTGCCCCTCTTCAGGAATCAAGGGTTAGGAAACATAATACTTAGGAACTAAAATACTTGCAACATTAATGTGTTGTCAGCCAGACAGAAACGTTGTGTTAACTGTACTGGGAAGTGGAGAAAACTTATTGATCGCTAATCAGCAGTGCCCTGGCAATGGCCCAATACAGTTGGCGAGAGACGCCGAGGACGCTGCAGTAAAATACAGACTAGCTGACAGTGCTTGCTGTGCGCTGGCATCTAACCCCCCCTCCCTAGTACCGTCAGCTCCTACTCCATCACTGACAAAAACATGCGCGCTGCGTCATTTTAGATACGCTGAAAAGTCTGACCACAGCACGAATACAAAGTTGTAACGGAACTGGAAACCTGAATTATTTTTTGTAGGAATCAACATGGATTTCGCAAACAAAAGATCATGTGAAATCCATCACGCTCCAGTTACATAACTGGAATGCTTCCAGAATAATGCACACCTTTTGATATTATCGAATATAACGTGAGAGCAAATTATTTTAATTTTCTAAGGAGCTAATCTCAGTATATGGATTGTAGAACTGATATTTTAATGTAATTCTTTTTCTGAGAAACAATTCACATTTCAAAACAGAAATAAACACAATTTAATATTCACAAGATTTATTGTTTTTCCAAGTAATTAGTGCATGATTTTCCTTTTTTCTTCATTTTTTTGTTTGTCTTGCAATCCTCAGATGTTCGACATTTAAAATTACTGGGTTCATTGCTAATAATTTTCACGAAACTATCTGTTTCATCACTTGGTTGTTTTAAAGCTTTCTGCAATTAATTGCACCGCATTGTAACTCTCATTACTTTTGTTTAGTTCCATTGTGGAGGCCCTGGGAGTAACACCATCTTCTGAACTCAAAGAACTCTGTGAAAGAGGTAGCTAATCAGGTATCACACAACTTTGTTCTCCAGTACCCAGGTCCCCCATATAATTTTCATCTGGAAATTCTAAAATATTGCATTCACAAAATCGGTCTCCCGTGGACAGAGAGTACTCTTTTGTGTAATAAATGATATCGAGTATTGCTGATGAGACTCCAGTTACATTTATAACAAAGCCCCAGAATCATTTAGAAAACACTGGGTGAATAAAAATGTGCAGGTAGCCAGAGGCAAACTCTACCTTCTGCTCAACAGCTCACGACTGTACCCATTATGTTACGTGTTCGAAATGTATCAGTGTCTAAGTTATATGTTACTTTTCAAGCCTGTGACTACAGGTGTCTTTATTTGGTATGTAAATATAATAAATCAGGCCAAAATCAAAGCGCTTTTGATAAATCATCAGCGTGCCGTAATACTGAGATGGCGTAGTTTCATAGCGCTCAAGTTATACTACGAAAAGTATCAAATATGAGAAAATTTTAACTACGGATATGTAGTTTCCCGTCACTTTGAAATCGTGCCAAAAAACGGCGCGTTTTCAAGGTATCGTCAGTGTGCTGGTGCTTTGAAACAGCTTATATTTACAATACGCACTTTATAACATAAAAACCACCAAATACAGAGTTCAGACCCACAGGACGTGATTCCAGATGGCGTCTGGTAAGTTCTGTCTGTGACGTAAAACCGATGTTGCATCTCATTGGACACATACCTCAGACTTGGCAAATTCTTCGCAGTGTAGTGGAATATGAAGTTCCACCCTGTGACGTCACAAAACTCTACAGCTTCTCGTCCACGGCGTGCTTTCACACCTCATGAGAGGATGCCTTAAGACCCACATTTGGTTCATTGGTTGTTTTCACCTTCAAGCACTTTAATAGCATCTATACAGGATGGTCAGGAACAGTCTGAATAACTTGTAAGGGTGTTGCAGAGGAGAATGCGCTGAGAAATAACTGCTCAGAAAAGAACTCGATGCGTTGCGCCGTTTGCTAGTTATTTAACATGGAAGTTAGCCAATCAGGTCGTCGCACGCACAAATTCAAACAGCCTGCCAGAGGCGGTGTCGCCGAACGTATTCTTTGCTTAGGTTTCTCAGACCGAACAAACTTAGCTTTTGCTCACCTAGCTTAGATTTATCACTTCCGAAAAAGGCACATTTTCATTGGCGATGAGAATTTCAACAAGCAGTAACTCACGGACACATCTTTGCATTACAGCATTTTAGAGTGCGCAGGTGCTTGAATCTGCTCGCGCAACGACCTGATTAGCTGACGTCAATGCTAAGTAACTCGGAAGAGGTGCAAAGTATAGATTTTTTTCGTAACGGTTATTTCTCAGCACAACCTCCACGGCAACACGCTTACAAGCTTTTCAGACTTATTCTGGCCACCCTATACATATAACGTATAAGCACCGTTGCCTGCAATACGTTGTTAAAGAATTGCGTTTCAATTGCGTTCATTGTACGAATTGAGTAACTGAGAAAAATAAATTTCAAAGTGCCGATTTGTCCGGAAAACTTTTAAGGATACATACCGTTTACTATTCAGGAGCGTGTTATTTGTTTCAGTAAGAAACGATTGGTCCGAATCAGCTCTTGTAAGTCAGTTAATTTCTGAACCACGTGAGGCTCCATCTGTGGATTCTCCTAAACAACTTACTCACCAAGAACTGGTGCCAGATGTGCACTGTGTTGAAGAGCAGAACATTGGGCAGCTTTGTAGGCATTGCTTATGGACACAGTCTCACACAGCAGTACTGTATTTTGTGCAGGGTAATTCAAAACGAATATCACGATTACAAGCGGCTATAATTACTGCACAGCGGTACATCAATAAGAATTGTAATAGCGCAAAGGAGGATTACAATTATTAGCAAGATGGAGCTCCCACACATAGGCGTATGAATGTTTGTGCATTTTTAAATCAACATCTCCAAGCCATTGGGTTGGTCCTATGGGACACGACGACGCTGCTCTTGGATATATACCTGACATGTATGATTTTATTTTTAGGAGTTGTGCGAATAAACACAACTACTTGATACTTGCGGGGTGCTAGACCATTTATCCATTAGCCAATTTCCAAGTGATACGGCAGTGCGACGTAGTCTACAACATATATCCTGTAGAGTGGTGGCTGTTGTATATTGGCTTGTATCGTCTGCGTATTGTACTGAAATTGCTTAACAGTTAGTGGTAGAAAAGCTTTCATCTTAGATGCGTATACAGAGTATAATATTGGACTGAGGCACGTTCATTAATAGAGGCCATATCACCGCTCAATCGAACATATGCCACTCAGAGTGTAGCAGCCACTGGATACCTGTAATAGATGTAGGGCCTACCTAGAATTCTAGATTAAAATGTTAGCCGTTATATTCCGTGCGTCTCCTACGACCCATTTCCTTTTCTGAAGCCACTTTGACTGCTAGGTATTCAATAGATGGTGTTTTAATAATCTGTTCCACTGTTTTAATAATGCTGGAGCTTAGGGATATTGGCCATCCAGAACAGGTGTCTCTGGGATCTCCTGTGCTGCGGAATCAACACAACGATTTGTGTGGCCCATAATGAGAGAGGTACCATAAAATATGATACGGTAACAGATGTAGCCTCTGATGGCAAATGAGTAGTCATAGGGTGTCAAGTGTTGTTAATCCTGAGAGCGGTGTTAGCGGTTTGCTTGACTGCCAATTTTAGTTGCTTCATCCTAATGGAGGTGCATAGAAAGTGAACCTCTAATGTGAGAGCAAATGTGGGCTGAAAGATGATGCAGTAATTCTAACCACAAAGCTACTTATCCAGCTTGTCTCCGATGTTCGGAGCATATTTCATTTTACTAAACTTTAACTTGCTGCAATACGAGGTGTGATTGGAAGTGATATGTGTGTTACTGGATCTACGAGTACAGTCTTGTTCCGCGCATATCCCTTCAACATGTTACCTAAGTAACTCCGCTGCGTGCTACTAGAGTAAAGTTAGTTTTGTGTTACTTTTCAATAACGTCTTGTTTGCTTAAATAGTATGCTGTGATACGTTTTTGAGCAGAGGAAATGGATTACTGAAAAAATATAGGGTTCTGTACCAAACAGATGTAGAAGTGTCCGTTGTAAAGGTTCAAATGGTCCTGAGCACTATGGGACTTAACAGCTGAGGTCATCAGTCCCCTAGAACTTAGAACTACTTAAACCTAACCAACCTAAGGACATCACACACATCCATGCCCGAGGCAGGATTTGAACCTGCGACCGTAGCGGTCGCGCGGTTCCAGACTGTAGCGCCTAGAAGCGCTCGGCCACTCCGGCCGGCCCGTCGTAAAGAACAGAGTTACAAGACAGGTAAATATGCTGGTTTGTCTCTATGCCTATCACTGCCGTCCTGTCGGATTACGAGTGGGATAAAAAGTGTACAGGTAATGCTGCGTCACAGCCGAGATAAACTGGTAGGCCCTAATGCCAAACGGTATGACACTGTCACGTGAAGCCCTGTTAACGCGTCTTCCACACGTAAGATTTTATCGGATAGGTGAAGCATGCAGACAGCTGGCGTCAAGAATGAGCATTTTCTGCCGCGTGTGTGTGACCAGGACAATAGTTATCGTTTACTATAACGTATTTACGGAACTTACCTTTTTTGATGACATATTCGCCTGCAGGAAACACCTAGGTGAGCAGAGTAAGCTAAAAGACTTCGGCGTCGCTGAGTGACAGTACAAAGCTCTATCGGCGGAAGCCATCCGTTCACAAGACGCGTGATGTCATGCTTCTGAGATAGGTACGAAAGAAGCGCAATTGTCAAGGACGAAATCTGCGTAACAAGGCAGCAGAGACAGGCAAAGTTGCTACATCTGTTGCGCGCACTCCCAATCATTCGGGATTCTGGTTTCACGAACGAGGTCGACGCGGAGCAGATGGCGTGCGCTTTGAAATAAACAGTGGGCCGCGCGCACGCGAACAGTGAAAGGTGGCACACCGAAGGGGACGGCACACGCGACCGCTTCCTTCACTGTCACAAGTGGGAGGGGCCTTCCGTCAGCTTGCACCTCAGCGGAACTGAGACGGTCATTAGTTACAACGGCCCTGCGACATTAAACCATATTTTACCAGTCAGAAACGGAACAATTACTTTCACACATTATGCCAGCTTTTCGTAATACCCCCGAGAATGTCAGTTCATTTTTTTCTCCATTTTGGCGGTTGCTTGTACACTCCTGACGGTGTGTAGCGGAAGGTACTTCCGGTACCACTATCTGACCTTCCATTCCGTGTTCCATACGCAAATGGCGCGACGGAAGAATGAATGTCGTAAACATCCGTATACCTAAGCGATTTCTCGTTGTGGCGTTTTCGCGATATGTACACTACTGGCCATTAAAATTGCTACACCACGAAGATGACGTGCTACAGACGGGAAATTTAACCGACAGGAAGAAGATGCTGTGATATGCAAATGATTAGCAGCTTTTCAGAGCATTCACACAAGGTTGGCGCCGGTGGCGATGCCTACAACGTGCTGACATGAGGGAAGTTTCCAACCGATTTCTCATACACAAACAGCAGTTTACCGGCGTTGAATGGTGAAACGTTGTTGTGATGCCTCGTGTAAGGAGGAGAAATGCGTACCATCACGTTTCCGACTTTGATAAAGGCCGGATTGTAGCCTATCGCGATTGCGGTTTATCGTATCGCGACATTGCTGCTCGCGTTGGTCGAGATCCAATGACTGTTAGCAGAATATGGAATCGGTGGGTCCATCAGGGTAATACGGAACGCCGTGCTGGATCCCAACGGCCTTGTGTAACTAGCAGGCGACATGACAGGCATCTTATTCGCATGGCTGTAACGGATCGTACTGCCACATCCCTGAGTCAACAGATGGGGACGTTTGCAAGACAACAACCATTTGCACGAAAAGTTCGACGACGTTTGCAGCAGCATGGACTATCAGCTCGGAGACCATGGCTGCGCTTACCCTTGACGCTGCATCACACACAGGAGCGCCTGCGATGGTGTACTCAACGACGAACCTGGGTGCCCGAATGGCAAAACGTCATTTTTTCGGATGAATCCTGGTTCTGTTTACAGCATCATGAAGGTCACATCCGTGTTTGGCGACATCGCGGTGAACGCACATTGGAAGTGTGCATTCGTCATGGCCATACTGGCGTATCACCCGGCGTGATGGTATGGGGTGCCATTGGTTACACGTCTCGGTCACCTCTTGTTCGCATTGACGACACTATGAACAGTGGACGTTACATTTCAGATGTGTTACGACCCGTGGCTCTACCGTCCATTCGATCCCTGCGAAATCCTACATTTCAGCAGGATAATGCACGACCGCATGTTGCAGGTATTGTACGGGCCTTTCTGGATAGAGAAAATGTTCGACTGCTGCCATGGCCAGCACATTTTCCAGATCTCTCACCAATTGAAAACGTCTGGCCAATGGTGGCCGAGTAACTGGCTCGTCACAATACGGCAGTCACAACTCGTGATGAACTGTGGTATCGTGTTGAAGTTGCATGGGCAGCTGTACCTTTACACACCATCCAAGCTCTATTTGACTCAATGCCCAGGCGTATCAAGGCCGTTATTACGGCCAGAGGTGATTGTTCTGGTTACTGAGTTCTCAGGATCTATGCACCCAAATCGCGTGAAAATGTAATCACATGTCAGTTCTAGTATAATATATTTGTCCAATGAATACCCGTTTATCATCTGCACTTCTTCTTGGTGTAGCAATTTTAATGGCCAGTAGTGTATATGGTAGGAAACAGTACGTTGTATTTATTACCGACCTCACGTCCCTCTTTAGATCTTCTGCTATAAACTGTTCAAAGGAATTACGGGAACACTTGTATCGGCGTCTGGTATGTTAAATCTGTTCTGATACAGGCGAAACCTGTGGTCTTATTGCTTGGCTTGAGATCTTCGCTTTCAACGTAGGCAACAATTGAACTCATTCACCATCTATTGGCTGCGCTATGCCTTAAAGTGTCAGATGAACACTCAGGAGGAAGTGAGTACCGGTGCCCCAGTGTTTTCTAGTCAAGTACGCATATGGCAGTTGTCATTTGTGGACGTTGTATTCAACCAAGTATATGCAGGTCCAGTTGCAAGGGGGTCTGATTAAAAACGCACGTTGCTTCAGATGCCAAGGGTCTCTCCATGGTTTATCCACAGATTGTGGACACACTGTAGGGAGACAGAGCGGGTTATACAAGGTCGCCAACGCATTGCATCTCCACGTGACGACCGATATCTAGCCATCCATGTCTGCGTTACGGCATCGTATGGATACCGCCAGTGCACATACAAGACGATGTCAGATGGGCCACTGGAGCCGCTGTGTCCGATCAGACTGTAATGAACAGGTTACGAGAAAGGACCTTACGATCCAGATGACTTGTTCGAGTATTCTGTTCGACATGACAATATTTTGCAGCTCGCCTTCAGTTCTGCCTTTCCCCTGTCAACTGGCAATTACGTCACTGGCGACACTTGTTATTCACAGACGAAATGTGATGGCCGTGTTCGTACGCGGAAACCCGTGGTGAGTAGTACCTGCCAACTGTCCAGGAATTTGACAGATTTCCAAGGTTATTTGATGTTGTGGAGAGGTTCAAAAATGGCTCTGAGCACTATGGGACTTAACATCTGAGGTCATCAGTCCCCTAGAACTTAGAACTACTTAAACCTAACTAACCTAAGGACATCACACACATCCATGCCCGAGGCAGGATTCGAACCTGCGACCGTAGCGGTCGCGCGGCTGCAGTCTGAAGCGCCTAGAACCGCTTGTGGAGAGGATTCACCGCTAACAGTCATACGGATCTAGTTGTTTATGGTCGCATTACCGTCAGGCAGTACATAGAACAGAACCTGTTGAACCATATGGTGGCTGCTGCATACGGTGGTGGCCCAGAATTCTTTCTAACGTAAGCGCCCATGTGCCGGGCGTCAGCTAAGCTTGTACATTGAAGTAATGGAAAGGCCGACGGTGAGTCCCTAGTTAAACCCCATCTTGCATGTGTGGGATGTGCGTGGCAGACGTGTTCGTGATCGTCCTGTTACACTCTCCAAGAACTCTCATGGACTCATTGAAGAGTGGAAACGGATACCACAGGATGACCTCCACAGAGTTATACGGAGCATGCCACCAGCCTCAGGCAGTGATAAATGCTCACGCTGGTTCTCTCAAAGTACAAAGAAAAGCATCTAGGAGGACGGGATGAATTATTTTCAGTTATTGTTATGAAAACAATAGAGAATCTAATGTTTTGTTGCATACTTAATGTGTGACAGATAATGGTATAATCTGGAAACATATTCAGTTCGCAGTTATTGCTCAATGAAGTATGACAGACGCCCAAAATCATTATCCACAAATTTTTTTGACCAGCGCAGTTTCTTGAGTTGTCAGTTGTAATCTAATTGCTAGAATGATGTCTGGGGTTATATTAAATAGTTAGCCAGAAGTACTTTGAACTGAAGTCTAACAAGACAAAAAATTTCAAATAATGACACTTCAAGTCAGCACTTACACTCATCAATGACTCTGTAAAACTATTTTTTATGCACCATGGACCTTGCCGTTGGTGCGGAAGCTTATGTGCCTCAGCGATACAGGTAGCCTCCTTATTGTAGGTGCAAACACGACGGAGAGGTATCTGTTGAGAGGCCAGACAAATGAGTGGTTCCTGAAGAGGTGTAGCAGTCTGTTCAGTAGTTTCAGGGGCAACAGTGTGGATACTTGACTAATTTGGCTTCGACACATCAGCCAAAACGGCCTTGCTGAGCTGGTACTGTGGACGGATGAAAGCAAGGGGAAACTACGGCCGTAATTTTTCCCGAGGGCATGCACCTTTACTGTATGGTTAAATAATGATGGCGTCCTCTTGGGTAAAATATTCCGGAGGTAAAATAGCCCCCTTTCGGAACTCCGGATGCGGACTGCTCAGGAGAACGTCATTATCAGGAGAAACAAAACTGTCGTTCTACGGACTGGAGCGTGGAATGTCAGATCCCTTAATCGAGTAGGTAGGTTAGAAAATTTAAGAAGGGAAATGGACAGGTTAAAGTTAAATGTAGTGGGAATTAGTGAAGTTCGGTGGCAGGAGGAACGAGACTTCTGTCCCGGTGAATGCAGAGCTATAAATACAAAATCAAACAGGGGTAATGGAAGAGTGAGTTTAATAATGAATAAAAAAAATAGGAGCGCGAGTAAGATACTATGAACGGCACAGTGAACGCATTACTGTAGCCAAGATAGACACGAAGCCCACGCCTACCACAGTAGTACAAGTTTATATGCTAACTAGCTCCGCAGATGACGAAGAGATTGAAGAAATGTATGATGAAATAAAAGAAATTATTCAGATACTGAAGGGAGAGGAAAATTTAATTGTCATGGGGGACTGGAATTAGACAGTCGAAAAGGAAGTGAAGCAAAAGTAGTAGGTGAATATGGAAGGGATACGGAATGAAAGAGGAAGCCGCCTTGTAGAATTTTGCACAGAGCATAACTGAATCATAGCTAACACTTCGTTTAAGAATCATGAAAGAAGATTGTATACGTGGAAGAAGCCTGGAGACACTAGAACGTTTTAGATAATTATAGAATGGTAAGAGATTTAGAAACCAGGTTTTAAATTGTAAGCCATTTCCAGGGGTAGATGAGGACTCTGAGCACAATCTATTGGTTATGAACTGTTGATTAAAACAGAAGAAACTGCAAAAAAAGTGGAAATTTAAGGAGATGGGACCGGATAATCTGAAAAGAGCAGAGGCTGTAGAGAGTCACAGAGAGAGCATTAGGGAATGATTGACAAGAATGAGGGAAAGATATACAGTGGAAGAAGAATGGGTAGCTTTGAGGGATGAAATAGTGAAGACAGCAAAGGATCAAGTAGCCTAGGTAGAAAGACAAGGGCTAGTAAAATAGTAAAAATCTTGGGTAACACAAGAGACACTGAATTTAACTGATTAAAGGAGAAAATATAAAAATGCAGTAAATGAAGCAGACAAAAAGGAATGCAAACGTCTCAAAAATGAGATCGAGAGGAAGTGCAAAATGGCTAAGCAGGGATGGCTAGAGGACAAATGTAAGGATGTAGAGGCTCACTAGCGGTAAGATAGATACTGCCTACAGGAAAATTAAAGAGACCTTGGGAGAAAAGAGAATCACTTGTATGAATATCAAGAGCTCAGATGGAAAACCAGTTCTAAGCAAAGAAGGGAAGGCAGGAAGGTGGAGGAACTATATAGAGGATCTGTACCGTGGCAATATTATGAAAATAGAAAAGGACGTAGATGAACATGAAATAGGAGATATGACACCGCGTGAAGAATTTGACAGAGCATTAAGAGAACTAAGTCAACACAACGCCCGGGGAGTAGACAATATTGCATTAGAACTACTGGTGAGCGCGATGTATGAGACAGGCGAGATACCCTCAGACTTCAAGAAGAATATAATAATTCCAATACCAAAGAAAGCAGGTTTTGACATGTGTGAAAACTACCGAACTATCAGCTTAATAAGTCTCGGCTGCAAAATACTGACACGAATTCTTTTCAGACGAATGGGAAAACTGGTAGAAGCCGATTTCAGGGAAGATCAGTTTGGATTCCGTAGAAATGGTGGAACGCAAGAGGCAATACTGACCCTACGACTTACCTTAGAAGATAAATTAAAGAAAGGCAAACGTACATTTCTAGCATTTGTAGAGTTAGACAAAGCTTTTGGCAATGTTGACTGGAATATTCTCTTTCAAATTCTGAAGATGGCAAGGGTCAAATACGGGGAGCAAAAGGCTATTTGCACTTTGTACAGAAACCAGATGGCAGTTATAAGAGTCGTGGGGCATGAAAGGGAAGCAGTGGTTGGAAAGGGAGTGAGACAGGATTGTAGCTTATCCCCGATGTTATTCAATCTGTGTATTGAGCAAGCAGTAAAGGAAACAAAAGAAAAATTTGGAGTAGGAATTAAAATACACGGAGATGAAATAAGAACTTTGAGGTTTGTTGATGACATTATAATTCTGTCAGAGACAGCAAAGGACCTGGAACAGCAGCTGAAAGGACTGGACAGTGTCTTGAAATGAGGATATAAGATGAACATCAACAAAAGCCAACCGAGTCGAGTTAAGTCGGGTGGTACTGAGGGAATTATATTAGGAAATGAGACACTTAAAAGTGGTAGATGAGTTTTGCTATTTGGCGAGCATAATAACTGATGATGGTCGAAGTAGAGAGGATATAAAATGTAGACTGGCAATAGCAAGAAAGCCTTTCTGAAGAAGAAAAATTTGTTAACATCGAGTATAGATTTAAGAGTCAGGAACTCTTCTCTGAAAGTATTTGTGTGGAGTGTAGCCGTGTATGGAAGTGAAACGTGAACGATACATAGTTTAGACAATAAGAGAATAGAAGCTTTCGAAATGTGGTGATACAGAAGAACGCTGAAGAATTTATGAATAGATCACGTAACTAATAAGGAGGTACTGAATAGAACTGGTGAGAAGAGAAATTTGTGGCACAACTTGACTAGAAGGAGGGATCGGTTGGTAGGACACGTTGTGTGGCATCAAGGGTTCACCAATTTAGTATTGGAGGGCAGCAAGGAGGGTAAAAATCATAGAGGGAGACCAAGAGGTGAATACCCTAAGCATATTCAGAAGGATGTAGGATGCAGTAGTTACTTGGAGATGAAGAGACCTGCACAGGATAGAGTAGCATGGAGAGCTGCATCAAATCAGTCTGTGGACTGAAGACGACACCAACAAGTGTCACTCCGGAATATTCCCTATGACAAGTAATGGAGCTCAGTTCAAGCAGCAATTCGGGCAGTTACGTGTTTTGACATGCGTGAACAGTTGTTCATCTTAAAGACTTAAGCCACTAAAGCTCTGAACGTAATTTATAATTGGCGATCAAAAATTTTCCGTGTGAAGGCCGTGAAGTGCAAACTGGTATCATATTTCCACTTCTCACTTTCCGTCGACTTTTAACACACTTCTAGTAACAACAGTATCCAATGTAACTTTGTTCCACTCAACTAGCTCCCCATCGCAATACGCTTTTGCCCTTGACTCTTGAATCCTGGCCACTCACGGCCTCAGATCGGAAAACTCGATTTGTCGACACGACAATGCCCAAAGAAAGTCCATATCTTGAAGAACTTGGCCGGCCGATCGATAATGCACCTTCACATGTGAAAGAACTCCCAACACACATTTTCCAGTGCTGTTAGCCTCGAGCGCCGAGTATAGACGTGCTTTATCGTGGGGATTGATCACATTAACGAACAACATTGCAAGTCTTATTTCGAGGGGCATTTTGTCTGGCGCCCTTTGCGACGTGGAACGTTACTGGGTAGCGCGAACCTTTGAAGAGCGGAAATGGAAACCGTTTTAAGTGCCAAGTCTGACATATGTTAGAGGAATGAAAAAACATTGTATCTCATTTGTACATAACTGATATGTATTCAAAACGTTGAAGAGGTTTTCTGATACCACAGAATTAATGCTGCTCACCGCATGAAGGCTAAAAGCAATAAGACAAATTACAAAATAAATATTTTATTAGAAACGTTCTGAGTGCCATATCAGGAAACTAACTAACTCTAATTGTCAATAACAAAGTTTTTCCAAGTTGATTGTTGTAGGGAAGCCGGCCGGTGTGGCCGTGCGGTTAAAGGCGCTTCAGTCTGGAACCGCGTGACCGCTACGGTCGCAGGTTCGAATCCTGCCTCGGGCATGGATGTGTGTGATGTCCTTAGGTTAGTTAGGTTTAATTAGTTCTAAGTTCTAGGCGACTGATGACCTCAGAAGTTAAGTCGCATAGTGCTCAGAGCCATTTGAACCATTTTTTGTTGTAGGGAAGGAAACAGCAACCAGCCACTGTTAATAATATTTATTGATACACATAGCGCCGTTATCGATTTCGAACAGTCAGGTTTATCTTCAGATGGCTGTTCACGCTTATATTACAGTTGTCGTTGTTTACATTAGCTGTTGGCTGTTTTAGTAACAACAAATGTAATATAATCGTGAATAGCCGCCCAAAGATGAACCTGTCGGTTCGCAAGGGGCTATTTGTGTAAATAATTAGCAGTGGCTGGCTGGTTGCTGTTTCCGACTATGCAAAAATCAATTTGTGTTTTGTGCGTAGCTTAGGTCTCAAAAATGACACTTTTCGATAACATATAGAAAGGAAGTTTTTGTTCCATTTTCCATTGATACTAAGGCACTACGTTTTATTTATGATACTACAAGTGCAAAAATACAACATTAAGGTTTTAAACAGTTGAACTGTAGTCAACAAAACCTGCTCCTCATATCTTTTGTTCTTTGGGGCCCGGAGTGCAAAAAAAAAAAAAAAAAAAAATGGCTCTGAGCACTATGGGACTTAACTTCTGAGGTCATCAGTCCCCTAGAACTTAGAACTACTTAAACCTAACTAACCTAACGACAACACACACATCCATACCCGAGGCATGATTCGAACCTGCGACCGTAGCGGTCGCTCAGCTCCAAACTGTAGCGCCTAGAACCGCTCGGCCACTCCGGCCGGCCCCGGAGTGCAAAATATGTCTTTTATGACATGGTTATAACGAATAACAGCCAGCTACACTGCTCTGTAAATTGTTTTTATTTTATGTCATTCACGATTAGCCCATTTAGGCATATTACCACTAATAGGCGCTCTGTTAAATACATAAGTAAGCGATGATCTTAATGTAATGGTCTGTAACTAGAAACCGAAAAGCTATAAAACATCGTTATGTGTTTATACCTTACATGTAACATCGTTCCTGTCATGTCCTGGTCTTTTTTTTTTTTTTTTTTTTTTTTGGAATCATTACCTTCTCCTAGGTGTACACTGAGGTGTATATCCGATTTTAGTTGATTTCCATATATGCTACTTTTCTGATAGCTTGAATGACAGTGGATCAGCGATATTACATGTTTACATAGCTACCATTATAAATACGTGATGAATGAATTCAGTTGTTTCTTATTTTTATACATTTGATTCTAACTGTGTTTTAGCCTGGAGTTTATTTTAGTTTTATATGAGAGTTTTATTTTACATTCTTAATTTCTTCGTAATTAGTTTTTATTGTCTATGATTTATGCTGGTGTCACGTCTTTGCTTTATACTCTTCATGCCGTTATCACTGTTACTACCGATATGTCTTATTTAGCGTCTCTGAGTTATTACTTTGCCTGTTTTATTGCTTTACAATGTGAATAAACTTTTCTATGTACTTTTCGTGCTTTAGGTCGGTTTATTCGTTCAGTAAATCTGTAGGGTTGCTGTACATATGTGAATATATCTCTGTTTCCTCAAGGATGTTCATGAATGCTCCCTTCTGCGTAATATGGAGGATTCCCAGTGCTTCATTTACAGGTTTTACGTCGTGTTTTCCTGTTTGTAGATGTTGAAAAAATGTGGATGGGATGTTTTTACTTTCTCTGGTGTACTCTTTGTAGCTAATTTTGAATTTTCTACCGATCTGTTCTACGTAGTATTTGTGGTATGTCTTACGCGAAAGTTTCTAAATGCCAGGTTTGTAGTGTGTGGGGGTCAGTTCTAGTGTCAGATTCCATCCGTCGACTTTGAGCAGTAACGTCATATGTAAGGCAAAGACGCTACGTAGTGGCAATCTTTGAAAGCAACTAATCATCTTCCAAACAAACGAAAGTAGCATACGATAAACTTGCAATCACAGGTCACGTGATTAATTACTTAGCCAAGAATTATATCGAAAAGAAGGCAACAAGAGTAAATAACAATAAAAGAGAAATATATACGCATGGGATAAATTACACTACTGGCCATTAAAATTGCTACACCAAGAAGAAATGCAGATGATAAACGGGTATTCATTGGACAAATATATTATATTAGAACTGACATGTGATTACATTTTCACGCAATTTGGGTGCATAGATCCTGAGAAATCAGTACCCTGAACAACCACCTTTGGCCCTAATAACGGCCTTGATACGCCTGGGCATTGAGTCAAGCAGAGCTTGGATGGCGTGTACAGGTACAGCTGCCCATGCAGCTTCAACACGATACCACAGTTCATCAAGAGTAGTGACTGGCGTATTGTGATGATCCAGTTGCTCGGCCACCATTGACCAGACGTTTTCAATTGGTGAGAGATCTGGAGAATGTGCTGGCCAGGAAAGCAGTCGAACATTTTCTGTATCCAGAAAGGCCCGTACAGGAACTGCAACATGCGGTCGTGCATTATCCTGGTAAAATGTAGGGTTTCGCAGGGATCGAATGAAGAATAGAGCCACGGGTCGTAACACATCTGAAATGTAACATCCACTGTTCAAAGTGCTGTCAATGCGAACAAGAGGTGACCGAGACGTGTAACCAATGGCACCCCATAGCATCATGCCGGGTGATACGCCAGTATGGTGATGACAAATACACGCTTCAAAAAAATGGCTCTGAGCACTATGGGACTTAACATCTGTGGTCATCAGTCCCCTAGAACTTAGAACTACTTAAACCTAACTAATCTACGGACATCACACATATCCATGCCCGAGGTAGGATTCGAATCTGCGCAAATACACGCTTCCAATGTGCGTTCACCGCGATGTCGTCAAACACGGATGCGACCATCGTGATGCTGTAAACAGAACCTGGATTCATCCGAAAAAATGACGTTTTGCCTTTCGTGCACCCAGGTTCGTCGTTGAGTACACCATCGCAGGCGCTCCTGTCTGTGATGCAGCGTCAAGGGTAATCGCAGCCATGGTCTCCGAGCTGATAGTCCATGCTGTCGAACGTAACCATTTCCAACCAATGATCGTTCAGTTTCCGGACCAGAAGACCCAGTCCATTCTATGCAAACACAGGCCAGACGATTACGGTGCCTTGTTGACAACATGAGTACGTGGTTTCGTGGGATCTGCGCCACATACAAAGCCTACCATCAGCTCTTAGTAACTGTAATCGGGACTCAACCGACGAGGCCACGGTTTTCCAGTCGGCTAGGGTCCATGAGCCCAGAAGAGCGATGTCGCGCTGTTAGCAAAGGCAATCGCGTCGGTAGTTTGCTGCCATAGCCCATTAACTCCGAATATCGTCACACTGCCCTAGCGGACAAGTTCGTCGTGCGTCCCACATTGATATCTGCGCCTATTTCACGCAGTGTTGCTTGTCTGTTAGCAATGACAACTCTATGCAAACGCCGCTGCTATCGGTCGTTAAGTGAAAGTCGTGGACCACTGCGTTGTCCGTGGTGAGAGGTAATACCTGCAATTTGGTGTTCTCGGTACAGTTTTGACTCTATCTGTCTCGGAATATTGAACTCCATGACGACTTTCGAAGTGTATTGTCCCATCGTCTAGTTCTACTACCATTCCGCTTTCAAAGTCTGTTAATTTCCGTCGTGCGGATATAATCACGTCGTAAACCCATTCCGATGAATCACCTAAGTAACAATGACAGCTCAGTCAGTGCATTGCCCTTTTATATCTTGAGTACACGATACTAGTGCCGTCTGTAATGTACATTTCAGTATCCTACGACTTGGGTCAGCTGAGTGTATAATCGGTATGGATGATGATTACAAGCAGTTCTGCCAATCACCACTACATAGCGACTGCTTCGTTTTCACAGCGGTGGGGGACTTGAATTCATCAGTCAGTTTACTCTCTAAATTCTGTGCACCCCTCTCTCTGCTCATCCCCTCTCCCAGTCACTCCGCGCATCTCCTCCTTCCTCCTCTCCATGTCCATTTCCATCTGAATTTTCATTAGAGTAAAGTGTAAGAAATTTTTCAAGATTTTCCACATTATATATTACATATATAACAAAGTAAATAGCCTATGTCCATCGAAACGTTCTTTAGAGCACCATGTACTCATTTGTAGCTAAACGGTGAAGAACATTTGGCGATTTTCGGTAACAACGTTTTCTCTTTTCATATTACATACGTATATATAGCCAAACTGTTTTTTGTTACAAAACATTTGGCAACAGGATTGTCAAACTGAACAGAAAGCTTTTTATTTTATTTTCAATACCAAAAATGGTACTATCATCCACAATTACGAACATAAGACAAAAAATCAACCTAATCAGTCAATCCGTTCTCAGGTGACGATCTTTCACAGCTGATTTTAATTTCCGACTTTTCCGGAGTATTTTTCAAAAATTTCCTTTCATGGTAACTTTTTCCTGATAATAACGAACACGAACACACACACACACACACACACAAACACACACACAAACCAAATGGGTCTAGCCGTTCTGAGGCAATGATGTTTCACGCACGCGTCAAACGGTCTACCTGTTGATGAAATTCGTATAAAAATTCCTACGTTAGTTCCTGAGATTCAAACGTCAATACAGACAGAAATTGTGGCGATGGACTTTATTTTGTGTATGTATGTATAGACAGTAGAAGATAACGTACAGATATTCGTCGTTAAAAAAATAAATACATGCGTAGCTTTTACGCTCAGTACTCTGCGGTGTATGAGGAAATTGAGGTCGAAAGGAGAACGGTTCCCTACTGGCGCCGTACTGTGTGATTTGCCCTGCTTTGTAAAATTTCTTTTGGTAACAAGACTGTCGCAATAGCTGGGCTCTTGGGGCAGGAGGATGCAGAATCTCATAGCACTTAATGTGAATATAAGTCCCCAAACACGAGGAACGAGTTGATGTTTCTAAAACCAAGTTTAAACTTTTTTCATCTTTGTTTTATGGTATTAAAAGATATTGTTTTTACAAAGAAAGAAACGTGTAAGCTGTGCGGGGCAATTAAAGTCCGACCCTTTAAGTGGACCTAAGATGTCTGGGGCGTCCAGAGTGACGTCAGAGCGGAGAGCAGCGTGAATTAACCTTTCGCTGCGCGTAACAGCGCGTCTGGTGACGTAACAACTGAAGGTGGTAGAGCTGGTACTTGGTATTTTACTTATTTATTGGCTTTTGGTTTGATAACCATAGAACCAACCGCAGTTGACACATATCGGTAACAACTATCAGTTTTGACCGTTATCTACTTTGTATGTCACCGAAGAAAATTTTCGACAGCAGTCACGTCATACATTACAGTGGGCGATATTAATGTTGCCCTTTAACACGTTGACTGCCACGAGGTCGCCGGCGGCACCAGCAGAGCCTCACATCTCACGCCGTGTCACGGCCTGGTGGCGAAGCATCTGTCACTATGCGTGCGTCAATCGGCAGTCTGACGTGGCTTTCCGGGGCCCTGTCTTCATGCGATCGTACATTCTAGTGACCACCGCCGCCAACAACCATGTACAGTGGCCTACATTCCTGCCAAGTATTTCTGCAATATCGCAGATAGAATATCCTGCTTCTCGTATCCCTATTAGACGACCTCGTTCAAACTCAGTCAGGTGTGGATTACTGCGTCTTTGTCACTTTAAAGGCATTCTTGTCTAAGATAAACTCACGAAGTCCAATTTCAAATGTAACTAACGCTCACGACCGATATAGAGTGTACCAGGTGTAAAAGTACGAAAGCGGAATTTCTCTATAGATGGTCCTAGCCGCCAGTGTACGGCCCATGAGACCGCGTCTGCAGCGCTATCTGCTTCCTGTAATGGCTGACGACGAATGTCAACAAACAATAACCAAAGTTCCATACATCGGTATCTGATTAAAACCCTTAAACATGTCGAGTTTTGTGCCTACGAACTACGATTTGCGAACAGCATTAGTTTCCTGTTATTATTTGAAGAAAACTGCTGCAGAATCGCATCGAATGCTTTTCGAAGTTTTCGGCGAACATCCTCTTGGGAAAACACAGTGTTTCGAGAGGTTAAAAAAATTCCAAAGTTATGTTTGTGACGTGAAAAACGAGGAGAGCGGGAAATGGCCGGAGAAGTTCGAAGACAACGAATTGCAGGTCTTACTGGATAAAGATGATAAACTCAACAGGAATTCGTGGAACAACTGAATGTGACACAGAGGGCCGTTTCTCTTAAAGGTGCAGAAAGTGGGGAAATGGGTTCCGCATGAACTGAACGACAGGCAGCAAGCAACTCGAAAGACCACTTGTGAAGTGCTGCTCGCCAGATACAAAAGTAGGTCGTTTCTCCATCGAATAGTGACAGATGGTGAAAAATGGATCTTAGGCGTCGTAAATCATGGGTGAATCCAGGCAAACCATCGACATCCACTGCAAGACCAAATCGCTTTGGAAAGAAGACAATGCTGCCCCAGGGGCTCAGCTATTGTGACAGTCTTGTTACCAAAAGACATTTTACATAACGGGGCAAATCACACACTACGGCGCCAGTAGGTTCAAATGGCTCTGAGCACTATGCGACTTAATTTCTGAGGTCATCAGTCGCCTAGAACTTAAAACTAATTAAACCTAACTAACCTAAGGACATCACACACATCCATGCCCAAGGCAGGATTCGAACCTGCGACCGTAGCGGTCGCTCGGTTCCTGACTGTAGCGCCTAGAACCGCACGGCCACTCTCGCCGGCGCGCCAGTAGGAGATCGTTCTCCTTTCAACCTCGATTTCCTCATAAACCGCAGAGTATTGAGCGTAAAAGCTAAGAGTGCATTTTTTTAAACAACGAATATCTGTACGTTATCTTCTACTGTCTATACATACACAAATTAAAGTTCACCGACACAACTTCTGTCTGTATTAACGTTTGAATTTGAGGAACTGCTGTCGAAATTTTTGTACGGATTTCATCAGCAGGTAGACCGATTGACGAGAAGAGTTTTTGTGTATGTATGTAAATAAAAATCAATTGCTGCATGTGTGAAAGATCATTACCTGAGAACGGCTAGACCTATTTGGTTTTTGTGTTTGTGTTTGTGTGTGTGTGTGTGTGTGTGTGTGTGTGTGTGTGTGTGTGTGTGTGTGTGTGTGTGAGAGAGAGATCGTATTCGTTATTATCAAGAAAAAGTTTAAATGAAAGGAAATGTTTAAAAAATGCTCCGGAAAAGCCGGAAATTAAAATCATCTGTGAAAGATCGTCACTTGAGAACGGCTTGACCGATTTGTTTTTTTTTTTTTTCTTTTTACTGTGTTCGTAATTGTGGACGGTAGTAGTATTTTTGGTACTGAAAATAAAATAAACTTTCTGTTCAGTTTGACAATTCTGCTGGCAAACGTTTTCGTAACAAAAAATCAGTTTGACGATATATATGTTTGTGATATGCAAAGGGGAAATGTTGTTACCGAAAACTCCGAGAACTTCTTCACCGTTTGTCTACAAATTTGTACACGGTTCTCTAAAGAACGTTTCGACAGATATAGGCTACATATTTTTGTAACATATGTAATATATAATGGGGAAAATCTCGAAAAGATCTTGACGGATTTACTTCAAATGTTTTACACGATACTCTAATGAAAATTCAGATGGAAATGGACATGGAGAGGAGGGAGAAGGAGAAGTAAGAAGAGAGTAGGAGGGGGGATGAGAAGATGAGCAGAGTGTGTGGTCGCACGGAAGACACAGTGTAAACTGACTGAACTTTGATGAATTTAAGTCCCCCCACCGCTGTGAAAACGAAGCAGTCGCTATCTAGTGACGATTGGCAGAATTGCTTGTAATCATCTATACCGTTTTTACACTCGGTTGACCCAAGTCGTGGGTGAGATTAGAAGGGTGTCATCTATTATGAGCTGGTGAAACCGTTAACACTGATCGCTACCAAAAGCAAATGATCGATTTATTGAGCATTACGTGAAAAACTGGAAAAAAGGCAACAAAGTCATTTTGCTCCATGATAACGCCCCATCACACACAGCAAAACGGGTCAGAGAAACGATCGAGGCATTGAGTTGGGAAATACTAGAGCATGCGGCTTATTCTGCAGACTTGGCTCCGTCCGATTATCATCTATTTACATCACTGGGACACGCTCTCCCTGAACAACGCTTCGTATTAAAATGTACGGAAATGGCTCGCTGACTGGTTTGCTTCAGGAGAAGAACGGTTATTTTGGCGTGGCATTCATAGCCTGCCGGAAGGTGGGAGAAATGTATAAATAGCAATGGAGAGTATTGTGAATAAAATATTGTTTATCAGTTCCAAAAGAAGAGACGTGTAATTACTGCATCCAAATTTCGGTTTCATACTTCTACACCTGCTATTTAAAGTAAATTTGATTTGCATCCTCATAGTGGTGCTACTATCGCCACTTCTATGCGACTGGCGCGAAATCTGAACAGACCTTGTCTTTCAGATGTAGAAACACGCCTACCAACTTTCGTTTATGTCGGACAACTCCTTCTTGGTGCCGCGATTTTTTTCCGTCAATGTATTTGACAGCCATCGGCATCCGTGCAATGCCCTCAGTGTGTTGCAATTGTCAGTCGTGGACAGATCAGTGTTCAGCTTAGTTCTGTGCACTATGTTGCAGCTCTGTGAATTCGAACGAGGGCAGATTGTTGGTGCTAGTATGGTGCGTCTCGCGTAACCAAGGCAGCCGAGGTGTTTGGTGTTTCAAGAGCCACAATATCGCCATTCCTACCACGTCTACAGCAATGATACTTTTCTTGCACTTGTATAGTAAACCTGCCCTTTCTTTAGGCACATTTGTTACTAATTTAATGGCTTATTCAACAACAACTCATCCTTCAAACCACGACCAAACAATGACTAGGAACATCTGTGTGCAACACCACGAAACCTTATCCCAGGGAGTGCAGGGAAAGTGGAGTATGCAGAACGTGGATCGTCACTGGGAAAGGAGTGGTGTTGGGAAAAGAGTTCCATCGTCTTGCTCAGCACTCACAAGACAGGCCCAGCTCCCACTTTTTAATTATCATCTACTGTGGCACAAATTACACACTGTAAGAACAACTTTTCAAGAAAGCGCTGTGGAGAAACCTATGTGTTCAAATGTGGTACTTACAGGGTTATTACAAATGACTGAAGCGATTTCACAGCTCTACAATAACTTCATTATTTGAGATATTTTCACAATGCTTTGCACACACATACAAAAACTCAAAAAGTTTTTTTAGGCATTCACAAATGTTCGATATGTGCCCCTTTAGTGATTCGGCAGACATCAAGCCGATAATCAAGTTCCTCCCACACTCGGCGCAGCATGTCCCCATCAATGAGTTCGAAAGCATCGTTGATGCGAGCTCGCAGTTCTGGCACGTTTCTTGGTAGAGGAGGTTTAAACACTGAATCTTTCACATAACCCCACAGAAAGAAATCGCATGGGGTTAAGTCGGGAGCGCGTGGAGGCCATGACATGAATTGCTGATCATGATCTCCACCACGACCGATCCATCGGTTTTCCCCTTACAGAGGCATCCAGAACCTTTAAACTGCGCATACCATCGCCGAATGGAGTTAGCAGTTGGTGGATCTTTGTTGAAGTTCGTCCCGAAGTGTCGTTGCACTGTTATGACTGACTGATGTGAGTGCATTTCAAGCACGACATACGCTTTCTCGGTTCCTGTCGCCGTTTTGTCTCATTGCGCTCTCGAGCGCTCTGGCGGCAGAAACCTGAAGTGCGGCTTCAGCCGAACAAAACTTTATGAGTTTTTCTACGTATCTGTAGTGTGTCGTGACCATATGTCAATGAATGGAGCTACAGTAAATTTATGAAATCGCTTCAATCATTTGTAATAGCCCCGTACTTGTAGTAATGAATGTGAAATTAAATTAAGCTTGTAACACTTAGTTAAGAGAAATGCAGACCTCAGCTGCAATTAGACATTGAATTAAATTCAACGGCGGTATGTGAAAATTTGTGCTGGTCCGGGATTCTAATCCGGATTTCCCGCTTTACGCGAGTAGTCGCCTTAACTGCTTCGGCTGTCCGGATACACTTCTTATCCAAACCAAATTCTCAACTTGTCGTACACAACACATGTAGCGTCTACCATCCATTATCCTCATTGTCGCATACATGTCTGATACAACAGGCACAACACATTTACTAATTTACAGGGTGGTCTACTTAAACGTTTCAGCGCAAATATCTCCAGTAGAACAACAGACACTGAAAAACAGCTTTCCCGGGTATGACTGTAAGGCAGGGTCTCATAAAAGTAAAACGTAAACTGATATAATCTTATTTTTTAAATGGGCACCCCGTATTATTTCTTACGCAATCGATAACATGAAAAATCACAGAAAGAGTGGCGTTGGTTGCATCGCAATATACAGTTACATCCCGAGAAATTGCAAAGCGAATTTGAAGCTTGAAATAAACGAAACGCGACACGGTTAGTAGTATATTTAAGCCGATTCTGATGCAAAGAGCATATTGATTAAAATTTCAGGATATAAATCAATATTTAATTTCGTCGTATACCCCGACCAAAAACAAAATTTTCACTTAATTAAAAAACAAATTATTCAATTACAATTTAATACTCAAAAATTAAATCAAAAATCTAATATTCATTCAAATTCAATAACATGAATCGGACATTATTTTTTTGTTTTTTACGTCAATAAAAAAATTGTAATCCAATGATTTTCTCCAATTTATCATCGTCTTGTGTAAAGATTTTAATATAACTATCTGGAAGAGTAATTTTAAATTTATCATCTAAAAGTAGTAAAACGTTCTCACCAAATTTAGTTGGTAAAATTTCATATAGGAATAAAAATCACAATGCTATGCTTTCAGCTATTTCCGTTTTGGCTACTTTTTCATTTATCTATCTCTTACTCGTTTTAAATTGGATACTGATGAAAAATGAGGACAAGAACTACTGGACAACTTAAGTGAAATAAAGTAAATGAATGAAAAATGGAAAGTAAATGGCGATTGATGCAAAATGAGGACAATAAAAATGGTAAACAAGTTATATTTTTTATATGTATTAAATGAACAACATAGAACAGACAGTAAGACATGTATCAAAGGTAGTGTATTGCAACACGTTGCTGAATAAGGGATAAACTTAGATAAACCTAGACTGATTTGTAATAAGTGTATAAATAAGGATCGGCTTAGTAGATATTATTCAAACAAAACCAATAACGACAGTAACATATTGAATAGTACCGATGATATGGGGCAGATATTAAAAAAGTGCACTAAATGTGACACCGTAGAAAGTGTAGCAGAATATGGGAAGAAATTAGGTAAACCTAGATCAATTTGCAAAAAATGTTTAAATAATGATCGTATGAGTAGATATTGTATTAAAGTGACTAACACCCAGAATAGCATGACAAACATGTCGATAGATATAGACAACAAGCAAGATAATAATCCACAGAATAGTATGGACAACAGCAGTAATAGTGGAAGGTCGAAAATATGTAATTCATGTAAAATTACAAAGAATTTAGATTTTTGCAAAAAATCACGGAGAGATTCTATCAATTTGTAGAGACCTTAGAAAATTAAGGTTGGAAAATGAAAAAAAATATTACTCCAACCCAAAAATTTAATGTAATTACATTTATTTACAGCTTACTACAAATCTGCAGTAATAACTGGAAGAAGTCACAAATGCTAAAATTACAGATCTTTTTTGCAAGAATAAAATGCATTACCAGGACACGAGAGAAAAATTAAATGGTTTGTTAGGCGAAGAATACCAAGTAATGTTTGAATTTAATTTTACTTAAAAAAAAAAAAAAAATTCGTTTTGCGGGTATAGATAAATTTTTGGTCGGAGTGTACGGCGAAATTAAAATTTGGCTATTTTTACTCAATATGCTCTTTGCACCAGAATCGGCATAAATATACTACCGCCGTTGCACGTCCCGAGGTGCAAGCGTGACCCCACATATCAATTTTTATGGCAGGAAACACTATTACTTTCGGCCCTTGTGGCAACAGTGAGAGTAAGATTACCTACGTCAGTTACATCGGGATTATGAACAACGTCGGGTTCACGCTTGCATCTTGAGATGTGATATAGCGGCGCGTTTCGTTTATTTCACGCGTCAACCTCGCTTTGCAATTTCTCTGGATGTAATTTCTCTGGATGTAATTAACGTATTGCGATGCAACCAACGCCATTATTTTTGCGATTTTTCATGTTACCGTAATAAATAATACAGGGTTTTCATTTAAAGAAACATAAGTTGACGAATATTTGCTTACATTTGACAATGTCTCATAGAATTTTTTTCATGAGCCTCTGTCTTACATTCATACCACTGAAAGTAGTTTACCAATATCTATTTTTCTTCCAGAGATATTTGCGCTGAAACGTTTCAGTGGGCCTTGACAACAATGATAACACCAGTGGGGATGCACACACACTATGTCCGAACTCTTGCAGGAATCAGATAAAGCTGCGAGCATTGGGAATACTGGCTGATGGACTCTGCATGTGTGGTGTGTAACAAGGTGAGAATTTTGGTTGGCTGGAAAGCGTGTCTGGATAGCCGAATCTGTTACGGCAACCGCTCACTTAAAGTGGGAATTCCGTGCTCGAGTCCTGGTATGGTACAAATTTTGTGTCGCCATTGAATTTAATTCAGTGGCCAATTGCAGCAAAGTCCTGTATTCCTCTTAAGCATATTTAAGTATATACTGCGGACAAAACAGAGACTACACATTTAATAATTTTTCCAACCTGTTAGATCACTAAGGTTGGCAATGCCTGACTACAGCACGAGGTTTACCAACATATAGCGACTACAAAAATAGAGGCATAGGACATGCATATAATGACAACAAACATGCAGGCAAAGGACAAAGTTGCATGCAGACTTCAACAATTGCTATTTCAGTATTGCCAACGTCGGACGCTGTGCTGAAAATCTGTCGCATGATTTACTTACGTCTCTGAACTGAAACGAATGAATATTCCGGATATTTCAACAAATTTTAAAGTTCCTTCGGGACGGAAATTTCAGAGCCCAAATAGAGGACATGTCTATAGAAATCTGGACATGTGACTGCCCTACCCAAATACCTACTTCTGGCTACTTTGGAAGATCACTGTCCCCAAGAAACATGGAAGTAAGATTGTTTAAGGTATTATTGATAGTGTAACGAATAAGAAAAATATTCTGGTGCAAAACGTTTGTTAATTCTCACCTACGCATTACACACAGGAAAAACTCTTTCTTTGTTTTTGTTTGGTGTGGTTTTAATGACATCCCACTTTATTTCCAATTTATAACTGAAATCTATATGCAAATCATCATTCTTTTTCCAGCCAGTAATTTGGAAAATACAAAGACGACATATTCAAAAAATGGTTCAAATGGCTCTGAGATCTATGGGACTTAACTGCTGAGGTCATCAGTCCCCTATAACTTAGAATTACTTAAACCTAACTAACCTAAGGACTTCACACTCATCCATGGCCGAGGCAGGATTCGAACCTGCGACCGAAGCGCCTAGAACCGCTCGGCCACTCTGGCCGGCTCGACATATTCCCATATTCTGATACATATCTAATTTTTCTGTGACAAACTATCTCTTTTATGGATTTAACAACAAGCTCTGCCCCTTCTTGCAGGGCACTCGGGGATTTTAATATTGCTTTTTATTTCCTACATTGGATGATTGTTACGGCACTCTGCGTCTTGGGTCTATGTTATCCACTTTTCTCTCCACGTTCTTGTGGTCTTTCCTTATAGAACTTTAAGTTTAGCGCTTAAGAAAGTGAATGCTCCTTAAATGTAGTTACTCCATTGGTTTTAAGTTCTGCAAATGGCTTTCCTGTTGCCAGAGGCACAATGTCCAGTCCTCCACATTTAGACACAATATGACCACCCTTTTTTAAAGCAGATTCAATTTTTTTTGTTTATCCTTCAATATAAGTAAACGCCTTGAATCCATCTTTTCTTGCGAGTACTCCAGTGTGCAGCCACTTTCCATTGCTACTTACAATAAAGGCCGACACCTATTCTCCACCTATACCTAGATTTTCTTGTATGGTGTTTAATTTGTTAGCTTTGCTTGCACATTGAAGTGGCTTTTTCTCTAGTAACAATTTCTATTGTTTCTTCACAGCAATTGTTTTCTCCAAACAGTCCAGTTTTCGTTTTTTGATCTTGGCCGATTCCATTTCCAGTTTTCTTTTGGATACCCATAATGCATTAAGTGTACCGGCTGATCAAAAAGTCAGTATAAATTTGAAAACTGAATAAATCAAGGAATAATGTAGATAGAGAGGTACAAATTGAAACACATGCTTGGAATGACATGGGGTTTTATTAGAACCAAAAAAATACAAAGGTTCAAAAAATGTCCGACAGATGGCGCTTCATCTGATCACAATAGCAATAATTAGCATAACAAAGTAAGGCAAAGAAAAGATGATGTTCTTTACAGGAAATGCTCAATATGTCCACCATCATTCCTCAACAATAGCTGTAGTCGAGGAATAATGTTGTGAACAGCACTGTAAAGCACGTTGGTGAGGCATTGGCGTCGGATGTTGTCTTTCAACATCCCTAGAGATGCCGGTTGACCACGATACACTTGCGACTTCAGGTAGCCCCAAAGCCAATAATCGCACGGACTGAGGTCTGCGGATCTGGGAGGCCAAGCTTGGCGAAAGTGGCGGCTGAGCACACAATCATCACCAAACGACGCGCGCAAGAGATCTTTCACGCGTCTAGCAATATAGGGTGGTTCTAATAAAACCCCATGTCATTCCAAGCATGTGTGTCATTTTTTACCTCTCTATCTGCATTATTCCGCGGTTTATTAAGTTTTCAGATTTATACTGACTTTTTGATCACCCGGTACTTAAGGGAGCAATTTCTTTACCAAGAATGGTTTAAATCTGTCTGATAGATTTTTTATTTTATTAAGAGCTGCGGAATAACGTTATTAGTGGGAACAAATCCTAATTCGCCAATGTCTATAGTTGACAGTAGTATGGAGAACATTGAGCTCGATTGAGAAAAACAGTTTTATATATGTGGTGTTTGTTATTTTGGACATATCAGAAAGAACAGTCACCATTTTGATCCAGCAATCATTGGTGTGCATCCGCACTGAAGAGATCATTGTCTGGCCTCATGCATCTGACTACTAAGCAGGAGACATATGTTTGAATCCCGGTCTAGAACAAATTTTCGATGATCTCTTCAGTTCGGATGCGCACTAGGCTCGAATTCCTAAGGGAATCGGCGAAATGCCGCAAGTAACGAGGATAATGGGCAAGCGGCACTACATTCGTAGTGTGCGGCTGGCTTGAGAATTCGGGTTTCACTGGAGGCATTCTAGGATAATCCATGCAGTTGCAATGACCACTGTGTCCGGATGGCACTGCATTCATCGCATCTGCCTAGTCAGCACGAGACCCAGGTTCGAATCCCAGTCCGGCACAAATTTTCAACTTTCCCCGTCGATTTAAATCAATGACCACTCGTAGCCAATGTCCGTCATTGCTTTATATCTTAAAAATAACTTCGCAGCTTTAATATAAGAGTAATGTATAAAACATATGTCATCTCTGTTAGAGTCTGCGTTAACGATTTCCATAAAGTTTACAGATAAAATTAAAAAAGGGCAGAGAGAACGTAGTTTAAAATGTTTGTCAGTCTTGATTATCTGGAAGGTTCACTCGTACACGTACACCAGTCAACATTCGTGTATTCTTGTTGCCCCTGTAGACAAACTACAGATCATTGTTAAGCATAATATGGCAGCTGATCTCTACGCCATCTGATAATTTACACCATATAGTTGAAATTGGCACCGAGTACTGTTGAGCAAATGTTAAATAGTGTTTGTTAGCGTTTAATACGCTTAGTCTTCCACAAAGTCAAAACAAATCCATTCTGCAGTTATAAATACTAGCTTCCAGTCTGTTAATACCATATTCTTCAGACAAGAAAGATGTAAAAGTCGCTTATAGACTATTACGGTATATTGATAATTTTTTATTATTACATAATATTACATGCAACTGAGGAAGACAGGACTACAAAAAGTTGAAGATGTCGCTTATAGACGTTTATTGGAGCAATTTATAAAATCGATAGAAGGTTACCAATATCGGTTCGCACCTGGGCCTGTGATATGACATACAAATTTATGTTGCTTGGAGCTGATCCATTTGAAAAAGCCTATTCCAACTGTCTTATCGTTGTTCACTATCAGGTTTCCGTTCCCTTGGCAGTCTCTTTGCACAAAGAAGTCTATGTTTGATGTTAGGACATCACACATCTCCATTTTGTTAAAAATTCCGGCTAAATCTTGCATTATACTCAGGTGCATAGTCGTCTACACGGAACTGCTGCAATATCCCAGGAAGCTCATCATTTTAAAGTCAGCCAATTTCACTTGATACGGCATAAACTCAATTTTTTATATTTCCTCGAAATGGTTTCCACTATTTCCTTGCCTTTTTTTTTCCAGTAAGCCTCATGCTGTCGTGATATCGTTCTCGTGTAGGAGAAACGGTGTTTCAACTTGAAGCCATGCCTTGCAGAGATCAACTTGGAGAATTTACTACGCAAATAGTTATTAAACGAATCACGTATTTCCTTTTTCAACTTTACAGACCCATCCTTCTGTGTCATCCTTGGTGTTCACTTGAATACAGATTCTAACCACATAATACTACCTCATAGCGTTTCTGTAATGTGTGTAAGCACATTTATATTATTCTCACTACGGAGCGTTTCATATTCTATTGAATTTATGTTGCCAATGTCAGAAATAAGATCGTCAGGGTTATCCAATAATAACCAAAAACCACAGCATTTGTCTGTTAGTCTTTTCTTCCATCCTAATAGCTGACGGACGTATAGCACTTTGGAGGAAGCCATGTTTACACTTTCCAGTGCCACAGAATACTAATCAGTTGCACCTATAAAAGCTTCTTACATATCCATGGACCTAAGGGATCATTATGTGACGTCCAGTACGTGATGCCCTACATCGGTAATGCTGGAATTCAATATGGTGTTGTGCCCCACCCTTCACTTTGATGACAGCTTCCACTCTCGCAGGCATACGTTCAATCAGCTGCTGGAAGGTTTCTTGGTGACTGGCAGCCCATTCTTCACTGACTGTTGCACTAAGGAGAGGTATCGATATCGGTCGGTGAGGCCTGGCACGAAGTCGGCATTCCAAAACATCCCAAAGGTGTTCTATAGGACTCTCTGCAGGCCAGTCTATTAAGGGACGTTATTGTCGTGTAACCACTCCGCCACAGGCCGTGCATTATGAACAGGTGCTCAATCGTGTTGAAAGATGCAATCGCCCTCCCCGAATGGCTTCTCAACAGTGGGAAGCAAGAAGGTGCTTAAAACATCAATGTAGCCCTATGCTGTGATAGTGCCACTCAAAACAACAAGGGGTGCAAGCCTCCTCCGTGAAAAACACGACCACACCGTAACACCACCGCCTCCCAATTTTACTGTTGGCACTACATACGCTATCAGATGACGTTCAATGTGCATTCGCCATATCCGTACCCTGCCATCGGATCGCCACGTTGTGTACTGTGATTCGTCACTCCACACAACGTTTTTCCACCGTTCATTCGTCCAATGTATACGCTCTTTACATCAAGCGATGCGTCGTATGGCATTTACCGGTTTGATGTGTGGCTTAAGAGCAGCCGCTCGACCATGAAATCCAAGTTTTCTCGCCCCCCGCCTAACTGTCAATAGTACTTGCAGTGGATCCTGATGCAGTTAGGAATTCCTGTGCGATGGTCTGGAAAGATGTCTGCCTATTACACATTAAGACACTCTTCAATAGTCGAAAGTCTCTGTCAGTCAACAGACGAGGTCGGCCTGTACGCTTTTGTGTCCCTTCAGGTTTTCACTTCACTATCACGTCGGACACAGTGGACCTAGGGATGTTTAGGAATGTGGAAATCTCGCGTACAGACGTATGACACAAGTGACACCCAATCACCTGACCACGTTCGAAGTCCGCGAGTTCCGCAGAGCACCCCATTCTGCACTCTCACGATGTCTAATGACTACTGACATTAGAATTACTCAAAACGTTGATTAGGTCCATTTTTGTTTCCATGTATTTTGAAACATCGCTATCGCCATCACCTTAGATACAAATGTCACATCGGCAAAGTGTGCAAAATGCAAACAACCGACCATTCCTAGATCCCTCAAGGCACAAACATGGTTCTGAAATTGCTTCAAGAGAACAGAATTATATTTTCTTGCCATAATTCTAAACAGAACACCGAATCAAAATTCTACGAATAAGACGAAAAAGATACAAGTGTAATAACACCTTACACAAAAATAAAGCCCTTCAGCTAACAAAACAATACTGATAACCGCCCACTCTAAAGACTTATACCGATTACTTAAGAACAATGATAACACACAAACACATGTCCAAACAGAGCACAACAATGAGCGATACGAGTATAGGTCCTACAAACTGTGCGAAAAAGAGGAAAAATAACGATCGATATACAGGTGTCACCCGTCTTCCTGATTTCAATAAACTTCCATACATACATCGATTAAAAAGGAAGAAAGAGCGAAGGTTATCCAACTGCTTACCAAGGAAACTGAATTGGCAGGTTTTCAAAAGAAATGTTCTATGTTTGACGATAATTAACTAAAAATGAAAACGAAGAGATAGAGAAAGTATATGAGGATACTGAAAGGGTAATACAGTACGTAAAGGGAGATGAAAATCTAATAGTCATGGGGAATTGGAATACAGGTGTAGGGGAAGGAGTAGAAGAAAAGGTTACAGGAGAATATGGGCTTGGGACAAGGAATGAGAGAGAAGAGAGACTAATGGAGTTCTGTAATAGATTTCAGCTAGTAACAGCGAATACTCTGTTCAGGAATTACAAGAGGAGGAGGTATACTTGGAAAAGGCCGGCATATACGGGAAGACAGAGATTCCGAAACCAGATACTGGATTGTAAAACATACCCCGGAGCAGATATAGACTCAGATCACAATATATTAGTGATGAAGAGTAGGCTAAAGTTTTAAGAAGTTAGTCAGGAAGAAGTGGGATACGGAAGTACTAAGGAATGACGAGATACGCTTGAAGTTCTCTAAGGCTATACATACAGTAATAGGGAATAGCTCAGTAGGCAGTACAGTTAAGGAGGAATGGACATCTCTAAAAAGGGCCATCACAGAAGCTGGAAAGAAAAATATAGGTACGAAGAAGATAACTACGAAGAAACTATGGGTAACACAAAAAATACTTCAATGATTGACGAATGGAGGAAGAACAAAAATGTTCAGGGAAACTCAGGCATACAGAAATACAAGTCACTGAGGAATGAAATACATAGGAAGAGCAGGGAAGCTGAGATGTGATGGTTGCATGAAAAATGTGAGGAAATCGAAAAAGAAATGATTGTCGGAAGGACAGACTCAGCATACAGGAAAGTCAAAACAACCTTCGGTGACATTAATAACAAGGGTAGTAACATTGAAAGTGGAACGGGAATTCTAATGTTAAGTACAGAGGAGAGAGCGGATAGGTGGAAAGAATACATTGAAAGCCTCTACGATTTGTCTAATGTGATAGAAGAAGAAACAGGAATCGATTTAGAAGAGATAAAGGATACAGTTTCAGAATTTAAAAGAGCTTCGGAGGACCTAAGATCAAATAAGACAGAAGGGATGGATAACATTCCATCAGAATTTCTAAAATAATTGGAGGAGTGGCAACAGAACGACTATTCACGTTGGTGTGTAGAATGTATGAGTCTGGCGACATACCATCTGACTTTCGGAAAAATATCATCCACACAATTCCGAAGACTGCAATAGCTAACAAGTGCGAGAACTATCGCACAGCCAGCTTAACAGCACATGAATCCAAGTTGCTGACAAGAATAATATACAGAAGAGTGGAAAAGAAAACAGGATGTGGTAGATGACGATCAGTTTGGCACGAGTGAGGCAATTCTGACGTTGCGTTTGATAATGGAAGCAAGACTAAAGAAAAATCAAGACTCGTTCATGGGATCTGTCGACCTGGAAAAGGCGTTCGACAATGTAAAATGGTGCAAGATGTTCGTAATTCAGAAAAAAATAAGGGTAAGGTATAGGGAGAGACGGGTAATATACAATAAGTACAAGAACCGAGAGGGAGTAATAAGATTGGACGATCAAGAAGGAAGTGCTCGGATTAAATGCGGAGTAAGACAGGGATGTAGTATTTCGCCCCTACTGCTCAATCTGTACATCGAAGAAGCAATGGTGGAAATAAAACAAAGGTTCAGGAGTAGAATTAAAATTCAAGGTGAAATGATATCAATGATACAAATCGCTGGGTGAAAGTGAACAAGAATTACATGATCTGCTGTACGGAATGAACAATCTGAGTACAGAATAAGTATTGAAGAAGAAAGACGAAAGTAACGAGAAGCAGCAGAAAAGAGAACAGCGAAAAACTTAACATCCGGATTGATGGTCACGAAGTAGATGAAGTTAAAGGTTTCTGCTACCTAGGCAGCAAAATAACCAATGACGGACGGAGCAAGGAGGAAATCAAAAGCAGACTAGCAATGGCAAAAAGGGCATTCCTATCCAAGACAAAGTACAATGTTTCCGTCCCTGGGGTGAGGGGTGGCGGCAGGAAGGGCATCCGGCCACCCCTCCGAACTAACCATGCCAAATCCGGTTGTAACAAATCCGAACCTGCCTACACTGCGGGATAAGGGCACAAGCAATTGAATAGATTTTTTATAAGAGATGCTGGAAGTGGTGGCCAGGGGCACCCCGCCATCTTGACTTCGCGTCACGACGTTACCAACTACATGCTGTAATACTTAAGGTGTGATGTTAATTTCTCTAGTAATGCACCGTTCAAGATGGTCTACTGTGCAAGGAGTGTCAGCATACACTTTGCTTATTAGTGTGCCCCAAAATATACATCACACGGTCTTACGTCCGGGGATCTTGGCGGCCAGAGGTTTCTACTGACAAGTCCATCTTCAGGCAACACGTTGGTGATGAGGGCCACACTTTGGTTGGATGTGTGAGCGCTTGCTCCATCTTGTTGGAATAGGGCATCTGTTAATTGTACGTAGAAAGAGTCAAAGATGTCTAGATATCTGGCGGATTTTAAGTTGTAATGCACACTCCAGACAACGCCCACCAAACACCTATAGCCTGTGAATGGAGAGGTTCTTCATGCAGAATATGTGCGTTGTCCTGCGACCGATATCTCCAATTCTGGGAGTTTTCATAATCTGACAAATTGAACCAGACCTCATCTGACATGAAATAAAGCAAAGGGTCCAGGTAACCGTTATCAATTAATGTTAACAGCCAATTATCATAATGAACTCTTTTTTTCCTGATCCTCAGATTTCAACTCTTGCACCATTCTCTTGACCGGGCTTTCAATTTCATATCGTTTAGTACACGCTGACACATTTTACGAGATACAGGAACCTATTGCGATAACCTCCTTACCTACTTGTGGGGACATCTCAGTGTCCATGTGAATTCTGTCTAAAGTCAGGGGTCCTCACTGACGGTCGCCTATTCCTCTGCACATTCTGAACGGTTGCTACAGCCCTCCATTTCTTGTACAGATCTTGAACAGAGATGGTCGAGGGGAGTTTCATATCGGGATACTTCGCTTGAGACATTTCTTTACATTCCTTGATGCAGTCTATCCTTACGTAAAAGTCCACAACATCAATTCGCTGTTCTAATGCAGAATGCCGCATTTCTGTAACAACTCAACAATACGAGCTTCTCACAACAGCTGACAAACGAATATACAGCTGCACTCAACTTTCGGGTAAAATGCAGTGTAGCCAACTTTCGAGGCAGTTTTGCCATTTCATAAGCAATTCGACTGGAGATAAACCGGTATGTGAGGCGTACAGGTTTTATGTGGGACACCCTCTACTAGCGGTGTTCAACAATCACGCTCAATTTAAAACAGGTCATTGGTTCTGACACATCTTGTATAAACAAATAGGGATAAAAGTATTAAATATATACAGATTTAGATTTTGATCAGCACGTAACTAAGTACTGTGTACAACTTGAGTAATTCCTACTCACTCTTCAGCTAACACATCCCACTCAGTGATTAAGATGAAAGAAGGCTTGATGCTCGTTAACTGTGAGTATCTCTTAATCAAATAATTTAGAGGTAGATGTTTAATAAATCACACCAGTACTAAACTGTTGAAAAATTATGTCTCTGAGTAACATTTAATCAAAATCAGGATAGACATTGTTATACTAGGTATATAAAATTGAAACGGCGGGAGGGGTTTGGAAGTGGTTTTGAACTGAACTTAGTGAAAATTACAAAAAATTCCACCAAATAAATTTATTTAACAATTTTCAGATCCAATGTGGGACACGTACACAGTCAGAGAACATGTG
This sequence comes from Schistocerca piceifrons, assembly GCF_021461385.2. NCBI lineage: Eukaryota > Metazoa > Arthropoda > Insecta > Orthoptera > Acrididae > Schistocerca > Schistocerca piceifrons. Next base: position 888,206,047 of record NC_060139.1, read on the forward strand.
GTAAAAGAAACACAACTGATAAATGCAGTTAAAACGCGAGATCATTACATCTGCAATAAACTCGAATAGGAAACATTCACAATTAAATGTATTTACTTTAAAATTACAGTGAACGAGTGACGTCTGTATGCATATGGCTGATACCAGAACAGCTTTAAACTTATCTGTGTTCTTCAAAAGAGTCTTTAGTCGAAAAGCTAGAAAGGTTTACTAACAGCAAACATCCCCAACAATTTCTTAATAAGCAAGACCCTTATATTTTGGATGAATTCTCTCTGCGTACAGCAAATAAACAGTGGAATGAACATACCAGAACAACCTTACGATTAGAGAATAAAACAGGCGAAAAAAGAAAACAAATCTTAAAACATAATTCTGGTAGTTGAAATTAATTCACAATTACAAATTTGCATTGAAAGAAAGCAACAATTTTGGTCTGACCGAAAACGGCAACGGTCAAAAGCATAATTGCAACAATTGTTGAAAATTTCAGTCTTTCCGTTAACCGCCTTTTCCATAATAATTTCTAATCATGGCCTAATGGAGTGCATTAGCGTTTTTATTTTGCATGCTGGTATTCCGGTTATTATGGGTTTATTTAGCGATTGTCATGTTTTGTTTGTAATTCACTGTTGCTATTTGAATTCACACATTATCATTTTTCATTTGGAGACAGTGAATGGAGCTGTGGACGCTAGAAAATCGAATGCTAAGTGGAGAAATCTGAACGTTTCTGACATATCCGTGTGTTTGAGTTCCGTAGAGGGGTGACAGCAGAGGAGGCAGTCAGAAACATATGCACCGCGTAAGAGGATAATGTTAGTGGATAGATAACAGCAAGAAAATAGTTGTCTCGTTTTTGGGAGGATTGCATTGATATTAGTGACTCTTCATGGTCGGAAATACTTTCGGGTTTGATGAAGATCGTTTAGAAATGCATTAATCCATAATGATGCACGTCAGTGTGCTCGAGAACTGGAAAATGTGGTGAAATGTGATCGTCCCACCACCGCACGATATTGCATGCAAAGGGGAAGGTTCAAAAATCGAGTGTCTGGATGGCTCAAGCACTAAGGCAAAATCACAAAAATCAGCGGGGCGCCATATCCACATCTTTGCTTGCTCGTTATCGATTGGATCCTGAACAACACCGGCCCTTCCTTTTCTCAATCGTTACTGACGACGAGAAACTGTGTCTTTACGGAACATAAGGAAAAGAAAGGAACAGTTGAGTCCAAAGAATGCAGCAACTCCTCGTACAAACATCTGTGTGCATCCACAAAAGATAATGTTATGCTTCCGGTGTAACAAAGAATTTCTTCCCCGAGGCGTGACATTAATTGTTAACAACTGAAACGGCTAGCAGACGCAATCCGAGAACGACCACCAGGGAGACTGCTTGAAGTGATGCTACTGCACGTTTAGGGTCAACTGCAGATGAGGATACCACCCGTCAGCTTTGGACAAGTCACGTGACTGCAGGGAATTACCGGTAAAACCAGTAGTTAATTGTTACTGATGGTCAGGTGGTGGTTAACTGAGCAATATAAAAAAAATTAAAAACATTGACTGTGGTGACAGTGTGGCGTCAATTGTTTTGTTATGTCAACAACAAGGAATTGTTTACAAAGCTAAAAACGTAAGACTATTCATTCGACGCATCGCTACCAACATCTACAATTCAAGCAGCAGCTGACGACATGTAAACTGCACTATAACCTTCCAAATACAAATAAATTGAATGACTATGAAACAATGAAATAAAATCATGACAGTTAATCTCAAAAATGTTCAAATTTTATGGGACTTAACTGCTAAGGTCATCAGTCCCTAAGCTTACACACTACTCAACCAAAATTATCCTAAGGACAAAGACACACACCCACGCCCGAGGGAGGACTCGAACCTCCGCCGGCACCAGCCGCACAGCCCATGACTGCAGCGCCCCAGACCGCTCGGCTAATGCCGCGCGGCACAGTTAATCCGTCGTGTTATTTCTTACCTTTATGGGCCACTGAGACGTACGTTCCAGCTCCACATATCTTACACTCCGCTTCAAATTCATTTCTTTCTTTCTTAAAGCTGGATATGTGCAGGAAAGCACATCAGAAAATGCACACTTTCATTTAGGCAAAGCCAAATATTTTACGTAATTCACTCGGTTAAAAATTACACTCACAAATCACACGTGCACTACAGAAAGCCAAGCCAATACAAAGCGAAGATACGAAAGGAAAATTTTAAATGATCGATATTTGCATTCGCTTATAGGTCGATCAACGATAACATCGACGGTCCTGGTGCCACCTACTAACACCGCCTTCTTGCGTGTTTATCACGAAGGCAGTGCCAATAGTTGAAGTATTTAAGAAAAGAGCAATAGAACGGGACGAATTGTAAATTTAACTGTATCACGCTCAACTTTGCGAAAAAGCCGGACACTGTAAAAATCCGCCAGGACCCCGGACAAAGAGCTAAAAAGGAGCACATTTCCGGATTAATCCGGACGTCTGGTCACCCTATGCACGGTACCCTTGCCCGATCCTGCTTGACCAGTGGTTCCTGTCGTTTCTTCGACTGTTACTAAATAAAAATGTGTGCACTATAGTTACTGCTCGTAAAGCACTTTATTGTTGCAATCTTTAGTTCTGAAGTGGAAGACATTGTAAGACTTAAGACTATTAATGCTTTGTGTTTGACCACAGCCACTAATATTAGTAACAACTGCAATAATAATAATACTTTGTACAGCGCTATAGTAGCGTTTATCTAATTACTACTATATCGTGCTGTCAATTAAGTCATTTATCTGTTTCGAAGCGAGTAATGAAGCGGTTTCTGGACTACTGGCAGGTACTATGTAGAACTTGGAGAAGATATTTTCTTGAGATATTTAGCATTTGTTGCATATATGTCTCACTTTTATCGTCAGCGATGTACGGGACAAAGCACAACATACGTCTATAGCGGGTGGACTATGTGAGGAACTTGTAACCCCAACCACATTAATGCTACTAACTGAGAAATATTAATTATTGATAACTTATATAATCAGTATCAGAGTCTTACAAAATTGTGGTAATAGTAATGATCTTTTCAAAACAATTTAGTTTCGCAACTGAAACAGAATCGGATCGTTTAGTTTTTACACCTCATAAAATTTCATTTTACCCCCAGGTTGGGAACCATTGTGCTACATTAACAAAAAATACTACACAGGAGCTGGGTTGGGAATTCACTCCGCACCCACCTTATTCACCTGATTCTGCGCTCTCAGATTTTCACCTTTTGCGCTCTCTATAGAAAAACTTTTAATCTTCAACCTTCAAGGAACTTCCTTTCCAGAAGAAAATGTGGCCCTACTAGTTCTTCGGCTCAAAACCACGTGATTTCTACAGTAACTGAATCGAATAGTTGCCCCAGAGTTGACAGACAGTGTTAAATATTGAAGAGGAATATATTATTGATAACTGAAGTTGGAAGATTACCGTCGAACCTCCTTGCCTACGGACGCCAGATGAAAGTTGATGTCGTCAAGCCCTAAATGAAAATTACGCAATGGATAAGTGGTGAGGGGAGCTTGAGAGCGCTACCTACAGAGCGTGCCCTTTCTGTACGATACTAGGCAATGGGCTGGAGGGCTCACACGCTGATGTGTGGATCCCTGCATTCTATATCTTTTATTTCAAATGAATTCCTTTAACTTGACTCCTATGTGATTTTTAGGGTACGTTAAACATTGATGACAACTGATCACCTATTTGTTTTAAACAGTATCACTCGACTTTACAGCGATTGCAGCAATTGCTCCAGTTTACAGATATTACAATTATACAATTTATAGGTCGGGTATACTGTATACTAATCTGCACGCACACTTCAACGGGCAAGACAGAATTGCGTTGGCCAAATGTATACCACCAAAGTCTCCCAATATTTTACATGGGACATCCACTATGTGAGGAGGATAACGGGCAAACTGAGGACTAGATACATTAACACAGGGGATTAAATTTCCGAAATTAAACGAGAACATTCATTTTCTTAGGCAATCCGAAGCTGGAAATAAAAGAATTAGTGAAAATATTCAAATGCCTCTATTCCACGAGTGAACATCGAGAATGACGTACTGAGGGCATGTCTGCTCACTTACCCGTCTTCTGTAACACTCCCAGAATATCGCGGGCACCCAGAGGTCTTCCTGGGCCCCGGTGGAGTGGATGGTCGAACCACTTGGCCGTGACCAACCTCTCCACCCCAAATCTTGTGACACTGGAAAGTCTTTGACTTTTACCTGCCTGTGCTGTCTCTCTGATCCCCTACCCAGGAGTAAGGTTGGCACTACTATACTACAGAATACTTCCCAACTAAGATTTGGCCACGCTTTATGGAAAGATCTGAGGAGGATTAGGAAAGTTCATTTGCAGATCCATATTCACGTACAAGAAATGCATAATACATGACACACATAAATATTTATTATGAAGCCTGACATTTCTTTCCACCCGTCCACTGTTGCACCCGCGGCCGGCCGCGTCGCGCAATAAAACTGGCGGCGGAGCCGCCTCCGTTTGTATTTCCCGGTGCGAGGTAGCAGCGAAACCTGCTGCTTATGGAGCGGAAACTACTGTACCGTTTCAAAGTCTCTGTTTTGTGTATCTGTTGCGTTTATTAAACTGCCGGAAAAACGTTACGAACGTATGCCCCAGCCTAATAATATCGACGCTTACCGCCAGTACAGAAAGTGCGCGGTAGGAGGCACAACGTGTATACAGCAGTCACCACTTAATGCCGTAAGTCCAAACAAGCAGAAGAGCGAAGTGGAATCGAGGAATTGCTCACCATTACAGTCTGTAGTTCTACAGTGAAGTCGTCCCAGTGCCGGCTCTTATGAAGTTCTACCCAACGCCGTGCTACAGCAGAGACCACAGGGCAGGGCGGGCGGCTGGCAACACGCGCGGTTCCCAGCGTCACGGCCACGGGAGGTCCACAGCCGTTATCAGCAAACTGCGGACAGCTGAGGTCCCCACACCGCACTCGCGCTTACACGTCCAGGTGACTCTCCACCGTACGCATACGCTATTCTTAATACCCGTTCCTCAGCGGGCACCGCCGCCTGGGAACCCGGAAGTTCGTCCCGACAGAAGTGGCCAAATAGCTCTATCTATGAAGGATCGATAGTGGAGGACAAGTGGCAAGGATTTCTGGCGCACTGAACAAAAATAAAATATTGGAAATAAAATAGTCTCTGAAACTTCGTGGCAGATTAAAACTGTGTGCCGGACCGAGACTCGAACTTCGGACCTTTGCCTTTCGCGGGCAAGTGCTCTACCCTCTGAGCTACCCGAGCACGACTCATACCCCGTCCTCACAGCTTTACTTCTACCAGTATCTCGTCTCCTACCTTCCAAACTTTACAGAAGTTCTCCTGCGAACCTTGCAGAACTAGCACTCCTGAAAGAAAGGATACTGCGGAGACATGGCTTAGCCACAGCCTGGGGGTTTCCAGAATGAGATTTTCACTCTGCAGCGGAGTGTGCGCTGATATGAAACTTCCTGGAAGGTAGGAGACGAGATACTGGCAGAAGTAAATCTGTGAGGACGCTGCGTGGGTCGTGCTTGGGTAGCTCAGACGGTAGAGCACTTGCCCGCGAAAGGCAAAGGTCCCGAGTTCGAGCCTCGGTCCGGCACACAGCCTTAATCCGCCAGGGAGTTTCAGATCAGCGCTCACTCCGCCGCAGAGTGAAAATCTCACGCTGAATACAGTTTCTGTCGTGAGGGGCTGATAAACTGATGGTTTTGAAGAAGCCCAGGCTGGAAAGTGGGGTTAATAACCATAGGATCGCAACTGACCAATAACTGATCATTTATTTTCTGGTTGAATTTTTCAAAGCGTAAAGCACATCAAAAGAAGATCATAATCGCAAATGAATGCTGTTGCTTGTTACTCATGCAGCTCGCGCGTCATGAATTATACCTCAACACCTAGAAAATAAGCAGGATAAGTGAAAGGAAGGTTTCATCAAAGGAGGGGCACTTACATACTAGCATTCCACACAGAGAGAAAAATAGAATCTGTTATAGATATTACCATAAAGAGTACTTTGCTGTCATTTTCTTACCTGCAATACGAAGTAGACATACACTGCATATTATGATGTATCATGCAGCGTAACTTGCTGTGACAGTGCGAGAGAGAGACAAAGATATTGTTTATTACTCTGTGGCGGTCAGCGCTCACATAATTATTCTTAGGATATATAGTTTTTTTTCTTCTTGTTAAGAGTAATTTTTAGGGGAGGAGAGCCATTCTTGTGATGTAAAAAATCGACGCCATTGCGAGTTTTTGATTCACTTTGTAAAATATAAGTGCATATGGAAGGAAATCAGTTAATAGAACAATAAAATATTGTTCATTTCAAGAAGGTACGTCTTATTATACACCCCGCGATATACTGCTATTGTGATTTATTAATAAACACCAGCTGAGAACAGTTCCGACGGGAGCGTTCAATTGTAGTGAAATAGTTCGATGTTTTCTTCGGAAAAGAAGTCACTTCATGGATCATTCAAATCCACAATAGTAACTGGACATTTCTCAGAACTGAAAGCAATCTGATTGCTATGCAACAGAGCCCCGAAGAATATTTCTCCGTACTTTGGTTACCACTTTCAGCTCAACACGGTATCTGCAGCATCTGGAGCAGATTTCTACAAGAGCGGAAGCGTGTAATCGCTATCAGTTTCACACACCGCCCTGTGTACGCTGTATGTACGCAACAGTGAACATACAGTTACTCACACAAACAGAAAGACAATACTAGGTGGTGTGGGGAAACATTTCAGTATAAAGGCCCTGTAGAGCTAAACAGTAATTAGCCTAGTAAGAAAGGGAGTCTTTATATATGTCTACCGCTAGACAGGACACGATCCTGATACAACACTCATAGTGAACCTGCAATATAAATATGTTAGTAATTTAGTAATTAATGTTTCATTGTGTGTATATATGTCTAGTCTTATAGAGTAACTACATTATAGTCCTTTGTATGTTTCATGCTAACTGAACGTGCGGGAGTATCTTGTGAAGAGAACGAATGCGCCGTCCCAGCAGCCGAGCAGAAACTTCAAAAAGGCCAGAACATTTGAATTACTAGCTTTCTTGAGCATTTATGCATTGTTGTGACCTTTCATGTATTAATTTTCTAAGTATAAATAGTGTTGCTATATTACTTTTACTAGAATTCCAGTATTTTAGTAGATATAGTAAGACAATATTTTATGTGTTATCTATGTACTGTTTTTGTGTCACATTGTAAAGTGTACATTAACAGCATTAGGACATTAACGTTTTTTGCGTGTGTAAAAGTTTAATAGTCACTTTTGTAGGACTTATTTAGAGGAGAAACTGTCAATTGCTCATTTACATGGTGATAACTAGATCTATGTTCAAAGCCAATAAGCAAGCACGCATCACAATGCCACAAAATGAATTAAATAGAGTGAATGCATCGTCAACTAGCGCCACAGAATTTAATACCGCCGTAGTTAGCGATATGTCGATTACGGCTGAGCAACCAGCAATAATTAATGCGCTCACGCCGCCGACACAAACGGTTGCTAGTTCCGACATTCATATGTCGAAAGAAGTCCAGAGAAATATGCAGCAACCAACAAACAACATGAATTTCATCTCTGACACAGACGCGTGCGAAAACGAAATGACTGTACCGAAAATTGTGTCGGTACAATCCTCAATAAGCCCAGTGCAATCGCCAATTGCTGAGAATACCGATTTGTTATCCCAGCTGATGTCAAGTTTGACTGTCATAACACAAGGGATTAAGGCATTGGAAACCTCGCAATCTAATCTTGCAACGGCACAATCCACGTTTGCAAACGACATGAATCGTAGATTCCAGGCATTGGAAACTACGCAATCCACTTTTGCAAATGACATGAATCGTAGATTCCAAGTATTGGAGAGTGCGCAATTTAATTTGGCTCAGGAGCAATCTAATAAACTAAAAGAAATAAATGATAAGATTACTGAAAAATTCCAGAGTTTGGAAACAAAGCAGAGTCACTTGATTACAAGTCAGGCACAACTCATAGTTACACAAGAACAACAGGATCAGGAATTAACAAACAAATACAAAGACATCTTATGTCGTCAAGATACACTAAATCATCAAGTGCAAGAAGTTATTCATGTACAGAACACTATTGCGCAAGACGTGAATAGAATTAAGCACGATAACAAGCAAGCTGTCATTGAGCTTACTCGGAGGATAGACACTCTCAGTCTCGAAGGCGAGAAACACATAGAGAAACTTTTCAGTGAACATAAGGTCGCATTCTCTAAGGACATTGAAGCTCGGGCGAAAGAGCAAACCGAGACAGTGCGAAATTATGTTGACAAAACCTTGAAAGAAACGGTTTCTAACGTGCAAGTTAACAACGAAGCTGCACAAGAACAACTTAAAGCAGAAGTTAAAGAGATTAAGGAGAATATAGGAGATGAATTTCCTGCTTGGAAAGCAATGATAGAAAATACATTAAAAGCATGCCAGCAAGGTCTAGTTAATACTAGAGGGGCACATACTACTTGCAGTTTATCAAAAGCAGACATTATTCCTGATGAAACCAGTGAAACCGAATCCATGCAACAATATCCATGTACTGGTGCATATTTACGTAATCAACCAGAAACAAATTATCGAGATTATCATTCACCGCGTAGTAGCCACCAGAATACACCTGTGACTATGAATGAAGAAAAAATGCTTAAATATCGTCAATTCTAGATATTTATTCCCGAAAGGAAGTCGATCAAACCCGTGGTATTTATCAAGCAATTTAAAGGGATATTGCCGCGAATGTGGACTGAGCAACAAAAAATTATGTACGTTGCAGGATTCATACATGGAGATGGATCGATGTGGGCGTCAGAAGCATCCGATTGGTGTCAAGATTATGACCAATTTGAAGGCGCTTTCTTGCACAAATACTGGAATAAGGGTGTACAAGAAAGACTACGTAAGGAAGTTTTTGACCCACAACCTTTTTCTTTCAAAAATGGATCTTTAAGAAAGTATTTCGAGAAGTATATAAATAAAAGTAAATACTGGAATGAACCAATCCCGACGCAGGATATCATTCGAATATTAAAGGGCAAACTTCCACTTGAAGTTAAGGAAAAACTTCTACATGTGCCTGAACAACATATGGAAGATTTTCTAGCCACATTGGATTCAATAGACATTCTGTTCGAAGAATCACGTGTGCGCTATAACCAACCAAGTTACCAACCTAACAAATACAATAGTAACAACAAACAGTATGGAAACAAACCTTTTGCACACAATTCACCAAACCCACAGGTGAATTATTTCGAGAAAAACGTGAAATTTGGTAACGAAAATCCCGACCAGTGTAATCATGACCAACAATGTGAACAAACATATAAACTGAAATGGAGGAAGAATAATAAGAAGAGGAAGGGATACTATCAAGAAGGGAATTATCAGCAAAAACGCCGATATCAGCAACCAACCCAAGAATATCACAACCAACCACAAACTTCAGGTTGGGTATCAAATGATAATGCAAATGAATGGAGAAATCAACCACCAGTAATAACCGACGTAACGGAGCAGACATCTACTAATAATGGACTATCGTCAAACTAAACTCGACTGTCAGAAGCCCCGACGGTGCAGTCAAGGAAGTTTTCAGGGGCGAAAATTCAAGGGTCAATTTTTTTCGGTACAATGATGGCAGATTATTAATAGAAGAACTTCAGCAGGATATGATGCCTTGTCAAGAGGAACATATCACTGTTCCTGTTGCGAAAATTCAGGCGGCAATTGAAGGCATTATTGTGCAAGTTACTTTAGATACAGGAGCAGCAGTAAATGTCGTTTCTGAGAAGTTATTTAAAAGAATACTTCAGAAAGCAAATCCACCGATTTTTTCCTGTTCAATGTTGTAGAATTTTAGGTCCTACTGGTCATAAGTCTTCTCAGGTTAAAGTGCAGACTCAACTCCGGTTAGATATAGGAAATGTAGCTATAAATTGCACGTTCCTTGTAATAGAAAAATTGGTTGAGGACTGTATCCTGGGTATAGATGAATTTAGAGAGAGAAACTGGCATATCGATTTTTCTCTAGGCCGTGCCAGTTTTACAATAATGGATCAGAAACATCAACTGAATCTTCTCAGGGAATATAGTACCCATGGAAAGTATTGTCAGGGACGAAAGCTGCAAATAAAGTGGATACATAGCAAACCTGTACGGTATTACCAAATTAATTACTTGCAACCAGTTTTAAACCCTGAACATATGGTATATGAAAAGGTGCAAGAACCTGAATATTTGCAACAACACCAAAGAAAGCAATTATATGATCTTCTACAGGAATATCATGTAGTCTTTCAAGAAAGACCTGGTGTAATCAAGGGATACACATGCCATTTAGATGTGATACCACACCAAGTTTTCCGCCATATTTTTTATCCAGTACCATGGCACCAACGAAAGGCAGTTGATGCGGAAATCCACCAGATGCTTGAATGGGATCTGATCGAACCTTCGACGAGTCCATACTGTAGTCCGCTTCATGTTGTCTCGAAAAAGGGAGGAAAAGTTCGTCTCGTGCTAGACGCACGGCAGATAAATAAGATTATCGTGCCCGTGCGAACTCATCCGGAAAGTATCGATGAGTTAATTCAAAAGTTCGAGGGGATGAAATACTTAACAAATATTGATTTGAGAAGTTCATTTTGGCAGGTGGCTCTAGACGAACCATCAAAAAAGTACACCGCATTTGTACATGCAGGTAGAAGCTATCAATTTAAGGTTTTACCTTTCGGACTAAACGTGAGCTCAGGAGTTTTTATAAATGCTCTAGATTATGCATTGGGACCTGCACTTCGAAGCAATTTATCTTTGTTTGTGGACGACATGCTCATAGCTACGACCACATGGAAGGAGCACGTTGATTTATTGAGAAGAGTGTTAGAACGTTTCAAGGAAGCAGGCATAACCGCAAATCTGCAAAAGTCCCATTTTGCTCGAGATAAAATCAAATTTTTGGGTCATCTTATAAATGGAAAAGGCATCTTACCGGACTCCGAGAAACTAAAGGCAATCAAAAACTTTGCAGTTCCAGCAACAATAAGGCAGTTAAAGGGCTTCCTCGGAGTTGTCTCTTTTTTCAGGCGTTTCATTCACGACCACTCTATTAATGCAGAACCGTTGTACAGCTTGTTGCGCAAAAATACTCCGTGGGTGTGGACGCAACAATGTCAGAACGCATTTGAAGCAATAAAACATGCCTTAGTCAATTCACAAATATTATATCATCCAGATATGAGCCAAGAATTCGATTTAATGGCAGATGCTTCGGAAATTGGAATAGGTTCATGCCTCTTCCAAGTAAAGATGATAGATAGAAAATCAACTTTCTGTCCAATAGCTTTTGCTAGCCGACTCTTAACTGCTTGTGAAAGAACATATACGACTACCGAAAGGGAAGCATTGGCCGTAGTCTGGTCATTTAAGAAATTTTACTATTACTTATATGGAGCGAAGACAACAGTATACTGTGACCACAAAGCGTTTTTTGCAAACATGTAAATTATTACATCCAAGATTAGCAAGATGGACGCTCTCACTCCAAGAGCTTCAATTTGAAATTAAATACCTAAGCGGACAGGATAATTTCATCGCTGATGCACTGTCTAGAATGCCAGATGGAGATTTGTCAACTATCAACATCACGGGCAATCGGTCCGAATTTAATGTTCTTATAATGACTGATACAATATATAGGAAACATTTTCTTGACATGTGTAAGAACATGAAAAAACTACAGAATGAAGATCCTTGTTGGCATTCAATAAAGGAAACTTTAGCAAAGCCTGGAAACGATGATCTGAAGAGACTGTACAAAGTTGAGGACTACGTCTTATTTTTCAAAGGGCATCTTGATTCAGATAATTGGAAGGTGTGTATTCCCGAGAAGAATGAGAATGACTTAATTTTGCACACGCACATCACTTGGGGACATTTTGGAGTATTAAAGTGTGCTCGGAAGATTCAAGCGTATTGTTACTTCCCAAACATTCGCAGGAAAGTGCACAGACAGTTAAGGAAATGTAAAATTTGTCAGCTAGCCAAACCAGGAAATTTTTGTGTGAAAGATTTCCTACATCCTATTATACCCACTAAACCGCTGTCAATCATTTCGGTCGACGTCTGTGGTCCTCTACCATCATCAAAGGGAGGATGCAAATATATTGTAGCTTTTCTTGATATATTCGCGAAGTATGTCAAACTTTATCCATTAAAATCAGCTACTGCTGCATCCATAGCCAAGAAGCTGGTCAAGGATTATACAGTCAAGGTAGGCAAACCAGAGGCTATTCTGACAATGGGTCAATGTTCACTGGATTTAGTTGGAGGCAAACATTAGCCAGTTGTGGTATAAAACAAATTCTAACATCAGTGTACCACCCTTCGGCGAATCCCGTGAAACGAATTTTTCGTGAATTAAACCGGTTCATGAGAACATATTGCCACAAGCAACAACCCAAATGGATCGATTATCTTCACGATTTTCAGGAAATTGTAAACAATATGCCACATACTACGACAGAATACACCCGATACGAACTGATGTTTGGAAAACAGGAACAGAATGACTGGATTCGACCAATTCCTAAAGTAGCTATTAACAAAATAGACCTACAAAATAAAGTACGACAATCCTTACTCAATATAATGGACAAGGCAAGAAAAAGGAAAATATATTTTGACAATCGACTTGGAAAAACAAAAACATATAAAGTGAAAGACCAAGCTTTAGTAAAAACTCATCCTAAGGCTTCACTTATACAGAGGAAGAACACAAAATGGCAATTATTGTATCAAGGACCATTTGTGATTAGCAAAATACCCCATCCAGGAACTTATGTTTTGAAGGATGTGAAGAATGGAAAGGTGAAAGGAATGTATCCTCATCACTTGTTAAAGCAATTTCATGATGACTGAAGATTCTGAAGATTGAAAATACTATTCTTATCAAATAATATTGATTAGAGAATTTTCATTAAACCTATGAATACTTAGGATAGTTTTTTTTTTGCAATTTAGTAGTTAGTTTTTCTTTTCAGGCATAATGTACGAGAGATATGCAGACATTATGTATTGGTTTTCCACTGTAAAGATAAGTTTTCTTTTCAGTATGCAGAGAATTTAGCTATAGTATGAATGATTTCTTTTAAATTTTTTTTATTTTAGTAGATAGTAACTTGAATCAGGTTTCACAATGCATAATGACCATGGGTTAGTGACTCAAATGAATCTGGTTATGGCAAGATATTTTTTCTTATGTCAATTCAACAATGTTAGTGTATGTTTGTATTTGCTTTTTTACTCGCTGAGCTGAAGTCATGCTGTTTGGAAGGGGTAACCCGTTCTCAGTTCTAAAAGGACGCCTATTACTTTGTTTCAATCTTTTGTGATGAACATTGTCTTTATAATTGTACTATTGTTGTAACATACCTGTGTATGTAAATTATGTTATGTCAATTGTTGCTCGCGAAGTTACCAACTGAGCGAATGCCTTTCAGTTATAAGCACATCAACAAGTGTTAAAGTCCATCTGAAAGATGACGAGCATAAGTTGACACGGCAGCACCAGTTGGATTTGTGTATAGTGCATTCTAGGGTTGTTGATAGAAATGAAGAACACCTTACGACTTCTGAATATTTCGAATTCAGGACAGAGAATTAGAAAGAACTTTAGATTAGATTCTATTTCAGCTCAGCATAGATCAAATACCTTTTCCACGGAACTTACACTGACTGTTATTTTCATGTTAACCATATGCGGAAAACCATAATACCCACGAGGAGACGGTGAAATGGGAATAGAATTCCATCAGTTACCCGGAGATGACAGATAGAAGGGAATCGTAGATGGACGTAAACCAACGCGTCGACGGTTCACCTCAAGACACAGAAGATTAACAGTTTTGTGAACAGCATTTAAATTCATTAAAAAAAATCCATATTGTAAATATTTTTTTTATTCTCCATTGTAATTCAATTAATTTTCTTTGCAAATGAGAAATACGAGGATGGTAAATCTACCCCGAGGTTTTCCTTGGTTTTCCTTTGTGGGACTTGGCCGAATGGCTAGATTATCCGTTTGAGACATCCCAAGGCGAGTGACAGAAGCTTTGAGTGATGATAAAAAAGGTTTCTGATCACATCTCATGCCATCCTCGACAAATGAATAAAAGCAAGCATATATGCTGCATCAGGAATTCAGCACAGGCTTTGTCAGCAGTATATGCACCCAAATCTATAATTTACATTTAGATAGTCATTCACTAATACCAAAATATCATAAGAAATACAGTGGACATTAATACTCTAGTGGACATTAATACAGCGTCATAAACAATCACCGATATAGTGTTGTGTGAACGCTCGTGTTTGTTTTTGCCCAAAAACGTTCGTCCACAACAGGGGCATATATGATGTATCATGCAGCGTAACTTGCTGTGACAGTGCGAGAGAGAGACAAAGATATTGTTTATTACTCTGTGGCGGTCAGCGCTCACATAATTATTCTTAGGATATAGAGTTTTTTTCTTCTTGTTAAGAGTAATTTTTAGGGGAGGAGAGCCATTCTTGTGATGTAAAAAATCGACGCCATTGCGAGTTTTGATTCACATTGTAAAATATAAGTGCATATGGAAGGAAATCAGTTAATAGAACAATAAAATATTGTTCATTTCAAGAAGGTACGTCTTATTATACACCCAGCGATATACTGCTATTGTGATTTACTAATAAACACCAGCTGAGAACAGTTCCGACGGGAGCGTTCAATTGTAGTGAAATAGTTCGATGTTTTCTTCGGAAAAGAAGTCACTTCATGGATCATTCAAATCCACAATAGCAACTGGACATTTCTCAGAACTGAAAGCAATCTGATTGCTATGCAACAGAGCCCCGAAGAATATTTCTCCGTACTTTGGTTACCACTTTCGGCTCAACACGGTATCTGCAGCATCTGGAGCAGATTTCTACAAGAGCGGAAGCGTGTAATCGCTATCAGTTTCACACACCGCCCTGTGTACGCTGTATGTATTTACCCACAACAGTGAACATACAGTTACTCACACACATAGAAAGACAATACTAGGTGATGTGGGGAAACATTTCAGTATAAAGGCCCTGTAGAGCTAAACAGTAATTAGCCTAGTAAGAAAGGGAGTCTTTATAATATGTAAACATATCTTCTATATTAGTAGTAATGGAAGACATAAGTGTAGTATTTCAGGTGATCAAAACCCATCAGCATGTTATTAATAAAAATTCTATTTACAATTGTGTTGCTATACAACTTTCGCCAATTACTTGCGACCACACACTTGCTCGACTACAGCCGTACAGATTCGGCCCCTGTGACAGACAAGCTACTTCATGTGTCCGCTAGGTAGTGACGTGGTAAAGGATGTTACTCTTTGCATTAGATACATTATACAATTCGATTATCTTACATTTGTACAGAAATTAAAGTGGTCCAAATCTGAAGTTAGAAAATCGTAGATAAAGACTATACAGTAGTAATAGCTGTAAGATATACAAGTGTTAGGGCGTAATGTCAAGCGCCAGCACGTCAGTCTGGAACGAGAGAACAGAGGGGGCAGTGAAGAAGACATCGGCCAATTGCACGTTGATCGACCCCTAATGGAAATGAGCGTACGGTATTGGGGGCCGGGAGTCCCCCCATTCGGGGAAGTTCGGCCGCCGAGGGCAAGTTCTTATTGCATTCGGCGCCACATTGGGCGACTTGCTCGTCGGAGATGGGGATGAAATGATGATGACAACGCAACACCCAGGCCTTGAGCGGAGAAAATCTCCTGCCCGAGCCGGGAATCGAACCCGGGCCCCTTGGCGTGGCATTTCGCCGCGCTCACCATTCAGTTAACGGGGGCGGACTGACCGACCCCTGTTCAGGACGTCAACGGGACAGCAGGACATAAGAGCCGCCCCCGACTGGTCGGGGCCCAGTTCTACATCAGCGTCTAGACTAGCGACCTTAATAGAAGCGTGAATTGTATTACTTCACTTGTATTATGAATTGTTATACTGAAGAGAGTTATTTTGTGTGTCGCCCTTTGCTTGCGACACATCTGTTTAACACAGTGTTGAGTATTGTCATTTTCTTTTCATAATAAACTCGTTAATACGATTTGATTGAGTGTTGTCTAGCGATCCGAGAAAGCAGGTTCAAATGGTTCAAATGGCTCAGAGCACTATGGGACTTAACGTCTGAGGTCATCAGTCCCCTAGAACTTAGAACTACTTAAACCTAACTAACCTAAGGACATCACACAACACCCAGCCATCACGAGGCAGAGAAAATCCCTGACCCCGCCGGGAATCGAACCCGGGAACCCTGGCGTGGGAAGCGAGAACGTTACCGCACGACCACGAGCTGCGGACGAGAAAGCAGGTTTCAAAGACACACCACATTTGACGACTTCTACAAAGGAACAATATTGTCATTTAACCCTTTCGTAAGCCATGGGAAACATGCTTCCCACTACAATGAACTCGCTCCTAGTCCCGTGGACTTCACAGTTCCCACTTCTGCGCGGTGCTACCACCTAGTGAACAGTATAGGTTACTGCTTCCAATCGGAAGTTCCCGCCGTTTTTGCTGTACCTTCGCGCAGAGGCATTGTATAGCTGAGTGTTGCTCTGTAGAGGAGCGTTTGTGATTTTTTTCCTCAAAGCTATAGTATAAGGTAAATACTTTTGATTTACCCAAATTTATGAAGGAAAACGTAAAATTGGAACGAGGAGCATTCCAGTTTGAAACAAAAGGAGCCATTTATGCAGTAAAATGGATGGATAACCGTCCAGTCACTTACCTGTCTTCAATTCATGACCCATGAGAAACAGCCACAGTGAAAAGGAAAAACAAGGATGGTACTAGTACAGAGATTTCTTGTCCTGAAGTTGTGGCAGAATACAACAAAATAATGGGTGGTGTCGATAAGTTTGATCAATTACGAGAAAGGTATGCTATTGGCAGACGTTCTGTAAAATGGTGGCACAGAATATTTTATTTCCTGATGGACGTTGCTGCAGTGAACAGTTTTATCCTGTGGAAAATAAGTAAAAGAGAAAGTGGACAGCATGATCAGCTTACAAACAGGCTCCATCTAGCCAGACAATTGATCGCTGGTTTCTCATCCCAAAAAAGGCGTGGACAAAAACCTGTCTTTCTGTCAAAAAGGGATAAAATACCTGAAGATTTTCGTCATGTGGCTGTAGGGGTGCATCAACCCATTTTAGGAGAAACCTACTGGACGTGCCATTATTGTAGTACCAAAGCTGCGAAAAAGAGCACTCGCTGTGTGTGTACATATTATCAAATACAACTTTGCATAGACCCATGTTTCAGAAAATTTCATGGCAAGTAATTGTGAACAATCATTGTAACAAGAGAAGTAAATTTATCAAATAAATATGACATATAAAACTTCCTGGTAGATTAAAACTGTGTGCTGGACCGAGACTCGAACACGCAACCGAGTTCGAGTCTCGGTCCGGCACACAGTTTTAATCTTCCAGGAAGTTTCATATCAGCGCACACTCCGATGCAGAGTGAAAATCTCATTCTCGAAACATCCCTCAGGCTGTGGCTAAGCCCCCCTCTAGGGGGGGGGGGGGGGAATCGAAATCCAATAAAGGAAAAAAAAATTAATAGTCCCCCCTCATTCTCGCCTCCTTTTCCTTCACCCTCGTCCCCTACACCTGGCAGATCCTCACAGGCTTTTATTCATCATCATATGTACTGCGTTAGTGTTGTGTCTGGTGCCGTTCTACAGTGTCATCAGTGATGTGGTTATAATTGTGTGCTCGACCTGTATATAATCCATGATTGTTCCGTGCTACGCCGTCCGTCAAGTGGCTGTTTTAATCGTTCTGCGACTTTTTATGCTCTGGCCGTACTTTGCCTGGTGCCTTTTAATCCTTACAGTGTGTGTTTCTGTGTGTACAATACTTTTTTAGATTTTTATCTCCGTTTTACGGTATGCTTTCTACGCTTATGTTCCGCCTCTTTTGTTCCTACGTTCCGCCATGTTTTCTTCTTTATATTGTTTTACATGTCATCCTGTCTACTTTCAATGTCTTTTGGCTGAAGGGCAACGCCTATACTGCTGCCAGCCCACCCCCGATGGGGAATTGGAAATACAATAAAAAAAGTTATAGTGTCTAATCTCACTTTGCGCATGCATAATATCCATATTCTCGACGTTGCGCTGACTACCAACGCTATGGAATGACGTGCATCATCACACAGATTTCAAGATTGAGATTCATTTCGTAATTTCATTTGAACGGGAGAGGAAATTATTTCCAAGCTGCTCACCATCACTGAAAAAGATTTTTACCGGTAAGATAAAAACATGAACCAGTCCGTAAAACCAAAGGCAGTAACATATATTTTACAGAAATTTTCATAACAGCAAAAACTTCCAGTGTGTAACTTGCCTTTGCTTTCAGACGTAAACTGTCAGTCACAGTTAGATTAGTAGACACTGGGGAACATTCCCTTGCAACAAGTATTGCAGCAAATTCATTATTTATAGTAAGTAACATCGCTTCCCTCTATGAACCATGAACCTGTGCCTCAGCGACACAGATAGAGAGGCCAGACAAAAGTGAGGTTCCTGAAGAGGGACAGCAGCCTTTTCAGTAGTTGCAGGGACAACAGTATGGATGACTGACTGATCTGGCATTGTAACATCAACCAAAACGGTCTTGCTGTGTTGGGACTGCCAAAGGCTGAAAGCAAGGGGAAAATACAGACGTAATTTTTCCCGAGAGCGTGCAGCTCTACTGTATGGTGACATGATGGCACACCCTGGGACAAAATATTCCGGAGGTAAAATAGTCCTCCATTCGGACGTCGGGGCGGGGACTATTCAGGAAGACGGCGTTATCAGGAGAAACAAAACTGGCGTTCTAAGCATCGGGGCGTGGAAGGTCAGATGTCTTAATCGGGCAGGTAGGTTGAAAAATTTAGGCTAAAGTTAACTAGCCGGAGGAACAGGACTTTTGGTCAGTTGAATTTAGGGTTATAAATACAAAATCAAAAATGGGTAATGCAGGAGTAGGTTTAATAATGAGTAAGAAAATAGAATGGCGGATAAGCTACTATGAACTGCATAGTGAATGCATTATTGTAGCCAAGATAGACAAAGCCTACATCCACCACAGTAGTACAAGGTCATATGTCAACTAGCTCCGCGGATAAGGAGGAGGTTGGGGAAATGTATGGTGAGACAAAAGAATTTTTCAAGTAGTTAAAGAAGCTGAAAATTTAATAGTCACGGGTGACTGGAATTCGATGGTAGCGAAAGGAAGAGAAGGAAAAGCAGAAGGCGAATAGGAAGTGGGGAAACGAATGCAAGAGGAAACCACCTGCTAGAATTTTGCACAGATCATAATTTAATCATAGCTAACACTTGGTTTAAGAATGATGAGGGAAAGGACCTGGAGATACCGGAAGATTTCAGATTCTTTATATAATGGTAAGAAAGAGATCTAGGAACCAGATTTTAAATTGTAAGACATTACCAGAGGCAGATGTGGACTCTGACGAAAATTTATTGTTTATGAACTGCAGATTAAAATTGAAGAAACTGCAGAAATCCAGGAATTTAAGGAGATGACCTGGATAAACTGAAAGAACCAGAGGTTGTAGTGGGTTTCAGAGGGAACATTACAGAACGATTGACAAGAGCAGGGGAAAAGATTGCAGTTGAAGAAGAATGGGTAGCTTTGAGGGATGAAATAGTGAAGGCAGCAGAGGATCAAGTAGCTAAAAAGACGAGGGCTGGTAGAAATCCTTGGGTAAGCCAAGAGATACTGAATTTAATCGATGAAAGGAGAAAATATAAAAATGCAGTAAATGAAGCAGGCGAAAGGGAATACAAACGTTTAAAAAAATGAGATCGGCAGGTAGTGCAAAATGGCTAATCAGGAATGGATAGAGGACAAATGTAAGGATGTAGAAGCATATAGGGGAAATTAAAGGGACCTTTGGAGAAAAGAGAACCACTTGTATGAATATCAAGAGCTCAGATGGAAAACCAGTCCTAAGCAAAGAAGGGAAAGCAGAAAGATGGAAGGAGTATTCAGAGGGTCAATACAAGGACGATGTATTTCAGGGCAATATTTTGGAAATGGAAGAGGACGTAAAGGAAGATGATGAGGGAGATACGGTACTGCGTGAAGAATTAAACGAAGCACTGAAAGACTTAAGCCGAAACAGGGCCCCGGTAGTAGACAACCCGTTAGAGACTTTGGTAGCCCTGGGGCAGCCAGCCATGACAAAACTCTCCCGTCTGGTGTGCAAGATGTATGAGACCGGTGAAGTACCCTCAGACTTCAAGAAGAATCCCAATTACAAGAAAAGCAGGTGCTGACAGGTGTGAGAACTACCGAACTATCAGTTTAATATGACGTGGATGCAAAATACTAACACGAATCCTTCACAGAAGAATGGAAAAACTGATACAAATACAAACCAACCTCCCGGAAGATCGATTTGGATTCCGCAGTTGTAAGAGTCGAGAGGCACGAAAGGAAAGCAGTGGTTGAGAAGGGAGTGAGACAGGGCTGTAGCCTACCCCCGATGTTATTCAATCTGTATACTGAGCAAGCAGTAAAGAAAACAAAACAAAAATTTTTGAGTAGGGATTAAAGTACAGGGAGAAGAAACAAAAACTTTGAGGCTTGCCGATAATATTGTAATTCTGCCGCAGACAGGGAAGGACTTGGGCGAACAATTGAACGGAATGCACAGAATTTTGAAAGAAGGTTATTAGATGAACAGCAACAAAAGTAGTGGAATTAAATCAGGTGATTCTGAGGGAATTAGATTGGGAAATGAGACACTTAAAGTAGTAAATGAGTTTTGCTATTTGGGATGATGGTCGAAGTGGGGAGGATATAAAATGTAGACCAGCAATGGTAAAATAAGCGTTTCTGAAGAAGAGAAATTTGTTAACATCAAGTATAAATTTGTCAGGACGTCCTTTCTGAAATTATTTGTATGGAGTGTAGCCATGTGTGGAAGTGAAAATGGACGAAAGATAGTTTAGACGAGACCATGTTTCTGGACGTGGTGCTATAGTAAAATGCTGAAGATTAGATGGGTACATCACGTAACTAACGACGAGGTACTGAATATAATTGGGGAGAAGAGAAATTTGGGGTACAACCTAATTAAAAGAAGGGATCGGTTGGTAGGACACATCCTGACACAACAAGGGATCACCAATTTAGTACTGGAGGGAATAGTGTGGGGCAAAAATCGTAGAGTGAGACCAAGAGATGAATACAGTAAGCACATACTGAGCGATGTAGGTTGCAGTAGTTACTCAGGGATGAAGAGGCTTGCACAGGATAGAGTAGCATGGAGAGTTACATAAAATCAGTCTTTGGACTGAAGACAACAACAGTAACAAGTAACATAGACCTCTGACATAATAAGTCTATAAAATGTAGAAAACGAAAAGTGAAAATCATTGGAAGGAGACTGACACGAACCTGCTACCTTTCTCTTCACAACTCAGTTCCCTCTCGCTAAGAAATGCGCTACAGTTCCAACCTTGCAGCTAGGACTCCTTATGTGGCATAAACTATCTAGAAACTGTATCTACATAAGTCTTTATTTGACATTTAATATGCAAACTGTATCAAATAGACGTGTTTCTGATAGATCATCACTGTGCCGTGGCAGTGGAACGGTATACTTCTGTAGCACACAAGTTATAATACTAAAAACATCAACAAGAATATGCCTTTGCCTACCGATGTGAAGTTTCCCGTAATTCAGTTATAACAAACTGTAGCTAAAACGACTCGTTTTCGAGAGATCCTCAATTAGGTGATGCTTTGAAACTGCTTATAGTCACACCACGTACTCTACGAGAAAGAAAATCAGTGAATTACGAAATTTAATGCCACACAATACGGCGGTTCCTATGTTCTGCTTGTAACGCGAAATGATGTCACTTCTCACTGGTCACGTCTGACTGCACAAGGTAACAATCGGTCGTCTCAAATTCTTTATTTCTCACTCCGCAGAACAGTGGAACGTGGAACTGAACGCTGTGACGTCACCAGCTCCTCGCCCACGTTTCCACGTCCCGTGAGAGGACGGCTTTTACGTGCCCGCAGATCTCCCGTGTCCACAAGCTTCCGTGTCCGCAAGTTCTGGACACCCATCAGTTTGGCTAGTATGTCATTTAACTCGTTGACCTCCGCGAGGTTGCCGGCGGGCGCAACAGAGGTTGTTCACTTCTGACGATTCTGGCGACGTGTGCCCGCCAGCGGCCACACGCTTTATTGGTAGTACTAAGACCGTTGATGTTTTTAAAAAATGTCGGGAACCCTGTACATCGATATTCAACAGTACTTCATTGTCGGCCCTCTATATATCTGAAAAGAAATTATCGATGCATCGACGGAAGATTTATTGACGTACCAGGCAAAAAAGATATCGGCTGCACATTGTAAATATACTGCCAGGTTTAGAGCTGTATATTTAAGCAGTAATTCATTATTATTAGATACCCGGGTTCCGGGTTCGATTCCCGGCGGGGTCAGGGATTTTCTCTGCCTCGTGTTGTGTGCTGTCCTTAGGTTAGTTAGGTTTAAGTAGTTCTAAGTTCTAGGGGACTGATGACCTCAGATGTTAAGTCCCATAGTGCTCAGAGCCATTCATTATTAGATATTCTGTACACAAAGAAGCTAGCAGCCTAATTATCTCCATCAGAGCAAGCATTGAAAGAAAAACGATGAACGTTCACGTGTGGCGATAATCACTTTGCTAAGAGGTGGTAACTGCAGGTAAGTGATAAAAGGTGTCCAATGGGTCTGTCGTTCAGATTTGTCTGGAACACTTCATGTTGACTTCCCTGTTTTTCATTTCTGCAAACGCCTAGAAGTTGTAGTGTCAAAATTGAGTGATGAAGTTAAACGTTGCGGTTTCTGTAGGTAGCGCCGTGCGCCGAATACCTGCTTTCTGCTCTTCGCTCAGGTCATGCGGAAGCCATCTAGCATCAACTTTTCTCACATTTTACTTTCCAGTTATGATTCTATAAAGTGAAGTGACAGACATTCTGGCCTCATATGCAATTTTCTCACGTGTTTTTCGTCGATCTTTCATTAACAATAACCTGAGAGGTGTTGTTTGTTGCAGTTGGTGGCCTTCCACTTCCTGGTTTTTCTCAGTGCTTACCCGACCTTCAAGGAAACCAGAGGACTAGCGTGATACTATGCTATGATCCATTACACTACTCGCACACACCTCTCTCAAAGCGTTGTAAACTTCCTCTCGGTTCTTTCCACGTAAGGATTTGACTTCGATGTAGGAACGCTGGCCCTCATGTGTAATCCGTCCTGACTCGGTTTCAGCTTCCGTTTTAAAACTGAATTCCTCACGATGCAGCCACGCGAACCAGTAAACATATACGACTGTCATGTCTAAACTCTCGCTAAGGGACGTGAATTCCAATTTGATCTCACAATCTTAACGGTCGCGCATGCGTCGTGTGCAGGACGTTTGAAGTAACTCTCGCATGCAGTCTCAAAACAGTTCACACAAACACAGCTCATGGCCTGCACTCACGGATTCCCTGACCCGCACTCACAGATTCCCTGAACCACACTCACAGATTCCCTGCGACTAAGTGGCCAAGTCATTCCTCTTTTCTCCTAGCAGTGCTAATACCGCAAGGGAAATTAAAGTAATTTGATGGTAGCTGAGAAGTACTGGCAGAAATGCTCAGTAAGTAGAGCAGCTGCGCGCTAAAGATAAAGCTCCCAGGTTCGAGCCCTGGTGCAGCTCACAGTTTTAATCTGCCAGGAACTGTCAGATCAGCACACACTCCGCTGGCAAGAAAATAGATTTTATGAAGTCGGATAACAATTTTTTCGTCGCTATTTGGGCAGATACTCTGTTGTATTCCTTAGTCTTATAGTAGAATTGTAACATGACAGTGGACAGTAAAGCATTGTGAAACCATTATCGAGATTAGTCACATTCAACATATTCTAGAATATGAGTGATTTTTTTGTGTGTTTCAACTGGATCCTCCAAGGTAGCGGGTTTGTTTCTCCATTTTCTTCATTCGTCGTTCACAGTTAAATAGAAACACCAAGCGCGAAACTAAGATTGCTAAAGCCTGTTGTTGCCGCAGTACTCTATAGTTTACACAGACTAACATGTGAAGAAAGAAGTATATTATCATATGGTTAAATTTACATTTCATACTTAACTGTTACCAAGCCTGTAGAACGTGGTGTTTCTCTCTCTCTCTTTCTCCCTCTCTCTCTCTCGCGCACACATACACACACACACACACACACACACACACACACACACACACACACACAAGAGGCGATGTGTGCGAATTCACTGAGGCATTGTTCTTTGTACATGGTGGACAATGGAAGCTACGTCCTTGAGTCATGCGCCTTCTGTGTAACGGAAGCGCTAACGAAATGAGCTCCATGACAGGTTTCGTCGTCAGCTCTGCCTCCAGTGAAAGCGTTTCTTGTTGGTCTACATCGGTAGTCAACTATTTCTACTTTCTATATAAAGACAGTGTTTAAATATTTACCAGTCTTTCTGACTAAAGCATTTCGCTCTGCAAAATGATTAAATTCTTTCTCTGATGTACAACCGAGTTTAAAATTTCTCCTTTTTCTCAGCGTCTCAGTTTGCTTACTTATTTTCATGACAAGTACCTATTCAAAAAAATACTTAAGAAAAATATCATAAACTTTTCATCACAACCTTTTCCATGGTTTTATGTTTTTACTAAAGTAACTGTTTTACATAATGCCGGAAGTATAGTAGTAGAGTGACAATCGGTCGCGAGTGGAAAAACAAACGATAACGTAGACAGCTCCCATCGGGCTGTCCAAGGCCCGCCACTCTCTCGCAGCCTCCGTCCATGATCTATGCTTCTATGAAAGCAGAACTGATACATTGACTGATATATTGTCACGTGGATCGCCACTCCCTTCTGGAGTTGAGATTCCTAGTTGATCTCCGTGATGGATCGGGATTAGTCGCTGCTGCTCATTCCTGAGATGCACTCGTTGGTGGATATAACGGAAGGCATGAGGGCGTTGCACTTCGAAGAAAATGAGTGGCTGGTAACAAATTTAGAGGAGACAGAGACTCATTGTGCCTTGAGAGAGAAGTGCGTCGGAGTTTTAAATGAGAGGACTGAAGTTTCTGAAGGACATTTCTGGGCACACTTTAGTGACGTTCTGCTTACGAAGCAGCCACCAACATATTTTACCCAGTGACACAGGATTTTCGCATGCTACTTCCGTTCAGATTGCATTTAAAGGTAGTTTTAAATTAGAATGGGCTATAAAGAGACAGGCATATCTCAAATATTCTATGACAAACAGTAGTACCATTGACCTGAGCATTAGTCTTAAAGTAAATAGCATCGTTTCTGGTTGTTGCCAGCGGCTTTCAGTTTGCAACTGTACCTCGGAACGATGGATGCACTGGCTTGCGATTTTTTTTCTTTTTCTTTTAAAGGTTTGAGTTCACTCTGCACATGTGCAACATGTTTTTAAGTTGTGACATGACCTAATGGCATAATTTTTTTTTAAAGGTAGGTTGTAACTCAGGAAGTCTGTAATTCTTATATGTATGTCTGTATAATGAGGATTGTTTTACCTGGTTTCCTCGTTTTTAGCACTTGAAAATGGGATAATGTTGTCCCGAAACATGTTATGGCAATAATCGCACGATTGACAATTGTGCTCAAGATCTTCAATATGGCTTGATTAACAGTTGTATGATGGCTTCACTTTAGTTATCCATTGTCATTACCCCATTGTGTCTCTCTGTCACTCTCTCCCGTCCCACAGCCACAGTCACCATCGTTCTGTCCTTATACTACTGTCTCTTCTCACAGTAACTGACTCTCTCTTATTCTTTATTACTGCTACCAATTCATTTATTCCAATCTACCGCTTCTGTCGATTCTCACTGTCATCATTATCTCTCTCTTCCTCGTGATTGTCATGGACTCTGTCTCTCACCCATTTATACTTTCTCCGCCTATTTAGTCCCCTCCCATTGGTACTGTCTCCTTTACTCCTTTGTTAGCACTGTTCTGCCATTGTAAACAATGTTTCACTACCACTGCATCTCTCTCTTTTAATCGCACTGTCGTAGTCTCCTTCACCCTTCCTATAACGCAGCCACTGTCTACTATCATCTAGTACAGTTGTTTCCAACCTGGAGGTAATTACCCCCTGAGGGACAAAATGGAATTTTCTGAGGGGTAAAAACCAAACTACTCGATTCTGTTTCAGTAATGAAAATAATTATTTTCAAAAGACCATTACTATTATCACAATTTTGTAAGACTAATACTGATTATATAAGTTATCAATAATTAATTTTTTCAATTATCAGCACAATGCGATGGAGATTACAGATTCCTCACATAGTCCACCCACAACACACATATGATGTGCTTTGTCCCGCATATCGCTGGTAATTAAAGTGAGACATATATGTAACAAGTGCTAAGTATCTCAAGAAAACAGCTTGTCCGAGCTGTAGATAGTACCTGCAGTAGTTCAGGAATTGCTTCATTACTGGCTTCGAAACAGGTAAATGAAATAATTGACAGAATGACAGCGGTAGTTACATAAGGGCTACTATAGTGTTGTAGAGAGTGTTATTATTATTATTATTATTATTATTATTATTATTATTATTATTATTTGTAGCTGTCAGACACAAAACATTAACGGCCTGATGTCTACCAATTTCTGTCAATTCAGAAGTAAAGAGTGAAGCACTGAAGTAATTTACGATCAGTATGTATAGTGTACACAGTTTAACTTGCTTGATTTTAAATGGGGTAGCAGTGTGCGGATCCAACAAGTGCCGCAATGGAGAAGAGTAATGCAGGGGAAGTATGTTTTGTAACAAGTGTCTACCCTCACTGTGGATAGTTAGCATTCTTATCTGTGAAGGAGTTGTTAGTAGCACTTGTGCGATGCACCACGAATTCCTTCGTCATTCAGTATAACACAAACAAACACACACACACACACACACACACACACACACACACACACACACACACACACACACACATGCTAGCGCAAACTAAAAATCGTTCATCTGCTATCATTTTAAAAATAAAAGTGTCCCAAGAAAAGCCTTTGACTCTATAGTTTAGTTAGGTGTTAAAATTGGTGATAAAGAGGGGGAGGAGTGGTGGGGAGTGGGGGGAGGGGCAACATACGGTGGGGGGAGCGGGGAGGGGGAGAGCGAGGATACTAACTAATATGTGTAATTGCACTCAGGTGTAGTGTTCTAAGAAAGGTTGGGAACCGCTGGTCTAGTATTTATTACAGTTACGTCTCTCTCCCACTGCCACTATCTCCTCCTCTCTCAGCATAAAAAGCGCGAATACTTCCGCATACCAAACTTTTGGGAAAAATTTAAAAGGTGCTAAGTAAAGCAGAATGAGGTAGCTGTTACCCCAATTTTTCAGTCATAGTCTTTTAAATATGAGCATATTCGTCTTTTTTGTGCTCCGATAGGAGAATTTTTCCGCGGATTTCCTTCTTTTCCCTGCT
Source organism: Schistocerca piceifrons (assembly GCF_021461385.2). Taxonomy (NCBI): domain Eukaryota; kingdom Metazoa; phylum Arthropoda; class Insecta; order Orthoptera; family Acrididae; genus Schistocerca; species Schistocerca piceifrons. The sequence goes on from NC_060139.1 coordinate 888,233,795, forward strand.
ACAGCAGGACATGTCACTCATATGAAAAGAACTGTAGGAGTCAGTAAAATTTTGTGAAGCTGAAATAACGGAAAACTAATTTTACACTTCAGACAGGAATTTACGTGCACAAAAGTATTTTATGTGCTTCAATACAGCAACGTTGGGTTCCTAAAACCATTCTGATGATAACGGAGACATCTGACAGCATATTTCGCCGTGATACGTCGCTTTATAAACTACGTTTTCGCCTTACTTCAGATTTTACGTGTGTATTTTACGTTTACAAGTACGGTAACTTGGAACCTCTGTATCTAGGGAACGGGAAAGGTATCATGAAAATTTTCAGGTTTTTTTTTTCAGATTCGGATCTTAGGAACGAACAGCAAAACTTACACCCATCTGCAGTGCGTAGCCGTACTGGAATCTGCTTTTGGGGTGTTCCTCGATAACGCATAAATATTTTTGAGAAGATGGCAATCCTTGATAAGTGGCTAGAGAATATAAAGTTACAATTTGAGCAATTAGCTGCGGTTATTTATTATTTAGACTTTCCCTCATACCGGATTTTACGTGCGTATTTTAGTGTAGAAGTAGGGTAAATTCGCACCTCTGTATTTCGGAAACGGATAAAGATATTAAGAAAAATTTAAAAGTTATTCGAGAGCGGGATCTTGGAAAGTAATTTCAGCCGTTAGTTGTGCATAGCCGTCTTCGAATCCCCGGCTCGGGTTTGGTTCGCAAAATAGTAAAAAGCATGTTTTTTGGGTTTTCTAAAGAACCGTCCATGACCTAATGGTGCCTCTATAAGCCTCTGTAGACAACATCAAATACAAAAAGAGCCAACCGATGCACTCCATTTGCCTAAGCAGGAGTTAGTGTGTAATATTCATATTTTGAGCTTGTGCTGTAGTATAGTGACATTAAGACGATCCTTCTGCTGATATACAAATGGTCCCTAGCCTGACTGCTATCCAAGACACTTGACCCTACCATTCTATTACCAAAAGAATCCGATGTAAGAGCCACAGAAGAAACCTGTTTTAATGCGTGGCGTTTTGCAACATATTACGTAGCGCATGGTGTCGCATGCGTACCGATTTATCACGTGGCTTTTAGCTCTGGGAGTCTCCGAAGAGATATTCTGTTGGCCGTCGATACAGCTCTTTTCATTTAAGCAGTGAGGCTGCGCTTTTAAGAGAAATGGAATCTGTCGGAAAAGAAAGAAATTGGGAAGGAATACAATGGGCCTTTTGTAAAGGAATAACACCGGCATTCGAATAATTTGAAAGTGGGAAAGCCATTTTCAAGGTTGATGGCTGGTGGATTCGATCCACGTTTCCGAATCCAGGGATTCCTAGCTCAGCGGCTCAACACGTAGAGTTGCCCGAAGTCAGTGGACGATTTGGAAAAACCGGTTGTTGTACTTTGTTTTAAAATAAAAGAAAATGCGTCGCAACAACGTAAGGAATTCTGATATTGCATGTTTTTCCTTTAACTGTGCATGTCTGGCCATTTGATAGCGCGTGGATGCATGCATTTCTTAAGATTTAATTGTGCGTGGAATTCCTGCCTTCTGTTACTATAGCATTACAAGAGCGTAAATAGATTTTAGACGATAAGGGGGGGGGGGGGGGGCAAGGCGTGGTCGGTTCAGACGAATTCAAGCAGACCGCTGAAAAAACTCTTTTAGAAACAAACGAAGTATAGACTGTGCTATCATCACATAGCCCTTCCGCTCCCCACAAACCCCTTCTCATTGTTCTGTATCGGAACTGGTTTTCATACCTGAGTACTGCCGGGGTGACGAAATCGGGCGATATTTTGCCATTATGGCTCATAATGATAGAATTTTGAGCAAAATTTTTAAATAAACGCAACCATCTATGTTTGAGCGATATTTTTGTTGCTCAAGGCGATATTTGGGCGACACAGGCAAATCCAAGAGTATTGTTACTTACTGATTTTAATGTAATGTTAGTTGTAATGTCGTTAACCGCTCCGCTGCCTTGTGAAATATTGAATTATTGCAACCCCAAAATTCCGCCAACCTCCAAATAACGACTCCAGTACTAACATCAAGCAGCTGTAGATACACAGTTAGGCTGTTATAGCAGTGCGTACATATTTTTAAGTTATCTTAATGTCGTCTGTACACGGTGCGAGACAGCTAACGTTGACGTGCAAGCAGGCAGATATCCCACGTCAGGACACACAGCACCGTCGGCACACGCCACGATCTCCTTAACGTGCTATCCAGCTGCAGATGTCGACTTTATTTGACTCGCAAACAATGCAGTTTGTTCACGAAAATGGACGCGCGCAGAATTTCTACGTTAGCTCTATTACACTGAAGAGCCAAAGAAACTGGTACACCTGCCCAAAACCGTGTAGGCACCGACGGGCACTCAAAGGTGCCGCAACACGACGTGGCCTGGACTCGACTAATGTCTGAAGTAGTGCTGGACGGCACTGGCACCGTGAGTCCTGCCTATAAATCCGAAAGAGTACGAGGAGCTGGAGATCTCTTCTGAACAGCACGTTGCAAGGCATCCCAAATTTGCTCAGTAATGTTCAGGTCTGGGGAGTTTGGTGTCTAGCGGAAGTGTTTAAACTCAGAAGAGTATTCCCAGAGCCACTCTGTAGCAATTCTGCTGGAACTGCCAAAGTCCGCCGGAATGCACAATGGACATGAATGGATGCAGGTGATCAGACAGGATGCTTACATACGTGTCACCTGTCAGAGTCATATCTAGACTTGTCAGGGATCCCATATCACTCCAGCTGCACACACCCCATACCATTACAGAGCCTCCGCCAGCTTCAACAGTCCCCTGTTGACATGTAGAGTCCGTGGATTCATGAGATTGTCTCCATACCCGTACACGTCCATCGGCTCGACACAATTTGAAACGAGGCTCGTCCGACCAGCCAACATGTTTCCAGTCATTAGCAGTCAAATGTCGGTGCTGAACTGGCCCAGGCGAGGCGTAGAGCTTTCTGCGGTTATTTCAAGCAGCGTTGATTGTCTGTTAGCACTGACAACTCTACGCAAACGCCGTCGGCCATTGCGTTGTCCTTGGTAAGAGGTAATGGCTGAAATTTGATATTCTCGGCACACTGTGGATCTGGGAATACTGAACTCTCTAACGATTTCCTTAATGGAACGTCCCATGTGTCTAGCTCCAATTACCATTCCGCGTTCACAGTCTATTAATTAATTTCGGTCGTGCGGCCATAACGACATCACAAAGCTTTTCATATGAGTCGCCCGAGTACAAATGACAGCTTCGGCAATGCATTGCCCTTTTATGCCTTGTGGACGCGATACTAAAGCCATCCGTATATGTGTATATCGCTATGCCACGAATTTTGTCACGTCAGCTTGTATGGAACACGTGTACATGCAGTGTGCAAAGCCCTGCCCCATCAGGCCTATAAGGTTGCCGTCGGAAATTAATTGTATTACAGAATGGCACCATCCCTAGTCTGGAAGTATTTTAGAACCGTTGTTTCAATGAAGTACATTGTCTCATTTTTTTCTTTAAAAGATTAAGAACGGGCTGAGCCACTACGAATTTGCGACATCATATTAGGAGTTTACAAATAAAAATAGAAATTAGCCGAGCTGTTGCATGTGTCTACGTAATATGTCTACATCTGCTTGTAGCTTTTGAAAATCGAAAAATTAGCATGAAAATTATAGTTCTTTAATTTCACTTTTCACCTTTTAGCACTGACTATTCGTAATGGCCAAATAGTGGTATGATCCCCGGCAACAAAGTGATTTTTGAGTAGAGTTTCAAAAAAATTTGAATAAATAGGAGAATACTGGCGATATTTGTAGTATTCAAGGAAATAAGCGAAAATAAGTTATTTCAGAAACGAGTTATTTTGAGCGGTTTTAACACCCAGGTTAATATGGTGTTGAACAAACCCGATATAGCCGAAAACCGGTTGTTTCAGCGATAATCGCCATCCCTATAATGGAAGCAGCTTTGAAGGAAGAAGATTGGGTTTTATCGGACTTTTCAATATTTTTTAGCCACCGATGGACGGATATCTGCCACGAACTAAAATCTACAGACGTGCTACTCTCCGCGACCTTTGTGGAACGGATGGTTATACCAATTCACAAACCGTCCAGTGGCTCACGGATACAAGATTACCGCGCGCTGACGCTCCTGAATTATGACATTAAGATCTTTATCAGACTTGGCGGTACGTACACGCTAGACCTTAAGCCAAGTGCTCTCGTCTAACCAAATGTCGTTAGAAAATGGCAATAACATTCACACAGCGATCAGTGAATACCATGATTTGATCGCATTGGCGAGGGCATGTCGTCTGACGGGCGCTTTGGTGTGAACTGATTTCAGTCAAGCCTTTGATGGCGAGGGCCATTACTATTAGGATGCGGTTCTCCTACAAATGCGATATCCGTGGTCATTTATCACTGTCGGAATGCGACATCTCCGTGGCGCGAACTCCAAGCTGGTCGTCAATGGACGACCTAGCCCCCCCACCCTCTCCCCGTGCCGCACGACATCTCGATCGGCACGCCAAAGCTGCCCCCTGTCTACACTGCTCTATTCTGTGGCCCTCGGCCCACCATAATGCGGCCTGCGCCAGCGAGTAACGGGTATGTCGTTACGAGGTCACACATTAAAATGTAAAGCGTATTTGTACTGACGACGTGGTGATTGCGATCCGAAACGGCAACGTCACTGGCAACGCACTGGATTGGACCGCTACACACGGCATGGCCTCTGGCAGTCGTATCAGCGTCACCAAAGCGGCGATGAATATCGGAGCCGGGCTGCCTGCTGACTGTGCTCCACCCTCGCAAACTCACCCCCCCTCCCCCCCTACAGCTCAGGGAAACCAAGAAACGCCACGGCATTGATTTCACTGACGATGTACGATGCACTACTGCTCACAACCAGCGACGACTTTTACAAAATGTCCAGACAGGGGTTGCTGCTGTCTACGAGTACTAGGGGCACTGGGTATCCACCTTTTGGCGTCCAGCAGCCCGCACATCGCCCAGATACTATCTATACCGATAACATTAGTACTTAGCCTTGTTCATGTTTAAGACAGGGCAGTCGCTCAGTTTGTAAGCGCGTTAGTCAAACTATGGCAGCGCCGTCCGGACAGTTTAACGGGTTTGTTATTAGAGGAATTGGCGCCGCCCTCGCTCACGTCGCGTGTGACAGTAAAGCATGTCCCCACGTCACTCTTCTACATTGGCGTGGCCGGCCGCGGTGGCCGTGCGGTTCTAGGCGCTGCAGTCCGGAACCGCGGGACTGCTACGGTCGCAGGTTCGAATCCTGCCTCGGTCATGGATGCGTGTGATGTGCTTAGGTTGGTTAGGTTTAAGTAGTTCTAAGTTCTAGGGGACAGATGACCTTAGATTCGAAGTCACATAGTACTCAGAGCCATTTGAACCATTTTTTCTCCAGTTATTTATGGAGTGCATTTCACGATTCTCCACGCAGCTGGATCATCAGGGGCAGGAGAAGTTAGAATTAAAAGACGACGATAGAACAACGCACGATTCACGTGGGATGCACCTTGGTCAGTACTAAAAGTCATGCCAGGATGATTAAACTATGGAAGAGTTTCGTCATGACTCTTTGCACTGTGCTGCGGTATGTGTCCCCTTTTTATTTTTCGTCGTAACTGAGGAAGGAAACTTGCCTGTTTTTGTTTCTAATCCAGCGCTCAACGTAGTACCGTTTTTCTTTCTTTTGTTGTGACTATAGCTGTATATTACATTTTGTCAGTCCCGTCCATATAGTCAGCCCCCAATTTGATACAACAAACTAACTACTCAGTTTCAGTCTTTTATTACATATAAAAGAGACAAAATTTGAGAATAAGAGTCGTGTATTTAATTTGATGCAGAAGACATTATTTTATGTTTGGAAGTGCTCTGTTTAAAGGCGATGAGGTCGGGCCGAGAAGGCACATACTGGCGAGCGTAAGGCGGGGCTGTAAAATCGGAGATTTTGTCGACTCGGGGACTGCATGCTTGTCCTCATCATTTCATCATCATCGAAAAACAAGTCGCCGAAATGACGACAAATAAAAAAGAATTGCACCAGGCGACAGAGCGCCGCCAGATGAGATCTCGTGGCCGAAATTGCCACACTACCATTTCATTTGCTAAAAATGTATACAACCATCGGCGGTGGTGAGTATTGAAGAAGACATTAATAAAGATAGTTTATACGGTGTGATCCGTATACTAAATAAAACTCTGCAATAATTATACAGGTTTTCAGACTTTCCCAGCGAAGTGTTGTCATCTTGGAAATTCGAGTTTTCTGCCTGTAATGCTCGTCGTACTTGCAAGGTACTTCGCGTAGCTCGCAATGTTCATCAGGCTCAGTACTTACATCTACGTGGGGCTAGGTGCTCCGTCATCGGTCCATGTAGCGCCAGTTGGTAGCAACAACCGTAGTATTTTCTAGCCGTAGCTGTTCCGACTGCTATGCATTTATTATTTGGCTGTTGTCAATAATTTTGTCATCTGACGTTCTGTTCCATTTCCAAGTTGTATTTGGCGTTTAATCTTGATAAATACCGTCATTTAGGCTTTCCAGTGAACTATGCTGTTCTCACTTATGACTTCTGAAGGTTTCTGGACCTTGTTACGTGTAGTTTGAGCATTAATAATTACTAGCCTACATATGATCTGGGTTTGGGAAATTTAGACCTAGCGTTTATTTGTTTGTCTTCTCTTGTTGTCATCTCATCCACTTCTCTGGTGCTCGGCTCTAGCCTTGAGAGACGCAGAGCAAGGTGTAAAGCTTTGTTTTTTACCCGCTGTAGCGCGTCAATATGTTCATTGGCTGCATTGCCCCACACTAGACCGGCGTATTCTAGAACAGGCCGTGTAAGGGCCACATACAGTGTTACTCCACACTGTGTTGATAAAGTCGAATTGGGGTTTAGTAGGGGGTAGAGCGTTTTCATCTGCCCCAGTGTTTTCCCTCTGACCTCTCGGACGTGCGGTCCCCATACTAGATGTCTATCGAGGTTCACGCCTAGGTACTTCCCAGTTCCCGACCAAGGGAGGGTCTCCCATGATGCGAATCGGTACTGTCTGCTGGTAGCTTTTTTCTACATCTACATCTACATTTATACTTCGCAAGCCACCAAACGGTGTGTGACGGAGGGCACTTTATGTGCCACTGTCATTACCTCCCTTTCCTGTTCCAGTCGCGTATGGTTCGCGGGAAGAACAATTGCCGGAAAGCCGCCGTGCGCGCTCGAATCTCTCTGGTTTCACATTCGTGATTTCCTCGGGAGGTATAAGTAGGAGGAAGCAATATATTCGATACCTCATCCAGAAACGCACCCTCTCGAAACCTGGACAGCAAGCTACACCGCGATGCAGACCGCCTGTCTTGCGGAGTCTGCCACTTGAGTTTGCTAAACATCTCCGTAACGCTATCACGCTTACCAAATAACCCTGTAACGAAACGCGCCGCTCTTCTTTGCATCTTCTCTATCTCCTCTGTCAACCCGACCTGGTACGGATCCCACACTGATGAGCAATACTCACGCTTGACGTAGACGGCCGTGCCGCCTCCCGCCGTTTCGCGATCGTTACGGTAGCAATAAAAATTTGCTGCGCGTACGTTCACGCCAGGTTTGAGGAATGTGTCTGTTGACAGACGTCTATGGCCTCCTCTCGCAGAAACTGGCGAAATTCGCCATCCTAAGTGTGAATGTCACTGGCGTTCCACACACGAGCGGTTAAACCTCGTGTCGCTGTGCTAGCCACATAAAATCTGAGTTTTTCCTACGGCTATCGCCTCTAGGGTCACCTTCATAGCAGCCACAATTTTGTGCGGGCGTCTCCGTATTAGCTGCCCCACTGAAAAAGCAGTTTTTTGATCTCGTCTGTGTTCCTTGAAATTCTCTCTGCACTGGTTTGACTTCCCGGAAGAGAGTTTTCATTGCTTTTCAAAAATGTTCAAATGTGTGTGAAATCTTATGGGATTTAACTACTAAGGTCATCAGTCCCTAAGCTTACACACTACTTAATCTAAATTATCTCAAGGACAAACACACACACACCCATGCCCGAGGGAGGACTCGAACCTCCGCCGGGACTAGCTGCACGGTCCAGGACTGCAGCGCCCTAGACCGCTCGGCTAATCCCGCGCGGCTTTAAGTGCTTTTGCCTCACTTTTCTTGGATTCCTGAACGATACGCTGCTGTCTTTGCGGCAGCGATGGGAGCAGCTCTCTCTTCCGTCCCCTCCCTTGTTACCATAGCGTGCCGCGTTAGGTGCACTGTCCGAGTTCTGCGCCTGCTAGGGGAGGCTGCGGATTATTTTCTGGCCGCTGGAGTTCAAACTGCCGTTCGTTCCCGAAATGACCGTCCTCAGATACTTGACTTGCTGGCAGAAATACCACAGTCAGTGCGCCCTGTGTTGGTTGTGGAGGGCTTTTTGCTCTGTCATCATTTCCGATGTTATTCCCCCTGAGTTTGGATGTTGCCTTCGTAGTGACTTTAGCAGGTCGAGTGCGGGATTCCAGGCGGAGACAAGCTGATACCCCGTGCCACGGTTGATAAGGTTCGGTATGAACTTTATTTCGATGGATTCCTTAATAATGCTATCCCAGTATCTGGGTGCCTGTGTCAGAATTTTGACGTCATCGCAATTCATAGAATGATTTAGTTGCAAACAGTATTCCGCTGGTGCTCATTACACCCAATGTCAACGGTTCTGGTGGTCTGGCTGATATATAACATGCCGCACTGGAATGGTATGTAGTAAACGCTTGTTTTCTATAGGTCCAGATCAACCTTTACACTCTCTAACAGAGCCTTAGTCTTGGTCTGTGGCAAAAAACGCTATTGACGTTATACCTGAGAAGAATATTGCCAAATTTGGCATAATAACAACCTATTTTGCTTCTTCTTGTACTTCTGCTGACCTTTCCGGCGGAGAAGCAGAGCGCAGTGCCCTCTGAATATCCCTAAAGAATATCCATTTCTGTAGAACATAGACTGCAGGTGTTCGATCTTCGTCAAGTTGTCTGGATCCGAAAGAGCTTGTACCCGGTGAACCAGAATTTTGATTACACCGTTATTCTGCGCCCGATGGTGACAGCTACTGGCTTGTAGGTACAGATCGGTGTGAGTTTGTTTTCGGTAAATACTGTGACCGAAAGTGTTATCTGCCTTCTTCTGGACAAGAACACCTACGGAATGGGAGTTGTCCGTTGTTCTCCATCTCCATTGCGAAATTTATATTTTTATAAAGTTAAGCTCGTACGCCCACAAACTCGTTTTCGTGGAAAACGTTTCTAAACGGAGAAGAAAGGCGTAATACAAAAAAAATTATCAAAAGGATAATGGCGGTTCTAGGCGGCAATGCCAGTGTATAAAGAGGCCCGAGGCACATTAGTCATCTATGGTCTGACGCTAGAAACAAATTGATTGTCAATATGGTAAAAGCAAAATTATGCATTCATTGTAATTTGAAGTTTGCAACGTCCAACAATTTTTACCAAAAAATTAAAGGTAACAAACATCTGTTGATTGCTGTAACTAGCAATAATAAAAATAATTGTTAATGTTTACTACGTTTTTTACTGTGTCCACCTTCAACTCAGCAACTTCTTTCACCAGGCAATGCTCGTTAATATTGTGAGTTCAGCTTAACAAGCCTAATTGACACACATGCTTGAAATGACATGGATTTTACTGAAACCAAAAACGTGCACAAGACGACGAACAGATGGAACTCCATAAGATACACAAGCAATAACTAGCAAAAGAATTGATTTTTAGCTAAGACGATGTTGTTTATAACATATGCTCGACATGTCGGTCGTCATTCATCAGCAATAACTTTAGTCGAGGGACAATGTTGTGAACAGCACTGTACATCATGCCAGTAGGTATGTGAGAAATCGCCGCCGGATGTTATCTTTCAGCATCCCTAATGACGTCGGACGATCGTGGTAGACTTGCGCCTTCTGTAATGCCACAACCAATAATCACACGGATTGACGTCTGAGGACGTCAGAGGCCAATCATGACGGAAGCGGCGGCTCAGCAAGCGATCCTCACCAAATGATGTGCGCAATGGATCTTTCACACGTGCAGAGCGCCACTCTACAAATAAGTTGTACATTCCGGCAATGGTTCATCAGCCAGGCAAGGCATGATGCGATTCTGTGACGTATCGGCATACCTCGCGCTCGTCACGCTAGGACAATTTGAAAAGCAGCATACCGCTGTCCAGCATCCGCTGGATGCCATTGTTAAAAAATGGTAAGGTCAGTGCGGCTGGCCTGGCACCAATTAAAGAAGAATTGGCTCAATGGGCCCTTGCACAAGGGGTCCTTGGGGGAATGATAAAGGAATTGTAAGAGGAAAACGTCCGACTTCAAAGACAGCAACTAGCTAAGTCTTGCGTAGCCGTCGCTTTGGTGCCGGCTTAACAACCTTCAGTAAAGGATACAATACCACAGGCCTCACATGGTCCATTAACCCTCACATGGTGTCTGGGGTCTTTTTAGACCCCAAGACACATTTATCTACAAAGAAACAGTTTTAATTTGAATGAAAACTTCTTATCTTCCGGATATGCTTCTTATGGACTTTTTATTCTAACTAAGAAAATATTTATGTTTATACCACGGTTCGTAGTACAATAATTGGAAATTTTTGCAGTGGTGTCAGAAAACATCCCAGGCATACAATACGTGATTTTCAATGCTATATTTCAACTTTATTACAAAAATAAAAACTTGCCAACAATGTAGCTTCTAAACCGATATTTATATGTCCATTGTTCTAAATAATACATAGAAAATACATACACGTGCACTGTTATGACAAATTCACATGCAAAATTCACAAACTACGTGCACACCTATAAACCATATTTTAGATACGCCAAAAATCACACAACTAAACGCGGTGAGAAATAAATTACTATTCCAAGAAGTTGCAGAAGAGTAGTTGAGGAAGGGAATTATGACCTTCTTTATATATAAAACAGAACTACTGTTTGTTTGTTTATAATTCATGTGAACGTACAATTCTGTTCCGATCTTAATGAAATTTTGGGCATGGTTCCTTCAAGAGAAAAGAGAGGTCAATCTCTACATAATATTTCGTAATATGACTTCAAACATACACGTAATATATACAGGGGACAGATTGTTACTAAAAATCTCTAAAAGTTCTTGGCCGACTTACTTAAAATTTCTACACGATCCACTAATGAGGTACGCTAAATATTTGTAATACATCAACATTTATTTCAAATTTCCTGGCCGATTTACTTAAAATTTCTACATTCAGACGAAACAATTAAGATAATTAATGAACAATTAAATGCCTAACAAATGAAATACAGGGCAACTATAATGAAAGTTAAACTTTCAACACGGTGTAGAAATAACACCAATCGTCAGAATGACGCCACATTGCAACGGAATATTATCGGAGAAGGGGGAAAACTTATAGCAGAAGAAAAAAATAGGGTGAAAATTGATCAATGGATGGCTCTGTATGTCTCAAAATACGTTAATGAAAACACCTGTTGTTATTTATGAGGCGGAACTATGGGCATCATGAAAAAAAGGGCGACCCGGCTGAGTTACGCAATTTGACTCTTAGTCTGATCACAAGGTGTGGCCATTAACTGCACGCGTTGATCACGTAGGCTGACGTGAGGATCAATGAACTATACTTGACGGGATGTATCTGGAACATCTCAGGTGATCAGCAAGTTAGTAGACAGGAATACAATTAAACACTTAGTTTAAGTCAGCATCAGCGGGGAACGTCGATCTTGACTTTGTACAATAATATTTACAAGTGCAGTTATAGACTGAACTGATTGCTTCACACATATAGATCAATTGTCAATGCATAAACTGTATGTGGCGCCTGGCTAGGTCGTAGCTACTGACTTAGCTGAAGGCTATGCTAACTAGCGTCTCTCCCAATGAGATCTCTGAAGCTATAACAAGTGAACCATTCCTATAAAACTCGGCTGTAGAACTGGCCAGTTAGCTAGCTTGTCTCGTAAGACCAGCCGAGTGGCGGCGCTCGGTCTGCTAGCGTCGACAGTGGCGACTCGCGGGTACGACGTGTACTGACGGACCGCGGCCAATTTGAAGCCTACATGCTAGCAAGTCAGTGTGGTGCCTTGCGGTGACACCACACCTGTCATGCGCACGACCCACAGAAGTTAGTATAAACACTCCGGTTATATGGCTTTTCCTCCTTTCGCGTCTGCGACGTTCGCCATGATTGTCTCAATGCAGGATCGCGCTCTGCTTGTAAAGCTGTAATACAAGAACGAGATGACTGCGCACACGTCGCTCTGCAGAAGTTCCGCACACTGAAGGGTTTGAAAAAAGGCGTTGGTCCGATGACTGCCGTGGGTGTGGAGGAAATGATTCGGAAATTCGAAAAGACGGTTTCTTTTGGCGTGCAGCCTGGTAGAGGAAGGAAACGAACTGATTCGGCGTCAGTGGAAGCAGTGGCCACAGCAGTGCAGGAGGAGACGAATGGTGGTGTGCAAACGTGTCGTCCACGGAGGATTGCCCGAACATTGAACACGGTGTGTAAAATCATACGAAACATCCTTGTTTGCTATTCATTCAAAATTACCCATGTACACGAGTTGCTTCCTGTTGACCTGGCAGCAAGAGAGGCCTTTGCTTTAGAATTTCTTGCTCGCATTGAAGTGGACAATGATTGGCCGTGGAAGATTTTGTGAACAGACGAAGACCACTTCCATCTGACGGGATATGTCAATACACAGAATACGGGCAACAGAAAATTCACTCGCTATTCAACCAGTATCACTTCATCCTGAAAAGGTCACAGTGTAGTGCGGGTTTACGGCATCATTTATCACAGGGCCATATTTTTTCGAAGAGACAGGTGCTTCCGGTCCTGTTACCTGTACCGTCACTGGCAAGCGCCATGAGTGTCTTTTGCGCAACCACGTCATTCCAACTCTCTAACAGCGTGAACGTGTGGATGGGATCATTTTTATGGAAGATAACGCACCTCCACACATTGCAAATTCAGTTAAGCAGCTGCTGAAACGCCTTTTCGGAAAGGTCAGAATTATCAGCCGCCATTTCCTACAGCCTGGTCGTCCCGATCACCTGATCTTATGACTTCTGTCTGTGGGGCTATCTGAAAGATGTTGTGTTCAGTGTTCCGATTGCAAACTTAGCTGCATTGAAGGCACGCATTGCGTAACACATCCTGAACGTGACCTCGGAAACACTTAGATCACTTGTGGAACATGCTGTTTCTCGATTTCAGTTTGTTGCAGAAAACGGTGGACAGCATATCGAACATGTTTTGCGCCAGTCACGCGGAAATTAATAATCCGATTTGATTTTGATTGATGCTTTTTGTGCTGTTTTCGGCGTCAGGACAAGTAAAAACCGATGTGATTGGTGCTTTTTAGCGGTTTGTGGCCTCAGGATAGTTGAAAACCGATGTGAGTGATGCATTTTATGCGGTGTTTGACTTCAGGACAATTAAAAACCGTCTTTTTCCCACCCGAGCCGGCCATAGTGGCCGACCGGTTCTAGGTGCTACAGTCTGGAACCGCGCGACCGCTACGGTCGCAGGTTAGAATCCTGTCTCGAGCATGGATGTGTGTGAGGTCCTTAGGTTAGTTAGGTTTAAGTACTTCTAAGTTCTAGGGGACTGATGACCTCAGAAGTTAAGTCCCATAGTGCTCAGAACCATTTTTAACGCTAAACGTACACCGTAGGCATCATTGTATGATTCAGTTGTCATTTGTAGTCGACCACTATTAAATTACGATGCGTAAAGCGCCTTCTATTGCTACATTTTGTAACTATTTATTTTTCTTTTGCCAAACGTTTTCCCCCTTCTCCGATAATATTCCGTTGCAATTTACCGTCATTGTGACCAGTGGTGTTATTTCTACAGCGGTTTGGAAGTTTAATTATAATCATCCTGCATATCGTGCTAAACTGTAATTCCTATCGCGAGAATAAACTACAGCTGCAATACCTGTCTTAGAGATGGTACTAGTCACTAGATCGCGGGACAAGCGAAATCTCGAGAATTTGACAGAAAAATGATTGCAAACTCTTATTTACTGATTAGTTGCCTTTGTTACATATGACGCTAGATACGTGTTTCGCAGACCGTATCCACATATGTCGCTGAATGTATCTACACAAGTACATCATTGTACGACGCATAGTTCAAGAGGTATGACGTCACAAACACTGAGATGCGTGATCAAATGCTGCATCGTGCATAAAGTTTTAATACATTTAACTTTTGCTACCAAGACACTCCTACAGTCGAGTCAAATTCAGGAAGTCGCTGGCACGTAGCAACGAATTTGACGGTTTTCGACAGTGGGCGCAAACGGCTGTAAGCAAAAGATATAGCCATCTGTAAAGTTATGAAGAGGCGTTGCCTTGGAGACGTTTACAAAATTGCATTGTAGACATACGAAGCAGCTGTTCTTATACATTTGTACGTTATGCTTATTTCTTTGTGCGTCAGTTTCATTCTTTCAAAGGTGTTTTCACGAATACATGGAAATGAAATTTTTCTATATTAAACAAGACAGTTAATTTTTTCGTTTCTAATACAAAGTTGGCAAAACGAGCACCTGAGCAATGGCGGGTTCGTCAGCTAGCATTATATGTTTACCAGAACCGTACTCCCTCGATGGTCGAGTCCCCTTCACAGGAGCAAACTGGCAAGTAATCACCACTGGAAATGAGCCTACCTCTGCTATCGTAATAATCAACAAGTTTATACGAGCTACCGTAAGTCAGTTCTGCAGTCAATATGTAACCGTCTCGGAGCTCAACGCGGAAGTAGGAACAAAAACGCAAAATCTCACGCCTGGCACAGTCCCGTGCAGGATGATGACGGAGCCAAGGTAAACAGTCATCGAACTAGAATTACGAAAATATTAAACAAACTGGCCAACCTTTAGGGAAAGTTATGGAGCAGCCACGAATATCGATATAACATTGAGCAGACAAGGAAAGTTCAAGGAGTCACACAAAGTGACCGTAATATATAACTGAACTAGAAATGTGCAACAGAGAACGCCACAGGAGCCCCGGGTAGAAGGAGCGATGGAACTTAAATAAAACAGACTGGAATCGAGTGCTGTGGGACTGCGAATCGCTTACATTGTCAGAGGGTGGCTCTGACATGAACGAAAGTAACAAAAAATTGGTGCAAGAGATGATACGGGCAGTGAACGCACCTGTATCAAAGAGGAGGGCCATTGCGGCCTTGACGTCGCCGTGTTCGGCCGAGGTCGGTTAGCTCTGCCAGTCTGAGTGTAGAGCAAGAGCCAGCCACTGTGGCCGAGCGTTTCTAGGCGCTTCAGTCCGGAACCGCGCTGCTGCTACGGTCGCAGGTTCGAATCCTGCCTCGGGCAAGGCTATGTGTGATGTCCTTAGCTCAGTTGTGTTTAAGTAGTTCAAAGACTAGGGGGCTGATGACCTCAGATGTTAAGTCCCGTAGTGCTTAGAGCCATTTAAACCATTCTTGCAGAGCAAGAGAGAGGAATCAACGATCGGTAATCTGGAAAGAAGGAATGATAAAGTTACAAGACTTTCCAACATAAAGTACGAGAGGTCCGTCTTGTGACCTGGAAGAAATTTGACAGAGCCAATGGCCAATGATCCGTGGGGAAAACACTAAAATGACCGGTAGGGATGAGTGGTGGGGAAGGATGACTGCAACTTGGCAGGAAACTGCTGAGTTATTGCTTCAGTCCGCGCTCCTTGAATACGATACGGAACCGCAGCGTGCTGTAAGAGAAAGGGTGTAGGAGGCGTACCATAATGATAAGCGGGTCCTCCCCTTCTCAGAAGAAGAGGTGGCTGCTAAGATTAGGACATTCAAAAGAGGGAGGGCCACTGGGTCTGACAATAGTACCTCGCCCCACGACAATACAATGAGTGTCTCATGAAAGGATTATTTTTGAACGTCTGGAAAAGGGACGAACTGGTCATTTCCAACAAGGGAAAACACAGGGATCCCACACAAATGTCTGTTATACGTTGTTGACGATTTACTCGGGAAGCTGCTGTGTGGTAGACTGCAGGCCCATCAGGCCTTGTATGGGTGGAACGAACGAGAGGTAGTTCGGCTTTCGCGTGGGGTGCTTGACATCAGATTCGCTAACGTTCTCAGCCGACACATGCCTGTCGTCGACGTATTATAAGTACGTGGCAGGGATCATTGCGGACATCAGTGGCGTCTCTGACAACTTGTGGTGGCTCTCGATCAGCTCCCGTTTGCGGGGGATGGAATGGAGCCTCTGTACGGCTGCCTGAGGAGCTACTGTAGTGAACGTGACGTTCAGCTATCATCTCCAAGTACAAATAGCTGCAAAGGCGTTATCAAAGTATGCCCTCAGAGCTTTATGGTAGGTCCAGCTTTTTGGGACGTGCATATGGAGCTCTTGTTGGACAAGTAACAGCATTGGAGGTGGCGGTATATTTAGATGATCTCCTTCTCCTGGTAGGTGGCAATAGCTACTTAGAGATGGGGAATAAAGCCAGCCACATCATAGGTGTAGTATATGACTGCTGCAAGGCAATGAAGATGTGACTCGCTCCATATAAGTCAAGGTGTATATTACTAAAAGGAAAATTGGCACGAAACGCGAATATCAAGTGGATAATGCACCAATTCGACGGCAGTCGGAAGCCAAATATCTGGGTGCTATCCTCGACGAACGCTGGAGTTTGGCTTCACATAACAATGCGGTAACACAGATAGCTCTGAAAATAATAAACGAGTTAAAGAATATTGGTGGAAGCAGGTTTCATCTGTCGCCTTGTCAAGTTATATTGTAACAGCGTGCTTGCGTCGATCGTGGACTACGATACCAGCGTTTGGACCCACAAGCTTACTCGGGTGAGGACCGCCGTGGCGGTTGGTAGAGTTCAAACATGCAATCTTCCCAGATCCATTGGAAGATACCGTACGTTGCCTGTAACTGCTCTGCGTAAGTCATGGGCCAATGCCCATTGGACTTTACCGTTCAGCAGCAAGTAGCCATCTACTGCCTGTGAAACCAAAATTTACACAAAGATGAAGACATACTAGGCAGGCGAGCAGATAATGAACAAGAAATTGAAACCACCACACTAGGCCTGTGCAGGACTATTAGGAAGCAGAGGAGACGGGCGCACGTAAGGGACTGTTTGAAGATTAGACTCCTGAAGTCGAGCAAAGGCTTAATGCATTTTCTAACCGGTCATGGGTCCTGTCCTTCATAGCTTTCTTGAATTCTGAAGTTTAGTTATTTCATTTGTGTAACTGTTGCCTCATTTTCCTTCTTTCCAACTACAAACCACAAGAACCAAATTCCGGTGTTAAAGTCGCTCGGGGTAGCTGCGCGCTGTCTTAAGTGCCTTGCCACGGTTAGCTCGGCTCCCCTCCCCCCCCCCCCCCCACCCAACCGTCGGAGGCGGAGTTTCGAGACCTCCCTCGGGCGTGTGTGTGTGTGTGTGTGTGTGTGTGTGTGTGTGTGTGTGTGTGTGTGTGTGCGTGTGTGTGTGTTTTCCTTAACGTAAGTTAGTTTAAAGAAGATTAAGTAGTGCGTAAGCCTAGGGACTGATGACCTCAGCAGTTTGGTTCCCTAGGAACTTACCACAAATTTCCAATTTACCGGTGTTAAATTTTAAAGTAAGCAATGAGGAACCAACTCCAATTTCGACCCATACGCTCGGTGGATCAATAAATGTTGAGACTTATAGTATTAATCTGGTAGAACATTAGAAAATGTTTATAATGCGACAACTGCTTTTGAGATAACGTCAAATTTGAATTTTGGTTTGTAAAATTGAGCTATAACAGCTCTAGCTCAAAATGTCGAGCATGGAGTTGGTTCCGTATTGCGTAACCACGTCTAAATGTAGAGCCCGGCAATCATGTAAGAAATGAACTATAAACGTAGTAAATTAATGAAAGAAATGAAATATCCAGAGCCATTAGTTGGCCGGTTTTTTGCGCTCTTTTTTGGTTTCAATAAAACCCCATGTCATTTCAGGCATGTGAGTCAAGTTTTACCTCTCTACCTACATTATTACGTGAATTAGTGCATTCTCACATTTTTACGGACTTTAGCGTCACCCTAAAACGCGTAGGCATCTGCGGGCACTGTCAGCCTCATTAAAATCTTTCTGGTTGTACTATCGGATCATCTTACCAAAATGTAGAATGATTTTTCACTCTGTATCGGAATGCGTGCTGATCTGAAACTTACTGGTGGATTAAAACTGTTTGTTGGCAGATTAAAACTGTTTGTCAGGCAGAGATTCAAACCTGAAATCATTGCTTTTCGCGGGCAACTGTTCCACTGAGCCGGCCGATGTGGCCGAGCGGTTTAAGGCGCTTCAGTCTGGAACCGCGCGACGGCTACGGTCGCAGGTTTGAATCCTGCCTCGGGCATGGATGTGTGTGATGTCCTTAGGTTAGTTAGGTTTAAGTAGTTCTAAGTTCTAGGGCACTGACGACCTCAGATGTTAAGTCCCATAGTGCTCAGAGCCATTTGAACTATTTGCTCCATTGACTGAGCTATCCAAGCACAACTAACGAACCACGGGAGAACTTTTGTGAAGTTCTAATGGTAGGAGAGGAAGTAAAGGCGGAAGTGTATCTGTGGTTCCGGATCGCGAGTCATGTTTAGATAGCTCAGTTGGTAGAACACTTGCTTGCGAAAGACAGAAGTTCCAATTTCGAGACCCTATTCGGCACTCAATTTTAATCTGCCACGAAGGTTCAGATCAGCACACACTCTGCTGCAGAATGAAAAATCATTCTGGAATCAATCCCTCTACCGCCAGAACATCCTTTCTTCTAGGAATGCTTGTCACACAAGGCTGCAGGAGAACTGTGAAATTTGGAAGGCAGCAGACGAAGGAACGAGATGCTGGCAGAGGTAAAGCAGTGTGGACGGGTAGTGAGACGTGCTCGGCGTGCTCATTGGATAGGGCACTTACTGCAAAAACCAAAGGTCCCGAGTTCGAGTACCTCGCTGATACGCAGTTTTCATCAGCCAGGAAGTTTCATAGCTTACAAAATAATTATATATATTACAGTAATAACCTACGTTCAGATGTGTTGCAGTGGCCTTCCTCACGACAGACTGCGTGTACGTGCGTGACTGGAAACTAAGAAGCGATGATGAAACACAGGATGTTTCACAGTCTTTGCGTTGGCGTTCTTTAGTATTCGCCGACCCTGGGACGACAGGATTGCACCGAACTAGCACGGTGAACCAATCAGGTGTGCAGCATATTACCTCCACCAGAATATTGATAATGATTTTCTGTTGTGGACTGGCAAGACAGCCAATCCAGTATGACAGGAAGCCGAAAGGCACGCGTTTAAGCTCACGCAGGCTGGCGTGAGGTCTGGAAAATGACAAGGAATTGAGACTAGCAAAAAAGGTACGTAGCTTCTGGAATACTTAACTTTAATCCATAATTGGTGAACATCGGTCTGACGGTACATGCATCACAAGATAAATAGCAATTGATAATGGCGCCTTGCTAGGTCGTAGCAAATGACGTAGCTGAAGGCTATTCTAACTATCATCTCGGCAAATGAGAGCGTAATTTGTCAGTGAACCATCGCTAGCAAAGTCGGCTGTACAACTGGGGCGAGTGCTAGGAAGTCTCTAGACCTGCCGTGTGGCTGCGCTCGGTCTGCAATCACTGATAGTGGCGACACGCGGGTCCGACGTATACAAACGGACCGCGGCCGATTTAAAGGCTACCACCTAGCAAGTGTGGTGTCTGGCGGTGACACCACATTTTCAGCAACAAAAAAACTATAAAACGAGTGTCTCTCAGTGGAGAAAGACATCTTGGAAGCGAATTAATAGTTTCAGTTTTGCTCGGCCTACTGCGTTTCATATGAAGAAGATGACTGGGTTACGGAAACACACACTGCACACGAACGCTGCAGAGAGGCTACATCTTGATGCCTCCCAGTGGCGTAACCGGTCTTAAACGACGCCAGGCGTCTCTGAGAAGCTTCAGCGAACATTTTGTCTTTAACAAAAATTGTTCACCACAGCGTGAGATACCAGCCCTAGGCTTTTGTCACAAATGCTTTGAAACATCTTGTATATCACAAAACAGAAAAAAACTATAGCGGCCGCCACGAAAACAGGTATCTCAAGGTCATCTCACCGCGTTATAGCATTGCCAGTTAGTTAAATTTCCGAAAAAAATATTAGACATCTCTATTTGTAGTCTAGAATATAATGCAGTACTTTCCAAAAGAAAATTCTTGCCAGCTGCTATGGATGAAAAACTAACGTTACAAGAAATGTTGAGAACAAATAATTTCTTACTTCAAACTTTTGTTAAAAATAGAACCACTGACATATTTGGACTGAAAAAAATATATGAACCTTCTGAAAGTTTATAGATGCATGTGACATATATTTTATCGTGAAAACATAAAAGTATTCAGACATAAAGTAAAATACCCTAATAGGTGAGAAACTGTTCCGCCTGTGTAACGAAAAATGTCGTCCTTGATTAATTTGCGTTCAGTTGGACCATCTAGAAATTTCCAGCGAGAAAGCTGCTAAGAAAACTATAAAATTAATTTTGGTAACACCTGAGACATCATTATAGTACCGTGTCACGTATGAACGCATTTTATTTGCGAGAGACTCCGTGCACCACCAGGATTTTTTCCGACGGCTAGCTCAATATGACTGCATCTAGAAATTGTTTTATTTGAAGCTCTTAACTCAACCTTCATTGCACCCACGACCCAGCTCGCCGATATACGCTGTACAAAAGTAACTGTAGATACTCTCAGGCAACTATCTTCGTTGAAGCCGAGCATAATACGAGGGTGAGTCAAATGAAAACCTTAAATTTTTAATAACAAATCGAAATTTCGCGCCGTTATCCTGTAAGTTGGTAAGCGTGCTAAAAACAGCTTGCAGAATGGCCTGTAGGTGGCAGCATAGTGCAGATGCACTCATACCGTCGTAGTATCAGTATAAAGATGGCCGCCCCACTTGCGACTTGCACCAAGGAAGAACAGCTTTCTGTTATTCGGTTTTTGCGTAGTGAAGGTGTGAAACCTATTGAAATTCATCGACGAATGAAGGTTCAGTACGGTGATGCATGTTCGTCACAGAAGCAAGTCTACGAATGGAGTAGGAAGTTCGCAAAAGGTGTGACTTCAGTGGAAGATGCTCCTCGTCCAGGTCAGGCACAACGAGTTGTGACTCCATAGACCATTGGAGCAGTTGAAGCCATAGTGAAGGAAAACCCCCCGAGTGACACTGAATGACATTGCAGCATGTTTACAGATTAGTCATGGGTGAGTACACCACATTGTGCATGATGTGCTCCAGTTTCACAAAGTGTCTGCAAGATGGGTGCCACAGCAGCTGACTCCTGAAATGAGAGAACGACGTGTTGATACTTGTGAAGTACTTCTTTGGCGCTTTGAACGGGAAGGTGATGGCTTCCTTGCAAGAATTGTTACTGGGGACGAAACCTGAGTTGACTTAAACCAACCGGAAACGAAGAGAGCGAGCAAGGAATGGCGCCATTCCTTATCATCAAAACCAAAGAAGTTTCCAACAGAACCATCAGCAGGGAAGGTTATGTAGACTCTTTTGGGTCGAAAAAGGCGTCATTTTGGAGCATTACATGCCTAGAGGGACCACTGTCACCAGTGCATCAAACACAGTGCATCAAATCAAAGGGTTGTGGATTGCTGTCAGCAGGTGTCCTTTCGCAACATGACAATGTAAGGCCCTACACTGCCCGTACAACAGCTGCAACACTCACAGACCTGCATTTTGAGTGTCTTCCTCATCCACCATACTCACCAGACCTTGCCCCAAGTGATTTACATATGTTGTTTGGAACACTCAAAGATGCAATGTGAGGAAAGAAGTTCGGTTCTGATGAAAAGGTACGCCACACGGTGCATAAGTGGTTGCGCGGACTACCAAAACAATTTTTTTCTAAAGGAATTTATGCACTTTGTAAGCGCTGGAGGACTTGCATTGAGAGAGGGGGAGATTATGTTGAAAAGTGATACAGCTTTGTACCACTTCTGCACAATAAATAATATTTAAGGTTTTCATTTGACTCACCCTCGTACATTTGTACGTCTGGTTTTTTAAAACCAAGTTTTATCGAAATATACTACAAGACTGTTGTCCTCAGCAAGCGATAAGTGTGTTTTACACAAAACTTCGTCCTTGCAACTGCAATGCCTGTGCATTCCATTAAAATTTTTCGTCCATCATTACATTTCCTGAATCAAAAGCCAAGTGAGCAGAGCAGACATAGAACGGAGGTCTCTGAGCCAGAATAATTTTTTCCAACGTAATCACGCTATATTTTTCTATCCTTCAGATCATCTCATCAGTTGTGGTACCTAAGTACACGTCTAAGCACTAATCTTTTACCAAAATCATAAAATTTCGTAGATTTCCGTTTTCATTTACATCCCTTTCTTGGAGAATCAAAACACAAGCTCACATCTATTCTCCTGACGTTACTCCACTGTTAATATATAATGCAATCGATTCCGAAGTACCATAAGGTTTTGTTGTCATTATGTGAACTTGCACAAAGGTTATATCATTCTAGGTTTCTTCGTTGTCAGCCAGTACATTTGATACGACAATTTTAGATTGTTTTCGAAACTCTTTACACTTCCTACGCAGGCCCTTGCTTCTGCATTTCGATCACTACCAAACACAGGTCCACTCTCCGATCCACCGAAGACTGAAACTACATGTGAACACACGATTTCGGAATCAGCGCTTACCGCCTCCGGACTGCAGGTATCGGGTGTGACCTTGAGGTGTGTAATTTAGTGACCATCACTCTAACAATAAGGAAAACAAAGTTAATATTTTTCCGATATTTATACAGCATGAATGAAAACAGGCTAACAAAACAGAAGTTTAAGAATCAAAATTAATCAAGTACAAGCTGGATCCGAGAAGCTGAATTCGCAATACTCAACATAAAATCAGAACAGCAGTAGAAGGAAAAGAGTTAAACTTTAAACTGAGAAGAGTTCCGAAGCAGGAGCAGTTAAGAGAAGAGTAGCGAAATAGTCTGAAGAAAAGGAAACTGACGAAAGGATGAAATTCTCGACAAAAGAAAAGTGTTCCAGTTGGCCAAAGCAAGAAACACGATAGTAAGACAGGTGCTGATTTTTTTCCTCCATTTCCACCTGCGTTCAGGTTTATCACAGAACCCTATACTGAGGTGACAAAAGTTATCGGATACTTCCTAATATCGTGTAGGACCTCCTCTGGACAGTGTAGTTCAGCAACTCGATGTGGTATGTGTGGTGTCACCGCCAGACACCACACTTGCTAGGTGGTAGCCTTTAAACCGGCCGCGGTCCGTTAGTATACGTCGGACCCGCGTGTCGCCACTGTCAGTGATAGCAGACCGAGCACCGCCACACGGCAGGTCTAGTCTAGAGAGACTCCCTAGCACTCACCCCAGTTGTACAGCCGACTTCGCTAGCGATGGCTCACTGTCTACATACGCCCTCATTTGCAGAGACGACAGTTTAGCATAGCCTTCAGCTACGTCATTTGCTACGACCTAGCAAGGCGCCATATTCAGTTACTATAATTACTTCAAGAATGTGTTCTGAACAGATAATATTGTGAATCATGAACCGTCAAGAGCGACGTTAATCATTAATGGATTAAAGTTAAGTATGAAACTAATTACGTCCGCTTTCTGAATTCTCATTCCTTGTCATGTTCCAGACCACACGTCAGCATAGTTCTTCCCTCCTCACGGCAGCCTGCGTGAGCTAAAACGCGTGCATTTCGGCCTCCACTCGTAACACGTTGTTGGCTCTTCTGCTAACACAAAAGTATGCACTGAAAAAGTCTTTGTAAGTCTCCTGCAGAAATATTGAGCCATGCATTCCCTGTAGTCGTACATAATTGAGACAGTGTTGCCAGTGCAGGATTTTGTGCACTGACTGACCTCTCCATTATGTCTATAAATGTTCGATGGCATTCATGTCGGGCGATCTGGGTGGTCACTCATTCTCTCGAACTGTCCAGACTTTTCTTAAAAGCAATCGCAATCAGCTGGTCCACTGACTTGGCGCATTGGCTCAAAATGGTTCAAATGGCTCTGAGCACTATGGGACTTAACTGCTGAGGTCATCAGTCCTCTAGAACATAGAACTACTTAAACCTAACTAACTTAAGGACATCACACACATCCATGCCCGAGGCAGGATTCGAACCTGCGACCGTAGCGGTCGCGCGGTTCCAGACTGAAGCGCCTAGAACCGCTCCACCACTCCGGCCGGCTTAGCGCATTGTCATCCATAAAGTTCCATCGTTGTTTCGGAATCTGAAGTCCGTGAATGACTGCAAATGGTCTGCAGGTATCAGAACATAACCATTTTCACTCAGTGATTGGTTCAGTTGGACTAGGGGACCCAGTTCCTTCCACGTAAACACTGCCCACACCATTATGAAGCCACCAGCAGCTTGCAGAATGACTTGTTGACAACCTGGGGTCCACGGCTTCATAGAGTCTGCGCCACACCCGAACTGTACCGTCAGCTCTTAGTAACCGAAATCAGGACTCATCTGATAAGCTCACGATTTTCCAGTCATCTAGGGTCCAACCGATATGGTCATGAACCTAGGAGAGGCGCTGCAGGCGATGTAGCGCTGTTAGCAAAGGCACTCGCGTCGATCATCTGTAGCTAAAGCCCCCATGCGTCTAGCTCCAATTACCACCCCGCGTTGAAAGTCTGTAAATCCCCATCGCGCGGTCATAATTACGTTGGAAACCATTTCAAATGAATCACTTGAGTGCAAACGGCAGCTCCGCCACTGCCCTGCCCTTCTATTCCTTGTGTCGTACTACCGCCATCTGTATATCTACATATGGCCAGCCCGTGACTTCTGTCATTTCAATGTAAAGAGCAGCTGCCAGGTGTTACAGACTTGTTAGTGTGGAGGATAAAAGCACGCACAACGGTGGGTTCCTCTTCCTCTGGCAGCTGTAGGATCATGTGGGCGTTGCTTATCTCAGCGCGACAGGATGTGTCGCGGCCGGCCGGAAAACGCGGCAAGGCAGGGTGCAGGGCCATCCGCTCCGCTGCGCCCGCAAACCGTCAAGACAACCTCGCCCTACCTCAACTCACCTCACGTAAACGCGACACTGTCAGCCAGACAACATCACGGCTGTCAAAGCGACACGAATGCTGTCAGGAACGCTAACCCGTAGAGCAACCCAGACGCGAGCACGCATTACAGCAATGCGTCGCCAGGCGGCGCCATTTGTATGTCCTTTAAGTCGGGAAATGTGTTGGAAAACGCACAGACTAGAATGAAAGGTCCCGAGTTCGAGTCTCGGTCCGGCACACAGTTTTAATCTGCCAGGAAGTTTCAACGCACAGACTGATCGCTGATCAAGCTGTATTTCCATGCCGTCCTGTGAATAGCACGCGACAAATCCCTCGATACGTTTCTTTGGGAATGAAGTGTGGTTTTATAGTTCTGTTTTGTTTCGGTATTCCCACGTGGAATATGAACCTTACGTTAGAGTCTGTTGTTATTGAGGGAGCACACTGAAAAATTACGTTCGCATTCTTATTAAGCAGGAATCTACGTAAATAAAATGTAAAAGTTCGTGTGTTCAGAGTCTTATACGGGGGTCATTCAATAATTAAAGGGACAAATTGGTCTGGAGAAAAAACTGTTAGTAGCGCAGGTTCGGTACTTTTATGGCTTTAAGTTGGCATCACTGGGGTGAGCGCTGTTCAGCTGATGTATCAACATTGTTTTGTTTATAACCTCAAAAATACATTTCAAGATGGCGAGTCCGCTTGAAACGTCCACATTAGTTGAACAACGTTCTGTTATTCCGTTTTTCCTTGCTGAAGGCGAGAAACCCGTGAATATATACTGAAGAAAGTTTGTGGTGAAGGTTGTGTGAACCGTGCAAATTTTTACAAGGGGGTAGAGCAGTTAAAAATTGGTCGCGACTCACTGGCTGACGGAACACCTTTCTCGCCGACCAGTTGTAGTTTCAACTCCCTCACTTGAAAGTCGAATTGATGACATTAATCGTGCCGACCGCCATGTGACTGTGGAAATTATAGTTGATAAGGTTCAAGTTAGTACTGGCACAGTTCATAATATTATCTGTAACATGCTGAAGTACCGGAAAACATGTGCAAGGTGGGTCCCAAAGGAGTTGACGCAGCTACTCACGGAAACAACGTCGAGGGTGTGTACAGAGGTAAAGGAACGTTATCAAAGAGAAGGTGAGCACTTCCTCAAGAAAATTTTAACTTATGATGAAACTTGGGTTCACTATTATGAGCCAGAATGAAAAAGACAAAGCATGGAGTGGACGCACACCAACTCACCTGTCAGGAAAAAAATTCAAAACCTAAGCATCAGCAGGAAAAGTCATGTTGACGGTGTTTTGGGGTGCTGAAGGTCCAGTTTTTTGTGATTATGTCGAAGAGCAGCATACGATGAACAGCCAATATTACTTTGTTTTGCTTTTAAACAAGGTGAAGCCAGCCATGAGAGAGAGACGTCGTGGATATCAAAGGTGTGATTCTCCAGCAAGACAACGCACGTCCTCATATTGCTCAACTACGTGGGCTGGGAAGTACTGCCTCATCCCCCTTACAACCCCGATTTAGCACCTAGTGATATCCATTTGTTTGGTGCACTGGAAAGACATTACGTGGGAAGAGGTTCCAGGACAACGAGGATGCGAAAAAGTTTGTGGTAAATTGGTTCAAACACAAGATAAAGAGTTCTTTGCAGTCAGAATAAAAGTGCACAAATGTTCGAGGGGACTATGTTGAAAAGTAGAAAAAGTATTGTTTTGTGAAAATAAACGCTTTTTTTCTCCAGACCAATTTGTCTCTTTAATTATTGAATGACCCTCGTATCTCCGAAAGTTCTTCTCCGATTACTTTGAAATTTTGACACAACGCTGCATTCGAACACGATCGTGTTTTATATACCTACTGGAGCGCCATATCAAAACGTATTTAATATAAAAAAGGGAAACGTTGTTACCAAAAATCTCGGAAGTTCTTGTACAATCAACTTCAAATTTTTACACATTAATAAGCTTATGATGGACATACGTTATGTACTTTTAATAAATTTAAAATGTAAATGTATAAACAATACGTAATAGGAAACCATTGTTAGCAAACACTCGAAAAATTCGTGACAAATTTACTTCAAATTTTTACAGGACGCTACAGTACACGATTCACAAAAGATGGCAGCTCGCGCAGGTCGAGACACGGACGGGGAATTTACTGTTGCCGGTTCCAAGCGTCAGTTGCGGTACGCGATTACACGTGCTCTGCGGTCGAAGAAAGCTTGTATCATGCAAATTGTGTCTTTTGCTTGCTTATGTAGAATTTGTCGCTTACCACCACCATCAGCGATGACACCTCGCAACAAATGGAACGAAAATTCACTAAATAACTCGCTACAATTACGTTTTATGCTCACACTGGTTATATGACATTCACAGTAAAGCGCTCAGAACGCTACTGCACGCTCATTGGCTATCGGAGAATGCGTAACGTAGGTGGACAGAGCAAGCCTGTACTCGACCGCCATCGTTCGTCATTCCATCTGTAATAAACATTCGTACGGACATAAGCTACATACTTTCTTAAACAACAATGTACAGGTTTTCTGTTGAAACCAACTGCGAGGAAGAAACTGCTGTGTTTTGCTCTGCTGTGAAAACGTGAGGTTCTGTTTTCCTTCTTGCAGTCAGTTTTAACAACGATAGTAGGGCATTAATATCATTAGAGAAAATTGTTCCTTCCATAAAAAATGGTTCAAATGGCTCTGAGCACTATGGGACTTAACATCTGTGGTCATCAGTCCCCTTGAACTTAGAACTACTTAAACCTAACTAACCTAAGGACATCACACACATCCATGCCCGAGGCAGGATTCGAACCTGCGATCGTAGCAGTCGCGCGGTTCCGGACTGAGCGCCTAGAACCGCTAGACCACCGCGGCCGGCGTTCCTTCCATACATATTCTTTCTCACAACATGTGTTTTTAAAGAAAAACTATACACACACTAATGTGCTGTTTTGTTTTCTTCATCGCAGTCGGTTTTCACAGAAAACAGGAAAGTTCTATCAATGGCTTATCAGCTTATGACGGAATACTACTGCGGAATGAATTTGCAGTAACAATAAGTAGGGTTCAAGACCAGAGAGAGGAGGACGAGCAGATGGACAGAGTAGAAGGAGGATAACGACATAGAGAGAGGCAGCGGGAGACAGAGACATTCGACACCCATATAGTCGATGGCCATCCACAGCAATAAGAAGCATTCCGCTGTACTACATCTCCTATGGCGATTATGGGCTGACAATGAACTAATTGAATGAATAATTGATGTTTTTAAAATTGTGTTCAGTCTCTTCTTGGCTGCTGCATAACAAAAGTTTGTTAGACGATTTAACATGTGCTGTTATGTGGCATATGAATGTATATCTCCTGTGAAAAACCCAGCTGGAAAGTTTCTACAACTAAGTAATAATCATTCAATTATGCATACTATTTTATGCACCTATGAAATAGTTTGTTTCACTTGTCCCTGCTGTGAAAATTTTAATCAACTTGTTTGTTACATACCGGGTGCTTATAATTCAAGGCAGCTACTCCAGTGGGGGCTGTAATTATCGTATGTTAGTGAAACTTGGTAGATATACTGATGCATTAAGGCGGAACCGATTTACGCTGGAAAACAAATTAGTTCTGTTTGTGGCCTCCAGGTACAAATCTGGCGCTGTACACTGTTAGTATGACTGTATGACATCCACCCTGTCATTTGATAAATTATAACATGAGTGAATAGTATGGCTATAGCGAAGAGAGACCGTGAGCTGTTGGTGAAATTGTTGTATGTGAACGGCAGCAACTACAGAGCTGCATTGAGAGAGTAACGCCGTCCGAAAAGTCTGAGGAGCGACCAGATGCCATAATTGGTTTAAAGAAGATGATAATGTAATTCGAAAACACGAGTGAGCTTGGTGTGGCATCCGGAATATGTTCAAATGTGTGTGAAATCTTATGGGACTTAACTGCTAAGGTCATCAGTCCCTATGCTTACACACTACTTAACCTAAATTAACCTAAGGAGAAACACACACACACCCATGCCCGAAGGAGGACTCGAACCTCCGCCGGGACCAGCCGCTCAGTCTATGACTGCAGCGCCCCAGACCGCTCGGCTAATCCCGCGCGGCATCCGGAGTAGGAAGGCGTCCTATTCCAGTGGAATTTATTGCTGTTGCTCTAACTGATCATTCAGAACGTGAACCGGGTAGTGCCAGTGCTCGAGCAGTGGAACGACAACAGTCCATCGCATGGTCAACAGTACGGAAGTTTGCAGCCTGTTTTAGACTGGTACCCGTGCAAGATCCAGACGGTGCAGCATCTGAAACGCGAGCCGCAACAGCGTTCTTTATTTGTTCTTCGGTTCCTAACACGGGACGAAGTGGATGACATGTGGACGGGTAATATTCTATGAATTGATGAAGCACATTTTACGCTACGGGGTGCAGTGAATAAACAGAGCTGCCGAATTTGCGGTTATGTTAATCATGCGTATTGTGTACAAAGAGCCATTGCATACGCCGTATGTGACTGGATGGTGTGGATTCACAAGCGCCTTTATTCTCGGCCCGTTCTTCTTTTAGAGATGGCCCAGAGGGCCTGTCGGGTGTACCGTGACGTCTTCACATTATTGAGATCACCTCGTAGAATGTGATGCCTGCTTTGGAAGAGTGCAATCGTGTGGAAAACTCTGTTTTCAGGCAAGATGGGGAAGCACTTCATGTCGCTCGCCCAGTAAAAGATCTAGTGATGCAGCCTTCCACGAATGTGTTATCTCCAAAGGTTTACCAGATGAATGACCTCCAGGATCACCTGACCTAGATCACGTGACTTTTGGCTTTGACGATACCTAAAAGAACGCATTTACCATCTGATCTGAAGGCCAGCATACAGGAACACATTGCTCAGATTCCACCAGAACTCTTGCGAGCAAGTGTTGATCACGTCGTTTTACGGATGCAGCTTCTCGTCGACGTCTCTGGTGCGCATATTGAACAACTTGCGTAAGCGGCGGTTAACAGTAAAATCAGCGTTATGCCTTCCTCACTTGTTCTAATCTATTACATACTGAAACATTACTATACGTCTTTCTCGCATTCATAGTGCCAGATTTGCATGCGGTGGCCAAAACTGGAACTAACTTTTTTTTCCATTGTAAATCGGTTCCGCATTAACGCGTTGATATATCTACAAAGTTTCGAGCCGTATGATAATTACATCCTACACTGGACCTGAATGGGTAGCTGCACTGCAATTATAACCAATCATTATTTAAGTCTTTAAATTATGAGAAATGCTGAAAGTTTGAAGTGTATCTTTGCTTTTGAAATGCTTTGCCATGATGCACTTACAGAACGGTGTTTTCTGTTTTTAAAAAACGGATTCTGTTTTAAATTGTATGTGGAAGAACGGAATATGTTTTAAATTGTATGTGTATGAAAGATACATATTTCAATTACTTGACTATAACCTGAGGTAATATCAGAAATTGAGCAGAAACCGGTGGGACACCATTTTGTGTAAGTGCTTGATGAAATATCGTTGTTGGTTGTCTTGGCAACGCTGAAAGAACAACTACGGAATATTAAGACAGCTGCCGCGCGGGATTAGCCGAGCGGTCTGGGGCGCTGCAGTCATGGACTGTGCGGCTGATCCCGGCGGAGTCCTCCCTCGAGCATGGGTGTGTGTGTTTGTCTTAGGGTAATTTAGGTTAAGTAGTGTGTAAGCTTAGGGACTGATGACCTTAGCAGTTAAGTCTCATAAGATTTCACACACATTGAACATTTTTAAGACAGCTGCTGGTAGCGGATATCGGAATGAATTTTCCGTCTTCCTCATTTGAGGCGAATCTCTGGCGATACACTGGCGAAAAACATTAAATATCAGAAGCAGTTGTGATGGAGAGCGGACAGCGCGCATTCTGTTCATAAACCACATTTGACCCACAGTCAAAAGGAGTCCGCTTCACCACAGTTGACATCCTCAGATTTTAATGTGATCAGTGTTTTAAAGCTTGCGCAACACAAGAAACTTTGGTACACCCTCACTCCACCCGTCACCTTAAGGTGTGTGGTAGAGGGCACTTCTGATGTCACCATCTTTCCCGCCAGTTCCTGTTCCGTGGAAAGCGCATAATTTCTGAGGTTTTTAACTTCTACATTGGAGTTGGGGTGTAAGGTACAGTGAAGCGACTCTAACAGCCTCTCCTGTACAAATGTCAACCTCACCTACCCGAGTTGCAGCTAAGGATTGCTGCACGGTACACCCTGTTATTGCTAACGAGGCTCTGACGACCGAGTGTTTCCCGGGATAAGGAAACGCCCCCTATCAAGTGCCAACGGTCTCAAAGAGAGCGGATGAGCGGATAGAGGCAGGGCACTCTCTTGTCCTTGGAGTGAGAAATTGCTCCTAAAGGCGGAAGAACTTCACAGTCAACGGCATAGGATGGAGAAGGCAACGGGAAACCACTCCATTAAAGATCACTCAAGATATCCCAAGAATCAGTAGCGCACCATGCCAGAATCTTCTGTTAAACATAAATCCGGAGTAATAGTCCCCCAATCGGATCTCCGGGTGGGGACAATGGAAGGTCAGGCAAAGTTGAAGAATACACTAAAAATAGCAACATGGAATGTAAGAACACTCCTCCAATGCGGGAAATTAGAGAACCTCAAACTAGAGATGGACAGAATGGGAACAGACATAATAGGAATATCTGAGATGCGATGGCCTGAACCAGGAGACTTCAGATCAGGAAATTATCGTATCATTCATACAGGTACTAACCAAGGAACAACTGGAATCGGTGGAGTTGGAATAATTCTAAAAGGAAAACTCGGGAATCTAGTCACAGGATATGTGCAATTTAACTCTAGGATAATACTAGTCAAAATTGGAACCAAACCAAAGAACACGGTAATAGTACAAGTCTATATGCCGACATCGGCAGAAGAAGACGATGTAATAGAAACAGTGTATGAAGACATCAACAAAGTTATAAATTATGTTAAAGGTGAAGAGAACTTAATTATAATGGGAGATTGGAATGCTAGTGTTGGAGAAGAGAAAGTTGACGGAATTGTAGGGAAATATGGTCTAGGAGATAGAAACGAAAGAGGAAGCCGGCTAATTGAATTTTGTGCCAAAAACAAGTTGGTCATAGCGAACTCCCTTTTCAACCACCATAAAAGAAGAAGGTACACGTGGAAAGCCCCAGGAGATACTAGAAGACACCAAATCGACTATATATTAGTAAAATCGCGTTTTAAAAACCAAATCAAGGATTGCAGAAGCTACCCGTCTGCGGATATTAATAGTGATCACAACCTTGTAATGATGAAATGCTTACTCAAACTCAAGCGATTAGAGAGAAAAACGAACAAAGTATGGAACAGAGATAACCTAAAGTCTGAAGAACTAGTGATCCCTTATGCACGGAAAACTGATGAGATGGCATCAAACATTATTCCCGGGAGTACTAACGAGGAGTGGAAACAAATCAAAGAAGGCATACATAAAGCAGCAGAAGAATTTATTGGGAAAGCCAAACCTGTAAACAGGAAAGAGTGGATAACACCTGAAATAATTTGTCTAATGGAAGAAAGAAGACTATACAAAAATGCCTCTGACGAGCAAAGCGAAAACAAATATAGGAAGCTTAGAAACCAAATAAACAGAGAATCTAGGAAAGCAAAAGAAAATTACCTCAACAGCATTTGTAAAGAGGTGGAGGAAAACATGGTTAAAGGAAAAACTGACTTGGCCTACAGAACAATAAAACAAAACTTTGCTAAACGGAAAGTAAAATCTTCAGGAACTATAAAGAACAAAGAGGGCAAGGTACTATTTGGATATGACACGCTGAAGAGATGGCAAGAATACATTGAAGAGCTATATCAAGGAGACCCTCTAACAGATAATATGATAGAATTAAGCGAAGAAGTAGAGAAAGAAGAACTAGGGGACACAATTCTGAAAGATGAATTTGAAAAAGCACTAAAAGAACTACCAGATAAGAAAGCGGCAGGTGTTGATGATATACCTTCTGAACTAATTAAGAAATCAGGAGACAAAATGAAAGCTACATTACTGCAACTCATACAGAAAATATACAAAACAGGTGAAGTTCCTGAAGACTATCAGAAATGCATCATATTCCCCATACCTAAGAAAGCATCTACTATGGACTGTGAAAACCATCGAACACTCAGTCTTCTTTCACACGCATCAAAAATTCTAATAAGAATAATTTTGAAAAGAGTTGAAAACCAATTGAATAGCACTCTAAGTGAAGACCAATTCGGTTTTAGAAGCGGTGTAGGGACGAGGGAAGCAATCTTATCTTTAAGACTAATAATTGAGAAACAAATTTCCAAAAACAAACAAGTATTTATAGCCTTCGTAGACCTCGAAAAGGCATTTGACAATGTTGTATGGCCAGAAATGTTTAGAATTCTGAAGAAGGCTGGTCTGAAATACAATGATAGAAGGATAATCTTTAAAATATACCAAAATGAAACAGCCTTAGTTAAGAAGGAAAACAAAGAAGAAACAGCAAGAATAAGGAAAGGAGTGAGACAGGGATGCCCACTATCTCCAGTAATTTTCAACGCATATATCCAAGAAGCAATAGACAAAATAAGAGAGAATATTGAAGTAGGAATAAAACTTAACGGAATGAAAATAGATATGTTGCGATATGCAGATGATATCGCCATAATTACAGAAAGGAAAGAAGATTTAGAAGCCGCACTCAATGAAATGGAAAACACCTTAAAAGAACAGTATGGAATGAAAATAAATAAGAAAAAGACTAAAGTGATGGTGAGTGGCGCCCTGAACTACAATGAACCCATACGAATAACAATAAAGGGAGAGAAACTAGGGCAGGTTACAGAATTTAACTACTTAGGTAGCAAAATAACAGCAGATGGAAGGAGCAAAAGTGACATTAAAAACAGAATACAACTTGCCAAAATAGCATTCAATGGAAAAAGAAACTTACTGACGAGTAGAAATGTTAGTTTAGACGTAAGAAAGAGAGTCATGAAAACCTATGTGTGGAGTACAGCCCTTTACGGATGTGAAACTTGGACTAGTGGAAAAGAAGAAAAGAGAAGATTAGAGGCATTCGAAATGTGGTGCTACCGGAGAATGGAAAAAATCAGCTGGCGAGACAAGGCTACAAACGAAGATGTCCTCAGAAGAGTGAAAGAAAACAGATCTCTTTGGCGAAATATACAGAAAAGAAGAATAACCTTCATAGGTCACATTTTACGGCATAACAATTTCATTAAGAGAATATTAGAAGGAATCATTGAAGGAAGAACTCGCCGAGGACGACCTAGATTAAGCTACATTCAACAAGTAATAAATGACATCGGGTGCCAGACCTATGCAGATATGAAGAAGAAAGTTGACAAAAGAACGGAATGGCGTGCTGCTGCCAACCAACCTGTGGGTTGATAACCGAAGAAGAAGACATTGGAGTTCGTATTGAGGACAACTGCCAAGATCAGAAACACCGAAGTAGATATCCTTGGTGTCGCAAAGCAGCTTAAATCACTTAACAAAGGCAAGGCTTCCGGCCCAGATTGTTTACCAGTCAGGTTACTCTCAGAGTATACTGATACAATAGGTCCATATTTAGCAATTATATTCAACCGCTCGCTCACAGAAAGATCCGCACCTAAAGACTGGAAAATTGTTCAAATCACACCAATACCCAAAAAGGGAAGTAGGAGTAATCCGTTGAATTACAGGCCCATATCACTAACGTCGATTTGCAGTAGGGTTTTGGAACATACACTGTATTCGGACATTATGAAGTACCTCGAAGAAAACGATTTATTGACATATAGTCAGCACGGATTCAGAAAATATCGTTATTGCGAAACACAAGTAGCTCTTTATACTCATGAAGTAATGAGTGCTATCGACAGAGGATGTAAAATTTATTCCATATTTTTAGATTTCCAGAAGGCTCTCGACACCGTTCCTCACAAGCGTCTTCTAACTAAACTGCGTGCCTATGAAATATCGCCTTAGTTGTGCGATTGGATTCGTGATTTCCTGTCTGAAAGGTCGCCGTTCGTAGTAATAAACGGAAAGTCATCGAGTAAAACAAAATTATAGGCCCTCTATTGTTCCTGATCTACATTAAGGACATAAGAGACAAACTGAGAACACGTCTTAGATTGTTTGCAGATGATGCTGTCATTTACTGTCTTGTAAAGTCATCAGATGACCAAAACGAATTGCAAAATGATTTAGATTAGATACCTGTATGGTGAGAAAAGTGGCAATTGACCCTGAATAAAGAAAAGTGTGAAGTTATTCTCGTGAGTACTAAAAGAAATCCGCTAAATTTCTATTATGCGATAAGTCACACAAATCTGAAGGCTGTAAATTCAACTAAATACTTAGGGATTACAATTACAAATACCCTAAATTGGAACGACCACATAGACAATGTTGTGGGTAGAGCAAACCAAAGGCTGCGATTCATTGCCAGAACACTTAGAAGGTGCAACAGGTCTACTAAAGATACTGCTTACACCACGCTAGGCCGCCCTATTCTGGAGTATTGCTGTGCGGTGTGCGATCCGCATCAGATGGCACTGACGGATGACACCGAAAAAGTACAAAGAAGAGCAGCTCGTTTTGTATTATCGCGAAGTAGGGGAGATAGTGCCACAGACATGATACGTGAATTGGAGTGGCAATCATTAAAACAAAGGCGTTTTTCGTTGCGACGGGATCTTCTCATGAAATTTCAATAACCAGTTTTCTCCTCCGATTGCGAAAACATTCTATTGGCATCCACCTACATAGGGAGAAATGGTCATCACGATAAAATAAGAGAAATCAGGGCTCGCACAGAAAAATTTAAGTGCTTGTTTTTCCCGCGTGCCGTGCGAGAGTGAAACGGTAGAGAGACAGCATATAGGTGATTCATTTAACCCTCTGCCAGGCACTTTATTGTGAATAGCAGAGTAATCACGTAGATGTGGATGAGTGTACATTGATTCTGAATTTAAATTGTTACGGCACGTATGTTCTAGTTACGTCTACTGTCGAGTGATCTAATTCTCCCTTATATAAATTACAATAAGAGTTAAGTAAACCAGTAGTGGTGGTACTGATAACATTTGCAGAGGTACATGAGATTCCAAAGCCATTGTTGTTCTTGTGGTCTTCAGTCCGAAGACTGATTTGATGCAGCTCTCCAATCCTATGCAAGCCTCTTCATCTCCGAACACCTACTGCAAATTACATCCTTCTGGATCTGCGTACTGGATTCATCTCTTGGTCTTCATCTACGAATTTTAACCTCCCACACTTCAGGCCAATACTAAATTGGTGATTCCTCGATGTC
This sequence comes from Schistocerca piceifrons, assembly GCF_021461385.2. NCBI lineage: Eukaryota > Metazoa > Arthropoda > Insecta > Orthoptera > Acrididae > Schistocerca > Schistocerca piceifrons. The sequence continues at coordinate 888,270,379 of NC_060139.1, forward strand.
TCTGAATGTTTCCTATCCACCGATCCCCTCTTCTAGTCAGGTTCTACATCAAATTTCTATTCTCCCCATCTTTCTTCAGTACCTCCTAATTAGTTACGTGATCTACCCATCTGATCTTCAGCATTCTTATCTAGCACCACATTTCAAAAGCTTCTGTTCTCTTCTCGTCTAAACTGTTTATCGTCATGTTTCTCTTCCATACATGGCTACATTCCATACAAACAGTTTCAGAAAAGACTTCCTAATATGTAGACCTATATTCAATATTAACAAATTTCTCTTCTTCAGAAACGCTTTGTTGCCATAGTCAGTCTATATTTTATATCCTCTCTCCTTCACCCATCATCTGTTATTTTGCTGCCCAAGTAGTAAAATTCATCTACTGCTTTAAGTGTCTCGTTCCTAATTCCCTCAGCATAACCTTATTTAAGTCGACTACATTCCATTATCCTAATTTGGTTTTGTTGATGTTCATCTTATATCCTCATTACAAGACCCTGTCCATTTCACTGAACTGCTTTGCTGTCTCTGACAAAATTACAATCTTATCGGCAAACATCTAAGTTTTTATTTCTTCTCCCTGAATTTTAATTCTTTGGTTTCCTTTACTGCTTCTTCAATGCATTGAATAACATCGGGGAGAAGCGACAACCCTGTCTCACTCCATTCTCAACCAATGCTTCCGTTTCATGGCTCTTGACTCTTATAACTGCCGTCTGGTTTATGTACTGGTTGTAAACAGCCTTTCTCTCCCTGCTACCTTCGCAACTTCATAGAGTATTCCAGTCAACATTGTCAAAAGCTTTCTCTAAGTCTACAATGGTATAAACATACGTTTGCCTTTCCTTAACCTGTCTTCTACGGTGCGTTGTAGTGTCAGTGTTCCTACATTTTTCCGTAATCTTAACTGATCTTCTCCGACGTGGCTTCTACAAGTTTTTCCATTCTTATATAAAGAATTGGTGTTAGTATTTTGTAACCATTACATAGCTTGGTAATATTGATAACTGTCAGCACCTTCTTCCTTTGGAATTGGAATTATTATATTCTTCTTGAAGTCTGGCGGTATTTCGCCTGTATCATACAGTGTGCACCCCTGATGGGAGGGTTTTGTCATGGTTGGCTCTTCCCCATTTTGCTTTCATCTACAACTTCTCCCATTTCTATAATACTGCCTTCAAGATCATCTCCCTTGTATAGACGCTCCATCTGCTCCTTCCACCTTCCAGCTTTCCCTTCTTTGCTTAGGGCTGGTTTCCATCTGAGCGCTTGATATTCATAGAGCTGCTTCTGTTTTCTCCAGAATTCTCTTTAATTTTTCTGTAGCGGTATCTGTCTTTCCCCTGGTGAAATATGTATTTGTCCTCTAGCCCTTACTAATCAGCCATTTTGCACTTCCTATCAATCTCACTTTTTTGACGTTTGTATGCCGCGCGTGATTAGCCGAGCGGTCTCGGGCGCTGCAGTCATGGACTGAGCGGCTGGTCCCGGCGGAGGTTCGAGTCCTCCCTCGGGCATGGGTGTGTGTGTTTGTCCTTAGGATAATTTAGGTTAAGTAGTGCGTAAGCTGAGGGACTGATGACCTTAGCAGGTAAGTCCCATAAGATTTCACACACATTTGAACATTTTTGGACGTTTGTATTCCCTTTCTCCTGCATCATTTGTTGCGTTTTTCTAATTTATCGTTTAATCAATTAAATTCAGTATCTCCTGCGTTACCTAAGGCTTTCTACTAGACCTTGTCTTTTTACCTATTTGATCCTGTGCTGCTTTCACTATTTCAACTCCCAAAGTTACCCATTCGTCTTCTACTGTATACTTTTACCCTGTTCTAGTCAACCCTTGCGCTCCCTTGACACTCTCTACAGCCTCTTGTTCTTTCAACTTATCAAGGTGCGTACTCTTAATTTCCTAACATTCTGCAATTTCATCAGTTTTAATCTGTGGTTCATAACCAATACATTGTGGTCGCAGTACACATCTGCCCCTGGAAATGTCTTGAGTTAAAATCTGGTTCCGAAATCTGTTACTATCATACAATCAATCAGAAACCTTCCAGTGTCTCCACGTCTCTCCCACGTACTCGTATACAGCCTTCTTTAACGATTCTTAAACCAAGTGTCAGCAATGATTAAATTTTTCTCTGTGCAATATTTTACCACGCGGCTTCCTCTTTCATTCCTTTCCCCCTGTTCATATTCACCTGCTTTTTTCCTTCTCCTTCTTTTCGTACTATCAAAGCGATTCCCTCATCCCAATTAAATTCTCGTCTCCTGTAATTACCTGAATAATTTCGTTTATCTCATTACATGTTTCTTCAATCTCTTCATCATCTGCGGAGCTATACTTTTACATGACCTCATCTCTCATTAGTAGTTTTACTCGTTGCTGAGTGTCGTGACCTCATTTCCTCACTCATTCTTACGTAGTTGAAACTTCAGACACGTGTCCCCATTCACAGCGATCTTCGACCTTTCTTAATTTGATGTGAAAAGGCAGACTGGTAATCTTCTTCGCTTGATCAAACCATCTGTTTGCTGCTCTTCCACGTGATCTTCTGCCGTCAGTTTTTCCCTATACGATGATCTTCTCTAAATTATCCCCTTTCCTTCTAGGGATGTGCCCAAGGAACTGAAGCTATCTTTGACAGAGACGAGAAGATAACCTTCATGTGATTTTAAATTCTTCTATTGTTGAAACATTTGTTCTTTTTTGTGTCCACGGTACATGTAGCATCCTCCGCCAACACCACATCTCGAGGGCATCAATGCGGGCTCCTATCACGACTTTTCACGGTCCAGGTCTCAAATCCGTATAAGAAAACAGGAAACACCAATGCTTCTACCAAGCGCATTTTCGTTGTCTTGGATATTGCGCTATTCTGCCATATGTTAGTGAGTTTGACCATTGCGGCTCGGCCAAGAATGATTCGTCATCCTATCTCTTTATCACACTTTCCTGTGCAATTGATCAGAGAGGCTAGATATACATAATCACTCACTATCTCCAGATTCCTTAAGCATCCTGTATGTTGCTTTTTAATCGATGCCTTGGCGATTTATAACCATTAGTTTGGTTTTCTTTCATGTTAACCTCTAGGCCAAGGTTTAGACTAATATCTTTCACTCTTGAGAACAGATTACCGAGTTCTTACGCACTTCCTGCTATGAATTTAGTATCATCAACGAAGCGTAAATTGTTGATTTTCCTTCTGCCAATTGAAATCATGAACTACAAGACAAATAAATGCAAAAGAAATTGAAGGTTTTAACATGTATTTGGAAATAGACTAAAAGATGTGTGCAATAAATGTAGCGTCAATGAAAAATGTAATTTATTCTGTTCCCAAGAAAAATATTCAAAAACAAGATTAATAAATTACAGTTCTGTCACTGGTTAATTTAGTTTCTGCAAGTGTTAGAGGACAAGTGTAAATCAACTGCCACTGCTGCCAAACGTAGCACATTATTTTGATTGAAGAGTTTAACGACGATGTGTCGTTCGAAATACTGGTTGAAATTCCTATGCAAATCGTTTGTGTCTGACGCGGTGGAAACAAACCGTTTTAAACGCAGGCGGTTTATGGCTCGTGTGTGCGGCCCTTAACGGCGTAAATTTACTGTACAGTAAATGTCGCGAGAACATACCTAAGATGTCTGGGTACGATAATTTTCTGACTACAACTTTCAGCTTCGTGGTGTCACCCAGGCTGCAGAACATTCATGCTCTTCAGAGCGATCTACCACCATGTGCACTGACTGGAGTAATCGGGTTGTCTACGACGCACAGTAAGACGTTATCAGACATGGCTTTTTGAGGAGTGGAGTGTAAGCACACTGGACAAACTGTAATTCGTCTCCAGGACACAGTGTTAATGTAGTGGAAACTCGCTTCTAGCTTTGATGAAGGTATCAAACTCGGTGTGGAGGTGAGTCCGCAATACTGTCCAGGTGCGCTGTATACAGTTGAAGCCACTCAGACTGGATCCCGTAAAGCTATCGAACAGCGGGATGTTGGCTGCTATGTTTCCTTCCCTTGTTCCAATCAGGCCCACACACTTTATATGGGATGAAAATAGGGTGAGTCAACCAGCCATTCGAGGTGCGACAGGTAGCCTGAGTGTTCCTCAGAACAGGAACATAAGTCTTTGTAGCCGTGTGGAGACTGTGAGCGTGTGGGGTTGATCCGTTAGTCTGTAATTCTGCGCAACGGATTAATCTGAGATGTACCCTTTACCCTGTGGCTCCTGCAAGATGCAATTTCCACCCCTACACTACTACAGAAGTCAGACAGACGCTCCTAACGTTCTAAAGAGAAATGCCTGAAAAACTTTCAGCAATAATTATCTTCTGGAGTCATCCGCTGTAAGGAAATGACACAAAAATTCACAACATTTCTTACGTAACTAGTGGGATACTTGGGTACTGGACTAGTGCTAGTTAGTGTGAGAAAAACATGAAACTAACGAAAATTATTATTTATTTTGCTAAAATGCTGAGAAATCGCAATGGCACCTTTAGTTATGAATCGAACAAGTTATTTCCGGGTTCTTTTCGGAATGTGAAGTTACCTTGTAAGAGGTCCATGATTAAGGAATTTGTTGCTAGCGCACTCTAGCAGATGTAATTTCGATGGATTGCTCACGCGCTGCCTGCGATATGTAAGCTATAAGAGAATCTGAGACCAAATAGCAGTGTTGACTGCAGTAGGAACTGTGTAGCAGTTGTAGTAGTTGTTGCTAGTGAGCAGACTGGTCTGGTGTATCGTGTTGGCTGGGTCGGTAGTGGTGGAGCGATGGCGGAGCCTGAGCGTTGTAGTATAAGGTAAAAGCAGCCTCGCGCATATGTAGATTATTATATCAAGTCCCATGTAAATGCTTTTAAAACGAAATCTCTTAATAATAATCTTTCTTATAAAAATTAATTTTTTGACAATCATTCAACTCAATTTAAAGATTTTACTAATTTCTCCAATCCATGGTCATTCTGATTATTGTAAAGAAAAATCAGTTGTCTCTTTTTATACATGACAAATCTATCGGCCAGCATTGCACAGGTCTGTGCCAGAAAAAATTTCTTATAGGAGCAGATATATACGCGTTATCCGGCGACCTTATTGAGGTAAGAATTTTCAGTTTATTCAGAATGATCTTTCAGGGCCATGACGCAGCACTGCTGACGTCCAAAATTTACCAGTTTAAATTCACAGTCATTATTGAAAGGTTATAAGTGAGCAACAATTTTATTGAGAAGTTAGTTACATTATATTATTGGTAGCTTACAGAATTTGTTTATTGGGAGGTTACGCTGAATGTGAATTATATACTTATATTTTTTTCTGTTGGGAGGTTTCGGAATTTTTCTGTTGGGAGGTTACAACTTCTCAAGGATAGGATTCGCTAAGGAAATTTCTATGCAAAGTTTAAGATTGTTATTGACTTGGCAGAATGGCTGAGAGCTGCGCCTACTCAACTTGAATAATTATTCATTAGAATGTTGCTAGGTATGGTCGAGGCTGTCACGTGTGAAATGCAGTGAAGTGTATTGTTGTGGAGGAAATATGGGGCTCGCAAGAGCTGTAGCGCACAATACTGTAAGCTGCAATGACTGCTGTCTGCGCCACTCGCTGCTTACAAATAAGATAACTCTCGTTCTATCTGGATTGACCTTCGCCAATCAAACTCTCCCTATGCCTTGATGAAGTCAAGGACTCCTATTCGCCTCTAGTCTAACTATTGGCGTGGTACACTGGTCAGATAACCAGTCCACCACGATGCCACTTAAAAATTCGCTCGCAGGCGTTTAACTATAACTCTGTCCATTCACACCGCGCAATAAGTGTGGTGGCCAACACAGTTAACAATGCTTTATCGCAAGGACTCAATATAGAGTCGCACTCCGATTTGCTCTTGACAGAGGTCCTCTCCCAGTGAAGTACTGAGGGGAGACTTGTTCCTCGCTCTTTGAGTACATGTACGAACGCGCATGCTCTCGTTAAGTGTTCTCGCTCCAAGAGCGACAACGGAACGGCCCCTTCCACACCAGACGTGAAGGGGTATATCTTTCGGTCTCTTCCATTACTCCTTCAGCTCAAGGTGTCAGAAATATTGTCTGCCAATCAGCATTGCTCTTCTAAAACGGGAGAATGACGTTTCATTTAAGGCGGCCAATCCGGAAATCTGTAGGATCGGCGTTTGGCGTTTGCTGTCTCCCTGTGAAAATATCTGAAACTGCGTGCTATATTTGTAAAGAATGCGTAGGCTGGGCACTCCCACACAATGTGCTCTATGGGCGGTCACGCGCCGCGATAGATAGGTTGAGTCATCCTCTGAAGGGATCGGCCGCCCTGGCGTGCAGTTTGCGTCTCCCAAACTGAAAGCCCCTGCGACCATCGTGTCATGACTGTGCGTGTGTACGCTAGCCTCGAGTATTTCAATCTCGGAGTGCATTTGCGATTTACTAGTTATTTGCATATCATTTACGTGAATTCATGCAATATTGACTTTATCTTATCGAGTTTGGGTTCGAGTGAAGCGTCTTGATGTGCGGAATATGATTGTGTGGGCGGAATATGTAAGCAATGAACGTCAGGAGACCACGACGTCCTACAAGACGACTGTTGTCATCTTGGAAGACAGCGTACTCATCATGAAGTTGAAGAAGAAAGGGAAGTATTGGTCAAGAGAATGCTGAAATAAAAATTTTTGTTCATGTTTACAGTAACCTAAATGAGTGAGCGCAAGTTATCGGATGAAAACCACTGACAAAATGTTTGATTTGGTTAGATATGATTTTGGCAGGGAAGCTAAAACAGATTTGGTCTAACGAGCCATGCCCACACTTAAACCGAGTGCCCTTAAATAGTGCAAGGAGTCCCTTTAACAGTTTTTTCTTAGACACCATTTCTTCAAGTCTAGATTTCCCGAAAATTCTGTGTCTCTTGCTCTCCAACGCAGTACATTCGAAGATTAGGTGTGATGCAGTTTCTTCAGTCTCATCAGAGATCCTCCATTTAGGGTCTTCTTCCATTATACCTATTGTATGTAGGTGTTTCTGAAATTCTCATGGCTGGTCATCAGTCCAACCATGAGTTTAAACTCTTTTCTGTTCAAACCCACGATTACAGAGCTTCTTTTAAAACACGGCTTTGGCATCATTACCTTACCATGTTTTTGTTTAAAGACCTTGGTCCAGTATTCTGCGTGCTGTTTTCTAAGCCAGTTCCGTAGTTATAGTTTGATCATAGCCTTGGTAATTGTCAGGACAGGTTCCAGTCCAATGAATGGAGTCTTTGCCCCCATCCTGGCCAACTTGTCGGCTTGTTCTTTGCCACTGATCCCTGAATGGCCAGGGACCCACACTAGGTTTACCCTATTACTTCCCCCTTGCTCCACCAGACCCCTGTGACATTCTTCAACAATCTTAGATCTTGTTGCAGGAACTGCCACACAAAATGTGTAAGACATCGTGGTCTCCTGACCTTCATTGCTTACATATTCCGCCCTCACAATCATATTCTGCACATCAAGACGCTTCATTCGAACCCAAACTCGATAAGATAAAGTCAATGTTCTATTAATTCATGTAAACAATATGCAAATAACAAATAAGCACACCGTGGTGGAAATACTCGAGGCTGGTGTACACACATACAGGGTGTTTCAAAAATGACCGGTATATTTGAAACGGCAATAAAAACTAAACGAGCAGCGATAGAAATACACCGTTTGTTGCAATATGCTTGGGACAACAGTACATTTTCAGGCAGACAAACTTTCGAAATTACAGTAGTTACAATTTTCAACAACAGATGGCGCTGCGGTCTGGGAAACTCTATAGTACGATATTTTCCACATATCCACCATGCGTAGCAATAATATGGCGTAGTCTCTGAATGAAATTACCCGAAACCTTTGACAACGTGTCTGGCGGAATGGCTTCACATGCAGATGAGATGTACTGCTTCAGCTGTTCAATTGTTTCTGGATTCTGGCGGTACACCTGGTCTTTCAAGTGTCCCCACAGAAAGAAGTCACAGGGGTTCATTTCTGGCGAATAGGGAGGCCAATCCACGCCGTCTCCTGTATGCTTCGGATAGCCCAAGGCAATCACACGATCATCGAAATATTCATTCAGGAAATTAAAGACGTCGGCCGTGCGATGTGGCCGGGCACCATCTTGCATAAACCACGAGGTGTTCGCAGTGTCGTCTAAGGCAGTTTGTACCGCCACAAATTCACGAAGAATGTCCTGATAGCGTGATGCAGTAATCGTTTCGGATCTGAAAAATGGGCCAATGATTCCTTTGGAAGAAACGGCGGCCCAGACCAGTACTTTTTGAGGATGCAGGGACGATGGGACTGCAACATGGGGCTTTTCGGTTCTCGATATGCGCCAGTTCTGTTTATTGACGAAGCCGTCCAGGTAAAAATAAGCTTCGTCAGTAAACCAAATGCTGCCCACATGCATATCGTCGTCATCAATCCTGTGCACTATATCGTTAGCGAATGTCTCTCGTGCAGCAATGGTAGCGGCACTGAGGGGTTGCCGCGTTTGAATTTTGTATGGATAGAGGTGTAAACTCTGGCGCATGAGACGATACGTGGACGTTGGCGTCATTTGGACCGCAGTTGCAACACGGCGAATGGAAACCCGAGGCCGCTGTTGGATCACCTGCTGCACTAGCTGCGCGTTGCCCTCTGTGGTTGCCGTACGCGGTCGCCCTACCTTTCCAGCACGTTCATCCGTCACGTTCCCAGTCCGTTGAAATTTTTCAAACAGATCCTGTATTGTATCGCTTTTCGGTCCTTTGGTTACATTAAACCTCCATTGAAAACTTCGTCGTGTTGCAACAACACTGTGTTCTAGGCGGTGGAATTCCAACACCAGAAAAATCCTCTGTTCTAAGGAATAAACCATGTTGTCTACAGCACACTTGCACATTGTGAACAGCGCACGCTTACAGCAGAAATACGACGTACAGAATGGCGCACCCACAGACTGCGTTGTCTTCTATATCGTTCACATCACTTACAGCGCCATCTGTTGTTGAAAATTGTAACTACTGTAATTTCGAAAGTTTGTCCGCCTGAAAATGTACTGTTGTCCCAAGCATATTGCAACAAACGGTGTATTTCTATCGCTGCTCGTTTAGTTTTTATTGCCGTTTCAAATATACCGGTCATTTTTGAAACACCCTGTACATTCCAGACACGACAGTCACAGGAGCTTTTAGTTCGAGAGAGGTAGACCACACACTGGGAGGCCGGTCCCTTCAGAGGACGACCCAGCCTATGTCGGCCGGTGACCGCTCGTGGAGCAGACAGAGTGGCATTGCGGTATGGCCAGGGACCCACACTAGGTTTACCCTATTATTCCCCCCTAGCTCCACCAGAGCCCTGTGACATTCTACAACAACCTTAGATCTTGCTGCAGGAGCTGCCACACAAAACGTTACAGAACTACTCTGCCCTAACCTGGACTTTTCAAAAATCGTCGCCTTTTGCGAGACCCCCAACTCCAAATGCACATTGTATGCAGTTCCATTTGGTATGTTCTCTCGAAAGTAGGTTGAGATGGACCTGCATTAACTAACACGAGCAATTCCTCCTGGGTTGGAAAATGAATGACGCTCACTAGGCGTGATAGTCGTGTTTGGTCTCTATCAGTTAGAATATTTACGAAGATTATTCTTACGCCCTGTTAAAGGGTTGCGAGTAGTACATATTTCTAGATTTTCAGAGATCAGATCGGAACTGTCATTCACTGGAATAACATGATGTTAAAAACAACTCCTCTCACAGCAGGTAAAGTTTTTGTTTATTAAAACACAACCGGTTTCGCGGCTTTAAGCCGCATCATTAGGTCAACCTACGTGGTAAAAAGCGAAATGCAGTGTCACCACTTTTTGCAGATATTGAAATGAGGAATGTCTAAAATATACTCATAGTGTTAAAGGGCCATAGGCATACCCATGCTTCTAGTCAGAAGTAAATATTCAGAGAATATCGTCAATATTATGGCGAGCGAAAGACAAAGGAGTGCCTCATTCTTTAAAATTTGCCTGCATCTAAAAAGAAAGAAGAAAATATTTTATAGTGCCCAGAAGATAATTTTTTTTAGAAAAGAAAAAAAGAGGCTGGACAGGCGGTAAAGAATTTTAACTGCTAACATGATTAGTCACAGCACTACGCAAATTATAATGTGGACAGAACTAGGTGGCAGTGTCTTACTAGTATGACAGCAGGGCAGATCAGTGCAGGGCATGGCAAAAGCGGCCCGCACGAACGACCAAGAGAGCCTAGTTGGCTGGCGGAACGGAAGCTATCCATGTGGACAGTGTGACGTCACAAAATGGCTCTGAGCACTATGGGACTTAACTTCTGAGGTCATCAGTCCCCTAGAACTTAGAACTACTTAAACCTAACTAACCTAAGGACATCACACACATCCATGCCCGAGGCAGGATTCGAACCTGCGACCGTAGCGATCGCGCAGCTCCAGACTGTAGCCCCTAGGACCGCTCGGCCCCTTCGGCCGGCTGTGACGTCACATACTTTTGACTAGGAGCGCTGGGTCGCTACCTTTAAATGCGAGAATAGTACAGAATTTTATTACCTACTAGCATCTAATCACAAAAACAATCAAAATTAGCCAGAATGCTATGGTGCTTTAACTCCAACTGGCTATTCAACGTGAACTGTGCGTTGTATTTCCACTTAATCTTATATATTCAACATATGGCCTTTTTTCTTTTTTGTGAAGCGTTTTAAATTTTCTGAAGTACTTCGAGTAAGTGCGCTGTTAAATCAGAGTGGGGATTATTTAAGTTAAGGTGTTCCTGAAATCTTATTCGAAAAGAATACAGGTTTGTCCTGTATATTTCTTAGGGCCATCACTGCATGCAATGCAGTATACACCTGCTTCATTATTCACCATAGCTTTTTCCTTGTGCCTGAGTTTTCTGCCTAGATCTGAAAATGTAAAATACGCTGAAATAATGTTTTTGGATTTCATACGTCTGCCAATTTTTTCGGATATTGCACTCAGATATGGTATTCTACAAAAAAATAGAGCTTTCCTTTGTCTGCTGGTCTAAGCGTTATAAAATCTGCTTGTAATCCACTATGGGAAGGAAGATTTCTCTTTTTCAATATACTTCTATTAACTGCGTTAACAAATTCTGGATCGTAACCGTTTTGATACGCAATATACCGTATAATCTCATATTCAGCCACTTGAGCTTCTCTGGTAAGGGGCACTTCATACATGCCGTTTATCATGGCTCGGAAAGCTGCGGATTTATATTTCATTGGGTGACATGATTGCCTGTGTATGAGAAGATCTGTCGTGGTTGGCTTTCGGTATATATAGAAGCCTATATTTCTATTTTTGAATCTGTCCTTCCGGCAGTTATTTCTTTTCCGATTTCTTCACATTTTTCATGCGGCCATTTAGTCTTAGCTTTCCTATACTTCCTAATTATTGCATTCCTCTGCGACTTTTATTTCTGTATTCCTGAATTTACCTTTTTGTACTTACATTTTTGTACTTTCATCGATTAACTGACGTATTTCTTTTGTTACCCATAGTTTCTTCACAGTTACCTTCTTTGTACCCGTGTTTTTGTTTCCGACTTGCCCTTTTTAGAGATGTTCATTCCTCTTCAACTATACTGCCTACTGAGCTGTTCGTTATCGCTGTATCTATAGCCTTAGAGAACTTCAAGCGTATCTCGTCGCTCCTTAGTACTTCCGTGCCCCACTTCTTTGCGTATTGATTCTTCCTGACTAAACTGTTAAACTTAAGCCTACTCTTCGTCACTACCACAATGCCATCTGAGTCTGTTCCTCGGTACGCCTTACAATCCAATATTTAATTTCGGAATCTCTGTCTCCCCATGATGTAATCTAATTGAAATCTTACCGTATCACCCGGCCTTTTCCAAGTACACCTCCTCCTCTTGTGATTCTTGAACAGGGTATTCGCTATTACAGAACTCAATTAGTCTCTCTCCTCTCTCATTCCGTGTCCCAAGCCCATGTTCTCCTGTCACCATTTCTTCTACCTCTTCCCGTAAAACTGCATTCCAGTCCCAATTACTGCTAGATTTTCATCTCCCTTTACATACTGTATTACCCCTTCAGAATCCTCATATACTTTCTCTTCATCTTCAGATTGCGACGTCGGGATGTATACCTGAACTATTTTTGTCGGTGTTGGTTTCCTGACGATTGTGGTAATAACAACTCTATCACTGTACTGTTCACAGTAACACATTTTCTTCCCTACCTTCCTACCCATTACGAATCCTACTCCTGTTGTACCATTTTCTGATGCTATTGATATTAACCTAGACTCATCTGACCAGAAATCCTTGTCTTCTTTCCATTTCACTTCACTGACCCCTGCTATATCTAGACTGAGCCTTTGTATTTCCTTTTTTCAGATTTCCTAGTTTTCCTACCACATACAAATTTCTGACATTCCACGCCCCGGCTCGTAGAACGTTATCGTTTCTTTTGTTATTCAATCTTTTTCTCATGGGCACCTCCCCCTTGGCAGTCCCCTCCCGGATATGCGAATTGGGGACTATTCCAGAATCTTTTGCCAATGGAGACATCATCATGACACTTCTTCAATTACAGGCCACTTGTCCTGTGGATACACGTTATGTGTCTTTAATGCAGTGGTGTCCATTGCCTTCTGCAGGCTCATGCCGTTGATCATTGCTGATTCTTCCGCTTTTAGGGGCAGTCCCCACCCGTAGGACAAGAGAGTGCCCCGAACCTCCGTCCGCTCCTCCGCCATTTTTGACAAGGCTGTTGGCAGGCTGAGGGTGACTTCTTACGCCTGAACTCTTCGCAAGCGAATGCTGATTATTAATCAAAATTCAAGAAGCAGCGGGAAAAAATTCAAGCAGCGGCGGGATTCGAACGCGGGACCGAAGACGTTTTGATTATGAATAAAAGACGCTACCCCTAGACCACAGGGTCTGTGCACATGGTCGATAGCGCATTTTTTTTTTACAGGTTGGAAAACTTTTCCTTCAGCATCTAATGCTCGCGCACATGGTCTATAGCGCATTTTTTTATGGGTTGGAAAACGTTTCCTTCAGCATGTAACGTGGGGCAGTCTTGCAGCAGCCTGACGTAGAATCTTCGTTCCGTTCACTAATGTCACCAGAGACATTTCTGATCAGACGTGCAACCGCTACTATCTTCCTAATCGCCGTTCAATCATTCATTAGAAAGATCTGGCTCTTTTTATCAGTTCAGGAGCATTACATCATTTCTTGCAGACACATTGAACAGTCCGCATTGATACACCAAGAAATGGGGCATCTTCCAAACGGGTTGGTCGTGGAAACGTCCAGACACAATACCTCCCTTCTGCCGTTGTCACGTCACCACGTCGACCCATCTTACAATATTGATTCAATACAATTGACCGTCACATACACACGACTATATTGCCATTACTTACGTCTGTAGTGGAGGATCAAAACTCTACACGGTCTACGGCTACAACCAGTATGCTCTGTTAACGGGCTGACGAATATTTGTTCAGTGATCTGCCACTGTTATCGTCTTGCTGATATGCAGGGCTTCTTCCAACGTGTCGTCAGGGGCTTTTTCTCTGCTGTTTTGCCAGCAATTGCAATTTAGTTTCAGCAGTGTAGGCTGTTTGCTTGATTTGGGGGAGTGGACCAAACAGCGAGGTCATCGGTCCTTCGGACTAGGGATGGATGGTGAAGGAAATCGGCTGTGCTCTTTCACAGGAACTATCCCATCATTTGCCTGAAGCTATTTAGAGAGACCACGGAAAACCTAAATAAGGATGGCCGGACGCGGGTTAGAACCGCCGATCTCCCGATTACGAGTCCAGTATGTTAACTACTGGGACACCTCGGTCAGTGCAGAAGGAGACCATTAGATAAAGCACTCCCAAATTTGTCAACTACGATATTCGACTTGATTGTATGTGATAAAAAGGTTAGCAAAAAACCGAGACTGTTATAATAAATTCTAACCTCCTTGCAAATTGCAAAAAATAACCACCACCCCAGCAGCGAAAAACGAAGAGCAGCACTGTTGTCTTGCGGTTGCCATATCTGTAATTGGGTTGGTGCATAAGCTTAAGAAACACAACAGATACACATAATAGGGCCTTTAGTCAAAACAGTATATTCTCCTTCAGTATTCACAGTAGTTTGCCAACGCTGAGATAATTTTTCGATTACGAAACTGTCAAAATCACGTGATTTTGAGGCGAAGAATTAGTCGAGCCATATTCGGAGCGCATTTTATCTGGAAAGGATGTTCCTTGAAGGTTGTTCGACAGAGAGCGGAAAAGGTGAAAATCTGAGGGCGCGAGATCAGATGCATAAGGTGGGTGCGGAATAACTTCCCAACTCAATTCGTCTATAGTGTTTTTTTCAGTCTGGCAGAATGTAGGCGGGAATTATCGTGGAGTAGCATCACTTCACTCAGTCTTTCTGCTATTTTTTTATATTTATGACACAAGAGGTTCAGAACTAAAACAATTTCCTACGGAAGTTGAATACTACCCTCAAAAAGCCTAGAGAGAACAGACTACGAACTTTCCCACGTGCCTGTATTATTCAAATGGGTTCACCCACGTCGCTACGAACAGCGTAGTTCCGTGGTACGATGCTAACCCGCCATACGGAGGGCCAGGGTTCGATTCCCAGATGATTGGTATTTTCAAACATAGCTGATGAATATTTTTAAACATAGTCGCATGCTCTACAAGCATTTCCGTGAGCGAGAAATACATAAAGAATAAACAAAAACATCGCTCGCGACTAGTAATTGCTGGATTGCTGGTTCGAGTCTAGTTTCGATAATTACTTTTTCAGTTTTTTCCGTTCAGTTCGAATACCTACGTCATATAAATATATGCTAATTAACATATATTTAATCATAATTTTTATGAAAAATGCTCGTCTCCTTGTTTATAATTATGTATCACACACAAAACTCCAGTTTCCGTTGCAGATATAAATCCCTAATCCAGATATAAATCCCTAATCCAGTTTTCATTGCAACTATAAATCCCTAATCACCTTACCTTTATATATAAGGTTGTTTAAAAAAATTAAAATTAATTTTTTTCCATCTTTATGTACTCTTAGCTTAACGGAAATGCCCGGTGAACATGAACCTTTGTTAAAAAATTTAGCACAACTGGTATCGAAGACCACCCATGTGGCAGCTGGGCACGGAGCCACGCAACCCATCAAAACAGTCAACTTCCTTTACGGTGTTGAGCAACTTCGGGGAACTTTACTGTTCGTAGGGGATTTTTGAGACTTACATAGAAATACTTTGAGTAACTGATATTTTTTTCTGAACTCCACGGACCAATATATAAAAAAATTGCAGAACTCCGATTACTGTGGGGTCTCTCTGTTAGTTTCCGACTTTTGGAAGAAAGTGTCCGTTTCTCTTCAAGACGTAAACTTGGTATGGCGTCAACTATTAAACAAATGGAAC
Organism: Schistocerca piceifrons; assembly: GCF_021461385.2. Taxonomy (NCBI): domain Eukaryota; kingdom Metazoa; phylum Arthropoda; class Insecta; order Orthoptera; family Acrididae; genus Schistocerca; species Schistocerca piceifrons. The sequence continues at coordinate 888,285,896 of NC_060139.1, forward strand.
CTAAAGAGAGGAAAGTTATAGAGGAGTTTTTTTTGTGAAACATTAAACAATACATATATGCCTGATAGGCAATGAATCTGTTTCCAAAAGATTATAACACCAAATGGCATTACGAGACTAAACACGCAGTATTGTTTGAGAAGTGCAAGGGACAATTCCGACAAGACCAGGTAAACGACTTAAAAAGAAAACTTTCTTCTCAACAGCAGATATTTAGAAGGGCGAATTCAGAGTCAACATGCTATGTGAAAGCGAGCTGTGCTGTAGCTCTGATACAGGAAGAAAGTCAAAGCCACATTCAGATGTCGAAATGGTTAAGAATACTTAGACACCGTCGTTGAAATTGTGTGTCCAGAAAAGAAAAAGGATTTCTCAAAAACAACCCTGTCTCGTCAAACTATTACCAGACACTGGAGGACAAATTGAAGGCAATGTAAAAAACCAGTGCGTCTGAGCTCGATTTTATTCACTATCTTTGGATGAATGCACAGATATGGAGGATACTGCCCAAGTCGTGGTCAGAGGTGTTGATGCCCATTTTAATCAAACAGAAGAAGAATTAGAGGCGTTGTATCCACTTAAGGATACCACGAAGTCACGAAATTTGCTGGAAGCAGTTATATTGACATTAAGTCACTTTTCTTTAAAACTAACAACCTACCGGGGCTAACAACGGATGGCGCTCCAGCAATGGCTGGGAAACATGGAGGTTTAGTTCAGTTCATTGAAAACGAGACCCGCAGAGTTGGCAATATGTCGATGCTAAACTTTCGTTGCGTTATTCATTAAGAGAACTTATGTGCCTAGTCCCTCAAAATGGACCATGTCATGAAGGTAGTTGTCAAAACAATGAACTTTGATAATTCGAAAGGATTGAATCAATGTCAGTTCCAAGAATTTCTGAAGTCTTTGGATTCACAGTATGATAACATTTTCAGAGATTATAACATTTCGTATTATGCAGAAGTAAGATGGCTAACCCGTGCGAAAATTTTGAAAAGAATGATTTGAAGCAAGAAATACAATCATTCTTTGAAAGCAAGTCAGAAAGACTTCCAGTTCGAAAATACGGAATGGTCTCCGACTTTGCGTTCTTGCTCGGTTTAATTAGCCACTTGAATGATATTAATCCTCGGCCCCAAAAAAAGATCAGCTGATTAATGTCATGCGTAATCTTATTTCCGCATTCCAAATGAAACTTTGGCTTTGAGAGCAACAGTTACGAATAAAAACTTCACACTTTTACTATATTGTCAAAGCACTCGGTCGTCACACAGGTGGCAGGTATTAAATATGTTTCTTTGAAAGCTGACCTAAGATACGAATTCGAAAACAGATTTTAAGAAACGTTGTCTGCTTTTTTCTGTTTTTGCTACGCCATTCTCCGTTGACATGAGCTCATTATCGGGACATTTACAAATGCGATTCTGCGAAATGCAATGTGATGCACAGTTAAAAGATAAATTTAATCAGATTCGTTTGGAAGAGTTCTATAAAACATATTTGTATGAGAAGAAATATCAGGCGTTCTACAAACATGCTTTAAAAATTATTTCATTATTTGGAAACACGTGTGTGAACAGCTTTTTAATTGGATGAACTACATCAGATGGCAAATGAGAACACGAGTTACTGATGTTCATCTGGAAAACTCATTGTGTGTAGCAACAACTTTAGTTGACATCAACGGTGACTCACTTAGTTCAATCAAACAGAGCCAGACATCCCACTAACATTGTATTTCATTAAAGTGCATAATAATTTACAAAATACATTAATACTTCTTGCTTGTTTTGGTTCACAAGACAAAAATTGGTAATGCGGCCCGCGGGAAAATCGCCTCTCAAAATTTTGGCCCGCCCTGCCGATAAGGTTGGCCATCCATGGTTTACACGATCTTCATCAAACCCCGAAGGTCTTCCTTATCGTGCAGAGACACTAATGGTGAAACGATTGTCCTTAAAACGAGAAATTTCATGTTCTTGCCGTACTCAGTCCAATGACATTATCCTCATGCCAGGCTCAAATGTGTCTGGCTGCCTCCGCTGTTGTCACCGGTCTCAAAGAGAACAAAACTGTATCTTGGAAATATTCCAATTCCTTCACGTGGCACTCGATTTTCTAGCGACCACAGCTCCATTCACTACCTCCAAATGACAAAATAATATATAAACTGAAATAGCAACAGTGAACTAGAAATAAAAACTGACAGCCACTAAATAAGCCAATAGCAACGAGAATATCAATACGCAAAACAAAAACGCTACGATCATGAGCTCCAACCCACTATGTGCTGTAATCCTCCGACGCCTTCTTCCAGTGGGCAAAGCCCATACCTATTTACAAGTTCATGCAACATGTGTCGTTTTCTTAATGCCGGTTCGACAGCACGCTCAGTAGGTGGTAACACTGCAAAGATAATGACGACTGCTCACTTAGAGAAGCCGATAAAAATACTGTAAAGTAAGCAATAAGGAAAAAACTAAGAAATATAATGGTACTACAAGCTGGAATACAAACTGAATAAACGTACGGAAAGTTTTTAAATTGTGCTTAGTATAGTTGCAACAAAATGTAGAAGTCTGCGAGGACAAGAGAAATATGAATATCATCCACCACCCATAAAAGTGCATTACCCAGCCACAACTACAAGTATTATTCTCACCTGCTGATATAAAGATTTTGTACACCACTTTAACGCGTTCAGTGCGACGGAGCTTGGACGGCACGATTGCCCATGACCTAAATTTTCGCCTACTAAGGTCGCACCTACCCATTAAGAACATAGAGGCCGATATGATCACAATTTGGTACAGCGTGGCTCCGCAAGTTACAGTCTTATGTGGTAATTAATTAAACACACTGTAAAATTTTCTGCGGACCATTTCTGCAACTCGGATGAAATCGTGTTACAGGTTGTCATATGATGCATACTACTTGAAGTTAGTGATACAGGGTGGTCCATCTGAAGTTTCGGATGAGATTATCTCGAAAACTATACATCGGGTAAAAATAATGGGTAAGACAAGTTCGTAAGCTCAGAGGGGGACATCAAATGATACTACACGTGACCTCCAGCCCCCGCCCTCTTGGGAGGGGCGGGGAGCAACTTTTAAATCTTAAACGGAAACACCCATTTTTAGTGCAGATTCGGATTCTCCATAAAAAGTAATCAAATTTTGTCTGAAACCATGTTTTAAACCATTGACGGATGGCGCTGAAATCTAGAAAAATTAAAATTGGGGAAGAACTCCGATTTATTTATAATGATCCGAGAAGGACGCATCAAATCGATACAAAACGTGCACCAATTCTTTCATTAGGCCAAATTAAGGTATTTTTTAAACAAATGTATCCTACCCGCCACAGTTTTTGATGGGGGGAGGCGGAATGGTATTAAATCCAGGAACAACGACATGGACGTAGTAGATTGATGTTCCCATGGGGTGCTTCATTAGCGTGAGTCCCCTTGCCTCTCACATGTTGGGGTGCTTAATTAATGAAATTAGCCACGAAGAAATTGTCCCCATTTTTTTCAATGCATAAAGTCAATCGTCTGCGAAAGTTGTCCACAGTTTTGAGCAGCACATCCCGTGGTATGGCTGCAAACGCTCTGCGAATGCGTTACTTGATATCGTTTCGGGTTGTGGGCTGTCTTTAATAAACAATATTTTTTAAATAATCCCAGAAGAAAAAAATCAGGAGATGTCAGGTCTGGTGAACGTGGAGGCCACTGAATTGGTCCGCTGCGTCCTATCCACCGACCAGGGTACCGTAAATTTAAAGCCGTCCGCACATTTTTAGCATAATGGTGAGCTGCTCCGTCCTGTTGAAACCACATTCGTCGCCTAGTTTCTAAATCAACATCTTCCATTAGCTCCAACAAATCAGCACGTAGAAGTTGTAAGTAAGATTCCCCAGTAACATTTCGGTCAAAAAATATATGGTCCTATCAAGTAACCATTTAAAATTCCACACTAGACCATTAACGACCATTTGTGTTGATTGTCAACGGGTCTGTGCCAGTGTGGATGGACAGGGGACCAGTAATGACAATCATGACGATTTAATTCGCCCTTGTTTTTGAATGTGACTTCATCGGTGAACATAACATAGGTAAAAAAAATCATTGTCACCTCTTATTTCATTTCCAAGACCCATTGGCAGAAATGCACGTATATTTGCATATCTTTCGGCGTTAATGCCTGTGTCAGTGTGATATGATACGCATGATATTTATGTGCCTTCAAAATCCTCAAAACAGTTGATTTCGGTATTCCAGTTTGTCTCTAAATCGCACGATTACTCATTTCGAGATCCAGTTGAACACAGGCGAGAACGGTAAGGCTACGAGCGTCATTTTCATTGTATTCGCGATGACGAGGTGGAAGGTATGTGTGTCCATTTCGACCTCGTTGAGTGCAATTTCGAATACTGTTTTCGCTTGGATGTCGTCTGTTTGGGAAACGATCAGCATACAATTGCGCAGCTGCAGTGTAATTGCTATGGCATTCACCTAAAATTAACATCATATTAACAATCTCTGTAGGAGGATAGTGAGCATTGTTTCGCTAAATAATAATTTACTTTTTTACAGTTTATGTTCACGGTTCACAATCTGAATGCGAAGTGACGTTTGATTGTATTTGCACCGACCTTTATACTGAGCCATAGTCAGTTTGGTCACGGTAGCGCCACAGTCGGGTGAGTAATGCAATTGTGAAGAGTTCCCTAACGAAATTTTTATACCATTCCGCCACCCTCCATCAAAAACTGTGGCGGGTAAGATACATATTGTAAAAAAATAGCTTAATTTGGCGTAATGAAAGAGATGGTGCACATTTTGTATCGACTTGATGCGTCCCTCTCGGATCATTCTAAATAAATCGGAGTTCTTCCCCAATTTTAATTTTTCTCAATTTCAGCGCCATCTGTCAATGGTTTAAAACATGGTTCAGACAAAATTGATTACTTTTTTTATGGAGAATCCGAATCTGCAATAAAAATGGGTGTTTTCATTTAAGATTTAAAAGTTGCCCACCGACCCACCCAAGGGGGCGGGGGCTGGAGGTCACGTGTAGTATCATTTGATGCTCCCCTTTGAGCTTACGAACTTGTCTTACCCACTATTTTTACTCGATGTATAGTTTTCGAGATAATCTCATCCGAAACTTCAGATGGACCACCCTGTAAGTTTCATTTATCACATGTACGTTAATTTACCGTAATATTAAATGATATTAACTTGCTACACTGCTTAACACGACGATGCAACAAAAATCATGGGATAACGATATGCACATATACAGATGGCGGTAGTATCTGTGTACACAAAGTATAAAGGAACAGTGCATTGGCAGCACTGTCACTTGTACTTAAATGATTATGGGCCATAGCAGACTTTGAACGCCGTCTCGTAGTTGGAGCTAGACGCACGGTGCACTCCACTCCGGAAATTGTTAGGGAATTCAGTATTCCGAGAGCCACAGTGTCAAGAGTGTGTCAAGAATACCAAATTTCAATAATTACGTCTCATAACGGACAACGCAGTGGTCGACGACCTTCACTTAACGACCGAGAGCATCGGCGTTTGCATAGAGTTGTCAGCACGAACAGACAATCAACACTGCGTGAAATAAACAGCAAAAACCAATGTGGGACGTACAACATATACAACGTATCCGTTGGACAGTGAGGCGAAATATTGTGTTACTGGGCAATGGCAGCAGATGACCTCGCCTGTAGCGACTCTCTTGGACTCTTTACGATATCGGTTGGACGCTGCATGACTGGAAAACAGTGATCTGCTCTGACGAGTCTTGATTTCAGTTGGTAACCGCTGATGGTAGGTTTCAAGTGTGACGCAGATCCCAAGAAGCCATGAACTCAAGTTATCAACAAGGCACTGTGCAAGTTGGTTGTAGCTCCATAATTGCGTGGGCTGTGTTTACATGGAATGGACTGGATATTCTGATCCAGCTGAACCGGTCATTTATTGGTAATGGATACTCGGAGACTTTTCCAGCCATTCAAGGACTTCATGTTCCCAAACAACGGTGGAGTTTTTATGGATGAGAATATGCCACGTCACCGGCCACAGTTGTTCACCGTTGGTCTGAAGACCATTATGGACATTCGGACGACTGGCATAGCCAACACTGTCATCACGAACACTACATGTTCTCTCAAACTTGCGAATAAAATTGTTGATTGTTAGCACACTTGGACCAATTGTCTTCAGCTTGAACTCGGTCGCAAACTTCCTTTGTGCCGCAGTTGGGCTGTTATTGCCCGAATAGTAGGCCTTCACAAGCGCTATACACCCAGGCACCACTGTACCGCGACATTTTGACGTGCAAATGGCCAACAACAAGGCGTGTGCTCATGCACATACTAATTCCCATCGTAACCCGCGGCCAACCGTACAGTTTGAACTGTTTCATTTCATATAGTTCAATAATTGTCACCCTGTACATGTCCTGTGAATACGAACGTCCTATCTTTCGTCGTTCAGAGCGTTCTGTTTTGTCTGAATATGAGTGCATATACTGTAAGTTTCGTTGACCCTTAGTATTCAGTGTTACCGATGGCATAAAGTGAAACATAGTGTTTTACTAGGGCGTTCTTGTCCACAAGAGTTTTGTTCCAAATTAATTCCACTAAATGGGCATTATGAAAGTACTGAAAATTTAAAAACATACATTATTGACTGTAAGCTCGTGCAACAGGCTTTGAATTTTAATACTGCTAGAATGTTCGAGTAGCAAAATTTATCGAAGTGATTCGTGAGGCCCATGTGCAACAGCTTGTTAATACCTCGCCATAACACTGATAGTACCTTATGACAAAGATAAAGTAAAATACTTCTTTCGAGAAATGTTACTTCATAGCAAAGAAACACAAACGTGTTGCAGGTTTCTATGTGGAGAACCCCACTGTCGACATAGGCAGGTAACTGTCACGTAAGCCATTAGCTCCGGACATGTTTGGTACTGAAATATTAGTCGACAACAATACAATTGCATCTGGAGGTGAGGACGCTTCGGTCGGCTTGTCGTGTGTTTTATCCCGATATTTCACGAGGACACACTGGACCACTTGATAGTATTTGCATATATGACTTGAAATCATACATAGTGCGATGCGTTTTCCTCAGTCACCACTGTACCTGTTTACTGTAATGTCAGCGCGTATTTCCGATACTGGGCACAGGAAGCCATGTGCAGTAATATCGTGGTCGGGTAGTTTTGGTAGACATTTGTGAAATCAGTAGCCCCGTCGAGGAATCGTTCCCATAACTGTGTTTGCAATGATCGATAATTTACTGGCTGACACCCGTGACAAGCATGTGATTATTTCCTTTCACAGACAGACATGTTGATTTTCTGCATTAAAAATTTTTTTCCCCAGAAGTTTCATTAGCAATAACAAACAAATGCAGATGAAAGGAACGTAGTTAGTATGATCCGTGTGTCCATATCATGCAAGTTATCTATGTTTGTAATCTGAAATTCCACATTACATTTTGTTTAATCAATTCAGCCGGCTAAGCGTATTAAATGTAGGTGGTGGAATTTGTTCAGCAACCTAAATACTCATGCTTCCACTAACTCGTGTTCACAGTGTCTGGCTCATATCATTTAAAACTCTTACAGGAAACAAATATTTTCTCTGAACCACTGAACAGGCGGATTTACGATCTTTACCGTGCTTTGAAGTATGCGCGAATGCAGATATCCGAAATAAGAATCACTCCGTATTTAAACGTTGCAGGAGAGCGTCACGAAGTGACTGTCGTCAATTTCCATTAGATGGAATCGATATTAATAATTATACACTACTGGCCATTAAAATTGCTACACCAAGAAAAAATGCAGATGATAAACGGGTATTCATTGCACAAATATATTATACTAGAACTGACATGTGATTACATTTTCACGCAATTTTGGGTGCATAGATCCTGAGAAATCAGCACCCAGAACAACCACCTCTGGCCGTAATAACGACCTTGATACGCCTGGGCATTGAGTCAAACAGAGCTTGGATGGCGTGTACAGGTACAGCTGCCCGTGCAGCTTCAACGCGATACCACAGTTCATCAAAAGTAGTGACTGGCACATTGTGACGAGCCAGTTGCTCGGCCACCATTGACCAGACGTTTTCAATTGTTGAGAGATCTAGAGAATGTTCTGGCCTGGGCAGCAGTCAAACATTTTCTGTATCCAGAAAGGCCCGTACAGGACCTGCAACATGCGGTCGTGTATTATCCTGCTGAAATGTAGGGTCTCGCAGGGATCGAATGAAGGGTAGAGCCACGGGTCGTACACATCTGAAATGCACCGTCCACTGTTCAAAGTGCCGTCAATGCGAACAAGAGGTGACCGAGACGTGTAACCAATGGCACCCCATACCATCACTCCGGGTGATACGCCAGTATGGCGATGACGAATACATGCTTCCAATGTGCGTTCACCGCGATGTCGCCAAACACGGATGCGAACATCATGATGTTGTAAACAGAACCTGGATTCATCAGAAAAACTGACGTTTTGCCATTCGTGCACCCAGGTTCGTCGTTGAGTACACCATCGCAGGCGCTCCTGTCTGTGATGCAGCGTCAAGGGTAACCGCGGCCATGGTCTCCGAGCTGATAGCCCATGCAGCTGCAAATGTCGAACTGTCCGTGCAGATGGTCTTGCAGTTGTCTTGCAAAGGTCCCCATCTGTTGACTCAGGGATCGAGTCGTGGCTGCACGATCCGTTACAGCTATGCGGATAAGATGCCTGTCATCTCGACTGCTAGTGATACGAGGCCGTTGGGATCGAGCACGGCGTTCCGTATTACCCTCCTGAAGCCACCGATTCCATATTCTGCTAACATTCATTGGATTTCGACCAACGCGAGCAGCAATGTCACGATACGATAAACCGCAATCGCGATAGGCTACAATCCGACCTTTATGAAAGTCGGACACGTGATGGGAGACATTTCTCCTCCTTACACGAGGCATCACAACAACGTTTCACGAGGCAACGCCGGTTAACTGTTGTTTGTGTATGAGAAATCGGTTGGAAACTTTCCTCGTGTCAGCACGTTGTAGGTGCCGCCACCGGCGCCAACCTTGTGTGAATGCTCTGAAAAGCTAATCATTTGCATATCACAGCATCTTCTTCCTGTTGTTTAAAAGTCGCGTCTGTAGCACTTCATCTTCGTGGTGGAGCAATTTTAATGGGTAGTAGTGTAGTTTTAAGTCACTCTATTGCCTTCAGTGCGCAGAGTCTTGGAAAGTCTTGTTGTTAACATCTGCAAAATCCTTGTTCCTGTTTTTCCGCACAGCTACATGTGCTTCCTGTTTCCGTTGTACCAGCAGCTGCCTAATGTCTGAGTCATCCCCGCCTCGTCCGCAGTAATAGAGGTCACAAAGCTATCTGTAGATTCTTCTAGGGTATTCTACAACGTATACAATGAGATCTTCGCTTCTTGGTCTGACCCAGTTTGTGTATCACATACTGTCCGCAGAAACAAAGGTGACCTTCCTGGCGGTGGCTGGTGGTAGCGACCGTAAAGGCATTCCCATTTAGGGCTTCCGCACACGGGGTGGCTGAAAATGAACGCAAAAGGCAGGCGACCTATATCCCAACTAGTTACTGACTGGCTGGCAACGCTGTTACGCACACAGTGCAACTCTGAAATGGGAAACTGCAGTTGCTGTGTGCGGCCATGCAGCATAGGGAATGCTATTTGTTGCACACAAACAGCTTTTGGTTACACTCGGCGTGTCGAGTATAGATTCAAGGTCAGAGAAGACGAGGTTAATGACGAAATTTCTGGATTCATTTGTACATCCAAAGAAATGACTGTTAATAGAACGACTGAACAATGTTAAAGTGATGTGCACTGTTGTTGACTTCTTTCGCCATAACAAAGCGTTACTTTTATTTTGAAAAGGGAAATGTATTGGAATTTATGTACATGCAAATGTGGTGATGGTGGTTTGTACTCGTTAAATCATTTGTATGTAAACACTGTGACTAACATTTTGGTCACTTCGGTGCAGCATGTGTCCTGTTGCCTAATAGGCACAGAGTCCGCCATGGGCCCCGATAACTTGTTCCATGTGTGATGGAATTGACACGTATAAGGCGCGAATGGCATCCTGTGGTATAGCCATCCATGCTGAATTCACCTGGTTTCAAAGATCATCTGTGGTGGTTGGCACTGGATCAAAGTGCTGCACCTGTCGTTTCACTATACCCCACATACTTTCGATTGGCGACAAGTCTGGTGATCTGGCAGGACAGCGCGAAAGGCTGACATCCTGCGACATCTAGCAGACAAGTATTCGTTTAGCAACATGTGGTCGTGCGTTATGTTGCTGAAAAACGGCGTCTTGGGTGTTGTGTGATTTGTGGTTGTACCCAATAGCACCCTACATCATAAGGCCTTGAGCTGGTGCAGTATGTCTTATGCCAATTCAGTCACTGTGATGCCTCTCCTCCCGTCTGTGGAGAACCAAAATGCGGACATCATTTTCAAACAAACAGAACCTAGATTCGTCTGAGAACACTATCAGATGCTATTCCTTCCCCAGTGACGTCATTCCATACACCAATGCCGTTTAGCACGCTGCTGCACATTCGTCAAAGGTAGGCGGAGAAGTGGATCACGTGCATTTAACCCATTCTCTAAGAAACGCCGACGAACTATCAGCCCTGATGCATTACACTGTTGCAATGTTGCGCTAGAGCCGAGAACGACGCAGATCTGTCCTGCAATTCCGTTCGGATGAGGTATCGATCTTTTCGGGGTGTGGTCTGGGTGGTGCGACCTGACCCATTTCGTCGTGTTCTACGGCCTGCCGTGAACCATTCCGCACACATCCGTTGCATTGCCCAAACACTTCATCCCACAAGAGCAGCAATTTTCCGGATTTATGTCAATAATGCGCCCTCTTTGAAATTCACTGATTTGTCGGTACGATTCGCCCATACGTGTGTGATGCATCCTGCGTGTTTGCTCAGGTCACACTGATCCATTACCTTGTATTTAAAGCGACACCGAGAGGCGTGGGTACATTTTACCGGTAGGTGATGATGCGCCGCGATATTGATGTTGACCTTGAACAGACGGGCCGACACTGTTCAAATGCTAATCACTTCTGCAGAATATACTAACATAGATGTCCTGTGAATATGAACGTCCTACCCCTAGTCGTTCAAGATGTTCCGTTTTTTTCTGAACAGGAGTGTACTCGTCACGTTGAATAGTCGGCGTTCTCTTTCGCATATTGTAGCACTAATATAACAGCGGTTAGGAACGGGAGTCGTTATCGAACTGGAACACTCAGACAGCGAGAGTGCGCAACCAAAAATAATGGTACTGTAACTCTGCAAGTATGGCAACCGCAAACATCGCGACAGTGATATACTTTCTCTCAAGTACTAACATTGCTAGTGGCTGCAAATGTGTTACGGGATCAGATGGCATTTTAAACGCCTTTACGCTTCTAGGCGACACTGTCAGCCCATTCTTTGTGGAGTCAACCATTTAGGTATTACATTTCACACATTATACCAGTTACCTTGTGCTTGAGACCGGAACCACAGCGCAGGTTACAAACGTTGTAACCAGTGTTGCCAACTCTAAAAACCCCGAGTCGCCAGATTCAATATCAAAAGTCGCTAGAAAGTCGCTAAAACATTTTTCTAGGAGTGTACTGAAAATTTCGTGCTGTGAATGGAGCAATAAGCCACTGGGGGGGGGGGGGGAATAAAGTATTAACAAAAACTGTCTCATACGTAATTGCTATATTGTCTTAATTAAATGACGCATCGCTTGCAACAACAGACATATAAAATACGCTAACGTTTAATTAAACATGTTATCATAATTGACGCAAAACCTAAATCGTTGGTTCAATCACAGTAGTCAAATATACTAGAAATATACAACTATATTTGTAACAAAAGAAATCAAGAACTCAAATTAGGTTACAAAACATATACATACCGGTATGTGAGTTATTCGTCTTCGTCACTCAGAACATCGAATAACTCTTCTGTTTCATGCTCTGACAGAACTGTAGTTCATGTAGAGGGTTGAACGTCGCTCAAAAGATGATGTTGCAGTTCGACTGGTTTTGTCACAAAAGAGTAACTTTTGTTCGTTCCAATAAGCTCCAATACGTCTGACGGTATTGTTTCTTCAGCTGGTCTCTCAGTATGATCAAAGCATTAATTGTCTTTAACGATAATCTGTTACGTTGTTTAGTTTTTATAATGTTCATAGAGCTGAATATTCTTTCCACTTCTGCATTTGAATGTGGTAGGCATAGAACAGTCATTGCTAGCTTTGAAATCAAAGAAAAAGGATTCTCCCCTGCGGCATTTTTATACATCAAAACCTTACTCCAAAATCGAACAGTGTTAGTAGTGTTATTCCACCTAATGAAGTTGATATTACGCGATTCTTGCAGCATACCGTCTATGAAATCGCCACTAAAACCCAATTCTTTGGCTACATCCGGTACAGCATTATTTTTATTAACTTCTAGTGTTTCTTCAACATTCAGCATTGACATTTTTTTCAGGATCGTAACGTTACTTGGCAGTCTTTGTTGACTTTCTTTTATGAGTTTCAGACTAAACTGAATGCATCTCTTCTTCAAATAAACTTTATTTTCTTCAGACAAACTTGACTCAGACAATTTCTGTTCAAACATAAAGCCAAGGTTCGGATTTGCGTACATACATTCGCTAGAAACTGGTGTTGTCAACAAATCAACAGTTGGAAAAACTATGTTTTGTTGAGTGACTGCATGAGAAATACAAATGTATCTAGTAATTTAGTGGGGTCATTGTCTTCTCCTTCAAATGCTTTTATTGCTATTTGTACGTCTTTTAAAGCATGTTTAAGGTAAAATATGTAAATATGATTTGAGTCGTCACAATACATCTTGTACAAAAGATCGGCAGTGTAACAATTGTCTTGAACCATGGCAAGTGAAAAATGTAGCTTTAGTTCTTCCCACTGCTCCAGAATTCCTCGTATTGCTGATTCAATTCAAAGCCAACGTGTTGCACAGACCTTCAAAAATTTTAGTGGCTGTTTTCCACAATTTCTTGTCTCATTAACCTTTTTATATTCCTCTTGTCTTTTGGGTGAAATGGAGAACCAATTGTAGGTTTCCCGTACAAGAAACTCTATGTTTCTAGCTATGGTACTCACTGAGGCGTGCGAAACTGCAAGCTGAAGAGAGTGACAAATGCTTCAAAACATATTCTCTCTTGAGTTGTCGAAAAGCCCACTGTTTATTCCAACCATTGCATAAGCATTATTTTTGCCAATTCCTACCATATTAGCTATTGGAAGTTTGAGATCTTTCAAAGAATTCACAAGAACAGCAGCCAGATTTCTTGCATCTGCATTTTCAACTACAGCGAGTTTGAGAAATACTGATTTAATGGTTTGGTTGTTTGCAGTATAGTACCGTATAACGATACCCAGCTTTTTAGATATTGATACATCTGTGGATTCATCTATTAGTACACTGTATTTTTGGTTACTTACATCTTCAACCAATGATTGTGTAAAATATGGAGCCAAAACTTCAGTTATAATGTTAGTGCACTTTGTACGATGTAATTGCATGTTTTAGCGCCCTCGTCACTGGAAAACACCTTCTTGCGCAGTATTCCTAAATGATCTACAGATAAAATAGAACAGTGTTCCGCAATAAATAAAGAAAGGGCGCCTTCCGCTCTGCTTGCTGTTCTAACTGTAGTTTTCAGAACAATTTTCACAGGTAAGGTGGTTTGTGTTTTTTTAAATCAATTTTTTGTTTATGCTTAATAGTTTTCGAATGCTTTCTAATATCACACAATTCAGCATAAAACTCTGTTGAACATACTTGACATCTTGCCTTGGATAAGTCTCCAACGACTGGTTTCGGCCACCCATTGAACTCAGGTTCTGCTTCCCACGCATCCCGATATTTTTGAGCGTACTGTTTCTTCTTCTGCGGGAAATCCATTATGTAAGCCACCACAAGATATGTTTCACCAGTTTATAATCACTGAAAATACATTAAAACTCAGGCGAACTAGGGGTCGTGAAACAATCTACTCACTCGGTAAGTCGATACGAGTCCTATTGTTCATTGTTTAAAACGTAATAATGTCTTAGATACCCCCCACAGAATTGTTCTTGCGTAACCACTGTGCATGAGGTGATAATTTGACTGCGAGTTAACATTTCGAAAAATTAGAGGTTGCTGGACAGAAGTGTATTTTATTATACTTAATATTACATATGGTTTTCGTCAATTCGAAAAATAAAGGGAGTTCAAAAGTTGAAGAATTATAGATCGATACGCTATCGACGATAACAGGCTAGTGGGTAATGAATAATGAATTGTTCCATAGTAGACGTTTTCTTACTCTGTAGGCAATTCCCACATTCAGGTTTACTAAATGCTGAACAATGCTACATGATCTGCTAAGAACTTAACTTAGTAAATCTAGAACAAAGTCAGTGTAGTACCCATTCTATAGTTAAAATCTTAGTTTTGTTATTGAAAATACTGGCCCAAAATAGTTTTGATTTGTACTTCAAAAGTCGTCAGTACTCCTAAAGTCGCCAGGTAAGTCGCTAAATAATTTTTGTCGCTAAAACGTTTTTCTTGTCGCTAAGACGAAGGCAGAAGTCGCCATTTCTAGCGACAAAGTCGCTAAATTTGCAACACTGGTTGTAACCATTATACTGTCCGCAGCTGCGCAGAGGGCTCGCGACAAGAATGCGTCTGTACCTCGTGACGGAATTTGCAGCACAACAGTACGCGCCGTTCTAAACGTATCGTTAATGTAACGTCAAACAACGAAGTACGCCGTAGCAAGGCTAACAATGAAGTCTTCCGTTAGGTTAATGCAGGGTTGCTATAAACGTTTCATTCTTTTTCAAAATTCTCTTTTTCCGAATTATTACATGAACAAATATGATTGAGGCATGGATAGCACAGTAAAGAAACCGAACTTCCATTGTTCCCACTAGTTGGCGTTACGAGTGCAGTCCCTTGACAAAGCGCTGAAAAAGTAACAAGAAACTTTTTGTTTGTTGGGATGTTCAAGATGTTTATTCGTTACAACTGTGCAGCGTGCATTCAGAAGGAATTACGGAAAAGAACCGCCATGTAAACAAAACACTGTGCACTGTTATCGACAACTTCCGGATAGTGGTTGTCCCTGTAAACAGATATGTACCGGCCGACCAAGTGTGCCATATGCAACAGTGGGCGAGAGAACGTTTCGTACGCAAAGCCACGAGCTTCGAATACAGCAGCAAACTTGTGACGGCGGTTGCATTTAAAAATGCGCAGTCTGCAAATCGTGCAACAATTAAAACCAGGAGATAACGGCCGACGCCTTCAGTTTTGCATTACAATTCAGTAAGCATGTCTTCTAGGTGAAGATTCCGCTTCAAAGTTGATACACCGGTCGCTGTGGCCGAGCGGTTCTAGGTGCTTCAGTCCGGAACCGCGCTGCTGCTACGGTCGCAGGTTCGAATCCTGCCTCGGGCATGGATGTGTGTGATGTCCTTAGGTTAGTTAGGTTTAAGTACCTCAGACGTTAAGTCCCATAATGCTCAGAGTCATTTGAACCAAGCTGATACTCAGAGCGGAAGCAACATTCCATTCAACCAGAAGGGTTGCCAAGGCAGCCAAAATCTCTCAGGCAAACAGAAGCTAAACGATGCCAAAGTTAGCGTAAGCAGGGCTATGCGTGAAGCGTTCATTGAATTTGAAAGTAAAATTCTATGTACCGGCTTGACAGAAAATCCTAGGAAGTTCTGGTCTTACGTTAAATCAGTAAGTGGCTCGAAACAGCATATCCAGAGACTCCGGGATGATGATGGCATTGAAACAGAGGATGACACGCGTAAAGCTGAAATACTAAACACCTTTTTCCAAAGCTGTTTCACAGAGGAAGACCGCACTGCAGTTCCTTCTCTAAATCCTCGCACAAACGAAAAAATGGCTGACATCGAAATAAGTGTCCAAGGAATGGAAAAGCAACTGGAATCACTCAACAGAGGAAAGTCCACTGGACCTGACGGGACACCAATTCGAGTCTACACAGAGTACGCGAAAGAACTTGCCCCCCTTCTAACAGCCGTGTACCGCAAGTCTCTACAGGAACGGAAGGTTCCAAATGATTGGAAAAGAGCACAGGTAGTCCCAGTCTTCAAGAAGGGTCGTCGAGCAGATGCGCAAAACTATAGACCTATATCTCTGACGTCGATCTGTTATAGAATTTTAGAACATGTTTTTGCTCGAGTATCATGTCGTTTTTGGAAACCCAGAATCTACTCTGTAGGAATCAACATGGATTCCGGAAAAAGCGATCGTGTGAGACCCAACTCGCCTTATTTCTTCACGAGACCCAGAAAATATTAGATACAGGCTTCCAGGTAGATGCTATTTTCCTTGACTTCCGGCCGGCCGAAGTGGCCGTGCGGTTAAAGGCGCTGCAGTCTGGAACCACAAGACCGCTACGGTCGCTGTGGCCGAGCGGTTCTAGGTGCTTCAGTCCGGAACCGCGCTGCTGCTACGGTCGCAGGTTCGAATCCTGCCTCGGGCATGGATGTGTGTGATGTCCTTAGTTAGGTTTAACTAGTTCTAAGTTCTAGGGAACTAATGACCTCAGCAGTTGAGTCCCATAGTGCTCAGAGCCATAGAGCCTTGACTTCTGGAAGGCGTTCGATACAGTTCCGCACTGTCGCCTGATAAACAAAGTAAGAGCCTACGGAATATCAGACCAGCTGTGTGGCTGGATTGAAGAGTTTTTAGCAAACAGAACACAGAATGTTGTTATCAATGGAGAGACGTCTACAGACGTTAAAGTAACCTCTGGCGTGCAACAGGGGAGTGTTATGGGACCATTGCTTTTCACAATATATATAAATGACCTAGTAGATAGTGTCGGAAGTTCCATGCGGCTTTTCGCGGATGATGCTGTAGTATACAGAGAAGTTGCAGCATTATAAAATTGCAGCGAAATGCAGGGAGATCTGCAGCGGATAGGCACTTGAAGCAGGGAGTGGCAACTGACCCTCAACATAGGCAAATGTAATGTATTGCGAATACATAGAAAGAAGGATCCTTTATTGTATGATTATATGATAGCGGAACAAACACTGGTAGCAGTTACTTCTGTAAAATATCTGGGAGTATGCGTGCGGAACGATTTGAAGTGGAACGATCATATAAAATTAATTGTTGGTAAGGCGGGTACCAGGTTGAGACTCATTGGGAGAGTCCTTAGAAAATGTAGTCCATCAACAAAGGAGGTGGCTTAAAAAACACTCGTTCGACCTATACTTGAGTATTGCTCATCAGTGTGGGATCCATACCAGATCGGGTTGACGGAGGAGATAGAGAAGATCCAAAGAAAAGCGGCGCGTTTCGTCACAGGGTTATTTGGTAAGTGTGATAGCATTACGGAGATGTTTAGCAAACTCAAGTGGCAGACTCTGCAAGAGAGGCGCTCTGCATCGCGGTGTAGCTTGCTGTCCAGGTTTCGAGAGGGTGCGTTTCTGAATGAGGTATCGAATATATTGCTTCCCCCTACTTATGCCTCCCGAGGAGATCACGAATGTAAAATTAGAGAGATTCGAGCGCGCACGGAGGCTTTCAGACAGTCGTTCTTCCCTCGAACCATACGCGACTGGAACAGAAAAGGGAGGTAATGACAGGGGCACGTAAAGTGCCCTCCGCCACACACCGTTGGGTGGCTTGCGGAGTATAAATGTAGATGTAGATGTAGAAGGGTTAAGACCGCTCCAGGTTTAAAATTAGCTATACCATTTTATGGACATTTTAATTAATATTAAAACACCATCTTTGACCCGAAACTAATTATCCGAATTAAGCTACGTCGACCTAATTCGACTAAGACAGCTGTCAAAAATAGGGTGAGCGGTGTTCTCAGATCAAGCTTGGCGGGATTAATTCATTACACCACTGCAAATATGAGTTGTGACTGACTTCTAAATTTCTATTAATCTTTGGCAGATTTTCTGAAAAGGAAGGTAACAACAATAGCTTTAATCACAACACAACGATGATTAATAGAAGAAATATAAGTAAAATAAATCGAATGGTACGGAAAGAGACTGACGGATTCAAAAAATTTTATGTGGTAGCCGTTAAGTGTCCTACGTTGCATCAGAACCGACATCTTATTACGTGAAATTTTACGTTATGATGAACAAAGAGCTTTCTGTCTGAAGAATTCAGATGTAGATCGTGTGCCTACAGTCGAGTTACGGTAAAAATGGCGGAGAATTCAACAGAAATATATCACACCATGAATTCCCAAACATGTAATATAAAATGCTATCCGAAGGCGGTAAAATGGTCTCAGTCTTCAAATGTATCTTGTCATATCATTTACTGCTTTCTTAAACATATGTGTATTTTCGCATTCTGCATATTTTAACTAAAATCACATTTAAAAACCGATACTCATGGCTGCGACCTCGAGGTTACGACGCAGCGACGCACAAGGTGGCCAGAGACAGAATATCTATTCATGATAATGGCTCAGTTTCGGAGGACGGAAATGTTAGAACCAGGAATTTTCAAGAGCGGAGTGAATAAAATTAACAAAAATCTAACTTGTCTCGGACACGAAACCAAACCCAATCTTAATGTTAATGAGTTACTGTGTTTTGTTTCTGGATAAGAAACAAACTTCCTGTATTCCACAAAGACAAAGATAAAAGTTTTTGGTTGCCATTTTAGATAAATTAACTTCGTCCCCCATTTCTGTTTTTAATATTTTATGAATGACATGACCTAACACCGTAAGGTTTGTTGAGATTGTTATGTGCTGGATAATGGAGTTTCAACTGAACCGGTCGCACATTAAAAAAAGTAATTGCAGCTAATAATGCCATTTCTATCATTCATCAAAACTGGGGAACATAATCAACATAAATGATTTTTAAATGGATTCTATCCTTGACATGTAATTCTGGAAGGTCTGAAAAATACATTACTAGAGCTACCAGAATTCTGGATGCAAAACATTTTCCAACCACAAGATTCTTCAGATGTGGGATTCGGACGGTGCAAAAACCTAACGAATAATTCAGTTTGTTGCTCTAAATACCTCAGTTTCTCAGAGCAACTAGGCGCTTTGCTTTCAGATGTATCGGGCTGATGAAGGACGTTTCTCTTTTGAAATTCATGCGTTTTTGGATTTGCATCTATTCGGCGTCCAATTAATACGACATACTTGCGCAAATCGCCCGTTACCATATCGAGCATTTTTTCTGTCTTCCTCTGTGGTTGCAGTGTTCCCTTAGTCAGATACAAGCCAGATTATGTCAGCTGCCCTTTTCGTAAGTGCTGGAACTGGTAGAAGCTGACACCCTCTGAAGCTCCAGCTCTCGGCGAATTCCCGCCGGCGATGGTTTAAAGAAATTATGACTGCACCGTCCTTCATTTTATCTGTTTGACAAAACGAATACAACTTTTGAAAAGACTACAAACAAAAATATTTCAGAGATCTAATTAACATAGCTTTCGCTACTACGGAAGATGGACCAATAACAAAAACAACCAATCTTGAATCGAACTTTACAATAAATAATGCCCGGTTTCATTGCCCTATTTCAGTACAGAGATCTGAATATGTTCATAATAGCTTAGGACTGGACATGACTATTGTAATTTGCAATCAAATGCTCCAATGTCGCATCTGATACAGCGTGTAAAGTTGAAAGTACACGATACTAAAAGCAAGTAAATCTCAGTAAACATACTAGGTCTGCGAAAGAACCATTTGCGAAATGATTCCGACTTTGTGGTTACCAATGGCTACTGACTTAATTCTATGTAAACGTTATCCGAATTAGGAAAAAGTAATAATACTGTACTACATCAAGAAAAGTTATTCGAGATGCCTTGGTAGAAGTGCTGGTGTTCTGTATGAATACGACAACAGTTACATCACTGCACTCATAGTTAAACGAGTTCAAAGTGTCGTCCGTGTACTCGGATGCAGGGCTGTACCCATCGCCACAATGAATTTCGAATCCTTTCAAAGACGCCTGGATCATTTGGAAAGTCTTGAGAAGCCTCTGCTCCAATTTTTCAACCGTGTTAACTGGAATGGCGTACAGTACACTTTTAAGGTGGCTCCAAAGATAAATCCACGGAGTTTAAATCGGGCGATCTGTGATCTTTGAGGCCACGTACGGGTCCTCCTCGCCCAATCCATCTTTGGCCATATCGGCACGTTAGCTGTCAACTTTCCATAGCAGCAAAATGTGCCAGTGCCCCATCACGCATGTACATCATTCTCTGACGTTTCCCTAAGGGAACGTCCTCAAACAAACCTGCAAGATGATGCCGCAGAAACCGGAAGTAATTTCATCGAGTTTGTTTGGTAACATGTCTGACCCAATTAAACGATCACCTAGTACCCCTAACCACCTATAACGCGAAATCTCGCCGATTTGTAGGTTCATGCACAGCATATGGGTTGGAACCTGGAGAACTTCAAACGTGAGAATTGCGATAATTAAACACATGATGATGAGTGAACCCTGCTTCATCAGTAAATGAAATGTTATTATCAAACGTAGGATTGCCTACAGCTTATTGCATCCACTAATTGAACGTTAGTCTAGGACCAAAGTCCACCTCACTAAGACACTGACCTCTACATCTACATCAACATTGATACTCCGCAAGCCACCCAACGGTGTGTGGCGGAGGGCACTTTACGTGCCACTGTCATTACCTCCCTTTCCTGTTCCAGTCGCGTATGGTTCGCGGGAAAAACGACTGTCTGAAAGCCTCCGTGCGCGCTCTAATCTCTCTAATTTTACATTCGTGATCTCCTCGGGAGGTATAAGTAGGGGGAAGCAATATATTCGATACCTCATCCAGAAACGCACCCTTTCGAAACCTGGCGAGCAAGCTACACCGCGATGCAGAGCGCCTCTCTTGCAGAGTCTGCCACTTGAGTTTATTAAACATCTCCGTAACGCTATCACGGTTACCAAATAACCCTGTGACGAAACGCGCCGCTCTTCTTTGGATCTTCTCTATCTCCTCCGTCAGACCGATCTGGTACGGATCCCACACTGATGAGCAATACTCAAGTATAGGTCGAACGAGTGTTTTGTAAGCCACCTCCTTTGTTGATGGACTACATTTTCTAAGCACTCTCCCAATGAATCTCAACCTGGTACCCGCCTTACTAACAATTAATTTTATATGATCATTCCACTTCAAATCGTTCCGCACGCATACTCCCAGATATTTTACAGAAGTAACTGCTACCAGTGTTTGTTCCGCTATCATATAATCATACAATAAAGGATCCTTCTTTCTATGTATTCGCAATACATTACATTTGTCTATGTTAAGGGTCAGTTGCCACTCCCTGCACCAAGTGCCTATCCGCTGCAGATCTTCCTGCATTTCGCTACAATTTTTTAATGCTGCAACTTCTCTGTATACTACAGCATCATCCGCGAAAAGCCGCATGGGACTTCCGACACTATCTACTAAGTCATTTATATATATTGTGAAAAGCAATGGTCCCATAACACTCCCCTGTGGCACGCCAGAGGTTACTTTAACGTCTGTAGACGTCTCTCCATTGATAACAACATGCTGTGTTCTGTTTGCTAAAAACTCTTCAATCCAGCCACACAACTGGTCTGATATTCCGTAGGCTCTTACTTTGCTTATCAGGCGACAGTGCGGAACTGTATCGAACGCCTTCCGGAAGTCAAGAAAAATAGCATCTACCTGGGAGCCTGTATCTAATATTTTCTGGGTCTCATGAACAAATAAGGCGAGTTGGGTCTCACACGATCGCTGTTTCCGGAATCCATGTTGATTCCTACATAGTAGATTCTGGGTTTCCAGAAATGACATGATACGCGAGCAAAAAACATGTTCTAAAATTCTACAAGAGACCGACGTAAGAGATATAGGTCTATAGTTTTGCGCATCTGCTCGACGACCCTTCTTGAAGACTGGGACTATTTGCGCTCTTTTCCAATCATTTGGAACCCTCCGTTCCTCTAGAGACTTGCGGTACACGGCTGTTAGAAGGGGGCCAAGTTCTTTCGCGTACTCTGTGTAGAATCGAATTGGTATACCGTCAGGTCCAGTGGACTTTCCTCTATTGAGTGATTCCAGTTGCTTTTCTATTCCTTGGACACTTATTTCGATGTCAGCCATTTTTTCGTTTGTGCGAGGATTTAGAGAAGGAACTGCAGTGCGGTCTTCCTCTGTGAAACAGCTTTGGAAAAAGGTGTTTAGTATTTCAGCTTTACGCGAGTCATCCTCTGTTTCAATGCCATCATCATCCCGTAGTGTCTGGATATGCCGTTTCGAGCCACTTACTGATTTAACGTAAGACCAGAACTTCCTAGGATTTTCTGTCAAGTCGGTACATAGAATTTTACTTTCGAATTCAATGAACGCTTCACGCATAGCCCTCCTTACGCTAACTTTGACATCGTTTAGCTTCTGTTTGTCTGAGAGGTTTTGGCTGCGTTTAAACTTGGAGTGGAACTCTCTTTGCTTTCGCAGTAGTTTCCTAACTTTGTTGTTGTACCACGGTGGGTTTTTCCCGTCCCTCACAGTTTTACTCGGCACGTACCTGTCTAAAACGCATTTTACGATTGCCTTGAACTTTTTCCATAAACACTCAACATTGTCAGTGTCGGAACAGAAATTTTCGTTTTGATCTGTTAGGTAGTCTGAAATCTGCCTTCTATTACTCTTGCTAAACAGATAAACCTTCCTCCCTTTTTTTATATTCCTATTAACTTCCATATTCAGGGATGCTGCAACGGCCTTATGATCACTGATTCCCTGTTCTGTACATACAGAGTCGAAAAGTTCGGGTCTGTTTGTTATCAGTAGGTCCAAGATGTTATTTCCACGAGTCGGTTCTCTGTTTAATTGCTCGAGGTAATTTTCGGATAGTGCACTCAGTATAATGTCACTCGATGCTCTGTCCCTACCACCCGTCCTGAACGTCTGAGTGTCCCAGTCTATATCTGGTAAATTGAAATCTCCACCTAAGACTATAACATGCTGAGAAAATTTATGTGAAATGTATTCCAAATTTTCTCTCAGTTGTTCTGCCACTAATGCTGCTGAGTCGGGAGGTCGGTAAAAGGAGCCAATTATTAACCTAGTTCGGTTGTTTAGTGTAACCTCCACCCATAATAATTCACAGGAACTATCCACTTCTACTTCACTACAGGATAAACTACTACTAACAGCGACGAACACTCCACCACCGGTTGCATGCAATCTATCCTTTCTAAACACCGTCTGTACCTTTGTAAAAATTTCGGCAGAATTTATCTCTGGCTTAAGCCAGCTTTCTGTACCTATAACGATTTCAGCTTCGGTGCTTTCTATCAGCGCTTGAAGTTCCGGTACTTTACCAACGCAGCTTCGACAGTTGACAATTACAATACCGATTGCTGCTTGGTCCCCGCATGTCCTGACTTTGCCCCGCACCCGCTGAGGCTGTTGCCCTTTCTGTACTTGCCCAAGGCCATCTAACCTAAAAAACCGCCCAGCCCACGCCACACAACCCCTGCTACCCGTGTAGCCGCTTGTTGCGTGTAGTGGACTCCTGATCTATCCAGCGGAACCCGAAACCCCACCACCCTATGGCGCAAGTCGAGGAATCTGCAGCCCACACGGTCGCAGAACCGTCTCAGCCTCTGATTCAGACCCTCAACTCGGCTCTGTACCAAAGGTCCGCAGTCAGTCCTGTCGACGATGCTGCAGATGGTGAGCTCTGCTTTCATCCCGCTAGCAAGACTGGCAGTCTTCACCAAATCAGATAGCCGCCGGAAGCCAGAGAGGATTTCCTCCGATCCATAGCGACACACATCATTGGTGCCGACATGAGCGACCACCTGCAGATGGGTGCACCCTGTACCCTTCATGGCATCCGGAAGGACCCTTTAACATCTGGAATGCCTCCCCCCGGTATGCACACGGAGTGCACATTGGTTTTCTTCCCCTCTCTTGCTGCCATTTCCCTATGGGGCCCCATTACGCGCTGGAGGTGTCACGGATACATTGCATTGCGATACTTTATTCTACCAAACACTACTGTAGCTCATTCCAGGACTTTGTGTGGTAAGTCTCCTTGTCGAAATTCGTGGAGAGTGTTCGACTGTTTCGAGCACATCTTCAAGTACAGGTGTAATTCGTGCAGGCCTATTCTCTCCCGCAGGATGTGAAAAGCTCCCACCTTCTCGGAGGCGTTGATACACCCTTCTGTTGGAGTGCCATCTTGGTACAAGCAAGCAACTTCCCATGAATTCTCATTAGCCTTACCATGCGTGAAATGCATATCCGCATACTGCTTGTTACTGTAATATTCCATGTTACAACTGGTGCACTGCAAACAACTGAAATGAATGACTGTGTGCTCAGCACACTGTACTGTACTGTCTTAATCATTTCCGTTTGCAACTGCTTGTCGAAAATGTGAACAAAGACCAGAGCACGAACCGGCATGCGGTGTTAGAAATCACTTCAATAATCGCTGGTAACTACAAAGTCACAGCGGTCCTATGTTTTCTGAGACTTTTTTCCTTCTGTTATCCGTGTACATTAAGTGCATGCGTTTACACCCTGTATTTATATTCCTACATATAAAAAATTAACTCTGAGAAAGTAACGCAAATCTCGTCACTGGCTTGCGCACTTGTATGTGTATGTGTATGTGTGTGTGTGTGTGTGTGTGTGTGTGTGTGTGTGTGTGTGTGTGTGTGTGAAAGAAATAGTTGGGGGGGGGGGAGAGAGAGAGAAAGAGAGAGAGAGAGAGAGAGAGAGAGAGAGAGAGAGAGAGAGAGAGATTTTATCGGGCCACTTCACATTCATGCGAAGAGAGTAAAAGTTTTCCTTTCAACTGCTTTGTGACGAAATTATTTATCTTTTAACAGACATCTGCAGCTGTACATCTTTCCGCAGTAACCTGCAATTTGAAGTGTAGTTACACGTATGGGATCGTAACTAAAAAAAAAAAATGGCTCTGAGCACTATGGGACTTAACATCTTAGGTCATCAGTCCCCTAGAACTTAGAAGTAATTAAACCTAACTATCCTAAGGACATCACACACATCCATGCCCGAGGCAGGATTTGAACCTGCGACCGTAGCAGCCCCGCGGTTCCAGACTGCGGCGCCTAGAACCGCACGGCCACCAAGGCCGGCGATCGTAACTGAACATCGGCAATACAGAAATTACCTTTCCGCTGTATCGCAATAACGGGACCTATTTCCACTGATAGCAAACTACATACATGCCAGTTTTCATGACTGCTGAGAAGTACACACTCAAAGCCCCTGTGGAAGAAAACCTCAGAAATATGCAAGACATTTTCGTAAAAGGTATTCAGATCATAAGTGCGTGCCAGATAAGAGAGCGAAGGGACGCTGTCTACTCCCTAACATGAAAACTACGGTGGACAGGGAATGTGTTGATGGAACCGATGAATGTATTCCTGGCCACAGTGAGAGGATTGTACTAGATTGTGTATCGCGAATAACGGCCGTTTGTATGTTACAAAAAATACAAAGCACGCACAGCCGATGTGCATGTTGAATTATCGAAGTTATAAAGCGTACAACTTCACAAAAGCTCAATGCGGGAAATTTTGTGGATGTGAGCAGGGACTGAGAATAAGTGACAGAGTGTCTCGGTTGCACTGAAATTAGAAATAGACCAAGTTATTAATGCTTTACTTTAAGTCCACATTTCTGACATGACTGACAGTTTTCTGATTTATTAAGGGTTTTGATACAGAATTTCATAAAAATTTTCACAAGTTCCCATATTAAATTTTAGAATGAGCATTACACGTACCGTTTCAACATTAAGTGACGATTTTTCCGATGTCCACATGGTATTCATCAACGAAATACTCGTTCGGTAGGTGCGATCATCCCTGGCAAACAGGGTAGCTACTGGACGATGGCCAAAAAGTTTTTATGTGGTATTTGCCGTTCATTAAGTTTTTCGAACACCTCTAAGCACCGTTGCTCCATGCTGGTCTTCATCTCTTCCCATTTCTTCAGAGCATTGAGGTCCTCGTAGTTTGAGACGCAGCTTGCTTCATCGAATAAGTTACCTTCTGTTATTGTCGTTGTCGCCGTAGGCATCTGCACCATTAACTGTTGGTAAATCTGCTCATCAGCCATTGTTTTAGCTCGATCCTATTATACGTCTCGAACTCACAGTACTGATGAATATATTTCTATAGGTACAGCGTGCAGCTGTGATAGAAGTTACGTACATGCTCCATAAAATAATTTCTGTCGATTTGCCCGCTCTCCACGAGCTTTTGAGCAATATTTCTTATGCTCAAAGGAATATAATCGTTTTCCGAGCGGTTTGTGTACTTGTTCTTCAGATACACAAACAAGTGAGAAACTTCCTAATGCTAATTTCGTCCCATTCCATCATTTTGACCATATCTTTAAATAATGCAGCTTGAACACGAACGATTTTCAGCCACAGCTCCGAGCATTCATTAGAGACGAATGCATGTAGTGCGGCTGGTCATTTTTCTTACGATAAAAAGTAAGCTTTCAGTGTTACATACAGTTGCAGGATTCTCTCAACTGTACGCAAAGTGGAAGCTATCTTGTTACATCATATCCCAAAATTCTTTTTGTACTGTATCTCTGTCTCTTCGCAAAAATATCTGAGAGCTTATACACGCACTATATATTTATAAAAGTACCAATATATCTTCGTAACAGTATATTCGACATCCACTGTTAACAAATCTAGTGATGCTATTATAGCGTTGTGTGCAGTGTGTGTGCTGCGCAGCAGCTCGGTTCCTAGAGTACCGGAAACTGTACAGAAAATTGGAATAGAGATCAACATAAACATTATTATCACCCTTTTTATTGCTCATTAAAACCACACATTCCATGCTGTACCACCATACAGAGAGACCTTCAGAGGTGGTGGTCTAGACTGCTGTACACACCGGTAGCACGTCCTCTTGCATTGATGCATGCTTGTATTCGTTGTGGCATACCATCCAGAACTTCATCAAGGCACTGTTGGTCCAGATTGTCCCACTCCTCAACGGCGATTCAGCGTAGATCCCTCAGAGTGGTTGGCGCGTCACGTCGTCCATGAACAGCCCTTTTCAATCTATCCCAGGTTTGTACGATTGGGTTCATGTCTGGAGAACATGCTGGCAACTCTAGTCGAGTGATGTTATCCTGAAGGAAGTCACTCACAAGATGTGCACAATGGAGACGTGACTTGTCGTCCATGAAGACGAATGCCTCGGCAATATGCTGCCGATATGGTTGCACTACCGTGCGGAGGATGGCATTCACATATCGTACACCCGTTATGGCGCCTTCCATGATCACCAGCGGCGCACGTCGGCCCCACATAATGCCACCCAAAACAGCGGGGAACTTCCGCCTTGCTCCACTCGTTGGACAGTTTGTCTATGGCGTTCAGCCTGCCGGGGTTGCCTCCAAACACGTCTTCGATGACTGTCTGGTTGAAGGCATATGCGACACTCATTGGTGAAGAGATGTGATGCCAATCCCGAGCGGTCCCTTCGGCATGTCGTTGGGCCCATCAGCATCGCGCTGCAAAGATGGACCCTGCCATGGACGTCGGGAGTGAAGCTGCGCATCATGCAGCCTATTTTCAGCACAGTTTGTGTCGTAACACGACGTCCTGTGGTGCACGAAAAGCATTATTCAACACGGTGGCGTTGCTGCCAGGGTTCCTCCGAGCCACAATCCGTAGGTAGCGGTCGTTCACTGCAGTAGTAGCCCTTGGGCGCCTGAGCGAGGCATGTCGTCGACAGTTCATGTCTCTCTCTGTATCTCCTCCATGTCCGAACAACATCGCTTTGGTTCACTCCGAGACGCCTGGACACTTGTAGAGAGCCCTTTCTGGCGATCTGCGGACGCGATCGAACAGCGGTACTGACAGTCTAGGCATGGCTGAAGACGAGCAGTGTACCTCCTTCCTGGTAGAATGACTGGAACTGATCGGCTGTCGGACCCCCTCCGTCTAATAGGCGTTGCTCACGCATGGTTGTTTTCGTCTTTCGGCGGGTTTAGTGGCATCTCTGAACAGTCAAAGGGACTGTGTCTGTGATACACTATCCACAGTCAACGTCTATCTTCAAGAGTTCTGGGAACCGGAGTGATGGAATACTTTTTTTGGTGTGTGTATTATTCTTCCTAAGACATCTTGAAGTTCGAAGAAAACGTTACAGTGTCCTTCACGCTGAACACCACCAAAATTTGCCGGCCGGGGTGGCCGAGCGGTTCTAGGCGCTACAGTCTGGAACCGCGCGACCGCTACGGTCGCAGGTTCGAATCCTGCCTCTGGCATGGATGTGTGTGATGTCCTTAGGTTAGCTAGGTTTAAGGAGTTCTAAGTTCTAGGGGACTGATGACCTCAGGAGTTAAGTCCCGTAGTGCTCAGAACCATTTGAACCACCAAAATTTGTATTGTCATTATAGCATAAATTCCAATCACTTTTTCTTATAAGAGCTCACTTTTCAACAATGCCCATTAAAGAATCATATATAATGACTGCAGTTTCGACAGGTAAATTCAGGATATCTAATATTTTGACTTTAACTCCAGTTGTAGGATGAAAGTATCGCACTGAGCATTGGAAATATTTTGACATCTTTATGGTTTGAAACATCTGCACATGTAAAGGTAGATGTGACATCATGAAGTTCTGTCTTCAGGCTGTCTAAAGAATATGGCGGGATCACATTCGTTATAATTGCCTCGCACTTAGGTTTCCCATAGCGAAACTTCTTTCCAAATACTTTTTGAATTAATTTAGAAATGCACTTCATCGATCTAAATCTGTGATTACGACTTACCGTGTTGAAGGCACATAAACCTTCGGCTATTGCAAGTTCGAATCGCTGCATTTTTCTTGACAGAAGTAAGTTGTCAGTGATGACGATGTACTTGCAGTGGTCATCGCTGTTTTACACTTGTCACATGTTATATACCTTTGTATATCATGTTTGCCGCCATGAGCAACAGAAAACATCCCTTTGCATATATTTTACTTCAGAAGGTGTTGAACAGTTCCGTAAAAAAGAGAACTCTTTTGCTTGAATTTACAACTTCGCTTTTTCGCAGTCGGTGACTTTGCTAAGCAGAACAACCAGATTACTTCACGAAACTGGGAGAGACAGAGAGATGCAAATTAATAATGTCGGTGTCACCACGCGGACTGATTTAAACCCCAAACAATCGCTTCGCAGCGAAGGTTTTTTTTATTTTTTATTTTATTTTATTTTTTAGATCGCTACCAGCCTCAGTGACCTAACAGTGTTCGCAATCTTTCTTACAACAACCTCAATAACTTGCCTCCGCATTCCATGGGTAACAGACTAGCCGGCCAACTTTTCGCAGGAACTGGGCTGCTGCTTTCTCGCCTTTCGTAAAATATTCTTGTCCTATATTTCTTTCTCTTTTATCTGTGATTGACAAAGACTGCTATTGTACATAGCCACACAGAGATTATGACATATGGATGTAAGATGTGAATGGTGTAATGTGAAAATTACTGGAATGCGTGACATGCGGGGTGTATCAGGCGTTTTGCCGGACTTTTTCTGTTAATTCCAGGATTACAAGCACCACTGCGTGATGATCCCGCAGAATCCCGGGCGGCTGGCCGTCTGATATTAGCTACACTTTGAACAAGGCCGTAAGTGCACCATTTCGCTGCAACAGATTGCAGTGCATCTGGAGATAGGTTTGCCATAACTAGCTGGCCCTCGTCGGGACACTCTGAGAGGGGGATGTAGAAATGAAGTAAAAAATTTAGTTAGTATAATTACTTTTTATTTAGAACACAATTACGTGGCACTTGTAGCGGCAGAAGTAGTTGCTACACCATATCTCTCTGAAGATTTCACCAATTTAGCTAGTCTTTTTTTTCCCTTTTACGTATTTATAAACCTCCATGCCAGTCAGCTTGCAATTAAACTGGCACCGCAAGAAGTCCCCGGCAGTAGTAGATTTCTATCATCAGTTCACTGGGTCGATATCAGCGAAAATACTCTTTCCACATTGGCGTTGTGTGCGAAAATAGAAAACAAATACTTGTATAATTTTAGCAGTTGGCATTTGCTTTATGATTTTCGGTCTCCTTAGTAAAGTAAATCCACCCTTCTTCCACGGAGTGTTTAGACTTACATTCTTCCGAGTCACCGCTTAGTTTCTAAATAGCTCTTCAGATACATATATTCCCGTACACAATTGTCGCCTGCAGTCTTCACACCAATTCAGTGTTAGTGTTTTCAATCATCACCCAATCTGGGACTTCAGATGACGTCGTCCAATCAAATACTTGATATTTACAAAAAGAAGTAGACCATTTCTCTAAGTAATCAAATGTTACGGTACAGAAAGCCATTGTCTTTCTCAAATTTCGAAATCAAATTAATTATTTCTTGGTTAGGGTTCTCATTCTTAAATTGTTCAAATTCAACTTGGTTTGCATGCCAATAAAATTGGCAGTTTTCCTTTCATTCATACGTCTTTGGGCGTCGATTAATATGTTTCTTATTTCAGTTATCAAGACCTTATTCTTCTCCATGTTTTTTACATTTTTTTTCAAAAAGACCGAAGTTTGACTGCAGAAACATGAAGTAAATTT
The DNA here is from genome assembly GCF_021461385.2 of Schistocerca piceifrons. Taxonomy (NCBI): domain Eukaryota; kingdom Metazoa; phylum Arthropoda; class Insecta; order Orthoptera; family Acrididae; genus Schistocerca; species Schistocerca piceifrons. Next base: position 888,316,655 of record NC_060139.1, read on the forward strand.
CGGTGATCGGACGACTGAAAAAAATCTGAAAATATTTTAGGTGGCCTGTCTTTGTGGTCAAAAGATTGTTTTAATGGAATCCAACCGGCCGAAGTGGCCGTGCGGTTAAAGGCGCTGCAGTCTGGAACAGCAAGACCGCTACGGTCGCAGGTTCGAATCCTGCCTCGGGCATGGATGTTTGTGATGTCCTTAGGTTAGTTAGGTTTAACTAGTTCTAAGTTCTAGGGGACTAATGGCCTCAGCAGTTGAGTCCCATAGTGCTCAGAGCCATTTGAACCATTTTTTTTTAAATCCAAAGCTTAAGAATTCTCTCAAACAAATGGTTCAAATGGCTCTGAGCACTATGGGACTTAACTTCTGTGGTCATCAGTCCCCTAGAACTTAGAACTACTTAAACCTAACTAACCTAAGGACATCTCACACATCCATGCCCGAGGCAGGATTCGAACCTGCGACCGCAGCAGTCGCGCGATTCCGGACTGAGCACCTTAACCGCGAGACCACCGCGGCCGGCTAATTCTCTCAACTGCGGAAATTAACGACAACCATTTTATTTTAGAAGAGTATGATGATTGACATCAACAAATAAGCAAAATTTTTTCAGCTTCTCTGTTCTTACCGTGCATATTGAAAAATTATTAAATATTTTCTAGACAATTATTTCAGTGTCGACATTTAAGACTCAGCAACACTTGACATGCTATTGTGGAGAATACGGGCAGGGCATCCAATTCCTTCCACATTTTTTCCTAGTTCTCCTTTAATTTGGCAAAAACATTCCACTGGCCGCGTCGATGAAGTCCTCCAAAATTGATGTTGGTATTGAAAGCGATTAATTTATCTAATGGAATTTGCAGTTACAGTGTCTAGACAAAGCTTTGCAATTGTGTCTGATGTTTCGTTATTCAGCGAATCAAAATTCAACAGCTATTGGATCCTGTCAGTTTCAGTAAGGAATTGAACAACTAAAGGAAACATCTTTTCAACCTTCTAGTTCGATGCGTCGGTGCCTATGCCCATAACTTTATAAGCTGTTGTTAGTTCTTTAATCATGAATGTAGAAATAGGCTTTGATGTCGATGCTACCCCGAAACTGTCTGTATGATTCTTCGTAGAAATGTGATGCCTCACATCTGCCTTCCCTCCGTGAGTTACTGAGATGAAACAGCTACAGATCTCACAGATCCGTATATGGCTCTGAGCACTATGGGACTTAAATTCTGAGGTCATCAGTCCCCTAGAACTTAGAACTACTTAAACCTAACTAACCTAAGGACATCACACACATCCATGCCCGATGCAGGATTCGAACCTGCGACGTAGCGGTCGCGCGGTTCCAGACTGTAGCGCCTAGAAGCGCTCGGCCACCCTGGCCGGCAGATGCGTATAGCCGCGCGGTCTCGGGCGTCTTGTCACGGTATGCGCGGTTCCTCCCGTCGGAGGTACGATTCCTCTCTCGGGCATGTGTGTGTGTGTGTGTGTGTGTGTGTGTGTGTGTGTGTGTGTGTGTGTGTGTGCGTGTGCGTGTGTGTGTGTGTGTGTGGTCCTTAGCGTAAGTTAGTTTAAGTTAGATTAAGCACTGTGTAAGTTTAGGGACCGATGATCTCAGCAGTTTGGTCCCAAAAGACCTTACAAATTTCCAAAATTTCCTGATCCGTACGTCCTCTCGTCACCTCTCTTTCGTGTAATCATACGAGAAGTGACGCTTTTTCTTTCCATCCTTAGGCATTTTCGCAAGCTATGATACGACAAGTTTATTAGACTGTAAACAGTCGACAATAACACTTTAGTCATCGAGGGACACGCCACTATACACTTCACGCCCTATGAACCCAAAGTAAACACTTCGAATATTACTAACTTGCACTCGTTGTTCGTATTACGTTTAGAAAGAATCGTCTTATGAGATCGCTATTCAAATGGGAACTGCACGATTCTTTGGTGCTGCTTAACCCTGTCTCGCGAGGTGATTTTTCTGTAACGTATACCATGAGGCGGGGTCTCTGGGATCCCTATGTTTAAACCGAGATTTAAGGCAAAATCATTTGAAATTTTTAATTTATGCTATGTAACATTAATTTTTACAGCTATTTAAGGGTTGTTTGAATTCTTCTAGTTTATTTTATTGCACTATTTATCACACAAAAACACGTAATTTTGTGTGGATCTATTAAATAGTACACATAAATAGGCTGTTAGATTAATGAATTTTACATTCTGAAAAATTATACAGTCTCTGTAGCAAATAAATTTCCAAATAAAACTAAATTTCAGGGTTTGAATTGGCACATAAAAATTTCATCCGATAGGTACAAAAAGAAAGTCTATCAAAGTGACATTCATTGCTGGGAACTACATTTTTATCACCACTCAGAACAGTTTTCGATTTTAACAGACGCTTTAAGTATTTCGTTGAGGAAACAGATAGATCCCCATCACAACTTTCCTGAAGTTCTTCCTCTGAATGAAACTTTTGTTCGAAAACAGAACTGTGATCACTGGTTAATGTAAAATCGTCGTCTTTTTCGTTTGTTTCTTGATCTTTATCAACCGACACATTCCCCCATATGCCGATTAACAACGTCATCAAACTAGGGAAAGTTAAAAATGACACATTAGTGCCAACACATTTTGAGCTATACGGTACCGTAGTGAAGAAAACAGGTACGTAGTTCACGTGGCACCGTCTAGGAGACTCCAATACCTATCAGTAACACGTGTCAACAGAAGGCGATAACGCAAACAACAACAAAACATCGCCGTCTTGGCAATTTAAGGAGGGTAGGAGGAGTATAGAAGATTTCCATCACAACTGGCCTTGCAGAGCGAGTTCGAAAATTTTCGCGCGGTCTGAGAGACCACACCTCGTGAGTTAAGGGGTAAACAGTTCCAGCGCCGTACTGCTGGAGAAGTCTGGCATTCTCTAGAATGATCGCGCTAGATCAAGAAGGTGTTTGCATCGTCGAAAGAGAATACGCAATATGTAACGCAATCTGTGAAACGAGGTCTCTTCTAAAAATTCCGGAACTTTCCCACAAAATTTTTCTACACTTACGTTTTACTTATGGTGCATGGTCTCCATCGAAATACTTTCCTCTGCAGGAATAAAAGACTTCAGGCAAAACACTGCAGATTTACAGGATCGCCTCTCTCGATGTAGTATTGAGTTACATGAAATTAAAATACGTTCAAAAAGTGATTCAGGGCTTTTTTTCTAAGTGTCAGCAACAAGTGTTTATGAAAGGACGGTGTATTACCTGGTCATCTGAAGATTTATAAGGATGCAACTTTGCGTTGCCTATCTTATAAATCGCTATCTTTTGTCACGCGTGTATTAAAATATATTCTTGCGAGTGAAGTTACTACTAAAATGAAGACTCAGGCAATTTAGCCTTCCACAAGGTTTTATTGATTTAAGTCTTAGTGTTTTCAAAACTCCAAGTTGTTAACAAAATTTGAAAAAGACGTAGTTCAGAGGCTTTATACTAAAATTTCACAAGCATAGATAAAGTAGTCAAACTAATATAAAGCTTAGTAATAATAACAGTAACAAATAATGAACTAAAACCTGGAAAATCTCGATTACATTCATATTTACGTTCGAGTTAGATATGAGAGCGTATAAGCTATAATGGGGGAGAAGAGGAGTTTGTGGCACAATTTGACTAGAAGAAGGGATCGGTTGGTAGGACATGTCCTGAGGCATCAATGGATCACAAATTTAGCATTGGAGGGCAGCGTGGAGGGTAAAAATCATAGAGGGAGACCAAGAGATGAATACACTAAGCAGATTCAGAAGGATGTAGGTTGCAGTAGGTACTGGGAGATGAAGAAGCTTGCACAGGATAGATTAGCATGGAGAGCTGCATCAAACCAGTCTCAGGACTGAAGACAACAACAACAATAACAACAACAACAAGCTATAATGCAGTGCGGCGTTGCGAGAGGGTTCAAGTTGACGTCACAGCTTACAGCCTGAGAGCGCGTGACCCCTACCGTGTATTCTAATATCTGTGGTACTAATAGTGCGAGCGGTAACAGTGCATGCCCAAAAATCAGCACTGTCAGAGAACACCAGGAAAGAGGCATTGTTCACGTCGCCCATTAACAGAGCTGAATTTGAGAACGCCCGTTTGAATTTTTTACAAACGGACCACCAAATGGCGCTATTTAGACTTGACATTGTCATTGCATCAAAATTTTTCATTTGATATTGTTACAACAACAGCAGATCAGAAATTAACATAGTAGTTTGCTTATAATAATCAAAGTGTTGTGGAAAAATGAAAATGATGCTAGATCGTTTTTTTTTTTTTTTGGACGTTTTTCTAAGAGGCCAATCAAGAAAAATGCCTAGACTCGCTTCGTTCAACTTTTGATAATCAATCACTTCCACTCACTCACCACAATACTGGCAGCCTTAAGAATCTACAACACTACAGTGCCTTCAATTTTGCATAGACGGTAAAAAGGATCTGTTCCCCATGAATTCTACGCATTGTGAATGAGACTCTGAAACAGACTTGTTCATTTGGTGTACGTAAGGAAATGCTAAAAAAGTCCGACCAAGGAGATGCAAAATCCGCATACAACTTAGTGCTCTAAACTGAAAACAACGAAATTATTGCTTGTAATTTTGGTTACACTGAACATGTGACAGTTATTTTAGATGACCTATAACGGTTATTATGCGGACACTTTAATGAGACAGTTTTAGGTTGAGTGTGTTTTCAAGTATGGCTGCGCAAGATATCCCCACAGGTCGGGCTGAATGAACTTCCATGACTGCGACACTGACAGTCTACGCAAGCAATTGCGCGATAATCGTCACCCAATACTTTTTTGCTTTACTTTGGATTGCGAATTGATACTTTCTTCCGTCACGGGATATGATTAAACACCAGAAGGTATCGGCGACCCCCACGGTAACGTGTAAGTTCTGCCTTCGCAGAAGCACAGAACACTTGTGTAGTTTGCCAACCCTGCAACACTACGAGAAGGGCGTTGCTTTTTTCCCCGCACGGATCCTATGTAAAAAAATAATAATAAATAAAAAAACCGTCGGGCTAAGTGAGAATTTGTTTACACAAGCTGTCATTTGCCAAGTTATAGTGTTCGCACTGTAATGGCTGTATGGCATACCACAGTTTGCTTGGAAGTCATCTATCAAATCAGAATAAACAATTGAAAACGTTGTATCGTTCAACATGAGAATATCGACTGTCGCACCACATGAAACAATTATTTGACGAATAAAGAAGTCGAATTAATGTCACGTTCCCTGTATTAATCTGATTTATCTCCTAATTTTTTTTTTGTTTCCTTATGACAGCGGTTTTCATCCCATCAAGAAGCTCCCGAATCCTTTTAAAAAGTTTTGAAGTACGAATATCAGAATGGAAACAATGTTTCCAGAAATTGTCTAAATGCTTGCAAAAAATTTTTAACTTTCAGAGGCGAATATGTCGACGGACAGGAAATGCCTGCAACTTCGTACAAACATCAGTGGCCTTTCAGTCACGCCATGCGCGACCGTGTTACGTATGCCACAGCACGCGGTGCGTGCGTTACGTAGAAACTCTCGCCATCAGATACGGACCTACTGTCGCACTGTTGCTAAATGAAATTTGTGGCAAGGCAGTCACATACCAATTACCACCAAAGTGAATAACAAAGGGACACACAATTCAGTTGCGGAAAGACCGATCTTCGTCTTAGCATCCAGCGTGTAATCCGCAAACACTGATCATATGAAATCCCACTAACGTTTTACACTATGCCGTAAGACCAGTACTACACACATGCACCGGTCAAGTGCGTGCTTTGATACAGGAGTCAGGTTTGCAAGGACTTCTTGATTGGAAGAACGTAGTACGTTACTGTCGATGTAGCCATCGAGCGATACAAAAGTACTTTAAGCAGTGCTCCATGTTGTGTGATAATGTCATTACTCTTCTAATGCTGTTAGTAAGTAGTGTTAGATGTAGTATCTGACTTTTCGCATATGATGGAAGGTTATTAGAAAATAAAATATATTGGAAAGTTTGCAAACTCGATCTTAGGGTAGAGAAATGTAAAGTCGTGGACTTCACCAGATGTAAAAATATTGCAAGGTTGTGATGCAGTATTCATAGGCATGACATGCAGGAAAACACGGTACAAAGAATACATCGGGTGTTGGCAGTACGAAACAAACCGTTCCACATTTGCAGAACATTTAAAACACCATAACCACCATCCTACAGACATGGAACAAGAAATGAAAATAATGAGAATAAACAACCAGAACAAAAACCTCATAGAAACGCAAGGCAACTTCCACATTCAAAAAACCATCGCTGAAAACAAACATGTGATAAATGAGCAAACACACATCAGTACAGGCTCCCTACTGCACTTAATAAAAGAAATGACAAGATAAAAATCATCTCTCTCACACAAGCAGCCGCAAAAAAATAAAATAATAATTAAAAAAACTAAAAATTAATAAAGGAAATTAAAAAGCACACCAAAATAAATATTACTTCACAACAAAACACACACAAACACACACACACACACACACACACACACACACACACACACACACACACAGTTCACAGATACTTCAAAAATTACTCTAGAAAGTTGGCAATAACATTCGATCTTTGGTAAGAACATCCCACAGTCCGCAACAGTGGCACTTATAAGAAGAGGAACGGCACCAAAAATGGAACAGAAACATGAAATGCAGAAAATCGTCCACGCAATCTGTAAGTAGAATTTGAAGTATTACTACATCATTACCAGAACTGTTTATAACCTGTAAGTACATTGCCCCGAAATTTAAAATAAATAGTAAAAATATGTACATATTGCAGGCCACTGAGGATGCCTTGTAGAGAATAAAGGCAAAATGAGTATGGCACGAAAATTGTGTTTCATTCAGTTGTAGTCAGACGATCCAAAAAGTAAAAAAACAATTATCAATATACCGTAATAGCAGCCTTTATCAGCCGCTAGTGGAGTCTTTCCTCACAAACAGCTGGGAGTAACAATAGGTGGACTATCAACTGTGTCCATCACATAGGATCTGCTGAAGGTGTAACAAATACCAGGCTACCACTGAGTTACAGAAGTCTGAGAAACTTATTTTTGGATTCTTTTTGTGTGGAACTGACGGGGAGCTACGTGAGTAGGTAGAAGAGAACAACAATGATCGCAGCCTTGTTTGAATCGCAGAAAATAAATACAAATGAAGCACGTGTGCCTTGAAACTGAGGGCTGTATCTTTCGAAATATCGGGTGGTTATCGAAGACGTCACGTGGCTACATTCCCGAAACTACGCCGAGAGAAACTCAACAGAAATGCTGATCAATAAAATACAATCAGGCGTATAATATGTCTACAACACCTACGTGTAGCCGGCCGCTGTGGCCGAGCGGTTCTAGGCTCCTCAGTTCGGAACCGCGCTGCTACTCCGGTCGTAGGTTCGAATCCTGCCTCGGACATGGATGTGTGTGATGTCCTTAGGTTAGTTACGCTTAAGTAATTCTAAGTCTAGGGGACTGATGACCTCAGATGTTAAGTCCCATAGTGCATAGAGCCATTTTTTTGAACACCCACGTGTGATTTCCAAGAACTGAATGAGAAGGTGGCACTATTCATGAAACTCGTTCGAGGTCGTGAAAATACGCTGTCCAAAAAATGGTTCAAATGGCTCTGAGCGCTATGGGACTTAGCTTCTGAGGTCATCAGTCCCCTAGAACTTAGAACTACTTAAACCTAACTAACCTAATGACATCACACACATCCATGCCCGAGGGAGGATTCGAACCTGCGACCGTAGCGGTCGCGTGGTACTAGACTGTAGCGCCTAGAACCGCTCGGCCACTCCGGCCGACGAAAATACACTGTCCAAGAACATTAATGTGACCACCTCTCAAAACCCTAAATAACTGGCTTTTGCAGCACTGACAGCTGCTGGATGTGCAGGAAGAGACTCACTGAGATTCTGGAACGTACGGACAGGGACGTGGAGCCATACCGACTCCAGTGTCGTGGACAGCTGCGCTAGGTTTCTCGGTTGAGGATCCACGGCGCGAACAGCCCGATAGAGGTCATCCCATAGATTCTCGATTATGTTTCAATCTGAGCAGTGTGGCGGTCAAGGGCAGTATGGCAAACTCATTCTGGTGTTCTTCGAATCACGCACGGAAATGGCGAGCTGTGCGACACGTTGCGCTGTCCTGCTGGTAGATGCTATCGTGCCGAAGAAAAACAAACAGCATGTAGGGGTGAACATGGTCCCCAAATATAGATGCATATTTGTGTTGATCCATTGTGCCTTCCAGAATGACGAGATCTACCAGGGAATGCCACAAAAACATTCCCCAAACCATTCATCTGAAAGGCCATCTGTCGCCACGCTGTGGACATCCAACTGCGGTATCGGCCAGCCTTCGACGCCGATGAACAGCAGCCAGCATGGGTGCATGAACCAGGCGCCTCCTGCGGAGGCCTTCTCCCATACGCAACAACGTTTGCTGAACGGTCGTTGAGGAGCCCTTGGTTCATCTGGGCAGCCGGTTGCTCAACAGCTGCACGTATATTTGTCCGTACATACCTCCGCAGCCATCGGCCACGTCTATCATCTACGATACATGGTGCACCACAGATACCTCGGCGCCGATTTTGGAGAAAGTCATTTTGCCACGCACTGTATATTTAAACAACGGTGGTACGCAAACAGTTTACAGACTTAGCCTTTCCACCGTTGGGCAGAAAGTCAATGACCATGTCCTTTTGGACTTCAGATAAATAGCTGCATTTCAGGATTGCGACAACGACTGCACTGTTTTCTGCATCCCCCCAACACTCTTTATATGCCATCCAGTCTGGTACTGCCATCTTCCGTCTGTGAGTGGTTATTGCAAGTTGACGTCGAACATAGGCGATGGTCACATTAATGTAACTTAGGGAGAAGCCTACAACTACGACCTTATCGTTTCCAGTTGTTACAGGCTCTAAAGCCTACAAGCAACGGTTTAAGTGCCAACTTTGCAAACGAAACGTTGCTGAATGGCAATGAAGATTTTCTGGATCGTATAGTCTTCGGTGACGAATTGACATTTCACTTAAGTGGAAATGTGAACACGAGTAATGTGCGCATATACGGGTCAACAAGTCCCCACGAGATATTATAGTTGGAAAGATACTACCCTAAGCTGAATTTTTCTGTGCGTATTGCGGCCTTTCTTTTTCGGTGAAGCAACTATAACTGGTGTTTCTTATCTTGATGGTCTAGAATTGAAGCTCTTTTCCTCAACTGGAAGAAGCTGAACCACAGAACTTTATTTGGCGGCAGGAAGGTGCGCCTCTTCATTGGTAAAATAAATAAATGGCGTGTGACGAGGGCCTCCCGTCGGGTACACCGCCCGCCTGATGCAAGTGTTTCGATTTGACGCCACTTCGGCGACTTGCGCGTCTATGGGGATGAAATGATGGTGATTAGGACGACACCCAGTCACTGAGCGGAGAAAATCTCCGACCCAACCGGGAATCGAACACGGGCGCTTAGGGTTGACAGTCCGTCGCGCTGACCACTCAGCTACCGGGGGCGAAGTCTTCATTGGTATAACGCTGGATTTGTGCAAGGGGCCGAACGATAGATCTTGCTTTTCCTGACCTCCACGTTCACACACGAGCTGACTCAACGCGACTTCTACATTTGGGGATTCATAACGGATCTTGTATGTGTGTCTTCGCTACCAGCTGAGCCAACTGACTTTAGAAACAGTTGCAATAATTATACAAGACCTGCTCTTTCATTTGATGTATTTTTTATAATTGTAAGTTGAATGTAATAAATTCTACAGAGCCTTAGAACCCGTACGTTCATTTTGAAACATCCTGTATTTTTTTGGCCTCCACTTACATAGGGAGAAGTGATCATCATAACAAAATAAGAGAAATTAGAACTTGCACGGGAAGATTTAAATGTTTGTTTTTCCCGCACGCTGTTCGAGAGTGGAACGGTAGAGAAGTATCTTAAAGGTGGTTCGATGAAGCCACTGCCAGGCACTTAATTGTGAACTGCAAAGTAATCATGTAGATGGAGATGTCGTTGTTCTTTTCCACTTCATAATCACTTCACAAACAGTCGACTGGGACAGCCTTAGAAGGGTTGAAATGTCCACGATAGAGTTCTTACTCAAGTGACTAGTCCACGCGAAGTCAGTGAACTGTCATGACCGACTCAGTGTACTGTTTACCTTCTTATCTACTGCCAACGAAATAGGTGACAAACTCCCAAGCCTCCGTTTATATCGGCGGATCCACCTCTCATGACATCTAGTGGCCAATTCCGATCACATACGGCCGACTGGGCACTTTATTAAATAGCGTATACTGAATTGCAGACTATTGGCGTAAATTATGTCATTATCTATTCCATAGTACCTAAGATACTAATAAGTTCTAAAATTCACTTCTTGTGCTACCTCACAAGCACTAGTTACAATGCCGTACAAGATCTCAAACTTTATTTTGATACACTGCAAACAAATTTCTGTATACAGAAATTTTTCCTTTATGATAGTTTAATGTTTCAATCAGCCCACAGAATTATTCTAAACTCGCCTGGCGAAAAAATGTTAAACGAAACGAGCATAATGCAGACTTGGATGGATTTCAGCTCATACTAGAACCAAACAAAGCAAGCAGTACAGGAGGGATGTCTAAAACCATAGTTGTCCGCATGCAGCTTTATAATATGGAGAGCCACAGCCTCTGAAAATCATTGTCAATTTAACTTGAATAAAACCGCAAACAACTGTTAAGTGATGATTTATTCACATCATCACTCTAAAGTAATTTGCGGTTTTACTCGAGTTAAGTGTACCATAGTTTTCCGACCACATGATTAGTATACGTCACATTACAAGTCATACAAGACTTCTGTTCGATGACAGCATTAATCTAGGTCATCTGTTTTGAATAGGTGCTGTGAATAATCGGCAATGCGACTGCCCCAACGAATGTATTAGTTACAACTCTGTATTAGTTACAACTCTGCAACGACAAAAGGCAGAGCTAAGCACTATCTGTCGGCGAATTAAGGGAGCTATAAAGTTTCATTTAGTTGTACATTTGTTCGCCATTTCAGCCAATAAAGTTTTTGGTCCCTTTTCCTTCGAAGGTGCTACTGTAACTGGACTACAGTATCTGGAGATGTTAGAGAATTGGCTGTTCCCTCAGCTCGAACAAGAAGCACAACAATTCATATTTCAGCAGGATGGAGCGCCACCACATTGGCACTTATCTGTCCGTAAGTACCTGAACGTCAACTACCCGAGGCGATGGATCGGCCGCCAGGCAGCCCGTGACAGAGCACTTCATCAGTGGCCTCCAAGAAGCCCTGATCTTACCCCCTGCGATTTTTTCTTATGGGGGTATGTTAAGGATATGGTGTTTCGGCCACCTCTCCCAGCCACCATTGATGATTTGAAACGAGAAATAACAGCAGCTATCCAAACTGTTACGTCTGATATGCTACAGAGAGTGTGGAACGAGTTGGAGTATCGGGTTGATATTGCTCGTGTGTCTGGAGGGGGCCATATTGAACATCTCTGAACTTGTTTTTGAGTGAAAAAAAACCTTTTTAAATACTCTTTGTAATGATGTATAACAGAAGGTTATACTATGTTTCTTTCATTAAATACACATTTTTAAAGTTGTGGTATTCTTTTTGAATCACCCTGTATATTAACTGAAGAAATCGGAAATCCTATTTCCTTCCGTTTAACTGTTATTGTTAAGAAACTACGTACACATATTCAATACATTCTACACACTTATCAAGGCTTGTCAGCCTACTCTAGCTGTTTTTGTACTCTCCATACGCTACTAAAATTCATAGGAATTACAAATATGTACCCATTAAAATGTGAATTATGGTGAGAATTGTGCAGTTATTCTTTACAGATTGTTGGTAACTGTGAGGATAATAATAACTAAAAGAACTGATTTTTAGCAGGCATTTTAAGGTAAAGAAAACTGTAACTAATGGTTTGTGATAAAACTTGGTAGGCTGTGGCGTCCTAACGGTCGCGATAGTTTTAATCTTTAGTAATGCTCATTTGAAAGCGTTGCGTTAACAATTATGACAGTAACAATATTATTTGCTAATGACTCACCATGAGCATCAGGAGAGCGACAGAGAATGAGTGTCCCGGAAGTGCAGAGATCAACGTCTATGGGATGTATCTATTACATTTCAGAAGATGGACATCGTCGACATTCAAGAAATTTTCAAAGCAAACCATTAACTTGCAACATAACACAGAATGAAAAATGGCACCCCATAGTGATAACTAATGTTCACTTCGTCAAGATCTAAGGCGAACTCCTTGGTAGTTACAAAGCATGCAGGCTGTTCAGCTCGGTATACACTCTTCAAGCATATAATTATCATCTTATTGGTCTAAATGGATGATAAGAACTGATGGAATAGCCTGGCATGCAAACGAATGCGAAACAGTCTCTCATGGAGCTTATTGCGAAACTGGCTGTCATTTATGGCGTAGCTGCTGAGAATGCGATAATATGCTTTATAGCCGCGAAAAAAAACGAACATCCAGAGGCAGAATTTGTCCAGTAGTTCCAGGTGGTATGAACTGCAATGTCACACATTCTGGAGGGATAGTTTGCTCTAAAGAAGTATGATTTTTATACCTAGATCAGCAACGAAGCAAAAGCAAGTTATTTTGACCAGCTATAGGCCAAAAGTAGTGCTCGTACCATAGTTTTAGATCTCGTACGCCATTTTCCAACCGTTGCTTGTTTTGAAGTAAATATTCCTTACTGTCCTTACAAGATCATGCACACGAGAAAGAATCGTAGGCAGCAGGGTACATCCAACTTCCCGCAGCACAATAAATAACTTTCAAGCCAATTTGCCATCCGGGTTAACAGTCGGCATAGTTGTATACGAATGCGTTAAGGCATTCATGATAGTTGATCTTGATACAACTCTCGTGGTGTCTCTAATTTCCAGAGTTTCTTTCAGATGCATTTCCTTTTCAAATCCTGGTTGGTCGAAATTGAAAACTCCTTATTAAACGATGGGATATGTTTGTTTATCTCCTATACAAATTTTCGGGCCGGTTCCGCAATTTGCTGTGCATCGTTACTTTGTTTGAAATTTCGTTGTCTTACATCTTCCAGTTCTGTAACACTGTTAGAAGTTATGCAGCCATTCACTGCTTCCCTTGAAACCACTGTAATCTATGTCACGTGCAATTTGATATACATAACGTAGTAGGCCACTATCATGTGTATGAAGTAAACTGTATCGAGCATCCTTGAAACGCGCAAACACTAGTTTTGTACCAAGTGCGCCTTGTCTTCCCTTGAAAATCCGTAGTTTTTCTTATGCACTACACGATCATATTGCTGCGGACGTGTCCGAAATATGTTCATAATTGTTTTTTTTAGTATGCTGCGGCTGACTTTCCATGTACGTAATAATGTTTAGTACCCACTCCTTGGACAATGATTGTCCATTACTGCGTTTCACTGGAGACGGGATTTGTGGCTCCCTGTCCGAGAAGGATAATGAATTCTATGGCTCGACACCTGTTTAGAATCGCTTTCACTTGTTAAGCATGTATCGTCATCATTGTACTCCTCATGTACATTGTCCGCACAGTCGAGCGTGTACAACACCACACAGTCCACTGACTCATCTTTCAGGAACGCTAATATTTCATCTGCCGCTTCTTTCTCACTTTGCGAAATTCCTTGGGTTCCTGCAGTCGTAATCCCAACTTCGGCAACTGCTGTTGTAGATATAATGCAATGTTTGCCTACTTTATCGTTGCCATTGCTCTATTCTGTATCAACACCACTAGCACTGTAGCACTGTTGTGAGTTACTCATGGGCTAAGCATTTCAACTATGCTCCGTAGCCTTATGCTGTGCTTACCTCTGGATACCTCCAGCCCCGCCCACTGTTGCCATTAACAGACAATGCTGTGGTTGCATTGTAGGCAATATGTGCGGCGTCATTGGCCTTTTACGACCTCGCGCTCGAAGGGTTCCTTATGAGAGGTCAAAATCAGGAAATCAGTAATGCGCGGTTCTTCATTGTCACCCTGATAATTCGTATATTGAAAAGCTGAGGAGGAGGATAATGATCGCGATTTAGGTTTAGCATGAAGAGAAAATCTCCATGATACGATTTGCTCCCGACATAGTTTCAGTGAACCGAGTCGAGCGCTTAAAGAAATGCAACATAAATTAGTTAATGGCCATATAATATGCACATAAAGAAGAAAATGTAGTAACGGTGTGCGCTAAAGGTGGCTATTCTGAGGGCTAAGAAGTGGATGAATTTCCCTATATCGGAAACAGAATAGATAACGAACGAGGATGCAAGAAAGATATTATGTCATGGATTGCACATCGTAAGAGGGCTACCTTCAAATGAAACAGCTACCAACCCGTAAAAAATACAAACCTTGAGACTAGAAAAACATTCATAAAAAAACTGTGTTTCAAGCGCAACTGTAGGGTTGTGAAATGTGGATGATGGAGAAGACAAAATGAAAGGATTACAAATGTGGTGTTCAGGGGGATGTTGAAGATTAGATGATGCAGATGAAAAGCGTTCTGCAACTACTCTACGAGAGAAAACGTATAATGGACACAAGGAAACCAAGAGAGAATGGTCGCTGAAACAAGTTGAAAGGGTGTTGGAGAGAAAGGACGGCTGGAGCAGGCTTAGATATGAATACGTAAGGCAAGTAGTAGTGAGGGATGCAGCCTTTAGATCGAACTGAAGACGTTAGCTCACAAGCGAGAAGGATGAAATCTATCTTCCGGCTGATGACAAAGACACTCATTATGAACTTTATGAATGGTAAAACCATTTTAAAAGTAGACTGTGGGCTGTCAAATTTTTTATACAGATTAATTTTATTGGATCACGAATTACATTGTTGGCACCTTCAGACTGTGGCGACTTTCAAATGCCTACAATATCAAAATTAACAATGTAAAACACTTTTTCTTGCATCGTTTCGCTTTGCGTATTACACTTGCTGTCACATTATTTACAGTAGTAAGGTGTGATGACGGTAAAGGTTTTACGTTCGTGCCTTACTGGTGTCGCAGGCATTTGAAAATGGCCACAGATTATGGAGTTATGTAACGCATGACACAAAAAACTCATCTGTATAAAACATGATACTGACCTTCCAGGCGGATCATTTAAAATGGTTGTAGCATTCAGAAATAATGTCAAGGCCCACTCATGAAAAATTCGCCTTTAATATGTTTGCCTTACTTTATTTAGTAACCTTAAATATGTTACATAATTTGATAAACGTTTCCGTTCATTCATGTCATGTCATTATTAAAGCCACGACATTTTCCATGTTGACCACTCGCATCCACACATATTTGAACGACTGCCTATTGCAGTCGTTGTAATTTTGTTAGACATTTCCTTTCTATTTTTCTTTTTCACAGCTGCAAAGTTTGAGCTGTGTACAGTACAAACAATCTAACGTACGTACTTTGATTTCGGTCAAAACTAAGTTGCGCATACGTTGTTAAAATGCAGCTAGGTGGCCTTTCTCGTGATCTTTTAATAGTATTTTCTCATCGTCTATTCTAAGTAAGTACGTTTGGAGCACATCATAGACTGCAGGAAAATCGAAATAAAGAATCGAAGCGTTTAAGATGTGTTGCTACGGATGGATGTTGAAAATTAGGTATACTGACAAGAAATGAGGCGTTTCTCCGCAGAATCGGGGATCAGAGGAACGTGTGAAAAACAATGACAAGATGAAGGGGCAGGGTGATACAATATGTATTAAGACATTAGGGAGTAACTTACATGGCACTTGAGCGAGTTGTAGGGGGTAAAAACTGAAGGGGGACAGAGTTTGGGCTATAATTCAACAAATAGTCGAGGACTTTGGGATCAAGTACTATTCTGAGACAAAGTTAGCACAGGAGAGGCACAGAAGCCTAATGACCAAAACAACTAAAGTTTTGCCGCACGGGGTAGCC
This sequence comes from Schistocerca piceifrons, assembly GCF_021461385.2. Lineage (NCBI taxonomy): Eukaryota > Metazoa > Arthropoda > Insecta > Orthoptera > Acrididae > Schistocerca > Schistocerca piceifrons. The sequence continues at coordinate 888,332,715 of NC_060139.1, forward strand.
TTGCGGTCTAGGGCACGTTGCCACGGTCCGCGCGGCTCCCACCCGTCGGATCGAGTCCTCCCTCGGGCATGGGTGCGTCAGTTGTCCTTAGCGTAAGTTAGTTCAATTTAGATTAAGTTGTGTGAGCCTATGGACCGAAGACCTCAGCAGTTTGGTCCCATAGCAACTTACCACAAATACAGTTTGGGATGTGAAGCAACATTAAAAACTTTCTTTATTGATAAGTTGTGTAGCAAGGACAACCACAAACTGTATTGTGTACCGAGTGGAAATAAAATATGTACGACGATTGCGCTATGTTTTAAATTGTGTTAGCCGGCCGGGGTGGCCAAGCGGTTCTAGGCGCTACAGTCTGGAACCGCGCGCCGCTATGGTCGCAGGTTCGAATCCTGCCTCGGGCATGGATGTATGTGATGTCCTTAGGTTAGTTAGGTTTAAGTAGTTCTAAGTTCTAGGGGACTGATGACCTCAGAAGTTAAGTCCCATAGTGCTCAGAGCCATTTGAACCAACCAAATTGTGTTAAGATATGGAAATCTTACGGTGTACTACCAGACCTCGGCAGACCCGACGGTCTCTGCCGTGCATCCTCAGCGAGAAGTTCGCTGCCGCACAGGACACAGCCGATCACACCAATTCACTGGGAGTGTTCCGCTCACTGCACCCGGCTTCCTACCACAACTTCAGAACGGGGCAGGGGGGAGGGCGGCCGGAGGAGGGTGGGGGGGGGGAGGGGGGGGGAGAAGCAGCTCACGATACTGCCACTCGTGACTGTGATAAGCAGTAAGGGTTACAAGAGAAGCCTGTAAAAACACAGTACGTCGAGCTGCTGCGTTAGCGCAACCGGTTGAGGCGACAGTATTGCGATCGGCACGTACTGGATGGAGGTTTTTTTCTTTCCTAATTTTCCGCTAAGGGCTTGTATCGCTACAACGAATCATTTTTCTTCGTAAAGGAACAAAAGTACTAATAATAATCATCAATACAAATTTCTTTCGACAAGGCAGAATTCATAACAGACATTAAAGATGCTCCAAAATTCCTACCCACAAGATACGGTGGAATCAACAGAGTAAATAAATGTACGTACTTAGGGGAAATAATACGTGAAACGGATTGGACAAAGAAGCAAACAAAAATAGTTCCCAGAAAATGGATACGACTTATCAATTAACAAAGGGCAGTTACAATAAAAATCGTTCTCAGTAAAACAAAAATAGAATACTACTACACTACCGTTTAAGCCAGAATGCCTTTGTGCAGTAGAATATTAAGTCCTCGACAAAAAAGAGAGAAATTTAAGAGTTGGAGAAAAAGGAAAGAAAGGTACTGTGCGGTTCAAGGGAAGTTGGAAGTACGTGAAGTACATGGAAGAGAAGAAGCAATGAAGAAATCTACACCTAAACTGAAAAACCGAAGCTCCCAGGAAAAGAAGAATTTCGTTTTATGGTCATTGGTACGAATGAACCCGAAAAATGACTAAAAAAGTGTGAGAGTCACTTGGTTCAGGGAAAGTGTAAAAGGACTTAGCAGAAATCAAAGTTACGAAAGCAGAAATTCTGGACAGTCCATCTTTTCGAAACAAAATCAGGAAGTACGCGGGTTTTCAGGAAAATTTCGGTGTGTGCACCACTGTATGGACAGATTAAAGAGGCAGAGAACTCTCAGAAAGAATGAAGAAATACTGGAATGCTCGAAAATTGGGAAAGACTACTTCATGAGGAAGTTACTTTGCGTGGTCGATAGATGGCCTACTCGAAGAATGACAATGACAGTAACAAAACAACAACATCACGGGACATACATTGCGAAATATAGCCAGGGTATAACAAGGCATTAAGGTTTCCGAAGAGACGATGCACTAAGAAGGCTGCAACTCTCGAGTTCAGTATGCAGTCACGCCAAGATGAGCAAAATCGGTGCTCAGTTGATATTTTACGTTATCATTGCTAGCGCAGTTGACTGTCAGCAATATTTTTTCTTAAAGAGTAGCAAAGAACTTGTGGTAATCATCTGTTATGCTTCGCCATTTCAGAGTAGGGCTTTTTTTCCTTTTGGCATATGCATGAGTAAGTAACTGGATACGTCAGAGCATATACCAACAGAGGAACGATATTCCATCAACATACACACAACCATGTTCTATATGTACCATTATATTAATATGACTATTGATACTAAACAGAAGGAGCACTAAAAATATGATGTCCCTATTGACAAAGGAAATACGTGACTTACGATAAACAGTTACATATTTGACATGAATTTTAATTTGTCAAATCAAGACCAGTTTGTGTCATCATCTTAAGTCTGACATTTAGTAAAAACTTTATCACTACTGGAGCGAACTTGGTCAAGAAACTTCCAAAACAAAAAACAATTGGTCTAAGATCGCGATATAGCGCATCTCACGATTTTACGCCCGAATAGGTTAGTTGAGTATGTATTTCAAGCAAAGTGTGCACCTCACCATGAAAGAAATTTGTCGAATTAAAATCATCAGAAGATGAAGTGCTCAAAACCAGTCTAGTTCAACAAAACAGTTCAACGCATTCGACAGGATCAACTGTCAAACTCGTCCTAAGCTAGCACAAAAGTGAATACTGTTTTCACATGCAAATTTTCTTCGTTCATGGTCGTCTATATACGAAAAGATGGACTTATCCTTTTCGGTTCAAAGTTGTCTTTCTGCACATGGTTCTTTTTCCTTATGAATCTTGTAAATGAGCTGACAGTCAATACCATATTTGTTAGGGGTCTGCCGTTTGTTTTATGCCATGTGCAAGTTATTCCCTATAATGCATAAATGGTTCGTTATGTAGAAACAGTACAGGAATCATCAGGTGGGAAAGCCAAGTATAATCAGTGATGAAGAACAATATTTTTAACGAACCGATTTTTTTCAAAGGCTCGTGCAACTTCAACATACTTATGCGAAATCTTAATGGCAGTGATAGTGGAACTGCCATGTTTCGGCAGAATAAAGTCTCAAATTAAAAAAATTTCCATGTTTCGTTTTCGCTTTTTGCCACAAGTTGTGACTGAAAAATTTTCTTAACTGCTCTTACAGCTTTACAAAATATATGGTACCATTTAAAACACTAAGTCGCGAAATAAAGTTGCCTGAGAATATATGTTATAAGGGTTAAACTGCAGCGCCCTTTTGCGTAGCGTCACTTGCCAAATACGGTACATTGTTTCCATATTGCAAACAGCTTAGGTGGTACTGGAACCACGGTGGCAGGACTTCCTATGTACTTCCTCTCGCAGTCGAAAGTTTGGCGGTTGTTTTTCTGTTAATCATTCTACTACTAACCAGAGAAAGACACACTCACATAAACATACAATAAATTTTAGTTTTTGTCTGAGGCAAATGATAATATTGTCACAGATATAAATACGAATAATCCCAATCCCCCAGTCCTGACCAACGCTTTCGGGAGGTTTCCCTTGCTTATCAGGCGAATGCCGGAAGTGGAAATACTCTGTCAAATACCCCCAATTTCATATATATATATATATATATATATATATATATATATATATATATATATATATATATATACAGGGTGAGTCACCTAACGTTACCGCTGGATATATTTCGTAAACCACATCAAATACTGACGAACCGACTCCACAGACCGAACGTGAGGAAAGGGGCTAGTGTAATTGTTTAATACAAACCATACAAAAATGCACGGAAGTATGTTTTTTAACACAAACCTACGTTTTTTTAAATGGAACCGCGTTAGTTTTGTCAGCACATCTGAACATATAAACAAATACGTAATCAGTGCCGTTTGTTGCATTGTAAAATGTTAATTACATCCGGAGATATTGTAACCTAAAATTGATGCTTGAAACCTCCGACGTTCAGTTGCGTGTTGTAACAAACACGGGCCACGGTCGGCGAGCAGCATCTGCGGGGACACGTTTACGATGACGACCGTGTTTACGAGTGTGGCTGTAGTGCACTGTTGTGGTTTGGTCTAGCTGTTGCAGTGTCCGCATGTAGCGCTTGCTGCTATTGTTATTCTGCATTCGTCTTCGCACGCAGACCAACTGTAGTAGACCGTGTTACCAGACGTCTGTGATAGTGTAGTGTTGTAGGAACTGTGACCATGGTGTATTCGAACTCCGAAAAGGCGGAGATGATACTCATCTATGGCGAGTATCGACGAAATGCAGCTGAAGCCTGCAGGGTGTATCCAGAACGGTACCCGGACAGAGAGCATCCAACGTGCTGCACATTGCAAAACATCTACCGCCAACTGTATGCAACAGGTATGGTCGTAGCACGCAAACGGGTCCGTAACAGGCCCGTCACAGGAGAAGCGGGTGCAGTTGGTGTGTTAGCTGCTGTTGCCATGAACCCACACATGAGTACAAGGGACATTGCGAGAGCCGGTGGACTGAGTCAAAGTAGTGTCATGCGCATACTGCATCGTCACCGCTTCCACCCGTTTCATGTGTCGCTACATCAGCAATTACATGGTGATGACTTTAATCATCGAGTGCAATTCTGTCAATGGGCATTAACAGAGAATGCGTTGCAGTTCTACCTGTTTACCGATGAAGCGGGTTTCACAAACCACGGGGCAGTGAATCTACGGAACATGCATTACTGGTCCGTGGACAATCCTCGCTGGCTCAGACTGGTAGAGCGACAGCGACCGTGGACTGTAAATGTATGGTGCGGAATCATTGGCGACCACCTCATTGGTCCTCACTTCATTGCAGGGGCCCAAACAGCTGCAACATACATGGCGTTTCTACAGAATGATCTGCCAACGTTGCTCGAAAATGTCCCACTGGAAACGCGTCGACGTATGTGGTATCAGCATGATGGTGCACCTGCACATTCCGCAATTAACACTAGGCTGACCCTTGACAGGATGCTCGACGGGCGTTTCATAGGACGTGGAGGACGCATAAATTGGCCAGCCCGTTCTCCTGATCTTACATCTCTCGACTTCTTTCTGTGGGGTACGTTAAAGGAGAATGTGTACCGTGATGTGCCTACAACCCCAGAGGATATGAAACAACGTATTGTGGCAGCCTGCGGCGACATTACACCAGATGTACTGCGGCGTGTACGACATTCATTACGCTAGAGATTGCAATTGTGTGCAGCAAATGATGGCCACCACATTGAACATCTATTGGCCTGACATGTCGGGACACTCTATTCCACTCCGTAATTGAAAACGGAAACCACGTGTGTACGTGTACTTCACCCCTCATGGTAATGTACATGTGCGTCAGTGAAAAAGACCAATAAAAAGGTGTTAGCATGTGGACGCAATGAGCTGTTCCAGTCTCTTCTGTACCTAAGGTCCATCACCGTTCCCTTTGGATCCCTACGTAATTCGGTGCTCTCCGATACACACGATCGAACAGCGGAGGAGTGGTACTCAAGCGTCAACTTTAGGTTACAATATCTCCTGATGTGATTAATATTTTACAATGCAACAAACGGCACTGATTACGTATTTGTTTATATGTTCAGATGAGCTAACAAAACTAACGGGGTTCCATTTAAAAAAAACGTAGGTTTGTGTTAAAAAACATGCTTCCGTGCATTTTTTTATGTTTTGTATTAACCAATTACACTAGCCCCTCTCCTCACGTTCGGTCTGTGGAGTCGGTTCGTCAGTATTTGATGTTGTTTACGAAATATATCCAGCGGTAATGTTAGGTGACTCACCCTGTATATAAAATAATTACAATTCTCCGGGGTCTTCAGGCAAACTCTGAATCTGCTCACAAACATTTGAGATGGGAACTCGTCTGCCATAGTTTTACCCTACTGGGATATTTGGCTGGAAATAAAATGCTGCCTTAGTTCTATCAACTCTAATGAGTAAAAACGAAGCTGCAGCTTTTCGTTCAAAATACCATTTTTTAATACTGTACCAGTTTCATACTGTTCTTTTTTACAAGCAGAAGAAAGTACGAGGTACTTTGGCGTTATAGCTAGAGTGTGTGTGTGTGTGTGTGTGTGTGTGTGTGTGTGTGTGTGTGAAGGGGAGGGTGATTGTAACGCAACTGAGCATAATTTAATATAATTCGCATTTACTGTTCGGTCACAGTTGCAAATTTTTAATTAGATTACATTTTTTAATTTATAGTATTTAACGACACTACATAATTCCAATTCTGTAATTTTACGATTTTCATGTGCTTCGCTACTTATACATCCATTTCAGAAGCTAATACTTTGATATTTTAACGAAACAATTTTTATACCTTTTTTTATTTTTCTGTTTTCTGAGTAAACTTTATGAATTTATAGTTTCAAAGTTTCTCGCTTTGACTATCTTAAGATACTAGAAAAAAATATCTCAGTTTTCACTGCTTTATTTCCACTTTTGTAATCTAGTATTTTATCCACCTTTCACAGTTTTACGCAAGTATCTCTGTTTTCTTTTTTACAGAAGGATTTTTACATAATGGACTTTCTGCAATTTATAATACTAGAGCCTCTCTTGTTAAACCCATAGCTTTCCTGCCACTATCCATTCCTACCACGTCCCCTCCTTTGCCTTCTTTGCCCACTCACAATTCCCCTCACTCCGTAATTTCACTATTTTATGCCGTTCACATTTTACACACCCATACGTTCTATAATTTTAGCACGACCCCCCTTGTTAAACTCATGACATCCCCATCACCCGTAACCTGCTTCTGCTCCACCCCCTCAATCAGCCTCGTTCCATTTCATCTCCTCTCCCCCCCCCCCTCTCACCCCCACCATCCAACATATACCTATTTAAAACATTGACCGGAGTTGCAAAACACAGTTGGCCTATATGGTTCTGCATAGACAAGACGGATTTCTGACGCAACTACTTAGGTAAACTCTACTTTTATGTATAGTTCTTTTCTTTTCTACTTATTGTAAAATAGCTTTCCTTATCAGGTTCCAACCAAGGTTTTCAGGACGTTTCCCGGGGTTTTCATGCAAACTCTGAATCTGCTCACAAACATTTCAGATTGGGAACTCGTCTGCCACAGTTTTAGCCTGCTGGGATATTTGTGTGCATGAAGTGGAGGGCGATTGCAAGACAAGTAAGCATAATTTAATATAATTCTCATTTACTATTTAGTTTTATTTTGTTTTAGATCTGAAGATAATTCAGAGAGACCGAAATATGTAATCTCAGTGAAAATGTGCAACTGCGATGGAACTATGAAAGAGAATTATCTTAATTTTCAATACAGTTGCTGAATCTATCAAGATGATTTGTCGGCTGTAATGAGTTAGGCATAAAGCGGATGATATATTGTGAGAGAACATTTCAATACTTTAGTTATACAGGGCGACTTTCTGCCAACAAGGGAAAAGGTAAGTGACCAGGTAGAAGTTCAAGCTTGGTCGAAATGAGGACTGTTAGTCTATAATGCTTACTGAATGAGTACCCTACAACTTCGTGACAGCGACTGTCATAAAATGGTAGTTGGTCTGCGTTTCCTTCACTCGTGCTAATTACTGTCGAAGCGAGTGTGAAGCATATCGGGTAGTCATACAGTGGTTCGAAGTGAATACTATAGCCCTTCCAAAATTACTACAGGATTGGCAAAGAAGACGTGAAGTTCGCCGAAAATTGTGAGTGAAAAAGTTCGAAGTCGTTCTCTTGGCCAGGGGATTGGCATACAAGGTCAGTCAAGAGAAATGGTTTGTGCGTTACTTGTCTACCTTGAAAATGAAAAACTTAACGGTGGCCCGCTGCTCTCTGTTACCAAAGTGGTCAAAAGAACTGCTGCAGCTTTGAATATAAACAATAGAGAACAGTTTAGAATCATCATCAAGAAACACACACAAACAAGAACATCGGAAGAAAGCAAAGGAGAACACAGTGAACGTATGAAGAGAATTTGGGAAGAACGAAGAAAGAAGAAGAAATCATGACTACTCAAGTTCAATCGCTCTCTCAATAGGGAACAATCGAAATTAATAAATTGTATATATGTTGTGAAGATAGGGAAGGAAATGTTCGACAAAGAAAAGGAAGCTGCAGAACCATCAAAACTTATCGCCTCTGGGGAAAAAAACGTCGTATGGATAAGCGGATTACCAATATCGATACCTTTGCAGAGGATGCGCTTTGTCGTCATGTTTATGATTGTTATCGCAGGAAGGAACGTCTGACACTCAGGAAGTTACTGGTCACACTTAAAGAAACTGGACTTGTTCAAGGCAGTCGCACATCCTTGTCCACAGCTTTACACAACCTTGGCTTTCACTATGGACATTTCTGTTGTCGTAAGTTATTGATGGAGAAGGAGGATATAGCTGCATCGCGACGCCAACTTTTAAGGGACATCCTTAGCTATGAAATATCGAAGGAATGTTGTGGCTTGCCGAAACGTAGGACAATTCTGGTCACGTTTCAAGAGAACGTGGACAGACAACACAGCTAATGGGACAATGGCAGTACCTTGTAGCAGGGGAGGGGGTGGGGGTGGACTTGTTCTTCGGGGTGGAGTTGTTCTTCGTGCAGCACCTTGCAAGGCTTTCTTTCCAACAGTCTCCTCCTTTTTAAATCAAAGCAAACAGGAGATTATGACGAAGAAATGAACCACAGTTCAATTACAAAGTGATTCGAAGATTCACTTATACGAAATCTTCGAAAACCGTCAACAGTTGTTCTAGATAATGCTCCTTACCATTCCTACCATGGCAAACCGAAAGGGAAAACGAGAGATTGGCTTCAGCTTCATAACATCTATGAATGTGACGAACTTAAAAAGGTGGAGCTTATGGAAAAAAATATCTCTACATAAATCACAGTTCTCCCTATACGAAATCGACGAACTGACAAAAACACGTGGACATATTGTCTTAGGCTACCACCTCACCACTGCCATTTCAACCCAACAGTCTAATAATAAATTTACCCTCTCTGCAGTCGAAGCGCTCACAAGAGAAGTTGTCAGGAAAGTCATCGCTGATGATTGGAAGAAAGCCGCTAAGCAAACGCAGAGCACCATGGAAAGAGCATAGTAAAATGAAGCTCTTTTGGAAAATTCAGTGGAAGAGATGATAATTTCTTTAAATGACAACAGTGACAGTGATAGTCACAGTTCAAGAATGATATCCCTGGAGTTTTTTCATTATCCCGATACAAATGGAGCACAGGCGGATCCGGCTACATGTTTGGCGTTCGAAGTTTACGTGTATAAGTACCTACATAGCAAAATTACATCGTCGCAAGTTTTGAAATTTTAATAATAAGGCTTTAATAACAACTAATTCCAAAGAACGTTTATCTCAGGAATTCAGTATGTATCACACGAAATTTATATTACTGTTTACAATATGACTGCTGTAATACAGAGGCCCTGTTATTGGGACTAGTGCAGCAGGGGATACAACCCGTCGGCTTTGGACATTGACGTCACAAGTCGCCAATCGCGAAGCGATTCTTCTTAGTGTTGTAGCTCCCTTCAGTGGCTGATAAGTGGTTTTTGGCTTTTTTAAAAAAAAAAATCTCACGAGATAGAATAAACAGATCCACTTTATGAAGCAATCAGTAAAAAAAACGAAACTGAAACATAACAGCAAAAGCGAAAATGGTAAACTGCTATCTGGCGACTTGTGACGTCATTGTCCAAAGCCGACGGGTTGTATCCCCTGCTGCACTAGACCCCTGTTATTTGTATCGCTTTTGTTCTTAGTAAACAATAGAGATCGGTGTATGTAAGATGCGTTTTTCCACCGCGGCGTTTTTCCACCGTGATAACCACGCTTAATCTTATTTTTTGTTCTGTTAGAATTGAGTAGGCGGATCAGTAAAAATAACTATTTCATTACAAACCTACAGCGATCTGTTCGCGAGCGGACCATTGCGCGTCATAGTTAACTCCAAATTATCTCGCGTTAGATATCTCTGACAGAGTTCTGGTTTCGAACATATGAAAATATGTATTCTTAAGATTTTATTCCCATAATGTATTCACTTAACTTCAATAACAAAAAGGTTTCCCACATGTTGAAAATTCGGTAACATCGTGAGAAAATGCACTTTCGTAAACTGTCCTTGTATCATCTCAATAATTTGTTGTCGCAAATAAAATTAAAATCAGAACGTGGTGTATACATCGATGCTGTTAACGTATTTACAAAATGAATAGTTCGCCTGTTTGCGCGAGTTGAATGAAATGTAGGATTAGGCGTTAGTTCCGTGCCGGACGAGGCAGATCTGTTACGAGTGCTCCTGCCGAAGTAGCAATCCGTAAGTAATTTTGGACAGACTATAAGATGTCCCATCGTATAGAGCTTAAGAAAAAAGTCTTCCTTGTGGCGTCGAAGCGACTGTCAGTTGTCAGCGTGAGAATGTAACCCTCACCTGTCAACTGCGCCAGCTGTGGGCGAACGTTGGCGGGAAAGCGCGCCGCGTCGTTCGGTGTTGGTGGGGCCGGAGATAGTCCGCTGCGTTCACAACAGACATCGAGCGACTGCCCTGAGCGGCGGGACAGCGGCCCGCGGCCGCGTCAGGTTGGCGCCGACAGACACGCCCCTCTGCGCAAGGCTGCCAACTTACACACATGACCACACTGCGCGCAGTAGAACCAGCCATGCTGCGCCGTAGCTAAAAGCTCCGTTCGACTGCGGCTAGCAGTCAGGACAGCGACTGAGGCGAGATCGTGATGGATTTGGTCCAGTTTCTGAATCACAGAGAGTAGCTCATTCCGTGACTTTAATGCAGATGCCACAATGTGGCGTTTATGGCAAGTTGCGGGTCATGATTTGATCTCCGTACAGGTGTGGAAAGGTGCAACCGCTCTGTGGCTTCGAAACGAGCAACCGACTTGCTGCCTGGACCGCGCCTAAATCCGTCGGCACACGGAACCTGCTGTCGAACGTTAACGTTGAGCGTGCCAAGTTCAACGTGCTGCTGAACGCTCAGGAACGATGCAACTGGTGCATACGGTACGTGGGCCCCAACGTGGTATACGCGATCGCAACTCACTCCAGCGGCAGTTGAGGGATATTTATAGTCCGTAAATCACACTGTTTACTCAACGGACGCGCGTAAAATTCCCACGTTAGCTCTGTTAAAATGCACATTTCCTCCATTGTCCACGAACAGGAAAGTACCGTGTCCAATCAATAACTACACAGGCTTATAAGTTCCATTACAAACAGTGCAGTACAAATTTGGAATAGTTCTCCGCATAAGATAAACATTATTTCATCATTCCCACATTTTAGTAAAACCCCAGGGTCAGTCTTACTTGATCACTGTTCCTACCCAGTAGCAGAATCATTGTAACATGTGAATTACGAAGCGTAAAAGAAAAAAGGAGCAAAATATGTTTAAACAAGTAGCGCAAGCTGTCCTGTAGATAAGCCAATCAAACAAAGTCAAAAAAAGGTGAACACATATATACATAGCATCAAATATTATAGCATATTAAAGTAATAATAAAGTATCAGAACCTAATAAATACGCGAATGTTAGGAAAAAATAAATGCAAGTGCTACGACGCGAACCACCGCCCCAGCAGAGGCTTATATCTAGACAGAGACGCTACTAATTACGCTTAACCAACAATAGACTCTCCGTCCTTAATCAAATTGTGTTACTGTCTGCTAAGAACGTTAATCGTAGATAATTATGTTACTAATTGAAATTTGATTATAACAAATTGTACCAAGAACAATGCGCTTTGGGTGGATCTTCAGTGTGTCGCTGCCTTCAAATAGCCTACTCTCATAATACGTAAGTTACAATAATTCCTTTGTCACGAATATGATGTTTCTCATTATTTTATTGGGACGTATCACACAACTAACAACGAGTTCTCCAGTGATTCTCAATTTGCTGGTGCTCAGAAACGGCATATATATACATATAGGCTTGAAATGAATGCCAATATGGCGCCTTACAACTCTGTGCTGAAGGCAGACGGCGCGCGTGTGACGTAGGTGGCGTTGTGCCATCTCATTGGTCAACGCTCAGACGCACGCTCAGAATATCTGACATGCCAGATATTGCTCTGCACGTTCTGAAAGACTCCCGAACGTGCTATTCCACGCTGTGACGTCAGAAATTCGGCACGCTCAACGGTCAACGTGCGGATGCTCGGTCCGTGTGCCGACGGCTTTAAGCTGTCCTCACACGGGACGAGGCAGCAAACGTTGACGCGAACGCAGGCGGAAAACCGACCTCACGAGAGACAACTCCGTCGGCATACGGGACGACGACCTTATTAACGTGATTTGCGCTCTCAGCAGTCTCCAGAGGCCCTGGCGGCTTTATTTCGCTCGCAAACCACTCAGTTTCCTTACGAAAACGCGTTAACTCTGTTAGCGATGGTCGAAGAAGAGCGGAGAAAATCGCAAAGAAAATTCTGGACTCATCGATGGCTTCAACGGTGAATTGTTGGTAGAGATAGAGTACATACATTACCTAATCCTGTACGACAATCTGATATACGTACGAGAAGATGTTATTCGTTAATTCAGATGCATTTCCATCCCATTTTCGGTTTTAAACTGGAGACAGTTAAGGTGCAGCATCTAACGTCAGTTTGTGCATTCACGGTATCCATATTCTCGATGTTGCATTGATTACCAACGCTCTGAAATTACGTACCTCTTTACATAGATTTCAAGATCGAGATTCGTTTCGTAATTTCATTCGACTGGAAGAGGAGACTTTTTCGTTGCTGCTAACCATCACTGAAAAAGGTAATTTCACAATATCAAAATCTTCCAGTGTGTAACTTGTGCCTGCCGGGGTGGCCAAGCGGTTCTAGGCGCTACAGCCTGGAACCGCGCGACCGCTACGGTCGCAGATTCGAATCCTGCCTCGGGCATGGATGTGTGTGATGTCCTTAGGTTAGTTAGGTTTAAGTAGTTCTAAGTTCTAGGGGACTAGTGACCTCAGAAGTTAAGTTCCATAGTGCTCAGAGCCATTTGAACCATTTTTTGAAACTTGTGTTTCCTTTCTAACATAGACTGGGAGTCATGTTAAAATTTATGGCCACTGAGGAAACATTCCAGTAGTTGGCCTTTGGAACAAGAATCGCAACAAATACATTATTTACAATAAATAACATAGATTTTTGAGATCTTTCTATTAAATGAATAAAAAGACCCAGAATTTTTTAGAAAACTAACGTTAAAAAAAGTTTGGAAGGAGATGGACAGGAATCTGCTACCCTTGTTCGTACAGCTCACAACAAGCAGGACTACACACTGCGTTATGGTTAAACTTAAGTACTGAGTCTCCGTGTATGGTATAGACTGTGTAAAGACTGTATCTACAAATATCATTATTTGTTATTTACTCTGCAAACTGCGCCACAAAGATGCGTTTTTGATAGATCGTCATTGAGCCGTGGCATTGAAACGGTGTACTTCCGTGGCTCACAAGTTATAACACTAAAAACATCGACTACAGGAAGCCGTTACGTATGCTATTATAACGAATTGTAGCTTAAACGACTCGCTATCGATAGATTCTCAATTTGCTGGTGCTCTGAAACAGCTTATACTCGTACAACATACTCTGTGCGACAAAAAAAGTCACCAAATGCGATGTTTAACGCCGTACAATATGCCGACTGCTACGTTCAGCTTGTGATGTAAAACGACGTCGCAACTCAGTGGCCATGTTTCTCTCCACGGGGCAAAAATCTAACGTGCCAGATCCTTTATCTCACCCTCCGCAGAGTAGTGGAACGTGGAATTCATCGTTGTAACGTCACCAGCTTCTCGTCCACGTGCGTTTTCACGTCCCGTGAGAGGACGACTTAAAGCATCGAACTCGTCCCCTACTACAGCCAATATTCGACCCTGTTTTGACAATCGCTGTGGATAGATTAAGGACGACAGAGGGTAGCTCAGCTCTACATAAATAGCACTTGACTACAGATATGTATATTTGCCGGGTGGCCGAGCGGTTCTAGGCGCTACAGTCTGAAACCACGCGACCGCTACGGTCGCAGGTTCGAATCCTGCTTCGGGCATGGATGTGTGTGATATCCTTAGGTTAGTTAGGTTTAAGTAGTTCTTAGTTCTAGAGGATTGATGACCTTAGAAGTTAAGTCCCATAGTGCTCAGAGCCATTTTTTTATGTATATTTCCATGAAGACCCAAAAACACACTAACAGTGAAGCTCACAGATCGAACAAGATAAAAAGGAGCGGGTACCAGAAAATTATTACTTGACCGGTAGACGACACCCGGCCAGTCAAGGAAAACCATATACGTAAGTAATCAGAGGACACACAATGAAGAAGTAAGACGTAGTAGGCGAGAGAGATACTGTCATGGCACATGGCAGGAGATCTTTGCAACGGCGATATGGAGGCGTCAGTGGTCGAGGTTTGATCGTAATTACGAATGGCCACTGTAATTTCGAGTGACCTGAATGTAGCAACTAATAAGCAAAAAGATAAGTAACTGTTTCCCTGACTAGACGGTGTCGACAGCACTCAGTTAGCTGCCTAAACCGGAGGCGGCCAAGATTGCGGCTCAGTGGCAGTACCCTGGCACGAGTGCTATAGTACTCGGCTTCGCTGCACATTTCACATCAGAGCAATGCCACGCTGAGCAGGAGGAGGGACTAGAGTGGAAAATTGGCAACGCGCCGCATTTAAGTGGCATTGCAGTCACTCTGCATACGACTTAGTTCTATATTTGACTTTTCTCAACAATGTAGGTCACAAACCAGATAAATTTTTAATATTATTTAATTATTTTCGACACGCTGAAGACAAAATTTTTATCCGTTACAAACTGTCAGCTTACGGACAGACGCAGACAATTTCACAGATTTTCCCACCCAAGCTGCCACTGCATAGTGACGCATGTTGTTTTATAATCGAAAAAAGGTCTTTCACACAAATACGTCGATCGAAATATTGTAGCACTTTTGCAACCTCATTACGGAGACGTGAAAACTCTACCCGAGGAAAGCAATGCAGACGTCCTGGACAGTTTTAACATAAAAGGATTTGTCATTAAAACGGGAATTCTCTTACAGGTCAATCAGTTACATCTACATGTGTTCAGGGTCGCTTTCAACTGAAACGGCAATCGGTCTCGAAAACAGATCGAAACGAGAAATATGACTGGCAGTGTCGTCAAAACGTTTAGGAAACTGTAGTTCTTCCAAGGTGACAATGAATTCTTCAGACATCGCGTTTCCTTTAACAGCAGTGAGCTTAGGGAATTGAACTGTCAACATGTTTCGCTTATGTAATGCTAAATGCATCCCATCAAAACACACAGAAGTTGTTCCTCACCTTGCAATGTCTTACTGATGGCAGTGTGCAGTCAAGTCCACCTAAAATGCAAGGTATGCAATCCATTTCAGATGTTGTAATTTCTGTTCCTGCACTCATTTTTTCTTCACAAACTCAACAATAGCGAGTTTTAAATCGAAATCTCTTTCCAGGCTTGCCCTTGGACTTAGCCAACGTGCTTTGCAGTAATACAGAAAGACTCTATACTCTTCGATCAATTCCATCGAAAACAGTTACAACTGATAGTGTAATAACGCGTGAGATTTCAGAAATTTTACTAGTCATACCAACAATATCTTCATGTGTGGCTGCCTGAAAATTTAGCACAAAGTGCTTCTTGCTGTACTGAACAAAGAATCCCATTTCTCGACCGTTTTAATTTCTCTTTCCTTCATTATCAACTAAATCTTTAAATTTATTCTGCATGATATTGTAATACCGTTTTCTAGCAAATTTTCAGTCCCTGTCGTTTGTGCGACTGCGTAAGATATATTGAGAATTCTTATCCCTCTTCTGTCATTCCCATTAATTTTTAAACAATTGTTATGGTAGATTACTAAAGTTTATTCACCGAGAGCTGGGACGAAACATAAACAGTGTCACGTGAGCGACTACGCTTGTTTCCAGAGAAAGCTATCGGTGTTCACGTGATACGTAGGGGTGTGGAAAACCCTTGGCGCACCCTTTGCAGCTGGCGGCGTTCGGCTGGCTGCCGAGCTGTCACAGCGGACCGTGAGAAACCTGGGCAACAAAGTACGAAATAAATTTAACAATAATGTTAAAATAATTCTGCCGAAGCAGATTTATTTTCATTCAGGTTGCTAACAAAACGCTCCATTGAAACACAATTAATTGTTAATTTTAATAACAATACCAGTAATAACAATGATAAAGGACGAAACAAGGTTCACTCTGTCGAACTTGAACTGTTTTCATTGAGGTTTATAACAAACCGCTCCTCTCTCTCTCCTCCGAGGTGGCGCAGTGGCTAGCACACTGGACTCGCATTCGGGAGGACGACGGTTCAATCCCGTCTCCGGCCATTCTGATTTAGGTTTTCCGTGATTTCCCTAAATTGCTTCAGGCAAATGCCGGGATGGTTCCTTTGAAAGGGCACGGCCGATTTCCTTCCCCATTCTTTCCTCACCCGAGCTTGCGCTCCATCTCTAATGACCTCGTTGTCGACGGGACGTTAAACAGTAATCTCCTCCTCCTCCTCTATAATGCAGTCTAATTTCCACATTTGAGTTTACACTTTTTCTACGACATGGGGGACGCACTTGTTCCAATCCTCTGCGGTCACTGTTCTTATTGCTTGTTGTAGCAGTACTTTAACTTCCGGCATTTTGTATGTTTTGTTTTTCGCTGCATAATAGCCTTTGATTCTGGCCCACACTAACTCGATGGCGTTTAATTCACAGTGGGTACTGAGGAATTCTGAGAACAGTTTTCCCTGCATTCTTCACCATTTCATCTACTGCGTATTCGTTGTGGGCTGTTCTGTGATTTTTAACTATATTTAAAAGTTCTTTCTTCAACATACCGTCTTCGAAATCGATGTTTTTAGATTGTAGCCACTCTGATATTTCGTGCTTATTGGAATTCGTATAGGGAACTTTTTCTTTTCTCCGAGCATGGTACGGCGCGTTATCAAGAACAATAACTGCATTTTCCTGAAGCCGAGGAAGAACATCTTGAAACCATTAAGGTTTCGGCGCACATCTGCTCATGATAATCTCCACTTTTCTTGGATTCGGAAGTCCACAAACATCCTTCAACGAACCCTGCTTTGCTGCCAATGTGTGCGATAATCAGACGTTTCCCTTTACCTGATGGGCTCTTGCTTCCGGTGGATAATCCGGACAGAAACGCTTGTTTTGAAGAATTTATAGTGTCATCTACCCAGACGTAACTTCGGGTATGTCCTGCGTTCACCCAAGTCTCGTCCAAATAGTAAATGGGTCTGCCTTCATCTCTCAACCGTTTAATGGTTCGAAGATAACGCCACCTCCATAAAATGATGTATCCCTGTCTATTAGCATGCTATCGCGCCCACGCCGGACATATTTGAAATTCATTTCTCTCAATAACTTATAAACTGTAGTTCTCTGAAAATTGCCCAGATCTGCATCTTCGTTCACGACTGTAAGCACTTTGTCAATTGTTGGCAATTCGTTACGAAAAAAAAAAATCGTGTACATTCCTTCGTATTGCATTTCTATCGAAGTCATCAACACTTTCAGAAAGTTTCTATCGTAATTTTCCTTTCTTGGGAGACTTCAAAGAGTGTGTGGCCTTGTACTCACTTATCACACAATACACTGAAGAACGTCCAACACCTGTAGCTGCAGCTGTATTCGAAAGAATGTCACTCATCGACTGCTCTGGATGTAACAGTTCCGTTTTATGCACATTAAACACCATGTGCTTCTCAGAAGAAGATGATGATTTCTTCTTTGCTCGCTTCTTTGGTAGACTCAGAACTGACACGTCGACCTCGCTCGCTGAATCCGTGGATGACATAATGAGGACAGCCGTATGTGATGCTAATGAAATAAGTGAATATATAAAATAAGAAACCATGCTATTGGATTCACACATAAACAGTGAATGCTCAGCGTGACTACAAACAGATATACTTACTCTAATAATCAACAACTAGTCTTTCAAGCGTCTTTACAGAAGAACTTAAGATATCCTGAAATCGCCGCTGTACAACACCCACTAACGAGCTCACACCTGCAACTGAGACGGCCACACTGACTAAGCGCTGCGCCTGCGAACCGCACAACGCATCGCTCATAAAGGACAAAGGGTTGCACCCATCGCATTCGAACAAACTACAAAATTAAATTCGAACCTTTCTGAAAGCTTTCTCGCTTACACCCCCACAAAAAAATTTAAAGGGGAAAAGTTTGTCGCTTACTATATTTCGGATGATGATTTGGTAAAAGTTCTGCATCAGACGTGAGATTTTAATTTATTACTTCACTATTACTGACTCTATTGGGCAGAAAATTTGCAGACGTTATCATCATATAGCACTGAAGGCAATTATAAAATTATTTTGTTGTGCGACACACCATTTAGGAGATATGGCGTGATAAATATAAAGTAACGCGAAAAAACAACTTTTCCTGAAAGCTTAAATATTTCTCTTTTTCAGTGACAATAAATTTTAATGTAATGTAAAAAAAGGTGTCGGAAGGTAGTTGTCGGATCACTTTATCATGTTCAGGTGCCAAATTATAAAAAACAGAACTTTCATTTTTTAATTTCTGGCGCCCCTGCCTTGTACACCCCTCGATGGCAGCGCTGTGGTCACGCGCCTTGCCGTGTTTACAGTACGTCTCTTGTTTCGACGAATGGAGTATAGCTGCCTCTTTTTGAGCAGACATCCACTGGACCTGTGAATGTCCTTCATAACACAAACAAATAGCGAAGCGTAAACAGCGACGACACCACGATTCTGCCGAACTGAAGAGAGTTGGGCCGACCGAAAAATGCCACACCGTAATGCTAAATGAAGTGTCGCTCTGTACCTAGAACTTTCGGGAAGGAACGTGAAACTCGATACAAGAGGAGCCTTGGCCCGCACTCTCAGCGAGCGTGAATTTTGGCACACCGTGGCCGGTCGTGGCTTAAACGGTAGGAAAATATGGTCTGAAGACTGACTGTACCAGCCACAGAAACGCGTCTCTGCGGAAGAACAACTTGGGTCCCATTGAGAAAGAGCTCTTAAAGTGAAGGTTACTCGAGTCACGGGATTTCGAAGCAAACGGCCGATTGCGCAGAGGATACCATGTTTTGTAGGCAACCTAGCTCGGTGTTTGGTTATGTGAACATTTAATTCGTTATCAAACGAACCAGTTATAGTTTTGTAGTTGAAAGTGCTATAACTATTAAAAGTGCCTCGGGCAACGTTTGATTTTGTACGAAAAGATTCTCAAAGAAAGACAGTGATGTTAGGTAATTGTTGCCCACGCTATTATGATCAGTCATCATGATAGTTATATTCACTTACGAAATTTTACTCTCACGTGATGTTAATTTTATCATACTGACAAAGATAATAGTTGTCTATAAATAACGTAAAATCATTATGAGTCTGCAAGTCACTAATCAATAGTCGGCCGTTGTGACCGAGCGGTGCTAGGCGCTTCAGTCCGGAACCGCGCGACTGCTACGGTCGCAGGTTCGAATCCTGCCTCGGGTATGGATGTGTGTGATGTCCTTAGGTTTAAGTAGTTCCAAGTCTAGGGGACTGATGACCTCAGATGTTAAGTCCCACGGTGCTCAGAGCCATCTGAACCATTTGAACTAATCAATATACACACATCAAAAAAAGTTTTGCATCACCTCGGTTCTGAGAGTTTCGGAACCTGTACAGAAAATTGCAATAGAGATCAACATAAATATCATTTCCGCCCTTTTTATTGCTCGTGAAAACCACACATTGCATGTTATACCACCATACAAAGAGATCTTCAGAGGGGGTGGTCCAGATAGCTGTACACACGGGTACCTCTAATACCCAGTTGCAGGTCCTCTTCCATTGATGCATGTCTGCATTCGTCGTGGCAGATTATCCACAAGTTCATGAAGGCACCGTTGGTCAAGATTGTCCCACTCCTCAACGGCGATACGGCGTAGATCCCTCAGAGTGGTAGGTGAGTCATGTCGTCCATAAACAGCCCTTTCCAGTCTATCCCAGGCATGTTCGATAGGGTTCATGTCTGGAGAACATGCTGGCCCCTCTAGTCGAGCGATGTCGTTATCCTGAAGGAAGTTATTCACAAGATGTGCATGATGTGAGCGCGAATTTTTGCCCATGAAGGTGAACGCCTCGCCAATATGCTGCCGATACGGTTGCACTATCAGTCTGACGATGGCATTCACGTATCGTACAGCCGTGACGGCGCCTCCCATGATCATCAGCGGCGTACGTCGACCCACATAATGACACCCCAAAACAGCAGGGAACCTCCACCTTGCTGCATTCGCTGGACAGCATGTCTAAGGCGTTCAGCCTGACCGGATTGCCTCCAAACACGTCTCCCACGATTGCCTGGTTGAAGGCATATGCGGCACACATCAGTGAAGAGAACGTGATGCCAATGCTGAGCGGTCCATTCGGCAAGTTGTCGGGTGCATCTGTACCGCGCTGCATGGTGTCGTGGTTGCAATGATGGAGCTCGCCATGGACGTCGGGAGTAAAGTTGCGCATCGTGCAGGCTATTGCGCAGAGTTTGAGTTGTAACACGACGTCCTGTGGCTGCACGAAAAGCATTATTCAACATGGTGGCTTTACTGTCAGGGTTCCTCCGAGCCATAATCCGTAGGTAGCGGTCATCCACTGCAGTAGTATCCTTTGGGCGGCCTGCGCAAGGCTTGTCATCGACAGTTCCTGTCTCTCCTCCATGTCCGAACAACATCGCTTTGGTTCACTCCGAGACGCCTGGACACTTCCCCTGTTGAGAGCCCTTCCTGGCACAAAGTAACAATGCGGCATGGTTGATCTACAGACAACACGAGCCGTGTACATTCTTCCTGGTGGAATGACTGGTACTCATAGGCTGTCGGACCCCCTCCGTCTAATAGGCGCTGCTCATGCATGGTTGTTTACATCTTTGGGCCGGTTTAGTGACATCTCTGAACAGTCAAAGGGACTGTGTCTGTGATACAATATGCACAGTCAAAGTATATCTTCAGGAGTTCTGGGAACTGGGGTGATAGAAAGCTTCTTTTTATGTGTGTAATTGTGCGACTTTGTAGCTATTTTCATTTTATTATTTTAATAAAAATCTAAGGCTTCTTTAATTCACTTGGACAAGTGAATAAGGCGGCATTCTTTTTTTCTTAAAGACTTTGAACATTATTCGTAACATTATTGTTAACAATAGTACCGAACTCTACGATCACTGACCACACTTACGTTTTCTGTCGAAAACGGCTACCGTATATTAGGTGTTGTAGCTTGCGAAGAACATTTCCAGTGGTGACAACGAGACATCTTTGGGTAACACGAGGTAAGCAGGCCCCTACTCAAAAAATTAGCGAACCATCAACTGCAGACTGTTAGGATTTATCCTCGCAGTTTTTCTGACGCACCCCTCCACGTGCAATCATCCCTTGTAAGGTACGACTTTGGTGTCAGGGTATTCATATGCAGTAATGCATCGCAGCTGTAAAATCCCATAGCGTCTTTTTATTAGAACACCCAACGAATCGCTACAACATGACCTAGCCATTTCATATTGCGTTAGTTGTTTTGAATAGATCCCACAGAGAGTGGTCTCTAAAATGTCGAATGAAGTTAAAGATGTACATTTAAACTGAGGACAATGCATTATAAAGGGTTGTTGTACTACAGGCATAATTCTAATTTTAAAATAACATAAGCCACTAAATTTAAGTTTTTGTGAAGATAGTCTTCAGCGGACTACAAAGAAGTGCCCCTACAAAGTTCTCTACTTTAGTCTTACACTCAGTACCATTATCTGTATTGCATTTAATATTCTAATGTGGCCTGTCAGGTCGATGAATGCAGGTGAACATAACCCCTTCCTGTCCTAATGTTGACATCTTGGAGTCTTCGTAGACGATCGCTTTGGCCATAACGTTATATTAAAGACTATCACATTTTTAAAGACAAGGTTATTTTTGGTAATGAAAAAAGACATTAATTGTCAGAATACCAAGCTTTTGAAGAATATTGTGCAGGATGTTCTAGAATCAACAGAGA
The DNA here is from genome assembly GCF_021461385.2 of Schistocerca piceifrons. Lineage (NCBI taxonomy): Eukaryota > Metazoa > Arthropoda > Insecta > Orthoptera > Acrididae > Schistocerca > Schistocerca piceifrons. Next base: position 888,354,722 of record NC_060139.1, read on the forward strand.
ACTCTAAAGTGTACTTGTGTTCTGAGGCCCAACCTGAAGATGGCCATTTCGAACCCTGGTGTCACTGCTAGCATAAGTCAGCAACAAGTGGATGTGAAAATTGTGGATTTTAGGCGCCCAGAAGCCGTTGGTGAGGGGGACAGACCAGTAAGAGGTGTTAAAGTATAGGAAGGTCTATAAACTCCGTCCGAACAGGCCTTGGAAGGCCCAAAGGTACCGACCTGCCGCCATATCATCCTCAGACCGCAGGCGTCACTGGATGCGGATATGGAGGAGCATGTGGTCAACACACCACTCTCCCGGCCGTATGTCAGTTTCCAAGACCAGAGCCGCTACTTCTCAATCAAATATTTCCTCAGTTTGCCTCACAAGGGCTGAGTGCAGCCCGCTTGCCAACAGCGCTCGGAGACCGGATGATCACCCATTCAAGTGCTAGCCCAGCCCGAAGTGTTTAACATCTGTGATCTGACGGGAACCGGTGTTACCACTGCGGCAAGGCCGTTGCCACTGAAAGTCTATAAATCGAAAAATAAATATGGATATAGCAAGACATAACAAAGTGAAATTTCAAGGTTGTAGATTGTCATCTATTTTTAATTTGTGCTCTGAGAATATTATACGAGAATGGAAATGTACTGATATGAATCTTCGAGTTTTTCTAGTATGTTGGATATTCTGTGATATTTCAGAATTGCAGTCATCCTTCGTTTATGTCCAAGTTTGATGTTTATCTGCTAATCATCTCCAGATGACTTGGTGAACAGTGCTATAGCTTTTCTTCCTTTTTCTCCCCATCGCTGACTGTGTGGTTAAGACGAGCTGTCTGAGATTCAGCCCAGCGTAGAACTCAATTCCTTTCAACCAAATACCAAGCAAGGTGGCAGTGAGACATACGAGGTTCCCAACTGAGAATATTGTGTTAAGAGATTTCCAGTTTCGTCATTTGTCTTATAACCAACTGATACCTCCCTAGTGTCTTGATAGGACTGGGTTGTTGGGGGGAGTGGGAGAGGGGTGATGGGAGCTATTTTTAAACTGTTTCTGAAATAGTGTATCATAAATATGAAGGCCTAGTACGAGGCGTGTTTTTTAAGTAAGTAGCGTTTTGAAACTAAAAAAATACATGCTAAGATATCTCAATAATTTTATTTGTACGTGAAAGCCTGTACCTTAATTTACTTTTCTACATAATTTCCGTCTATATTGAGGCACTTGTCATAACGTTGTACCAGTTTTTGAATACCCTCCTCATAGAAGTCTGCCGCCTGACTTGTTAACCACTGCATCACCACTGTTTTGACATCGTCATCATCTTGAAGAGGCTGACCGCCCAGGTGTTCCTTCATGTGCGGGAACGGATGGTAGTCACTGGGCGTAAGATCGGGGCTGTACGGAGGATGACCTAGAGTTTACCACCGAAAAGATGTGATGAGATCTTTGGTCTGATTCGCCACATGCGGGCGGGCATTGTCTTGCAGCGAAACGATGCCCTTGCTCAACTTACATGGACTGTTGCTTTGATTCTGGTGTGACGTAGGCCACCCATGTTTCATCGCCCGTAACAGTTTGGCTTAAGAAATCATCACCGTCGTTGTGGTACCGCTCAAGAAAAGTCAAACTCACTGTCTAATCGTTTGGTTTTGTGCACATCCGTCAACATTTTCGGTACCCAACGTGCGCACAATTTTCGGTAATTCAAGTGCTCGGTCACAATGCCATACAAAACATTACGAGAAACATTAGGAAAGTCATCCCGCAAGGAGGAAATCGTAAAGCGTCTGTTTTCTCTCACCTTATTGTCCACTTCCTGCACCAAACTTTCATTAATACCGTAGGACGCCTACTCCGTTGTTCATCATGCACATTTGTGCGGCCATCTTTAAATGCTCTCATCCACTTTCTTACCATTCCGTCACTTATAATGTTTTCTCCGTAAACTGCACAGATCTCACGATGAATATCGATCGCTTTTAGGCCTTTAGCACTAAGAAATTATACAACAGCCCGTACTTCACAGTCGGCAGGACTCACGATTATCGGAGGCATCTTAAACACTCACCGCTACGGTCGCAGGTTCGAATCCTACCTCGGGCATGGATGTGTGTGATGTCCTTAGGGTAGTTAGGTTTAAGTAGTTCTAAGTTCTAGGGGACTGATGACCTCATATGTTAAGTCCTATAGTGCTCAGAGCCATTTGAACCATTTTGTTAAACACTACACCGAGCGAGGTGGCGCAGTGGTTAGACACTGGACTCGCATTCGGAAGGACGACGGTTCAATCCCGCGTCCGGCCATCCTGATTTAGGTTTTGCGTTATTTCCCTAAATCACTCCAAGCAAATGCCGGGATGGTTCCTCTGAAAGGGCACGGCCGCCTTCCTTCCCCATCCTTCCCCAATCCGATGAGACCGATGACCACGCTGTCTGGTCTCCTTCCCCAAACCAACCAACCAATCTTAAACACTCAGTACACAACGTAAACAAGGAAGAATCAGACTGTAATGACGTCAGTGCGTAGATTAAGGTACAGGCTTTCATGTAAAAACAAAATTATTGAGATATCTTAGCAAGTCTTTTTTTAATTTCAAAAAGGTACTTACTTAAAAAACACTCCTCGTACGTATATGTTTACAAGAGGGTAAAGTCGGTGACTTACGTGACATGCACGATTTGGTATCGGCCAAATATATATTTTCCATATCACATTATTTATTAGTACTTCGTAAACAATTAGAGAAAAACAGATGTAAACTGTAGGGAGATAGGGTAACATACAGCATGTAGATGAACAAGAGGGGACACTAAGAACGATGCAGTCTTTCCTCCTTGTTGTTGAGTCGATACACCAAAAAAGCAATGAAGGGAATGAAAGAAAAATTCAAGAGTGAATTAAAATTCAGGGTGCAAGGCTGTTGGTGATAAGATTCGCTGATGACATTGCCATATTCAGTGCAAGTAAAGAAGGAGAATTATAGGAATTCTTGAACGTAATGAACATCCAGGGGACTGATGACCCCAGATGTTAAGTCCCATAGTGCTCAGAGCCATTTGAACCAACGAACGGCCTAATGAGCACATGCTACAGAATGAGAGTAAACCAAAGAAAGACGAAAGTCTGATGAGTAGCGGAAATAAGAATCGCAATAAACCTAACATCAAAATTTTAAAGAACGTACAGTTGGATCATAGCATTTTCGTAGTGAATCATGAGCTGCGAAAAATAAAAAGGAAAAGAATTGAAGTATTTGAGATGTGGCGGTACAGAAGGTTGTATAAAATTAGGTGTTCTGACGAGATAAGTAAAGAGAAGCTTCTCCTCAGAATCGTCAAATAAAGGAAAATGAGTAAAACACTGACAAGAAAAGGGATGTGGAAGTAGAAGATCATTGGATATTCTGCCCCAAATCACTGACATCATCATTTTTTTTGGCATAGCGGTCCAGGAATTCTGACCTCATTGTGTTACTGCTCTATGATGTGAATGCGATTACTGACTAAAAGCGTCTATTCTTGCTGCAAAAGTTGTGCGGAGTATAAATAGTTAGTTGCACGTTGTTACAGGAAATGTATATCTTCATCCAACAGCACTTGAGCAAGAGCTAATCACAATGCCACATTGTAGCCGTACTCAAAAGTATCCAAACAAGCTGAATTATTTATCGATCATGTGCTGTTTCTCTCAGCCAATAGCTGTAGGGATTCACTGCTCTTACGCAATTTGCTCTCCATTCTGTGTCTTTGCTCTTTAGTGAGAGGATTAGTGTGAAGGTATTTGGTGTAAGATTTTACTTTGTTATCAATTTACATAAATATCCATTATTTGCTGTAGTGAGAAGACCATTACCAGTGGAATTTTAAAATATGGGGAGTGAGATATTTTGACACTGCTGTGTGTATGTGACATCGTAGCATATTCTGCAAAATGTTGGAGAATATTGATGTAAAATACTTCGACATTACGTTGTATGACGTCATGGTAAATTCTGCTAACATGTTAGCCCTCTAGGGAGTTTTGTGTGTGTGTGTGTGTGTGTGTGTGTGTGTGTGTGTGTGTGTGTGTGTGACAGGGGGATATCCCATCTAAAAAATTCTAGCCAACATTACCATAATTAATGACTGTCCTCTAGTTTCATATCCTAATCAACACATTTAGCAGTAGAATATTGACTATTTTCTGTAATTTGCTATAATTGTAGCTGATTTTTTTACATAAATATCCACTTTAAGAACAAGATCGAAATATTTGCTACGGGAAAAATATTTTGCATCGGCTTCTGTGCGCATATACGTTAAATATTCGACTGCATTCGCATTTCTGCAAGTCTCAGCCTGTCTTTACACACACACAAGCATTTCTATCGAGTCAGTGATTGCTGAAAGTATTGACTGTTACCTCAATATCGAGAAGAAATGTTATTTCACAGATCTTAAGAAAAAGGAAGAACCTAGAACCTGCATGTCAAATTAAAACTATTATCTACACTTCTGTAGTTTTAATTATTTAACGAGGAAATCACGTCTTTCAGCACTGCGGTTGATCTATTTAGTTTGTTACGCTTCAATTTACAACTACAGTATTTACCCTACACATACACTCCTGGAAACTGAAATAAGAACACCGTGAATTCATTGTCCCAGGAAGGGGAAACTTTATTGACACATTCCTGGGGTCAGATACATCACATGATCACACTGACAGAACCACAGGCACATAGACACAGGCAACAGAGCATGCACAATGTCGGCACTAGTACAGTGTATATCCACCTTTCGCAGCAATGCTGGCTGCTATTCTCCCATGGAGACGATCGTAGAGATGCTGGATGTAGTCGTGTGGAACGGCTTGCCATGCCATTTCCACCTGGCGCCTCACTTGGACCAGCGTTCGTGCTGGACGTGCAGACCGCGTGAGACGACGCTTCATCCAGTCCCAAACATGCTCAATGGGGGACAGATCCGAAGATCTTGCTGGCCAGGGTAGTTGACTTACACCTTCTAGAGCACGTTGGGTGGCACGGGATACATGCGGACGTGCATTGTCCTGTTGGAACAGCAAGTTCCCTTGCCGGACTAGGAATGGTAGAACGATGGGTTCGATGACGGTTTGGATGTACCGTGCACTATTCGGTGTCCCCTCGACGATCACCAGTGGTGTACGGCCAGTGTAGGAGATCGCTCCCCACACCATGATGCCGGGTGTTGGCCCTGTGTGCCTCGGTCGTATGCAGTCCTGATTGTGGCGCTCACCTGCACGGCGCCAAACACGCATTCGACCATCATTGGCACCAAGGCAGAAGCGACTCTCATCGCTGAAGACGACACGTCTCCATTCGTCCCTCCATTCACGCCTGTCGCGACACCACTGGAGGCGGGCTGCACGATGTTGGGGCGTGAGCGGAAGACGGCCTAACGGTGTGCGGGACCGTAGCCCAGCTTCATGGAGACGGTTGCGAATGGTCCTCGCCGATACCCCAGGAGCAACAGTGTCCCTAATTTGCTGGGAAGTGGCGGTGCGGTCCCCTACGGCACTGCGTAGGATCCTACGGTCTTGGCGTGCATCCGTGCGTCGCTGCGGTCCGGTCCCAGGTCAACGGGCACGTGCACCTTCCGCCGACCACTGGCGACAACATCGATGTACTGTGGAGACCTCACGCCCCACGTGTTGAGCAATTCGGCGGTACGTCCACCCGGCCTCCCGCATGCCCACTATACGCCCTCGCTCAAAGTCCGTCAACTGCACATACGGTTCACGTCCACGCTGTCGCGGCATGCTACCAGTGTTAAAGACTGCGATGGAGCTCCGTATGCCACGGCAAACTGGCTGACACTGACGGCGGCGGTGCACAAATGCTGCGCAGCTAGCGCCATTCGACGGCCAACACCGCGGTTCCTGGTGTGTCCGCTGTGCCGTGCGTGTGATCATTGCTTGTACAGCCCTCTCGCAGTGTCCGGAGCAAGTATGGTGGGTCTGACACACCGGTGTCAATGTGTTCTTTTTTCCATTTCCAGGAGTGTATGAAAGAGAAGATACTGTATTACTGCAGTGTGGGCACATGGATAGTGATGTTAGCTTGTCCACATGCCACCTTTGTCAAGCGTGACCAGCCATTAAAAACTGGTGGAGTAGACCAAAATGCACGTGTAAAAAAATTGGTAGGGTTAGCTAACTGATGTTAAGGTAACACATCTCCTTTTGAGTAATTGCGTGGCTGCTTTCAACACATTAGGAGCACTGCCTCCACTATGAAGAATAACAAACTTTTACCACCTACCAAAGAGCTTATGCATTGTCTGTCAGCACTAGAAAACATGACTACCACCTGTCTTTTATATGCTCACATAGTAAAGCAATAACAACAGCGAAAAAGTGCTGCCTTGCATCTATTAAAGCATAATCTGAGGTGCCTTTTTATATGACATCACCTCCAGGTGAAGATTACATTCCACCTAGGTAACATTATAGAACTCCAAAACAAACTGTCAATGGCAGAAGTTACCTTAGCATGCACTTACTGCAATGTGTAGCGATGTAGAGCAATTTTGTTTTGATAAGATGATGTATAGAGGAGTAGATAACATAGATTCCATCATACGTATTGTAAATAAGTGTTACAGTGCTCGATTCTGCAGAAACAGATGGGACTGTATCATTGTCTTACCTCTTTCCCAAAGCCTGAAAGGTTACTCTTCAGATTTTAGAACTGTGTTCAAACAGTCGAAAATACCTAAAAAAAAAAAAAAACTTCCACACGTTTGAATTCAAATAGCTCCAGCATAATGCAACATACTGAGGGCAAATTACTACAGTGCAACCTGCCCCAAACGTGATTAGTGATACATTAAATTCCTATGAACAGCCACCAACCAATATTTTAGACGCTGTGGTCAGTCAAGAACTGTATATCTATGACACATCTGGTACTCGGCCTATGACATAGCTAGCATGAGCAGGTCTGCATGTCAGCCCACCTGTAGAAGTTGTAAGAAGAACTGACAGTCTACAGGAAAGCATGGGAGAGAAAGAGAGAGAGAGAGGGGGAGAGAGAGAGAGAGAGAGAGACGGTGCAACAGCATGTAACTGTCAGTTTGTGGCAGTTAATATAGTGCAATCAATCTGTGATATAGGAGAGAGAATATTCACCCATATTCGTTATGTTTACATGTGAAGTGACGGGAGTATTTAATAACTATTGCTATGAATAACTGAAGTTCGAATACTGCGCGCCACAGCATATACCTGAATGCGGAAGTCAAGTCATTGTAATTACAATTTGCTTCTCAAGCCTACATGTGATACACAGAGTAACATAACATAAAGGTGCTGTATGCATATGTATCAAACAACAGAAAGAATAGCTGTAGCCGGCCAGAGTGGCCATGCGGTTCTAGGCGCTACAGTCTGGAACCGCGTGACCGCTACGGTCGCAGGTTCGAATCCTGCCTCGGGCATGGATGTGTGTGCTATCCTTAGGTTAGTTAGGTTTAATTAGTTCTAAGTTCTAGGCGACTGATGACCTCAGAAGTTAAGCCGCATAGTGCTCAGAGCCATTTGAATAGCTGCAACGATAAACAAAACCTTCAAATAAACTGTATTTGATCTGAACATTAATATGAGATCAATTAACTACGAAAGCACCTCAGGGATATACGGTCTGAATCAAACAGCCTTCGACACACTCCCTTTTAAAAAAAACAATGTAGAATGAATTTTTCTCTCTTCGCACTAGAGCACAGCATTACACCTGCTGGAAGAGTGCTGTTAACAGTGGTGCCTCTGCATGTATCAAGTATCACAGGCACTGTGCACACATATACAGTGCGATCTGTATACAAGAACTACTTGAATGAGTCATAACATCTGAACCAATAATGGGACACAGCTGCAATTTTGGGAGATAATAATACACAATTTGGAGGCAACGTACATATGTACATACGTACATGAAATGTTGGAAGCGCCCTTCATCAGCATCGATGCACAATTGTACTTGTTTACCGTATTCAGCGATATTCTGTGAAGCTTATCCTCGCTAGCGTTGCTTATTTCGTCTGGGATGCCCTCAAGGAGTTCTGCAGTTCTCCGTGGTCTATTCTTGTACACTCCACTTTTAAGATAACCCACAAGAAAAAATCCTGGACGGGGAGAGGGTTAGGTGAGGTGATTTCGAGGGCCACAATTTTTTTTTGAGGTTATTCGGTCACCAAAAAAACTGGTTATGAGTTGTATGGTAGTGTTGGACGTATGACACGTTGGTCCATCTTGTTGGGAATCTTGTCGTTGTTGTGGTCTTCAGTCCAAATACTGGTTTACTGCGGCCCTCCATGATACTCTGTCCTGTGCAAGTCTCGTCATGTCCGAAAAGCTACTGCAGTCTACATCCTACTAAACCAGCTTACTGTATTCATCTCTAGGTCTCCCTCTACGAGTTTTAGCCTCCACACCTGCCTTTAGTACTAAACTGCTGATCACCTGATCTCTCAGAATGTGTCCTACCAACCGATCCGTTCTTCTATCAGGTTGTATCACAAATCTCTTTTCGCTCCAATTCTAATCAGTATCTCCTCACTACTTGAGTGATCTACCCATCTAATCTTCAGCATTCTTCTGTGGCATCACATTTCAAAAGCTTCTATTCTCTTCTTGTCTGAACTATTTATCATCCATCCATACATGGTCACACTCCATTCAAATAGTTTCAGAAAAGACTTCCTGACACTTAAAAAATACCCGATGTTAACAAATTTCTCTTCTTCAGAAACGCTTTCCTTGCCATTGCCAGTCTACATTTTATATCCTCTCTACTTCGACCATCACCAGTTATTTTTCTAGCCAAATAACAAAACTCATTTACTATTTTAAGCGTCTCATTTCATAATCTCAGCATCACCCGATTTAATTCGATTACATTCCATTATCCTCGTTTTGCTTTTGTTGATGTTCATCTTATATCCTCCTTTCAAGACACTGACCATTCTATTCAGCTGCTCTTCAAGGTCCTTTGCTGTCTCTGACAGAATTACAATGTCATCGGCGAACCTCAAAGTTTTTATTTCTTCTCCATGGACTTTAATTCCTACACCGAATTTTTCTTTTGTTTCCTTTACTGCTTGCTCAATATACAGACTGAATAACATCGGGTGTAGGCTACAACCCTGTCTCACTCCCTTCCCAACCACTGCTTCCCTTTCATACCCCTCGACTCTTCTAACTGCCATCTCGTTTCTGTACAAATTGTAAATAGCCTTTCGCTCCCTGTATTTTACACCTGCTACCTTCGGAGTTTGAAAGAGAGTATTCCAGTCAACATTATCAAAAGCTTTCTCTAAGTCTACAAATGCTAGAAACGTAGGTTTGCCTTTCCGTAAGCTATCTTCTAAGATAAGTCGTAGGGTCAGTATTGCCTCACGTGTTTCATCATTTCTACGGAATCCAAACTGATCTTCCCTGAGGTCGGCTTCTACCAGTTTTTCCATTCGTCTGTAAAGAATTTTGTAGCCGTGACTTATTAAACTGACAGTTCAGTAATATTCACGCCTGTCAACATCTGCTTCCTTTGGGATTGGAACTATTATAGTCTTCTTGAAGTCTGAATCTTACAAACCAGGTGGACGAGTTTTGTCGTGGCTGGCTCTCCCTCGTCTATCGATAGGTCTGACGGAATGTTGTTGACACGTGGGACCATGTTTCGAAACAGGTCTTTCAGTACTCTGTCAAATTCTTCTCGCAATATCATGTCTCCCATCTCTTCTTCATCTACGTCCTCTCCCATTCCTCTAATATTGCCTCCAAGTTCATGTCCGCTGTACACATCCTCTAAATACTCCTTCCACCTTTCAGTTTTCCCTTCTTTCCTTAGGACCAGTTTTCCATCTGAACTCTTGATATTTTTACAACTGCTTCCCTTTTCTCCAAAACCCTCTGTAATTTGGCTGTAGGCAGTATCTATCTTTCCCTTGGCGATATTTGCTTCTGTATCCGTACATGTGTCCTCCAGCCATTCCTGCTTAGCGATTTTCCACTTCCTGTCAATCTCATTTTCTTGAACATTTGTACTCCCTTTCGCCAGTTTCATTTTCTCCATTTTTATTTTCTCCTTTCATCAATTAAATTCAGTATCTTCAGTGTTATCCAAGGATTTCTTCTAGGTCTTGTTCTTTTTACGTATTTCATACTCTGCTGCCTTCACTACTTCATCTCTTAAAGCCACCCATTCGTCTTCTACCGCATTCCTTTCGCCCGTTCTTGTCAGTCGTTGCCCAATGTTTACTATAAAACTCGCAACAACCTCTGATTCTTTCAACTTATCCAGGTCTCATCTCCTTAATTTTCCACCTTTTTGCAATTTCTTTAGTTTAAATCTACATTTCATCTCCAACAAATTGTGCTCAGAGTACACATCTGCCCCTGAAAAGTCTTGCAGTTTAAAATCTGGTACCGAAAAATCTGTCTTAGCATCATATAATCAAACGTTCTGGTGTCTCCATGTCTCTTCCACGTATACAACCTTAATCCACTTGCTAGCGATGATTAAATTATTCTATGCGCAAAATTCTACCAAGCGGCTTCCTCTTTCATTCCTTTCCATCATTTCATATTCCTCTACAATGTTTCCTTCTCTTCCTTTCCCACCCCGTCCTCTTCTCTTCCTTTTCCAGCCACTATTAAATTTTTTCCCTTAACTATCTGAATAATTTCTTCTATTTCATCATAATTTTCTTTCATTTCTTCATCACCTGCAGAGGTAGTTGGCATATAAACTTATATTACTGTGGAGGGTGTCGGCTTCGTGTCTATCTTGGCTACAATAATGGGTTCACTATGCTGTTCACAGTAGCTTATCTGCGTTCGCATATTATTTTATTCGTTATTAAATCTAATCCTGTATTACCCCAATTTGATTTCATATTTATAAGCCTGAATTCACTTGGCCAGAAGACCCGTTCCTGCTGTCAACAAACTTCACAAATTTCCACTAAATCTGACTTCAATCTAAACATTTCCGTTTTTAAATATCCAAAACTACCTGCCCCATTAAGGAATCTAACATTTCGTTCTCTGGTACGTAGAACGCCAGTTTCGTTTCTCCCGACGATGTGATTAGTCCCCGCCGAAGATTTTACCTCTGGAATATTTTACCCAAGACGTCATCCATCTTTTCCGCAAATGTATTGAAAATGCCCGTATAAACTGTAGTGTAGTATAAGTATTTTATCCACCTTCTTCAGCAACTGTAGTTGCTGAAGATGATGGATAAGATACTAAACTTAACGTTAAGCCACACGCAAAGAGCCATCTGTCTGTACCAAGAAACACAATGAAGACTAAAGATCTCCAACCATATTAATTATAATAAGGAATGTATCGCCAATAAGGTAACACCCAAATGTTTTTGCGTACATGAAAGTGCCTACAATTAGTCATTATGAGAAGTAGACTTGGAAACTTGTAAAGTTCATCATCAATAACAGGATAAAATATTGATTCATAGAAAAAGATAAACTGAATATTAGAACTTAATAATAATGAAATGGTTCAAATGGCTCTGAGCACTATGGGACTCTAACATCTGAGGTCTTCAGTTCCCTAGAACTTAGAACTACTTAAACCTAACTAACCTAAGGACATCACACACAGCCACGCCCGGAGCAGGATTCGAACCCGCGACGTAGCGGTCGCGCGGTTACAGAATGAAGCGCCTAGAAGCGCTCGGCCACTGCGGCCTATATGCACTATAACATCACTAGTGTGTAACGTAAGTGCCTGAAACCGGTTAAGACATTACATTTCTGTTATGCAACTGGATGCTAATTATTTCCGTATATAAACTGCAGTATCTACACTTGAACCAAAGAAAATGCGGCCAACAATCCTGAAAGCTGATGCCGCGCACCACACTCCAAGCTTTTCACCATGCGATGGTGTTCCGCGGATGACAGAGGGTTTACACTAGCTCAGTATCTGTTGTTTTGCGTGTTGATGTAACCTGACAGATGGAACAATGTCTCACCAGTAAACCAAGTTACATAGATAACGTCTGGACGATGAATAAGAAACCTCTGAAATCACTGACACTAACGCATTCTTTTCTCATGATCGGTTTCTTGCAATGCTGCATGTGTGTACACCCTGTATGTGCACTCTGAATGGTCGCAATGCCGATTTCTTCGGAGTTCTGATATGTGCCATATGAAATGCCAGTCTCCTGGCTCAATCGAAGCAACGATTTCCTTGGAAAGTTACCCGAGCGTCTTGCTATTCAATAACCACTGCACTCAATGATGGTTTACGTGTTCCACCATCACTTTTTAGTACACCACTTGTCTCCAGATTCCTTACAATCAATAAAATTGTTGTCTTTTTTGGAACATCGTGCACACTGATTTCTCTCCGGAATGTCCGTTGTGTCGTAACCAGTGAGTCTCTTCCAGTATGTTTTCACATTAAAAACCCGCTCTCGAAGTGTATACTGCATGTTTCTGTCAGCTAAAGACTGCGAACGAATCGCTAATTTGCTCTTTGTTGTCAAGCAGCCAGAACTACACACCACAGACAAGGCGCAACCGGCGGGGCTACGATGAGAACTAACACGAGTCGAGGAAGCGCGACGTTATACCGGATAATGGACTTCATGCGTAGAAACAACAATCAACTTGCCAAAAACTGGCGGTATTTCTGATTCTCCCAGTGTTACTGATATCATTAAAACAACTTTCCCGTTTCTACGAGCTTTCGGAGGGAAATTACGACCCTTTGAAGCAGTTCAGATTTACTGTATGCATCATTCTGTAGTTTTCTCTTACTCCACTGATTATCTCTTGGAGATTTAGTGCTTTGCAATAGCAGACTTCATGGCTTGCACGAGGCGAGCGCAGCGTTGTTGTTGTCAGCAATGCTCTTCCAAAATGCATGTAGTCGGTAAGAGATGAGTGTTATTCGAATAAATTGCTATGAAGACTATCATCTGAATAAAGAGACCATTCAAACGGATTGATTCGCAAATAAATTATTGTCAGATAAAGGGATTATTCCTTTCTGTGAACACAAATAATTATCTGTTATCCATTATTCGTAGCTTAAATAACGAATGACGTAGAGTGTCACCTCATTTTGTTTGTTTATTTCTTGTACAGATCTACAAGTAGTGTTTGCTCCCTTACCTCAGTGCAATTTCTGTTTGCTAAATAAGTTATTAATGATTTTTACATTAGTGGGCCCCGGTGGCTCAGTGGATTAAGTTCCAGACTGTCAAGTCAAGTTGCACTGTGTTTCGGAGTACATGTTGAGCCATAGGTCCCCGGTAACCTGCTGGGTAACACGGATGAAAGGGCAAGTGCGCCTTACCTACAATAGAACAATGCGCAATAAAGCCTGCAGCGTTAAAAGCAACCTTCGGGTTGATCACAGCTTCCTTACTTTACGGCTTAACAAATGCAACATAAAATCGCTTTGTAGGCGGAAGGTCTTTGTAGCTACACTACCGGCGCGGCCCAGTTCAGTTAATGATGCTCTTTGCACACTGGCCCTACCAAAATGCGGAAGTATTCTACATCAGGCCAAAGCAACATTGCAGCAAACAGAACCTATATATTCCTCCTTTATACGAAGATTGCCAACACTACCGAATATACATTTAATATAACTAAGCATTCGTTGTGTTTGTAGTGCTACAAGATGAATGAACAAAGTAAGAGCCCTGTGGTTGCTAATGGCTGATAGCAACAGACTTTAAAATCTCAAATTGTTTATGAAATGCTGCTATATGCCCGAAATTAGAAGATGGAGTAATTTTCTATGAGACTGGTCTGTGCAGTTCCACGGAGCTTCCGGACTGAAAATTTTCGGAAGAGACACTAGATTCGACTAAATAAGAGCTCATAGAATTACAGCACAATGGCGATTTTTTTGTGGAGAAAATGTCATGAGATAACTGAGATATTTTTTCGCCTTCAACACCAACCGCAACTATTGCAGCAACGTTGTATACACTTCAAAATATAAAATACTTCTCATGTATTGCTATTCATAACCAAGGGACAAGGGCGCCCGTACAATAGTCTGTAGATGGTGTAAGGAGGCTGTTAAGGTTTTTATGTTGGTGACGCCACGTAGCACTCTGTATGAAAATCACTGACAGTGCTGTGTGCAGTCTGTGGCTGGTTGGACTCATTGTTGGAATATTCGCATGTGTAGTGAGTGTTGGGCAGTTGGATGTGAACAGCACGTAGCGTTGGGCTGGTGAGCCGCCAGCAGTGGTGGATGTGGAGAGAGAAATGCCAGTGTTTTGAGAGGTTAGTATAAGCGGACGATCTGGACGTGTGTCCGCCAGAAAAAAGGAAATTTTTATAGACAGTCGAACAAATGAGTGAAGGTAGTGTTTTGCATTACACAAAAACTGAAAATTCAAGAAATAAAACAAGAAATTAAAAAAAATCCACTATGAGTCAAGGAAATAAACAGGAAGTTAAGATATCTCAACAGCAAGTAAAAAGGGAAATGATGGGCAATTTTAACAAATCATGTGATGGATTTGGTAATATCCATGAAAGCCATGCAATGACTGTGCGTAATTTGATACTTTAAGTGAGGCAGACGATGTTGAAATGGTATCCACGTCGTCAAAGGTTGACTAACTTTCGATGAAATGTACATAAAAGTCTCGAAAACTGTTCCATGTGGCAGGCTTTTTGGGCATATGGTGTTTAAACTGTGCCAAACTACTTCTGTGTGCAAAAGACTGTCAAGATTTTGTCATCAAATGCAACTGAACTGGTGAAAGAAGTATTTGAACGAATTCTGCAAGCATCTGGCAACAGTTATAATAAACTACATGGTAGTGTAACACATAATGATGACTTCTTTGAAATGTGGGATCGTAACGAGAAATTACGACAGTTTAATTTGCTGCTTTCTTACTAGATCATGTAACAGCCGCGCGGAGCGGCCGTATGGTTTGAGGCGCCATGTCACGGATTGCGCGGCCCCTCCCGCCGGAGGTTGGAATCCTCCCTCGGGCATGGGCGTGTGTGTTGCTCTTAGCATAAGTTAGTGTAAGTAGTGTGTAAGTCTAGAGACCGATGACCTCAGCAGTTTGGTCCCTTAGGAATTCACACACACACAACATGTAACAAAAGTGTATGAAAGCAGGTTTATGTTTTTCCCTGCGCAGAAGCTGGACAATTTTGATTTGAAAATATGTCATGGGGGTTGTCGTTATTGGTCGACGCACTCGCTGTACAGGTCAACACATTGGCCCGTGTGCAGATCGCCAGTTACGATGCTACTGCAGTACTGCAGATATATCTAGGTGTAACACCCACTCACAGAGTTTTCAGTCGGTGGCGGGGACGACGTAACAGACCACATTATGAAGAATTTGTGCAATGGATTCCAGCTGAACTTATAGACAGTGTATTAAAAGGAGAATAACTAGTAATGTAATTACGACTGCTTTTGTCACATGCTTTAGTGCCTATTGTGTGAGTGTGTGTGCGAAGTACATCTCAACATGTTGGTAGGGCATCAAGAGCACAGTACATAACGATGTATTTAGAATTGTACAACGCAGTGCAACAATTAAAAGTGTTTCACGATATGTTAAACATAGATTTTGTCATTTGTATATCAATGGATCATTACAACGTATGTCAAAACTTATAAATATTACTGTATGAGTGGACTGTATACTGTGTGCCAAGTGTATTAATTTCTTTTAACTTGACAATTTTCAAATGATTATTCACATATGTATGTGACACTAATCTGTTCTTTTGGCTAATACTGTATGTATTTCCCAGTTTACAGTTCCTTCGTAGTTGTAAAATACCGTTATTACCTATGATTCATGTTTAAACCTTCCTATTTGTAGCTGTGCATTTCGAACAAACTCATCACATCTATGGCCTTTACTTATACGAACAATTTAAAAAAATTACCTACTTGCTACGCACTCTAAGGTTTTACTTTTCTAAGCTCATGACCCTTGTTCAAGTAGATAAGCAAGTGTTACTCTGTAGATATTTCACTCATTTTAATCGTCTGTTTATATGTAGGCCTGTATATACCTCAGTTATTTCACATGTGCATATCTTCATCTGCGTAAATCTTTGTTTTCTTATCTCATTTTTTAATTTCGGTATCAAGTGTGCTGTGAACATTGCATTTTAGTGAATCAGTGCAACATAGGGAATATGTTGGGACACTACTGTAGGCTACACACCTACAATTTATTTGCTCTTTTTTGTTAATACAAGTACTTACATCGTAACATAGGTCGTGAGCAAACTTTTTTAATATTTTTTATATAATTTATTTCGTTTTTTAGACATGATTGCTTACTTTTGTGTTCTCTGACTAAAGCTATGACAGGTCATGTACAGCAATTACATACAATGCATCCACCCTTTGTAAGACACAAAGCTGATGGTTCTGATACTGCAATTTCTACAGTAATTAAAACAAATTTTGTGAGGTGACCTAGTATTTTGCCTTAGTGTGATGATGGATCCATCTCATACTAGTTCTGTTATCCACAGCAATAATTAAGTTAATAGGACGCAGTATCACTTAATCATGTGTAATTTGAAATGTTTATGTGTAGGAAAATTATTTGACATTAATAAATAGTGTTCAAAGTTGATTAAGCGAAACAATTTGGTAGGAAATCTTATACATGATAGTCAGTGTTTATTAGTCAACAGAGATCATCATTTAATCAGAAGGAGAATTATCTTATCATCTTAGGTGTAATAAACACTGTATCATGTGCATGAGATTATCATTACATATGGGCACATAGTCGTATTCCAATCCTCTATAGTTAGACGCCAGTCCTCTGTAAGTGTAGCAAGATTCTGACAATCTTCTGGTGTTGCAGTGGAATAGCATTGATACACTTCTGTTTTAATAGGAATTGTGTGCAGGCGAGCTTTCCATTTCGTCAGCAGTCACATTATGAACATGATCTTTGCTATGATGAAAGCCATATGATCATGGGACTGTGAAGACATTTAGGTACAGTAAACATTGTGAGTGCAAAGAATTAATTCTAGTGTGAACACTACTCTTATATTTTTAGACCTAAGTTTTTACGTTCATACGAAAGCTAAAGAGACGAAATTTAAGTACCTGACTGGTTCACAACTCCCTGGATGACTTTTTGTTATAGTTTCTTTGATTATGAGTGAGCGGGAAATGGTAGCAAAAACATTAGAAAGGTCTGACTTACATTACACTTCTCAATTCTAAAATTCAGCAGAAAATGAAAGAGGACTTATTTGGCAGCAAAGCAAAAGAAGTCCTAAATGCATTGTCTGTTCCATTACAGAAAAGAGCAACTGAAGATCTTAGAAGCTTTTATAGCAATATGCTTCAGTTTCGGTAAAAAGGTATGATGCAACACATACAGATGACAGCCCCTATGCCCCCCATGCAGTATTTTCTCTGTATGAAGGGATTGAGTTCAAAGATTCTAAAAAGCGTTGCACATAAGTGAAAATATTTGCATAGATGACCTGTATGAAGAGATCAACAGTCATCAAGCCTACCTTAGCAGCAGTGTGAACAAAGATGTGATTACGTTTCGAATTGGCTTAAATTCTTGGCTTCAGTACTGAGCAAGGTGTATAAAATATTTTCAAAGCGATAGGATTTTTGTTCAAAATCTCTGGCTGTAAAGCCTTTCTAGAACGTTCATTTCTTTCATGGAGAATAAATGGTGTGACACAAGAAACAGATGTTCAACGGATTTATCAAGGCAGAACTCTAGGTGACAGTGAACTACGAAAGCAAGCTGTGTTCAGAAATGTTTGAATTTGCAAAGGGTGATATTCAGTTACTAAAAAGTGCCAAAGGTTCAGTGAAAATCAATCAGAATACATCCGAGTCCGATTGATTAGGCCTTGAAAATGAAAACGTGTACATTTTGTGTGCTTTAGCTGTGCACTTCTCCGCTATTAATATTGTGTGCTCTCTATTATACATATGGAAGAGCTATGTAACTGTTCATGTGATATAATGTGTGTGTGTATTTTAGCTTTGAAAATATTGTTATAAACGAATAGCTAGTAGTCACTCCTCTTCTTATTTTACGAAATCTGGCAAAACTAGTCCGACCGCAGCGACTGAGCGTTGTACTGAGCAATCATTAATCTCTTACAGTTTACAGTCAAGCAAGGAAGTTTACATACATTATGGTGAGATTCGCAAGCCATTCTAGTTACCTTACGTTGGGCCATATAATGCACTTGCTTGTCAAGGCATATGACTGCTGTCGATGTAAACAGTTGAAAGTTACAGTGTGTTACCGCAACAGTACTCTGACCAGTCGACAATGAGACAAGCGCCACAGCACAATACGTGCATGCAGCTTTCTGCCACAAAAGATGGTATCTTTCCAACAATCGAATCTTCAGAATTTCTGGATAATGCAGGTGCCTAAACCCTAATTACCACTGACGTAATAGTGGAGTGATGCAGTGATACGTAATTTAATATCGACGCCGATACTCTCCAACATCTGAACAGTTGGGTATCCGACCGGGTAGAGTCGTAATTTCTCCACAATATTTCGGCAGACGTACACGCTGCCATCTTCAGGTGGTTCTTGACGAATGCTGTGCTGTTCCTCTCGACGCCCTATATACAGGGTGTCCCAGCTATCTTGTCCACCCAAAATATCTCTGGAACAATAACAGCTATTGGAAAACGACTTTAACCGGTATCAATGTAGGGCTGGGGCCCATGAATGTACATATTTGGAAACATGCTAAAACGAAAGCATATGTGTTTTTTAACACAATTTTTTTTTAAATGGACCTCCTATATTTTTTCTTCAGCAATCCATAGCATGACAAAGCACATACACAATGGCGTTGATTGCATCGCAATATTCCCATTACATCCCGAGATATTAAGACGCGAAGTTGACGCTTGAAACACCCGACATGCGCTGCTAGCGCACGTCCTGAGGCTCAGGCGTGAACCCCATGCTGCCCGTAATCGCGATGTGATTGACATGCGTAATCACACTTCCATACTTATCAAGATGTCCGAAACGAATAGTCTGCTGCCATCCTGCATTAACGTCGTACATTCCAGCAGGTATTTATCCCGTAGGCTAGGGGTGATGCGCTTCTGTAACATATCTGTGTACCGCAACGTTAGTCACAAAGTTAACTTCGCTTATCGTTAATCCGTTACTAAAAAGCTAATGCCGTTCGACGTTAAAACTTCACTTTACTGTAGATCTAGCGCAAGTGACACTTAATCATTCACTCGTAATAGTAAAATTCATGTTGATGGTTTTAGTGAAACGAGCAAGTGGACTAAAAGTTGTACTGTTGTTTAGGTAAAAATGTTTTGATTTGGGAAGTTCAGGTAGGACATAGAAGATGAATGTAAACACGTTTAACCAATTAGTTTTATTATCACATAATTATCAATGCTATGTTTATCTAATGCGTTAAATGACAAATTGTTGCAAACAAATGTTTCTTAACATCACTGGGTAAAATGGCCCTTTGTAGAAACTTACACTGTGATACCAGCACTACATACTAAACATAGCGTCCACATCTCATGCTCAAAGTGATGCCATTGGCTTGCATACATGGGGTCACTCTGCGGATGAAGGATGCCCTACTTCGTGCTACTGTTTCCTCTTTGATGGCTGTACAAGCATCAATAATGCGTTGCTTCAGGTCCTCTGGTGTTGTTGGTTCATGTTGGTAAACAGCATCCTTCACTGCACCCCAAAGAAAATAATCCAGCGGTGTAGGGTCCGGAGATCGGGCAGGCCACCTAACTGGGCCACCTCGTCCAATCCACCTACCAGGGAACTTAGGTTCAGAAGTCGTCGTGCTCGTAAGGCGTTATGTGCAGGGCATCCGTCATGCTGATACCACATGACCGTTCTCCGGTTCAGAGGTACGGTGTCCAAGAGAACAGGAAGATTGTGTCGTATAAATCTGGAGTATTGTCTGCCATTTTGGATGCCATTTATAAAGAAAGGTCCGATAATGGTATCTCCAATAATTCCACACCAAACATTAACTTTCCACCGACGGAGCCATTTTGGATTGTCTGCGGACCAATAATTCGTATTCCTCATATTGACAATTCCTTTGTTGGAGAATGATGCCTCGTCGGTAAAGAGAACATCTGCAAAAAATTTTGGATTAGTCAGAAGTTTTTGCTGAGCCCACCGACAAAATGTTACCCTATTGCGGAAGTCATTTTGTAAGACGTATGCGTTGCCGGCGATGGGTGAGGCATGGCAGAGTCTCTGACCAGACTTGTTGCTTGTCGCGAGTCGGCGTCAGTCGGTAGTAGTCTTCAGTCCGTGCTAGTAAGCTGTAGTATGCAGTGGTCGGCGCGTGCCCGCGCGTGTCGGCAGTCTGCTCTGGTCGGGACTCTGGAGGATGAGTATTATTGTAGAAGGTAAAGAAGCAGCCTTGCGCATATCTAGTAATGTATATTGACTGTCATTAATTTCTTTAAAAATAAATGCCCCCAATAATAATTTTTATAATCTAAAGAAACTTTTTTAAAGAAAAGCATTCATTTCAATTTAAAGAATATTTCCAATGCATGATCATTCCTTCCGAGAATCAAAACAAAAAAATGTACGCCAGCATTGCACGAAGCTGTGCCGAAAAATTTCTACATAAGAGCAGATATATTCGCAGTTTTTATTGAGGTAAGAATTTTCCTTTTTTTAAAATTCAGAATACAGGGCCGAAGGGCAGCGCTGCTGTCCTCATAAAATTTACCAGGTTACTGAATTTTTTTTTATTATTTCCGGATTTACGAACTGAATTTTCTGGTTACATTAAATGTGAATGCATTTGTGCACAGAGATTATAATGGGAGCCAATTTTGTTCAGAGGTTATATTAAAATCAATTTTGTTCAGAGGTTACAATACCTTAAAAATTCATTTTGTGCGGAGGTTACACTTGATTCATGGTTAATGGTTTCTCATTTAAATATTTCTGTGGGGAGGTTCATGGCTCATGGTTCATTTCATTATTTTTGTAGAGAGGTTACACTTGGTTCATCATTTTAATTATTATATATTCTGTGGGGAGGTTACACTTGGCGACATCCGGACCAGGATCGTATTTCTTTGTGAATCTTCTGAGAAGTAGTCATATATCTGCTCTTATTTCCTTAAATGTAGTTTGCATCTGGCGCAGCGCACTTACCAATTTGTCACTCTTTCTTTCACAGATCATCGGCAATTTCTTGCTCTTTCTTGTATTTGTGTTTGTTGTATTTTGCATTGTCCTTGTTTCATTTGTGCTTAATTTTGATTTTTTGTGAAAAATGCCGCGAAAAACTGTGAACAGTACATCGCGATGTGCAATGAGTGAAACAGCCGACTCGAATAATTTGGCCGATAGTACTTGCGACACTCAGTGTAATGATGACAATCCTCCATTTACAGACAATCAGTGCGTACCGACCACTAATAGTGATTTTAATGTTAATAATCAGCAAACAAATTCAATTGTGTCCTCTGTTAATTTAACAATTGACGACGCGGCGCTTTCCGATACAATGAACGCTGCCCAGTTTGACACACCCGGTTTGCAAAATTTACGTAACGAACAGACAAATTTTTCTAACGAAAATGAACAGTGTAATCAAAATACGTCAGATTTATTTGATTCCGAGGTAGTGACTAACAGTGCACATCCGATTAGCAAACATTTTCAAGAATTACAGAATGACCAAATGGTTACAGAAAACGTGACAAATGCACAAACACCATCACACAGCACAGAGAATACAGTAGCTAATATTGGCATGGATCAAGTTATGGCATTATTGGTATAATTTAGTGAAAAATTTAAACAACTTAATGAAAAACTAGACGACAATTCCAAAGAACAGAATGAAAGACAAGACTTCAATCACAAACAACTTAGTGAACAGAACAAACAACTTAATGAAAATTTCAAACAACTTAATGAAAAACATGACAACATTAATGAAAAACTAGACAACAGTTCCAAACAGTTGAATGAAAAATTAGACAACAATTCCAGACAGCTTAGTGAACAGATTACAGCCATTGCCGCGCAATGTCATGATACTAAAGAACAATTACGCGAGGAAATTGAGGCTTGTGCTAGGAAAAGTAGTGAAGAAATTAGATCTGTTGCTCAAGAATTAAGGAATACGCAAGCAGCTGCAACAGAATCACTTAGAGACGAAATTAGTGCAGTCGGTAAATAATGCTCTGAAAACACAACACAGTTACGTGAGGAGTTTGAATTAATGTCAGCAGAACTTTCACGCACACTGGATGCAAAAGTAGATGCGAAATTCGACCAACAGAACAGTCAAATTGACGAACACTTTAACCACCACCTACAAAACAGTGAAACGCGTTACCGTAAATTCCTACAGGAACAAAATAAAGTAAAACGACAAGTCATGGAAACAATTACCGCACAGAGACAGGGAGATAAACGTAAATTGTTTACGAAAGCAAAAACATACGTAGACAATAATATTGCTACAGCATCAGACGAAATTAATACTATCAAACAGTTGAACACCGAATTGCGCGATGAAATTTCCGATCTTAAATCAAAAACAGATACACACACAGTAGACTTTCAGACAGTGACCGACAGACTTGAACAATTAGAACTAATACAGGATTCCGATGCCATCAAAGCAGACGTTAAAAAATTGAACGAAACCACACGTAGAATACAAAAACAAATTAATGCTTGTGACACTAAAAACGATGATCAGGTAAAAATACTGACTGAAAAATATGATGAATTGGCCAGTCGTATTGACGTTATTGAAAGTAATAATGACAGCAAATCAGACGATACTTCACCGATTTCGTTAAATCAAACACCTGAATTCCAAAATTTACAGCAGACGATCAGTGAGATAGATTCGTCCAATAATACGTTACGTAGAAAATTATCGACTTTACAGCAAGAGGTGACAGAAATAAAAAATATTTCAGTCAATAACACGTCACAGCATACGGCACATTCCGAATATTTGTCACACTCACACAGCCAGTATAATGTAGGTAATTTACAGAGAGTACGTGACTTAGATTCCGAACAATCACAGACAAATAGATTCTCATACAATCCTGAACCTGTTCAGACGTACAGAGACGATAATTTTGATTACAAACATTTTCTATCAGTGAGAAAATTTAAAGTATTTAAAAATGACAGAACACAGATTCACCCCTTGGATTGGATACAACAATTTAGCTTTGCCTTTCCACCGACTTGGCCTGTAATGCACAAACTTTAATTTATTTGCAGTTTTTTGGAAGGCGAACTGACAACTCATATGAGACTGATCGCGAGACAATGCTACTCGGTAGAAGAATTTCAGAATGCTTTTCTGTCAGCATATTGGTTGAAGACGACACAGCGCGGAATTAAGGATCAATTAATTAGGAACCAAGAAATGCAGCGAGCACAGGACAATCAGCCTCATTTCACATGCAGCCAAAGTGATGTTAAGAATAATTAATAAAAGACTTGAAAAAGTAATAGAGGAGAATCTCGGCGAGGAGCAGTTTGGCTTTAGACAGAATATGGGCACCAGAGATGCAATAGGGCTCCTACGAACCTTGGGAGAAAGGTTTATTGAAAAAGGAAGAGACCTATACATGTGCTTCATCGATTTAGAAAAGGCATTTGACAATGTGGTTTGGGACAAGCTGGCGACTATTATGAGGGAAAAGAGAGTGGACTGGAAAACCAGAAGACTTATAAACTCATTGTACCTTAATCAAAAAGTTTCAGTTAAAGTGAGAGGAGAAAGTACAAACTGGATCAGACTAGGGAAAGCAGTAAGACAATGATGCTGTTTATCACCTACTCTTTTCAACCTGTACTTGGAAAATATGATTGACCAATGCTCATTAGACGACAAAGGAGTAGAAATTGGAGGAAGAAGAGTAGGGTGCTTGAGATTTGCTGATGATATGGTCCTTCTAGCCACAGGGGAAAAAGAATTACATGATTTGGTGGACACCATTGCAACTAACGGAAAAAAATATGGAATGAAAATTAACACAAATAAAACAAAAGTATTGGCAATAGGAGGAAATAAGGAAATAAAAATTGTGCTGAATGGAGAAACACTAGAACAGCTGCAAAATTTTAAGTATCTTGGAAGCAGGATAGACACCGACTGGAAGTGCACCACAGAAATTAAAACAAGGATAGCAATGGCAAAAGAGGCGTTTTATAAGAAAAGGAGAATCTTCTGCAGCGGTATGGACAGAGAACTCAGAAAGAGACTCATAAAATGTCTTGTATGGAGTGTTCTTCTATATGGCGCTGAAACATGGACTATGAGGAAAAAAGACAGAGAAAGGCTGGAGGCTTTTCAGATCTGGACATGGCGGAAGATGGAAAGAATAAGTTGGATGGACAGAGTAAAAAATGAAGAGGTACTGAGAACAGTGGGAGAGAAAAGGCAGTTACTGGATGTAATAAAGAGAAGAAAAAGAAATTGGATTGGGCATATATTAAGAAAGAATGACAGACTGATAAAAACAGTTTTAGAAGGTTATGTAGAAGGGAAAAGGAAGCGAGGAAGGAAGAGATTCCAGATACTGGATGACATGATGGACGGTACAACATACAGCAGCCTTAAGAAGGAAGCAATGGATCGCAGAAAATGGAGAGGCAAAGGACCTGCTAATATAGCAGATAACTGATGATGATGATGATGATAATTAGTTTACCGAATTGTGAGAACTCAAATTTTTCCACTGTCAAGCAATTTTTTGAGCACATGGTCCAACAAAACCAGTACTTAAGTGAACCATACAGTGAATCTGCACTTATTCAATTATGTATTTCTAAGTAACCACGATCATTAAAAGTGTCACTTTTAATGGGTCAGCAGAAAGAAAATATTTCGGCATTCAGAGATCTGTTACAGCTTTTGGAAGTGCAGCAATCGGATTATTCCTTTATAAACAAAAATTTTTCATATAATAACCAAGGTCAACAAACATACAGTAATTACGATCAGCCACGCAGTTTCAATAGCAAAGGGAATAGACGGTTCAGGAACGACAACCACCAGAACTTTAATAACAGGCAAAATTTTAATTATCAGTATTGTCAAAATTATCAGCAACAGGAACCACATTTTGGTAACAATAAACGTTCTCCACCGCAACAGCATGACAGCCAGCCGGTTAGCATACCTAACCAACAATGTAATGTACAAGGTCAACCAAGCTTTAATGTTTCGCCGCCTACACGTATGGCGTCAGCTCCAACAAATAGCAACCCACAGCAACAAGGGAATCAGTACGTACAGAAAACACATTATTTCAATTCCTATCGCAATGCACCGTATAGAAATGACTATCATGACAGACGTAAAAGTAATGAACACAATTTTCAGCGTACATTTAATAACAGTCGGTCTTACCAGCAGCAAAATCATCCGCAACAACATATTATCATGAATGAACCAGACAGTAGGTATCATCCCGAACGTAATACGTCAGGAAGAAATAACAGACCCGTACAAATAGTTGAAATGCCACAGTATCCTCCTGAAAATAATAGCGCGTCAGATAGAATTTGACTAGATACAGTACAGGTTGCATCTTCCAGTAACGCAAGCAATGCTTTTGGCACGCAGAATCATGTTCACGAAAATGTTATTACTTTTGACGATATCAGAGACACCCTTTTGCAGGAAAGACCAGTTGTTCAAAAAACCATTTCACACCCTGTCATTGAAGTAAAAATTGGATCATAGAAATTTTCAGCAGTAATCGATTCTGGATCTCCTATGTCAGTCATAAATGAGGAAACTTTCAACGAATGTAACAAAGAGAATACCTATCCTTCGTTACCTTTAGGCAAAACTAAAGTAAAAGGAGCAGTTTCTGGTAAAGGAGTAGATCTAAAGTTACAGACACACTTATCATTTTGTACTGCAGGTCATACATTTCACTCAAAATTTTGGATTGTTCCCTTATTGACGCTGACAGACGTTATTTTAGGTACGAATTTTCTGGTACAACACGACGCAATTATTGACTTTCAAAACTCCTATTTAATGTTAAAGGATGAAAATGTACAACTGGCTTTAGAATTTCAGCACTCTTTATCTGCAGAAGAACAAACAATTAATCGTACAGAGGTCATTTCCGCATCACGTAACATAGACTGTCATTCCACATTGTTAACAGATACGTACGTACACAACTATAATACTCCAGCCGAAGCCGACTATGACGTTGACACTTTTAAAGCGAAACATTATCCCATTCCGTATATTCATAGAGAACAAGTTAAGAAAGAATTGCATGCTATGCTTGACCAAGAAATTATTGAACCGGCAGTTAGTCCGTACATAAACCCGCTACATATTGATAAGAAAAAGGATGGTTCACTTTGCCTCGTACTTGATTCACGTCATATCAACGACATTATTATTAATGAAACGGATCGCCCACAATCACTAGAAGAACTTTTAACGAAATCGCGAAATTTCGTTAAAGAATTTTATTTGCTTTTAAGTTAATTTTCTTTACCTTACTTTCTTTGCGTGCAAACTTTGTTGTAGAACCTCTCTCTTATTTACGTGTGGTAATAAAAATTTTCACTTTCAAAAGAATTACGTACATTTAAAAATTACGTGAACTCATATTAACTGATTAAGAATATTTGGTTGAAAATTAAATTTTTCACATCATTTGGCCTTGGCACACATTTTCTAAATGCAGTGGATTTTTTTGTTAAATATTTTTATTGAATTCTTTCCCGGCATTAGCTTTTGAACACAAGATTATCACTATGAGCAGAAAATGGTTAATTATTACCAAGCCGACATTTAATTATCACTGATCAAACCTACTTTGCTATACATTAAAGTTATTTGAAAGAACCAAAATTGTTAAATTTCAATGTTAACTATCCGTCTAAGAATGCACAAATGTGTAACTATTTTTTTTTTTAGTCTCAGTCAGTCTCTGGATCGCTGTAAAAGAAGAACATTCTCTTAGTTCACTGTTAATGTTTATCTGTCTGTTCCCGATTTACGGGTTTGGTTGATTTTTCCTTTAGCGGAACAATTTTTTAAATGTGCCGCCGCTGCAAATCGATCGGTCGCGGCACAGCCCAGCAACACCGCTAAAAAATGCTGAAAACTCTTTAAAGAAATATTATAGATGACATGGGCAAGCTAATTTACATTAATAATACACACTTTTTATAAATTCTGATATATTTAGATCAAGCAATAATTCAACTCACATTAGTTCGTAATTTCTCCTTCAATGGCGGCTAAATCTAGATACAGACAAATGACGTCTACCCATTCACCAAATGCATCGATACAGCTTCATACCGCTTTCGGCTCTAAACGAGGAAGACCAAAGAATACATAGTGCATTGTGCTTTTATAGTATTGCTGACTATTAACATTTCTTTGTAATTTCACGACATTATTTCCCTCTGGCTGAATTTATCTCTGATATCTCAGATATTGACACATTTCGCAATTACATATTTAATATAGAAATATTACCATCCTAAATACAGAGAGAATATTACTACAAAAAATATTACAATAATAACAAATGTCTTTTACACAACATTCAATAATATTTTTGTTAAATAATTACATTATATACAAATTGCTCAGAGTGGCGTATATGGTACAAATAAATTTCAGTTTGTTAATGTGTGAGTTTGCCAGGGAACGTTACTTTGCCCCCTGGCAGCATTTGGCAAAGAGTTTCTATACTTTGACACAATGGTGCCAGTAACGTTCTTTACAATTCTGTGTTTTTATGGAATGGCTCTTTTAATCAGTCCCAGGGTTAAACATGTTCATGGCTCCCCCATTTGGGCGAAGGCAGACAGAAAACCTGGGCAAAACTGTGCCGGAGCCCAGCCATCCCAGTTGGTTCATGATTAATCTTGTCTCTTTAGCAGTCATTCTTTTGAATTGATTTAACAGTTTGTCATCAACGGTTACATGATATCACTGTCACATACAGTTCAACGATATACCGTAAGGTCACTTGTCCTAGAATATATCACTTAGTTTTTTGAAATCATTTAGCACAGCATCACTTTTTATAATATTCCCACTACCTACGTGTCACAAATCCATCTCCTACACTTGTTAGTGTTCATTTTCTCTTATCAGTTCACAGGTATACATAATAAATGTTCAATGTTTATCAAAAATGGAGTCATTGATATGTTAATGCAGTTTGTGTAAATATTTTAGATAATGACAACAATGCTGTAGTCGGTGAGCAGTGCGGAATGATTGTTGAGAGGCGCTCGGCGTGGCGCGTCGGCCCCGTGTAGGTCACCGCCCCCGGTGTTGACAGCTACGGCGCGGAGGGGCGTGGCTGTCTGGTCTGCTATGGGCTGCTGCGGCCGCTGCATGGCTGATGTAGCCGGATGTGCGTTGGATATCAGCTCGCCCGTGTGACGTCTTCTTGCAGTGCTCCAGCAAACATGCAACAAGTTCACAAACAGTGTACTATCCTTATGGGCATTTTTCCTGCTGTGGGAAAGAACGCACACAGTTATTGGCAGTTATTATTCAGTAGGCCTTCACTAGTCTGGTTTGCACAATGTTTAGTTGTCACAGTAACACGTTTTATGGGCACACAATATTTTTCACCATGTCATGACTTGTCATTAGTCACACGCAAGTTTCACCTTAGGACAAAATGTATCTCTGTAGTCAATGCGCTTTTCTGGCGTCCCTTGACACACAAAGAATTAAAGTTTGACACTAACTTGGTCCACCGTCCGTTATCGGCTCACTGTTCGTGTCGTGCTAGTTCCTTGTCCACTTGCACACATGGCGATAATACAGTTTTTTATTACTTATACACAACAACTTCGTGACGTATTGCTGCAGGTTTAACAGTCACTGTCTGTCTCTGCCACACAATACTGCACTTTTGTTTAAGTTCCTTTATTTTTATTTACAATGTCCGCTGTGCAATTTTTGTAACAGCACATTCGTAACTCTTTACCAAGGTGTGTGATATTTGTGTACATGGTAACAAATATTAAAATTTCGTATTAGTTTGCCCAAAAATCATCTATATTCGTGTTCGAGTAGATTTTATTTGTGCATTCCAGCCGGATTCAGGCATATTGTTCAATAACTCCTTTGAAATCATGTCACACTTTACTATCAAGGTCCTACGTAACTACAGTGTAGCCTCTGTAGGTTAAAATTGACTTGGACTGTATCTGGCTAGTTCCCTTTTTTTTTGATTGACTCTGCACATGCTTCAATTGAAGCTTCTCTGTGCGTAACTTTGCGTTACTTAAATTTGCAATAAGTTTGCCTCCCATGGTGCCCTCGGGTCACTACTGGGTGCATTATTCTCTCTGATAACATTGGTTAGATAATAAAGTTCTCAGGGCCTCATATTATTGATATTATTCTGGGTTCTAATCTGTCAATCTGACAGCTACACATATATACATACATACATATATAATAGAAAAGATTGTGCCAAGAAATATTTCAATTTTGACACACATATAGAAAATTATACAGTACACTAACTAATCATTACTAAAATGTTCCTCTTGGCTGAACTCTGTCACAGCTTAACACTACAAATAATTGCACTAATCAGATTATCTGTGCAGACATTTAGAGCATGTTTTAGATAACACAAATTAAAAGAAGACATAACACAAATATTCATACACACATGAGAAAGTCAATCATATTCTTATAACTAAATACTTCTACACTAGTACATTATGTCTACAGATCACACATCATTAATGTTCATTATTTACAAAAGAATGGTGTCCTCATAGGACTATTAGTCTTTTACTGTATGAATATTTTTACATCCTTACGCAGATACAGTCCCCGTACTCTCCCTGATTGGGGATCTGCTAAGAGATAGCTACACTCATGTGGCACACTTACTACTCTAAAAGGTCCATTGTACACCAATTGCCACTTGCTATTCTGTTTCAAGGATGCCAAGGACTTAGGATGATTGCGTAAGAGTACCAAGTCCCCAACACTAAATTTTTGGTTATTCGTCACATGTCGATTATATTTTTCTTTCCTGTTCTGAGCGCACCTGGTAAGGTTGCACCCTGCTTTCCTTATCTTCTCTTCCTTAGGCTCAAGAATGACTGGGACGTTAGGCAAATGTGCCAGCCACTCATTCAGAACTCTTATTATTCATTATAATCTCGTCTGGTGGGTACCCCGTAGAAGCATGCGGGGTTGCGTTGTGAATTTCCACAAACTTAGGTATCAGAGCTGGCCATCTTGTGTGCTTATATGCAATGTATAACCTGAAAAATTTATTTAACTCTCCAAATGTTCTCTCTACTAAACTTGCTTGTGGGTGAAAACGGGATATTAGTATGTGCTTTATATTTTGTTCATGTAAATAGTTTTTCCAGGTATGGCCTGTAAAATAGGAAGCATTATCCGATATTATCGCTTCAGGCTTACCCACTTGTGTAAAATATTCTTTCCCTAACCATTTAACTATTCCACGAGCAGTGGCTGACTTAAGGCAGTATATTTTTAACTATTTAGAGAAAAGGTCATACACCGCTAAAATGTACTTTAATCCACCCCTGGCTCGTGGGTAGGGTCCTGCTATGTCTATAGATACTAACTGAAGTGGCCGATGAGACACTATAGGATGCAGTTCAAACCTTGTGGACTTATTTTGAAACTTAGCTTTTTGGCACAGAGGACAAGTCCTGATAATGGTGCGAGTCTGCTGGCTTATTCCCTTAAAGTAACAGAATCTGGATAAAATCCTTATTGTTTTGTCTATCCCAGCGTGACCCCATGCTAAATGCGTGTGCCACACTACAGCTGGGATAGCCTGTTGCGGTATACACACGACTCCATGGTCATTTGATACACCCGTTTTATAATACAGAATATCATCTATTATTTTGAAATTCTGAACATTTTTAAGATTGGTTCCTTCTTTAATTTTGCTAATGATATCTCGCCAAATCGGATCAGTTTCCTGCAATGTAGACATATTCTTACACATATGTAAAAAGTCCCTCCTATGTACCTTATCTTGTACTAAGAGTATTCGATATTCCTCCGATTGTTCCAAAATCTTTGACATTGAGGATTGCCCTAGTGGAAGCCTCGACAAGGCGTCAGCCACAACATTATCTTGTCCTTTTAGGTACATAATCTTAATTTTATATTCCTGCAATGCTAACCTCCATCTTAGCAAGCGGGTATGGTATAATTTGCAAGACATTAAATAGCTCAGAGCCTGGTGGTCACTGAATACTTTGACTTCTTTACCATAGATGTAATAATTGAATTTCTTTACCGCCCAAACCACTGCAAGAGCCTCTAATTCGGTAGCGGAATATGCTCTCTCGCAGCTGTTTAGTGTGCGGCTGGCAAATCCGATTACATTGATTGTTGTGGGGTCGCTGCTCCTGTCCCACTGAAATAGACAAGCACCCAGACCGTATGAACACGAATCTGTCGCTATGCAAAAATCTTTTGTCATGTCTGGGTGTCGCAGTATGTTTGCATTCACCAAGGCGTTTTTGATAGCGTCAAATGCGCGTTGACATTCTTCTGTCCACACCCAGTGCGCATTTTTACGCAACAGACTCAATAAAGATTCGTTATTCATTAATTGGTTTGGAACAAACCGTCTAAAAAAGGATGCAAGACCTATAAACGCTTTGAGTTGTCTCTTAGTTCTCGGACTAGGAAACCCACGAATTGCGTCAAGTTTTTTGCTGTCAGGTTTGATGCCTTGTGGTGTTATTATGTGACCTAGAAATTTAATCTGATTACGTCCAAATTTGGATTTCTCAAGATTCGCTGTTACTCCCGCTTGCTTAAACCTTTCTAAGACTCTACTCAGTAGTTCTACGTGCTCCTCCCAGGTGGCAGTAGCAATCACCAGATCGTCTACATACACTGTTACCCTTTGCAGCAAATCCGGACCTAAAACCGCGTCGAGGGCTGTTATGAAAACCCCGGCACTTACATTTAAGCCGAAAGGTAGTACCCTAAATTGGTAGCTCCTTCCCCCAAACATAAATGCAGTATATTTCCTCGACTCGGGTGTGAGCAGGATTTGCCAGAATGAACTTTTCATATCAATAGATGTCAAATATTGCACTCCATGGAATTTTTGAATTTGCTCATCTAAGTTTTCCGGATGAGTCCTGACAGGTACAATAATTTCGTTTATGTCTCTCGCATCTAATACTAACCGTACCTGTCCGTCTGCTTTTGCTACCGCCACCAAAGGACTACTATAAGGGGACAAAGACGGTTCTATTATTCCCCACTCGATCAGTTTTCTTATCTCTTTAGCTACTACTTCCTTCTTGGACCAAGGAATGGAGTATGAAGCTCGACAGTAGGTTTTGTGAGGCTTCACCTCGATATTGTACTGATATTCCTTAACAATTCCTGGTCGTTCTGAAAATACATCTGCATAATTAGATAATAACTGTACCAAATACTGCTGTTGCATTGAATTCAAATTTTCGGACTGTGATACTTTGTTCACAAGTGCGTCCACATTTGCTCTTAATTGATCACTTTGTACGTCTGGATAATAGAGATTTTGTCCTAGACAATGATTGTCTAAATGTAGTATCCACTGATTCCTACATTTTATGTTAATAGTATTTCAATTAGGCACAGGTACCTCTTCAGATGTGAGCATGGACAATTCTATCCTCCTACCAGCGTTCATGAAACTTAATTTTCCCCGATAAAGGTCGATTATTGCGTCCCTTTCTCTCAAAAAATCTACCCCCAAAATGCAGGCTACCTTTAAACCCTTTACTACCAGGAATGAGCACGCTATGGCTTCTTCCCCTAAATACATCTCTACCCGCACTTGGAGTTTAATTATTTGTCGCTGTGCACTTATGGCTCCAGTGACTTCACAATTATTCACGGGAAAAGTCAGCATACGCTTTTCTTTCCCCAGTACTCTGAATAAGTCCATACTCATGACACTGACAGTAGCACCTGTATCTACGATTGCTTGCACATCAATATTGTTAATTTTAATCTCTATTATCGCTTGTACTTTGTCTTTGTGCTCCTTTATGCACGTGGATGGTTCAGTTATTAATTCAGGTCCCATCTGTACCCCGTCATTATACCTAAGGCTATAGATTCCCGATGTTTTGTTCTGTGTCGGGCTGCTCTCACTCCAAACCTCAGCCGACGATGGAGAGCGTATCTCGGCTGAATCTAGTTTGTTGAATTATTGCTGGTGGATGGGTGTGGCTGCTCTGTGTCACTGACCTCTACTATGTGTAAGTTGTGTTGCGTCGGCCGCCACGGTTGCGCAATTGGCGCATTTTGTGGTGGCGGTCGGTTATTGTCATATCTTTCACTGTTTTGCCGGTCCGGACTGGGCCTCTGGTTCTGTGGCCAAGTTTGGTTTGCATCATTATAAGTATTAGTGTTCCACGGCCCCCTGGCATTTTTCCATCTACTATTGCTTGGTGGGCCTGTTTCATATCGGTCATCTGACCTCCTTTTCCGGTCATTATTCACCGGCGGACTATTGCCGTTCCGGTCTCTACCTCTATTCCCGTTTTGTACATAATCTTGTCTCCTATTGTTACCTCCACCGTTTCCATTACTTGGTGGAGGCGTGTTATTTCGACCATTTCTGTAACCGTTTCCGTTACTTCTAGCCTGTTCAGAGGCTGCCTTAACATCCTCCTGAATCAGGTCAATTGAGTCCAGAACCGACAAAAAATGTTCCATATCGTTTTCGGGCACGTGTATAAGTTTTTCCTTTACGTGTATCGGCAAGTGTGATTTCAAAAGTCTGATCAAATCCCGGGATGAAATCTGCTCGTCCCAATAACGGGTCTTATTAATGTACTTCTCAAAATAATTTCGCAAATTGCCTAATCGTGGAGAATACGGTTCTGGATTATATACCTCCTTCCGTAATCTCTCCTGAATACATGTTGACCAATATTTGGCCAAGAATGCCTTTTCAAATTGCTCATATGTACCGCAACTGTCAGCTGCTTCGGTTGCCCATAATGCAGCATCTCCTTGTATGTAAGACATAACGAACTGTATTTTCTGTGTATGACTCCAAACGCTAGGCAAAATGTTTCTAAATCCCTTGATAAACACTACAGGGTGAACAGATTTCTTCTCCGTTGTAAAGGTCTGAAACTGTCGGTTTCTAATCAGACTTTCTTCAATCACTACTTTGGAATGACATTTATTTGTTTCGCTTATATTGGTTGCCTGTTCTGTCTCGCAGTCGCAATTTTTTACTGCTGTATTTATATGCCTATCATTGTTGGACCTGGCTGGCGTGACATACAGCTGTGAGTCGTCATGCCGCAAGCTGCTTTCTATTTCGGCAAGACGACGGTTGACATTCCGCTGCCACAGCGGAATGTCATTGTGTACCAGCTTTTTCAGGTTCTGCACTTCCGCATTTGAGCCCACATCTTTGGCTTCAATCGCGACGTGCACTTTCTCGTCTATTTCTTCTATAACTTCGTTTTCTATTTTGTGCACTTGTTCGGACACTTTGTGCTCAATTACTTGATTTGTGTCAGTCTCTAATTGTTCCACCCTGTTGGTCAGTACACTGATTTCCTCTACGATACTGGCGTTAGCCACTTGGATACTATCTACTCTTTCGCTTAGTTCTTGCACCGTTTTGGGTATGGTGTCATAGTTTTGTTTCAAACTAACAATCTCACTTTGCATAGCTTCCAAAGATTGCATTAACTGCAAGTCTCTCTCATGCATGCGTCGATCACGCTCTGCTTGTTTAGCATCACGTTCTCTATCACGCTCTGCTTGCATACATGCAAATTCAGCTACCAATCTCTGGTCACGCTCTGCTTGCATACGTACAAATTCACTTTGGAAATTGAGCATGCACTCGAACATAACTCTTAATGATTGCACTTCTGACAGCTCACCACTCTCTGCTCTGTGTCCAGTGCTTGCGGGTGGCGCAGTATTTCCGCTATCAACTGAATCACTGGGTAGCAGTGGCAACATTTCTTGCTCTTCTGCCCCCAGATTCTCACATTGTACTTCCTGAACTATGTCACTAACATTACTTTGTGTCCCACTTTCTAACTCGGTATCACTACTTACTGACTGTTGTTCATTATCCATATTGATATCCTTCTGA
Organism: Schistocerca piceifrons; assembly: GCF_021461385.2. Classification (NCBI taxonomy): domain Eukaryota; kingdom Metazoa; phylum Arthropoda; class Insecta; order Orthoptera; family Acrididae; genus Schistocerca; species Schistocerca piceifrons. The sequence continues at coordinate 888,389,927 of NC_060139.1, forward strand.
CTACGCAATCTAACCATAGTAAACAAGAGAAATAAAATCTGAACTAAATATCCTAACACTCAGGTTTCACTGACATAATCACACAAGACATGGTCATTTGTTAAAACACACTTATTATATACTACAATGACTAACTACTCAAATGTCCTGTTATTTTAAAACAAAGCACTAACAACAAGCACACGACTAATGATCCGAGAACACTGCACTGAGGCTACTTTACTACCCACAGGACAACTACACTGTAGCTTTACCTTTTGGTGATCTATGTTGGGTGCAGCTGCCCCCTGATGTTGTGGTAGGTAATTAATTTTTCGAAATAAAGAGCTCTCTTCTTCAGCTTGCCTCTGGGTATATAGTGTTCTCATGCAAAAAATCATATACAGGTATTACCACACAATATTGGTTATGCAATACATACAATACATGGAAAAATTGTTAAATGTTCTCCAACAAAGTTCGACTATAATAATTTCCTAGTTATCTCATGGGTATTTAGTGGCCACTGCATATTCGAGCCCCACGTTGGGCGCCAATTTAACGAAATCGCTGTAATTGCTGTGTAAATTTCGTTAAAGAATTTTATTTGCTTTTAAGTTAATTTTCTTTACCTTACTTTCTTTGCGTGCAAACTTTGTTGTAGAACCTCTCTCTTATTTACGTGTGGTAATAAAAATTTTCACTTTCAAAAGAATTATGTACATTTAAAAATTACGTGAACTCATATTAACTGATTAAGAATATTTGGTTGAAAATTAAATTTTTCACATCATTCGGCCTTGGCACACATTTTCTAAATGCAGTGGATTTTTTTGTTAAATATTTTTATTGAATTCTTTCCCGGCGTTAGCTTTTGAACACAAGATTATCACTATTAGCAGAAAATGGTTAATTATTACCAAGCCAACATTTAATTATCACTGATCAAACCTACTTCGCTATACATTAAAGTTATTTGAAAGAACCAAAATTGTTAAATTTCAATGTTAACTATCCGTCTAAGAATGCACAAATGTGTAACTATTTTTTTTTTAATCTCAGTCAGTCTCTGGATCGCTGTAAAAGAAGAACATTCTCTTAGTTCACTGTTAATGTTTATCTGTCTGTTCCCGATTTACGGGTTTGGTTGATTTTTCCTTTAGTGGAACAATTTTTTAAATGTGCCGCCGCTGCAAATCGATCGGTCGCGGCACAGCCCAGCAACACCGCTAAAAAATGCTGAAAACTCTTTAAAGAAATATTATAGATGACATGGGCAAGCTAATTTACATTAATAATACACACTTTTTATAAATTCTGATATATTTAGATCAAGCAATAATTCAACTCACATTAGTTCGTAATTTCTCCTTCAATGGCGGCTAAATCTAGATACAGACAAATGACGTCTACCCATTCACCAAATACATCGATACAGCTTCCTACCGCTTTCAGCTCTAAACGAGGAAGACCAAAGAATACATAGTGCATTGTGCTTTTATAGTATTGCTGACTATTAACATTTCTTTGTAATTTCACGACATTATTTCCCTCTGGCTGAATTTATCTCTGATATCTCAGATATTGACACATTTCGCAATTACGTATTTAATATAGAAATATTACCATCCTAAATACAGAGAGAATATTACTACAAAAAATATTACAGTAATAACAAATGTCTTTTACACAACATTCAATAATATTTTTTGTTAAATAATTACATTATATACAAATTGCTCAGAGTGGCGTATATGGTACAAATAAATTTCAGTTTGTTAATGTGTGAGTTTGCCAGGGAACGTTACAAACTTCTACAGAAATTTCATGGTACTGCTATTTATTCCACATTAGATTTGAAATCGGGATTTTGGCAAATTCAACTCCATCCGAACTGCAGAAAGTACACGGCTTTTCTCTGTTTTGGTGACTGTTATCAATTTTGTAAATTACCGTTCGGCTTAACTATTTCTTCAGCAGCATTTATTCGCGGTTTTAATACAATACTTCCGACAGAACTTAAAGACAGAATCACAACGTACGTAGAGGACATTCTTATTGCAGAAGCTAATTGGTCTGAACATAATCTGATTCTTGAACAACTGTTGCAAACTTTTCGTGCACAAGGACTCACAGTTAATCTCAGTAAATCGCACTTTGGTAAAACTTCTATTAAATTTCTTGGACATGTAAATTCAGCAGAGGGCATTACGCCTGACGCGGAAAAACTTCAAGCTTTACGTGACATTACTGTTCCTACGACGAAGAAACAACTACGCAGCTTTTTGGGTTTAATTAACTTTTTTCGTAAATTTATTCATTACTCTGCTTTAGATACCCCTAGATTACGTCAATTGACGGGTAAAAACACTATTTGGTCCTGGGAAAGGCAAGCACATTCTGAATTTATGAACCTGAAACATGCTTTGTGGAATGCACCACTTTTATCGCACCCAGATCTTACTAGAAATTTTTCCATTGCCTCCGACAGTTCTAACACCGCTTTAGGCGTACACATTTTTCAGGAAATTGAAGAAGATGGGACTACTGTAATTAAAAACATCGCCTTTGCGAGTCGCATTCTGTCACCTGCTGAACGTAATTATTCTGTTACAGAACATGAAACATTATGTGTTGCATGGGCATTTACGAGATTTCGGCATTTCCTTCATGGAAGACATACGACCGTTTATACAGACCATAGAGCTATACAGTTTTTACTTTCCGCTAAATTTACACACGACAGATTAAGCAGATGGAAACTTTATTTACAAGAATTTAATTTTACAATTGTTCACATTCCCGGTACACAAAATATTGTAGCAGACGCACTATCCGGTTCTCTCAGCAACAATCAGCATGACATCGCAACCAACTTCTGCAAAACAAATTTCAGCGTCATGTACATTCAACAAGTTGCATTTGAGAATTTCATTTCGTCGTCATTACAAGACATAGCACAAGAGCAGAGTAAAGACAACGTTTGGAAAGAAATTAAACACCTTTGGCAAGATAGGAATAATGTTACCATTAGAAACCATTGCACTATACGCAATGACATTCTGTTTCGCCGCTCTCATCCTGACAGCAACAATTGGTTATTATGCATTCCTGACGAACTTGTTAACAAATTAATCTGGTATACTCATTTAAGTCACGCACATTACGGAGCCAGAAAATGTTTTCTTATACTGAGACAGTACTGTTATTTTACCAACATGGAGAAACGTATTCGATGAGTTTTAGCATCATGTAAAATCTGCCAGAAAGCTAAGTCAGATACGACTTCACATATTCCTCCATTACACCCCATTGTACCTGTTAAATTGAGACACATGGCCGCTGTAGACATTTTTGGTCCGATTCCCAGAACTAATAGAGGTTTTTGCTACATCTTTGTCGCTGTTGAACTCACTTCAAAATTTGTTACCTTCACTCCGTTACGCAAAGCTACTGCTAAAACTATTTCGAAAGCATTTGTAAAACATTTCCTATTTCATGTAGGGCATGTATTGAAAGTAATTTCCAACAATGGATCACAGTTTCGATCTGCTATATGGACACGTATGTTACGAGCTAGAAATATTTCTCCGATCTATATATCCAGGTACCATGCTTCTTCGAACCCTTGTGAACAACTAATGAAAGAAATTGGTAGACTGTGCAGAATATACTCCCATAAAAAACATATTGATTGGGACACACACATACTCTCATTCCAGGATGTAATTAATTCCATACCAAATGAATCTACTATGCTATCTCCGACTATTATACTGAAAAATGTTGAACCACCTAACAAAATTAAAGAATTAGTAACATTTCCTACATCTCGTCGACTACGACACCATGAAATAATTGACATTGCGCTGAACAACATCAAACGTGCCGCAGAGCGCCGGAGAAGACAGCAAAAACAGGTTTGTACACGCCGTGACTTTGACATTGGACAGAAGATATTAGTACGTACACACTATTTATCCAACAGAGGAAAGAGTAGATGCAGTAAATTTGAGCTTCTATACGCAGGTCCATATCGAATTCGAAGCATTCCTCACCCCAGTGTAGTACACGTCGAAACTTTGAGAACCAGAAAAACCAAAGGGAACCACCATGTCTCCAACATCAAACCCTTTATTGAATGAACATACTTTATGATTTATCACACTATAATGCCATTTCCTAATTTTTTTATGACCACTTATGCAATTACATTTATGTGACTACTTACTGATGATTATCGTATTTTTTCTTGGCAAGTGCCGGCAAGGTAAGATTAGCAGGTCGCTCTTCTTGTCGATACACATCAGACTGTGCACATTTTTCCAGATGAACTTACGCATTTTATGACCACTTATGCAATTATATTTATGTGATTACTTACTGATGATTATCGTATTTCTTCTTGGCAAGTGCCCGGCAAGGTAAGGTTAGCAGGTCGCTCTTCTCGTCGTTACACATCAGACTGTGCACATTTTCCACTTTTCATGTACGTATGATTGTTTTTCTGTTTTGTTTGTATGCACTATGAAATCTGTAAGATATAACAAACACCAGTTGACTTTGACATTTTGCCTGATGATATCTCAACATCGTGACTATTTTACATTTTTTTGCTGCTACATTGTGATGCTCTGTGTACATTTTTGCATCTGAACACTATGTTTTTGACATATTACGTTTTCTGTCATGCTATGCTGTATGCTCAATTATGTTACTATAAACCAGTTTTTATTTAAGGGGTATATGATTTAAATGCAAGACATTAATCTTTGTTCATCATTTTCAGAAAGAAATAACGTGTAAAAGAAATAAATTAAACAGAAATGGGAATTTCACCTTCGCAATGAACGAAAGAAGATGCAATCGTCACGAAGAGTAAATGGATCAGAATTAACAAGCATTAACAAGAATATACTATACACAACGTAGAATAGCAGTCTTAACTAATTTTTTCTTTCAGAATACGAGGCGATTGATGCAGGCTGTCAGACAGAACTACACATCTTAGTTTTAGTGATGAAATATGCTAGAAGTAAGGAACTCTATACTATGAATAGTTATATAATGAATAATGAAGTGACTTTTTTGCAGATGATAATGAATGATGATGAATAATGATGAAGAATATAGTGATAGGGATAATGAAGTTTTTCTTTAGAGGTAATGATAATAATGGAGTTATGATGATATGGATAATGAAGTTTTTCTTTGCAGATGAAAATAATGATGAAGTTTATATATTTACTGTTAGTTAAGAAATGCTATGTAGTTATTTAAGTATTGGTTGCAGTTCGTTTTGACAGTATGTCTTATGTCGCATGGTATGATGACTGAAGGTTTTGGAAAGGACAGCTAGAGAACATATATATTTAATACACATTCATTACCTGTTAATTCGAAGTTCACTACTTTTCAGCATAATATGTGTTTCCTGTTTCAGCTTAATAATCCATTTTATATTTTTTGCAGGTGAAATTATTCACGAAATTAATATGCTATAAGCAGTTAATCATTAAACCTGTTCTAGTACTTGCATTGTTTTACCGATTTGTGTGTGTCATTCATGAATGTGATCACATATACTCCACTTGTTTCGTAACCTTGCTACAGCTGACTCATGACGAATGACGTTACACATCTTCATTTTCAGCAATAACTCAAAAGCAAATATTGTTATGCCCCAGTAATTAATTATCGATCCCAACGCAATGCATTGCTAGTATAAAAAAATGTATTAACAGTCCCAAATAATGCTATCAGTTTAAGAGAATTCTGAGTAATACTGAATAATGTTTTCTAACCACAGACCTTGAGTAATAATTACAGTGTGTTACATGTTAAATATGTCCTATGTCACTTGAATGATGAGTTCTGAGTAATACTGAATGATGACTTATGCATTAATGCTATGCCAATAATTAACTCTTGTTTTGAATGATGACTTCTGAATAATACTGAATAATATTTTGTAAAATTATAAGAATACTTTGTAACAGGCCAATGAGTGCCAATAATTATTTTAAATATGTCGTATGTCACTTGAATGATGAAAAATGTTTTGTACTATTGAATACTTGCTATATGTTTTGTAACTGGCCAATGAGTGCCAATGATTACTATAACTAAGTGAATTATATTAATACTATGCCATTAATTAGCTCCTGTTTTGAATGATGACTTCTGATTATTTGTATCTGGCCAATGAGTGCCAATGTTCTCTGTAAACAGGTGATTTATGAACATTATTCTGTAATACTTCATTCATGGTACAGAAATGTTCAGTAACTGGGCGATGAGTGCCTCGAGTTACTTAAAAATCAATTAATCGACTAGTGTAATTATCAATTATGACTGACATAAGATTTAATGTCCTTCACCTTCTGACCTAATTACTACAAATTACTGCAATATCCGTTTGTCCTGTCTATCCTCATGCTCATGGAGCACTATATTTGGTTTCTGCACTAATTCTACGTTGGTGTACCTTACAAGAACGTGGTGTTGACACGACGTGCTGTCCACCACCTTGAGCGATGGAGATGTTATTATGGTCCCACTGTTTGGTGTACCTAATGTACTACCAAAATGATAACATGGAATATTATTACGACATTTCAGTGTGTTGGCTACACTGATTAATACTTCAAGGAAAAGAACTTCAGATTGTCTCACTTGGTATTGTGCTTCTGTAGAAAGATATGGACTTTCAGTGCAGCTGCGTGCAACCTAATGTGCTACAACCATGATGCAATCCTTCCCATTCCTTTCCTAGTTCTTGTAAAATGATAATGACATATACAGTGTGTGTGCACTTTATTTCACTCCATGATATGTTATGTAAAAATGCTAAAGACTTCTACAGTGCGTGTGCACTTTATTTCACTCCTTGATCTGTTTATTTGTTGTAAAAATGCTAAAGAGTTTTACAGTGCGTGTGCACTTTATGTCATTTGTTAATATGATTTGTACCCATTCCGTATACATTTTGTGATTTGCTGATATGTTCTGAACCACAGTGCGTGTGCACTTTTGTCATTTCTCAATATGATTTGTGCTCATTGCCTATACATTTCTCATTTCCTGACATGTTCAGTACTACAGTGCGTGTGCACTTTTGCCATTTGTTAATATGATTTGTACTCATTGCGTATACATTTTGTGATTTGCTGATATGTTCTGTACTGCAGTGCGTGTGCACTTTTGCCATTTGTTAATATGTTTTGTACTCATTGTGTACACATTTTGTCTTTGCTTGATATGTTCTGTACTCAGTGCATGTGCACTAAATTTTATTTCATGTTCTGCACTTATATACATATATATATATATATATATATATATATATATATATATATATATATTCTGTGATTGTAAAATTAATTAATTAGGAAAAATTTGTTGCTCATGGTAAGTCCAATTGACTCACCATCGCTGCCAAATTTTTGCCCCCCCAGTGGAGGGTTATGTAAGACGTATGCGTTGCCGGCGATGGGCGAGGCATGGCAGAGTCTCTGACCAGAGTTGTTGCTTGTCGCGAGTCGGCGTCAGTCGGTAGTAGTCTTCAGTCCATGCTAAAGTGCGCGTCATTTATGTTGGCGGCCGAGTTTAGGTTCGTTCTGCGCATCTGACGTCACAAAACACAGTCAGCCAATGAACAGAGAACGACGTTGCCAGATCTCGACTGCAGTGCAGAGCATGGACGAGTGTCTTCAGTTTTAGAAATGTTCAGTCATAAATAAAGTAATAGAGCAAAAGCAATGTCTTGATAACAGACTTTCTTTTATACTGCTTTTTCGCAATAAAGAACAGCGGTAATTGTTTATTTCCTATTGGACTTCGACGAAGCGTGAGTAATTCATAGTTATACCAACAGTATTTGTCAGTATTTTGCGTGACTTGTTATAGTCCTCATGGCATCCCATAGGCAGACGAGCTGCGATAGCGTAACGGTGAAGGTGTTTGGCTTTTATGTGAAAGGCTATAAGTTCAAACCTTGTGTGGTGCTTCATATTTTCATTATTTAAAAACAATATCGAAGTGCCTTATTTCACGAATTATATTCGTTTGAATGCAATTTTTTGAAATTTCTAGTGCTTTGTCTCTTCATTAACCCTTTCGCTGCTATAGAAACGTGCTCCCCGCGTTCTGCGCTGTGGGCGATTTTGTCATCACTGCACTGCTCGCCTGTGCAGACACATGGTGTTCCCACTACTTTTGACACGCTTATCATTCGATTTCACAAAATCTATTTGGCCCAAAAATTTGATTTTTACACGTCTTCTTGACTGATACCTTCTCCCCATAAATGACTTAATTTTGTTTCTATGTTCAACGCAGTTATTATGCAGCATTAAATGTAGTAAACCATTGCACGAAATTTTGAAGAGTTTGCAGAGGTAGAAGTCCATAGCGTATACTTTCTGTATGGTCGATTTTAGTAGCCACAATGTTGAGAATGAAATGTGGACAAGATACCTAAGTTTCATATAAAATATACCATATAACGATATCTCATTTAGTTTAAGTACCACATAGGTGTCGTATGTAATATTGAGAAATATTCCGTCTTTCGCGACTGTAATAAAAGTTTTATTTACACTGGACGCATTTGGCTTTATTTTAAAGCACTTCAATCAATGAAAGGTATGGCACATGCACAATGGTACTCATGTTCTATTTCTTGTTTTTGTTCCACAGTCCCAGTTTTACCAATGGTACTGAAATATATTCCTCTTCTGCAACTGGAATAAGCGAATTATTTAGACCAGACGCGTTTTTCTCTTTTGAAGCATCTTCAGTGGACAGTATTTTGTCTCCTCCATTGCCAAGTCACCTTTCGTAGTTTTGTGCTGCGGTAACACAATATTCAACGTTTGTGTTGGCTGATCAGTGTTTTAGCAAATAAATGATGTTTGTGTGTGCCACACACAAAAATTATATTTAACATAGCTCAGAGCACTTCACTGATAGACGGTATATTCAAGTCCTAATGTTTTTGTAAGTCCACAGTTTTGTTTAATGTATTTTGTCTACTTCCTTTTGATTGATTGAAGTGCTTTAAAATAAAGCCAAACGTGCTCAGTGTAAATAAAACTTTTGTTACAGTCGCGAAAGACGGAATATTTCTCAATATTACATACGACACCTATGTGGTACTTAAATGAGATATTGTTATACAGTAAATTTTATGTGAAATTTAGGTATCTTGTCCACATTTCATTCTCAACATTGTGGCAACTAAAATCGACCATACGGAAAGTATACTCTATGGACTTTAACCTCTGCAAACTCTTCAAAATTTCGTGCAATGGTTTGCTACATTTAATGCTGCACAATAACTGCGTTGAACATCGAAACAAAATTGTTATTTATGAGGGGAAGGTATCAGTCAAGAACATGTGTAAAAATCTAATTTTTGGGCCAAATAATTTTTGTGGAATCGAATGATAAGAGTGTCAAAGCAGTCGGAACACGATGTGTCTGCACAGGCGAGCAGTGCAGTGACAAAATCGCGCACAGCGCGCAATGCAGGGAGCACGTCTTTGTAGCAGCGAAAGGGTTAATGCGGCCGTGGTGGCTTTCTTTATGAACTGCGCGCTCCTCCCTAAACGTAAGCTTGCGAACGATGCTATTCTATGGCGCTGCTTCTATTGGCGCGTACGTCGTGTGCAACTGGCAACGCAGCAATCTCCAGCGTCTGGGCGGGCATGCGCGAGCCACCAAGATAAAGGAATTGAACTATAGTAAGCTGTAGTATGCAGTGATCGGCGCGTGCCCGCGCGTGTCGGCAGTCTGCTCTGGTCGGGACTCTGGAGGATGAGTATTAGTGTAGAAGGTAAAGAAGCAGCCTTGCGCATATCTAGTAATGTATATTGACTGTCATTAATTTCTTTAAAAATAAATGCCCCCAATAATAATTTTTATAATATAAAGTAACTTTTTTAAAGAAAAGCATTCATTTCAATTTAAAGAATATTTCCAATGCATGATCATTCCTTCCAAAAGTCAAAACAAAAAAAATATACGCCAGCATTGCACGAAGCTGTGCCGAAAAATTTCTACATAAGAGCAGATATATTCGCAGTTTTTATTGAGGTAAGAATTTTCCTTTTTTTAAATTCAGAATACAGGGCCGAAGGGCAGCGCTGCTGTCCTCATAAAATTTACCAGGTTACTGAATTTTTTTTATTATTTCCAGATTTACGAATTTAATTTTCTGGTTACATTAAATGTGAATGCATTTGTGCACAGAGATTATAATGGGAGCCAATTTTGTTCAGAGGTTATATTAAAATCAATTTTGTTCAGAGGTTACAATATCTTAAAAATTCATTTTGTGCGGAGGTTACACTTGATTCATGGTTAATGGTTTCTCATTTAAATATTTCTGTGGGGAGGTTCATGGCTCATGGTTCATTTCACTATTTTTGTAGGGAGGTTACACTTGGTTCATCATTTTAATTATTATATATTCTGTGGGGAGGTTACAATTTCCATGAAGATCCTGGTGTAAATGAACATGGTAAGTGTTGTGGCGTAACAAGCTAGTTACACCACACTGAGAAGGGAGCCGAAAGGCACGCGTACACACACGTCGACTGGCGTCAAGTCTGGAACAGGATACGTTATGACTGCTATCAAGAAAATACGTAGCTTTGGAATATACTTAACTTTATTCTTTGTTGGTTTACAACGTTCTTCTTTAGACATTTATACGATAACTCTCAAACTAGGTAAGGCTAATGGCGCCTTGCTAGGTCGTAGCCATGGACTTAGCAGAAGGCTATTCTAACTGTCTCTCAGCAAATGAGAGGAAGGCTTCGTCCGTATTGTCGCTAGCAATGTCGTCCATACAACTGGGGCGAGTGCTAGTCCGTATCTCGAGACCTGCCTTGTGGTGGCGCTCGGTCTGCGATCACACAGTGGCGACACGCGGGTCCGACATGTACTAAATGGACCGCGGCCGATTTAAGCTACCACCTAGCAAGTGTGGTGTCTGGCGGTGACACCACAATAAGGATGAAATTTATGACGTTTAAGAATACGCTGTGCACTTGATTTCGACACACCAACTTCACGTTCAAGTTGACGTGTGCTGATTTGAGGATTCACAGCTATGGTAGCGAGCACAGCAACTTCAGCACGTTCATCTGTGCGTGTTCTAGGACGATGTCGAGGTCTTGGATTTAAGCTTCCTGTTTCTTGTAGACGAGATGTGAGACGACCAAACATCCGGCGCGAAGGCGATGTCTTGTCAGGGAATCGTCTTCTGTATAGTCGTTCTGCCTGAACAGCATTTCGTCCACCTACAACAGGGTACAGTACAGGTATGTAGAGTAGGGTAGAAAACAGACATATTAACTTAGTAATCATAACGTTTGCTAACAGTACTATCAACAAACAAGCAATCTCATAACGTATTTCCCGTCAACGTACATTCTCCATAGATCAGCAGCATTTCTACCATATCTTCATGTGTGTACATTATACTGTACAGTATAAGTTCCACAACACAAAGTTTATTCACAATGTGTACTACCTCCGTGCCGTCACTTGATTACTCTGATGCACGACTACACTGGCAAGCGGTGTACTGCACGCCAAAGCAACAACAAATGGGATGCTCGGAGGGTGGTGGAGTACAGGAGTTTGCATGGGTCGCAAATCATAAACAAGGCGAAGTGGTAACTGTGGCAGTAGTGGGAACTACGTTGGACACTTGACTAGGTAGAGCCAGGCCCTGGGCGACAGGCACAATGGGTCATATAACGCATTAGATAAACCTTGTTTTGGGTGTGCAGTATAAATAAGACAACCTGACGGGTGTACACCGATCGGTATTGGTTCATATTGTGTACGTAGATACGTAAAACGTGCAAGAGGGAAACCATTATGTGCTTATGAGAGTTGATGGCAGCAGACCGTATTATTCGTTTCGGAGGTGTGATGGAGGTGTGATTACACATGTCAGTCACATCGCGATTACGGGCAGCATGGGTTCACGGCTGAGCCTCAGGACGTGCGCTAGCAGCGCATGTCGGGTGTTTCAAGCGTCAACTTCGCGTCTTAATATCTCGGGATGTAATGGGAATATTGCGATGCAATCAACGTCATTGTGTATGTGCTTTGCCATGCTATGGATTGCTGAAGAAAAAATATAGGAGGTCCATTTAAAAAAAACATAAGTTTGTGTTAAAAAACACATATGCTTTCGTTTTAGAATGTTTCCAAATATGTACGTTCATGGGCCCCAGCCCTACATTGATACCGGTTAAAGTCGTTTTCCAATAGCTGTTATTGTTCCAGAGATATTTTGGGTGGACAAGATAGCTGGGACACCCTGTATACTAGCCGGTACCCCCACCACCGTTCCTCTCCTGATGTCTTTGGTGCGGCCAGTCTGGCGGCTACTGGAGGTGGTGGGGGAAGCGGCGCCTGGGTCTGAACTGGGGTCTGCAGTATCCCTTCCACCGCCGTCGGGGGCGGTCCTCGATTTCTGGGACCGCATCTTTCACTCCAGGCCGAGTGCAGGGTTCCAAGCCTGACTAAGTTGAAGGCCGCTGTCTTTATTAAATTAGATCGTACTGTAGTCGGATTTCGATGGGCTCCTTAGTAACGCAGTCCCAGAAGTAGCAGGATTGACAGAGTATTTTTGTTTTTTCATAGTCCATAGTATGGCCAGTCTTTATACAATGGTCAGCCACAGCTGGTTTAGTGGCCTGTCGTAATTCGGTATGGCGCTTGTGTTCGCGGCACCTCTCCTCTACAGTGCGGACTGTCTCCCCAACGTATGATTTTCCGCACTGACAGGGAATTCGATAAACGCCTGGTTTTCGAAGGCCTAGGTCATCTATCACTGCACCCAGTAGAGTCAAGGTTTTTGCAGGGGATCGGAATACACATTTCACTTTGTGTTTCCCCAGGAAATACGCCGGGAAAACTTCAGATCGCACTCTCCAACATCGTTTGAGTCTATGACTATACCCACAATCCGTGACAATTCCTGTTTTGTAAAAGTGTTAAATGCCCTTTGATTATAGCTATAGGTTATATAGCGTCTCTGTACCAATATATAATAATAGTATGTTTTGCAAGTAAAGTGAGATGTAGAAATACTGTAAAACAAACTCGTGTGACTGTGAAAAGTGTAAAGACTGTTTTATACGAACAGTTACGAAAATAAACTTTAAAAACAAAGACAATTATGATGTACTTGAAAAATAATCGATATCATTGTACTGTGCCAGATTCCCTCGCTTCTAAACTGATACTGTTATTACTCAGCTTAGCCGCGGGTCCGTAGAGGGTGGTATATGTGACGTACAGTGTAACTGGTCAGCATTTCCACCCGGAATTTGCGAGTGTAAGTCGGACCTTCATTGATCCGCCTTGGTGGGTCGTGTCGTCGGATTTCCTCCTACCTGTGCGCGGTGCAGCTCTCGTAAATGTCGTCCCGTGCAGATTCTTCATTGGTGCATTGGATGTCTCTGTCGGTGGAAGCTAATTATCTGAAATTGCTGTCGATCAACTTTGGGGTATCTATTTACTCGAAATTAACATTCAGAATGCCGTAATATCACATTTATTCCTATTAGATCAATAATGAGACACTCATGTCACCAACTACTCATAACCGAGAGCATGGCTACCATCGAAAAAGGCAGGAAGAGCTCTTAATGCCGACTGCCGACTTTGGCGCGCAGTCCGTATCTCTTACTAGTTTCGTCACAGTTCGTGGATTTCCGATCAAGTTCGTACTTACTAAGATATGCATTTGTTACGAACGGGTGTGAATTTTAACGAGGCAAAATTATGATAAATAGTTTAAAACATCCAAAGGCTCCTTCTAGTATTCATGTTATCATAAATGACTTTAATTATTAAATATAAATAAACAAAATCGGTGACTTTGGCGCCAACATGGCGGTACTTCCAGTCATGTATAATTCCCGGGCTGACGCTTGTGCTAAGGTCCAGCGCCGAGCCCCACCCCACTATGCGCGACATATAATCGCTTCGTCACCTAGCCAGCCAGCGTGGGAAATGCTCTCCGAGTCATGGCCGGCAACGGACTACAGCACTTCCTAACTATCGTGAACACATCAATAAGAGACAATAATTTATTAAAACTGGTAAAAATGTCTTCTTCACGTTAGAGGCACCTTACAATTGATAGGTGTTCATCTGCAGTCCTCAACCTATTTACATACGCAAAGGTTTCTCTCTCTCTCTCTTCTCTCTCTTCCTCTCTCTTTGTGTGGTTGTCCTCCGAAGCGTTATTACGTATACTGCTTATCCAGGTCTCTAATATAATGTAATTTTCTGAGTTGATGTAAAATAGATAAGGTAAGTTGAAGTGTAAGATGAGTTTTATTTGGGGAGGCGTTTTATGTCAGAAATCACAGTTTTCAGAATTATAGCACTGCCTGCAGCGAATAGAAAACAGCATCGCTGGAGCGCTGCAGTCTGCTACCACATTGCCGGCATATTCTAAATTTACGTTGTTGTTTTACAGGCGCCGATTATTTAATAATTTTTCTTTTTGCGAAACTAGAGACTTGGCCCTGGCAGTTTAATGAAGAATTTGCCATTCATTTTATGTTATTGTGTGGTATTCATCCCAGTCCTGTACTAAGTCCAAAGGAGAAGGGACGACTTTCATTGCAAATAGTGAACATTATATTTTATCTAGCAAGTGACAGCCCAAAACATATTTATTTAGGCGGATAATTATCAAGGTGAATTTGGTTGTGTTTTAATGTGTTCGTATGATATCGATCGTATGTAGCTTAGAAATTGCATTGCGTTGCCAGAGTGTTTTTACTGTTTTATGAATTGTAACAACATTACGTCACATTCAGACACACTCACTGAAGTAATAATAGCAATATTTAATTAACAGAGTAAAAACAAAATGAAATATTAACACATTTTAAAGAATATATAAAACGTTATTTAATCAGAGTGTGGCACCTTAAAATTTGGGGACCAATTATGCGGGGCTCGAATAAAGCTAAATTTCAATATTGCATTTGTATTTATATGTATATTTTTTTCTTACATGCAAACCACGTCAGAATAAATATGTAGAGAAGAGAATATTGTAAGATACAAACTAATCTGAGGAGAAAAATATCTCAGAGTTGGAAAGATTACTATAAAAAGGAAGAGCAAAATCTGAATTTCACACACAAGGTAAGGACAGTAGCTCATTTACTCACGCGTATGGCTTTCGTAGTGGTTGTACAGTGTGTTGTAGGATAGAAAATTTTTGGTTCGCACGAAGGCAAAAGTACTTATTTATGTGTATATTGCGTTACTGCATTCAACCGATTGAAGAAAATTGTGTGCAATTACTGTAAGACTTTTAATTATATATTGCAAGCTATGATCAAGTTAGACAAACAAGTAAAATCACAGGCTAGGCAATCCATATCTGAACGAAGTACTGTTCACAATTTATAGGAAGATACTCACAGGGAGCCTCCAGCGCAGCCTAAGCGGAAGGCACTAGTACAGTAAAACCAATGTCGTTTATAGGTAATAATATGATCGAGGATTCAAACGTAGTTACACCTAAGAAATTGAATGTCACTCTGGGAAGGCTGAAAGAGCACCAGTTTGTTCTCTGGTTCCAGACCCATTTGCAGAATTTTTAAAAAAGTTAGAAGAACTCGATAGCAAACGTGATAGGGTAAACTGAGTGAACGTCATTTGAAACAAGCTAAATGTGACAAAGCTTTGGTCACTAAAATGCAAGCATAATTAGAGGTAAAGTTAAATGAATGTGAAAAATCTAGAGCAGAGTCTAAACGAAATAAAAGGTGAATTTACTGATCTTAAAAAAAACAAACTGTAAAGACTTAACTCGTATTAGTCAATACAGTTCAAGCCAGTTATAGATTTAGCAAACAGAGTATAATGTAGTGAAAGAAGTAATACAGAAAATAAGGGAGCGTTTTGAGAACCTAGAACTCGAAACGAAGAAAAGTGTGGAAGAGCATTTGGCTAAACAGAAAAAGAAAGCTGAAGGAGAGTTCAGTCAGAGGTTAGAAGCTACAGGTAAAGAAATTGTAGAACATTTAGAAACTGAACTAAAAGTGCTTGACAACGAATAAGTAGTGAGTTACTATATAACAATGCTGTTAACACGGAGTGTACTACATCTGAGCCAAGCTGCTCAGTGAATAAAGTAAAATCTACTATACCACCTTGGAATAATAACAGTACCGAGTGTGTGGAGACGGTGCCTACGGTATCGAACATATTACTAGAGGAAAACCTTATCAAACACAGGCCATTTCAATCCTATACAGATGAAAAGAGATCGATTCATCCTGTAGTATTCAGAAGAATATTTAAGAACATACTGCCATATGCGTGAACAGAGAGACAGAAAATACGATTTATCATCTTTCACACCCAAAGCGAAGCAGCGTTATGGGCAACGCAAATTGCGGACAGTTTCAATACACAGGAAGAATTCGAAAAAGCATTTTTATCGAAATTTTGATCTTGTTGTATTCAAGAACGGTTGCGAAAACAAGTTTACAGCCCAGATGTGTACAGGGTGTCCCACTCAAACCTCCCTGATTTCAAAGACCCAGGAAGAAAAAACCACAGTAGATACGACAATGAAAAATGCACCACATTGTAGAGCATCTCAAAAAATTTATTTATTTATCATCAATACACCTCTACATGTGAACCATTTGCAGCACACAGAATATCGAGTCTATATTCAATTTCTTGCCAATTTCTTTGTAACATTTCCTCTGTTATTGTTGCAATCGCATTAGTGATATGATGTCGCAATGTAGGAATATCGTCCACTTTGGTCGCATACACTTGGTCCTTCACGAATCCCCACAAGAAGAAATCAAGCCGCGTAATTTCGGGTGAACGTGGTGGCCAGGTAACGGGTCCTCCGCGTCCGGTCCAACGACTGGGAAATTTCCTATCCAGGAACGTGTGAACCACCGTTGACCAATGCGGCGGAGCTCCATCTTGTTGAAAAATGATGCTGGGTTGCAAATGTTGTATCTGAAGGTACACAAACTGCTCCAACATGTCCACATACACTGACCCATTCACTGTTTCTTCCGCAAAGAAAAACGGTCCAACAATCCTGTCGTGCATTAGCCCGCACCAGACGTTTAGTTTAGAACTATCACGAACATGTTTAGTGACAACATGTGGATTTTGCTAACCCCAAATCAGAACATTATGCCTATTAACCGTTCCTGATACATGAAAGGTTGCCTCATCTAACGATAAACATCTTTCCAGGAAGCTGGCATCCATATCGATACGCTGCAGCTTATCCGCAGCAAATTGTTATCGGTGTGGTTTGTCGTTCGTCGTCAGATGTTGTAGAATTTCCACTATGTAAGCACATATACGAAGAATCTGGGGAACTACACGATGCAATGTTGATCGAGGTACATCAAGTTGCCTAGATGCTTGACAAATTGACTTACGTGGGCTTCTGAGAAACAGTTGTCTCATGTCCTCCACTGTCTCTTCTGAAACTCTTTAACGTGCGCTGCCAGAATGTTTCAGAGCACTACCTGTTGCCAGGAACTTCCTACATCATTCCTTAATTGTTCTCACATCCGGTATATCACATTCACATACACGACGACAATTTCTTTGCACAGATATTGGCGATTTTGTTTCTACAAACCACACTACTGCTGGCGGCGCTGGTGTGGAGTCGCCATTTTCACTTCATGCGCCCATGCTGCGCTCTGGCGACGATACTTGGCTCTTCTGACGCGGTAATATAAATTCTTTGAGATGCTCTACTATGTGGTGCATTTTTCACTGTCGTATCTACTGTGGTTTTTCCCTCCTGGTTCCTTGACATCAGGGAGGTTTGAGTGGGACACCCTGTATAATCACAAACGCAGGGTACATTGAGAAAATACTTCGAGAGATGTAGAAGAGGGGTCCAGAGAAACGTAGACACTGTTTGATAGTTAGTATCTTTGGAAGAAAATGACGAATCATTGCAATTTTGCGTGGTAGCGTTGTCCAAAGTTTTATTAATAGATCTTGACGTTTTACAGCAGATGACAGTGCAGCAATGAATGAAGTATGATTGTCGTTTGAGCTGTGAAAGACGGTATTCAAGTGGTGCTGGAAATTAGAAAACATGATGAAGGTGCAACAGCAATGGCGCAATGTGTACGGAACTCAGCCACCAACATGTACGACTGTTTATCGTATTTGGGATAAATTTTAAGCCGACGGTACAGTTCAGGATGTGCAAAAGGACAGATCTGACCGACCAAAAACGTTAACAAGTCCAGCTTACAGCGCTGCTGTGTTGCAACGTTTTACTAGGTCACTTCAGAAATCCGTGAAGCAAGGTGCACGTGAATGTGGGGTAAACTGATCAAGCGTGTGACGAATTCTGAAGGCTGCAAAGATTCCAAGATCACTGCACGCTATGAAGGAAGACGACCCAGATCGAAGGATGGACTACAGCGAATGGTTCAAGCATGCATCACGAAGATCAACGGTTTGCAGTGATGATTGTCGTCTGGTCTGACCAGGCAGAAACTCAAACTGAACGGTACTGTAAACCGCCACAATTGCGTGTACTGGACTCCTGAAAGTCCTCACTTTCACGTGGACGACCATGTTAATCTACCAGGTGTTAATGTGTGGTGTGGTCTGTCATCTCGTGGTTTGACTGTCCCATTGTTCGTTGAAGGTATCGTAAATGGCGAGGTGTATTTTCATACATTGCAAATATCGATTTCACATGTCATCTGAGAGGTGTTTGGAAATGAAAGATTTTATCTTCAACAAGATGGCGCTCCGCCTCATTACCACAGAGATGTCAAAGCCTACATGGATGAAAATCAACTTGGATGATGGGTAGGTTGGAGAGGAGCGGTTGATTAGCCGTCACAATCTCCAGATGTTATATCTCTTGAGTTCTACCTACCGGAGACCGTGAAACATTTAAGTTCACCAACAGAAGCCAGCTACACTGAACGAGCCAGGAGAAACCACAGAGGCGTCTGTGCGGCTATCACACCGGCACCACCGATAGCCGTAGTTCTGTCAACAGTCCAAGAGCATCCAAGTTTTTGGCTGTTAATAGGATATCTTCGAACACACAAAATAACCTTCCCACCGTGTAAGAATTGTAATGGTATGTGATTTTGTTCCATTAATATTGATTACCAAAGAGTATCTACATTTTTCTGGATCCTCTGTAAATAAGACTGGGATGGACTCATCTCAAATCGCGATGTGATTCGGTTACTCAAAGTACGACTACCGAATAACATCAAAGAAACATTCATTAACGTAGCGGAATATGACATGGAACGTTTCATGTCAGTGTTAGATTCTATTGATCTAGCACGAGAAGACATACAGCAGAATGGTGAGCACGGTAATGATAATTCATCTCCTCGCAAGCGTAATAAGCAGAAACATTCGCTAACTCACAATAACAGTAAGTATATTTATAATAACGGAAAGCCATAGAACGGAAACGGTCATCCACCTTTCAACAGGAAAGGTGAGCGTGAGGACAGATTCAGCTCAGGCCTAAAAAGTAAAACGAAATGGAGACTTCTGAACAAAGTGACTATCCCGGACACTGGCATCAGCATCAGGGATCGCCTCCGGACAATACAAATATGCATAATAATATTACCGATAATCCTGCACATGGACTAAACCCTAGTGCACCGCAGTGGTCAAACACTGACCAGAGTGTGAGAATCGTAGATCTAGCGGACAATATCCGTCCCGAAAAGTATCAGTCGTCAAACGAGATTCGGCCGCAATAACACTTCCGTTGTTGGCCGTGAAATGCAGTGCGAGCAACATCGATGGAGTGGGGTGTAGTGTTAAGATGCAACGAAGGTATCGAATTGCAACAATAGCTGTTGAACGAACCTCGTTCTTGTCCACAGAAAGACAGTGAATTAGTGCATGCCGTGGTCGAAGTAAGTGTTTGTGAAATACCTCTGAACCTGACTGTAGATATGGGCGCTTCGGTTAATGTAATGAGTCCAGAGCTCTTTAAGAGGATAAGTCAGGCCTATAAGTTACCAACATTGCCAGTAAAAATTGCAAGGTGACCGGTGTTATAGGCGCTCAGTCACAAACCATTAAGCATCAGGTACTGGTGGAGGTTTTAATAGGAAAGAAGCGATATTACGTACCTTTCTCGTAGTTAAAGGATTGATTGTGGCCTGCATACTGAATTGCTAGTTTTTCCTCGAGAGGAAAGCAAATATTGACCTCTCTAATGATGAACTCATCTTTTTGAATGAAGATAGGAGAGTTTCACTGGCGATGGTATGAAGAAAGACGTACATGGTAAATACTGTTAGACTATTAGCGTAACGTGCAGAAGGCCACAAGTACTGCAAATTAGCAATAACTTATACAATGGAGAATTCTATTATACTGAAAGGAAGGAAGACAATATTCCTGGTACAATTGAATCGATTTCCTCCAAGATGAGAGACTCGCTGTATTTGACCACTAAACCAGCAATAAGAGCGAAATAAGTTGTTAACTAAATATTTAAACGTATTTTCAGAAAAGCCCGGTATTATCAAGGGATATAAACCAGATTGAGATAATACCACATGATACGTTTTGCTACGCGACGTACTTCTTCCATGGACCAAAAATGAGTCTGTCATTAAAGAGATAACAAAAATGATAGAATGGGGAATTATCGAGCCGTTTTTGTGCACTCACCATAAATCGTCAGTCTTAAGTAAGACTTAAGTAAAAGCCGCAATTCCTATATGCACGACCTTCCAAGGTAATCGGTATCCCACAAGTGCCTAGTTATTTACTAGCAGATGTAGAAGGTAATAAAATCACGGGTTTGCACCCGTACAAGAATTTTAAGAAGTATTTATGATGATGACATGTACCTAGTAATTGCAAGTTGAAGGATAGTGCTCGCAAGTAATGTTAGTTTGCTCAAACCATATTTTGTGTAATAATTTGTGTTGTTGTCAATATGTTTTAATAAACATATTTTGGTTATGCAGACAAGTGTGCACTGCTTTCTGTAGTGTACTACTGAATACTTAACTGAAGATTGTATACAATTTGAAGGGAGAAGATTAAACAAGCTTTAAACCGAGTAATATTCTTAAAAATCAAATAACTTCAGTAATTAGATAAATTTCTATTGCAATTTTTTGTGTTTCTATAACAAATATTTGTGGGCTATTTTGAATTTTATGTAATAATAGCAGAAAGAGAGATGACTAAAGGTACTAATTTATCAGAAAAAAACTTGATGAGAAGAATTAGTACAGGAATGTACCATGAGTGTCTTCCGTTCTCTCACTTGAAGCATTGAAACCGTATAGGTTTTGTGTCCCACAGCTTCCTCGTTGAAGTCCTATTTGCAGAAACTTCTTTTGAAACTAAAGATCACCACGCGTGTTTTGATTTATCCGCAGGAGCGTGCATTGTCGTCCTCGAAAAGGTAATCTCAAACGAGAAGTATTAACCATTTTCTTAAAATAATCTAGAAACGAAAGAAACATTATTGTAAAGTTAGGCCACAGTGTGTAAGCCAGGCCACAGCGATCCAGAGATCGATTATTTGGTTGGGTGATATAAAAGAACTAAATACTGAATACAACTGTTTTATAAAGAGACCTGTATGCAGAAACGTGTTAATGACTCTTTTATTATAAGGCAGTGTATTAGTGGCTCATAACCGTGTTGTGTGTGCTAACTGAGACAGTTGAAACGGTGGTTACTGAACATAGAGCGATATTTAACGTTTTCTGGGACAAGACGACGTCGCCACGTCAATATGAGCACAATATATGACCGTGGCAACCAAGGTTTCAAACTTAAAGGTGATAAACTACTGTAAAATGGCATTACTTAAAGTACGGACAGTGTTTTAATGCATAAAGTCCGTGGTGAATGCTTTTGGAACTGTTGCGAGTTAGGTGCAGTCAACACCAGCGTTCCCCGCCAACAGACGCGGCGGTGTGAGCAGTTCATGGTCACGGTGCTGAATATTGTCCCAAATTGAGAATGCAAACGAACGCTTACAAGCAGACGGACGCTAAATGTATACCTACTTCTGTATAAACTTTTCATTTGTTTGATTATGTACACAAGAATTGCAGATGTGCTATCAAAAGCTGAGATATAAAATTACTACAGAATGTCAGTATTCGAGGGTTATGGACCGCTGACACCCAAGCCAAATAAAAACTTTCAGAACTGGTCCTGTGCCAGACAATAATGCCGATAGCGTTGACGTCAGAGCTACTAAAGAATGTAATGCTGTATTCTGGGTTTATTTAATGCACGCATCTGACGGAGTTATGTTATCAGCAAAGCAGACAGTAGCTGAGGGTCATCGATTCGATACCATGTTCCATCCGGGCATATCCCATGCCAACTGCAGCACTCTGTCAACGACGTGGCGACAAAAGCGGCCACGTCGGGCACCAGCTGCACGCGACGGAGAAGACTTCTCGCAAACGTCAAAATTTATTGTAAATGTTCTTATTCAAATAATCAGAAATAATTTGTATATAACAGAAACTACAAAGACTACTCAAACCAAACATAAATCCTAAAACTTGTAAAACTTTACAACAAGATTGTTTTTTCCTGCAATGGTTTTGTAAATACTGCACCAATATGTTCTGAACGCATACTTCGGGTAAACTCTGTAATTATTAAATTTTCAACGTAATTCAAAGTAAAACGTAAAATAGACAATAGTATGGGTACAGATGGGCACCGTCGTGGTTTTCTTGGGTTCCCCATTGACCTCCGCCGGAATGGGGGAGTCATAGAGCAATGTACTGTTTCAAGCAAGCGAATAAAAATCTGTGTCAATAAATCTAGCACCTAAAATGAAACTGCAATAAATGTGTCGTCGAGCATTATTAATGAAATGTAAACCTCTGTAACGCAAGACCTTAAATGAATATAACAAATGAACTTACATGAATGTAAACGTGGATGCCAATAACAAACATCGAAAAAGTGTACCATTAGCATTCCAGTGGATCGTATAACGTCCCTATACCAATACATAATAATAATACTTTTTTGCAAGTGAAATGAAACGTAGAGAAACTATAAAACGAACTCGTGTGACTATGAAATGCGTAAGGACAGAGTTTTATGCGAACAATTACGAAAATAATACAATAGTTTAAAAAACAAAGACAATAATGATGTATTTGGAAAATAAACGATATCGTTATATTGACAAGTGTTCATCTGCGAGCTTATACTGACAAGTGTTCATCTGCGGGCTTATACTGACAAGTGTTCATCTGTGGGCTTCAACCGATCTGAAAAAGGTAAAGGCTCTCTGTCTCTCTCTCGCTCTCTCTCTCTCTCTCTCTCTCTCTCTCTCTCTCTCTCTCTCTCTCTGTGGCTGTCTTCCGAAGCGCTACTACCCATACTGCTCATCCAGGTCTGTAATGAAATGTAATGTAATTTTCTGAGCTGATGTAAAATACAAAAGGTAAGTTAAAGTGTAAGATGAGTTTTATTTGCGGAAGTGTTAAACCTATGTCAATAATCCCAGTTTTCAGTATTATAGAATTGTTTGCAGTGGAGAGAAAACAGCATCGCTGGAGCGCTGCAATCTACAACCACATTACAGGCACACTTTAAATTTACGTTATTATTTTACAGGCGCGTTACTGTCAGCGCTCATTATTTAATAACTTTTCTTCTGGCAAAGTTGGAGCCGTGGACCAGGCAGTTTAATGACGAATTTGTCAGTCGTTTTAAGTTTAGTGCCTGGCATTTACTAAGTCCAAAGTAGGACTTCCATTACAAAGAGTGAACGTTATGTTTGACCTAGCTCGTTGAAAAGCGTGTTTATTATCGCGGATAATTATAATGATGCATATCCATGGGTTTTAATGTGTTCCTAAAATATCGGCAGCATGTGGGTTAGAATTTGCTTAGCTTTGCTAAAGTGCTTTTACTCTTTCATCAATTGTAGCAATATTACCCCACATACAGACAATTTCACTGAAATACTAATAACAATATTTAATCAACATAATAACAATAAACTGAAATATTAACACATTTGCGAAGCATATATAAAACGCAATTTAATCTGAGTACAGGCAAATTAAAATCTCATGCTAAATATGTAGCAAAATATTATTTGTCATTTTAGTACTTAAATGTACAAATACTTGTAAGTATAGACGTAACACTTGTCAGTAGTTTAACGATTTTGCAATGTCTTTGTAGGTTGAGCCCTTCAAGTTAACGTCGATCAAGGGACAGTCCGTACCCATATTAATAGCTCAAGTGTGCATGTATTTGACTGTCTATTTTTAATCAATTTCCTGCTGTTGTTAACAAGAACTCATTGTATTTGTGGCCAATGGTCTTTTTTCTTATAAACTGCCTCACTGTCTCTAATTTTATTTATAATTCATTTATGTTTTTTAATTTCATAATGTCTCATATTGTTTTTGTTCTACGTTTTGACTCTATAATCATTTTGCTAACAGTATTTGCTTGTCACTTGCTGACATTGTGAAGAAATTTACTGTATTGTTTGTTATGCAACTTCAGTTCTTCACTGGAACTGTTCCTGATAAGGATATTTTTCTTAGTTTTGTTAAAAACTTATTACACTTCTGTCAAGAAAAAACTAGAATCGAAGTACTTTACAAATATATTTAAGAAGTTAGCAAATTTTCCATCTACATTCCCTATTAGGTACACATCTTATCCAAAATCTTCTCACATATATTCTTTAAATACCCTGACTAAGCACGTATTTTTTGTTCTTTTGATCAAATTTTTTAATATAGTATCTCTGCATAAGGGAACTGAACATGTTCTTTTTATTATTTTATCTGATAAAATTATTTGTTTTGTGTTCAATACCCAATCATTAATTATTGTCGGATCTGAAAACAAGATATCTCCTTCTTGGAACTGTTATTATAGAGATTAGGCTAAAGCTGGAAAAGAATAATTCCAGGTTTACAAGAGCAGTATTGTCTGATACTAAATCAGCTCAAAATACCTCACACATCATAAATAAATTCACATCTGTAAACTATTATTGACACTCCTTCCAACTGCTTTTTAATGCTTAATACGTTTCAATTGGGTAGTTTTAAATAGTGATATATATTTGCCTGCGTGTTTCAAAATCCAGTACTTCAATACAATATTGTTTCAGGCCTAAGGCGTGGGAATTAATTCTACTGCTTTTTAATGCTTTCAGGTCTCAGGCGTGGGAATTAATTCTACCATTTGTAGAGCAACATGATTCAAGCCTATAATCTTGAATCTTTGTGGCAATGGCGATTAACGCTTTTTGGAAAACAACATCTTTTCCCATAGATCTCAGATTGTCTGTGATATCCTATAAGGCTAGGCCGCAACTCGAATCTTTCCTAACATTGTCTCCAGCCTGGAATTCTATTGAACATTTCTCGGATTTAATTTTTATGCTCACTCCAGCTTGATCAGCATCTCCCAAAACTGTCATTTTGAAATAAACTACAATCGACAGACATCAACTAAGCCAATTTTGCATAAAATTACGACTCACTGTAATAGGTATGTCCCGTTTTGACGTACAGTGATTATAGGTAGCACACCTGTTCGTGAGCTATTCCCATGATGCAAAAATTGTACTGTGATTGTTCGAGCCACACGGAAAAGGTTCATTTCAGTCCAGTTAAGCACATTTTTTCGATTAGTATAGTCATCGTTATCTTAAATTTCGCTAATTTCTAAAAAAGATTCAACATTTGACAAGAGAAAAATCGTGAGATGCTCATGTTGAAGTATCTCTTCAAAGGTATACACTGTTCACAATATTGCGAATTTATCGCTATACCTCACTTGTTTGCTTGTATCAAAAGAGTTGAATTACATTGCACCTGGATGTAGGATGGAATAAGACTGTGGAATACTACACATCTAGGAAGTTCTAGCTTCAGATTATGAAGACAATCATTGTTTCATGAATGTCTGAATGATTAAAGAATGTGGTATACAAATCATTTCATGCTCATGACTACTCTGAAAACATTAGAGGAAGGCTTCATATTCCTCCAGAGGTCTTTCTTAGACTTATTCATTTCAATAGGTACATTTCGACCACCTTGAAGCGATACAAGAAATTGGAAGTTATATATATATATATATATATATATATATATATATATATATATATGTGTGTGTGTGTGTGTGTGTGTGTGTGTGTGTGGCAAATGAATAACTTTCTTCAGTTACTTAAATCTTTTATTATGCAATTACATTTCGTCAAAGAAACTGACTATCAGATTCATATGTACAATTCAGTGTAATATGGTAGTACTTATACATAAGACAATGATGTTGGGTTTTTCCGAAGATAGTGTGTCAGTTGTTCGTCTCATGATGAATTAAGAGTCCAGTGGAGGTCTGGATACAAATGCAGCGCCTCTCCTTACGTCTTGTGTTTTCGCCGATACAGCAGTCCCGTTTCACTGTTGGATAAGGGAGTTCATACACCACATTGTTACCATGAAGTTGTTAACATTATGCCATTGTTCTCGCGAACTGTTACTACTTTTTCTCTGAGTAATTTATGCGATCAGCGGAAGTCTGCACAGCGCTTGAGGGCGACATCTGGCACGCTGGAGTGGTCTCGTGATTGTTTCTTTTCTGTCGCACTGGCGAGTTCCGTCCGTCCGTTTGCTGACCACTAGCTAGCTCCTTTTCTGTATTGGAGCAGAGCTCTTCCCAGCTAAATCTTAAAAGATTGTCGTTTGTGGTGAGAAGGTAATTAGAGGATGTATTATATTGGTTTCCTGGAATATGTGGTCTCGAAGCTTCATTTACAGCCTGGACTGGAGGCGTGATCAAAAACTCTACGCTTTCCAGCTCTTTTCCCATCGAATCTTGCAACCGAGGCCCAGTCCTTACCCGTGACTTTCCCACGACGGTACTACATCGTCGTTCATAAGGCTTGAGATCGCGGATAAAATCTGCTTCTCTTTCAAACGACGAGTTGCTCCTTGTAATACAAGATTCATTATCGTCATATGAACCAGCTTTGCTCTGCCACGTGTCTGTTTCGTTAGTAACTGCTGTGTGACTATTACTTAAAGAATAGGGAAAATTGTAAAGCATATCCCAGTGAGTAGGTTCCAGTACCAATTTGTTACTAAATTTCCCTATTGTAATATCATTATTAGGTGTGAACGAAGTTTCATTCGTCCTCTCCATAGTATCTGGAGGCATTTCGTTCCTAGTTTCTTCGTAGTATTGAGCATGTGGCATCATAACCCTCTCCTCAGGACTTGAAAACATGTAATGGACGTTGCACGAATCCACACCCATGTTCAGTTTAATGCGTTCCGCCTCAAGCTCTGTTGTATTGGCTTTGTTGGACGCAGATAAAATTTGTTTCTTGCTGTACACTGTGACTGGAGTGATTTCGTTCTCAACCTCCTCTTTGAGTTGTGGAAACCTATTAGGGGCGCTTTTTGGGTTTGACATAGTGGTTTTAACCTGTGTTGTTTTAGGCTGCGGTGCGAAGTTGTGTAAGAAACAGGACCACGCAGCTTCATTGTCAGTTTCCTCAGTGTCAGATTCGCTACCAGGAACGATGATAGGTCTGTATCCTGCACCCTGCGAAGATTCCTTTGTTCTCTCAGACCGGATCTCTCCAAAAACCTTCTCTTTACCGTCAACCAGATCTCTCGAGCTTTCTGGACACTGAGCCTGTACGTCCACCGTAAGTTTTGCTGGCGAAGTGCCAGTTTGAGCGACAGCGTCTCGGGTTGTCTTTCGAAGGCCTTTACAGGTCACGTTGTGCAGGGCATCGAAGTCAACTTCCTCACACTGCGTCTGTGGCAACATGTCCCTTACAGTACGCTTTTGATCGTCACTCTTACGTTTTTTAATTGCCCCACCATGAGCATCATAATTCAGAATGATGCCTTGGTTTTCTGGAGTTGCCAGTACTTCACTTTCCCTTTCCCGCGGTAAGTGTGCTGCCGATTTCCTAGGCGTCGTCTCCTCTATTGAGACACGGGAGTCTGATGAGGAACTGGACCATGGGTAAGAAGCCTGCTCCTGTGAAAACGCGTGACATCGTGGAGCAGTCAATAGTAACTCAGGCTCCGTGTCACTTTCGTCATCTGACATAAGCGACACGAGGCGGTCAAACCCCTCGATGACTTCCAACTGCCGCTGACGGTGCTGGTCCATCTTTAATGTCCCCGAACTCGTGGTGGCATTCTCAAACACGGGTGTCTCTTTCTTCGACGGAGGGTGCGTGGTGAGACTCTCACTGCCGTGAGACTGTGGGGTCTCTTTCTTCAATGAAGGGTGAGTAGCGAGGTCTTCGCGATCGTCAGCTGTCTTCTGTGTGTCTTTCACTTTCTCTCCTACGTCGCCCACATGACCCTCTGCGTTGCGGCGACCACGTGCAGCACATGTTACCAGCAGCAGCAACATCACAGCTGCACACGAGTATTCTGCCACCTCTGAGACTAGCTGCCACTCTCCTTCGCTCGTAACACATGTGATGAAACAAGATTCATTGTTAAATACGTAATCAACTGTACGTAAACCGACAAACTAACTTATACACTATTAAAGAATGGTAGAACGGTATATTAAAAGCTGCTGCAATGTGTACTAATTTTCAGACAACCAGTTTCGGTCAAGGGATCATCTTCAAGTGACGCATCACCATTACATCAGGTTAAAGGAAATTTCCTAGGTGTCAAATGCATAACTGAGGCGCTCCCTCGAATAACGACTTTAAGTCCATTTCTTACAAATACTGAATCTGTACTAACAAGTCTTTCTGTTGACAATGTAGTGGGTTTTGGGTTATTAGTGAAGAGGACACGCAAAACACATTCATTTTAAGGTAAACTGGAAAGGAAAGAATATCTAGGATAAGTCCGGGAGAGTTGGGCCACTTTTTTTCTTCAGCATAAAATGTTTGTGTTTCTCAACTTTTTTTGCTTCTGGGAGCATGTTCAAGTAGAGTGTAATGTAAACGTAACAGCAATATATTATTGAGGCACTGCCACTTAAAATAAAAGAGATGTAATAAAAGACGTATGGACCAGTCTACTGGGA
Source organism: Schistocerca piceifrons (assembly GCF_021461385.2). Classification (NCBI taxonomy): domain Eukaryota; kingdom Metazoa; phylum Arthropoda; class Insecta; order Orthoptera; family Acrididae; genus Schistocerca; species Schistocerca piceifrons. The sequence continues at coordinate 888,419,036 of NC_060139.1, forward strand.
GAGACGGACGGTAACAGAATGGTTATGAACGAAAAAAAGAGTCAATTAAAATTTCATATTTATGTTTGGAATATATAGTAATGAATACAGAATTATACTATTAAATATTTTACTCTAAAATAATTTCTCAATTTATTATAAGCCTTGACTGAACATTGGATTTTTTTAAAGGAGTTGTTGGTTTTGTTCAAGTATTATCTTGTTTTCTCTCAGCACAGCAACTACGCTTATTACCAAATGTTGACTATCATGAACATGCAACACACTGAATCTAATCGTAATTTTATTATTTTTGTAATAGATTTTTACCACAGCCAACACAGTCATCCTCATCGCATTCATCAAAGTTATTTTGGTAATCTTCTGCAGTGTCAGAACCGATGAACATGGTGAGCTACTTGGAGCTTTTTCGGGTAGTTTTTCTCTACACTAGTATTTCCTTTTTGTGCCTTTTTTGTGTCTCCTTTATTTTCTAACTCCTCTTTTTTTACTGTTTAAATATATTTACGGAGTTTAGCCCTTAGGATACAGTTGCTGCCATCCTCTTAAAATTCGTGGTTTTATTAATAGAAGGAACAGGTGATGTTTCTTCCGAAAGTGTTATATATGTTGGCTTAGGAGTAATCAGTTTTGAGTTGGTAATCTTGAAAGTCTTAGTCCGCAGCTCGTCTAGTGGCTAGCTTGCTGCCTCTCGACCACGGGGTCCGTGGTTCGATTCCGAGCCGGATCGGGGATTTTCGCCCCCCGGGGACTGGGTGTTTATGTTGTCCTCATGACCACCTCATCTTTGGGTAGTGGCAACACTTGAAATGGAAAGACTGGAACTTGTACGGGCGCTGTTGATAACGATGTTGAGCACTCCACAAACCAATATCATCATCATTTAGTAAGTTTATGTTTACCATGAGTTTAGTGCAGAGTTGTGCCAGTGAAGGAATCTGACTTGTGCAGATAACTCTGCTCTTTTGATGTGCGTGAGATCAGCAGGTCTTGTGATCAGCTTTGAAGTGGCTCGTTGACCTATGTGTGGGATTCTGCTCGTACAGTTGCTGGCACAGACATATCTTCTGACAAATAAGTATATCCTGAGACTGCGACTACCTTCAGTCGGATTATTGCACATGGCTTGAAGCTAAATTTAATTGTGCTCCATGTCTTTCACATTAAAACAAGTGCTGTATCTCTCCCAAATAACATTGATACATTTCTCCCGGCTGTCTGAATGAGACGGACTACCCCGACTTTTATCTGTAGGCAGCGAACTCGGTGGTAATTTTAGGTTACTCTCATGCCTACACATTTCTCAAACTCGCAATAAAAACCTACATCAGTATTGTGCAAACTAAGCGTTAGTGCCAAATTAATGTAGCGACACCATAAAACTTTTCGATATACCACAACAGAGAATGTGATTTTTCTTCAGAGCACTTCTGATCCACGTTTGTTCATAGAGGACCTTCCTCGCAAGTAGCGGGGACGGCTCTCCAGCTTCGCGTTTGTGAAATACACAATTGATTATCCAATGGTCCAGCTCTCCCAGAACTACCATATAATATGTAATTAATCTAAGTCTGGTCGGAACCGTAGCTCTTCGTGTATTTATCATATAAAATTCAGCAAAAAAGTACTGTAGTCTGCACATACCTATTCTAAAATGTTTTGTAAGTTACCGAGAGTTATTTAAAAACAGTTTTAAAGGCATTGAATGTTTGTGTTCGTACTATAGAGTAAATACTAGAGGGCATAACGCAGCAACGGAGATATGGGAAATGGCCTGATCTTCCCAATTCTTTGCATTATTGCTAAGGAAATTCTCAAACAACACCGAGCTTAGAGTTGCAAAATTATTTAGATCTTTCCAAAATTATTTTCTCCGTGAAAATAACGCCGTACTCCAGATGAAGAACAAAACTTGTCATAAATTTTTTAGAAATAACAGTCCATTCTCATTTTGAAAAACAAAACTGATATCTTTGATTTATGCCGGGAATGTGAAGTTATATTGAGTGTCAACGCAGATGAATATCTTGCGTACGACGGTAATCCCAAAAGTAAGGTCTCCTATTTTTTTTTGTAAGTACAGAACCCTGTTTATGTGGCAGTTGGTCACACTGTTATGAAGAGTGCTTCACGCGCTGTATGTAAACATGCGCACGCCGCGCTGAGGCGCTCAGTCTTGGCATGGCAGCAGTAGAAAACGGAGCTCCCCTTCGATGTTCCCGCCAAGCGCGAATTGCGCGCAGTTATTCGGTTTTATGAACGCAAAGGTCGCTGCGGCGATTGAAATCCATCGCCAATTGACGGAAGTGTATGGTGAGTCGTGCATGGATGTCAAAAATGTTCGTAAGTGGTGTAGAGAGTTTGCAATTGGTCGGACCGAAATTCACGACGAACAAAGGAGCGGGAGACCGTTAATTTCTGAGGAGACAGTGTTGAAGGTTGAGCAAAGCATGCGTGAAGATCGGCGGATCATCCTGGATGATCTCTGCATTTTGGTTCCTGAGGTTTCCCGAAGCACCGCTCACAGAATTTTAACGGAAACATTGAACTGCCGGAAGGTGTGCGCAAGATGGGTGCCACGCATGCTGACTGAGGACCACATGCGGCAACGAGTTGATGCTTCCCGCGCATTTCTTCACCGCCTTGCAGGCGAACAGGACAACTTTCTGGACTCAATTGTCACAGGTGACGAAACCTGGGCGTAACACTTTACACCTGAGACCAAGCAACCATCACGCCAGTGGCGGCATCCTTCTTCGTCAAAGCAGCGGAACTTTCTGAACAGCATGGCGGCGAGCTGGTATGACATGGGCATACAAAAACAGCCACAGCGTCTACAAAAATGCATCGACAGAAATGGTGATTATGTCGAAAAATAGCTAAATGTTCAAACTGTAAACTGATGTAAACCATTGTAGAAATAAACAGGTCTATGTACTTATAAAAAAATAGGAGACCCTACTTTTGGGATTACCCTCGTAGAAGGTCATATATTACACAATACACTAAACTAAAGAAAAAGTATCTCAGATCGTCCAAATCTGAAACCACATATACGTTAGTGCCCGAGTTTGAATAGGCACAGAACTTGCCACTACCTAAACTGAACAGTAATGCGCAATGCTGCAAGAGGCTGTCGTGGTTCTGTGTATTTAATGTGCACTGACACAATGACCACTCACTCACTGGTCATACCGGACTCGAGAGTCCATTACCGCAGCAACGTATTTTCGCCATCTGTCACTGTCTTGAGGTATTTCCTTCCATTCACCTTCAATACCTAGGCTCCTCAAATCAGCCTTCACATTGTCCTCCCATCTACGCCTCGGTCACCCCACAGGACGTTTTCCCCCTAAGTGCCCTACCAGTACTCTGCGCGCTGCCCTGCCCTCATCCATTCGAGCTACGTGACCCGCCCATCGCAGCCTACGTGATTTAATAATACTGATTATGTCAGGGCTTGAATAGAGTTCGTGAACCTCTACGTTATGCAGTTTTCGCCACTCGCCCCTAATGTCATCCCTTTTTGCTCCGAAAATTTTCCTCAAAATTTTGTTTTCAAATTCTCGAAACGGCTTTTCATTTTGCACAGTGAGAGGCCAAGTCTCACACCCAAACAGCATAACTGATAGAATAATAGTTTTGTATATTCTAATCTTTAAATTCCTAGGCAATGTCGATGATGAAAGTAATCTATTCAGTGAGAAGTAGCACGCATTTCCCGCCCATAATCTCTTCTTCAGTTCGGATTCAATCCCATCTCTCGAAGTGATATCCACGCCTAGATACTTAAAAGTATTCACTTTTTCAAACTCTTAATATTTCCTGATCTACTGCTGTTGGCATTCTAGTAGTAACCAGGTATTTAGTTTTGTCTTCACTTATCCTTAGACCTACATCTTCACTAGCCTTGATTAACGCATTCGCATTTGCTGTTACAGATTCTTTCAGGAATGACCAGTCAAGTAAATGTTGTTATTTTCTAGAAGGTGCAGAAGACAGACTCAAATTCTGTTTTTTGCTTTTTATGTGAGTTCATAAGCAGTAAACTCCAGCATCCAAACAATATGAATACCATTACACTTCTATCGTATTAGTGCAGAGGGCAAAATAAAATACGAGTATTTTAAGATTCTGTACCTGGCTTTCGGAATCAACAAGTTAACCGTGGGACACGTGTTTTCAGTAAGGGAACACTCATACAGTTGACGCGACCGTAGCTTCGGCCTATATATAAGCATTCTCAAGGATCTTGAAACCATTGTGAGCGTGTGCCAATATATTAAGCTGCTTCAGAGCTGTAGAAAGAATCCAGCACTCTTTGAATTGATAGAAAGAGTGGACTGGCCGTTAAACACTATGATCACCTGGAAGTTTTTTGACGTCGGGGCAAAGTGGGAAACGTCCATTCGAGAGAAAATTGTCATTAATCGTAGCTCGTGTGAGACACTGACAGGGAATCCCTTGAGCGCGAGGTCGCAAAAGGCCAGATGTTACGGCATTCGACGCCTCACATTTTGTCTGCCACGAAACCACAATATCGACTGCTAGTGGCAACAGAGGGCGGGACTGGAAGTATCCAACACTAAGCACAGACTGAGGCTATGGAGCGTTGAACTGCTTAGTCGACTAGTAACTCACAACAGTGCTACAGTGCTGTTGACACAATTCAGAGCAATGGAAACAATAAACGGAGCAAAGATTGCATTACGCCTACAACAACAGCTGCCGAAGTTGACATTTCGTTAGAAAGGAACCCAAGGAATTTCGCCGAGTAAGAAAGAAAAAGAAGACGAAATATTAGTATTTCTGCAAGATGAGTCAGTGGAATGTGTGGTGTCGTTTACAATCGACTGTGCGGACAATATACATGTGGAGTAAAAGATGACGATACTTGCTTAACAAGTGAAAGTGACATTGAAAGAGGTGTCGAGCCATGTTGTTCATCATCTTTCTCGGACAGGAAGCCACAAATACCGTCTCCAGTGAAACGTAGTAAAGGCCAATCGTTGTCCATGGAGCGGCTACTAAATGTAACTACAAAATATATATATATATATATATATATATATATATATATATATATATATATATTTTTTTTTTTTTTTCGAGAAAGTCCACAGCAATATGACCCTGTAGTGCATAAGGAAAACTACGAATATTCAAGGGGAGACAATGCGCACTTGTTACAAAAACTGGCGTTTGCGCGTTTCAAGGATGCTGGATACAAATTACTCTGTGTGCTTGATAGTGACCTACTACCTTATGCACATCAAATTGCGCGCAACAGTGACATGCATTGTTGCATACCTTTAAACACTGCTAAGGAATTGGAAGACGTGAAATAACGGATTTTCAAAGAAAATGTCAAGTTGACAATGCACAGCAAACTGCGGAATCGGCCCGAAAATTTATAGATGAGATAAACAAAATTGTTCCATCATTCAGTAAGGAACTTGTTTTTAACACAGATCAATCGTGATTTGAAGACGAAATGCATGTAAAAGGAAGCCTGGAAATTAGATGCACCAAGAGAGTTGTATCAACATCAACTAACATCAACGCCTTAACGCATCCGTGTACAATTATACTGACTTTTAATCTGCATAGTAATAGGCTGGAAAGTTATTTATTGTGCTGCGAGAAGTTGGAGCTGCTGCACCTCCTAAGATTCTTTCTCGTCTGTGTGGTGTCGCAAAGGCAGGAGGGAATATTTGCCTCACAGCAAGCAAGAGTGGGAATATGGACGTAGGAGAACTACAACTTAGGAATCTACACTGCTTTTAGCTAATTGCTGGTCAAAATACCTTGCTTTTGCTTGATTCCTGGTCTGCGTAAAAAAATCATACTCTTTTACAACCAACTATCCTTCCTGAAAAGTGTGTCACATTGCAATTCATACCACGTAGAACACTGGACAAATTCAGCCTTTGGATTTTTATTTTTTTCCTCGCTTATTATCGCTACGACGAGAGGATCAGTTAGCCAGTTTCACAAGCTACACGACAGACTATTTCGCATTCGGTTGCATGTCATCAAATTTCATCAGTTCTCATTATCCGATTACGCCAACATGACAATACAGGCATTCCTTAAGAGTCGATACGTAGCTGAACGTCACGCACGGTCTCTTAATTCCCAAGGAGTTTACCTTCGATCTTGATGGTGGAAACCTTTTTGATCACTGTGGCGCGCCATTTTTGATTCGGAGTTGATGGTGCAAGTTTATGGCTTGTTTTGAACATTTCTTGAATCTCGAAGATGTTCATTTTGTGACATGAAATACATACATCCCACAGTAGGTTGATCTCTGCACCTCCCAGCCACTCATTTTCTGGTGCGGCATTAACAGCTAATGTTTTTCCTGTCGTAACTGTTAACGCTACACTTTGAAGTGAGCCTTACTAAAGATTGAAATTTCTATCTCGCACTTATGGGGTTCCTTGTCAGTGCTTTGCTTCAGTTTCACGTAACAATTCCTTCTGTACCTGTTGTTGATTCTATACTGGTTAAGAATGGAAGACATTTCATTCCAGTCTACGATATCATAAGCTTTCTCCAAACGATGCCGTGAAGCTTGAAACCTTTAATTTCTGCTTTCTTCACCTTATAAAAACCGCTAAAAATCAGTTCTTTTACTTACTATTATACTCACAGTTACAAGCAATCTGCAAAGAATGACCATAAAATTCTCTCCATAATTCATATTTTAATGCGTACATATTAATAATGCCTATGAATTTTAGTGATCTACTGAGAGTACAAAAACAGCTACAGCAGGCTGAAGTGTAATACATACGGGGTCTGTTCAAAAAATTGCGGAACGTTGATAATTTCGCACCACTGGTGTGTCGGAGGGAAATGCGGTTAGCACCCCTGCAGACACCTTTGTTTGATGTGCAACTGCCGGAAGTTTCATTGTTGTATATCTGTTAGCCTGTTAGTTCTTGTTCGGTGCTGTATTGAGTAGAACGTTGTCGCATAGTTTGCGAATTTCGAGATGGTAGAGTTAGGGGAGCAACGCGTCTGCATTAAATTTTACGAGAGTCTCAAGGAAATATTTACAGAGATACATCAAGTGATGCAGGAAGCTAACGTTTTGAGTGCTTAACCGTACTCGATGTTACGAATGATTCACACGGTTTAAAAACGGCCGGACGGAAGTTAAAGATGACCCTCCGTCAGGAGGCCCTTCCGCGTCTAACGACGATGCTCATGTCAGAAAAGTCAACGAAATTGTGCGTGCTAATCGAAGACTGACAGTCCGAGAGATTGCAGAACAATGTAACATTTCAGATGAATCACGTCCTGAAATCCTGGCACAGCGTCTCGAAATGCATCGTGTTGCTGCCAAGTTTGCCCCACAGCTAGTGAGTCAACACCAGAAAGATCTTCGCCCCCAGTTTGTGAAGAGTTTTTGGATCGCACAAATGTTCCTTAAGAGACTGATAACTGGTGATGAAACGTGAGTCTACACTTACGATGTTGAGACACGGGATCAATCTTCACAGTAGTAGTAGGGACATGGGGCTTTCACCCCAATTTTGATATTAAATTGATATGCAAATTAATTAAACTGATCAATTAATTCCCCTCCCCCAAACATACCCACAACCACACCCACACCTACCTGTGATGACGTCATGTGTTTTTCTCAGCGTGATTGTGGGCCCCAGACCCCCCCCCCCCCCCCCCCCCCAGCTCAAACTTTGCTATTGCGAAAATTTCCAATTTCGGCGAGAATTTCGAATTTTTGTGCGAATTTCTTTATCTCATGACTGTGACAATGTCCCATTGGGATTGGCGGGAAATAAAAAATGGCGGAACCCTTTCCGAGACTCGAACTGTGGTTTCACTGGATGGAAAACCCAAGTGCACCTTTCTAACGCAGTTATAGCGCCAGAGGAGCTTGGAATTGACGGGGAAATAAAAATAGTGGTGCCCTTTTCGGGATTCGAACCCTGGTTCTATTGGATGGAAAGCTCATGTGCACTCTCAACACATGGAAAGTGTCCATATGCAGGAGTGGAAGGTTAGGCTAGTGTACTTGATTAATTCTGAATGGGAAAATGAAGTAAATGCAGGTACTAATTATGTAATTAATCATAAAGATAGTGCCTAATTACACAACTATATGTGTAGCATTAGACAGCGATGGCCTGAAATTGCAAAACAGCTCAAAAATTGATGATACCATACAACCGGTGCTATCCTGCTGGGAAAAAATTTCACAAAAGCACCGAAACTAGCGACAGACCTACAGGCCGGCAGGAAAAGGGCAGGGGTGTTAGGTACTACACTATTGGCCATTAAAATTGCTACACCACGAAGATGACGTGCTACAGACGCGAAATTTAACCGACGGGAAGAAGATGCTGTGATATGCAAATCATTAGCTTTTCAGAGCATTCACACAAGGCTGGCGCCGGTGGCGACACCTACAACGTGCTGACATGAAGAAAATTTCCAACCGATTTCTCATACACAATCAGCAGTTGACCGGCGTTCCCTGGTGAAAAATTGCTGTGATGCCTCGTGTAAAGAGGAGAATGCATACCATCACGTTTCCGACTTTGATAAAGGTCGGACTGTAGCCTGTCGCGATTGCGGTCTATCGTATCGCAACATTGCTGCTCGCGTTGGTCGAGATCCAATGACTGTTAGCAGAATATGGAATCGGTGGGTTCAGGAGGGTAATACGGAACGCCGTGCTGGATCCCAACGGCCTCGTATCACTAGCAGTTGAGATGACAGGCATCTTATCCGCATAGCTGTAACGGAGCGCCTGCGATGGTGTACGCAACGACGATGAATCCAGGTTCTGTTGACGGCATCATGATGGTCGCATCCGTGTTTGGCGACATCGCAGTGAACGCACATTGCAAGCGTGCATTCGTCATCGCCATACTGGCGTATCACCCGGCGTGATGCTATGGGGTGCCATTGGTTACACGTCTCGGTCACCTCTTGTTCGCATTGACGGCACTTTGAAAAGTGTACGTTAGGCCTACATTTCAGATGTGTTACGACCCGTGGCTCTACCCTTCATTCGATCCCTTCGAAACTTTGCATTTCAGCAGGATAACGCACGACCGCATGTTGCAGGTCCTGCCGGACCTTTCTGGATACAGAAAATGTTCGACTGCTGTCCTGGCCAGCACATTCTCCAGATCTCTCACCAATTGAAAACGTCTGGTCAATGGTGGCCGAGTAACTGGCTCGTCACAATAAGCCAGTCACTATTCTTGATGAACTGTCGTATCGTATTGAAGTTGCATGGGCAGCTGTACCTGTACACGCCATCCAAGCTCTGTTTGACTCAATGCCCAGGCGTATCAAGGCCATTATTACGGCCAGAGGTGGTTGTTCCGGGTACTGATTTCTCAGGATGTATGCACTCAAATTGCGTTAAAATGTAATCACATGTCAGTTCTAGTATAATATATTTGTCCAATGAATGCCCGTTTATCATCTGCGTTTCTTCTTGGTGTAGCAATTTTAATGGCCAGTAATGTACTTTTATTCTTTTTGGCGGGAAATGTGTTCAACTGATGAGATGCTAGTGTTGGACAGAGAGGACTCTAAAAAGTGTATTATCTGTAAGCATACATCTGAAGTCAGTGTCTATTGTTGTTTGATGTCAGATTCCGCTACAGAGGCCTGCTCAAAAACCACCCTGCAGCCCAGGTAGCCAAAGTCAATACATGCTTCCACAACTGATGGAAAAAATGCATCACAGTTCTAATTATACTTCAAAAGCAGCACTCGTATTGACGGGTCATAATGCAACACATTTTCTGGGGAAAATTGTCGTCCCAAAAGGCTGCAGTTGGGGCGGTAGTTCTCATCGAAGGGCGTCCAGAAACTGCCAAAAATCGAGGCCCACATACCTCCCCTCATGCCTCCCCCCCCCCCCCTCCATCCATCCTTCCACATATGGAGAGGGATATACAGGCTTTTTCAAACGGCCAGCTGCTCTGCTGAACGCCTTGCAGAGCGAGCTGGCCGCTGTCCACCTTAAGGCGATGGTCCTGCGCCAACACAATAGCGTGTATAGTCAACTAAACAATAGGAGTTAAAAGGTCAGCCGCCTCAAGTGCAACTTGTTCATCTGAAATATAGCGACACGTCTCCCACACACCACCTCCCTGGTTAGAGCGCGGCTGTGTTTCGCGACCACCCCCAGTAGACATACCTCCCTTACCCCAGCAGCCAGCCATTGTGCGATGGAGAACAATTGTATTTAACATGAACGCAACTCTTTCTTGCAATCTTTTAAGACTGGACTCCTCTGGAACGACAGCGAAATTCCGGAGAACGCTCCAGATGGCTTCTTCAAAAGTCAGCTGCTTGGAAAACAGGAAGCCTTCAGCCTGAAGTGACTGCAGCCTCACACCACAGTGTCTTCATACAACACGGCCGGCGAGCACGCGTTATCGACCTCGACAAAACCTACACATACAACAGAGCGCGACGCCGGCATCCCTCAGGACAAAACCGTGGTAAATGAGGGCTATCCCGACTGTGCAAGACATGCACAAACACAGACACACTGAAAACAGAGCAAACGCACTGCAGCTGTTGAATATGTGCTTGGAGGTGACTGGATGCATTCGAGTACAGTACATCTACATCTACATCCACATCTACATTTATACTCCGCAAGCCACCAAACGGTATGTGGCGGAGGGCGTATGGTTCGCGGGAAGAGCGACTGTCGGAAAGCCTCCGTGCGCGCTCGAATCTCTCTAATTTTACGTTCGTGATCTCCTCGGGAGGTATAAGTAGGGGGAAGCAATATATTCGATACATCATCCAGAAACGCACTCTCTCGATACCTGGACAGCAAGCTACACCGCGATGCAGAGCGCCTCTCTTGCAGAGTCTGCCACTTGAGTTTGCTATCCCACTTACCAAATAACCCTGTGACGAAACGCGCCGCTCTTCTTTGGATCTTCTCTATCTCCTCTGTCAACCCGATCTGGTATGGATCCCACACTGATGAGCAATACTCCAGTATAGGTCGAACGAGTGTTTTGTAAGCCACCTCCTTTGTTGATGGACTACATTTTCTAAGGACTCTCCCAATGAACCTCAACCTGGTAGCCGCCTTACCAACAATTAATTTTATATGATCATTCCACTTCAAATCGTTCCGTATACTCCAAGATATTTTACAGAAGTAACTGCTACCAGTGTTTGTTCCGCTAACATATAATCGTACAATAAAGGATCCTTCTTTCTATGTATTCGCAATACATTACATTTGTCTATGTTTAGGGTCAGTTGCCACTCCCTGCACCAAGTGTCTATCCGCTGCAGATCTCCCTGCATTTCGCTGCAATTTTCTAATGCTGCAACTTCTCTGTATACTACAGCATCATCCGCGAAAAGCCGCATGGAACTTCCAACACTATCTACTAGGTCATTTATATATATTGTGAAAAGCAATGGTCCCATAACACTCCCCTGTGGTACGCCAGAGGTTACTTTAACGTCTGTAGACGTCTCTCCATTGAGAACAACATGCTGTGTTCTGTTTGCTAAAAACTTTTCAATCCAGCCACACAGCTGGTCTGATATTCCGTAGGCTCTTACTTTGTTTATCAGGCGGCAGTGCGGAACTGTATCGAACGCCTTCCGGAAGTCAAGGAAAATGACATCTACCTGGGAGCCTGTATCTTATATTTTCTGGGTCTCATGAACAAATAAAGCGAGTTGGGTCTCACACGATCGCTGTTTCCGGAATCCGTGTTGATTACTACAGAGTAGATTCTGTGTTTCGAGAAATGACATCATACCCGAGCAAAAAACATGTTCTAAAATTCTACAGTACTACACTATGCCGCCCGAACAGAAAAATTGTGCATTTGCGCTAGGTGTTGGCAACTCTACAACGTTTAAAAGCAATTTTAAAATACGGAACGGGAACTGATGTCACGGTCGCATGGGTAAAATCGATAAAATCACAACAAATTACGGAAAATACGTATAAATTGAGGGAAAATACGCCGAAATGCGGGGAAATTGAGGGAGTACTTGCATGTCTTATGGTTGGTGCAGAACAATGCTAGTACACTGGAACGAGTATACGACAGCAACAGGAATACGAGAAAACGTAGATATGGGAGCATCGGGAACTGGGGAAATAGTCTTTTTTTTTCGTCGAGGTAACATTGTAGTAATATTGATACACGCGAGTTGACTGCTGTTTTTGATGCTTTCCTTCTAAACTTACTTGCATATGCGTTAAGGGAGGACAGAGTGTGAATGGAGTGATTGGCTGAGGTGTAGTTATAACGAGGTAGGATTTAATGGTAGATTGCTGATGCATTTTGGAGAGAGAGGGACATGTTGCTGAAGGTCATTTGACCATTTTTTCAGTTGTTCTGGCAGGATGCATCATTTGTGTGACACGATCTGTTTTCAACTCCCATACAATTGCATGTTCTGCATGTGACTTAGAGTACTGTCTACTTGCGATAGTTAATGGCAAATCTCTCGGTCATCAGATGACATCCATCTCAAGTGTAATGAAACATAACCGTTCTATTTCGACACATTCTTCTAGATTAATGAATATTTATGCGACGAACTCCATTCCCCTGCTGCATCTTGGGCTTAAAATCGAGTCTTCAGTTTCATAACTACGGTGATTCTAAGTTAGCGACAGGTGTTTGTGACGTACTGCAACCACTGTGTATACATCTGCTTGACAGATGTCTTGTTTACGGAGTTAGTGGCGGAATGATGTGTAATTCCACATGTCAAAAGGCTCTGAGCACTATGGGACTTAACTTCTGAGGTCATCAGTCCCCTAGAACTTAGAACTACTTAAACCTGACTAACCTAAGGACACCAGACACATCCATGCACGAGGCAGGATCCGAGCCGCGGTCGCGCGGTTCCAGATTGTAGCACCTAGAACCGCTCGGCCACCCTGGCCGGCAATTCCGCATGTCAGACAGCACTGCTATGCGTTTGTCTCTTTCTTTGTAAAAGGCATTCTCTGTTACTAACCATCATTTTATATAGGATTGATGCGAGCCTAGTATAATTCCTGAACTGTGATCGGATGTGAACAGTTGGAGCTATACACTTCTGGAAAGCTATACTGTACATGTATCACCAGGAATCGATGTTTTACGGAAACATTTTTTCATTTTACAGTTTGTCACCATAGTTTATTGTAGAGAAACCTGCAAGGAGAATGTCATGCGCTGGAAATACATTTCCTACAATGGGATAGTTGTTGTTGTTGTGGTCTTCAGTCCTGAGACTGGTTTGATGCAGCTCTCCATGCTACTCTATCCTGTGCAAGCCTCTTCATCTCCCAGTACCCACTGCAACCTACATCCTTCTGAATCTGCTTAGTGTATTGATCTCTTGGTCTCCCTCTACGATTTTTACCCTCCATGCTGCCCTCCAATGCTAAACTTGTGATCCCTTGATGCCTCAAAACATGTCCTACCAACCTATCCCTTCTTCTAGTCAAGTTGTGCCACAAACTTCTCTTCTCCCCAATCCTATTCAATACCTCCTCATTAGTTACGTGATCTACCCACCTTACCTTCAGCATTCTTCTGTAGCACCACATTTCGAAAGCTTCTATTCTCTTCTTGTCCAAACTGGTTATCGTCCATGTTTCACTTCCATACATGGCTACACTCCATACAAATACTTTCAGAAACGACTTCCTGACACTTAAATCTATACTCGATGTTAACAAATTTCTCTTCTTCAGAAACGATTTCCTTGCCATTGCCAGTCTACATTTTATATCCTCTCTACTTCGACCATTATCAGTTACTTTACTCCCTGAATAGCAAAACTCCTTTACTACTTTAAGTGTCTCATTTCCTAATCTAATACCCTCAGCATCACCCGATTTAATTTGACTACATTCCATTATCCTCGTTTTGCTTTTGTTGATGTTCATCTTATATCCTCCTTTCAAGACACTGTCCATTCCGTTCAACTGCTCTTCCAAGTCCTTTGCTGTCTCTGACAGACTTACAATGTCATCGGCGAACCTCAAAGTTTTTACTTCTTCTCCATGAATTTTAATACCTACTCCGAATTTTTCTTTTGTTTCCTTTACTGCTTGCTCAATATACAGATTGAATAACATCGGGGAGAGGCTACAACCCTGTCTCACTCCTTTCCCAACCACTGCTTCCCTTTCATGCCCCTCGACTCTTATAACTGCCATCTGGTTTCTGTACAAATTGTAAATAGCCTTTCGCTCCCTGTATTTTACCGCTGCCACCTTCAGAATTTGAAAGTATTCCAGTTAACGTTGTCAAAAGCTTTCTCTAAGTCTACAAATGCTAGAAACGTAGGTTTGCCTTTTCTTAATCTTTCTTCTAAGATAAGTCGTAAGGTTAGTGTCTATCTTGGCCACAATAATGCGTTCACTATGCTGTTTGTAGTAGCTAACCCGCACTCCTATTTTTTTTATTCATTATTCAACCTACTCCTGCATTACCCCTATTTGATTTTGTATTTATAACCCTGTAATCACCTGACCAAAAGTCTTGTTCCTCCAGCCACCGAACTTCACTAATTCCCACTATATCTAACTTCAACCTATCCATTTCCCTTTTTAAATTTTCTAACCTACCTGCCCGATTAAGTGATCTGACATTCCATGCTCCGATCCGTAGAATGCCAGTTTTCTTTCTCCTGATAACGACGTCCTCCTGAGTAGTCCCCGCCCGGAGATCCGAATGGGGGACTATTTTACCTCCGGAATATTTTACCCAAGAGGACGCCATCATCATTTAATCATACAGTAAAGCTGCATGTCCTCGGGAGATAGTAACAGCATTGAATTCCACATGACTAATAGGTCGGAAACCTCAACGATCTAGCACTATAGCGTGTTTTCAGTGCAGACGCGTTTAGCCTTAGGAATGCATGTGTTTATGGTCTGTATTATCAATACTTTCTTGGTACTGACCCCATATGCTACACTTTATTCATCAGAAGAATAAACCTGATGTAAACATTATACCATGTATTCTTCTGTGTTTGCTTTAATCTCATTGGATTTCGTTTCACGTGGAGCGGATGCCAAGTTGTGACCATTACAGTCAAGTACAATCATAAGGACACGTTTTATGCTGTGTTAGACGCACATAGGTTGCGATTATGTGCGGGACAACGGCTTTACTGGCGCATTAAACTAACGGTCCAATTAGCCTGCAGTGATGTGAGCAGTTGTATTTCAGACGTAAAAAGATACAGGCAAAGAAACAATATAGCTTCGAATATCATTTAATTTTTAAAGGGAATGAAATAATGTTCGGCAAAACTGCAGCACTACCGCGAGCTTATTAGGTGACCAGACGGAAAGCATAAAATGCTCTCGTTCTCAGTTGACGTAGTATTACAATCACAAAAATGAGTAATGAAAATTCTTAACTTAAACACAGCGTAATTTTTCGAACGAACCATGCGTGATGCAAAAGTATAGTGCAGGGATTTCACCGTACTGTTCAATACTGAAGCCACAGAAGGTATTAATTACAGTCAGTCGTCTGGTAATCCCTTAGCTCCTTCCTTACCCGAATCCGAGAAAAACATTTCAGTTCTGGAAGTGTCACCTGCCACGTTGATAACGAGCTTATCAACAACAGAATCCACGAAGCCAACTAGGCGCTGTATTTTCTCTTCTTCATTTGTGACGATCCGTTCTATACCCCGCCAACGTTCGGCAGTTACATGTGAAAAGCTGCGTGCGTTAGTTCCAGGACGTCTGAGAGCTTAACAGTCTTGTTACTTCTCGAGCCAAATCCCGCGACTTGCCTCCAGATCAGTTCTGTTGGGTTCATATTGTAATGGTACAGTAGCAAATGTAAAAATGTAGCATTTGTATAATGTGCTCGATGCCGTGGAAATGATTGTTTTTCATATATCTGCGATACTTATCTACCTCTGCGGTATAAAACGATGAACATAGTCCAAATAAAGGGGATTTGGTTTTTCATTCTGCCTTATAAAATGAAATTGTTATGTTTTTTTAATTTAGGCAACTTTTATGAACAGTCTTTCATAAAACATCGATAATTAAGAATTTGAATTTGAAATGAAAATTGGAGTTTCACGTCCATAGTGTATTTAGAAACAAAAAGACGTGCATTAGTCACAAAAATCAAGATAAGTTTCATAATTACGAGCTGTTGGTATTTCAAATTGAACGAGAAAAAATACGATACTCTGAAAAACCGAACCAACGAACCATTAACTGGGTATGGTTAACATTCCACTACACTATCGAATGCGCTATAGTACGATGCAGCCGTGTGTGGAAGGGGGGGGGGGGGGCAAAATCAACTCTAGTACATACAGTCGCGCTGGGAAAACTTCAAAGTCGATTATATCTGTAAATTTATGAAAAACATTAAGAACAGCCTATTTCTTGGCACTTTTTAACCGTATTCCACACGCGTGTTTCACTACGGAATGGAAGGCAGCCTCAGCCATTTTCATACTGCGCAGTAACAGCGCGACAATCGGAGTACATCGCTGCAGATGCTGTGACTGTTCACGATTTTTGAAATAAAAACTACGTATCTAAAGCGTGATTAAGAAAAACGTCGATGAATATCTTAAAGTTTGATTTAACGCAACTTCCAAGAGCGTAACAACACCAGTGTACGTGTGCTACGGCTTCAGACTAATCATCGCGTTTGTGTTTGTTTACAACAGGTTTATTCTTATGATGAACGGATTATAGAACAATAAAATTGATAGCGTTTGTTGTTCTTGACAGTCTGTTATATCATCACAACGGCCGCGCTGTTTAAAGCGTCATGTCACGGACTGCGCGGCCCCTCCCGCCAGAGGTTCGTGTCCTCCCTCAGGCATGGGTGTGTGTGTGTTGTTCTTAGTTTTAAGTCAGTTTAAGTACTGTGTAAGTCTAGGGACCTATGACCTAAGCAGTTTGGTCCCTTAGTAATTCACACACATTTGAACATTTTATCATCACGACAGTTTCTATCTACATGTACACCTACATCGATACTCTGCAAATCACATTTAAGTGCCTGGCAGAGTGTTCATCTAACCACCTTCACAATTCTCTATTATTCCAATTTCGTATAGCGCGCGGGAAGAATAAACACCTACATCTTTCCGTACGAGCTCTGATTTCCCTTATTGTATCTTACATATCGTTCCTCCCTATGTAAGTCGATGTCAACAAAATATTTTCGCATTCGGATGAGAAAGTTGGTGATTGGAATTTCGTGAGAAGATTCCGTCGCTACGAAAAACGCCTTTCTTTTAATGATGTCCATCCCAAATCCTGTATCATTTCTATGATACTCTCTCCCATATTTCGCGATAATACAAAACGTGCTGCCTTTCTTTGAACTTTTTCGATGTACTCAGTTAGTCCTATCTGGTAAGGATCCCACACTGCGCAACAGTATTCTAAAAGTGGACGGACAAGCGTAGTGTAGGCTGTCTCCTTAGTAGATTTCATATCTACTATACACAGATTAGGGGGTGCTAACCTCTTCGACATTCGCGCATCTGGTGGAATCTCGTGCTCTTGGACGGTTGCAGGACAGCAGTTGCAGACTCGGTTTGCACTGCTCCTTCACGAAATGTGGAATGTAGCAGTCTTCTTCTGGTCAGCTGCAGATTAAATCAGTGCCAGTGCTGCAGGGAGCGTTGGCCAAAGACAATGCTAGGAGATCTTTCGGTCTCTAACTTTATCCTGAGAATGCGAGAATGCATTGTGTCTCCCATCCACATAGAGAAAGATCTTAAGTTACGCACTATGATCGAAGTGCTAGAGACATGTAGATCGCTTTAAGGTATACTTTAGTGTATATGTTCGAGAATTAACAATTAATGAACTGACTGCACAGTCTTATATCTGCATTCGCAATGGTACTCGCAAAGTAGTGGAATGACTGTTTAGCAATGATACAGAAATTGGGAAGCACTCTGCCGCGTCATTGGTCGCTACTGAAATTATGGTAAAATTGCTAAAATTGATCGCACGATCAACACCGATGCTTATTATTGCAGTACATCGACGATGTCTTTTCCATTCCATCCATCCACTGGTACGCTGTTGATTACCACATAATGGCTGACTGACATCGCTTGTTTGAGATGCAGAAACAGTGTTGGTGGAGGGGCAACACCTTCTGGGGATGGCTAGCACCGAAACAATGATTGCGTACATGACTGCAATATGAGGATTCAATCGAAACAGAATACAGCGTCATCCGCTATCCCATCACTGTGAATGATGAGTATAAATCGTCATTCACCTTCGGTCAGCATTTTGGAAACGCTCCGCAATGCCTCAAAACTCTTCCAGTTTCCTTACGTTGTGACTGTCTTTTATTTCAATCACCCAGTGTGTGTGTTGTGGGAGCAGCAGTAACAACATGCAATGTCTCGTTTTCTGTTAGAGCCAGTGGATCTAAACGTGTTAATGTCAGTTAAGAACCTGACACAGACCTCGAAGCCGTGGTGGAAAAGCCAAAATATACGTCACTGTACAAAGCGTGTTACGGCATAAAAAGGAGAGTGTCAAACAACTGGTAGTCTGTGGGATAAGGTCCTCGTACAGTACAGATGATTAAACTTTACACTGGTCGGTGCAAGCGACTTTGATCACTGGCTGCCTGCTCCGTGGATCAATATATTTAATAGGATCGCTGCATATGATCGATGTCGACACTCAGACAGTATTTGTTTTCGATATGGAGAGATGCGGTAAAAATCTTACCGAGTTCTCCATTGGATGAAGTTAGCAGAGCTTTTATAGTTCGTAATTTTTCTCTTTTGGATGGTACAGAATAACGATGACAGAATGTTTAGCGGATAGACGTGAATGGACCCTGAGGAACACAGATCTTTGGACAGATTGCAGTACCTCTATGACGCTGAGTCTTCCTAATTTTCCCGATAGGAAACACCAACATAAATGTTGGTACTGTCTTTGATACTACCTCGTGTTAGCACTGAGCTCACACATCGTACGCTGTTGGCGGAGCTACGACAACATGTTCCCATTTCCACTGAGTGGTCAAAAAACGGTCCTGTCGCATTAACTCAGCTCCCTGTGTTTCTACACAGGATGCAGAATGTGGTAGATACAGCTCCCTCCGAGTTCTGCTCAGTTCCGACTTAAACTGGAACGTTCACATGCGCAAAGATCCAGGGATGGCGGGGCAGAGCCTGAGGAGCGGTTACAAGACCCATTGGGACTACCTAAAACCATTGCAATGTAACTGTAACAGATAGGTTCGAAAAAGGTGACTCATTTCGAGATATGAGAGTGTCATGAATATGATTCGATAGTGGCTGTAATCATTACAAGAGTTCTCTGTAGGATCCAACGCAGGTGTGTGGCTGAATGGAAAGACTGATTTCAAATTGCAGACAGCATTTCTACTGGAAAACGTAACACTAGAGATCTGAAAAGCCAGTGTACATTTCTTACGATCTCAGTTAGCACACCATCTTTTGTATGTGATTATTCTCTACCAACCATCACCTGTAACCCAGTGGATATATCGCAAATGCTCTGATGTGGCGTCGAGACAGAATGCGTTACAAATACTGGAGAAATATCTAGCGGCGGCACGAGGGAGTTGCAAATATCGGCTGCACACCACATTCCTTAACCGAATCACTTTCTGAATTCGGTGATTTTATTATGAGCTTACACCGTCAGCAACTTGTAACCACGCCGTCGATCTGTTAATACACTCTCCAGCGATCACTGTCTATATTTATTGTCGCGGTATTTGTACGGAAAAACCACTTCATTCGGAGGTAATGCCATGCCTCGATTTATATGGCTTCTATAGCTTTTAACAAGCATATCGTTAGTGATACCTGTGAGCACCTGTAGAACGTAGACCACTTGTGACAGTAACACGGCTGTTGCGATCGTGTTTTTAACATCTGGCAGCTTGTAAGACTATTATGCCTCTCTTTCTAAAACAGCGGTACCACACGCAAGGAAATAACTTACGAGACATGACCACCCATTAAGTAAGTATGTGACTGTTCCAACATATACAAAGAAAATGATTATGTCCTGTCATAAGGGAAGGTATGGATTTGACGTGGAAAACTGCGATAGCCATAAAGGGAATGAAAGATTCTTTTTTAACACTGCTGATGAAGGAACAATAGAGGAGCCCTCTTGTATGATTAATTGTTTGCTGTATATGGTCTTCTTCCAGTAAAGACGACAAAATTTAGTGCAGGTCTGCGAAAAGGACTTCGAGCTCTGGCGTCCGGCTCCAATGGAGCGATACATTATATGTAATATGTTCTGGCGTAACCACAAGCGCCAGAACGCAGATGAAGAACACAAGAACAGAGAAGGCAGTGAGGCGGCGTCAGCCAATAGCCCGCTGACAAGGACCACGCCACGACAGGAGCGAGCTCTGCAAGAAGCGAATATATGTGCCACTCGTGCCAGTCTCGGCTGGAGAGTATTAGGACAGTAGTAGACCCGGCCTGGTAGTGAGTGCTACGATAGCAGTTAGTAAAAATGGCCCTGAGCGCTATGGGACTTCTGAGGTCATCAGACCGTAGCGGTCGCGCGGTTCCAGACTGTAGCGCCTAGAACCGCTTGGCCACACCGGCCGGCAGTAGTTAGTAGTGATCCATATCAATTGCTTACATGGACATTATCTATAGCAAAGAACATTACTTGTTTGCATGCCGCCCATCACTTGCGACACCATTGTAAAATTCAAACTTAAGTATTGTCAATCTTCTTATTTGTAATAAAATGTGATTTGCTTGAATTGTTGTATAGCATTCCGAGAGCGCAGCATCCCTTAGGCACCCTATAAGCGACGAGCGGACAGGACCCCACACAATATGCTCCATGACAACATGCAGACGGTAATTGTTTTTCGATGTATTGGAAGAGAGAGGCGCGGTAAAGTCTTATGAGAGGTTCTATTACAAGGAGTGCTATAACTGGTTAAAGTTTGGATGCAAATAGTTCTCTCAAAACTACACCGATTTTGCTCATAAAACTAATAGGAACGCCTGTCTCTATTCTTGCGGACTCATGGCTATTTTATTATTATTATCATAATCATCACGACTGCATGTTTAAAAAATAGTTCTTATTTCATACTTCAAAACCTCTAATTATTTAATAGACACCACTTGAATTATAGCTCATTGTAGAATCTAGAAATGATAATGGTTTGCTGCTGTATGACTGAAGCTATACAGACATGTCGGCAGAGGTGAGTTATGCATCAAAAATGTCAAATGTAAGCAAGCAGATAGTAATTGGTTTTGATGTAATGGAAGAGACGTGTGGTAAAAATCTTATAGGAGGTTCTATTACAAGACAGACTCTCACGATTTGTTTCGTAAACGCTTGTAAGATGTAGCATCGAAATGGTAAAACGAGAGCTGCCGTAGTGTACAAAACAGCTACATCCTCTTGCTGTTGTCATACGTAATGCATGCGAGCTAATGCATGAAAGATTGTATTCTCTAATTTTATTTCATGTGTCTGAAATGTTTGTAATACACACATGCTCATCTGTGATTGACTGTGGCGCACTTCACAAAATAATGAGATGTGAGTTATACCCTACAGTTGAATGTGAAAAATATACCGATTTTGCTCATAAAACTAAAAGAAAACAGTCTGCGTCTATTTTCGTGGAAAGAGGACATTTATTGTAGTGCAATTGCGTGTTCCTTTCTTAATAGTTTCTTTATTATAGGAGTTGTATTGATGTTGTATACACATGTCCAGTGCTCGGATTAGCATGGCGGCCGAGTTCCCTAATAGGTCACGCATGTCCCTTTAGACAAACAACCCACGCTCGGGATAGCCCTCATTTATCACGGTTTTGTTCTGAGGGATGCCAGCGTCACGTATGTGTAGCTTTTGTGAGCATCGAAAATGCTGACCAGCCAGCAGAGTGCACGCTGGGGCGCATTGTACTGAAGGCATTGAGATATGAGGCTGCAGTCATTTTAGTCGAAGGCTTTCTGTTTTACAAGCAGCTGATTTTTGAAATATCCATCTGGAGCATTGTTGTTCCAGAGGAGTCCACTCTTTCCGAAAAATACGTTTAACCGATTACAAGAAAGAGTTGCGTTGATATTAAATACAATTATTCTCCATCGCACAACAGTGAACTATTGGGGGCGAGGTCAGTATGCCTACTGAGGCTGTGCTCTGACTAGGGGTGATGTGTGGGAGCCGTGTCGCTATATTGTAGATGAACAAGTTCCACTTGAGGCAGCCATCGTTTTATTTCCAATTGTTTAGTTGACATGCTATTGTGTTGGCGTAGGACTGTCGCTTCAAGACAGACAGCTGCCAGCTCGTGCTGCGAGGCGTTTGGTGGAGCAGCTGGCCATTTGAAAAAATCCGTCTCCCCTCCCTCCCCTAGGTGGAAGGATGGATGGAGGGAGGGGAGGTATGAGTGGAAGTATGTGATCCTCGATTTTTGGCAGTTTGTGGACGCCTACCAACGAGAACGCATTTTCAACTACCACCACCTCTGCAGTCTTTTGGAACGACAATTTTCCCCAGTACATGTGTTGCATTATGACCCCTTCATTACAGGTGCCGGTTTTTTCATGTCAGTTTTGAAGTGTAATTAGCAGTGTGATGTATTTTTTCCATCAGTTGTGGTAGTATGTATCGGCTTCAGCTACCTGGACTGCTGGGTGGTATTTGAGCAGGTATCTGTAGTAAACTCTGATGTCAAACAACGATAGCTACTCTCCTCATCTGTATGCTTACAGGTAATACACTTTTTAAAGTCCTCTCTGTCCAACAACAGCTTCTCATCAGTTAAACATATTTCCAGCCAAAAAGAATAAAAATGGTACCTTACCCAACAGCTTGTGTGTGAAAGATAGAGTTTGGGTCCCTGTAACTAGTTTCGAGTGGTATTATGAAATTTTTTCCCAGCAGGATAACAGCAGTTGTGTGATATCTCAGTTTTTGAGCTGTTTTACGATTTTCGGCCGCCCTTGTGTAGTGTTATGCATATAGTTGTGTAATTAGGCCCAATATTTATGATTAATTATGTAGTTAGTACCTATCTTTACTTCATTTTCCCGTTCAAAATAAATAAAGTACAATAACATAACTTCCTCTCTTGCATCTGGGCATTTTCCATGTGTTGGGGGTGCATGTGGGCTTTCCATTCAGTAGAACCAGGGTACGAATCTCGGAATGGGCACCGCCATTTTTAATTTTTCTGTCTATTCCTGGCGCGTCTGGGGGTATAATTGTGTTAGAAAGGTGCACTTGGGCTTTCCATCCAACAGAACTAGGGCTCGGGTCCTGGAAAGAGCACTGCCATTTTTAATTTCCCGTCAATTCGAATGCCTCTGGTGGTATAATTGCGTTAGTGGGGTGCACTTGGGCTTTCTGTCCAGGAGGACCTGCGTTCAAATCCCAGGAAGGGTAACGCCATTTTTAATTTCTCGCTAATTCCCACATGGGGGTTCAGATGGGACGTTGGCACAGCCCTAAGACAAAGAAATTCCCACAAAATTTCGAAATTCCCTCCAAAATGTGAAATTTCCGCCAAGATTCGAAATTTCTGCCAATAAGGTGGGTCGGTGGCGTGAGGGAGAGGGGTGGAGGGCGGGGGCTGGCTGCACGTACAGGTTGACAAAAACACATGACGTCATCTGGGGATGGGGGCAGGCGTGGGTCTATTTGGTGGAGGAGGTGGCCCGGGTTCCCGGGTTCGATTCCCGGCGGGGTCAGGGATTTTCTCTGCCTCGTGATGACTGGGTGTTGTGTGCTGTCCTTAGGTTAGTTAGGTTTAAGTAGTTCTAAGTTCTAAGGACTGATGACCATTGATGTTGAGTCCCATAGTGCTAAGAGCCATTTGAACCATTTGGAGGAGGTGGGCATGGTCGCGTGGGGATTAACTGATGAATTTAATTAATTTGCATAATAATTTGATATCAAAGTTGGGGTGAGAGCCCCATCTCCCAACTACTCACCATGGGTCAGGAAAGGTTCTCCAAGACCAAAAAAGATCATCAGGTAAGTTCAAACGTCAAAGCAATACTAGTAGTTTTCTTTGACTTTGAAGAAATCGTGTCAAAGGGACAAACTGTTAATCGATGATACTATCGAGACTTCTTGCGTCGCCTGCGATAAAATGTGAGAAGGAAACGCGATAACGCATCCGCACAGTCATCACTGTTGGTGCGTGACTGTTGCACAAAGAACGAAATCACTTTGCTACGTCATCCTCCGTACTCTCCAGACCTGGCTCCTTCGGACTTTTTTTTATTTCCAGACTTGGAAATCCTGTTGAAACAACGAAGATTTGCAACGATAGAGGAGTTAATAGAAAATTCTAAGACCTCGCTTCTCTCGATCCTGCAAGGGTCGTACCAAGACTGCTTCCGGAAGTGGAAATGGCATTGGGAGCGGTGTATTAACTGTGGAGGAGAGTATTTCGAAGGAGACTATGCCCAATAATTAAAAGGTAAGCGTGGCAAAATTTTGTGGAGAAATTTTCGGAAGTTTCTGAACAGACCTCGTACATCCCACACAAGGTTGATTTCTACACCTCCCGGACACTCATTCATTTTCTGTCGCCCTCCTGATGTACATTGTCATTAGCAGCCAGCATTCTTCCTGTCGTAATTGTTAATACAACACTTTCAAATGAGCCTTGCTGAAGACTGAACTTGCGACCTCACACCCAAGGGGTTCCTTGCGAGATGCCATTATGATCTATGGACCTCAGTGAGATTTTCCCTCCATCAAAATGTCGAGCCGCTGATTAAAATTATATTTCGGTGAAGAGCTGTGTAAGTGGCAGAACTGCGTATTATTACGTATACTCATTGAAATTATAATGTTACGTTACGAGTGTATTACAATGCTTGAAACCAATGCAGAGGAATTTAGCAAGAACAACAAGAACATGAACCACTGACGCTGTCAGACGTTACGCCCTCGCTCGATGCCAAAAGAATAAAATACGAGGGCGTGCTGAAAAATAATGCCTCCGAATTTTTTATGCGAAAACTCTTAAAATTTTTTGAATAAAAAAAAATATTAACGTTCTACGCTTTATCTCTCAGCATAGTCACCCTGGTGACGGACATATTTCTCCCAAAGAGCGAGCAGTTTGTGACGCACCACAGAGCGTTTGGCTTTTTTAACGGAGTCACGACCTCAGCTCTGCTTGCACTGCTTCATCATTATGAAAGGGAAGTCCTGGAAGGTGTTCTTTAAGTTTTTGAAACAGATGAAAATCTAATGGAACCAATTCGGATTTGGATGGAAGATGATCGTTGACAGAGAATCCAGATCTTTTAATTGTTGAAGATGTCGCAGAGCTCCTGTGTGGTGTGGCATTGTCGTGCTGAAGGAAATCTGAAACACGCACCGACAGTCATAGTTTCGTTGCACGCCGCCATGTTACATGCAACCATTCGGATCCTTCTAGCGGCAGATGGCCGCAAATACGTAGACATGAAAAATAATGATGTAGAACGTTAATAACGTTTGTTTTATTTAAAAAGCTTTAAGAGCTTTCACATAAAAAATTCGGAGGCATCCAGATGCCCTCGTAGTAGCCGAATAGATTTGCTCTGATTTTTGTTTTATTCTGTTTGAATAGAAAGCCTCGGTTGGAGATGGTTAGAGAATCAGTGGGATTTTATGATTTTACTATGACTCGGCACCACGCCAACCAGTGTATTAACTCTGAAAGTAATTAAGCAGTGGTCCAGCATGCTCGCATTAATTTTTGTACGAGCAGTTCAAAAGTATTTAAATTTGATTGTGGTCAAGCAACATCAACAATTTATGAAAATCAGATGTGTATTCATTTTACACTACAATTAATAGTTTTTTTGGTTGTGTACTCGCTACAGAAAAGGTAACACTCTGGCGGCTAGCGTTTCAAAAGAGATACAGCTAATCAAAAGTCAAGTTAGATGTTATTCGAGTTAATCTATTCACCTTTGCCAGGAGAATTCAGCATTGCTGGTAAGTTAGATTGTTTTGTTAGTAAGTGAACGCATTGCACTCAGTGTATCTCGTTAAAGAGGTGATAATAAATCCGTGTGATTTATCATCGTGGTATTTAACGATTATGACTCGATGGTTGAATGTTTAATGATAGTAGAATTTAAGGTCCTTTTAAACCATAATTTTAAGCGGCTGTGGTTATACTCGTCCTCCAGGGCGTGTCAGATGCTACCTTAAAAAAAATACGCAGGGCAAAATACTACAAAGGCTAGTACCACGTATTTAATATTAGTCGTTTCTGCCACGTACACAGATTAATAATATTCAGGAATCTGTCAATCACCATCGTGGAACCAAGGCCGTAAAACGGCAACCAATCAGCGATGATCGTCGGAAGTTGTCAAAAATATGTCACACGGCTCACAGTGTACTTGCGTGTTTCAAAGAGAACCAGGACGAGTTTGCCGTACTCCCTTCGCCTCCATACATCGTGGATTTAAGCTCAATCTATGATCTGTGGTACCACCTCGATCAGGTTGTATGCACCATGGAGCCTCAAGCGAGAAACCTAGCACAGCTGGCCATGGCAATGGAGAATCTACGTACCTATCTGTATCTTCCAGAATCTCACTGACTCTCTTTCTGAACATCTTGCAGTGGTACGCGCTGTAAAACGTGGTTACTCAGGCTTTTGGCAGGTGGTCACATTAGTGTGACTGGACAGTGTATGTAAGAGACGGCAGCTTATAGACAGGCTAATAGATTGTAGAAAGATGAAGGAGGACCTTTGCTAAAACCCAAAGGATAGCAAAATGCCCAAATGTGAAGAGGGTGAATGCTGTGCTATACCGAGGGAGAGGCGAGATAGGCCCCTGCTAAGGGCGAAAGCACAGAGGGGCCCAAAAACTAACTGAAGGGAACACGAAATAAATACCTGTTAAGAATTAACTGGGAGAGCTACGAGAGTCCTTGTACCCGTCGTGTTTCTATCTTCTGCCTAGGAGAAGGAGGCTTTCGACGGCTCGTTACTGTAAACGCGTGTTGTTCTCGCAGTGTTATTTCTAACGTGCCATTAAGTCCGTGTAGCTTCGTCAAGAAACGACTACTATTGAACAGTCTATCGATAAATGCATGAAGTGCGACTTTATTAGGAATACCGGTATCCTCGTTCAAAAAAGTCGTTCTGCCTGAATTTTCATTGTACATCTAAATGAAAAAAGCTTTTTTATGAAAATTTTCGGAAGTCAGTTAATCGGTGCTAGTGGTTTAAAGTTACTGTAGCTCGTATTACAACAATGTTGTGTCACATTTAGTTTTGCCTTTCAACAGGAATGTGTATTGTCGGCATTTATCGTAAACTAACTCTTCTTTCGAGTTTGTTAGCGACGGAAACCTCAAATAAGTTAGTAAATTTTATACCAGGTTTTTCCGTTGCCTTAAATGAAATTCCGTTTTCCGTATTAATACTTCTATTGCGAAAGAAAATTAGTAATACTTTAAGGGTACTAGATCCAAAAACTAAAAGAAAATCAACAAGCTTGTTTAAGTATTTTTTTTTACTATTTTGTAAAAATATTGCACCAGCCCTACCGTTGAACGCAGCTCTTGAACACGGGATTGGTTAGTTGATTTTCGAAAGCAGCCAGTTACTTAGTTACTTTTCTACATGTTCTACAGATCATTCAAACAGTTCTTTCATCGAAACAATATGGAACGAGTCTGTTTGTAGGACGTACTTGCATGATTAGTAAACACATTAATTTTTAGTCTTACTCACGCAACTGCACTACATAACTAGTTTTTTTCCAGGGTGCCTGTTATTAAATAAAAATTACTTCACGTAATCGAAATAGTTTCCCTGTAGGTAAGATTTTACGTTAGACTTGAAGCTTGTTTTGCTACCTATCAAGCGTTTCGAGTTATTGAACAAATGATCAAAAATTTTTATTGCTTTATATGGAACTCCTTTCTGAGCCACTGACATGTTTATTAATGAGTAATAGATGTCAATTTTTATAGGTTTGTAGGTATGGACATAACCTTCTCTAATTGTGGTCGATTATTTTTGACAAATTTGTTTAGTGAAAATACGTACTGAGATGATGCAGTTAAAAGGCCTAAAGTGTTGAAGAGACACCTCTATGGCAGCAACAGGTGAAAATCACGTATTATTCTTACTTCTCGCTTTTGTGAAATTCATGCTTTCTTTCTAAGTGACTAACTACCCCACAAAATTATTCCAGAAGACATTACTGAGTGTAAAATGTGTCACGAACTTGATTCGTTTGTTTTCAGTAATAGCAGCTACACAAAGAGCACAGGTAGGTGAACTTAATTGTTTGAACAGCCCCCATTTCAACTTTTCATCAGTATGGAGACCCAAAAGCGAACTTCTTTCTGAGCCACTGATATGTTTATTAATGAGTAATAGGCGTCAATTTTCCTCTAGGTTTGTAGGTATGGACATAATTATTCTTCTCAAAATGTAATGGGTTATTTCTGACAAATTTCTTTAGCGAAAATATGTATTCTGCCCTGTTTACTGACCACTGTTCATGTGTTACATCAGTTGTTGGTATGGCTCACTTTGTTGTACATACCTAAATGTAATTTGTTTTCTCACATTTCTTATAAAGAGATTTAATAGTTGCATATTTTAATGTGGAAAATATTCCTACGCGAGTTAGGCATATACGAGGTGTGACAATAAAGTAATGAGACTGATTTTCTTTGCAACATGTGCCAACCCTGCAGACTTGTGTAGGGAAATATCTTTGACCTTGGTTTATAAGCTGCTTCTAGTCCAAACAGCACATCGTAAGCAGTGTTGCCAATTTAGCGACTTTGTCGCTAGAAATGGCGACTTTTACCTTCGTCTTAGCGACAAAAAAAATTAAAAAAAAATTTAGGGACAAAAATTATTTAGCGACTTATCTGGCGACTTTTGGAGTACTGACGACTTTTGTAGTACAAATCAAAACTATTTTGGGCCAGTATTTTCACTAACAAAACTAAGGTTTTAACTACAGAATGGGTACTACACTGACTTTTTTCTATATTTACTAAGTTAAATTAAGTTCTTAGCAGATCATGCAGCATTGTTCAGCATTTAGTAAACCTGAATGCGGGAATTGCCTACAGAGTAAGAAAACCTTGACTATAGAACAATTCATTATTCATTATCCACTAGCCTGTTATCGTCGATAGCGTTTCGATCTATAATTCTTCAACTTTTGACCTCTCTTTATTTTTCGAATTGACAAAAAACATACGTAATATTAAGTATAATAAAATACATTTCTGACCAGCAATCTCTAATTTTTCGAAATGTTAACTCGCAGTCAAATTATTATCACATGCACAGTGGTAACGTAAGAACAACTCGGTGGGGGTATCTCAGACATTATTACGTTTTAAACAATGAACAATAGGACTGAAATGGAGTTACCGAGTGAGTAGATTGTTTCATGACCTCTAGTTCGCCTGAGTTTTAATGTATTTTCAGTGATTATAAATTGGTGACACTTACGTTGTGATGGCTTACGTAATGGATTTACCACAGAAGAAGAAGCAGTACGCTCAAAAATATCGGGATGCGTGGGAAGCAGAACCTGAATTCAATGGGTGACTGAAACCAGTCGTTGGAGACTTATCCAAGGCAAGATGTCTAGTATGTGCAACAGAGGTTTATGCTAAATTGTGTGATATTAGAAAGAATTCGAAAACTATTAAGCATAAACAAAAAATTGATTTAAAAAAACACAAACCACCTTAGCCGTGAAAAGGTAGCGGAAGGCAGAGCGGAAGGCGCCCTTTCTTTATTTATTGCTGAACATTGTTCTATTTTAGCTGTATATCATTTAGGAATACTGTGCAAGAAGCTGTTTTCCGGTGATGAGGGCGCTAAAAACACGCAGTTACATCGTACAAAGTGCACTAACATTATAACTGAAGTTTTGGCTCCATATTTTACACAATAATTGGTTGAAGATATAGGTAACCAAAAATACAGTGTACTAATAGATGAATCCACAGATGTATCAATATCTAAAATGCTAGGTATCGTTGTACGGTACTATAGTATAAACAACCAAACCATTAGATCAGTATTTCTCAAACTCACTGTAGTAGAAACTGCAGATGCAAGAAATCTGGCTGATGTTTTTGTGTATTCTTTGAAAGATCTCAAACTTCCAATCGCTAATATGGTAGGAAATGGCACAGATAATCCTTCTGCAATGGTTGGAATAAACAATGGGCTTTTCGAACAACTCAAGAGGGAATATGGTTTGAAGTATTTGGTATTGATCCGTTGCATTTGTCACTCTCTTCAGCTTGCAGTTTCGCACGCCTCAGTGAATACCATACCTAGAAACATAGAGTTTCTTGTACGGGAAACCTACAATTGGTTGTCCATTTCACCCAAAAGATAAGAGGAATATAAAAGGGTTTATGAGACAATAAATTGTTGAAAACAGCAACTAAAATTTTGAAGGTTTGTGCAACACGTTGACTTTCAATTGAACCAGCAATACGAAGAATTCTGGAGCAGTGGGAAGAACTGAAGCTACATTTTTCGCTTGCCATGGTTCAAGACAATTGTTACACTGCCGATCTTTTGTACAAGATGTATTGTGACCATCAAATCATCTTTACATGTTTTACCTTAAACATTCTTTAAAAAACGTACAAATAGCAATAAAAGCTTTTGAAGGAGATGACAATGACCCCACTATATTACTAGATACACTTGTATTTCTCATGCAGTCACTCGGACAAAACATAGTTTTTCCAACTGTTGATTTGTTGACAACATCAGTTCCAAGCGAATGTATGTACGCAAATCCGAACCTTGGCTTTATGTCTTAACAGAAATTGTCTGAGTCAAGTTTGTCTGAAGAAAATAAAGTTTATTTGAAGAAGAGAAGCATTCAGTTTAGTCTGAAACTCATAAAAGAAATTCAACAAAGACGATCCTGAAAAAAATGTCAATGCTGAATGTTGAAGAAACACTAAAAGTGAATAAAAATAATGCTTCATCGGATGTAGCCAAAGAATTGGGTTTTAGTGGCTATTTCATAGACGGCATGCTGCAAGAATAATATAATATCAACTTCATTAGGTGGCACAACACTACTAACACTGTTCGATTTTGGAGTGAGGTTTTGCAGTATAAAAATGCCGCAGGGGAGACTCCTTTTTCTTTGATTTCACAGCTAGCAATGACTGTTCTATGCCTACCGCATTCAAATGCAGAAGTGGAAAGAATATTCAGTTCTATGAACATTGTAATAACCAAAGAACATAACAGATTATCGTTAAAGACAATTAATGGTTTGATCATATTGAGAGACCAGCTGAAGAAACAAAATAAAGGTTGAACATCTTTTGACATACCGTCAGCCGTATTGGAGCTTATTGGAACGAACAAAAGTTACTCTTTTGCGACAAAACCAGTCGAACTGCAACATCATCTCTTGAGCGACGTTCAACCCTCTGCATCAACTGCAGTTCTGTCAGAGCATGAAACGGAAGAATTATTCGATCTTCTGAGTGACGACGATGAATAGCTCACATACCGGTATGTATATATTTTGTAACCTAATTTGAGCTATTGCTTTCTTGCATACCGGTATGTATATATTTTGTAACCTAATTTGAGTTATTGCTTTCTTTTGTTACAAATATAGTTGTATATTTCTAGTATATTTGACTACTGTGATTGAAACAACAATTTATGTGTTGCGTCAATTATGATAACATGTTTAATTAAATGTTAGAGTATTTTATATGTATGTAGTTGCAAGCGATGCATCGTTTAAATAAGACAATATAGCAATTACGTATGAGACAATTTTTATATTTTTATTAATATTTTATTACCCCCCCCCCCCCCCCACACACACACACACTGGCTTACTGCACCATTCACAGCACGAAATTTTCAGTACACCCCTAGTAATATCAGTTTTAGCGACTTTTGATATTGAATCTAGCGACTCGGGTTTTTTAGAGCTGGCAACACTGCATCAAAGCAACTGCTCAGTCGTGGGTTGTGCTGTAATAAGTTAACACGTGTTTGTGTCTCTCGTCATTGAACTGGGACCACATAATATTACGCAACGGTATGCCATTTCTTTTTGTGTTAAATTGTGTGAAAACGCGACACAACTTACGGTAAGCTTCAGAAGGCTTTTGGAGAGGAGGTTATGTCAAGAGCTCAAGTTTTGCGTTACCACAAAATGTTTAGTGAAGGCAGAACGAATGTTGAAGATGAAGACCGCAGTGGACGACCATCAAACTCATGGAAGGATATCAAGTTGGCCAGGGTGCGTGAACTCGTACGATCTGATCGAAGATTAGCTGTCAAAGTGAACTGAACATCAATCGAGAAACAGTTCGTCTAATAATAACTGAAGATCTTGGTATGAGAAAGATTTGTGCAAAAATTGTCCCGAAAAATCTCACACCACAACAGTGAGAAACACGGAAAAATGTGGTAGCCGATCTGTTAGAGCAAACGGAAATCAGCCCAGAATTTTTGAGCCGTGTTATCACTGGGGATGAAAGTTGGTTTTTTCAGTATGGTTCAGAGACAAAACGCCAAAGTTCGCAATGGTGCTCATAGGGATCATCCAGACCAAAAAAAGCTCGCATGTCAAAGTAAAAAGTGAAGTGCAGGCTTGTGTGCTTCTTTGACTCCAAGAGAGTTGTTCTTAAAGAATGGGTGCCTCCAGGACAAACAGTTAACCAATATTACAACAAAGAAATTTTAGAAAGACTTCGTAAAAGAGTTCTTCGTGTCCATTCCAATATTGCTGATATTTGGATTCTGCATCACGATAATGCGCCATCCCATACTGCTCTGTCAGTGCAGCAATTTTTAACCTCAAAACAAATTTCAGTACCACCACAGCCATCTTATTCGCCAGATATTGCTCTGTGCGACTTTTTTCTGTTTCCAAGAGTTAAAATGGCGGTCAAGGGACAGCCTTTTCAAACAACACAAGATGTCCAAAAACCTGTGACGAGGGTCTTGGAGGATATTACAGAAGATGAGTTCCAGAAATGTTACCATCAATGGCAGAAGCGCTGGAAAATGTGTGTGCAATCAGAAGGGAACTACTTTGAAGGAGACCACACTAAACTTGACTAAAACGGTAAGCAACATTTTTTTCACATCAGTCTCATTACTTTATTGTTGCACCTTGTGTAGCGCTAAGGACATTACTTATTAAGTTAGAACAGCTTTTCAGAATTCTGTTTGAAGTTCCATCAACACTATATGACCTCTTGGATTCTAGAATATTCATAGTACTATTAATTTCAGTGAAGGATGAGGGTGCTACTTCTAGATGTTTAATGTTTTGTGAAACAGCATTTTAATGTATTCTCTTGCTTATTCAGCTGAACCATTTAATCCTACTTTTTCTGCTACCTTTAGAAAGTGAGTTTTAAAACACTTGCAGCTTGTGAGTTATTAATAGCAACATTGTCATTAATTTAACTGGTACAGTAACTTGTACATTGACCGATTATCCTGTCACCCATTTTACAATAACCCACATAGTTTTGATCTTATTATCTGCATTATTAATTTCTATCATGACATGCATATTTCTGGACAGTTCAATGACTTCCCATAAAACATTACAGTGCATTTTGTAGAACGCATATAACGTAGAATCTCTCCTCTCTTTCAAGAGATTTTAATCCCTTTAGATTTCCATGACTTAATTGTTTTATAATTGACTTTTTGGATAACTTTTTAAGATACCTACTTTCAAATATTGACAAACATTTACTGCGGAACATACTGATTCTCACATTAGCATCTCTTTCTACATACATCCCATCTTATATCACATCTTTCAACTTACTCTTAAAACATAGTACCTTGTCCTCATTAATAAGCCTCACTGCTTTGTACAAAGATGCGTCAGAGCTGTAAGGTGCTACATTGTTTATTTTCATAATTTTGCCTCATGAACAGTTCGTCCATTAAGAATTGGGTGCACATTATTTTTTTCATTCTAAGCACTGTCTATAAATTTTTATCTGTCGTATTTCTGCTATCCTGTTGCACACAAGCTGGAAGATTAACTACTGAAATCAGTTTGTAACACCCAAAACATGATTCCAGGTCATTTTTACCGTCAGTATCTTTTAAGAAATCCACTTTGAAATCTCCACAAACTACTAACTGTTTCCTCCATCTTGTCTGTCAGGTAGCTCGGCAATGCACCTAGGTTTTTCACTAATAACTGAAAGTTTTCTAGAGGGTATCTGTGGACTGTCACAACTATGACAGAAGTATACTGCAGTGACAGCTTATAAGCACATGTTTCTAGACTTTGATCTGTACAAAAATTAGTAGTTTCAATAATTTTTACTGAATCCCCAACTTTTACATGTGTTGCAACTCCCACTTTTTCCATGTTAACTCTACACGAGAATGGCGCTGCTCTATAATCGCTGATATTCAACATCTCTATTCCTGTCGTTACATGGTGTTCTGCGACGCATAAAACATCCATCATTTCAGAATATTCCACATCTTCTATACATACAAGAAGGTCATCTATCTTGTTTTTTAGCCTCCTAACTTCGATAAAACTATCTTTACTTTCCTGGAAACTGTTACATATATTGTCATCCAGTTCTGTTCTAACTGATTTCAAGCCATTCTGTCTATAACATGATTCTAACCTAAAAAAATGTTCCCCTCTGACTCAAGTAATCACAGGGATTTTTCTTTGTGCGCTTGTGGCCCCCATTACACTTTTTACAAGACGCTCAGCTAAGCTGTCCTCTTTCGTCCTATACTGTTGCAGGCCATGATTTGTGCATCCCCATCTCCCAAATTGCAGCAACAGGTAAGACGCAGTCTGCTCCTTGTTCATACGATTGACAGGTGTGTTAACCCAAGGCTGATCAAGGTGTTGCAAAACCCCTTGATATCGCCGTGCCTTCTGTCAGGCGACTGGAAGCTGTTGCAAATTAGTGTTTTGAGAGCGCTCCAAAGAGTTGCGTACCACAGAATCAGATGGAGGATAGTCCTCTCCTGTGGAGCCTGTCTCCTCTATATTCTATAGGAAGTGCGGGATCTGTTACCACTCGTCTATTTGAGCATAGCAGTGAATTTCAGGAGACAGATTACGATACTGAATATAGCATTGCTAAGATGTCTGCAAAAGTGTATGGAAAAATATATGTTCTTGTCACCACATCGTTGTCAAGCGTACCAGATATCTTCTTCGGATATACAAATCCTATCCCTTGAATCAAGATAAGATGACATACATTGATACAGACAGTATAAGGTTAAACACCAAGGGCAAAAATGTGTTGCTACGTGTTCATTTAAGCTTATTATTATAATTAGGAACCATTCTATCTCTCTCTCAGTACATATGTGTGTGTGTGTTTTTGTGTGTGTGTTGCTCAACAGCGAAATTATCAGCTTATAGCCTTTCTTCTATGTCAAATTAACAGCGCTTGCCTTAACCTTTTGGCAGATCTAAAGACGCTTTGGTGACGTGAGATTGCTAGAAGATTTTAAACTACCGACTTACCTCCAGCTCTTACTGTTTACAATTGTGTACGGATAGTATGTATAGTTAACGGTGGCTTCAAACAGTTTCCTTATTACTGGTAGCTGCCAACGCTAAGAAGCTAACCCCAACACAGGGACACTACGTAGGGCTCTCTAGCAAAACATAACATGAAAGATTGAAAAGATTCACAATATATCTTTAATTTCACCGTAAGGGACTCATTCTACCACAGATATTTCCAAGTTGTTTCTGGCATAACTGAAATTCAAAGCGATATAGCTTCCTGATATTTGTTCAACTTGAAAAACAGGTGCACCAGAAATCTTTTCATTTACGCCTGTTACATAAAATGGCACTTGCCATTAAAACTGCAGCTCCATATTCATATTTGAAGCTGTTGACATAACAAGAATCATTTTTATGAGCAAAATCTTCGTCAAATATTGACAGAAAGTTAATCATAAACGCATGTAATATGCATTCGTTGTCGCTGACATACTAAAAGCCATTTTTATTCGTAAGTATATGTCACAAAACAGAAACAGAATGTCAGATCAATTAGTACCACCACTAAACTTTGAGAAGGCAGAGTATTTGTGTTACGATCTACGAAACCCGATGAAATGTGCTCCTTCATTGCGACAGTGATTGTTCATTCTTCCCAGTTACAGATATCGCAGATACTGAATTCTTAGATTATCTTCTCGACAGACTGCGATTTCACTACCGTAAATTCGATTATAGCAATCTTTTACACGAAAACATTTAGAAATAACGTGGTAATCATGCACTGCTTTATAAATTCTCAGAATCAGCAAAGCAATCTACGACAATATAACAGTTTATCCGAGCAAAGGAAGTGCAACCTCCAAAGATTTGTCAAACTAGACCACAATTGTTCCATAAAAATAGTAGTGTAGATATTAGATAGTGAAAGAGTACGGTATATTTAATTTTACATCACTAAATTATGCATCGCTCATTTACCTGTAATCGAAGAGTTGCTTGCGTATGATGTTATATCAGCTGAAAACATGTTCGAATATGCCAGTAACAACAACATCTTTAGAAATTTGTCCTTAATGTCACTTTCTAGTAATGGGTCCTGATGTCCAGAGTTCTAATATCTGTTCTTCGTGTCAGGTTGTAAACAGCTGAATGCTTTTAGTTATCTCTCGGTGTAATTACCCGTAAGGCTTCACTAGTTCAGTTTACGAAAAATACTTCACTACACAGAAAACACATCTTTACACTCTACAGCTAATATTCGCGATATACTTATTTCTCTTACTTACAACCCATTTGGTTGAACATCGTTCCACATTTAGTTTATTCTTACGATTCGTCGTCAATAAGTATGTTGTTGGTGATACTGTCATACACGACGACACAAAACAATACTGGCTAACAAAATACTACGTTTCTTTCTACTCCTGCGATGTTCATCCACCCGTACTAGCAAGAGTACTACAACTACCGACATCACAGAGGTTACCACTAACTATGAAATACCACTACAGTCTCTGGTAACAGATTAAATTTCCACGAATTACTGTTGGTATTAAAACACACTGTCTAAACCCAGCATATTTCTGCAAATACTTTATTATTTTAATAACAAAGCAAAGGGGTAACCATTTTTTTTTATTTTTGTGGGGGTCCACAGCCTCAACGTATTTCGAGAATGAAGACATGGTCCAAGTAGGCTGCAATCCATTTATTATCCGTGCAATTGGCCAATTTCAACTGTGAGTTATTTTCAAGTACATATTTTATGCTTCACGTTTCATTTCATGTTATACATCGCTGGTACATATGGACAGGTATCCACCGTATTTCTGCTCGTGTTTCTGTACGTATGTGGCAAAAAAAGCTATACAATGACTACGTCCATTAGTAGACACATACATTTACGCAGGGAGTTTCATTACGCCATAAAATTTGAACCTGACATTCGCCACCTTAATGAGACCAAAACATTAGGTTCACCGCATTCGTCTCCATGGTTCACAGTGGTGATACATCCCCGTGACGTCACTCTACGTACCTGTGCCTAGTTTCGACCATATTGATTGCTTTCATTGTGTGGAGACGTAGTTGTTTCATCAAAAATGCCAGCTTACGTTGTTTAGGTGTGTACTAATCGATGCGATCGTAATCTAAAGCTTAACGGAATCACAGTTCATACGGAAATGGAGCCGTTCAAGCAATATTTTCTTTTGTATACATGAATTACGGTTGCAGTCTTTATTTTTATTGTACTGGTTTTATTTCCGTTATTGAATGTAGATTTGCCTTACTTTTGTCTGCGTCCGTTCTTTCTCTTCTTTCCTGTGTTTTTCGTTGCCTTCCACATTGCAAACGCTCCGACATCCGAGCCACACTGTATCAGCGGTCTCGACCCCGCACTACACACGGCTATGTAACTGCGCTCATTGGTGAGGCAGCATCTCATGCTCTAAAATCCTTCTGCCGATAATTATTCATTGTTCACATTTATTCCCTTTCTAAAAAAGATTCTGGCTAGAACAGCCGGAAACAGATGCCATGTGTGCGTGAGCTTCGTGTCTGAGTGTATGAATATGTATATGTGCTGTGCTTCCTCTCTGAAGAAGGCTTTGGCTGAAAATTTGTGTGAACATTCTTTTCGTTGTGCCAGCCTTGTGCTCAGCGTATGAGTAGCATTCTATCCGTTCCACAGTACAGTTATTACCTCGTGAAGTTTGTTGTAAATAATCCACTGCACTTCAACAGGAACAATTATGTACATAGTTAGAATACCAGAAGAATAAAATGACACTCATTACGCCACACTAAGGTTGTCTGTAGCACAAACAGGGGTTCACAATGCCGCAATCAAAAGGTTTGATCGCTTACCCCATCGATACAAAATGCCTGACACACGGCAAAGAAAAATTTAAAACTAAACTGAAAACGTTTCTCTGAGATAACCCCTCCTGTCCCGCGTAAGGTTATCTATTACTGTAATGTGTAAATGCCGATGGATAGGAATTACTGTCTAACGTATGTCTGCCTTTCATTTAAAAATGTAAAAACTAATAAATGATCGCCACGGAGTTATATTTACAAAAAAATATTGATGTCAATATATGATGACTCGTTCCATATCATTACGATTTATTGTGCAAACGATACATGGATCATGAAACTAAATAACTAACTATTGGGATTTCACAAAAGCTCAAAATGACATTCAAATGTGCAGATGATCAAGGAAACGCACATTACAATTGTGCTATGTTTGATTACTCCTACTGGCGAGAAATATTCCGGGAAAAGAAGCGAACAGGCTACTGTTTGAAAGGTAGGCCTACGTCTTAGACAGGTTAGGCTATCACTACTAAAAAGTTACTCACATACATGTTAAAGTGAAATATCCATTGTAAGGGCGTCGTAAGTGTATGAGACCATTCCCTTAATCACATTCAAGCAACATTCCACAGTTCTGGAAGATGTTTAAAAAATTATATTGTTTTGATACCCTGTAAGCTGCTATTATTGGTCGCACATTGAATGACGAATCATAGCTAAGATTTCCAAGTGAGAATGTAGGTACACTATGTAGTTCTGTTTCTTTGGCATTTCAACAATCATTCACTTTGTTGACATGTCCAAAATACAACATGCCTTGTTTCTTTCCTCACTGTACACGTATATCGGCTAGCAAAGAACACGTAGGTAAGTTTTTTGCAAACGTGAACATTAAGAACGCTGTGCATACGAACTGAAAGCTGAAAATTGACGAACAAGAAATAGTACCAGTAAGCAAGCAAGCACTGCTCTTGGAGGTCCAGTTTCATTTGCTGTCGATAGAAATATAGTAAAAGTGGGATTAAGTGCATTACAAAAGTATCATTTTCACATCACATCCTTCTCTTCTTGGTTACTCGAAATAAATAAAAAGAAGTTACATTAACGAGGTCAAATGCGTCGGATTACTACAGCAAACACGCATTCAAGAACAGATAAAGTTCGAAACTGCCTTCCTTGCACTATATTGTTCATGTAAACATTGTAGTCTTTAATACTTAAAACAGATTTTGCGTGCGCACGACAGAAATAATGAACAAGATGCATTGCGAACAGTAGTCTGCTAATGTTTTCGGCTATTTAAGATGTCGGCAGGCCCGCGCACTTTGGTTTCGAAACAACGTACAGTGTAGCATATGGTCTATGCTATAGAGCCACCCTTTTTCTTTTACCTCCATGTAATTTATATAGCTAAGTTTACTGTTAATAATATCTCTGAGTAAGTGTGCTGTCATCCTTGGAGACTAAAGTGTTCTTTGAAAGATCAACAGTGAAGTATTATCTCTGATAAGACATTCAGTGTTTCGTATTCATCAAAATTGAATGTTTACTGTATAAAATTGTGGAATTCCAAGTATCTTCGAACTGTACAAATGACAGGTATGTCCCGCAAAATTTGTCTCAGCTGTTGTTGACTAGCTGCGACCTGCATATTGTAGATGTTTATCTCCTTGGACATGAATTATTGATTCAGCCTCTTAATTTGTGTTTCACCCGTGTGCCTATGTGACAGGGCCCAAAGCTAATCCCATTTTTCATTGCGGGTAATAGGAAACACTCCTCATGTTATACCTAAGATACCGTAGCTGTCGCTTATTTCTGTGTCAGTGTTTCAGTAGAGAGTGAGAAGCAAAAGCATGTTGTTTGAGACACTTGCAGAAAGCAAACAGCGGAGGTGAAGTACAATCTCTGTCGGTCTTTCTCTGTCCTCTGAACAATAAGGAACACTCACCCGCCTTAGCACATGAAGAGGTAGCAAGCTCCACCTTCCTCGTGCAGAGAAAGCAATTAAATTTGTGTTTTATGCATCACACCTGACAATTACCAAAGTAAAACGAAATGCTTCATTCCTTTATTTGATACAAAGATGCAAACAGCACCCACAATACGTATGTCTCAAATTATTAAGAATTCTCTCTGCAAAGTGGATGATAGGAGTATCCCATTTGTTTAGATATCGAGTGACGTTGTCTGGGACTGACTGCGATTTGGTCGGTACCAAATTAAGCTCGTAGACAACGCTGTCGTTAGTGCGTCCAACAAATCATTAAATACGTTATTGAAGTCGTGTGCAGAACATTTAAGCGATGGGTTACGTCGCATAGCACGTTGATACACTTATCGATGTTTTGACGGCAACCTAAAAGATGTCAACACTGGTCAATGTCATTCGACTTCTCTCTGTTCTGTCACATCAATCACCTAGCCGACAGTCCTCCATCAGAGAAACAATGTGTTAGTAACATTTTCCGTAGCTCACTTTGCTAGATATAATGTTCAAAAAAATGGTTCAAATGGCTCTGAGCACTATGGGACTTTAACATCTATGGTCATCAGTCCCCTAGAACTTAAATACTTAAACCTAACTAACCTAAGGATATCACACAACACCCAGTCATCACGAGGCAGGGGTATAATGTTGTTTAGTTGTTTTCAGAACATGTGTTACTTGACAAAAGGAACCGCAGATCCCACTGTAGTAGGGACTAACGTGGTCGCGTGACTACCTAAGAACCGCCACGTTGTAGGTCAAAGTAGTGCGCATTGTTACCTCACAGTGCAAGCACTGAAAGTGGTCGTGGAAAATGGTTTCGCAGGCAACCGAAACGACTTGCTGTTAACGTTATTTAATCGACTGACAATGAGAAAGAGGAACGAGTGACAGTGCTGATGTGAAAGTTGACGGTATGTGACTGGAAAAATGTTGAAGTTGAGGTAAGTCGATGGTGTGAAAATTACAACAGGAATGCTGAATGGAGTGGGATTCAAATACCGAAAATCAAAGTGCACTCAATCAATAGTCTACTGACCATATAGGTGTGTGTTACAATTTGTACGATATTATGAACATTATAAACAAATACCAACTTGACGAAAACTCAGTTGTAGTTGTTCAGGAATTCGACATGAAAGCTGTCGAAGAAAATCTCAGAAAAACTATTCTGGGATGTATTTCATAAGATGCCAAAGTGAAAGAGTCGTTATGAATGCGAACGAACGTAATATTTCAAAAAGGAAACTACATTGTTTTATGTAAAATGAAGCATCAAAACGAAAAACTGTCCGCGAATTAATTGAACCAAACGTTAATTGATACACATTCCTATGTATTTAGTTCGCTTTAACAGGTTCCCCGTTACCGCAGACAGCTACGGATGACCACTGCGATCGCCAACGTAATAACTGCAATTAGTTTTCGTTGTGTGATTATTTTTTTTCTCTGTGCCGATTTTATTTTTTATGCAACCGAATCTCTGAAGCTACTAGCAAAAAATGAGACAGATATAAGCCTGTTGCGAATCTACAAAGCAAACTCTCACGTGAACGTTAATGTGGAACG
Source organism: Schistocerca piceifrons (assembly GCF_021461385.2). Lineage (NCBI taxonomy): Eukaryota > Metazoa > Arthropoda > Insecta > Orthoptera > Acrididae > Schistocerca > Schistocerca piceifrons. The sequence goes on from NC_060139.1 coordinate 888,460,980, forward strand.
TGGGACACATCTTCAGTACTGATTCGCAGTGTTATTGCTTGAACAGCCACAGTTGGCTCAAGGGTAACTGACAACACAGCTCCTTCCGCAGGTGTCATTAGCTTAGTTATTCTTTTTTTTTTAATTTATTGGCTTTCTGGAGGTGCCAGCCATCTAAATAGTGGAATGTCAGTTACGAGAATACGAACGTAAGAACAATACAACTCCCTGTCCCCGTACGGAGAAAATCTCCGACCCGGCCGCAAATCGAACCCAGGCCCCTTCGCTTAACGAGCCACCATGTTGCTTCGTTATTTTGATCCGAATGTATTACTGCTAAATCCTTGAAGTGGGCAGCAACCGGAGCCGAAGAGCTAGTGGGCTGAAATTTCCTAATCCTCGAGTTCAGAATGAGGGAGCTCGGCTTTGAGTAAGCAAATGGTACAGTACAACAGCGATTATCCGAAACAATTGAAGAGAGATGGTGTTCGAATTAACGATTTTTTTTATAACCGATCATTTACGAAAACGATACCAGATGGAAAAATTTTTAAGCGGGAAATTTTTCAATGAAAAACAATACAACTAGGTCGTTCTGTATGATCTCACAGGGAGTGACAAGTAAGGTTCTTTTTAAAATATCGGTATAAGGCTATCCAGAAAATATTGATATATATAGGCGATATTTTCTTCACCAGCCGGCTGATGTGGCCGAGCGGTTCTAAGCGCTTTAGTCTGGAATCACGCGACCGCTACGGTCGCAGGTTCGAATCCTGCCTCGGGCATGGATGTGTGTGATGTCCTTAGGTTAGTTAGGTTTAAGTAGTTCGAAGTTTTAGGGGACTGATGACCTCAGATGTTAAGTCCCATAGTGCTCAGAGCCATTTGAACCATTTCTTCACCAATTTATTGATACTGAGACGCCAAAATCTAGTGCCGATAGTTTATTTTATATTATATTTTCTTCGCAATTTTTGATAAGTGTATGAAATTGCTCCATTGAAATTGTGGTACAACGTCATTTTACTTTCACTGTGTGAAAGAGTCTTACTACTCTTTGAACTTTCGTCACCTCCGGTCTTTCTCTTTGACTGTGTGAAGCAAGTATAGGTAGCACAAAGAAGAAGTTCTATTGCACCAGTGGAGGGGGTGAGACTGCCCTGTGGCAACAAGACACTTGTCATGTGAGTATAAGTTGCATTTGCCTGAAAATGTGTGTGTATTTTTGTCAAATTCAGAAGGTGGCCTTCTGTTGCTCGAAAGCTTACTTGTACAGCAGTCTTTTTGTTGTCTCCGTCTATGACTCAACATCTCCGCTATCGTCCATCCTGGGTGAAAAGGATAGATTGCTACTCACCATAAAGATGACACGTTGCGTTGCACACAGTCACGGTGAAAAGATTGTTACAAGTAAGTTTCCGGCCAAAGCCTTCTTCAGAAAAAAAACACTCTCTTTTACACACGCAAGCTCACATTACACACACATGATAGCCATCTTTGGCTACTCCAGCTTGTCATCTTTACGGTGAGTAGCAATCTATACTTTTCATAATACTGTTGATATTCCAACCTGGACTTTCCATTGCTCAGTCTTTAATTTCAAGTGAAACCAATCTGTGATATTTCTGTCTGTTAATCTGTGCATTCATTCTTTCACCTGAAATCACTGTTTAGTGTTTTAGGTGACTGAGCTATCCGTTTATTCTGCTGAGTGAACCCATCTGTAGTAGATTCATTGGTTGAACTAAAGCAGTAGAACATAACTAGGCACTCCTACTGCACCTCCCTACCGCACCCCCGAGGATACTCTATCCACTGGGGTACCTGAACACGACTTTGGAGGTGGCCCAATCCGGAAATAAGCATTATTCATATTCATTTAATTATGTACGTAATAGTTTAATTGCGGCACTGAGAACCATAAGGGCCTAAAGCACACTGTCATAGATTCTGAGATTTTAGCATGCATGCATGCTCCTGACGTCCGTTGATCTCATGGTGAACCAGGTTTATCTATATCTGCAGCCCTCTCCCCCTCCCCTAAATATATGAACGGCCACGAAAGCTGTCTCACCGATTTCTCGAATGTTCGTTACCATAACGGCACAAAGCGCAAAGTAAAATTTTGCTGCTCTGCACTGTACATTTGTTATGTGGAGTTGACGACATTATTTAATGTCTACATCATGTACGTAATAGTAATATTTCATAAGTGGAGGTTGACAGTTTTATCTGAACCTCAAGCCACACGATGTGCTTAATGAAAATGGTGATGGTGAGCTACATGAAATGTTGAAATAGATCATAATTGCGAGTTTGCTGCATTTAACAGCTGTTCCTTATGTTCTGATATTAGATTAACATTATTTACTTGCTTTACAACTGTCAAAAGACACTATTGTCACTGGCCTATATATGAAAATTTTGTAAATTAACATTAGTAATAAATATTAATTATCATTTCATAACATAAAGTGGACACACGATTTTTTCATAGGAAGAATAGGAATTTGAGACTTGGCTAAAGAGCAGTTCAGACCTAGTAGACTGGTGATTTGACAATAAATTTGATTTTCAGAAACGTCGATTTTTTAAAATTTTATTTCTGTGCATAATCACTTAAAGTTCTCACTGCCTCAGTTCTTCTGTACATCATTTAAAATTTTTTCTGAGTATTATGGTGTTCCAGATGCAATTAATGAGTAACTAATTAAGAATGTGCAATTGAATGTAAAAGTTAACTTGGGCATACATGAAGAAGAAAGGAACACTCCTAAAATTTACCGACCGTTTGGATTTTTTTTTTTTTTTTTTTTTTTTGCCGGAAAGATGTGATGATCTCCATAAATTAAAAAGTTTTTGCTTGTACTTAAACACTCATCCATTTTTATTTGTGTGGAAGCCAAATTGTTTTTACAGAAAAATTTGTCACCAGCTATGCACATATAAATCAAACCCATGCACATCAACCTCTTTACATTCACAGCCTCTGAAAAGTGGCATATATAGTTTTTCACAGGTATGAGGAGGTACTATCCGCATTCTCATGATGATACTTCGGTTTCGCAATTAAGCCTGTCTCTAGCGAAACTTGTAAACAGTTTACAACCGAGATCCCACCCCTCATGAGCATTGGGAACGACAACGGGTTTGGCCTGACCTTCGCTGCATTTAGCCTTGAGCGCACACAATTTTTGGTGTTGTTAAATCGTGATTGTTAATTGCACTCCGTTAGCTCATACTGTCAGTGTCACTGTCCTAGAGCTTTAGCTTTTTGTTTAGAGCGTATAAAGTAACTCTTACTTAAATTTTTCGTCCATGTTTTGTGAAGTATAGCGAACTTAGTTCTATTGTATCTCTTGCGTCTTGTCCCGTGGTTACGCAGGGTCGGCCATGGTTAGTCGGATGCGGCATGTTAATTTTAGGGGGTGGCCGGATGCCCTTCCTGCCACCACCCTGTACCCCCCAGGACGGAATAAGTGTACCCCAACTGTCTGTGTCTAGTGGAATCCAGGAAATAGTGTGAATGTGTTCACATGTCTGCGAGCTGTGTAACTGTGGTGGAACGCGGTGACCAGCCCGGTATTCACCTAACGGGATGTAGAAAACCGCCTAAAAACCACATCCACGCTGGCCGGCACACCGGCTCTCGTCATCAATCCCACAGGCGGTTTCGATCCGGAACCGGCCCACCTACCCGAGTCCAGGAAGCAGCGCATTAGCGCTCTCGGCTACCCTGGCGGATTATAGAGCGAACTTAGTGTCTGGATGAAAATGCCTAATCACCCAGCCGTGTAGTGATTTCATAGAAAAACAAACAGAGATTTTTGCGTTCTGTACGATCTACGAAAACGAAATAAGTTTACGTTTACATTCATCTGGTATTCTAATTATCGCTTGAAAAGGAACCACTACCGGTTTTAGTTTGTGGCTAATTGGTTGGAAGATCAGTTTTCAGTGATATATTTATTTTTTATTTACCTACGCTTGAAATGAGATACATTATTTGCCCCTAAAAAATGTGGCAACCCCAGTGATATCGCGTATATAACCGAAAAGGTTGAACAACTATGTATGTGAAAACACTCCTGCCCAGCGCCTAAGTGAAAACTTCCATATACTCGACATAACCATCAAATGCTTCTGTCGGTCGGTTGTCTCACATTTACACTAAGGAGCTCACCAATTCCCTGTCCCCACTAAACCCCAGAGGGGTCATTCTGACCCGTAATGTATAATAATAACGTTCTGGATTATTATTTCATCATTGTATGTTGTTATTCTATTTTCAGTTTTTTACGTAATTTATATGCCATTTAAGCTAAAGAACTGTGAATATAACGCAACAGAAACGAATAACATCAGTTATTAAAAAATCAGTTATTAAAAAATATACTAACTTTCCTGAAACCCATAAAACCCTAACAGAGAAAGCAGCTGAGGCGGCTACTTAGTTTTAAATGCATATACATACAGCTATTTTAGTTATTTCGTACTTCTACACAATTGACACTTTAGTAAACAATCTCCTTACAAAACAATGCACTCGGAAATATTTTTATTACACGTGGAGAATTTTAAAAATTGAGATTTACGGCGTTTCTGAGCTATGTGGTCTTCACATTCATTTCCATACTTTTCATAACCATCTGTGGTCCTATAAAGTGAGCGACTCTTCACATACTCAGAGCATAGTTCCTCTGCAAGTTGCTGAATTAGGGAAATCGCAGAAAACTTAAATCAGGATGGCCGGACGCGGGTTTGGACTGTCGTCCTCCCAAATGCGAATCTAGTGTGCTAACCACTGCCTCACCTCGCTCTTGCCCTCAAATATTTCTCCTCCAGTGCTTTACAAATAGCTTCACACGTTCAGGTATTATTTTCACCAGCGTGCACTGCGGTATTCAAGTGCTATACTGCTAACTGGAATACCTTTCTCCTGCTCCAAGAAACTGCAGTGGCATTGTTGAGGTGAGTGTTCTGCTTTGTAATAATAGGAACCACTTTCGTGAGCACATATTGAAATGTACTCTCGTGCATTCGCAAGAAAATTTCCTAGACTTTACGTTCTTGACTTGAAGCTCCCTTAAAACATTTTGTTGGATGCTCTTAACTACCCCGCCGTGAAACCGACGATTTTACTCAAGTACGTTCCCTCTTTCCCTTTTTTCCGCTCCTCTTCCAAATGCAAACACAATGCACTTGTAGTACATGCACCTGCAGAGCGTAGTAAAAAGTTGTTGTCAACCATTCTAAAACTGCGACGAAATATTGGATGGCAGTGTAGTACCACCTTTTCTTGGCAACGTCAATGATCATTGTCCAATATTTAATCATATTCTTTTTCCAATAAATGTGATAGTTTAGTACCTCCCCCCCTCCCCTCCCAAAGTGTTGGTGACAAAATTCAACTGCGAGAATTCTAAGAAAATCGTCTCCTATCTGAAACTTATTGTTATGACAGTCTGACTATGAACATTTGTGAAAAACTGATTACGTTGAAATGAAGTTGGTCCCTGTGAAGTTTAATTAAAGGTAGAACCTGTTTCCTACACTTTTTGGCTTTACTGAGTTGCGCTGAACAACAGCGTGCAAACTGCTCTCGTAACTACAGCGCGTCTCGATGACAGAGTTGCAAAACCTAACTACTGAGATACGCGAATGTGCAATAACACACACACACACACACACACACACACACACACACACACACTCCGTCTTCAGGCCACGAGTGGCCTACCGGGACCATCCGACCGCCGTGTGATCCTCAGTGGAGGAAGCGGATAGGAGGGGCGTGAGGACAGCACACCGCTCTCCCGGTCGTTATGATGGTATTGTTGACCGAAGCCGCTACTATTCCGTCGAGTAGCTCCTCAATTGGCATCACGAGGGTGAGTGCACCCCGAAAAATGGCAACAGCGCATGGCGGCCTGGATGGTCACCCATCCAAGTGCCGACCACGCCCGACAGCGCTTAACCTCAGTGATCACACGGGAACCGCTGTATCCACAGTGGCAAGGCCACTGCCAAATGTGCAATATATTCTCTGAAAACATTGCTATCATTCTTGGTTCATAATGTTTGATAATGGTCTTAAATAAATTGAATATTAATTGACTCTTGCGATGTGGGCAACAAATCCGGGTTAAATTACCTCAGTAACAATCTCACATAATTTGGTTTAATAACAATTAATGAAACTTCAGTAATCGTTGAGTTCTCACTGAAATCATGTAAATATAACCCAATAGTTACAAAAATTAAACATCACATGTATAATCTTGTCTTAAACAAAATTCCAAAATTTAATTCTTAAACCCATTTCTCGCACTATGATCGATAAATCCTCAAAAGAAAATGAAAAGCAAAACGATTCCTGATCTGGATGACTGACGAAACAAGAACGCTTCATTATCAAATCACTGCTGCCTAGAAGACAAACTTAAAGCGTACCAATGTAAAAATCAATCCATGATATGATTCCCAAAAATCTCCATTGGTTGCTGCTTACTGCTACTAAACCATCACTCGTCTGTTCATATCTAATACCACAACTCTACTATTTGTCTCCTGTCCTCGCTTTTCCAGATGTACGAAACAAGCAAAATTCCTACAAAAGTTTACTCACAGGCCTCTCGCTACCCTTCGGCCTCTCCGGCTAGAATTTTGCAGGATGAGATTTGTTATTAGTAGAGACAGGATCATATGCATTTACATGTTGCATATGCATTTGAATATTTGGCTCCTTGCTTGCTTCATCGGTTATTGCGTATTTTAACTAAAAACTACTGACGACGCATATTTTCGGTCTATGTTTACAATATTTTAAAAATTTAGACGGACGGTCTCTAGCTCGATCTAATTTTGATGTCGCACAGATTGACCGTGACCTAGAACTGCGTGCAGTCGCTAACCGAGAGGCCACTGCCTAGCGAAATCATTACAGAAGAGGAACAGGAACAGGCAGACAGTCAATGCTCCTGCGCCTGCGCCCCCGTTAATCCCCTCCGCTGTCATACCATACGCGCCGGCAACAATTAAATTAAACTACACAAGCTTTTAGTCGCACGTCCAGTTTCAGTTTAGCTCTCTGTTTATTTGTACACAGCTGAACGTGTTTACGACGTATAGTGTGTAACGCGTTGTGCACCATGCCGCCCCAAAAAAGAAACGTCCTGGAACATTTACATATGACGGAATTGTTTTATATTGTCGAGTTTGCGAGAAAAACGTGTCCTGCAAAAAAAGTTTCAAATAGACCAGCATATCAAGACAAGTCTTCATATAGCAGGAATGCAGAAAAAGGACCACGACAACTTCTGACAATAGCAAGTAGCATTAGCAGGGATTGTTCCAAAGGTAACAATGATCTATGTGAAGCATTCATTGCAAGCAGTATTTCTTTTCACAAATTTACAAACCCTATCCTCAAAGGCTTCCTGCGCAAATACTGCTTAAATCAAAATATACCAGACGAATCAACATTGCATAAAAATTACATACCGAAAATTTATGTAAATGTCCTGGAAGAAATACGTAATGAACTCAAGGACAGCACTATCTGGATTTCAGTTGACGTAACTACAGACAGTTGTGGACGTTACATTGCAAATTCAATTATTAGTGGTTTAAAAGAAGAGCCTTCTTCCTATTTAGAGCGCTACAAAGAGATTGAAAAAGTAAATCATTCTACGATCGCCAGATTTGTGAAGGAGGGTATTAGAAAAATGTTCCCAGAAACTTCTGTGGATGAAAAGTGTTTCTGTTTATTTCATATTCTGCTCCTTATATGATCAAAGCGGGGAAAGCCCTCCGAGTATTTTATCCCAATTTGATTCATGTGACGTTCTTTGCTTATGGAGTACATCGCTTTGCTGAAGAAGTACGTTCCACGTTTGTAAATGTAAATAAACAGATTTCATCCACAAAGAAAGTGTTTCTAAAGGCTCCTGCTCGCATGAAGACCTAGAAAGAAACAGTGGTAACTCTTTGGGGTACGCGGGTCGAAGCTGTGTTGTTTTACAGTGAACATTTCGAGGCCATCAGAGGGGTAGTAAACGACTTCGATAGTGCAGAGACTTCGGCAGTTTGCAGTGCAAGGAAGTTTTTAATGATTCCGGTATTAAAAAAGACATTGCTGTGATTAGCACTCATTTTTCCCATATACCTACAAGTATTAAAAACTTGAAACTTAAGGTTTGGCATTGAATGAATCTATTCAGTTAATGAATAAAATTATTCTAATAAGCTGCTCATTGCCGGAGGTATTCCGGAGAAAACTTACAAGAAATTTTGAAAACATTTTAAACAATAACCCAGGCTTTGAACCCTTGTGCCAAATTGATAGTTTTATTAATGGGACAGGTGAACTTTTACCAGAAGCAATAAGTGCCAACATAGCACTCAAATTCAAATACTGCCCAGTTACCTCATTTGATATCGAACGGCCCTTTTCTGCACATGTAAATGTTTTGAGTGATCGAAGACATAATCTTACTACCGAACATTTGTAACAGTACTCGGTCGTTTATGTTTACAATAGTAGAAAAATGTAAAATAAGTTGTAAATATTGCTTTGGTCCAGTGTATTAATTAAAAGTCAATGCTGTTCAAAAAACTCATGATTGTGTGTTGTTTTTTAAATAAAATATTACGGATTTTTTGAGCGTGCCCCGTGCGTGCTATATATCTTGAAGTTAGTCCTGTACACATCGATAGTTTCGCTGCGACTCACTCGCATCGCATCCGCTTGTTACCGACAACAATAGCAAAGGAGGAACAATTCTTGAAATACAGTATGCGTCCCCATTTTGCAAATTTTTGGAAAATAATCCCACTAAGGCCCCCTTCCTAACCTCTACCAGAAAGTATTCAGAAAATGATATAAGCGTTCTAAATGTACCGATTTCTCGCGTGGCCGGAGCTCTTCCTCGTAACTGATCTTCACAGGTTCGACTTTGAAATATAATGCTCGCTTGATCTTGCATGTTTCGACACTTATCATGCATTTTAAGCAATTTTCATGCATATTTGAAGGTTTTTTTGATGCATATAATCCGGTCTGTAGTAATTAGAAAAGATTAGACTGCAAAATTAGCTACATAAGTTAAAACACAAAGTAGCTAAGTAGAAATAAAGAAATCATGACCGTATTAGAATAAAATGATAACGTGATTCACGGTATTTACAAAATTTTTTCAACTGTCGTGTTTAAGCGCAATAAGCCTGACAATTTTTAAAAAAATCATTGTGCACAAATTGGTTTAAATCATTATGTGCAGGTGCACCAAAAGTCCCACGAACATCAACGTGCTCAAAGTACCAGTAAGAAAACCACTGTGGTAATATCATCATGGTAACTGCTTGATTGCTTTACGTTCTGTGTGAGTCTAGTGTTAAGAAATTTGTTGCATCACCAAGATAAAGATGAAACTTCACTGAACTGTCACATTTTTTACACTACTGCAAGAACTGTGTTGCCTTCAGTGAATTATGTAGAGAACTCGTCGAAGTGTGTCCTGAAATATTGTTGAAGACTCAGTGCATAAACACTGTACGATCTGTATCATTGAATTGGTTTTATGTGAGCAGGCTAAGAACAGATCAGAGGATACAATATTGGTCCATAAATATTCCACTGACAACTAGAGGCCATGTCTCTGACAGCAGAACTGTAAAATTCCATAGTAAGGCGGAAACGTAGCATTAGTTCACCAAATGTCTGTGGAATAATTGCATAAATTTAGTTGAAGTGAGCTAATATATCGTTGTGAAAAAACGACCGTTCGTTGCGTAAGTGTCTCACAGATCAGAAGGGTACGCTTAAATATTTCCATGAATGTTCTAACTTATCGTAATTCATAATAGAAAAACATTGTTGGAAATGAGTAAGTACGTAAGCTAGAATAAAAACTGAAGTGTGTGTGTTACTATGCCCTTATGCAAACAAATACCTAAAGTGAGTTTCCATAAGAGAATTAGTTTGGTGGTGGCATTCTAGACCAGTCTACAATATAAAGTTGACAAATTATCGTAAAGGTTGCATAGCAACATATAAATGAAATTCTTTACATCAGTGTTACAAAGTATTTTGCGTAAGAAAATATGAGTAAAACACTGTATGCATATAAGACATGAAATGAGAATAAAAGTCATAGCATTATCGTACAAATATTTGTCAAAATAAGTTACAGTAGTAAAAGCTTCCTTAAGGTTGTCTTACTTACAGTGTGCAGTAATCATAAAACATAATATTGTTTCCTACAAAAATTTCTAGCTTCAGCAACTACTCAGAAGGAAAGTGGATGAAAGAAGGGAATTAAGGTTTATACATAACATTATGTTGTACCTGTCAAAAGAAGTGGACGAAGGAAGGGAATTAAGGTTTATGCGTAACATTATGTTGTACCTGTCAAAAGAAATTATTTACATTAAAGATTCAGTCGTCAGTCTGTCACAAAACATAATGAAAGTGAAAGTGTGGTCACACACGCTTATTCTATGCTCGTGCTATCTAATCATTTACGTCCAAAGAATGCTTAGCATACCTCAAATGCAAGAAAGACAAAGTGGTACCAAATAAATACTTTGCAGCTATACATCAATAAGATAAGGAGTAGTTGTGCTAAATGGTTAGCAAACGTATGTAAATCTGTCAAGATGAGCTGAAAATGTAAAAAAGTCATTAACTTGAGCGAGAAAGAAAAGTTGTTACGACAAGTAAAACCAAACACTTGTCAAATGAAGCACAAGAACAGAAGTGTCATCTCCCATAAACATCACTACCCACACAGAAAAATGCTTACAGGCCAAAACGTTCTCATCACAATGTATCAAATAACGCAGCGAATTTCTCAAAACATCTCATTTCCAGTCGTAAGAAATCTCCTACCTGACACAAAAATCACTAATCCACAAAATCTGAAAGAGTCCACTACAAGCAAATTATTATGTAATCCATAACAGTCCCTATCCTAATGCATATCTCCTGAACTCTTAAAACATATCTCCTCAAGTACGTAATTCATAAATCCACAAAATCATCAAATGCATTGTGTCTTCCAGTAAACCTCGTACACTCATAATTACTTCCATCACATATTACATATTACTCAAAAGAGCTCCTACGACGTTGTACTCATATTTCTTACTTCGCATTATTATGTTCAGTGCTGTATGCTGAAAGTAGGAAACCTCCTCCGATTGGTAACAAAAGATGTTAAATTCAACCTAAATTCTCTACCTGTTCCACAATTGTGTACTGTACATCTGCGAAATACCAACAGTTGTTGCATAATTCATAATTTGATTTCATGACCTGCTGTTACACTACTGGCCATTAAAATTGCTACAAGAAGAAATGCAGATGATAAACAGGTATTCATTGGACAAAATATATGTGATTACATTTTCATGCAATTTGGGTGCAGTCGAACATTTTCTGTATCCAGAGAGGCCCGCACAGGACCTGCAATATGCGGTCGTGCATTATCCTGCTGAAATGTATGATTTTGCAGGGATCGAATGAAGGGTAGAGTCTCGGGTCGTAACACATCTGAAATGTAACGTCCACTGTTCAAAGTGCCGTCAATGCGAACAAGAGGTGACCGAGACGTGTAACCAATGGCACCCCGTACCATCACGCCGGGCGATAGGCCAATATGGCGATCACGAATACACGCTTCCAATGTGCGTTCACCGCGATGTCGCCAAACACGGATGCGACCATCATGATGCTGTAAACAGAACCTGGATTCATCCGAAAAAATGACGTTTTGTCATTCGTGCACCCAGGTTCGTCGTTGAGTACACCATCACAGGCGGTCCTGTCTGTGATGCAGCTTCAAGGCTAACCGCAGCCATGGCCTCCGAACTGACAGTTCATGCTGTTGCAAACATCGTCGAACTGTTCGTGCAGATGGTTGTTGTCTTGCAAACGTCCCCATCTGCTGACTCAGGGATCGAGGCGTGGCTGCACGATCCGTTACAGCCATGCGGATAAGATGCCTGTCATCTCGACTGCTAGTGATACGAGGCCATTGGGATCCAGCACGGCGTTCCGTATTACCCTCTAGAACCCACCGATTCCATATTCTGCTAACAGTTATTGGATCTCGACCAACGCGAGCAGCAATGTCGCGATACGACAGACCGCAATCGCGATAGGGTGCAATCCGGCCTTTATCAAAGTCGGAAACGTGATGGTACGCATTGCTCCTCCTTACACGATGCATCACAACAACGTTTCACCAGGCAACGCCGGTCAACTGCTGTTTGTGCATGAGAAATCGGTTGGAAACTTTCATCATGTCAGCATGTTGTAGGCGTCGCCACCGGCGCCAACCTTGTGTGAATCCTCTGAAAAGCTAATCATTTGCATATCACAGCATCTTATTCCTGTTGGTTAAATTTCGCGTCTGTAGCTCGTCATCTACGTGGTGTAGCGATTTTAATGGCCAGTAGTGTTGTTGTCTGATAAGCGAAAGGATAAGTGGTTATGTCCTCCTCTACGTTTACACTTCCACATTATGAAACTGTTAACAATTGCCAGGTCAATTACGAAAAAGAAAAGACGATGCCATCACTATAGAGACGGCCTTCCAATTGCATACCTCTCACACATGTGATCAAAGCGATCCACACCTCCCGTAAATGTATTACACTCTGCAACTGCTTTAGGACAGAGGACCTCTGATGAAGCACCATCTGTGTTTTTCCTGTTGACAAAGGTTACATCTTCTGGGCTATGATAAGTACTTAGTATTGTCATCGTCTTGTTGTCTTGCCATTTTATTGCTGAGACACATCCCTTTGTTTTGAACATAAATTGCCCCCATTGTAATTTGTCCTGTTTTTTCATCATTCCTGGAAGTCCCCTCCTGTTTGTCCTCACTGTTCCAACTCCAAAACGTCCTCTTTCATTTAGTGACTTCATCAGTTTGTAAGACATGAAGAATTTATCGAACACAATTAGTCGGTGAGACTGCATGTATGACTCCGTAACATGGAGCACAACATTTTCTGCCAGACAGAACGATGGGTCTTGGGTGCCTTTGTTCCAGTATACACCTCAAACTGGGTTACGAAACCTGTTTTTGAATCGGCAAGACACCAAATATTGTAACCTCGTTTTACAGGCTTCATTGGAAGGTACTGCTTTATAGAAGAACGCCCTTTGAATGGGACCATACTTTCATCAACAGCCATGATACTTGATGGAGTGTAAACTTCTTTAAAATTGTTATTGATGGCGTCAATTATTGGGCTGATTTGTGTAGTCGATCATAGCCAGCTTCACCTCTTGGTACTGCTGTAGCATTGTCATTGCAATGAATGTGTTCAGTCAGTTTTTTGAACCTAGTTTTACTCATTAGTTGAGAAATTGCAGTACACCTAAAAGTGGGTCGGTGGACCAATAGTGACTCAGCTCAGGCAGCCTATGTATTCCCATTAGAATGTGAATGGCAATAAAATATTTTATTTCTTCAACGTCAGTGTCTTTCCAGTTGCAGCTGGCCTGTCTTATGTTTTTACCTATAGTAATGTTGTCACGTATTTGAGTTGCATAGAGGTTAGTCTCACTTTTGATCTTCCTCAAAGCATTATCAGTAAAAATTGTAAAAAATAATCTATTTCTTTGTCATTTTCTCCAAAATCGAACTTTATATCTGCACTTCCATCAAGAGATGCTGATAAGTTTTCAGAATAAGTTACGTCGCCGGTCCACTCTGTTTCAGTTTCATTGGCATTTTCGGCTCCATTCACTTGTTCTGCACACACATAACATCATTTGCAGTGTCATTGGTAATTTCGGCGACATTTTCTTTTATTGCACAAGCAATACCATCATTTTCTGCTATCTCCGTTCTAGCACTGTCACCATTGTTTTGACGACCATAGCTAGGTGGCTCAGCCAATGTCCTAGGCGGTGTAGTATCAATAGATGTACTACTGGATGCATCAAGACGAGTGAGCACATCTGCAGCTTCATCATCATTTTCTTCTTCTGAAAATTCTTCATTATCAAGAAGCGAAAAGTAATACTCAAGAAGTCCATCTGTCAGACGTGACATTTCTAAAAAGATGACGGAAATAATGTCTGCAATTGGGCTAGCACACTGTTTGTGCAACAAACTATTATTATTATTATTATTATTATTATTAGTGTTATTTTTATTATTATTGTGTGAATGCTTTAGCGAGCCAAGTGATGTAGCATCGCACAGAAATAAAGCCAAAATGTCGAATGTACAACGAAATTACAAATAATGGGTGGGACAAATATGTCCCACTGGCCATGTGTGATATTTCATACAGTCAAAGACTAAAAACTATTTACCAAGTCACTGAAATACATTTTACACTGAAATTCCACGTAATATTTACAAATAAATGATAACAAAACACAATAATTACGGTTATTATGCTTACGTTGCTTATTCCAGAGAAGCGGTCAAACAAATGCACTGCATCGAACAACTTCCAGCAGAATGCAGCTCTTTGTCGGGAAGAAGTCTGTAATGGTTTCAACTAGTAGCGAAAGCTTCCAGTTTTCTATTGTCCCCTTGGTCATGAAGCACGAAAAAGTGAAGTGGGACACAAGTGTCCAGCGGGTCATTAAAGGGATATTTACAACAGATCATACGTCAATGAGAAAATCACGTGGAACAAAACATGAATATGCTAAGAAATTTGTACTGACTAAAAAGGGGCTTAAAGAATTACTCATCTACATTTTAAGAGATTTTTTTTGTGTGCAATGTTCGACTTTAATCGCATTTAGGTGAGCTATTCGGCAAATACAGAATGGTCCGCTGTAGATTAAGAAGAATTTTTGAAACTTGTTCTTTGATTTGCATGATAACTGGTGACAGTGTACTAAAGCCTTTTGTCCTACTTTTAATTCTTTACTGTTGCATATCCTCTGCTGTAACCGTTTTCTCATCTCTGCTGCCTGTTTTTGTTTTAATACCTGTTTCAGCGACTTTGTGTCGTCCTAAGCATTGTCATTTTGTAGAAGGTACAGTTTTTTTCTTAATTTGTCAAGTTGCTGTTTATTTTTCAGTACCAAATGTGGAGAGAGTACAAAGGAACCATTAAGTAAAGAATTTATGGTTTGTTGAAAGATTTGAATATGCCTATCCCATTCTATGTGCTTTTTGTCACAGTACAATCTGCATAATTTTCCTATTTCTTTCAGACGGGTTGGAAGCAGCAGGGTACCAGGCAATGAAATTTGGTGTAATTTTTCTATTTTTCAATATATGTACCTACAGCACCGAATGAAGTTAAGGTCCATTGTCAAAGATAACTTTGTCGACATGTCCGACTTCTCTTAAAAAAGTCTTGGTAAGTGTGACAGAAACAGTTCTCGCAGTCGCTTTACGAAATGTTGTAAAAGAGACAAATTTTTATGTGATTTCTACTGTCACAAAAATCTGTCTTATCTGCTCGTTGGAACAGTCCATACAGGTACACGCCTACTAAATACCGCAATTTAACTGAAATGAGGGGGAACAGCTGAGCAATATGTGAAGGGGTGGTTGTTTTAGTTTTTTGAAAGAGTTTACATTTGGTCTGAAGACTCGGAGACGTTTTCCATGTTGAGAATAGAGGAGATCTGACGAAGTATGTAGAAACATACTGTGCGTAACTAAGATGACTGTACCAGACTAACTTGTTCACCAAATCATGTGGAATGAAAACAAGCCACATATCGCTATCAAGTTTCAAAGTTTGAAGATAATGTTGATAACAATGCTTAACTGTCGAACTGTTGCATGTCTTGCCCCAACTGCCTGATACTCTCCCGTATGGGATCTTTATCTTGTTCTTTCACGATGTCTTTTAAGGCAAATGAAACATAATTTTCGAAAGCAACCCGTTGTATACATAGAAGACTAAAACTGGACTGACAGAATTCTGTGGATGAGCCAATTTGTTAGCCATCAAGAGATCGTGAAAAGGTGTCAGCAACAATATTCTCTTTTCCAAGAATGTGTATAACAGTGAAATGGAATTCCTGTAAATTTAATGCCCATCTCCTCAAGCGACAATGAGAAAGTTTGGCAGTCATAAGAAATTATAACGTACGGTGATCTGTCTATATTTTTTATGTTTGCTAAATAAAAAATATCGAAATTTTGTAAAAGTGCAAACGCCAGCTAGTGCTTTAAGCTCTGTGACTGAATAATTTCGTTCGTAAGCGGAACGAACATGGCTGCCAAATGCAATGCTCTTAGTAACAATAATACCATCTTCCTCTACTTCTTGAAACACATGAACGCCAAGCCGCGCGGAGTGGCCGCGGGGTTAGAGGCGCCATGTCACTGATTGCACGGCCTCTCCCACGGAGGTTCGAGTCCTCCCTCGGGCAAGGGTGTTTGTGTTGTTCTTAGCATAAGTTAGTTCAAGTATTGTGTAAGTCTAGGGACCGATGATCTCAGCAGATTGGTCCCTTAGGAATTCACACACACACATGAAGGCCGAGGGCTGTCTTGGACCTGGACCTGTCAGTCGCGATCACGCGAAAGGTTCGAATGAGAATGTAAAGGTACGTTTAGTAAAGCTTGTTTAAATTTTTATCAAATTATTTTTGCGTTTGTTCGACCCAAAGCCAATTTGAATTTTTACCACTTAACTGACATAATTTTAAAGTGTCCCGACTTCATATAAATGAAATGGCGAAAAAAATTGACGACACCTGAAAACCTTCTAACTCCGCATTTAGTAGTAGGAACTGCAATGTCACGAATGGCCTGAAGTTTGTTTGCATCGGTTTCAGTACCAGAAGCTAAACTGCTATGACCTAAAATATTTAATAGACTATTCTCCAAACGCAGATTTGGTTTAGTTGACATTAATTAAAGTCACCAAACGTCCCGATTTGTCCGGGGCGGTTCCGGTTTTGGAGTCCTGTCCCCCTGTCCCGATCGGGTTCAGCGGGGACGCCTAAATGTTCCGGTTATTACAAATCAAATCCAAATCTCGGTCATGGGATGTTTCAACATGTAACTTCTCACATTTTTAGCATTGTAAAAGTGTTTTACGTTTTATTTCCGTATCATATCCCAAACCTAAGATACCACACGATAGAATCCGTTTGCACGAACTGTCTGCTGACGCGTTTAAGTTCGAAACCTTCAATAATACTTGCACTGAAGTTGGTATTATTGAGCTGGATTTACCTAGCGTTATCCCTTTCGTGATTGTTTTGTTGGCGTGAGTATTGTAGCGTGTAAAGATTGTAACCAGCTTCGCAATGCACAACCGTCAATGCGTTTCCAGCTCCGAACTTCAGGAGAGGTAAGTTACGTGTTCATCATTCAGTGTCACAAACAGTGTGGTAACTCTGCTTTTAATTAACACTCTACTACTATGGATCATCTCTCAGAGCGTAGCAAATTTTTTCTATTGCGAAATATGACACACCCATGCAAATCGAAGTGGGCTCTATTTAGTGGATGTGATGCCAGAACTCTGTCTAGACTATTACTGCACTTCTTTCCCTTATTAACCGGCGACGCAAATAGAGGGGTGTTACAAGTTCAAAGTGCGTTTGTGTGTATGTCAGTGGCATCATAACTTCCAAACGAAAGGTCCGATTTTAATGCAGTTTTTTATTTGACAGCTGGTTTCGTCAGAACGTTTCTTATGAAAGTTTTATATAGCAGTTCAAATTTCACCAGCTAAATTTTAAGTAAAAAAGTTTTACGCTAGCTCCCCTGATAACACGCTATATACTACAATTTATGAGAGCTACTACTACAGGGTTATTACAAATGATTGAAGCGATTTCACAGCTCTACAATAACTTTATTATTTGAGATATTTTCACAATGCTTTGCACACACATACAAAAACTCAAAAAGTTTTTTTAGGCATTCACAAATGTTCGATATGTGCCCCTTTAGTGATTCGGCAGACATCAAGCCGATAATCAAGTTCCTCCCACACTCGGCGCAGCATGTCCCCATCAATGAGTTCGAAAGCATCGTCGATGCGAGCTCGCAGTTCTGGCACGTTTCTTGGTAGAGAAGGTTTAAACACTGAATCTTTCACATAACCCCACAGAAAGAAATCGCATGGGGTTAAGTCGGGAGAGCGTGGAGGCCATGACATGAATTGCTGATCATGATCTCCACCACGACCGATCCATCGGTTTTCCAATTTCCTGTTTAAGAAATGCCGAACATCATGACGGTAGTGCGGTGGAGCACGATCCTGTTGAAGGATGAAGTCGGCGCTGTCGGTCTCCAGTTGTGGCATGAGCCAATTTTCCAGCATATCCAGATACACGTGTCCTGTAACGTTTTTTTTGCAGAAGAAAAAGGGGCTGTAATCTTTAAACCGTGAGATTGCACAAAACACATTAACTTTTGGTGAATTGCGAATTTGCTGCACGAATGCGTCAGGATTCTCTACCGCCCAGATTCGCACATTGTGTCTGTTCACTTCACCATTATGAAAAAATGTTGCTTCATCACTGAAAACAAGTTTCGCACTGAACGCATCCTCTTCCATGAGCTGTTGCAACCGCGCCGAAAATTCAAAGCGTTTGACTTTGTCATCGGGTGTCAGGGCCTGTAGCAATTGTAAACGGTAAGGCTTCTGCTTTAGCCTTTTCCGTAAGATTTTCCAAACCGTCGGCTGTGGTACGTTTAGCTCGCTGCTTGCTTTATTCGTCGACTTCCGCGGGCTACGCGTGAAACTTGCGCGCACGCGTTCAACCGTTTCTTCGCTCACTGCAGGCTGACCCGTTGATTTCCCCTTACAGAGGCATCCAGAAGCTTTAAACTGCGCATACCATCGCCGAATGGAGTTAGCAGTTGGTGGATCTTTGTTGAACTTCGTCCTGAAGTGTCGTTGCACTGTTATGACTGACTGATGTGAGTGCATTTCAAGCACGACATACGCTTTCTTGGCTCCTGTCGCCATTTTGTCTCACTGTGCTCTCGAGCGCTCTGGCGGCAGAAACCTGAAGTGCGGCTTCAGCCGAACAAAACTTTATGAGTTTTTCTACGTATCTGTGTCGTGACCATATGTCAATGATTGGAGCTACAGTGAATTTATGAAATCGCTTCAATCATTTGTAATAGCCCTGTAGTTACGTAGTGCCAGACTGTAGAGCTTAACAAACTGCCTGTCAACTACGAGTTGTCTCGTACGAACGAACTGGCCACTGGCGCTAACTACGAGTTAACTCGTAGAAAACGAGTTTCTGCATAAAGCCAGATACGAAAATATCCGTAGCAAATATGCGTGATTTACAGGTTTTGGGCATCAGGAATAGGTATAGTTAGTCATCTGGACGAGGTGAAACAGAATTTCTATTTTCCCACAAGGAATATAGTAAGAGAAAAGTGGACACAAAATTTCATACAAGTATTTTAGTTTCAGAAGAAAAATGTATACTATGTGCCGCTAATGGTAACGGAAACAAAGGCTTTTCTTAAATTGTTAATGAGTCTTAAAGCTGAGGTTCCCAAATTTTTGGTCCTGGCCCAGTTATTTTTTTTTTCCTTCCCTTCCTGAACCACTGAATTTGTTTTTTTACTATACAGTAGAAAATTTGAAAGGGCTACCGCTCCCACCGCTAGTTTTTCTCCTGTCTTTCCACATTGATGCCAACACTTGCGATGATAACACAGTATTTGACACAGAGGAAATACATTACTGGAATTGCGTGGGCTCTGCGCGAGAAACGTTGTCAGCCCTGCTGCATTGCCCCTTCTCACTCACAACCCGCGTAGGTGAACTTTTAAAAAACGTGATGTGACATTGCAGAGAGACTTATTTTCATACATAACTTGTTAGTACCAAAGAAAATTAAATTAAATTCAACCTATTACTGTAACAACACTTTGCCAGGCAGCTACAGTGCAAAAATTGTTAGATCTAATCATGTTGACAACAATGAGAAAATGAACACAGCTGACACGGTTTACGTTTCTAATGATGCCACCAAGACCCCAACAGCAATTACAGGAGGCAAAAAACTCAAATTCGCTTGTGGCTGCTAATGAAGCAAATCAAAACACTTTCTAAAGTCTACACAAATGATAATTACAGTTTCACTGTTATATTACCTTGGCTTATTAGCGGGAAGTATGTAGGTGTTTATTTTTAACTATGTACTCCAAATTCAGTTCAAAAGACGTTATCTTTAACTTCAGGGCTCGTTCAACTTCCAGTCGGTTTCTACAGTCCTATTTATTTCTTCGGGAATACCAATGTTGAAAACCCTGATTCACACTTACGTATCGAATATAAAGACATTAGAAATTTCTTCGCGTGTTCTGCTAAAGCGGTATTTCTTGACGATAAGATATCCAAAAATCTGTCACAGGGCAGCATAGTTAACGAGTCCACATTTGAATCTGACAAATTGCAGGATTCTAAATTGACTGAAAATAGGTTCCTTACCGATATTCGGTTGCTGTTGATTGAAGAAAATATTATTTCAGATTAGTGTCCACTGTCCAGTCCCAGCAAATGCTCCTTGATAAGAGTTGCTGTGTCGTGGGGGAATGAACCTATGTTGTACTCTCTTTGAAATTCTCTTAGCTTTGTGTGGGGTCAGTGTTAGGACAAACGCAGGACGATCGTCAGTAAAGTGGTATCTTAGCGACGCGCAATTTCTTTATTTACTACTTCTATGTAACATAAAACTGTCATATGATTCATATGATACCCTTTAAAAACTGAGTTTTCTAATTAACTTACTATTACTAATATGTGATTATTTAATAACGTACGTAATTGTAAACTGTCAGTTACGATAAGGAGATATTTGTGCGACCCGGTATGTTATTTTCCTGTCCCGCTGCCGGGTTCTTCACAAATTGGACAAATAACTACGAGATAACTGGTAAAAGGCGATTAACGGTAAGGTCATTTAATAAGTACAAGACGTATGCAACTCATCTGGAAATTGTACTTTCTCCTTTTGTTCCATTTCTTTAAGGTTTAAGACGAAGTTATTGCGCATCCGAGCTGAACTTTCCACCCTTTACGCCGACTATGAGATAGTTAGCAGGCTCTATTTTCTCGTCAGTAATTCTTTTTAAAAAATTTCGGAGACAGATGGGCTACAACTGAGATGACAAATCAAACTGTGTGAACGGTTTAGCATGGTTTCTGGTAGCAGTTCACTTATTTTGGCCGTGGCTGTCAACATGTTAAAAAGATCTAAATTAAAGTCTTCGAGAACGTATGTTTATCGTAAACGACTGACCAACGATCAAATATCTGCCTTTTGAAGTTGCTCGTTTCAGCACTTACCAAGCAGAAAAAAACAGGAAATCATAAACATGTGTATTCACGAGAACAATTGTTTTACATAAAAAATAAATAAAAAGGCGGGCTGATAGACCCCTACGTAGTAATTGTGGTCCTGTAGACATCCATAAATAGTATACGCGTAAAAGTCAAATTTAAGCGAACAAACCCTCATACACTGTCATTTATTTACTTTTAACGCGGGTATACATTCGTAATAAAAAGAGGGATAACGGACCACGATGTCCGTGGTACGGTATGTGGAGGCGAATTTTCTGTTTCTCATGGAGGGAACTACGACAGAGTATCACTTGAAAACGGCCAAACACAAATCATCAGATACCAGTGCTGCATCTTCGAGAAGTTTAACAGACTTCTTCCGTCAAGTTGTTCCAAGTGACCACGAACTTAAACTAGCTGCAGCGGGAGGCACATGGGCCTTCTATTTAGTACAAGACATGATACGTGAATTGGAGTGGCCCTTGCCCTCCTGTATTGGCACCCTAGTTGGTCCCAGCTTCGACTTCCAAAAGTATGGTCACTTTCTTAATGCCATCCCAGCTTTCGTCAGTAACAAGTATGTCGTCTACATTTAATGATTCTGTCCTTTACATTTGTTGGAAGAATGGAGTTCAAACTTCTGCCGAAAGCTGCATATGAAATGTTAAGACCGAAAGGTAGTTTTCAAAATTGATAAATTCCGAAGCATAAAAAGGCTGTATATTTGCGACACTTGGGGTGCAATTTGATCTGCCGGAATCCTGATTTTAAATCGAGTGTGAAATATGTGGTAACTCCATGAAATTTTTGGAGCATCTCATCTAATGTTTGCGGTCTGCCTGTTTCTGTTACAGTGATGTCATCAAAAACAAGTCTCAGAGAACCATCCTTTTTTGAAATAACGTGTAACGGAATGTTGTTTCAATTATGCATTGTTGGAGCATAGACTGAGTTGCCAGTTTTTCTTTGTTTCTATAAATGAATGGGATATTGTAATGCCTAGAACAGAAAATATTGTGGGGTACACTTGAAATCTCGTATTGTTTGAGAAATCTCGAAATTTGACCCTTCAGCTTCATTAATAATAGGAAATTCTGCATCAGTGAAGAACAACGTCTACCAATTCATATTTTTCGTTGACTTGAAGACAGTAGCCTGTCAATATCCTGTTTCTCAATTGAAAAAATGTCTTCTTAAAATGCATTTTAACCAGCGTATCATTGTTTTTTAGCGAAATACATGAATTTTCTAAATCAAATACTGATTTTTGTCTGTTTAAGAACTCCCATGCCAAGCGTAATTGTTGTTGTTAGTAGGGGAACAACCCAGAAGCTTGCAAAGAAAATGTGATCTTGTACAGTAAATTGTAAATGTGTTTGTAAGGTTTTACATCGATGGTTTTCCCTGAAACAGCCCCTCTAACATTAGTTGTATGTAATGGTGAAGTAGGGCAAGTTTTAACTGAATAACATTCATTGACTGTTGCATCACTAATTACTGAACCTGGAGAAACTGAGTCTAGAACTGATTTTATGTAAGTTTGCCTATTTTTATGCTGATGACTGGATGAGAAATTTGTTTTTGAGATTCTTCTTTTTCTTCTAACAACGTGCCCCTGAGGTCTTCCAAACAAATTTTATTTTCCGTAATGTCGGTGGATTTGGTAGTACATCGTGTAGTCTCTATGTGTGAATCTTCTGTCGTCTTTTCCTCTAGTCACTGTTGTGCCTACTGTCGCGTCGCTGTGAAACAGGTTGCGGAACTTGAGCTATTTGTGCAGATCGTCTCGGTTCTGCGATATTAGAATTATACTGTCGTGGGTGAAAACGACTGTCCGATTCACTTCTTCTGTTACCGTATCTGTCATTTTCTCGGAAATTGCGGTTTTGTTGTGTGTTATAATGATAGTTGTGATCGTATGGTTGCTGCTTATACAATGCAAGTTGTCATTCCTTTGACCTAATTGAAATGTGGGCAGTTATTCTGGATTAAATGAACTCAACATCAATCCCACATCTTTTGACTTAATAAAATTTAATGAAACTTCAGTGATAGTTAAGCTTTCGATGAAGTCACGAAACTATAATACCAGGATTACAAAAACAAAACTTCACTTGTATCATCTTTCCTTAAACAAAATTTCAAAACGTAATTCTTAAATCCGCTCCCACAATGAATGATAAATCCTAAAAAAACATAAAATATAATAAACAAATAAAAATAAATAAAGTAAAAGCAAAAAGATTCCTGATCTTGATGTCTGACGAACCAAGAATGCTTCATTACGAAACCGCTGCCGCAAATAAAACATACTTAATCATTACATGTAATCCATTCTTCACATAGAGAATAATAGCACTAATGTAAAAATCAATTCTTTTTGTCTTTACAATAAGTCTTGCATTAATGCATAATAAATTCCCAAACGCCTGGTCCCGGCGGAGGTTAGGGTCCTCCCTCGGGCATGGGTGTTTGTGTTTGTCCTTAGGATAATTTACGTTAAGTAGTGTGTAAGCTTAGGGACTGATTACCTTAGATGTTAAGTCCCATAAGATTTTTAAAAAAATCCCAAAAATCTCTATTGCTTGCTGCTTACTGCTTCCAATTCAAGTCAACTGTTCACATCTAACACCAGAGCTCAGTTGTCTGCCTCCCCTCCTCTCTTCTCGTGATCAACAGATAAATCTGGCGCGCATATCCGCAGAACAAAGATCAACTCAAACCCACATCTGTGCAGCGCAGTTTCTCTGCCGAGTTTGCACGCGAAAATTTACAGACATACCTTTCAGGGTCTGGGGTGCGATTTCGTATGACAGCAGGAGCAATGTCGTTGTTACTCCACGCACCCTGACTGCAAATTTGTACGTTAGTCTGGTGAAGATTGGCTAAAATTTACAGACGCGCGAAATTTGGCACGGACTTCCATGTGAGATGCCTTTAATATGTTCCACAACGAAACATTGTCTCGAAATTTGGTAGAAAATCCGAAGAAATTCTGGTCGTATGTAAAGTACACAAGCGGCAAGACGCAGTCAATACCTTCGCTGCGCAGTGCCGATGGAACTATTACCGACGACTGCGCCGCTAAAGCGGAGTTATTCAACGCAGTTTTCCGAAATTCCTTCACCAGGGAAGACAAATGGAATATTCCAGAATTTGAAACACGAACAGCTGCTAGCATGAGTTTCTTAGAAGAAGATACCTTAGGGGTTGCGAAGCAACTCAAATCGCTTGATACGGGCAAGTCTTCAGGTCCAGATTGTATACCGATTAGGTTCCTTTCAGATTACGCTGATACAATAGCTCCCTACTTAGCAATCATATACAACCGCTCGCTCACCGATAGATCTGTACCTGCAGATTGGAAAATTGCGCAGGTCGCACCAGTGTTGAAGAATGGTAGTAGGAGTAATCCATCGAACTACAGACCTATATCATTGACGTCGGTTTGCAGTAGGGTTTTGGAGCATATATTGTATTCAGACATTATGAATCACCTCGAAGGGGACGATTTATTGATACGTAATCAGCATGGTTTCAGAAAACATCGTTCTTGTGCAACGCAGCTAGCTCTTTATTCGCACGAAGTAATGGCCGCTATCGACAGGGGATCTCAAATTGATTCCGTATTTCTAGATTTCTGGAAAGCTTTTGACACCGTTCCTCACAAGCGACTTCTAATCAAGCTGCGGGCCTATGGGGTATCGTCTCAGTTGTGCGACTGGATTCGTGATTTCCTGTCAGGAAGGTCGCAGTTCGTAGTAATAGACGACAAATCATCGAGTAAAGCTGAAGTGATATCAGGTGTTCCCCAGGGAAGCGTCCTGGGACCTCTGCTGTTCCTGATCTATATAAATGACCTGGGTGACAATCTGAGCAATTCTCTTAGGTGGTTCGCAGATGGTGCTGTAATTTACCGTCTAGTAAGGTCATCCGAAGACCAGTATCAGTTGCAAAGCGATTTAGAAAAGATTGCTGTATGGTGTGGCAGGTGGCAGTTGACGCTAAATAACGAAAAGTGTGAGGTGATCCACATGAGTTCCAAAAGAAACCCGTTGGAATTCGATTACTCGATAAATAGTACAATTCTCAAGGCTGTCAATTCAACTAAGTAAAAATGGTTCAAATGGCTCTGAGCACTATGGGGCTCAACTGCTGTGGTCATCAGTCCCCTAGAACTTAGAACTACTTAAACCTAACTAACTTAAGGACATCACACACAGCCATGCCCGAGGCAGGATTCGAACCTGCGACCGTAGCAGTCGCACGCTTCCGGACTGCGCGCCTAGAACCGCGAGACCACCGCGGCCGGCTCAACTAAGTACCTGGGTGTTAAAATTACGAACAACTTCAGTTGGAAAGACCACATAGATAATATTGTGGGGAAGGCGAGCCAAAGGTTGCGTTTCATTGGCAGGACACTTAGATGCAACAAGTCCACTAAAGAGACAGCTTACACTACACTCGTTCGTCCTCTGTTAGAATATTGCTGCGCGGTGTGGGATCCTTACCAGGTGGGATTGACGGGGGACATCGAAAGGGTGCAAAAGAGGCAGCTCGTTTTGTATTATCAAGTAATAGGGGAGAGAGTGTGGCAGATATGATACGCGAGTTGGGATGGAAATCATTAAAGCAAAGACGTTTTTCGTCGCGGCGAGATCTATTTACGAAATTTCTGTCACCAACTTTCTCTTCCGAATGCGAAAATATTTTGTTGAGCCCAACCTACATAGGTAGGAATGATCAGCAAAATAAAATAAGAGAAATCAGAGCTCGAACAGAAAGGTTTAGGTGTTCGTTTTTCCCGCGCGCTCTTCGGGAGTGGAATGGTAGGGAGATAGTATGATTGTGGTTCGATGAACCCTCTGCCAAGCACTTAAATGTGAATTGCAGAGTAATCATGTAGATGTAGATTCAACCAGTTGTGCTGCCATTCATGAACAGCATTGCAGGGGGTGTTTTCCGACAGGATAACGCTCTCCCACAAACCGCTCTTGTAATCCAACATGGTCTGCAGAGTGTCGAAATCTTGCCTTGGTCTGCTCAGTCACCAGATCTGTTTCCAATCGAGCACGTATGGAACATCATCGGACGACAACTCCAGCGTCATACACACATAGCATTGACCGCCACTGTACTGACCAACCAAGTGCAATAGGCGTGTTACTCTATCCCACAATACTGACAATGAGCACCTGTACAACACAATGCACGCTCGTTTGTATGCTTGCATCCAACGTCTGGCGGTTACACCGGTTATTAACACACCAGCATTTCACATTTTGCCGGCTGGTGTGGCCGAGCGGTTCTAGGCGCTTCAGTCTGGAACCGCGCGACTGCTACGGTCTCAGGTTCGAATCCTGCCTTGGGCATGGATGTGTGTGATGTCCTTAGGTTAGTTAGGTTTAAGTAGTTATAAGTTCTAGGGGACTGATGACCTCAGGTGTTAAGTCCCATAGTGCTCAGAGCCATTTGAACCATTTCACATTTTCTATGGCTTATCTCGCGGTTGGCCAACGGTCTTGCGGCAGGGGTCAGGTCAGCGAAGTTAAACGCTGTCGGGCTTGGTTAACACTTGGATGGGTGACCATCTGGTCTGCTTAGCGCTGTTGCCAAGCGGCGCGCATTCTGCCCTTGTGAGACAGGAGCTACTTGACTGAGAAGTAGCGGCTCCGGTCACGAAAACTGACAACGGCGGGAGAGCTGTACCTGACCACATGCCCCTTCACATCCGCATCCAGTGATGGCTGTAGGCTGAGGATGACACGGCGATCGGTGAGTACAGTTAGAGTCTTGAGAGACCTGTTCGATGGAGATTAGATAAGTTAGTATATCGTTGTTACATTAACTGTGATCTTGGAATGTTAATCACGTAAATATGTCATCTAGATAAACGTATTCTCGAATTATTATTACTCTAAAGTAATTATTTTTAATGCAGTGATTTTTTCCGTTTGTGTATTTTGTCGAAAAAATAAATGGATATCTTTTGAAATGTTTGGAGAACACTTTCCCAGGTCTTTCAGTTGTCAGGAGTGATGACAATTTGCCACACGCTCTTTGGCAAGAATATCCATTATGAATTTTGCTTTGGTCATCAACAAAGTGTATTATCATTGCTTGTTCCTATATTTTGTTACTATATTTTTCACAAAAAGGGTAGTCCCTTATAGCCTTACTTTCATCTTTAAGGTGCTAAACTGCTGTCGCAACACGCGCTATTTAGGCGCTGACGTGCAAACGAAAATGACCACTCGAGAGGTAAGAAACTCAGTGCAGAAATGACGCGCCAGTGGCGCTGTTGTAGACTCACTTATAGCAGGTAGTCAATACAGACAAGAAGGTCAATCGTGTAAAAGGGCTTTATTGGAAACACGTCAGTTTGATGTAGATTCCCGAGTATATTTAGAGTGAAGGATGATAAGTGTGCTGACAGTACAGTGAAGCAGTTTGTGATGGTGGTGTTCAGGTGGGGATGGCGTGCACGGTGGGGCAGTCACCGTGCGCGTGGCGGGCGACGTGCCGGCGCTGCCCGGGGGCCTACAGCGTGGCGGGCCCCATGTGGGCGGCAGCTCTGGGCGGCTGCGAGTGGCTCGAGTCGTGGAAGCTGGGCCGTACGCTCGACGACGCCGTGCTCGACCTGGTGCGCCGCCTGGCCGACGCGCCGCTGCCGGACCCGCCGCCCATTCTCAGAGCGCTGCTCGGACACACGCTCGACGAGGTGAGCCAGCCCTCCCTTCGAGCCTAACCCTCCAACATTACAGGGTGTTACAAAAAGGCACGGCCAAACTTTCAGGAAACATTCCTCACACACAAAGAAAGAAAATATGTTATGTGGACATGTTTCCGGAAACGCTTACTTTCCATGTTAGAGCTCATTTTATTACTTCTCTTGAAATCACATTAATCATGGAATGGAAACACACAGCAACAGAACGTACCAGCGTGACTTCAAACACTTTGTTACAGGAAATGTTCAAAATGTCCTCCGTTAGCGAGGATACATGCATCCATCCTCCGTCGCATGGAATCCCTGATGCGCTGATACAGCCCTGGAGAATGGCGTATTGTATCACAGCCGTCCACAATACGAGCATGAAGAGTCTCTACATTTGGTAGCGGGGTTGCGTAGACAAGAGCTTTCAAATGCCCCATAAATGAAAGTCAAGAGGGTTGAGGTCAGGAGAGCGTGGAGGCCATGGAATTGGTCCGCCTCTACCAATCCATTGGTCACCGAATCTGTTGCTGAGAAGCGTACGAACACTTCGACTGAAATGTGCAGGAGTCCCATCGCGCATGAACCATACGTCGTGTCATACTTGTAAAGGCACAGGTTCTAGCAGCACAGGTAGAGTATCCCGTATGAAATCATGATAACGTGCTCCATTGAGCGTAGGTGGAAGAACATGGGGCCCAATCAAGACATCACCAACAATGCCTGCCCAAACGTTCACAGAAAATCTGTGTTGATGACGTGATTGCACAATAGCGTGCGGATTCTCATCAGCCCACACATGTTGATTGTGAAAATTTACAATTTGATCACGTTGGAATGAAGCCTCATCCGTAAAGAGAACATTTGCACTGAAATGAGGATTGACACATTGTTGGATGAACCATTCACAGAAGTGTACCCGTGGAGGCCAATCAGCTGCTGATAGTGCCTGCACACGCTGTACGTGGTACGGAAACAACTGGTTCTCCCATAGCACTCTCCATACGGCGAGGTGGTCAACGTTACCTTGTACAGCAGCAACTTCTCTGCCGCTGACATTAGGGTTATCGTCAACTGCACGAAGAATTGCCTCGTCCATTGCAGGTGTCCTCATCGTTCTAGGTCTTCCCCAGTCGTGAGTCATAGGCTGGAATGTTCCGTGCTCCCTAAGACGCCGATAAATTGCTTCGAACGTCTTCCTGTCGGGACACCTTCGTTCTGGAAATCTGTCTCGATACAAACGTACCGCCCCACGGCTATTGCCCCGTGCTAATCCATACATCAAATGAGCATCTGCCAACTCCGCATTTGTAAACATTGCACTGACTGCAAAACCACGTTCGTGATGAACGCTAACCTGTTGATGCTACGTACTGATGTGCTTGATGCTAGTACTGTAGAGCAATGAGTAGCAAGTCAACACAAGCACAGAAGTCAACAGTACCTTCCTTCAATTGGGCCAACTGGCGGTGAATCGAGGAAGTACAGTACATAATGACGAAACTAAAATGAGCTCTAACATGGAAATTAAGCGTTTCCGGACACATGTCCACATAACATCTTTTCTTTATTTGTGTGTGAGGAATGTTTCCTGAAAGTTTGGCCGTACCTTTTTGTAACACCCTGTGTACTGGGGAACTAAACAACAGCGACCAAAATGCATAGGTTGGATACAAAGTAGTAACAAGGCTGTTATAATCCATACCAGACTTCATTCGGTTCACTAAGAGCCAAAGAAACTGTACACCTGCCCAATATCGTGTAGGCCCCCCGCAGCACGCAGAAGTGCTGCAACACGACGTGGTATGGACTCGACTAATGTCTGAAGTAGTGCTGGAGGGAACTGGCACCGTGAATCCTGCAGGGCTGTCCATTAATCCGCAAGAGTGGGATGGGCTGGAGATCTCTTCTGAACAGCACGTTGCTAGGCATCCCAGATATCTTCAATATTGTTCATGTCTGCGGTTTGGTGGCCAGCGGAAGTGTTTAAGGGGGTTAGGACGTCAAACGGACCGACTTCGAGCAGGAGACGCACCACAGGACATTTTAATTTCCACTGTCTATACTTTTACAAAAAAAAAAAAAAATCATAAAACTTTGTCAGCATGACCAGGAAGGATTCAGAATTCACACTCATAGCAGTGGAAATCCGAAAACATAACGAAATAATTTTTTTTACGTGTGAAATTTCATCGTGGCCAAGCGATTCTAGGCGCTTCAGTCTGGAACCGCGCGACCGCTACGGCCGCAGGTTCGAATCCTGCCTCGGGCATGGATGTGTGTGATGTCCTTAGTTTGGTTAGGTTTCAGTAGTTCTAAGTTCTAGGGGACTGATGACCTCAGATCTTAAGTCCAATAGCGCTCAGAGCCATTTGAACCAGTTTTTTGAAATTTCATTTTTTTCACTTCCTAATGGCAGTATTTGTTGCTATAGGTACACTTTTGTTCATAACTAAGAGAGATTCTTCGATGAATTGTGCACAGCATACAAACCATACTTAAAGGTGTATGAAACTCTAGAATTTTCGAAATCTATTAAAAACTGTGGTAAAAATTGAGGTAATTAACTATAAAATTTGTGTTTTTCCTAAACATGAAGTTTAAAATATAACAGATCATTCGTTTTTTCATAAATTAAATAAATTCTAGAGTTTCATACAACTGTGAGTATGGTATGTATTATGTGCAAAATTCTTCGTAGAACCTCTCTAACTTATGAAGAAAAGTGTACCTATAGCAACAAATGCAACCATTTTTTGTTATGTTTTCGAACTTCCACTGCAATGAGTGTGAATCCTAAATCCTTCCTGGTGACGCTGACAAAGTTTTATGAATTTATTTGTAAAAGTATAGACACTGGAAATTAAAAGGTCCTGTGATGCCTCTCCTGCTCCAAGTCGGCCCGTTTGACTTCCAACCCCCCTTAAACTCAGAAGAGTGTTCCACTCTGTAACCACTCTGACGTGTGGAGTGTCTCATTGTCCTGCTGGAATTGCCGAAATCCGCCGGAATGCATAATGGACATGATTGGATGCAAGATGCTTTCATACGTCTCACCTGCCAGAGTCGTATCTAGACGTATTCGGGGTCCCATATCACACACGCCCGACACCTTTACAGAGCCTCCATGCTGA
This sequence comes from Schistocerca piceifrons, assembly GCF_021461385.2. Classification (NCBI taxonomy): domain Eukaryota; kingdom Metazoa; phylum Arthropoda; class Insecta; order Orthoptera; family Acrididae; genus Schistocerca; species Schistocerca piceifrons. Next base: position 888,492,087 of record NC_060139.1, read on the forward strand.
CATACAGGGTCCATGGATTCACGAGGTTGTCTCCATACCCGTACACGTCTATCCACTCGATACAATTTAAAGCGAGACTTGTCCGATTAGGTAACTTGTTTCCATTCATCAACAGTCCAGTGTCAGTGTTGACGGGCCGAGGCGATGTGTAAAGGTTCGTGTCGTGCAGTCATCAAGGGTACACGAGGGCCTTCGGTTCCGAAAGCCCATATCGATGATGTTTCGTTGAATGGTTTGCAACATTGAAATCTGTTGCAATACGCTGAAAGGTTGCTTTTCTGTCACGTTGAACGATTCTCTTCTGTCGTCGTTGTGCCCGTTCTTGCAGGACCCTTTTTCCAGCCACAGCGACTCGGAGATTTGGTGTTTTACCGGGTTCCTGATATTCACGGTTCACTTGTGAAATGGTTGTACGCCAAAATCCCCACTTCATCGCTACCTCGAAGATGCTATGTCCCGTCTCTCGTGCGCCGACTTTAATGTCGTTCGAACTCACTTAAATCTTACTAACCTGCCATTGTAGCAGCAGTAACCAATCTAACAACTGCGCCAGACTCTTGTAGTCTTATATAAGCGTTACCAACCGCAGATGATTACCCTTAGATTTTTTGCTGATGACTCTGCCCTTTACCGTCTTATAAAGTCATCAGATTATCAAAACCAATTGCAAAATGATGATGGTGCGAAACGTGGCAATTGATACTAAATAATGAAAAGTGCGAAGTCACCAACATGAGTTGTAAAAAGTATCCGCTAAATTTCGGTTACACAATAAATCACAAAGCTAAAGGCTGTAAATTCAGATAAATACTTAGGGATGACAATTGCGAATAACTTAAATTGGAACGATTACACAGATTATATTGTGGGGAAAGTAAATCAGAGATTGATTTACTGACAGAACACTTAGAAAATACAAGTCTACTTAAGAGACTGCTTAACTACGCTTGTTTGTCATATTGTGGGCTATTGTTGTGAAATGTGGGATCCGCATCAGATAGCGCTGACCGAGGACACACTATTTTAACCCTGGAATACTTTGTTGTGAGACTGTATCACCAACTCATTATGCTTTTAAATATTTCTAAGACATAACATCAATGTGTTATTTGAGGTTCTAGCTAATCTTTGCTGCTGCAGGTCCAAATTTGTTTGAAGTTTTTGTGTTTCTCGCTACCAACATTGCTACTACACTATTTCGTTACCGTACTTCGTATACCGGGTGATCAAAAAGTCGGTATAAATTTGAAAACTGAATAAATCACGGAATAATATACATAGAGAGGTACAAATTGACACACATGCTTGGAATGACATGGGGTTTTATTAGAACCAAAAAAATACAAAAGTTCAAAAAATGTCCGACCGATGGCGCTTCATATGATCAGAATAGCAAATAATTAGCATAACAAAGTAAGACAGAGCAAAGATGATGTTCTTTACAGGAAATGCTCAATATGTCCACCATTATTCCTCACAATAGCTGTATTCGAGGAATAATGTTGTGAACAGCGCTGTAAAGCATGTCTGGAGTTATGGTGATGCATTGGCGTCGGACGTTGTCTTTCAACATCCCTAGAGATGTCGGTCGATCACGATACACTTGCGACTTCAGGTAACCTCAAAGCCAATAATCGCACGGACTGACGTCTGGGGACCTGGGAGGCCAAGCATGACGAAAGTGGCGGCTGAGCACGCGATCATCACCAAACAACGCGCGCAAGAGATCTGTCGGTAATTTTGTGAACTTTGTTTTTTTGTGGTTCTAATAAAACCTCATGTCATTCCAAGCATGTGTGTCAATTTTTACCACTCTATCTACATTATTCCGTGGTTTATTAAGTTTTCAAATTTATACTGACTTTTTGATCCCCCGGTATTCTTTTCATATGTCCATTATTATGAAATCTTCATAGTGATTAGAACTGTTTGCTAGTGTTCCGGTAATAATAATTTTCCTTTTTCCTGGCCTTAACTCGTTTCATTACAGGTTCGGCATTATATTTTGGATTTGGAACTGTTATTGGTAGAGGATGGTCGGATGCCATTCCTGTCCCCCCTGCCTTCCGTTCCCTTCATCCCACCTACCCGGAACGGCAGTTATGTACCCCATTGCGTGTGTGTCTAGTATTACAGCATTATCCAGGTGAAAGTTTTGGAAATGTTTGCGAATCATTTTGCTGAGGCGGTACTTGGGTAGCAGCTCGGTATTGATCCAGTCGGATGTGAGAAACCACTTAAAAATCACATCCAGGCTGACCGGCACATTATTAACGCACCGAGCCATTTTCATCAAAGGCCGGAGCCCCTCCCCGAATCCCGGAAACCGGCGTGCTAACGTGTGTGGTTACCTGGCCGGACCTGATAATTAATAACCCTAACGATAATAATAGTAGTATGGCAAAGAATTATAAATGTCCAAGAGATGAGTTACAGACTTTTTTCATATTATCAACCATATTTGTTGAAACAGTCGAAGGAAACAAGTCAGGCGAACAGATTCTAAGAATACTGTGAAGATGAAAGTGGTGCTGAAGGAGAAGACAAATATGGAGGCAATGAAAGAGACGAAGATGAGTGAAGTGATTATTATCATGTTGAAGAGGAAGTCGATTATTAAGCGATATTTTGGAAAAATAACATGAAGCTACACCCCTACAAACTATCGCAAAAGAGAATACTGCTAGAACAGGACACTGTTGTGTTTGTCCCGGAGGAGGACGACAGAAAGAAATGTGGAAAATGGCACAAATATATTTGCAACATACAAAGGGCTTTATGCACTCACTGCATGTAAATTGTGATGTGAGTACTAATTTCACTACTAAATCGATTGTTATCAATAATTTTATAGCAAAAAATCATGAATTTCCTCAATTGGTTGGTGATTTTAATGACATGGGGTGGCCAAAAGTAGTGGTAACACTGCCATAACATGAACAGTGTGCGTCAAATAGCATGCCCGCTTTCAGTAGCATAGTAGATCAGTTGAATTAGTGCAGCGAGGGCGATGGCTGTTTCAGTTAGCTGCACTGTGTGTCTGAAGGTGAGGGAGGCCATTTCAAGCGCCATAACAGTATATTTAAGAAACACGGTCAACGTGCGTGGATCAACATTGATGTGGCACGTGGTCGAAGGGCAGAACAATATTTTCAGGGACTGCGTGAGGCATGTAGTGATGCAGCACTGTCAAATCGTTCGGTGGGGAGATGTGTGAAAATGTTTCTGGGTGGCAGGAGTGTCGTTAAACCTCCCCCCCGCCACTCGGGACGACCTCCAACGGTCTACATGCCAATTCAGTGACCTGCTTGCCTCCCAGCAGGTGTGCATCACCAGTGGACTGTGTGTGAGTTAGCTGCAGGGCTAGGTGTGTGCCAAAGAAAAGTGCTCCACATTTTGCACGACACTCTTGGGGTCTGCCATATTGCTGTGCGTCAGGTACCGCATGCAGCGACGGAGCTGCTACAGTCGCATCGTTAAGCATTTGCAAAGCAATTGCGCAGTCGCCACCACAGGGAGGGTGAAGACTTCCTTGGAAGGATCGTCACTATGGACGAAACCTGGCCTCGGTCGCATGAAAATATTATTGAAGCGCCAGTCCAATGAATGAAAACGCGCTGGTAATCCTCGCCCACAGAACGTGTGCCGTGAACCAGCTGGAGCCAAAGTGATGGCTACTGTGGCTTAGGATACTAATGGGATAACCTTGCATCACGCTGTACCACAGGGGCAGGAATTCACTGCAACTTACAAAAATGGTTCAAATGGCTCTGAGCACTATGGGACTCAACTTCTGAGGTCATTAGTCCCCTAGAACTTAGAACTAATTAAACCTAACTAACCTAAGGACATCACAAACATCCATGCCCGAGGCAGGATTCGAACCTGCGACCGTAGCGGTCTTGCGGTTCCAGACTGCAGCGCCTTTAACCGCACGGCCACTTCGGCCGGCCCACTGCAACTTACAACTGCAGTTTCTCGCGATGTAACCTTCGTCCTGCACTGAGAAGAAAGTGGCGGCACTTTCTAGCACTGCATCCCTTCATCTTTCATGAAAAGCACTATACCACACGGCGAACCCCACGCAGGAGCTCCTGCGTACTCGGGTGCTGAACATTCCACCCGCTCCCCGAATGGAGGAACCTCTTCATTGGACGGCCACGGTGGCCGAGCGGTTCTAGGCGCTCGGTCAGGAACCGCGCGACTGCTGCGGTCGCAGGTTCGAATCCTGCCTCGGGCATGGATGTGTGTGATGTCCTTAGGTTAGTTAGGTTGAAGTAGTTCTAAGTTCTAGGGGACTGATGACCTCAGATGTTAAGTCCCATAGTGCTCAGAGCCATTTGAACCATTTGAACCTCTTCATTGCACGTGCTACAACACAAGAGAAGACATCACACGTGTTATAGGTCGGTCATTCCAAAACATCGACCGAGATGGACACGCTAACGGTTTACGCCTTCCATCTGTTTGGCGGAAGTTGATCTAGATGCGGGACGATTGTATTGAGGGCATATACACTGAAGCGCCAAAGAAACTGGTATAGGCATACGTATTCAAATACAGAGATTTGTAAACAGACAGAATACGGCGGTGCCGTCGGCAAGGCCTGTATAAAACGACAAGTGTCTGGCGCAGTTTTTACGGTTACTGCTACAATGGCAGGTTATCAAGATTTAAGTGAGTTTGAACGTGGTGTTACAGTCGGCGTACGAGCGGTGGGAAACAGCATCTCCGAGGTAGCGATGAAGTGGGCATTTTCCCGTACAACCACTTCATTGCTGCGGCCGGAAAAACATCCTGCAAGAACAGTAGCAACGACTACTGAGGAGGATCGGTCAATGTGACAGAAGTGATACCCTTCCGCGAATTGCTGCAGATTTCAGTGCTGGGCCATCAACAAGTGTCACCGTGCGAACCATTCAACGAAACATCATCTAATATGGACTTTCGGAGCCGAACGCCCACTCGTGTACCCTTGATGACTGCACGGAACAAAGCTTTACGCCTCGCCTGGGCCCGTCAGCACCGGCATTGGACTGTTCATGACTGGTAACATGTTGCCTGGTCGAACGAGTCTCATTTCAATTTGTATCGAGTGCAGTTGGAGTGATATGGGACCCCTGATACGTTTAGATACGACTCTGGCAGGCAACACGTACGAATGCATCCTGTCTGAACACCTGCATTCATTCATGTCCATTGTGCATTGCGACGAACTTGGCCAATTAATTCCAGCAGGAAAGTGCGACACCCCACGCGTCCAGAATTGCAACAGTTTGGCTCCAGGAATACTCTTCTGAGTTTAAACACTTCCGCTGGCGACCAAACTCCCCAGACATGAACATTATTGAGCATATCTGGGATGCCTTGCAACGTGTTACCTCAGAAAAGATCTCCACCCCCTTGTACTCTTATGGATTTATGAACAGCCCTGGAAGATTCATGGTGTCAGTTCCTCCAGCACTACTTCAGACGTTAGTCGAGTCCTTTCCACGTCGTTTTGCGGTACTTCTGCGTGCTCTGGGGGCCCTACATGACATTAGGCGGGTGTACCAGTTTCTTTGGCTCTTCAGTGTAGTAGCTTCGATCACGAGCAACCGATTTACTGTTGGGATGGTACAAATAGCAGACATCTTTGAATTTTGTAATTGGTGGCTAAAATAGTGCCAGAAATCATTACTTTCAGAACGGTCTATGGGAAGAAGAGTAAAAAGAGATAGAAACGTAACGTTCCATGTTAGTAAATGTATGGAGTTTCAATACGAAGAGGATCGTATCAGGAAAGAATTTTGTTGATGAACTGGCTGCTCGTGACTATAAGTTGCTCCTTTCTATTATCAATCATCCATGTGCTCCTGTTAATGCACAGGGATATATGGAATTGGATGAGAAGAAACTAGCTGACATAAATAAATTGCAGCCATACGTACAACAGAATATGGTGTCTTCTACAATGGACTAATAGCTCGAGAAGTTTTGTGTTAGAAATGCATGTGATACCTTATGTACAGAAACGTTAACGGTTGTTGCACCTCCAGCACTCCTGTCAACTTGGCGCTCCAAGTGGCGGCTTATGTTGCTTGGGCATTCAACTGACCTTGAAATTATCATTATGCCATTGGCTATGATCCTGTATTCAAGACCTTTCTAATGTCCTTGAAAATTAGAGAGCTATATATAATACAATTTATAGCTACCATTATAGCTCGTTAAATAAAACCATTTTGAGTGTACAGCAAGATAATACTCCTTCTACATATTATAATTTAGCGGAAACCGCATTCGAAATCTGCAACTATTCTGGAAATTTTAGGGAGTCCAAGTTAGTCCACACTGCATTTCGATTCATAAACAAAGGTTCCTAGTTGTTTCAAAAACATTGTTTGTGAGGTTTCATATATAACTTAATTTTCAGGTGCTGCTTCGAGGACTTACAGCGCTATACAGCTTGCTTGGATGTGAAGATCAAGAGCAGCAACCAGGTATTTGAATTGTTTTATTTATCTGTACATATTTTTTAAATTAAGGTTGTTGGACTACAAAGCTTGGAAAACATGGAACATCATGTTTAATTCCCAGCAGATAATTGCATTTCGCAATCACAGAATTTACTATTTCCATCGAATCTTTTCTCAGTGGAGTATATTTCGAGTGCACATTAGTGGGAACTACTTTTATCTCCCACATTACAGTTTTTCCTTTTCCAGAATAATTTTACAAATAATGTAACTGAAATCAGATACTATTCTAGGTTCAGCATCCAGGGTGTAACAAAGATGGGCAACCGCAGCACGTCACCCGTATTGGAAACTGTTAGAGTCCATTTAGTAAAAAAAAAACGGATGATTTATAAAAAACAACTACCCACATTTTTACTCAAAACATCTGTATCATTTTGAAATAACTCTCCATTGTATGAAATACATTTTTCTTATCGGTGAATTCATTGTTGGGAACATTTTTATACTCAACAGCAATGATGACTGACAGGTTCCCTTTGGTTTTTTATTACACTTCTGAGTCATAAAATCGGTTTCTTTACCTGTTTGTGCCAAAACGTGGCATTCTAAGTTGTCTGTGTGGGGAGGAGCATTGTCGTGGTAGGAAAATAAACGCCTCGTCTGCCAGAAACTACATTTTCTTTTTGGCAGAAAATTACATGTCCTCTATGTACATTTAAATAAAATACTTGATTAATTGTTTGACCTAATGGTTTCTTTACATGTGCGTAGGGAACAGAAGAAATCGCGTGGTACCTTATCAGTTGAGTAAGTTGCATGGGGCGAGAGAGTTTGCCTGTTTGTGCCAAAACCTGGCTTGCTAAGATGTCTATGTGGGGAGGAGTACTGTCGTGGTAGGAAAATAAACGCCCCATCTGCCAGAAACTACATTTTCTTTTTGGCAGACAATTACATGTCTTCTAGGCACATTTAAATAAAATCTTGGGTAACAGTTTGACCTGATGGAAAGAACTCTGAACCCTTTATGTGCCTCACAAAAAAAATACAAATGTGCATCGTTTTTATATTTTTGACCTTAATGTAGGAAATATTGTTCAGTGAAGCGATAATGACTTTTCCATTGGCCTGATTATTTCTCAGTCGTAGGCACAGTACCAGGTCCTGCACTAGAGATGATCTAGGAGAAAAATCTAGGTTAATTTAAAGCTCTTTTGTCAAACTCTTTTCCACAAATATGCCAGCTACCCTTCTCATTCCCAACTCGTCTGTTGAAATTCACTGAACCGACCTCCAAGACAATCCAGTTGTTCCCACCATATGTTCAGAGGCCCTTCATAAGTCTTCAAGCACAAGTTAACGAATTTTCTTAGTATTTTCACCTGTTTAGGTTGTTGACAGACGTCTAAAAGAAAGTTTGTCATTAATCGACATTTCCCCATTTTGAAGCGAGAAACCTGATCGAACAGTTGAGTTTTTCCCATAGCATCATCTTTGTAAGCTGTTTTGTACTTCACAACAGTAGTGGGACAAAGCCAATACGAGCACAGTTCTGTATTGTTGCCAAATTTCCTTCCCCTTTCCCAGCCTGGTTCAAGATTGTAGTGCTAGATGTGGCAGCATCACAATTTAATTATGCAAAACAATCAGTTTACTTATGCAAATTAGCCCTCACCTCCTCCTCCGCTCCTCCACCTGCCCTATTGGTGGGAATTTTGAATTTTGGTGGGAAATTAAAAAAATAATGGATATTTCAAAATGGTGGAGTTTCTTTGTCCTAAGGCTGTGCTGAGATGACACCCCCCACTGTCTCCCCAGAAATTGGCAGGAAACTCAAATTTTGGTGAGAATTGGTTTTTTTTCTGCTCATGTGACCAGAATTGGTGGGAGAAGTTCAGTGTATGCTGAGCTGTCTTTGTGGAAGCATCGTGATGTGTTCGATCAACAAGATGAATGTGAAGGACGGAGCAGCTTTTCCGTGCCTGTATTACATGTACACATTTGAGGGAGGACTGTAGCCATAACTCACTACACAGCAGATGGAAAACTATGATAATGGAAGAGTGTAGGAGGTGGAAGCAGAAGAATTCAGTTCAGCAGATTGTGACAGTGTAGAGTGATGGAGCCAAGATGCATGTTGCAACTGATACATGATTACACACCTACGAAAACTGTTGACATATTTCACATGAAGTATTCACTCTTCCAAAACGGAAGAGGCTGGCAGTTGATGCTAATTCGCTTCAGTGGAAGCATATTCATATAAGTAATATGTACCATTTAGGAGCATCACCTGCTCATCCCATCCATTTCCCCATCCACCAACCCATCCTCTCATCTCATCATTAGTCACTCATCATCCTTGACACTATGTGTAATGTGTTCTGTCGAAGAGCTGCTAGTGTCTGACCAGGGAAAGTTTAACAACTATGTTGCCTATAACCATACAGCTGAGAACTGTGTCCACAACCTCCTACGTGCACAATGGAAAGGAGTTATATTGGATGAGTGCTCCAAGAAGAAGAAGAATACTGTCCAGCATATAATGGGTATGCAGTAGAAGGGTATCAGGATGCATTCTGCAAGTCATGAAGGCTGAGGCTGTTGTTATAACTACCTGCCACTTTTGAAATACACAGTCAGTTTTCCACCTCACAAGAGACATCTGCCTGTGAGCCAGAGGACCAGGAAACTGTTCTATTTCACAATTTTACCACCAGAGGCGCTCGAAATGGGCAGAATCCAGTAGGAACACAGCATCCAATTACATCAGGGATATAAGGTGGATCCGATAGATCTGCAACCTCAGATGTAGGCAGTCAGCATGAATCACCAGCCGAGATCGTCCAGCACTGCCCAGCCACAGCAGCAGCACAATAGGAATAAACTGCAAAAGAGTGAGTACCCCTTGCTTAATGTCTGTATTTAATGTAGTGAAAAAGATGAAGTCTCTGTGTTGCTAATACCACTTGTAACGGTTTTTCTTCTTTGTTCATCAGTGGATGCGGCGTCATTCAGCCTGTCAGGACCTGGTGCAGCAACATGTCCAAGCCTGTCAGGACCTGCAGAGGTGGCACCATACAGTGTGTCTGGACCCACAGCAGCACTCTGGGATCCTGTTGCGTACCTGGTCGGCTTTTTGGAGCAGGACAATGAGCTGTTAATGTCTGTTGAAGACACCCACAGAAGTGCATTCACATCCTAAACAGCATGAGGCAGGTTGCTGCTGGACCCTATAATACACACCATTGCAGAATATTCCTGTGCGTAGAAAAAGTGATAATATAGTGGATGAGAAGATACTAATTATGCCTTGTGTACCACTGCTGTTCGCTTCAGTATATAAATGCAAGTGGTTCAAAGTGGTTACATACTGGCATAGAGCATCTGCAGGCAGGGCCTAGTATGTTGTGTTATAGACTGAGAATACAGCTAAAAGTGTTAAAAGTCCAGATTACAGAGGTGGAATGGGATGAACTGTGTCTTGCAAAAGCCTACATCGAGCAATAGTCGAGCACTGAATATCATCTAACCTACCCTTCTCCAGACATTTACTGTGCTCCTCTAACTCTGTCCATTACAACAACATATGATGATTCTGCACTCCATGTGAAATTGGGCGACACATCCATTTATCTACAGCACTCGACCATTACAAACTTGTTCAGTCTACAGATGGTGCTGTCCATCGTGTTGGAAAGACTGAACAGATGGCTACCTTGTATTACAGCTGTGCATAGGGACACTGCAGAGTATCTCCACATGAAAAGTGTGTATGTCGACGATTCCTAACAGTGGGTCAATATGGTGCCAATATGGTGCACCAGGTACTCAAAAAGCTCCAATGAGCGGATCGTTAATGGCAAATATGTACCGGTATTGAGAACTTTTGAAAACTTCAAACGCTCCTCATCTGCCACAGTGGTGTGTGCCATTTCCCATATAATTCTATTGATGATGATCTGCTTCTCATCTTGAGCTCCTTGAATGTATGAGTTGCTATCCATTGCACTCCATGCCACAGTAAGTTCCATTTTAGCATTCATAATTTGCTACATGCCCTCAAACCACCCAATAAACATTTTAGAGGTGTGTTTGCAGTAAATTGGCGGTTCTATTCTGCTATTCTGCGCACAGGCTCGTCTATGAACCATCCTGAATTTTCTAAATCATTCAAATCCGAGGGTGATGATGAGACATATGTTTTAAGGGTTGATACTATGCCTACATCATGTGTATAGTCAATCTCAGCCCCATTAAGTTCATATCATATTTCCTGGAACAGCAATGCCAAAACATCAAGTGTAAGCCTTGACCCCACTGTATGGCTACCATCCTTTTTCTTAAATGACCCGCCCAAATAAATGAAACTCTTGCATGGAAGAGGTAAAGCGTCTTGGTGCTAGATGACAACCCTAATTTAATCGTTCTTGCTAAATGATGTCGAAGCATAAGGTTTGTGCGAAAAGTATTGCTGGCAAATGATTCGCTCATCATATACCACTTGGTGAGATATATTGAGTGATGACGTAATGTGAGATTTCAAGCCTACTGATTTTGAGAAACTCGTAGTTCGCACATATTATCACCTAGCAGATCTGCTGCGAAGTGCTGTGCTGTGGACAGTGTGTGCTAGTCTTTTACCTTACGTCCATCCCGTCTTAGATGTAGTCACGCAATGATTTCTTGACCACTAAAGTCAACAAGTTGGTTATTATGGACCACTATACGCAGCTCCAGGTAGTTCCACGTCTGAAATGTCATTGAGAGGTGTATAGCGCTAGTAGGAGTGTCAACAATCTTATATCCTATTCCAAATGATGGGAAGAATCCGTAAATTGAATGAATTGAAATAAGAGCTCATTGCAATGTTACATTCAACACGGGTTGTACTGACGGGAAGAATATTCACTGTCTGATCAGATTTGTAAAATTTACTGGGATCCGTCTTCAAATCCTGTCCCTTTGTGAAACCCAGTAGTGGGCCTATTCAACCTTTTTGCTTGAAGTCGTTCGATGCATTCACCGTCCTGATTTCAGGTGTAAATGTACTAACGTTTGCATGGAGCTCAATCCCTTTTCCAGACTATTTTAAAATTCCGTATGCACCAGGCTCAATTTCCACAGTTCCATTTTACCATTAATTTCCAGATGCAGTTTATTGTTAGCCTCTGTGATATTTTTGATGTTGTTGCATGTCCCCAGTCCAATCAGGGAGTTACTCCAATTCGCTCATAATAAAGACGATCGTTCATTTAAAGTCAAAGTGTATGACATTACATCTAAACCGCAACTGGCGACTGGATGCTTAATGCTTGTCCTTATGTATCATTCGCAAAAGTCAGGAGGAACGTGGTGCGTAAATGACCACGGAGAAACGTATTAAAGTCTTGGTAGCGCCGAGAATTGCAGAACGCATGTCTTCTGCTGGTGAAGTAACGTTGTAATTCTTGCGGAGGTTGTGTGTTGACGCATGGGTCGAAACAGTAGACGCTATTTTTTTAAACATATGCTACGCAGTGAGTTCCAGGACTTTCTGCTACATCCGGATTCACAATTCCGCATTCTCCTGATTTCCACATAGCGTTCAGTAATGTATTCTGCATAAACACACCTTGGATTCTCGGAATGTTGAATTTCCTCTTAACAAATTTTGGCAGATCTGTATTTGTAAGCGCCCTGTCTGGCAGGAGTGCTATGTGTTTTTTTATGACGAGACCTAGTTCTTTCTTCTGTGGTTTCAAGTAGGGTGTTTTCCCGATAACTGCTGCCTCCATCATGCGGTTATGTCTTCGTGCCTCCTGCAGTTGCTCTTAGGAGTTTTGTGCATTCTTGACTATCCTGGCAAAAGTTACAACACGTGCAGCCAGTGAACTCACCACCTTGATACCAGCTAGGGCAGGGACGAGGAAGTGAACTTCTTTACATCCAAGCCCAACTTAATTTTACCAAGCATGGTTTTTTCAACTGCAAATGCTGCAACACATTGACCTATACCAATATCCCTTCTCGCATTTATTCCCTTAGCTTTACCGGCTAAAATTCGATCTGAAATGTGACGATCTTCTGCTGCGTAAGTTATGTCCTGTTCCATGCACGCTTCGTGAAGCGATTTATCCCTTATCACGGCGTGTCAATCGTTTTTGAAGTTTTGTTCCGTGTCCAAAATAGTTATATCCATAAATGTGTAATTCAACTGGCAGTTTATCGTGAATACCACCTCCTCCTTCTATCACACATTCTATGCTACTGTGGTGGTTGTGGTCTGCGTACACTGTTATATAGTACTCAGTCAACTCAGCTGTTTTGTGATTAACTAATGCTCTATTCCCTCAAAGCTGTATGATCCTCTCTACGAGATACACATCTGGTTCCGAGCCCTTCTGTAACTCTTCTGTGTAAAAGCACTCTGCAACTTCAGTACCATTGCTGTCCTTTCAGACGTAGGTTCTAGAATTCGTTCTCTGCACTTTAGAAAATGTGAATATCTCAGCTGAGTAGTTTCGCACGTATGGCTTCTCAAATGCTGTCTTGTATTTTGAAATACATACTAAATCACCTACATTAAATTGCTGTTTTCGTGTACCTAAGATTTTAATACGATTGTACACTGTATCTAGACGTCTATTATCACAATCATCGATTGGTCTCATTTTTATTGTGCAATTATTTACGGTAGGATATCGGTCCATTTGTGTGAGCCACGAAGAATGGCACACATCCACAGCTGAGCTTTCGTTGTCCTGTTCAAACGTTCCACGATACTGGGTGAATGTCGAGTAGTGATGTATTCCATACTGCTCTATCACGGTCTTGAAATATCTATTGCCGGTTGCTGTGGCCTAGCGGTTCTAAGCGCTTCAGTCCGGAACCACGCTGCTGCTACGGTCGCAGGTTCGAATCCTGCCTCGGCCATGGATGTGTTTGATCTCCTTAGGTTAGTTAGGTTTAAGTAGTTCTACGTCTAAGGGACTGATGACCTCAGATGTTAAGTCCCGTAGTGCTTAGAGCCATTTGAACCGTTTTTGAAATATCTGTTGCAAAACACCACTGTGATCTGTTTGAAGGCTGTCTCAGCTTCGATTCATCCCCGTCTGCAGCAATCGCTCAAACACTTGTGCGACACCCTTCCCCGTTTTTCGCATTGATGGGCAATGCCCAGGCAAATTTAGAATAAGTATTAATGTCCATTAAAATATATCTGAAGCCATTATTCATACATGAATATTCCTTTATGTTGATATTATCTCCCTGCCACAGGTCATCCAAACCTTTAATCGCAACGTATCTACGAGGGTATGTTCTGCATGTTGGTCAGTGCAGTTCTCGAACTATAGTCTCCATACTTATTTGATGATACATCTCTCTCTAAGTTCAGAAATCATTGAAACAACTTCATTCAAATGACTTGTATTACCAGCAGCAGCTGATGCCATGAGCATTAGCTCATAGGGGTATATATATATATATACTCCTGGAAATGGAAAAAAGAACACATTGACACCGGTGTGTCAGACCCACCATACTTGCTCCGGACACTGCGCGAGGGCTGTACAAGCAATGATCACACGCACGGCACAGCGGACACACCAGGAACCGCGGTGTTGGCCGTCGAATGGCGCTAGCTGCGCAGCATTTGTGCACCGCCGCCGTCAGTGTCAGCCAGTTTGCCGTGGCATACGGAGCTCCATCGCAGTCTTTAACACTGGTAGTATGCCGCGACAGCGTGGACGTGAACCGTATGTGCAGTTGACGGACTTTGAGCGAGGGCGTATAGTGGGCATGCCGGAGGCCGGGTGGACGTACCGCCGAATTGCTGAACACGTGGGGCGTGAGGTCTCCACAGTACATCGATGTTGTCGCCAGTGGTCGGCGGAAGGTGCACGTGCCCGTCGACCTGGGACCGGACCGCAGCGACGCACGGATGCACGCCAAGACCGTAGGATCCTACGCAGTGCCGTAGGGGACCGCACCGCCACTTCCCAGCAAATTAGGGACACTGTTGCTCCTGGGGTATCGGCGAGGACCATTCGCAACCGTCTCCATGAAGCTGGGCTACGGTCCCGCACACCGTTAGGCCGTCTTCCGCTCACGCCCCAACATCGTGCAGCCCGCCTCCAGTGGTGTCGCGACAGGCGTGAATGGAGGGACGAATGGAGACGTGTCGTCTTCAGTGATGAGAGTCGCTTCTGCCTTGGTGCCAATGATGGTCGTATGCGTGTTTGGCGCCGTGCAGGTGAGCGCCACAATCATGACTGCATACGACCGAGGCACACAGGGCCAACACCCGGCATCATGGTGTGGGGAGCGATCTTCTACACTGGCCGTACACCACTGGTGATCGTCGAGGGGACACTGAATAGTGCACGGTACATCCAAACCGTCATCGAACCCATCGTTCTACCATTCCTAGACCGGCAAGGGAACTTGCTGTTCCAACAGGACAATGCACGTCCGCATGTATCCCGTGCCACCCAACGTGCTCTAGAAGGTATAAGTCAACTACCCTGGCCAGCAAGATCTCCGGATCTGTCCCCCATTGAGCATGTTTGGGACTGGATGAAGCGTCGTCTCAAGCGGTCTGCACGTCCAGCACGAACGCTGGTCCAACTGAGGCGCCAGGTGGAAATGGCATGGCAAGCCGTTCCACAGGACTACATCCAGCATCTCTACGATCGTCTCCATGGGAGAATAGCAGCCTGCATTGCTGCGAAAGGTGGATATACACTGTACTAGTGCCGACATTGTGCATGCTCTGTTGCCTGTGTCTATGTGCCTGTGGTTCTGTCAGTGTGATCATGTGATGTATCTGACCCCAGGAATGTGTCAATAAAGTTTCCCCTTCCTGGGACAATGAATTCACGGTGTTCTTATTTCAATTTCCAGGAGTGTATATATATTTATATAGTTTGGTCCATTGATAGTGACTGGACCCAAATATCTCACGAAATAAGCATCAAACGAAAAAACTACAAAGAACGAAACCCGTCTAGCTTCAAGGGGGAAACCAGATGGCGCTATGGTTGGTCCATAGGTCAAACGCATATCAACTGCGTTTTTTAAATAGGAACCCCCATTTCTTATTACATATTCGTGTAGTACGTAAAGAAATATGAATGTTTTAGTTGGACCACTTTTTTCACATTGTGATAGATGGCGCTGTAATAGTCACAAACGTATAAGTACGTGGTATCACGTAACATGCCTCCAGTGCGGACGGACTTTGCTTATTGATACATTACCCGTGTTAAAATGGACCGTTTACCAATTGCAGAAAAGGTCGATATCGTGTTGATGTATGGCTATTGTGATCAAAATGCCAAACGGGTCCAAGTGTCCGGACCGTTCGCCGGATAGTTACTTATTTAAGGAAACAGGAAGTGTTTAGCCACATGTGAGACGTCAACCACGACCTGCAACAAATGATGATGCCCAAGTAGGTGTTTTATCTGCTGTCGCGGCTAATCCGCACATCAGTAGCAGACAAATTGCGCGAGACTCGGGAATCTCAAAAACTTCGGTGTTGAGAATGCCACATCAACTTCGATTGCACCCGTACCATATTTCTATGCACCAGGAATTGCATGGCCATGGCTCTGAACGTCGTGTACAGTTCTGTCACTGGGCACAAGAGAAATTACGGGACGATGACAGATTTTTTGCACGCGTTCTATTTAGCGATGATGCGTCATTCACCAGCAGCAGTAACGTAAACCGGTATAATATGCACTATTGGGCAACGGAAAATCCACGATGGCTGCTACAAGTGGAACATCAGCGACCTCGGCGGGTTAATGTATGGTGCGGCATTATGGGTGGAAGGATAATTGGCCCCCATTTTATCGATGGCAATCTAAATGGTGCAGTGTATGCTGATTTCCTACGTAATGTCCTACCGATGTTACTACGAGATGTTTCACTGCATGACAGAATGGCGATGTACTTCCAACATGATGGATGTCCGGCACATACCTCGCGTGTGGTTGAAGCGGTATTGAATAGCATATTTCATGACAGGTGGATTGGTCGTCGAAGCACCACACCATGGCCCGCACGTTCACCGGATCTGACGTCCCCGGATTTCTTTCTGTGGGGAAAGCTGAAGGATATTTGCTATCGTGACCCACCGACAACGCCTGACAACATGCGTCAGCGCATTGTCAATGGATGTGCGAACATTACGGAAGGCGAACTACTCGCTATTGAGAGGAATGTCGTTACACGTATTGCCAAATGCATTGAGCTTGACGGACTTCATTTTGAGCATTTATTGCATTAATGTGGTATTTACAGGTAATCACGCTGTAACATCATGCGTTCTCAGGAATGATAAGTTCACAGAGGTACATGTATCACATTGGAACAACCGAAATTAAATGTTCAAACGTACCTAAGTTCTGTATTTTAATTTAAAAAAACCTACATGTTACAAACTGTTCGTCTAAAATTGTGAGCCATATGTTTGTGACTATTACAGCGCCATCTATCACAAAGCGAAAAAAGTGGTCCAACCAAAACATTCATATTTCTTTACGTACTACACGAATATGTAATAAAAAAGGGGATTCCTAGTTTTAAAAAAGCAGTTGATATCCATTTGACCTATGGCAGCGCCATCTAGACGGCCAACCATAGCGCCATCTGGTTCCCTCCTTCAAGCTAGACAAGTTTCGTTCTTTCTAGTTTTTTCGTTTGACGCTTATTTCGTGAGATATTTGGCCCAGTCACGATCAATGGACCACCCTATATACTGCAGAAGTCGATTGCTCAGTCTTTTGATGATGAATGTCATTACCATCACTGCTGCTAACATTCAATATAGGTTTTATAATGGATTTGTTTTTCCCATTGCTTCAGCTTTTCACATTCGTATGCAGATCAGCCAAATGCAATATTTCATGACACATTTCCAGATCTTTAGGCGAATAATTTTCAGTTTTAGTGGACCTTTGGAAAATATGGTTGAATAGACCAGGTGTTCTCTAAAACTATTACAGATGTTTTTTGTTCTCAGTTAACATATACGCTGATGCCGAGCATGTATGATTTTACTCTGCTGACACTGTATACTTTCTGTCCTAGCATCACTGTAATGCTTAATGAAAACGGCACTGACATCATCATAATTGCGTGATTCTGCTGAAAATCGACTGTGAGCTTCTGTAACCGGATTAAAGGTTTCTCTTGGTGTTTGCTCCCGCTTGGAATGCCCTACCCTCACCAGCCATAATTTCTCTCGAGCGGCCTTCCATGCCTCGATGACTTTATGCTTCGTCTCATTGTACATAAATCAACATCTCATTGTACATAAATCAGACTTCTGAGCAGCGTGAGGTTTTATCAATCTACTCTTCTTCATCTTATGCCGTTCCCCCGTTTCAGTAACAGCTATTTTCCCTTCAGTTATTTGCCTACTTTATTTTAAACTGCATTAACCCGCCCATAAAATGTCCCCTTCTGAATAACAACTATTTTCCCTTCAGTTAAGTCGTTTACTTTCATTTTTATTGCATTAACCAGATCATTCAGCGTATTTTTCAGTCTCAGAAGGGTACGGAAATACGTCTCTAGTTCCTTACACACGCCTCCAACTTCACATTGGAGAGTTTGAACTTTCGAGTCCATATACAAGCGAATGTTTTGTCTATGCACACCCATCCTATCAGACTGAGCGCCCAAAATGGATGCAAATTTATGCATGGTTATGCGGATACTGATGTACTCACATCTTTCCATGGCTATATATAGGAACTCCTGGAAGTTCCGTCTGTACCCTCCATCATTCGGATTTCTTGCTTTATCAATAACTAGTAACCCATACTGAAGGTGATTTCAGCAATCTGCACATATCTTTACAGAATCATTACATGACATATTGAGCCTGGTAAATGTGTTTTAAATTCTGAATCTTCTGTTTGAATGCTATAATTAGGTTTGCATTATCTCCCACCAGCTGTTTTGGGATTCTGGAATATATCGTCGAATCCGGTCTTGGTTTTCCACAGCAACAACATCAAATGTGAACAACTGGAAACACCACTATCCATCATATTTGCATTCCAGACCAATAGAAGAGAGAATTTAGCAAATGATTCCACAGTATCTGACAACAGTAATTTAACTAATACCAGAGTCTACTTGAACTCCA